>NC_137169.1:106323468-107523468 GCF_951394435.1 Stenella coeruleoalba
AGTGAGCCAAACGCAGAGGCTTTGAAATCTAATTCCCCGTCCGGGTAGCCGTTTAGCCTCATAAAACCTTTGCCTCTTTAGGATACACATACAGTTTTGCCTACCCGGCAGTGGGCTATAACATTCCCAAGGTGGGCTCAGAGATATTGAGTCTAGTTTCCCAAGTACTGGTCCTTTGGGAAGCAGGAATTACTCTTTTAACCAGGTTTACTAGCCCTGTGCTTCTCCCTTCAGCAACTTTGGCCTGGACTCAACTCTGTCTGCTCTTTTTTTTTTTTTTTTTTTTTTGCGGTACGCGGGCCTCTCACTGCTGTGGCCTCTCCCGTTGCAGAGCATAGGCTCCAGACGCACAGGCTCAGTGGCCATGGCTCACAGGCCCAGTCGCTGCACGGCACGTGGGATCTTCCCGGACCGGGGCACGAACCCGTGTCCCCTGCATCGGCAGGCGGACTCTCAACCACTGTGCCACCAGGGAAGCCCTGTCTGCTCTTTTAACCACTCTTCTTTCTCACTCCTGGTGTCTGTCACCAATAAAATGCAACCCTCTCATTTTGCAAATGAGGAGACTGAGGTCCAAAGAGAGACTTAGCCAAAGCCAAGTAGAGGGTGGTAGAGTTAGGACCAGCCCAGCCTCCTGGTCCACCCCAGTGCTCAGTCAGGACAGGACCACCAGGACTATAAAGCACATGCACGTGTAGATCCCATTCCAAAGGCTAATTAGAGGAACTCACGGTTATCAGACTCACTTTGGTAGCCCTCGGGCACGGGTCCAACCTTTGGCAAAATCATGATGTAAGCAAAGCTAGTCTTATAACCTCTCACCTCTTTAAGGTCAAGAAGAAAGACCTTGGATATGCTGAGATATGTGACTAAGATGCATTACTAACACCTCAGTATATGCAAAACTTGAATCCAGTTTTTAAAAGAGGACCCACCAGGAGAAGAATCCAAAACAGAAAGTCTCTGACAATAGCACTTTTGGTCTGTGATATCTGGATTTAGCTGACCTTCTCAGCTTCTTCAATAACAGTCATAATCATCATCATCATCAACAACCTACCATTTACTGAACAGCCAGTATGTTCCAGGTGCTATGAAGCATGCTTTTATATATATCATTTAATGCCCATGGGAAGCAGGTCTTATTTCCTCCATAAACAGGGAAGGAAACTCAAATTCAGAATGGGTAATATCTGCACAAGTTCACACAGTTAATAAGTACCCGAGCCAGGGTTAATCTGTCTACTCAAAAGACGGGGCCTTCATACCACATACATAAACCTCCTGGACTGAGACCTTATATGAAGAAATATCCAGAAATTGTGGTCATGGCAGGCATTGCACACAGATCCAATGATGCACAAGGGAGAGAAGCACCTGCCTCCAAGGGCTGAGCATCTTGCAGTTCCCTTCCAACTGCCCCCCGACCCTCATCCCATTCCACCCACGTTGGACCATTCATCTCCTTGTTAGTCATAGACCCTGGAGGCTGTGAGGAAAACATGCAGTTTGAGCACAGCCTGGCCCAACCCTGGAATGGAGCCTAATGCCTGTGACATTCATCAACTGGTTAATTTCAGAAAGGCATCCATTTGCACCAGCTGCTTAAAAAGCTCTCGGCCCTCAGGAGACACTCAGCCAATCACAAGGCAAAGGCAGGGATTTTTTTTCTGGTAACCATATTCAACCGGGTGTCTGCCTGCTGCTTGTTTGGTTGTATAATTTCAGCAAAGCTCAGGAGAGTGGAGAGTAGAGTTAAAATGAATGATCTTATTTTCTTTAAATTATTATTCTTATATGTATGGCTCACATTTGTCCTTAAGTACTTGCATCTTATTAACCTATTATGATGGTGATGGTCGTGATGAAAATGACTGCTGTCGCTCTTTACACGGTGAGAGATGCTTGGCTCTTTCTGACAGGTTCTCTCCATGTGGCTGCATCTTGTATGGAGGGAGGGGAGAGGGAAAGTCACCACCGGTCCAAGATCTGCAAGCCTCAAGTAAGAAATGCCTTTTAGAAATGATTGATAAACCAGAATGCAAACACATTCACATAGAAAAGAAGAGATCCCTCACCAATCTCCAGAATTAGTTGTCAGTTTCCCTCAAGAGACCAAACGCTTTGTGACCACAGATTTAGAATAAAGGGCATGGGATACTCTCAAGGAACCATTTTACCTGCCTGGCATGGGGGTGGGGACTGTGGAGGGCCAGCTTCCCCTCTACAGCTAATACTTATCAAGGCCTTTAAATGTGCCAGGCACTGGACAGAAATGATCTCAGTCTTTGCAAGAGCCCTAGGAGAGGGGTACCAGTTATCACCTCATTCTATTGGTGGTAAAGCAGAAGCTTAGAGATCTAGGTCAGGGCACTCATTCAAGCCAGGTGCGTCCAACTACAAAGGTGACCGCTCTCAACCACCCGCTCTGTCCCGTCTCTCTAGGCTTAGAGCTATCTAAAAAGCTGGCATTATCTGGACTTGGATCACGTTCTCCCTTCTATAGCACTGGAGACTTCTGATTGATTTTTGCTTACATGTTCCTTTTTGTGGTCTCTGTGTAAGCCACCTATCTGGCTGCATTGGACGTTTATATTTTTGTTTTAAACTCTGTGGTAATTAGAAAAAGAGTTAAACGTCAAGCCAGAAAAAATACATATGTATTAAAAAGAAGGTGGAGAATGATAGTAGAAGGGTGGGGAGGGAAGAACACAAGTCTGCAGATACTACATTCTTTCATTTGACCACAAATCTGTGCTGGATACCTACTGGGTGCCAGCTACTGAGTGCTTGGAGCTGACAATTAAAAGACAAACAGGACTAGGCTATGTCCTCGAGCGTCCCACAGTGTAGTAGGAGTGGGAGTGGGAACCAGTAAGGATCCAATGTTCAGGGTATCTGGAGGCCAAGGAAAATACATGATCTGACCTTGCCAAAGTCTCTGGGTGGAATGAGAAGCCTTCATAGTGCTTTTTAAATTATATACAATATCTTCTATTAATTCACTGATAGCATCGTAAGATCAACTGAAGTTCATTTTTTAAGTCCATGTTCAGGACAAAAACATCTTAATATGACAAATATCTAGAAATACTGGCTTAATAAATAAATAATGAAATATGCTGAAGTGGAATTAAAAATAATAATAATAAACAAATATTTATTAATTCAGGTACTAATCTAAGCTCTTTACATGTATTAACTCATTTAGTTCTCACTAGAACTGTAAGAGGTAAGTAGCAATACTATTCTCATTTTACAGACAAAAAAATTGAGTCACAGAATCATACAGATGTCCAAGTAATACTTATTATCTATGATGCACCTGGTACTAAGGTTAAAGCAAGGAGAAGAGGGAGAAGAATAAGCTTTAATTAGAACAAGACCCAGCCACATACTAGCTCTGTAGACTTGGGTCTTCATGGGTCAAGTGAATGGGTTGGTAGATAATTTCTGAGAGCCTTTCAAAGTCACACCCTGAAAATCCTTCTTAACTTTGTTTCCTATGGAGTAAAGTAAGGAAAGGCAAGAGATGAGAAAAGGAGGAAAGTAGACCAAGGCCACCAGGAAGATGCCGCTGCAACTCCCAACAATTAATACCATAGAACCTCCACCCAGGAGGTAATCAAGCAATATTTGTTGAACAAATAAGTGGATACAGAAATAATTTGTAGAGGAAAGATAAAATGCTCACTCAGAGATGGAAAAAGATCGAGCAGAAAAGAAAGTATTGAACAAAAGCAGGTTCACGAATGGCCAGTGGCAGTGCTGGGGAGGAAGTGTGATATACAGACATCGATAGAGAGGCTTCACGGTAGGGTTGTCAGGAACACCAGCTCCGACATTCGACTACTTCAAGTTCAAATCCAAGCTCTGCCACTTTGAAGTGTGACTTTGGGCAGCTCCCCCAACCTCTCTGTGCCTGGTTTTTCTTGTCTATAATTTGGGGATAATATTAGTACCTTCCTCATAAAGTTGCTGAAAGTTAAAATGAGATAATACACATGTAGCCCTGGCACATGGTCAAGTGCTCTATGAATTTAGCCATTGTTATTAATCCTAAATTGGTGTGAACAAGACAGACAAGTAGCATTCCAGTTTTTTCATCATATCCAGCCTGATTATTCCTTGAGTTGTGATGTAAGTAGCCAGTTAGTACAATCCCTGACAAACCCAAAAGGAACTGAGACTAGCTGTCAGGGAGAAGACGAAGTCACAGCATGAGTCATTACACATATACGTGCATAAGGAGGGTCCTTAAAACATGCCAACAAACGTACCATTCCATCTCGTCTGAGAACGGATTCAGAGGAAATGAGCTTGCTGCAGAGAGGAGGGAAGAATTTCATGATAAGGGATGAGGTACCGAGTTCTAAGGGAGGAGGAGGGGGTTCCTGTTTCCTACTTTTTGGAGGTTTAAATTGTAGAGAGCTACGTCCACCTGCTCAAGTGGGGGCTTAACCAAGGCCCAGGGGGGACTAGAAGATGATTCATTCCAAGTCTCAGGCCTAAGAATCTAGCATCTGACCCATTCTCCTGGTTGCTTTGGTTCTGTTTTTTCACATTTGACCACTACTTGCTGAGCACCTACTGTTTGCCAAACCCCCCTGAAGGTCTCACACTTCATTGCTATTCTAGGCCTCTCCTCCCTGCCAGGCCTTTCCAAAGCGCCACAATTGTGCACGTGTGCGTGCAGGTCCCATTCAACCTCAATTCTTGGGCATTCTCCAGGAGCCTATTTCTGACACACACGCTCAAGTCAGCCATGACGACGATGTGCCTCCCTGGAGTGTGCGTCTGAGGATGGGCTCGCGGAGGCGGCGTGGCGCTGGTTCAGACGCTGAGAGCCTTCTCGGCTCCGGCTCTCCGCAGGCGCACCTAGCAACCAGGGCCTTAGAAATCATTAGCGCGATGCACTGACTTCTCTTGATTTCTAGGGTGCTGAGTAATGGGGCTGAATTAAAGAGAAGGACCATATAAATAGACCACTCTAACAAGTGATCATATTCACACATAGGGACCACAGGGGCAAATCGGAACAACAGGGAAACACAGCGCGCTAATGAGAACGGAAGGCTGTTTTAGTTTCTGCGCTCGGCTCTCCTGTGTTTTGAAACTCAGTTGCAGGAATGTCCTGGGGGAGAAAAATTCCACCAGGACAGACTATTATCAAGCTGTCGTGGAGGAGATGGGAAAAGCTTGCCAAAGAGAACCTGATTTGCAGACTGCTCTCCAAGGGAGCCGATGCTGGGTCTGATCAGAGCTCATTCTCTTAATGCTGCCTGATTTTTGGAGAAATAAATGCCCAGGGTTACACTGCATCCTTGCAAACTCCCCAGCCAGCCAGCTCCAGTCACGGCTAGTGGTAGGGCCGGGTTAGAGAGTGTAATCTGACCCCACCACCTGCTGGCTGGCTGGACGGCTGGCTGGAGGGCAGTAGGGAAGGAAGGCGGGCTTCAAGAATCTTTGTTGAGGGCTTTTCTTCCTCCTCCTCCTTTCCCCATCCTCCCACAGAATTGCTTATTCCTCTGGCAAAACTCTGATTCTCAGAGCCAAGGTTCTCCATGCATAAAGGAGGGATGATAACATTCGTTATCCACTTTTCCAGGGTCTTAGGAGGCTTCCTATTCTAATATTTATAAAGCATCTCGAACTTCTTCAGCGAAAGGTGACCATCTGTAATCACCTTGAACTGTCATTGGCAACTGACAATTTATGGAGCATTGACTTTGGATCAGACTGTGTGTTGGATATTCTGTACGTATTATCTCATTCAGGCCTCACAACAGGCTGGCGAAGAAGGCATTGCTGGCCCCGGCTTTCTGGCAAGAAAAGGAAGCCCAGAAAATTAAATAAACCTGTCTAAATGTATACAGATAAAGAGTTAGGTTTGAGTCTGACTTCGAAGTTTTCCCAGTATGTGGCTCAGCCTTTCCCATATGCTGTGGATTGTGTCTCCTTGGATTTTCTGTTCATTTATCCAATGAGTACCGACTATGTGCTGGGTATTCTTCTTCGTTCCTTTTTTTTTTTTTTTTTTTTTGATATATTCTTCTCTATATCTCTGTGTCTGTTTTTCTGTGTCTTTCTGTCTCTTAGTTTCCCTCTGCTATCCCCCCACTCCCCACCCCCCCAAGCCAGGTGGAGAACAGCACTCTCATCTACAACCTAATTATGGACCAGTAGTTCTGGGCCCTAACCCCACAAAGACTTGTTTCCCTGCACTCCTCTCCGCAGCCCCATTCTTATCACACGACTCCCAGAAACCTCAGTACCTGCCCCCTGCTGACAGGCGGCCAGTTCATCTAGGGGAAACTGGCAATTTGGAATTCTACCTTCACTGGGTGAGCCTTCCTTGGAAAGGTCTGAAGAAGTTTGTTCATTCATGGAATGCTACAGTTCATTTGACAATAAATCACATATTGCTTGGGGATGGTTCTTCTCTTGTTGCGTTTAACAACTGGTTTAGCCCTTATATCTTTCACAAGTTTTTGTCTTGTTCCTGGAAGCGGGAGTCATGTCTTGTCTTTTTCATCAACAGTCCTCACATGTTTAACACGTGATAGGCATTCAGTAAATATTTGTTGATTTCATAACCCCTTCCTGGGAATGGGTCTGCCTAACTACCCCTCTTGACACATTCTGTCCCTTGCTGGATACTCCCATCACCCACTCTCCCATCCTTTCTTATTTTTTCATTCCTTCCCTTCCTCAGTTAACTCAGCACAAGTCATGGAGTCATGTTTACTTACTAAATCACCTTCTTTGAGTAATACAGGTGGAAAGCAAACCAAATTTGGAGTCTCACGATCTAAGCTTTGGTCACTATATGACAATGGAGTTTGCTGGCTGCATGATCTCCACTAAGCCACCAGACCCTTCTGAGCATCCGTTTTTCCCCCAGTCACTGTCTCCAGGTCTTTCCCCTCTCATACCATGCCACTGAAACATATTGCAAAGGTCATCAATGTCCTACCTACAGCTAAATACAGTAGACCTTTTTCAGCCTTTTAGTTTTGACCTCTCATCACATTTGTCCCTATTGACCAGTTTTTCCTAAACACTCTTCCCTCAGCTTTTATGATATCACCTTCTGACTTCTATAGCTGCTGTTTCCTCTTATTGTTATCATCCTTATTTTTCTTATTAAAATAATTGCTAGCATTAATTGATGTTTACTGTGTGCCAAGATTATACTAAACTTCCTAGATGCTGTTCCATAAGGGTGGTACTACTATTACCCAATTAAAAAGGAAGAGATCAGGGCTCAGAGAGGTAACGTAACTTGCCCAGAGACATATGGCCAGAGTTGTCTGATTCCAAAGCATATTCTCTCAACCAAAACAATATGCTTCTCACACTCCTTTATAGGCTCTCTTCCTCTACCCATCTCTTTACTTTGAGAGTTCCAGGGAACTCTATCCTGGGCCTGTTTCTCCTCTTTCTGTCAACTCTCCCTGGATAATCTCACCCACTTCTTTGTCTTTAATAACCATCTATGGAGAAATACTACTATACTGCTATCTTCAGCCCATGGTACTCTCCTGGGCTCCAGACCTTTTTCTCCAACTGCCCAAGGCACAGTGACATATGATGTCTCAAACATGACGTGTCATCTTTCCCTCAAGACCTGGTCTTTCTCCCAGACTTCCTATCTCAGTAAAATCACACAACTATCCACCAATTGTCCAAACCAGAAAACTCAGGGTCCTCTTTTTCACTTCTCATTTATCCTCCTTAACACGGCTTCCAAGACCCTTCAAGACTTGGTTCCTGCCTCTCTTTCCAGCTCTGTTTCTTCCATCCCCTGACATTCTTCACCTTGCTGTGATCACACTTTTGCAGTTCCTAGAATGAACCAGCTCGCTTGCTTTCTCTGTCTTTCCTGTCTCTGGGTTTGTTTGTTTGTTTTCCATTGTACTTCTAACTGCAATATTTTCCATCCCTTGCCCCTCATTTAGCTCAACCTTACTTACCTACCATTCAGTTCTCATCTTAAATGTCACTTCTTTTGAGAATACTTCCCTAGACCAGATTAAATCTTCCTGCTGGCACTCTTATTCTCCCCAAACATAATCTATCACACTTCACTCACTGCAATTACTTTTCAACTGTAGATGTAGTCTTGTCTGTTGTAGTATCTTGAATATCTAGTACAGCGCCTTGTGGATAAAAGTCTCTCCAAGTATACCGAATGAATGAATGAACCGCAAAATAGAGTTAATTATAACTACTTCTCAGTTATATTGGGTAATTGTGGAAATTGCATGAGACAGTATTTGTGATTATACTTTGTAAGCTGTGAAATTGTAGAACAAACCCCCACAAGAATAAAAAAATTATGCATGGTTGATCTCCCCTACTTTTCCAGATTCCTCATCCTCTTTCTGGACCCACCATCTCCTCAACAGTTGAGAGGTCATGATGTATCAGAGTCCCATCAGCTGAGACTTGTCCTGTGCTTTCTCACTTGGGGGTTCCTTTCTGATCCAGGAGCTGCTCAGGTTGTCTTCCATATCATCTCTGTCAGTTCCATCCCCAGCTTGGTTCAATCAGCAGCTGCGTCAAAACCTTACACTCACCCCTGCATACCTACAGCTCCATGCTAGTCTAATCCAATTCAGTTCTTTAGGCTGATTCTCCCCACCCTTGGGAGTCTTAGTGATTGCCTTTGCACTAAGGATAAGTATCTCTGTTCCTAACCACTCTAAATCCCTCTTGCTTTCACTTACTCCAGAAACTGTTAGAAAGGGGATATTATAACCTGAGGTCATCCTGGCCATTGGAGAAGTTGGTGTGGAGAGGAACAGAATGCTTGAAAGAGTTTTAAAGCAAACTCTCAATCCATGGATTACAGGGGAGAGAGATCGGAAACGATATGAGAAAAGGGAGAAAGAGAAACAAGGAGTATATGTGAGGGTAGAAGAGTTGTTGGGTGAACAGCATAGTAAATCCATCCTCCCTGGTCATACACTGTTCCCTTGACAACAGCCCATCTCACCAAAGCAGGATAATGTCTCTGGCTAGCTCCAAACAGAGGGGGGTGTCCCATTCTCATCTAGTGCTACCCAACACAGGACGTACATTTGATCTCTTATGATTTAATCTGGAAGCAGAGTTGCTTATTCAGAACCATTCCTGAGCTTAGAGGCCAAAAATCAGAGATAATGTCAAGTGATTTTTTTTTTAATCACCACCAGGTGTATGTTGTGGGAAAGTCAATCACTGTATCAGTTGGCAGTTTCAAATTATAAAAACAATCCCAATAGCCAAAACCCTATTGTTTCATTCACATAAGAAGAGGTTATAGAAGCAAGTGCCTTCTTTTCCACGTCAACACCCCCTCCTCAGATTAACACCCTTTGTGACATCTTGAAAACTACCCTGGATATTGATTAACCTGACTTTACCTGTAGAAATGTGTGAGGAGAAAGCAGTTAACATGATCTCCCTGGACCATCCATATCAGGAATGGACAAGCTTTTGTTACTACAGATGATTGTTTCTCTGGCAGTCTAAACACTGGAAGCATCCAAACACTGTACATATGCTAAACGTCTTTTTTTTAAATGCTATATTCATTTGAAATTAACAAATCTAAACTCTACACACAGTACCAGTTGGATGCTCCAGGTGAACACTCCTCTCCTATATTCACATGAATGCAGGCACCTTCCCTCAGTCCCTTTACGTCTCTCTTCCTCCACTTCCCTCTGGCTTCCCTGCGTAGAGCCTCTGTCCACCCCCGAACCCCATCCTGGGCCCAGAAGCAGCATGACTTGTATAACACTCAGAGTGCTAAGCTTACCTGCACCTTTTTCTGTTTTTTACCCTGTAATTTGGGGAAGTGACAGAACTGTCATAATGTGTATGTTTAAGTCTCTGAGTTTTAAATTCAACAGAGAGGAAAAGGAGGGGGCTCGTGAAGATGAGAAGGGGAGCAGATGCATTTTACAATTTTTCAAGATATTCGTCCCAGAGCCTCATTTTTTCACCCCCGCCCCCCAAAATCCCTGCATAACAACTAGATAGAATGATAAGCAGTGACAACTTGGAAGGCAGCCAGTCTAACAGTATTAAAGAGATAATATAATTTTAGAACTGAAGCGGGCCTCAGACCTGATTTAGTCCGATGCTCTCATGTTAAGATAAGGACAGTGAGACCCAGGGAGGTGTTGTGACTTGCTCAAGGTCACATAGGAGTTTGGTCTATTACCAGCTCTCTGGACAGCCAAGGCCACACTATCCACACTCAGGAGGGACTTGAGTAGCGACAGCAGCGTCTGTGCAGAGGGCTGGAAGGAGGCAATGGTAAAAGAAGTGAGGGTGCAGGGTGCTGGAAGAAAAGAAGCCAGGAAATGTTGCAGGGGAAGACGCCAGAGCAGCACAATTTCAAACTGAATGGTCAAGCTTGAGACATCTGGGCATGAGAGGTACCAGATGGGCCTGGAATGGGCAGCAATCAGGCACTGGGAGATTCATTGGGAGTCAAGGCAACCGGAAGAAGCTGAGTCAAAGGGGCTGATTTGCAAACAGCATAGAGCTTTGCATACAGAAGCTGCAGCTGCAACTCAAGGACAGCATTTAGATTTATGGAGTGTGGATAGGACTTTTGGTCAGCATCAGTCACCTCAGCCAGTCCTGTGAATCACAGCCAAATCTAGATGAGTTGTATAATTGACCATGATAATGGGAGGATGAATGGTGGCTGTGATTGCCTGTTCTGCAATCAACACTTAAGATGGCTAGAAATTTTGTTCTGGCAGCCCTTGGCCCAGATAATGATGTCCTAGAGACACAATGATCACCGTGAATGGAAGCAGCTTCGAAGACAAAGGCCACGATGCACAGCCCTGTGATGGAGGATCCCACTTTGTCATGGGTCAGAGACCAGATTAACACAGACCTTAGTTGGGGAGGGGTAGGCAGAATGAGGAGAGCAAAGACCTGGAGAATGAAGAGAACTGAAGTGACTGTTTTCATCTCACGGATGCAGAAGCTATCAGTAGGGCAGTAGCAAAACATTGGTGCTACAGATACTAAAACGGCAAACCTCTAAACAATTTTACTGCCAGTATATGCAGAAGATTTTGTCACAGGTCTTGAGAAAGTCACTTAACTTTGCTATGTGTCAGGCTAAATCAACACAATGCAAAAACATCTGGATGAAAATGAAATGCCTCTGTCAGTCGTCTGGGTGTTTTGTCTACCTGACGTCAAAAACAGCTGGATTATTGTAAACATTTGGATGACGCACTGAATTTTTCATTTTTCATTCAGATCACAAAATCATAGACTCTCTAGCTTGGCAGGAACTTAAAGGTCATCTAATCCCTGATATTTGGCATAGCCTCAAATGACCTGTTTTGTATTATTGTGCACATCAAACACTAAGATATGGGGACTTGTTATGTCTAATTATACATATTGTATTTTATTTCAACACATGTTTATTTTAACATTTTGTTCTCCTTGGCTGTTCAATTGAATTGCAGATGAATCATTTACAGAGTAAACTAGATTATTATATGTATGAAAATACAATGAAATTCTGTAATTAGCCCAGACTTGATTTTAAAAATAAAAAGCTGCAGGTGTGCGTAAATGTGCGTGAACCTTGGTGCCACGCTCAGCACAGAGCCAGGAGGCTGCCTGAGTTACCTTCACTCCTAGAGCTCCCTGCCTAGTTTCAGAAGGAGAGTGGTTTGCAGAGAAGTTTGCCTCAACTCTGTGTCACTTCCTTACTTATTCCTGCCACTTAACGAGCTCAAACCAGGTGTCTGTTCCTAGACTGAGACTGAAAGCAAAGTAAGGGCAAAGGACTGTGAAATTCATTAACTCCAGAGATCTGTTTCAGCATCTGAATCTTTCTCATCCAGATGGCCAAGGCTTCATCCCACCCCACCCCCCTCCATATTCAGAACATTCCTTTGAAAACATTCACCCAAATACAGCTTCACAGAAGAGCTAAGGAAGCTTTCCCTCTCATAGATTCAGCTTATGGTCTAAAGTATGTGTTTAATTTCCCTGACAGTCTGCATGGAGCTTTTCATTTTTTACAAGTGGCTCTTGGAGCCATTGTCTCATTTACACAGCTAGGCTCCATAGAAATGGGTACAGCCAAATTAAGACACAGGAGCAAATGGGAAACATTTTCCACAATAATGTGCTCGTTGACTTAAAATGATAGTCTGGGGAGAAAAACGAAGTTAGAAGGTCCAGGAAAAGGAAGACAGGGTGAAATGAGATGGTGAGTCAATGAGGCAGGGAGATCTAGGAAGACTGTTTTGGATGGCAGGAGATGTAGATAAGGAGGTTCTTATATTTGCAGTGATGAAAGCTTATAATGGGCTGGAGGGGAGGTGACAGCAAATCACTCAGTCAGCCCGCCAGCAGCCTTTGCTGGGTACCCACTGTGCACAGAGCATTCTTGGAACTAATAAGTGCAGGGAGTTAACCAGACTGTAAAAGACCTTCTCAGATGAGCTTGAAAACTGGTGGAAGAGACCACCACAGAAAAACAACAGCTCTGTGAATGTGAGAGCAGAATCATATTGAATAGTGAAGATAGCTGTAACCTAAGCAGGCAGCAATACGACCACATGCACAAGAAATAACTCAAGCAATCTAGATAGTATAGGTTTAATATATATGTATGCCAGAGTTAACGTATATTGAGTGTTTGCTATGTGGCAGATATAGCATTAAGCACTTTATACACGTTACGTCTTATATATGAGAAATACCGACAAGCCAAAGAATCTAAACATCCAGTAATACGCCTGTTCATTTGGTATGAAATGAAGTAAATGCAAGGATATGGATTTGAGGTACAAGAACTTCAGCATTCAAGGATTTGACATAACCAGTTATGACTATTCATGAGCAGCCCTTAAAGTGGAGGACATGGATTAATGTGTAATTTACTCAGATACCAGAATGACTTATGCTGGGCAATGATTCTCAGCTTTTGAGAGAAAATTGTTCACTGCCCACTGTCTACATCTCAGTACAACTTGGTTGTTCTATATGTTTCATTGAGTTTGTCATCATTCTTCTGAAATGATGCTTGACTGCATTTTATGGGGGATAGTATAAACTATAGTTTTAACTGAGAGCTTGAAGACTTGCAGAGATCTTAAGAAGTATACTTCACAAAGGCAAAGGGTTTCCTGATTTTAGAGAGATGTGGAAATACCCCACAAGTATAGGTAAATTCTCCAAAATCTTTTTATTATCTAGTTCTAGGGTAGGATAGTGGTGGAGTCAGAAGGGCCTGTATGTGCAGTTATTTTAGAGCTGCTGCTGTGACAGCTTTGCCCTTCTTAAGTCTCTGGTGGGAGTAATATCTCAGTATTATTCAGAGTTTGGAATGGAGAATGACAGAATGTATTTTGGATGGGTCAATTTTTTCTTCAAAGGACAACTGGCTTCATCCTTCCATTCCTGGCTGTGCTGAAGGAAGAGGCCCTGGCTGTGCCTTAATGAGGATGGCCGTGTTCTCTACCACGAGAGCCTTCTCTCTGCCCTCTGATCAAATGCATAGTTGACTCCTGATATAAAGTCAGGCAATCTGAATTTTGTCAAGTAACCCCAGTAGTACACGAAGTTCTGCAGCAACAGGAGTGATGATTAAATAGGGCAGTAAAGTTCTTTCAGGAATTTGAACTGGGAAACTCCCCCAAAAATCAATCAGTACCATGAGATGCATCAGATGAACACAGAATGAACACAGAAGAGCAGCTGGAGAGAACAGCCTGGTCATGCTTGTGGTGAACAGTACAGAGATGAAGGACCACCTCTGGGGTTAGTCCGCCCAGTGCCCATATGGCATTTCACTCACTGTTGCCAGATGCTCCTATGATGTGTCTCTCTTCTTATTGCCACAGGTATGCCTCAATAATCTCCCACTGACTGAGGTATGCTAAGGAGTGCTGGTTCCTGGAAAACAAAAAATCCCAAGACTGTCAGAGCTGGTTAGGAATCACCTCGTCAGTGCTACTCAAAGTGTGGTCCAAGGACCCGTGGAATCCACCACCATTCCAGTGTGTGGGAAATAGGAATAGAAACTGAGTAAGCATTTGAAAACTTTAATAGCAATTTGACCTTGCCCCAACATCCAATTTTATGTCTGTTGAATCTCATAATAAAAATCTGAGCTTGCGTTTTGTAAATCTGTGGGGAGTTTCCAGTTCATTTTTCTAGTAATTTATTTTTATTGTGTTTTACGAAATTATCAGTACAATTGACCTTTGAGCAACAGGAGTTTGAACTGCATGGATCCACTTATATGCTGATTTTTTTCAGTAAGTACGATGACAGTACTACACGATTTGGTTGGTTGAATCCTCAGATGCAGAACCACAGGTAGGGTGGGCCGGCTATAAAGTTATACCTGGATTTCAACTGCTCTGAGTTGATACCTTTAACCTGGACATTGTTCAAGGGTCAACTGTATATGAAGGACTGGAAATTGTAAAAAGAAAAAAATTCAAAATGGGTTCTTCACAACAGGTAGTTTGAGGAGCACTGATCTAGTCCCCTGTTTTCAAACTGTGAATCTTTGATTCATGACTGGGTAGCAATGCATTGATGAGTCATGAAATTAACTTGTGTAGGTACCAGCATTAACATGAGAGTAGAAAATATCAGGATGCATTGCACGTAGTAAGGCTAAGTACTTAAACGTTCTGTGAAACTTTTATTTATATGTAAACACACATGCACGTGTGTGTATATATATATATGTGTGTATATATATATATATATATATATATGTATACATATATATGCAACAGGGAAAGGAACCTGGGATTCCCCATGTTTGTTTGTGAAATGTGTCTCTGCTTTCCTCATAGGTGTAGGAGAAAATTTTCGCATCACTGGAAAACTATGTGTTGTCTATAGCACACCATTTTTTTTTTTTTTTTTGCGGTACGCGGGCCTCTCACTGTCGTGGCCTCTCCCGTTGCGGAGCACAGGCTCCGGACGCGCAGGCTCAGCGGCCTTGGCTCACGGGCCTAGCCGCTCCGCGGCATGTGGGATCCTCCCGGACCGGGGCACGAACCTGTGTCCCCTGCATCGGCAGGCGGACTCTCAACCACTGCGCCACCAGGGAAGCCCTATAGCACACCATTTTGTATTATCTGATTTTGATTCAATGGGAGCTGTACGCTATACAACTCTGTACGTTATAGATAACTGATAGCATTGCAAATATAATTCTTGTCTATAGACGTGCAAATTTCCATCGCTTCTGGTAGAGGTTCAAATGACTCCCAGACCCCCCTGAGGAAGAAGCTAGTTTTGCTTCTTTTTACACATTCATGTCAATATGCCTGATCTAGAGATGGGTCTGTTCCCTTTCAGATTCCTTTTTGAACCAGTTGTAACATCTACTTAGTTCTCTCACTGATTGCATTAAATAAAATCTCTAATGAGTGTTCATTCTAAATCTGTTAAGTCATGATTCTACCTTTCCTTGAGAATGATGTTTTAAACAGAGGTCATAGTAGACCTTTCATACCACCATCAGGCTGTGGTATTTGTTCAAATTTAGGTCATTTCTAATGAAATGGGATCCCTTGACAGGAAGGAATGTCTGGGTCCTAAGCAAGGCTGAGGGCCTTCCACCTGGGTTAAGTTTCTGCTGCTGCCCTGATAGGAATCGAAAGGGGTTTCAGCTGTGAAACGTCTTTCACTGTGAACGACCACGTGCCATAAATGATTTTGATTGCTACTCCACAAGAATATTCCTCCCATGCGTTATTCCTGTGATTTAAAGTACACACCTCTTTTACTACAGTTCAGAAAAATCTGAAGGTGCAGTTTGATGTGGACGGGGCACATTAGAAGTACAAGATTTCAGATATAGCAAGAAAGAACACTAGCTTGAGAATTGCAAACCTAGATTGTAAGCCCAGCTTGACCCCTAATTAGCTGTATGATCTTAAGCAAATTCATCTCTCTGGCCTTGGATTCCTTATCTGTACATTGACTTATTAAGTCAATAGCTTTTTGCTTTGTTTGTTTGTTTGATACAACAGCTTTTTCCAAAGAAAGCTTGCACACGATGTCCCAATTTCCAAAACAATGACAGACACTCTGTTCAATAGGGGGTGTCTGCTTGGTTTCAGCTCCCCACACTGTGGTGGCCTCTATTTACGGGGGCCCCTCAGAACCCTGAGGAGGCCTGGAACTCTGAGAGGCACGGAACTCAAGGGCACTAAAACTCTTTCTGATGTTGTGACGATGTTACAGTCAATGATTTCGTCTCTGAATTAAGTGTATTAAAAAATACTTTCCAAGCTGTCCCACCCTTTCCTTCCTTGCCCCACCTCCAACCCCTTGACTGTCTCCAGTTTTAGTTCTGACCTTTGGAGTCATCTCCCATCCTCAGTTTCCTTCATCCCCTGGGATCCACCCCATAGCTTCAGTTCAAAAATATATCCATTGTATTGTAATAACGTTTAATTATCTGCTTCCCCCACCAGACTGTGAGTTCCCTGAGCTGCAAGTCATGTCTCCTCACCTTTGTTCTTGGGTCCAGCACAGTGCCTGACCCTCTCTTCTGTCCTCAGTACACACTCCACCCACCACTGCATCTCCTGTTCAGAGTTCTCTCCTGAACTAGACAACTACTCGCCAGACATTTCCACTTTGGGTATCTCACAGACTCTTCAAAATCAACACGCCCAGAACTAGCCATGGCTTCCATTCAGAATCCTCACCTGCTCCTGAAAAGTCTCATCTCTAGGAGGGGTGCTGCAGTCTGCTGCCCAAACCAGAAATCCTCAACACCTTTCTTTACTTGATTTCCACATCCAAACAGTCACATGTCCCTTCAATTCCTCCTCCTCCCACAATTTTTAACTCCATCTACTTCTCTCCATTCCCACTGCTTCTGCCCTAGGTCAGACCACATGGATAATAAGAGATAGTTTCGATGGTGTTTTCATGGTGCCAAGCGTTATAAAATAAAATAAAATCCTCTTCATACATTAGATTCCTCAATGTTCATGCCCATTCTGAAAGTTTAGTACTGTTAATAGTCCCATTTTACAGTTAAGGAGATTGAAGCTCAGGGAGAATAAGTAACTTGCCCAAGCTGGGAAGTCTTGGTACTGGAATTTAAACCCCTACCTCTCTAATGCTAACGCTCTAGCCCTTAACCATTACGTTAAAACTGCAATATTGACTGGTGTTGTGTCCTACAATTAGCCTGGCCCTTTTAAGTTCTTTCTCCATTCTACAGCCCAGGATTTTTTTTTACAAATGGAAGTCTTATCATGGTGTATCCTCTGCTTAAAACATCTCATTGTTTTTCCTTTGCCTGGGTACAGTACTACAGACTTGTTAGTAGCTTACTAGGCGCTTCATAATCTGGACCCCCTTAACCTCTTGGGTCTCTTTTCTTGCCTCGGCTTCAGTCGTGCTGAATCCTTTGCAATCGTGAGGCTGAACCTTGCAGTGTCTCCCATTTGTACCTCCATGCCGCCTTTTTCTTTTCCCTGGCAAATTCTTTTTCCCACCTCTTTACCCAGCCAGCTCGGAGTCGCACTCCAGTTCTCAGCTTAGAAATGTTCAACTCTAAGAAGCCCTCTGTGGGCACCCGTATTCCCAGAGCACTGTGTGTTTTCTGACAATATCACCGTTACTCTACACTGGAAGTACCTTTGTCGGAATCCTCTAGCGAAACAAGCTCCCAGAGGCTGGAGACTGCTGCCGATCCGTTCAGTGTTGCTCTTCGCCTTCAGTTGGGTTCCTTAGAAGCACAGCCCGAGATGAAGATTCTTATGCAAGTGATTTATTGAGGGAGTACTTTCAGGTGAGACCGTGGAATGAGGGAAACAGAATAGGGCAAGGGGAGATCAGCTGTGGGCTCAGCTGAAGTCTAGCTTAAGTCTAATGGAGGGAGGGGGGAGGGGGCTCTGGGTCTTGAATAACAACACAGAGTTGTCCCACCTTGAGGCAAGGGGGTGAGTTTTCACTACTCCCCCCCCAAACATCAGTCATCTCATCATCTGCAGGCTGCCCCCTGAGTATGTGTAGGTGGGGTTGGGAATGAGGGGGCATAACCTCCCAGGTATCACTGCCGGGAGTTCTTTCCACCTACAGTCTCCAGTAAAGGGTGCAGCTGTGGGTCCTCAGTGGCTGGCAGATGGTTACACCCTCCAGGTGACGAGGATCTGCTACCCACCCCAGCAGCTAGAACATATCCTGCCCCATCACACTCAATAAATGTCAAAGAAGTAAATGATGTGACTTTTTCATTCATCTCTCCATTTTTTCATTTATTCCTGGCTTCATGATTTTTCTAATGAATTAAATCCCCTAATCTTCCCAGTCTTGATTTTTTTAAAGGTCTCCATTTTTTTGTCAAACTTCTCTGAACTCTAATTATTTTACAGGGTTCCCGAATTTGGATAACTCTAGTTTCTCACTTAATAAGTTTTGTTACAATATTAGCCAAACATGTTCATGACTGCATATTTCTACAACTTAATTAGTTGTAAAAGGTCTGACTGGTCCCCAGTCAGAATGTACATATCTTCTCAAATCAAGTAGAATTTGTGGGGAGAAGGTTTCAGTCATATCAGCAAATTTGATTTTTAAACCATTTGTCTAGAACAGTTTGCTCCAAAATATCTGCATATATCCTACTTGGGGGTCTACCCAAATATATCTGTCAATTCTGCATAAGTTGTATACACATTATTGAGGTTTGGGGCCCCTCACCTAGTGGTTAGCTGCTGCCCATTCAGATGGCCTAACATGGGCAGCCCCCTCCCTGGCTAGGAAGCTAGAGAGACCCCCATGGAGGGAAGAAGAATTATTCCCACAAGAAGGTTTGTCTTCTGCTCGAGTGGGCTGGGGCCCTGACTTTATTCCTCAAGGACATTTTTCTCTCTGGGAGAAATTTAGCCCCATCGGGCTCAGCCAAAAATTTAAGAGCCTTAAAGATAGAGACTGGGGCTCCCCAGGTGGCGCAGTGGTTGAGAATCCGCCTGCCATGCAGGGGACACGGGTTCGTGCCCTGGTCCGGGAAGATCCCACATGCCACGGAGCAACTGGGTCCGTGCGCCACAACTACTGAGCCTTCGCTCTAGAGCCTGTGAGCCACAGCTACTGAGACCATGAGCCACAACTAATGAGCCCATGAGCCACAACTACTGAAGCCCACACGCCACAACTACTGAAGCCTGCACACCTAGAGCCCGTGCTCCGCAGGAAGAGTAGCCCCTGCTCGCCACAACTAGAGAAAGCCCGTGCACAGCAACAAAGACCCAACACAGCCAAAAATAATAAATAAATTAAATCATTTAAAAAAAAAAAGATAGAGACTGGGTCTTGTTCATCTTTACATAAAAACTAATAATACTTCAGACTCAACTGTTTAAAAACACTTTCACATATAATACCTCACAAAAATCCCAGTGAACAAAAAATTATTGTCCCCATTTTACCCACGAGAAAACTAAGACATTTGGAGATCAAATGAGTCACCTAAGGGCATGTAGATATTAAGTGGCAGAGCCACCATTCAAACCCAGGAATTCTGATACCAAATATGATGGTCTTTTCACAGCACCTTCCTGTATAACACAAGGCCTGGCATGCCATACGGCCTCATTAGCTGTTTGTTGAGTTGAATTACCTATGACTTCTATTATTCATGTCCAGGGCTCCCCTTCTTTAGTGTAGATAACAAGGAGTGCATGATGGGCTAGCCTGTGTCAACTAAAGCATTGTGCCAATGAGGTCAAGGTCATTGGTTCAATTCTCAAAAAGACCAGTTACCTTTGTCTTAAGACAGTAGCAATCTTAGTTCCAGTGATACAGGCCACTCCCCTAATCTGCTATTTTGCCCACTAGTGCCTTGGCCAACAGCAAGGAATGGGCAAAAGATTTTGAGTAGAGCAGAGCAAATCCTTCACTATTCTAGGAAGCATGGGGAAGAAAATCTTGTTATTTTTATTTTTTTCCCAGGAGAAGGGACAGAGAATCCATGGAGTTACCTATAGAAGGCTCTGGGTCAATATTCAGTGACTTGAGTAGATCTAGCCCCAAAAGGCTTTACGAAGGAGAGAGGGAGGCAGCCATGCTGAAGTGATAGCAAGGGCACAGGAAGAAATGACCGGCTGGGACATTCAGTCCAGCACATGTCATGTCTTCAAAGAGGAGGTCACAGGGTACATTTTCTGCTAGAGATAACTTAAAGACTTTGAGGAGTAGGAAAGTGTCCTGGTTCCAGTGGCTAAGTTTATAATCTAGAGCCCTAAACAAAACCTTCACCCACATTCACTTCCTCCATCCCTACAGCTTAGTCTATGATGCCAACAAAAAGCAAACGCTTCCAAACAGATGCTTGAAAACTGCAGAGCTCTTATTGCTAATAATGTTTATACCATTCAATTCAATGAACACTGATTGACAGGCCTGTTTTACATCTACTACTCTAAAGGCCCTAGGAGTGGGATGAATTGTCTCTGCCTTCAAGTTATAATCCAAGGAGTGAAAACTTTATAGTATATAACATAAATCAAGCAAAATATATATATATATATATATATATACTAATTAAGTGACTGTGCTCCGGGAGATTAAGGAGAAAAGTTGGCTATGATGAGATTCCTTTGGAAAATCTTCATGGGAGAGGACTGAACTGAACTTTGAAGGATTTGGGGGATCTGAATCTGAAGGCAGAGGGAGTGGAAAGAGAATTCCTCCTCTGAATTCAGTGCCGCACCTACATTTCTGGGCCCACCTTACTATTTCAGCCATTGCTGCGGCAACCAGCTGCAGGCCAGAGAAATCTGGAAGCATTGTAGCTTCAGGTGCCCTGACCAGCCCTGGCTTTCTCTTCCTGGCTTCTCTGCTCTCGCTGCCCGCAGGAACCTGCTCAGCCATTCTGATACACAGGCAAACCTGGAAGTGTGTGGATGTTAACACCAAAAGAACAACACTTGATCAACAGGGAGCAGAAGCTTGTGGACTAATACTTCCTTCTTCCACCCTGCAGGTTGCTAACTCTTAGAGGCACTGTACAAGGGCTCTTCAGAGGGTCCTATGTAGGACTGAGCTCTGGTTGCCCACAGTGATGATCAGATAACAAAAGTCATCATGGATTGGCTTCTCTTTCTTCCCTGTTTCGATCTTCACAGACCTCCCTATCCTATTCCTTAGCATAACTTCCCCTAATTAATCTTCAGTACACAAGCCCCGGCCTTGGAGGGAATCTGGATTAAGACTAAGAGTGAACTTGGTGCGTTTTCTGTATATCCCTGAAAAGTAGCTGTTTCAGAGACAGGAGTAAGTCACACAATATGACACAGGGAGGGGGTGTGGATTCTCTCTACCACACCTATCAGGCCTCTGACCAACTCCCTCTTTTGCGTTAGTCCTACGGGGACTTGACTTAGAGTCACCAGGGACCTTCAGAGAGCTCCCTGAGTCTTGGGAATACCACATCTGTGGCATACAGGACACTTTACTGAGGGCAAAGCAGCCAAGCCCCGTTCCCTCCCCTCTCCCCAGATGTCTGTGAAAGCTGAAAGGGGCTCTTATATTCCCAGGCCCAGGATTGCAGGGAGGAGTAAAGCTGAACTTCAGCCTGCCTGCAATACACTTTGTGGGACTCCTGTACATCCCTCCTTCCCTCTCCAAGTCTCCAGATCTCAGCACTCAGGAAGGAAGGCTGAGATCACTCCAGGACCTTCAGCCCATCCTCAGATAAGCACTTGCTCGGGCTACAGACAGCCAGGCTCCCCAGACCACTCAGCCCTATAGCATCCTCACCAGAAAGTGTGCTCAGAAGGGCCATCAGACTGGCTTCCTCTGCTCTTGGCAATAGGCCCGATTCTTCCTGAATGCAGACCATGTTGAGTTTGGTGCCTCACAAGTGAAGCATGATAATAGGAACTTAGAGCAGATGTCACAGGGATGTGAGTTTGAGAAACAGATCTAGGCTGAATGCCTAGAGGAGCAGGAGTGATTCAACGTAGTGAAAAGGAAAGATGCGCAGGGACACCAACTGTCCTGGTGACTCAGGCAGGCTGACTTAGACCAGAGGAATGGGACAGTGTATGAGAGATTGAGGTCGGATGGAACTTCTTCCTTGTAAGGGCCATGAAGGTCTTGAATTTGCTGGGGAGGTGGGAGTGGGAAGATTATCAGGAAGACTGAAGAGAGGAAGATTACTAAATAGTGTTTCTGGTCATATTAAAAGAGAAAAGATAGTTTAAAGGTGAGAAAAGCAATGCCCAGAGTCAGTAGTGGTGCTGAGCTTCTTTTCCTCAGCAATCTCTCTGGCCCTGAATGCCTCCGTCAGAGGTAAATTCTACCTTTGTGCACTTGAAGGTGCAGGAAAGTGATAAGGAGAGAGGACAGTGGGAAAGGAAAGGTGAAAGAGATCGCTGTCGGTACAGTTCAGAGTCACCACCCATTGCCACCTCCAGTAATCCTTACAAGGTCCTCCGGGCCCTTCGATATGGACTCTGTTCAGAAAAGCAGTGTTGTCTAAGGTTAAGATCATTGGCCTTAGAGTCAGACCCGAGGGTCCCAGCACTGTTGTATTCAGCCTGAACATCAGTACTCGCTCGGCAAGTACTTCCCAGCCTCAGTTTCCTCATCTAGAATGGAAGCCCCATGAAGACAGGGACTTGACTTCATTCACTGTAATATTCCTAGAGCCTGTTAGGACACCTAGGAATACCTATTTGCTGAATGAATAAATAAACCTATAAAATGAGAATAATATTAGCACTACTCCATAGGCAATAAACACAGTAATGAAGAACATGGACAGTAGAGCCAGACTCCCTTAACCTGAATTCAAACTCAGCCACTTCCACCACTGTAACTTCAGCAGGCTAGTAAATCTCTCTATGCCTCTCTGTACCAGTTTCCTCATCTGTAAAGTGAGGATAATAATAGGACATCTACCTCAACAGATTATGGTGTGGCTTAAAATAAGTTAATATATGTGAAATGTACAAAATAGTGCCTGGCTATTTATCAGTTAGCTATTATGATTGTTAGGAGAATTACTTGATAAAATCCAGAAAAAATGCTCAGCATTTGATCTTTTATTTAATTAAAAAAATTTTTTTTAATTGAAGTATAGTTGATTTACAATGTTGTATTAGTTTCTGGTGTACAGCAAAGTGATTCAGTTATACATATAAATATATATATTCTTTTTTAGATTCTTTTCCATTATAGTTTATTACAAGATATCGACTATAGTTCCCTGTGCTATACAGAAAGACCTTGTTGTTTAGCATTTGATGTTTTATTCTATATACTCCTAAACGATGCAACTCTCTTATGATGAAATAGAATCAGATATTGTTATTAAATATTTTTAAATATAAAAATATTTTAAGCAGTTAGCTCATCACCTGTCATATCGCAAGCTCTCACTAAATGGTAGCTATTATTATTGTTGTTGCTGCTGTTTTTGTTATAAGAAAATCATTCTGATCTCACCAGGCCTGCAGGCTGATGATAAGCCCACAGGTTCATCTTCAGGGTTGACTTTGAATAGGAGCAGGCAATGGCAGGGATTAACTGAGGAAGGATCCCCAGGAAAACTGCTATCGGTATTGAATAGGCTGAGAGTAGTAGGAACCAAGCTGGTTGTAATGTTTAGCCACAGGCTAGAGAAACAGACTTGAACAAGAGTGGAACAGGAGAAAAACAGTGACGTGAAGAAGCAGGACACTGGGTAGAACGTGTTGTAATACACCAGACCAATTTCTCCTTCTGTACATTCTGTTACTTCCATTACTAGTCAGAGGGGCTGATTCATTTCCTCCAGAAGTATTTATGAAATTTGTACCATTTTTTTTTCAGCACAGTGATCAGGGTTACGGGAAACAGAAAAGCGGTGTAAAGCAGTATGAGTCTTGGGCTTACAATCTCTTGCAGAGAGAATACATGAGATCATGTATGAATATATCCCCAGATGTGTCAAAACAGGCAACTGCTACAATAAGTTAAGACAGGGGAGACATTAATTCATTTGTTCCTCCTTGCATGCATTCATTTACTGACTCATTATTTCATGGACACTGAACACCCCTTGTGCTGAAGGCCATAAAGGATAAGGAGCTCAGGAAGCTAAATGCTGCCCTCAAAGAACCGATACTTTAATAAAGAATTGGTGGTGATCTGTATGAGAATGGCTCCAATACAGGGCAGAACAGGGTCATGCCCAAGAGACCTGCTTGGTGTTAACCAAGGGATCTAGTTGAATAGTCTCATGTGGCTTTCTGAGGATGGCGAGACTTGATTTGATTTGAAGGTATCATCTAAACAGATGGGGGTACGGGGTGGCGTGCCAAGCGGGAAGTCGCTAGGAGGAAACTCACGTTAGCAGGGATGAACACGGCTTTTATTTTGTTAATTCATCAATGCACGGAACAAAATTTTTTGGAAATATCCGTTATGGGTCTGAAAGATGAATAGGACATTACTCCTTCCCTCAAGCAGTTTCTGGTCTAATGGGGGAGGCACACACATGAAGAACAAAAGTATATCAGAGTGTGATGAGTGTAACCATAGAGGCCTGTGTAAAGTAGGTGCAGAAGGGTGTCATCCTCCTGGGGAATGAGGTGGGGGCTCAGTGGCTCACAGGGGAGCCAAGGCCCTGCAGCCACGAGGGACAGCACGTAAAGGCTCTTTAGGAAGGACATTGGAGGCCAGGGTGGAGGGTGGATAATGACTGATGGGAAACAAGGTAGTTAGACGGGTAGAGATCAGATCTTGAGGCATTTAGAGGACATTCTATGGAATTTGGGCTTTATTCAGGGGATGAGGCAATCAGTGAAAGATTTCAGAGGAGATGACATACCACATTTGCATTTTGGAAAGATAATGAGAACAATGTCTCACATTATTTAGGGCCAACTGCGGTTTATAAACCTCAACCTCACGATGACCTTTATCAGCTCCAGAGAGAGGTACAAACTTGCTCAAGGTCACTCAAGCAGTAGGAGCAGTAAGAAGATTTTGGGTTTCCAAGACCAAACTCTTAACCCCTACGCTCTGCTACCTCTCTGTCTGCTCCGCTATCTCTCTGTCTGCGGTGTGGGAGGGCTGGGGAGGGGAGGGGGGAGGGGGGAGGAGCCAGAGCCATAGTCAGAATAAAAGAGAATGAGGCCAGAGCTAAAACGGTGGGAGTGGGAATGAAGAGAAAGAAACAGAGTCCAAAACCATTTAGGAAATAGGTCCTACTGGGTGTTGTGATTAATTTGATGTATACATAGATTAAAGACGAGAGAGAACTAGCGTGGCTCCCAGAGCTCGGCTCCTATAGCTGTATTTCTTGTGGGGCCATCAGCAGTGACAGGAACCAGAAGAAGTAAAGGAAGAGTGTGTGAGATGATGCATTGAGGACATTGGGGTGGAGATCCTAGTGGGTAGTGGGCTAGGCTCAACAGGAGCTCAGGAGCCAGGTCTGAGCTGGAGGAAATCTGATGGACTGGCTAGGATGTGTAAAGGGCTGATTAGACAGTAGAGAGCCTAGATGACAGGATGACATATGGACCTGAGTGTGAAGACAGTAAGAAGTCACTGAGGCCCTTTGATGAGGGAAACAACATGGTCAGCAACAGCTTTTTAAATGTCAAGCATCAAACTAAAATATCCAAGAACCAAAACAGAACTTTATTTCCAGCCCCCGTTCCACCCTGTGGTGAAAATAACACCTCAGCAAGGATGGGCCAGCACTGCCATGCGCAGGGTGGAGACCAAGTTCTGTGAGGCTTAGCAAGCCCTGGGGACAGCAGCTGATCCTTGGCTGTTGTTACTTTCCGTGCTGGGGCCCCTGAGACATCTCCATTCCTGAGGAGTGCAGGCCAGCTCCACGAGGCGCCCAGCCACATGCTCCTTGTCAAGGCTGTGATGTGTCTCCGGGTTTGGAGGTGGTGAAAGGCTGGAGGAGTCCCAGCTTGTCTCTGTTTTTCTTGTTCCTTATACCACTTAGTGACTGAAAGGTAGAGGATGAAAAGAAATATTGGTAGATGAAATGGAGTAGGAGAGATAATATCTTGGAATATTATCCTGCCACATAATAAAAATCACATTTTGGGAAAACCAGTTCACTACAGTGGACAAGCTCTAAAGGAGTGTGGAGAAGATGGAAGAACAGGGGACCGATTCAGAGGCCACCACAGCACTGGGGTGTCATACGGGCTGGTGTCATTTACAATGCACTGTTACCTCTCATTTGATCTGAACAGTGACTCTGTCAGGTGGTATTCATTATCCCCATTTTACAGATAAGGCAAACAAGAGAAGATAATTGCATTAGACCAAATCACCTGGCTAGCAGACAGAAGAGCTCAAACTTAAAACCTCAGTCTTCTGGGAATTCCCTGTCGGTCCAGTGGTCAGGACTCTGCGCTTTCACTGCCGAGGGCCCAGGTTCAATCCCTGGTGGGGGAACTAAGATCCCACAAGGCTGGAAGCCAAAAACAAACAAGCAAACAAAACCTTGGCCTTCTGATGAAAGCTTCTAAGACAGAAGGAATCCCTTGCGCATTCATCACCCACTGCACGTCGCATAACGTCAAGTTGCCTCTCCGGGAATAAGGTGCTCTAAACATCAGAGCCTAAAGGTGCGTTTGGAGGGTCTGTCTTGAGAGAAGGTCCCGCTGGGAAACAAGGACGCACGGCCTTACAGCATTCCTCGGGGCTTCGGGAGGGACTTCCCACAGAGCGCTGCTTCCAACCACACCGTCAGCCTTCCGCGGGGCCCTGTGGAACTTAACCGTGAGGCTCAGTGAAAAGCCGGCTCCGACGACCATCCTCTGATTCATGCTGAATGAATCCCTGGTACGCACTGTCAGAATCTAAGAGGCAGGTGTAGCTCCCCTGACGCTTTCAATAGGAACTTGTTCAAATCATGGAGCCTCTTTAGGAACATTTTTTCAAAGGAGTGGTTTATAATTTCTCATCTGTAGCAGGAGCGAGGGGGCGGATTCGGAGGAGGAAGGAGGAAGTACTGATGGGGAGGCAGGGAAAGAGACCATTCTGGATCAGAGCAGCGAAGATCAAAGGAGGGGGGCGAGCCTCGCTTCTGGAGATGAGAGGCTGGGAGAGAATGCCTGTGAAGGTAAAGGGGAGAAAGAAATGGGTTGTGGGAGGTGGCGCCCTGTCTATAGAGAAAGCCAGAAGAGGTTTCTATTTCCCCACAGGAGAGCTGCGTTTAAGGCTCCCTGGCCCCGCCCTCATCCTCTGCAGGGACCTCCCCTTCGGCCCGGCTGCAGCTCCTGGTTCCCCACCTTCCTCATCCACCATACCCTCTCCCGCCAGCCTTTATGTAGTTTATGTATTCCAACCCCTATACTTTCACTGACCCGGTTCATCCTTCCTGGGTCACCCTCTACCCTTCTCTCTATCTCATTGAATCAGATTTGAGTACCCAATGACCCATGAGTCTGACCTGATCCTCCAGCCCCAGGGGTCCCTGTTGCCTACACCACTGGGTCTCTAGACTCTGCATCAGGATCTCCTGGAGGGCATTTTATTAATTAGTAATTAATTACTTAATCTCTAACCTGTTGGTTCCATTTGGCTTAAACTCAGGTCCAACTTATTACTGGACAAAATTCGGGCTATTGCAGAGTGGCAGCTCCTGTTCTCACACCAGTCATCGTGTACCCGTGTCACACACTAGTTTATGAGTATTGTTAACAATCAAGTTCCCAATTCAATTCAGATCCTTCCTGCTCTTTCACCAGCAGAGAAGTACAATTAAGTTTGGAAACGATCTGAAATTGTCTACTGGTTTACTGGAGAACTTTTTTTTTTTTTTTTTTTTTTGCGGTACGCTGGCCTCTCACTGTTGTGGCCTCTCCCGTTGCGGAGCACAGGATCCGGACGCGCAGGCTCAGCAGCCATGGCTCACGGGCCCAGCCGCTCCGCGGCATGTGGGATCCTCCCGGACTGGGGCACGAACCCGTGTCCCCTGCATCGGCAGGCGGACTCTCAACCACTGTGCCACCAGGGAAGCCCTGGAGAGCATTTTAAAACACAGATTGCTGGGATCCCCAGTCTCTGACTCAGTAGGCCTGGAGTGGAGCCTGAGAATTTACCTTGCTAACAAATTCCAAAGTGATGCTGATGCTGTGGTCTGAGGACCACGAATTTATATCATTCATTTAACCTTAATCACGCACTTCTGGTATTGATATCTTCATTGAGTGTGTATATCCTGCCTCCCAGATGAAACTGTGAACAATTCAAAGGCAGTGATGTGGTAAGTATTACTAGACAGTATGCCCCATTGTACCTAGGTGGCATACTCAGAAAAGTTACCCAAACCAGTATAACTTGTTTGTTGCTGTGAAGGGTTAGTATTGATTTTAGGTAAAAATATGGAATAGGCAGTTTGTCCACAGGGACCTCCCACTTTCCTCTCCTCCTTTCCTCAGCCTATTTCTGTGCCACTTACTCTTCCTCCTCCAGGATGAACCAGGTCCCCCAAAACATATGCCTGCCCTAAAAACCTGGAGTTCTGTGGTCTGCCCCTTAGAGTTTATAGACAATTCTCGTAAGAAGTTTGGCTGAGAAGGAAAGAAGTGAGGTAGGGCAGTAGTAGTTAAGAGGGGTATAAGCCCCAGGAGCCTTTTTATTTTATTTTATTTTTTAAAATGAGGGAGACCTGAGCTTATTTAAATACTGATGGAAAGAAGCCAGCAGAGGGGGAGGGGTGGTGGTATGGAAAGGGAAGGTATAATGGATAAAGGGAGGTCTTTGAGAAGGAGGGGGTGTGGGAGTCAGAGTACAAGGAGAAGGATTAGCTCAGACAGGAGCAGGGACACCTCTCCCATTGTAGAGGGAAAAAGAAAAGAATGGGTTTAGAGGTAGGAACAATGAGGCTTTAGACTCTACGAGGCTCCTAGCTCTAACATCTTATGAT
The DNA here is from genome assembly GCF_951394435.1 of Stenella coeruleoalba. Lineage (NCBI taxonomy): Eukaryota > Metazoa > Chordata > Mammalia > Artiodactyla > Delphinidae > Stenella > Stenella coeruleoalba. The sequence goes on from NC_137169.1 coordinate 106,352,399, forward strand.
TCCATGAAATTAAATCGCTACGGTGTCAGTGGCTTAATGTGTCACCTCTCCTTGGCAAAGCTTTAACCCAAAGGAATGAATCTTTCATGAGAGATTCTCAGGCTATGGGAGGCCTGCCAGTAGGGCAGCAGGGCCTTCCCCAGCGGCCTCGAACACCTACCGCCCTGCTACACAAGGGGGAATTGGAGAAACAGGACAAATGTGCCCAACTGTGACAATGTAAGGCCTGGAACAAGATCACAGAGCTGAAAAGTAGGTGCTGGAATCAGACTAGAACCCTTCTTCACTGGACCCCAGCAGCCATTTGGTCCACCTGTATATACCTGTTCATTCCCAGGCCACTTAAAATGGCAAGGAAGTGGGGGAAGTATTAAGAACAGCTTCTCCCTAGCCCTTGGAATGGAGACTTGTGATGTCACGCTCCATCCCAGACCCACACAGCCCCAGCCCATCTCTGGAGCTCTGAGAAACACCTGACGGTGACAGGAATAACAAGTTATCCAATACCTCTTCAATTAAACTAGCATACAAAGTGCCTGGTACATTGTACCAGAACCTGGATCATAGGAAGAGGTCAATACATGTAAGTTGTCATCATCATCTTCCTCTTTATCATCATCATCATCGTTGTCAACAATCACCATGTGCCTAGGCACCATGCTATGTATTTACATATTTATTTATAAAGTATGTGTTTTTCCTAATTACAACAGTAATAGATGGTCAGTGTTAGAAATATCTAACAAGAAATACATAGCAAAAGAAGTGCGAGTGTGGTGTGCTGGAAAGAGGGAAAGCGCTGGATTCAGACTGCCTGTGTTTACGTTGTGGCTCTACTAATACTAACTGGGTGATCTTGGACATGTTATGTAACTCTTCTGTGCCTCAGTTTCCTCATTTGTTAAATGAGGGCAATAATACTTCTCATAACATAGGGCTCCTGGGAAATTTAAATAAGATATTATATACATAAAGCACTGAGCACGGTGCTTGGCACACAGTAAGCAGTCACTAAAGGTGATTATTATTGATATTATTAACATGGCTGTGTTATAAATAAAGTTCTCCATAATTCACATCTCAGAAGTAATCAATATCGATAGCTCTTTGCATATTTTTTTCAGTTTTTTTCCTATCTATACCGATATCTCTATATCTGTGTCTGTATATAATATGGGATCCAAAATATGTAAACTATTTCACATCTCTTTATTCACTTGACAGGTATTATGGACGATTCTCAAAACAACCCTACAAAGTACATACTGATACACCGTTTTGTCTATAAATGGATATTTGATGTACCCTCTCTGGAGGCTACAACTTCACATCCCAGATGTTCAAAGGAAACCTCTGGAGGCTGAAGTATAGGACATGGGTCCACAGCCTTTTTCTGCAAAGGGCCAGATAGAAATAATTTAGGCTTTGCAGACCATATGATTTCTCTCGCAACTACTTAACTCCGTGATTTCAGTGTGAAAGCAACTGTATGCCACATGTGGAGGAATAAGGGTGGCTGTGTTCCAATAAAACTTTATTAACGGAGAACAAAATTTGAATTTCATATGATTTTCACATGTCATGACCATTATTCTTCATTTGATTTTTTTCCAACCATTAGTTTAAAAATGTAAAAATCATCCTTAGATTGCAGGCTGTACTGTACAAAAATGCAACAGGCTGGATTTGGTCCACAGGTCATAGGGAGCAAACTAGCTTGCCATTCTGGAGCCTGGTTGAAATTTAGAGAGGCAGTGAAGCGTAGAAGTAATATCTTAATATAACCTTCCTGCTTTCTCAGTAGGAAGCACCCTTTCCTCTGCTTGAAATGCATTATTCCACCAAATCCACTAAAATCCTACTCAAGGTTCAGATCACATGGGCATCCTCTGTGAAGGCTTCCCAAAATTCCCTTGAAGAAATGAATGCTGTTCCCCTCTCAGATTCTTTTAGCCCTTCTTTTATAGCACTACATAGTGTACTTTTCCCCACTACCAGAATCCCTACTAGGCCTCAAAGTCTTGTGAGTTCAATTTATTTGGTGTGCATCTGGAACTCGTACAGTGCTCGCCAACTGAGAAGGCTTGAACCAAATTACTGAGCTTCACTCTCACTCTATTGGGTACAAGAAAAAGGAACTCATTAGCTCTAGTCTAGGAGGAGGGAAGGAGGGGGGTGATTTAGAATCAGGAACATCTTAAGGAACCTAAATTCAGGAAGCCACCACCAGAGCTAAAGCCATGGTTTCCAAAGCTGACAACCAGGGATCTTCTTTCTCTCTCAGGCCACATGGACTCCCATCTCTACCGTTCCGACTAGGCTGATTTCATTACTTTTCTTTTCTCAGCAGTCCTCTCAGTTCAAGAGCTCACAGATCAACTCACTTCTGAGAGTCCTAATTTTAAATTTCTGGGAGAGAGGATCTTTTGGCTGGGGGCACTGGTTGCATAGTATAAAGATAAGTGCTGAAGCTTATCTGAGTGGGTAGTCCAGGAGCTACTCGCCAAGAACGGAGGGAATGTGTTGGGCAGACGCCTCAAAATGCCTGTGATACTTGCTGGCTTCATTTATCACATGATGGCTCGTGGTTACTTGTGTGTGTCTCTCTTTTCCATTGTCTAGACAGCGTGCTCCTTTAGAACAGGGACAGAGCCTCACTCATTTTGGTGTCCCCAGTTCCAGTACAGTGTTTTGCACACAACAGGTCATAGCAACTGCTATTGAATTGAATTGAAAACATCACCTTCTATTCAGTCTTTAAGCATCTTTCATCTTTATGAAAGGTACACATTCCATTGCTAGGCAAAAGACTTGTGGCGTAAAAGATAAATTTTCTTTTCCTGGCTTCTGTGTTTTTTTAAATTAAATTGTCTTTAGCTCAGGTAATTGCATTATTTCCATTCCAGGTTTTCAGAGGTCAAACAACCTCAGGTCCAGATGTACTATGAATGCAACTATAATAGTTTCAGAGCAATTATCTCCTTCCAGCTCTGCAGGGCGGAACAACTTGAGCTCTGGAGCCAGGCTAGTAAGAAATCCTTTTATATGTATCCCTCTCAGAGTCAGCCCAAAGTGAACTCAAGGCCAGTTTGAGCAGAGAATTACTTAGCTGTGGCTAGTGGCCTAGGTAGCTGCTGCCTATGCTGGCTTCTAAGCAGGCCTGGGAGCAGCTGAGTGCCCCAGATCATACCTGAATCCCTCTGCCCTTTTACCGAGGCCAGGGAAGCTCAGCTGCTGCAGCCACCAAGGTCAATCAGGAGAGGCGGCCCTTTCCTGGCTGACTTGTAACTGCTGGAGAGCTTCTCTCCACCGTTTATTATTTCTCCTCTGATCTGCTCCCTTGGGGGAGAAGTTGGCTCCTTGTTTACCAAAACCAGTTGCTCCCACCCGTAGCTCTGCTGCCTCTTTCTGCTCTGATGAGCTGCAAGCTTCACGCAGAAGCTGATCTCAGGGAAGAGGCGTTACAGACACAGCCCAAGGCAAATGCACCATGTTCTAGTTTGTGCCTTCCTTGCCTTGGCTGACATTGATTCTTGAGGCCTTTCTCAGGCTCTTCTAAGCTCCCTTCTACATCCTGATCAGAAGGGAGAGGAGACAAGACAAAACGGATTTTCCGTCCCACTAAAATGCCAGTTGTATTATTACGTATATTCTTTGTTCATAATAGACAATTTAAGACTTTCAATGTTGGGGTACTTAATGTAGTTCAAGGCTGAACTTTCTCCCAAGAGGACTGTGTGTGGGTGTGCACATACATATGTGCCACATCTCATGAACTGCACAGAACTCAATTTATCATTAGTTACCCCACTTAAATAACAATTATAAATAAAATGAAATACATATGAACTCAAGCAGATCTCTGACTATCCTTGATCACCTAATCAGACTCCTTTAAAAGCACCCATAGGTCTTTGGCAACAATTAAAGCTTTTTCAGAAAGTTGCCTGGAGAAAAATAAAATAAAATAAAATAACTGTACTTTAAAAAAATGGTGTTAACATCCTGATCTGATTCACAGGCCAGTTCTCATGTCTGCCCTACCACAGCCAGAGTCCTCTGAGAATGGCATAGATAATTTCTTCTGTGATTCATAGTTATTCTGAAAGGTAGTGTTTTCACAAATGCTTGTATACAACCTTTGGTAACTATAGCAAATAGCATGTAAATTACATTGTACTTTTTGGTGTGCAACATCCTTTTTATAGTCTCAAGTATCAAATCTGGTTGTATTACTCTCTTGATTCTGACAATTAAAGTTTCTAATTCATTTAGAAGGACAAAAAATAAATGTTGTTAAGACCTTGGGGCATTTCATCTGTTGGTCACTTTCAGAATGGTTATCCTCTCAGTGTACCCACATGTGAGTCCATTCTTCTGATTTATTGTTTAAAAAGAATGATGAAGCTATATTCATTTATTCTGAAGGAGAGGGGAATTTCTATTTCCCACTACAATGATGGTCTATTTTTACCTGCTATCTCTCTTCAGAGTTCAATAATGTGTATCTCTTGTTAATACGTGATTTCAACTTAGTTGTGTTCCTTTAAACTTTTTTTTTTTGGCCTGTAAAAATTGTAGTTCTCAATTTTCTACCCATCTCTTAAAGTTTGGGGGGAGGCATATTACAGTTTGTGGATTACCCGGATACCTTATTCTTCTTTCTTCTATACTGTAGCTTTTGGTCACTAAATGCTCTTTATTGACCTGAAGCTTAGCTAAGAAAAGAAGATGAGGGAATTCCCTGGCAGTCCAGTGGTTAGGACTGCGCACATTCACTGCCAAGGGCCCAGGTTAAATCTCTGGTCAGGGAACTAAGATCCAGCAAGCTGGGCGGCACAGCAAAAAAAAAAAAGAAAGAAAATTTTAAACTAATAATTTTAAATTTCTAAAACATGAGTTTGTCACAGTACTTTTCTGAGATGCTTGAACTCCACTCTGGATTACTTTGAGGGATCTTTTCAAGTAGTATTTTTAAATGATAACATTATTTCTCTAAGATGCTCTGTATGGAAAATATATTCCCTGACTGCTTATGTTTGCAGACTAATAGTTCAAGTGGGAAGCTCATAAAGGTAAAACAAATGATGATGCAATTAGTATGTCCTTTCAATTATCTGTGGTTCAAAAACGTCGATGGTGAGATAGACAACATAAAAAACACTAAAGAGCAGGAGCTTTGGATCAAACAGAACCACGTTTTGGGACCCTTATATTTATGAGCTGTGTGACCTTGGGCAAAGCACTTAATCTCTGCAAGTCTGTAAAATGAGAACTAATATAACATCTCACATTTGTTGATTACTTGTTATGTGCTGGGCACTGTGCTAATTATGTCACATGCACTCATTATCTCATTTCATCCTCAAAATAATCCTATGAGGAAGGTACTATTAATATCCTCATTTACAAATGAAGAAATTGAAACTGAAAAAGGTTGAGTAATTTGTCCAAAATCACAGAGTAGCAGAGTCTGTAACTCAATGCCATGTCTGGCTCTAGAGACCAAGTATGTAAACACCACACTATATTGTGTCCCTGTAGTAGTACTCTACTCATAAAGTGAGTTCTGAGGATTAAATGCGATAATGCAGGAAAAGAGCATGCCTGGCACGTAGTTAGTGCTCTTATTCTTATTACATGTTATTACATATTACCAGCTAAAATTTGTGTAGCACTTTACTCTTTATAAAGCTCATTGACATAGTAGATCATTACTTCATGATATCATGTGAAGTATCATAAAACTGCGGCTCAGAAAGGTTAAAAGACTTGGCCAAGGTCATTTAGCTTATAAGCACACTGATATGGGAACTCGGCTCTTTTAATTCCAGAGCACAGAAACGTCACTGCCTTCTAATCATGGGGGGGGGGGTATTTTTTATATAATTTATTAAAATTATGATTAGAAGAGGTGGCTCTTTCTAGATTGAGTTCTAAACCTTCCTGCCTCTAAACTGCTGCCTTATCTTAGGAAATCTTGAAACTTGTTTCTTGAGTTTCTGCTTGATTCTCTCCTTTATGTCAGACAATTCACCTTTGAGAAATGTGGAGAGAAAAGCCTCTTTTTCCTGACTCCCACGTTTTTCTCCCCACAGTTAAATGTATTGATAGATATCCTGTAGATATCTATTATGAATCATATACATATAGATAGATATCAAATTATGAATGGGCTGGGTTTTTTAGGGTGAATTTGTAAGTTGGGTGTTTGGAAAGCTGAGCATTTTTCCTTCATAAAAACCGTCTTTTAGATGGAACTTAAGCCCCACAATGACCCCAGAGGAACCTATCATATGTATGTGCCAGCTGCAGGGAAAGGGGGGGAAAGGGGTGTGGAGGGAGATTAAGCAAAGGCCTTCTCCCTGCTTTAACTCCAGGCTTGCCCCAGAAGTAATTTTGAAACAGACTATTTGCTTTTAGTATTTCCTCTCTTCCTCATAGTTTATGCCATCTTTTAGTGCCCCTTTATCTTCTCTTGCTCTGAGCAACCTCCAGATCAGGCCTTCCTTACACCAAGGAGTCCTCTAAATTCTAAAACTACCTACCTGCTCCTCCCCTGGTCTTTCCACTTCACCCTCCAATCTAAATGACTGTTGGATACGAACTAGGTGTTTGGAGGAAAGCAGACTAATGAAATAATTCACACTGAAGTATAAGAGGCTGATTTTCCTTATTCCCTCTAGAGTTTTGCTTTTTAAAAAGATTATTAATTTTAGACTCACAGACATAGAGATCAGACTTGCGGTTGCCAAGGGGGAGGGGTGGAGGGAAAGGAATGAACTGGGAATTTGGGGTGGGTAGATGCAAACTATTACATTTAGAATGGATAAACAACAAGGTCTTACAGTATAGCACAGGGAACTATATCCAATCTCCTGGGATAAACCATAATGGAAAAGAATATTAAAAGAAGAACGTATATCTGGATAAAATCGAGTCACTCTGCTGTACAGCAGAGATCGGAACAACACTGTAAATCAACTATACTTCAATTAAAAAGATTATTAGTTTTGCATGTATATTTGTAGTTGGTGGAAATTCTAGCAATGAAACAAAACAAAGTGAAAATAGCTACTATGTAGAAGGTATTTTGGAAGGGATGCACCATTATGTGGGGAGACCAGCCCAACAGGGGTCTTTCTTGTCCTATCCTTTTATGCCACCAACCTCTCCAGTACACATATGCACACATGCACACAAACACACATCTCATCAGCTACCTTGGCTGCTAATCTTTTCCTCATCAACTGGACAATTATTAGAATGATGGCATTTCAGCGCTGGAGAGAGTTCTAGAGCTAATGTCATTAGCTCATTTTATAATTGAGGAAACAAAGCTCAGGGACAAGGGCTTGGTGAGTGGTAGAATTGGCACGAGGTCTTCTGCCCAAGAATCTAGGGTAATTTCTTCTACACTCCATGCTTAACATTCAGAAGTCTTGCAGAATAAACTTAGAAACACTCATGATTGACCTTGTTCACTTATCCACTTGGATTCTCTTTTCTCTCTTTAGAGGTGGCAGGTAGAAGCCATCACTGCTGGGGGCAAGACAGTCTGACCTGCTCTTCCTACCAACATGTCTGACCCAGAGGCTGGAGATTCTCTGTCCTCTGCCAGGTGGGACTGTGGAGGAATTAGAAAACTGGGGCTGTTTGGGGGCCCTGGTACATGCTTTCTTCTTCATTAGCTACTCATGGAGAACATGTGAAAATATGAAGATTATTATTGCCTCTCTCCTCTTTCTCTCACTGAGCACTTAGATTTTCACTCTAATAATTGGAACTACTCTTTTCACTCCCTCAGCAGTGCAGCAGAGTGGGGGAGAGCACAGTCTCTGGGGAGGCAGGCTGCCTGGGACCATAGCTCAGCTAGCACTTCCTGACTGAGTGAACGTAGCATGTTACTGAACCTCTGTGCCTCAGCTTCTTCTTCTGGAAAATGGGAGCAATAATAGTTTATACTTTATGGGGTTGTTTAATATAGATACGTGCTTAATACATGTTAGCTCTTGTCATCATCATCATTACCATCCACACCTTGTGGGTGTTCTTAGTTTGCTTTGTAAATTTTTTTAAGGAAGGAAAGCCTTTCTGGTCTTAGCTGCCTTTCTCCATTGCCTGGCAATCTGTAAATCATACAGTCATTAAAGGTCAAGTTGACCCTTTATGCAATTCTTGACTAGGAGGCCTCATTGTATATAGTGAGTCACCACCACTTGGAAGTGGACGGTGAATCAGTAGCCCATTAAGGAGAGGTCAGAAGGTCCCCTGGCTCAACGTGAGAGGATCCAAACCTAGCCATGGGGTGCAGAAAGAAACCGTGCACTTACATGGCTGAGTGGACTTGGGGTGCCCTGGAGAACCTGTGCTACTCAGGTCAGAGGACATAAAATGGTGGGTAAATGCTGGAGCGTTAGAATCACACAGACCTGAGGCTGATTTCAGCTCCATCTTTACCTTGCTGTGGGACCTCAGGCAAGTTATTTAACCTCTCTGTGCCTCATTTTTTATCATCTGTAGATAGAGGTGATCTTAATAGAAATGACTTCATGGTAAAAAATGCTTGGAAAATGCTGAGAATCAAGTAAATACTCAATCAAAAGGAACTATTTTCATTATCATCACCATTATTATCATGAATATGGGTCGGAACAGACAGTTCTAGGGATCAGCCATAATGGAGAAGCAAACTAAGGGGAAAAGGTAGCAGGAACAAGGATGTGTCTGATGCGGTGACTTTTAGGTAGTGACGAGCCACTTAGCTAGCGTTAAATGTAAAAAGTCATAATTTATTCTTTATTGTACCCCAACGAAGGAATGAGTGTTGTGTGTTCACATAATTTGCATTTTGTAGAGGAAGAGTCAGAGGACTAGGATATAAATAACCTTCCTGCAAAACACAGATCTGGTAGCTCCAGTTAGGAGCTGAGCTTCCATTCAGGTCTTGCTTGTAGAAGGGTAACCATCCCGGCCCAGGCAAAGAAGACCTTGTCAGGTTTATAACTCCACAACTGGCTAAAAATATGAATGTCACGTAATCATCCCGTCCTTCTTCTTGATCTCGACTGGCCCTCCTGACTTCATGCCATCTGCAAATTTGCGCATCCTTTGTGCTCCTTTTTGCTCACGTTTTATGCCTTCTTTTGCCATCTCATTTACTCCGCATGTTTCAATCTCTGGGCTTCCATTTTTCTTCTTCGTTTTTAATGCGGTGGTTTTTCTCCTCCTCTCTTTCTCTTCCCTCCTTTACACCCCCACCTTCCTCCTCCCTCCACACCAATCAAATTCCTGCTTGCTTCTTGCCATGTTCATTATCCTACCTCATTCCCCCCTCATTCCTCGAAAACAGCTCACAGAGACTCACCCTTCCCCCCTCCAACTCTCAGTGCCCACCCTCCATAAATTCCAGCAGCTTGGCAATCAGTAACTTTAGCATCACACTTCACAGCTCCCAGAGTTTATACTACTTGTTACTACTCTCCTTGCTACCGCTCTCTAGGGTTTCTGCTAAAAAAAAAAAAATTATTTTTAATTCCACTTAAAAATATCTTGGGTACAAGTTGAACCCACAGTTAAGTTTACTCACACATTTACCACATTTCCTGGTTTTATTTTAACTAGTAGCTCAGTTCTAGACTCCATTATGCAGTGAAGAAAGACTAGATCCTTAGGGAACACATTTTTTTTTCTACTGTGAAGAAGAAAACCACCTAAACATTCAACAGAAACCCCAGCCCTGGGTCCACCCACTCTCTTATCTCCCCACTCCCCCAAGCTGCAGCTGACGGGACAAGGCTTTTTCCTTTGTGGAGTCATTGATTTCACTCTTCCTGGAGCTCAGACTGCCTCCCAGTGTGTGTCTGTGTGCACACGTGAGTGGCCACTGCTGTTTTTGCAGAGGGCTCACCTCTCTTCTGCCATTTTACCAGGACACAGGAGGCTGCTCTCCCGCTCTCCCTCTCCCTCTCGTTTTCTCTCCCTGCCCCCAACTCAGCCTAGGCTTTTTCCTGTCTCTTAACTCCACCAGTGCAGCAGCAACTAGCTGAGCTGCTTGCGTGAGAGAGAGAGAGAGAGAGAGAGAGAGAGAGAGAGAGAGAGAGAGAGGGAGAGTGTGTGTGTGTGTGTGTGTGTGTGTGTGTGTGTGTGTGTGTGTGTGTCTGCGTGCGCAGCTAGGCCAAGCCTGCGAGCCTGCCTGTCACTGGAGAGTTTTAGTTTGCATTCAGAAGAAAGGAGGAGGGGAGACGGTGGGGGGGGGGGGGGGAGGAAAAGGTGGAGGGGGGAGGAGGGGGGCGCGGAGAAGGGAGGGAGAATGTCTTGTTTGTGGCTTGTCAGCAATTGCTTGAGACAAGCTTCCATGTGTGAAAGCTACTTGGCATGAATGCCTGGGCCGTACCAAGTGTCACCGCAGCAAGAGGGGGAGTCAGAAGAAAAACAGATCAGACCAGAGCAGACAATAGGCCCCTAAAGTGTTCCCCCTAAGTTGCTTTGATGTTGTCCTAGTGTCTTGATACCAGGAGGCCAGGGATTGCAGGAAAAGGGTCTTTTTTGTCTTCATTCACTTTCCCCCCTCAGTTTCAGAAATGATTCTCCAGAATTTCTCCTCATAAAAAAGGTAAGAGCCCTAACAATTCCTTCTTCTGTGGCAGGCTGGTTCGCCCGTGCCTGGAAGTCGGGGTCTCATTTCTGCGCTGCTCAGGACGAGCGCTGGGGTCCTGCAATTGGAGCTCTAGCCTTGCCCCTGGAAGTCTTTGCAGGCGCTCAGAGCTGGGGATGGCCCCTCTTTCTAGGGAACCCCAGTAACACGATCTGTGCCTCTGGGTTGTTGGGGGAGAAGGGGTGGATGGAGAGGGATGGGAGGAGGGTGTGAGGGTGGAGGGTGTGAGGGGGGAAAAAAAGAGAGAGAGAGCAGCCTGAAAGAGAGCGAGAGAAGGGCAGAGCCCTCGTTCGGAGCAGCCCCAGCCCGGAGCCCAAGGAGGCCTCCTTGCAAGCTTGAGCTGTGCCTTCTCAGGCTGAGCAAGGGCCGTCTGACGCTCTGCCGAGTGCCTGCAGAGATTGCACAGAGCTTTGTGTGTGCGAGTGTGCCTGTGTGCGTGTGCGTGTGTGGACTTCCCACACCCTGCCCTGGCGTGGCTCGTCGTGAAGGGGAGGTACCCCAATCCTTACCACCCGAGCCCAGACGCTCCGAGGAAGAGCGGCATGGCAGGCTAGGAGGGAGGGCGAGAGAACTCTGCCGCCAGACGATCCAGAAACTTTTCCCGTCTCAGGGATTTCTCTGGTGGTAGGGACCGTGAAGCAGTTGTGGGCTGCCCCGTGCCTCAGTTTCCCCGGCTGTAAAATCCAGAGAGCCGACCGGGGATGCTGCATGCCTCCCTGGGATTTGGTAAAACGGAACACATACCATTCTGTCTCAAACGCGTGGAGAAAGCTTCGAGCTAGAAATGCTGTGAATCACAAAGTAGAAGTGTTATCATTGTTCTTGATCATCATCATCACGATAATAAAACCATCATTAAGACACCCTGAGACAAATAGACCGGGGAACACAGATCAAGTGTCTGAGCATTTCTAAGGAAACAAAAAGCCTTTTTCCACCTGTTGGCTTCTGTCCTTTTCTCTTGTGTCTTTTCGTTAGATTTATTGGCCGATTTGTACAGAGAATGGGGTGGGAGGGGTTGGGTTTTCCCCTTTCCTCCTCCTTGGTACATATTTTTTTAAAAAAGAAGGTCAATGTAAGATGCTTGAGACAGAAAATACGCCTCCCGTTATAGGAGTTTATTCAAGACCTTGTGTTTTCTGGCGCTGGCAGGGCGTGCAGGCACATCTATAAACTCTACCTTGGAGGTTAAAGATTTTTATTTTGGCTTTTAGAGATTAAACAAGGTTTATTTACAATTGCTGTTTATCAGAGAGTAAATATCTTACTGTGTGTGTGAGGGTAAGAATGAGAAGGCTATTTACTCGCTGGTGGTTTTGTGGATAAAACCTTAGCTTTTTAAAGTGACATCTTGAGAGATGCGAGTAAAGGACTAAAATCGGTGCCTCATAGTCAGATAAAAAATTTTTTTGAGAAAAAAAGAGGTCTGCTTATTTTCTTGAACGGTGGGTTTCCCTTCCTCTGTTCTTATAACAGTGATTGTTTCAAGGCTCTCAGTTGTAGCTGTCTTTGAATTCTCTGAAGGAATTTTGCTTTCTTACCTAATTCTAGGTTTTCTGTGACTCTGCCACTTGTCCAACAAAAAAAAAAAAAAAAAAAAAAAAATCGGTAAAAGTCTGGGAGGCTGTGCTTCCTTCCATTCTAACTGCAAATGTTTATCAGACTGACTCCCTGTGATAGCTAGAGATTGAAGCAAAGCACCAGCCCTGGTTGAGAGTATTTATGCTCTTCCCATTGAGGCCTAGAGAACCTGACTTCTGGGTGTGGGAAAGGATGAAGGGAAGGTATCAACTGGCTGGGATCTGGCAAGAAGCCACCCCTACCCCCCAATATGTTTCATTGAACTAGAACGGAACTTCATAGTTTAGAAATTAATTGTTTTCTACTTTGTAAGCAGAAGGTCTTACCATGGTTTGTCTCTGGCAAGATTTCAGGGTCCAGATATCTTCCTAAATGGTTAGAATTTCAGAACTGCAAGGGAAAAGAAAGGTTATTCCTCAAGTTTTAAATGAGGACACTAAAGCCCAGCAACGATCTGAGGGGGCTCAATGCAGCTGTGGTTGCATCTGGATCACACCCTGGGGTTCAGAGTGCCCTGCGTGTCAGTCGTTATGCCAGCCACCCTTACCTGGCCTCCGCAGTTGACTTTGCCTACCCCAGCATTGGGCCAGCCAAAGAGAGGCGCCTTTTGGAGTTCTTTTTGCTGTGCTCTGTTATAACAGCACGCTCAGCCCTGCTCAAGGCACAAACGTGGCAAACATGTGTCACAACATGAATTTGCATGAATTCATTCGTGCATTCACTTGTTTATTCAACTAGTATTTTAGGAGCACTTACTATGTATCAGGCACCTTGCTGAGCACTGAGGATGTAGGAAAGAACAAGGCAGATGCACCCTTGCTCTCAGGGAGCTTGCAGTCTTGGTGGTAGAATCAACGTTAACTGCATAAACAAATTAGTAATTAAAAGATTGATAATATACATTGAACAGCATGCAGATACGATAATGCAGGGCATAAAGTTGTATAAGTCATTGACCTGAAGTTTGTAACTAGGCATAAGCTAACTGTCTTTTTGCCTTTGTGGTCGAGCACTTCTTGCCCTGGCCAACTTGCATTCCGCTGGTGGCATTCCTACTCACACGGAGTCCAGTGTTTCCAAAGACAGCAGAAAATTCCCTCTCTCTCTTTCCCGCCACCCTCCTCTGCACAATACAACAGAGACACAAATAATGTCTGCTAACCCTTTTACACTTGTACTATTAAACAAGTTCACGCTCATTGTGAGCCAGCCTATATAACTGTCATTATCTGGGTGATTCACGTTAGCTATAGCCTCTGTGCACTGTTAAACCAGATGCGCATGGGCGGGGGACATGTGGTTAGTGAGGCTCTTGTCTCACTGTACTTGTTCCATAGTTCTTCCAGTTGATACTAAACACTTAGCTGCAGGCCACTCCTCTGTTATCACTGTCATCTTGGAATTGCAAAGATAGTAGTGTAATGAAATGGCTTTGCCCATCCCTACCAACAAGGACACGTATCTATAAAGGGAGAACATTTTTAAAATCTCTTCCATGGGTCGCCTTTTGGTTGGGTTATTAAAATCCTACTGGTTTTATGAGGTCAAAGGTAGGAGCACCCCGACACCCCACTTACGTTCTTGTTTGGAGAGAATATTTGATTGAAATGCCAGTTATTTCCTTGCAGGCAGATTTGTGTTAACGCTTGTATCACTATTTTCTACATCGCGTCTTTCTCAGTACTCAGAGGTGTTGTCTTCAATGTTGTCAATCCATCGTTTTTTAGATTAATTTCGTAGTTTAAAAGGAGGACAGATATGCCCCCCACCCCCACATAAATCATAGGTCTGGCGCCTATACTTTGAGACTCCACACAGGTTGTGTGGTCAAGTCGTGTGAAAAAGAGTCATTTCTACGCACCCAACATTGTTACTCAGTGAGGTTGCTGACCCACATTGTCGCAACCGCCCTATGCGGCGCTTGGGTAGTCGCCTGCATTTGGCACCTGTGGCCACTGCCTTCTCCTGTGAGCTGTATGACTTCATCTGCATGTATTTGATCACTTCCGAGACACTCCCCCCAACCCCCCTTGTTACTCACTGGGGAGCTGCCTTTAGGGGAGGCGCTCCAGTTGCCTTGGAAGAGTAATCCAAAGAGAGGGGTAATCTGAGTGGGGAGTTAAGAAGTGAAGAAAACAAGAATCTGGTTGGGGAAAAGATTGAACAGAACTGGGGAGCCAGGCAGCAGTGATCCCAGTCATCCTTAACTCTGGGGGAATAAGAATGAAGACTGTGATGATATTTTAAAAGGTACAGTGTGTGGATACTTGTATAAATAAAAGTGCTAGAGCCTCTAGTCCTACTGAAGTTAAAACCAGTACAACATGGAAGACAGTACCAAAACTCCTTGGTTACAAGCATTGCTTTTCCATGTAGTTTTACTGAAGGAAATTTTGTGGCCCCACCCACTCCCAAAGAGACATACATATAAGATGTAAAATGGAAATTTTCTACATTTCCTTTAAGTCTTGACATGGTAATCCACTTTAAAATGATATCTGTTTAGTCCTTTCTTGTAATTAAATAATATTGTTTAGTTAATTATATTGCTATCCTTCTGTTATATTTGAGTAAGGTTATGTGTCTCATCCAAGGACTCACAAGAACATAGGGGCAAGATGGCCAACTGCTTAAATCTCCCCATTTAGGTTAAATCTCTTCAAGAGTTGAGAAGCAAAGGGGTGAGGTCGTCACCAAATCACCATGATATTCAGGTCAAAAGTACTGTGTTGACATGGCATTAAAATAATTGCTTTAGTTTTGGCCCTCTTTTTAAAGACTAAGATTTAGAATGTTGATCAGAAGAGAGGGATCCCCATTTCTTATTGAATAATTACATGTTTTTTTACAAAGTACATTGGACCAGTTTCTGGTTTGGGATTTGCCAATCTATGACCTAGGACTGACTCCCCGTTCTTCTTCTCCGGACCTCTTTTAGAATGAACGAGTTGGACTAAATCCTCTCTGTTTCCTTCCAGCTGCATTATTGAGTATTTCTCTGATTCTATGCATAGGATCGTCCATGAATCTGGTCTTTTGGTCACCTTACACAAGGCCCAGTTCAAGAACTATGGTTACCAAAGGGGAAGTGTGACTTTTGTGGATATATGGGATTAATTCCTCTACACCCAAACTATGTTGACATTTTGAAGTGAAAAGCACAATAGGAAAAAGTGGGATTTTAACTTATGGATGTTAAGAGAATTTGCCAGTCAGCATGTAGGCACATGTGCAAGGAGACTTAAGAACCATTTTCAAAAGAATCGACGATTTTGAATGCATGTCTTCCTGTATAATAAGTATGAATTTAAAATGGACGGGCACTGGGTACATCTCTTAGCTTCACCATTCTCACAGCTTTTTCACAGAAATTGTGCTGTTCCTTTTTGCATTATGCTTACATGCTGTTTTGAGGATGCAAGGGACCAGTTTAAGCAATTATAGTGTTTATGATACATGCTGTATGTTTAATGTTATGCTTTTGGGGATGACAGGACTGTTGATGATCTTTATGATATGCAACTCCTGAAGGATATTGCTGAAGACTTGCTGATATGATGATAAATAAATAAATAAATGTATGTGTGCATATATATATATATATATGATGCCTTTAGGATGTGAGTAATAAATCGCTTCTGAAATGTGGCCAAGAGTGGGACAAAGAGGGTTGAGAGTGAATGACATTTTTATTAAGCATGTTTTCTATGCGTAATTCCAAGCACTATTCATTTGAAATTGGCTAAAGCTTTGAAAAGACATAATTTAAAAATTTTACATGGTAGCTTTTAATGCAATTTTTAAAACCCCCGAGTAAGTTCTTCTGCCATGTTTTAGAAATATCATCTTCCTTATAGCAAAGGGGACCAGTTCAAGGCTGCTTTGACAATTAGTAAATCACTGACTCTCTTTGAATTGGTCTTATTTCTGTCTGGAAAAAAATAGTATATAATATATAATTACTTTCTAACTAGGGAAGGGAATTTTGAAAACCACATATAATAATTTTTTCACTTATATTGTTCTTTTATTCTTGATTGCCTAAAATTTCTGACATTGGATATCTTGCTTAACCTTACATAACAATCCTTGGAAGGAGATACAGAAGAGAAAGACATGATTGACTTTAAAGATGGGAAACAGGAATAGGTTTGTGAAATAGTATACCGGCACGCTTTTTAGAATCTAAGAATATACTCTCTAGAAATATGTGTAATGTTTGGTTATTGATAAATGATAAACTATGATGGAAAATAATACTGTACATATTATTGCTGTCAATCTAATTTTTAGTGATATAAATAATTATCAAAAGCATTTTTATGCTATTCACTTAAAGATTCAGCATGCCTCTAATCTAAAGCTCTGGAGAACTGAAATGATTTCCATGAAAACCAGAATCACTCTTTTTCTTGAAAAATAAATTCACAAACTCAAAATTAACAGTAATGGTGGTTGAAGGAAGCCAAGCCATCATTTGTTCAGAAGAGAAACTTGTGAATCTTGAGGTAGCTTTATCTTGCCTAATACTAGATATATTGGACTCTCTATAACCCTTGGGGCTTGTGTAGTTAGTATATGTTTGAGGAGGAAAATTTCACTGAGGGTCTGTGGACAAGGGACTTTTTGAATGCAGGTCAAGGGCACACTTGCTCTGAGGAGTGGTGATTTATTGTACAGAAATCCATGATATACTGGGCTGCTTAAGGCAACCATACTCTAAAGAATGCAGGATTTTAGCTCTTGTGCCGGTGCCCAGGCACCTCTGCCTGCAACATTCTTCTGCCTTGTCTTTTCCAAGCCAACTCCCGCTACTCCTTTAAAACTGATCCTGGGCATTTCTTCTGGAAAGCTCCTTAGACCCAAACCACCCTACCTCTGCTCCACTGTTCCTGGGCTGGGCATTCACTTATGTGGCCCTTATCACGCTGCACTGGAATCGTCTGGCTCCCACTCTGGTCTGTAGCCCCATCGAGGATTGGGGCTGTCTTTGGCTTTTGTACCCCTAATGCCTAGCATCGGGTGAAACAGAGCAGGTGATCAATAAATGTTGTTGAATGCATAAACAGTTTATATTGAAATATAGCTTCTTAATAAATTTAACTAAATACAGAAAGAATGACAGGTAAAAATCTTAAATTATACAATCTACGGAAACTTCTTATATTAGGGTATTCATTCTTCTCCCCCCTTGCAAAGAATAAGTTACACATTCATAACGAAGTATTTTTATACCCTTGAATCCCCTTTTTCTTATGTCCAGTTTTTCTCCCCTACAGCTTATTTGTCATGTTTCCCATTCTTGGATTTGTGCTTCCCTTACCTAAGAGTTTATTATTTATTTCAAAGAATCAGGTGATAAATGAGTTGGTGAAATTTGTTTTGATATTTAGGTGGTAGCTGAAGAGAACTTTCTTCTATCTCAGAACAGGGAAAATATAGAGATATTTGGGGAAGTCGGGACAATCAGGATAGTAAGGTGAGTGACCGACTTCCAGGAATCCGCAATTGTGACCCATCTGAAACAAAGAAGGGGAACAGTACAACTTAACTTTCATCTTCTAAAAAAGGTTTTAAGTGCTGAACCCTCTAGAAAAGTCATTCTGGTTGCAAAGAACTGACTCACTGAAATTTCCTCAAGAAAAGGGGCGTTCATTGTGAGCATGCTCACAGATGGAACCTGGAATCAGAATTAGAAACCTTTCAGCTACTGAAGCAGCTCTAGGGGTAACTTTCTGTCTTCTATCCATCCCGTCCTCTCACTGTGTGTCTGCTTTACTTGGGCTCCTTTTGCTACCTGCTGGTTTGGTCTTCTAGCTTTATTCTGAGTAACTGCTCTCAATCTCATAGCTTTTGCTTACATGGAATTGTTGCTTCTTTGACTTGCCAAGATCCCCCCCCATGTCCAAAACCCTACCATCTCTACCCTACTTCCTTCCTGGCTTCTTCCTCATAGCTTCTGTCCTTATATTCTTCCATTTGTAGTATTCCCTGTTAATTGCTTCATTCTCTCAGAATTCCCTAATTCAGATTCCCGAGAAAGAATCCAACTCATCTTTCCATTGCCCTTCCTTACAGGACTTTAACCAGCCTGTGATTGGAGTTGCCCAAGGGTCAGAACTACACCTCTAGTCTAGGGTGTTATAGCAAAGGGAGGTGGGTGGGAACGGGGGATTGTCGTTCGGTACAAAACTGGATTGCCTTTTAGTAGGAGCTATGGAAGGGCCATCTTCCCTTCCATGTAGCTGGCAACAAATGTACTTGACATGTCTATTATGAGCCCATTATGGAAGTCTAAGAAATTAAGGATAACCAGACTATTAAAAATTAAAATGTTTCATGGATGATGATTATTATAACTGAGATGAGACCGTGGGAACAACTAGCAAATTTATAACCAGGAAAGAAATTGAGAGAGGGAAGTGTATTAGAGTTACTTCTTAATGAGTGACATCATTTCATATATTTATTGAAAACGAAAGTAGGTGAATAGTGAAAGGGAGACTATATTGGTATGGATCCCAGAGGCTAGTTTAAAAAGTAAGCATCAGGACTTCCCTGGCAGTCCAGTGGTTAGGACTCCGTGCTTCCACCGCAGGGGGCACAGTTTCCATCCCTGGTCCAGGAACCAAGATCCCGCATCCCACATGCTGCAAGCCATGGAAGAAAAAAAAGCAAGTATCATCCTGGAACTGGGGGCTAGAGGACAAATAGGAATACTAAGGTTAAGGAGTTTCTGCCTGTATTCTCTTCCTGTATTTTCTTCCTCTACTTCTCTGTTCTGTACTTGATTCCTCTTATCTTTAGCTTCTTCTGGAATAATCTGTCATCAACTAGTGATGGGACCTTGGGCTGGTTATTTATTCTCTCTGAAACTCAATTTACTCATCTGTAAAATAGGGCTAATGATTATTATTTCAATAGCTTATTATATGAATTAAATTAGATGGCATAATATATTTAAAGTGACTGGTACACATTACCTAGAATGTAATAGGTGCTTAGTCAATTGTAGCAATTATTCTAGCACATAGGAAGGAAGGAAACATTGACTAAACAATGTGCTGGGCAAAATTTTGCTTGTCATATCATTTATTCCTTATAGCAGTCCTGCAGGTCTTGTATTATTGTTTCTATTTTTTATTGAGGTACATGTACAGTATTATATAAGTTTCAGGTGTTATGTCTACTTTATGAATGAGGATACAATAACAATACTTAATGGAGTACTTGCTATGTGTAAAGCACTGAGCTTTACACGTGTTGTCATATTTAAACCAAGATAGGTGCTATTCATGTCTTCATCTCATAGTAGAGGAAACTAAGGTCTAGAGAGTTTAACTTGCCCAAAGTCGTACAACTAGTAAGTGACAACCAGAGCTTGTGTGTAAGTCTATCTGAACTTAGGTCAGTCTGACTCTAAAGTTTTCCAAAATCACAGAGTTGATGAATGTGAGTGTGACTAAGTCAAGATTCAGGTCTGATTTAGGGCAATAATTCTGCAGTTCACTACCAGACAAACATGCTGATTGATGAAGAATAGCGGTAGCCATACACACACTTATGCTGCATCTGAATCTGAATGCCGTGATTAGACAGCAAGGGCAAATTTTGGAAAGGGTTCAAAGGGAAAATTTTTTTAGTAATTAAAATATGTCAAAATAAGGTCTCTCAGACCTGGTGAAATGATTTAACAAACATGTGTTGAATGTCTATTGTGGGTCAGGCAGTGAAAAATAGGCTTGACACTGTGGAAATGCAAAGTGCGGAAGGCTGAATCTCTCTCTTTAAGGTGCTTTCATTCTGGTGGAGGGAGATAGATGCTCACACAACAAATGATAAAGCATATAGCAATGGATCGAAGGACTGTGGAATCAAGAGAGAGAACATTAATTTGGTGGTGAAGGGAATGGTGGTGGAAGGAACTTGGGAAGGCTTCATGATGGAGTTGGCATTTGCAATGGTTTTGAGGGGACGAATATCAAAGTACTAGAAGGCTTCTATAGCTTCCTTTTTCTTCACGTCAAGGGTTTTATAAAGGGTGGTATAAAGTAGCTAACTACTGTGGTAATATATTGCCAGATGATAGAGTTTTCAAAGATTAGGCTCTTTGACTAAAAGTGGAGAAATATTTACTCTGATTAATCATAGAGAATAAACAACAAGGTCCTACTGTATAGCACAGGGAACTATATTCAGTATTTGTGATAAACCATAATAGAAAAGAATATGAAAAAGAATGTATCAATATATATATGTATAACTGAGTCACTTTGCTGTACAGCAGAAACACAACATTGTAAATCAACTAAACTTCAATTTAAAAATGTTTTAAAAGTTTTAAAAATTAAAGGAAAAAGTCATAGGGGCACATTGGCATTTTTCTCGTCTATACTTATCTATATTTTTATTGAAGGAATCATAAAATGGAATCCTCTATTCTGTGCATCCTCAGTTGGGGATCTATAGTTGTCCAGCAAACCAGCAAGGGCCTGCAAATCCCTCCAATGGCCAAATAGTACACCAGTATCAGTTCTCAGCTGTATTGAGTGGTATTAAGTAGTACTAAGGTACCGGCAGATAGGTCATTTATCCATCTACACTTTGATTGGAGATTTTTCTCTGCAATTGGGACTTCCCAATTTTCCTTACATACAATACCAGGATTTCTGAAAATTTTTTGAGACATCCTAATTTAAAACATTCTGTCTTGTCTCCATAAGTATATTCATGATTGGTAGTCTGTGTGTTCTGATTGTTATTTCAGGTTGTTAATTAAATGGAGTTTCCACATCTTAATCCTGTTTATAGAGGCCAAGTAGACATCTTCTGCATACGTACCTTATCCACTTGCACTGAGAATGTCCATACTTGTCTTTACACTGTGAGGTAGAAACCCAGCTAAGATCTATTGTTTTGATTAATTTTGGTTCTTTGCTCAAGTCCCCTTTTCCCAAGCTCTGTCAATGGACTATATGCTCATCTTTTTTTCAAGGCCTGGCTCAAATGTCACCTTCCTCACAAAGTCTTTCTCAATTCCTGGAGCCTGAGAAATCTCTCCAGCTCCATGGTGTCCATATTACTTGTATTTTTCTTGGAATGATCATAATAGCTATACATATGTGTTCACTATCACAAATCCCTTAACATATAATAAACAAGAGGACAGGGCCTTAGGTTTTATTCACCGATGTGTCCCTCAAAATACCCAATAGGGTCCCTGCCTTACAAGTGGTTGGTGCTCAGAGGTGTTTATTGAACTGAACTGAGTCAAATTCTTGGCTTCGTTGGATTGGCGTAGGGTATGGTTAACATTGATGTCCGAGCCCCAGTTCCCTTTTAGAAAAGGAATGTTGCTTTAAAAAAAAGTATCATCTTACTGATTTTAGAATGAAAGAAACCATGTAATATAAACAGTTATTGTAATTATTATTAATAAGCATCATTAAAATATCATGAACTGATAGGATTATTTCCTTCAGGCTTGGTAAACAAACTGGTCTTTTCCATCTCCAATATCTGTGATGCCTTGAAATTTTATGTAGACAAGTACACGCTAATGTACACTGGAAGGAACAATTGAAACAGCTCACACTCACTGATGGGCTCTGAATTACTCTACTTGTAAGTGCTCAGGAAAAAGATCTCGGATTCATTGTGGATTGCTCAATGGAGACATCTGCTTGCTGTGCAGCCGTAGTCAGAAGAATGAATGAGATATAATAGGCTGTATTAACTTTGAGAATGGGATAAAGAATAATGCAGAAAATAATATAGTGCACATAATTTGGCATTGACTATTTCTGTAATTACAATAAAACACTTTAATGATATACATTGATGTTATGATTTCACCTTAAAATCAGAATTCGGCATTGGGTCCTTTCATTTCAAAGAAAACAAAGCAGAAATACAAAGGATCCAGAGAAAAACAACAGACTGTCTGCAAGACATACAAGGGATTTGCCTGTAATGAGAAACTGAAAAGACAAAGACATTTTAATTTGGATAAAGGGGGGAAAATGACATTGTATAAATTTATTTAAAATTAATGAAAGTTTCAGAAAATTGCTAGAGCTAGCTTCTGATTATCCCTGGTAATGGAGGTCAGAGATAGGCAGGACAATTGAAATCCTTGATAATCTCCAACCCTCATTTTAGCTATTAATTGCAGCATCCTGTCCTATGAAAAGTTTTAACAGATGAATAAATACAAGACATAGCAGCCCATGGTTTGTCAACTAAATGGCTCATGAGAAAGACAGTCTGGGGTGTTGGGAAGCACACAGAATTTGGAATAAGGTGCGCAGGGTTCTATTTTATCATTTCTGTTTATCATCTGTACAACCTTGAGTGATATGCTTAACTTCTATGAGACCCAGTTAGTTCTGTCATCTGTAAAATGAAGGATCTGTAAAATTACGGGTTTGTTGAAAGAACTAAATAAGCTAGTGGAAGTGGTTGGTGAGAGGTAATGTATGAATTTGAGAGCTGGTTGTCAAGTGCACCTGCTTTCCTACTTGTCTTGCCCATCTCAAGAGCAGACATGCCTCCCAGCACCTGGGGGCTTACACCACACCTTCCCTTCTCTTGAATCTTCTACTGCTTGTGCTAGTGGCAGGAGATTTTAGAAGAGGTATGCAACATTTCCGTCATCTCCAGAAGCATCTGCAGCATGCCTATTCCCTTGCTCCCAGAAAGCCTTAAGATAATTTTGCATCTGTTTTTATTAATGCATGATTATTTAAAGGTCATCTCCGGTAATTTTCTCAATAGCCCTTTGAGGTGCATACTGCAATTATCCTCACCTTCCAGATGCAGACGCTGAAGCACAGACAGCTTGCTTAGAGACAGATAGTAATGGCAGAATAAAGAATCAAACCTAGGCTAACTTGCCTCTGGGTTGATTTTAAAAGTCTAAAAACAGACTCATGTGACAGTACCTTCCCTGGAAAGTGACTGGCTTTTCCTTATTCCCCTAGGAACTCCTACTCTATCCTCGGGCACACAGTTCAGTACTCACCTCCGTCACAGAGCCCATCCTAAGCCCTCTCCTCCCTTGGAAGAAGTCATCTTGTCTACCTGCACACCCTGTATTATAGCTCTTAACAGGCTATTATGTTAACAACAGTAGAAACCCTTATACCCTATTCAGTTAATAGTTGGTGACTTAGCTGAACAAGTTAGTTAAAGCAAGAATCATACAAAATGATGGAATCATTCCTTAAGCCTTTATTTCAACTTAAAACATCCCTCAAGTTTTTGATGTAGGGCCAAGGCCTGTCTTTTGAGTTTCGGGCCTCCCATTAGTGCTTTGCATCCTACTTCTCGTATAAGCCACACCTCGGAGGCTTTCACAATCATTTTGTCTCCGTTTCTTTAACGTGGAGTGAGATCTTAAAGACATTTTGTGAGGCAATCCGATTTTTCCAGATTTAATGATTTTTTTTTAAAAAAAATAAATTTATTTATTTATTTTTGGCTGCGTTGGGTCTTCGTTGCTGTGCGCAGACTTCCTCTCGTTGCGGAGATCGGGGGCCACTCTTGGTTGCGGTGCACGGGCTTCTCATTGCGGTGACTTCTCTTATTGCGGTGGCTTCTCTTGTTGCGGAGCATGGGCTTTAGGCTCGCGGGCTTCAGTAGCTGTGGCTCGAAGGCTCTAGAACGCAGGCTCAGTAGTTGTGGCGCACGGGCTTAGTTGCTCCGCGGCATATGGGATCTTCCCAGACCAGGGCTCGAACCCGTGTCTCCTGCATTGGCAGGCAGATTCTTAACCACTGCGCCACCAGGGAAGCCCTAGATTTAATGATGTTTTACAATTGGCTCTCCCACGCCTAAGTTGCCAGTACATTTTCAGTAATTCACCTTTATGTGCCTTTCCCAAACATTCAGCTTGGATCTTACAGAAACAACTTATCTCTTTTGCACTCATATTTCATTTCTTTAAGTAACTTTAATTAAATTGTGTTATTACGATAATAGGAAGAACTAACATAAACAACTTTGGGAACAAACAGATTGGCTTCTGGTGAGCAGACAACTCCACAGGTGGGAGTAGCAGGATGCAGGCCTGCTAGAGTAGCCACTACTGGCTGTGATCACTCAGCATGTCGCAGGCCTTGTCTTTACATTTGCAGAGGGAATGGAGACCACAGATTAGTCAGTTAAGTGTCAGCCACTTAAGAGAGCCCTGGCTCAGTATGGCTTCTGTTCCATGTCTGGCCTAGAAGATGAATACCTTGAAGGTCTAGCTTTTATCTTTCTGGTTAGTTCCAGAACCTAGCACAGTGGTGGGTGTATGGTGGGCCCTCAATAAACGTTGATAAACTAGCTAACTGACTATACCAACAAAAACAAAACTCAGCTTTGCCGCTGCACATCTTCTGGTGAGGGTCCTGAGCACCAATCCACTGTGCAGAAGTTGGATTAGAGAGAAAGAGCTAGCAAGTGAATTCCTAATATTGCTGTAAGATGAGATGATATATCACCATGAAGTAGTAAAATGGAAGGCAGCTATAAAGAAGTGAATTTTGTGTAATATATAATTAACCCAGGTAACTCACTAACACAAAATAATAGTGAGACAATACACTTGATAACATCTTATAAAGGATTAGATAATATTCTTTTTTTTTTTTTTTTTTGCGGTACGCGGGCCTCTCACTGTTGTGGCCTCTCCCGTTGCGGAGCACAGGCTCCGGATGCGCAGGCTCAGCGGCCATGGCTCACGGGCCCAGCCGCTCCGCGGCATGTGGGATCTTCCCAGACCGGGGCACAAACCCGTGTCCCCTGCATCGGCAGGCGGACTCTCAACCACTGTGCCACCAGGGAAGCCCAGATAATATTTTTGTATGAGGAAAAATCCACATTTATAACCACAGTATTTGACTACAAAAACATCTCTGATGATTATGTTCTGGACCAGCAGGGTCAAGAAAAAATTTCCCTGACTGATGTATCCTTGCAGCATTGAGTTTATTATATGCTTCTTGTGACAAAGTAAAGCATCTTGAATTGAGCACCAGAAGAGGAAAGAAGTCAGAGCTGAAAGATATTAAACTTGATGGTAGGTTTTGGAGAAGCGGGTAGAGTGTTGGTGATGGCAGGGATATCCTCTTTCCTAAGATAAAGTGGGCAAAAACATTTAGCCTTACGCTCAAAGAATGTGTGAAACAAAATAAACTGAACAAGCACAGTTGGAAAAGTACAGAAAGTTTATATGACAAGGAAATGGGATGAGAAAGAGTGTATATGTACATATATAGTATATGTGTATGTGTGTAGAAATAACCCTCCATAGGATCTGGTGTAAACCTTCTCATTAATTTTTTTAAATTAATTTTTAATTAATTTATTTATTTTTGGCTGTGTTGGGTCTTTGTTGCTGCGTGTGGGCTTTCTTTAGTTGAGGCGAGCAGGGGCTACTCTTCATTTCGGTGCGTGGGCTTCTCATTTCAGTGGCTTCTCTTGTTGCGGAGCATGGGCTCTAGGCGCCCGGGCTTCAGTAGTTGTGGCACATGGGCTCAGTAGTTGTGGCTTGCGGGCTCTAGAGCACAGGCTCAGTAGTTGTGGCGCACGGGCTTAGTTGCTCTGTGGCATGTGGGATCTTCCCGGACCAGGGCTCAAACCCGTGTTCCCTGCATTGGCAGGCGGATTCTTAACCCCACTGTGCCACCAGGGAAGTCCCAATGTGTATTGTATATGTGTGTGTGTGTGTGTGTGTGTGTGTGTGTGTGTGTGTAGAGTAGAAATAACCCTCCGTAGGATCTGGTGTGAACCTTCTCATTAATTTTCTGTATTGAGAATCTGTAGGCCAATTCCAATAATTAATTCTTGAGGCCCTCCCTGGTCCTCAAGAGGTTTTGAAGCAGTTGTCTAGAAAAGGAAGAATGGAATTAACACTGTATTGGGCACTCGTATGCCAGTTATTATGCTAAGTGTTTAATATATGTGAGCATATTCCTTTGAATATAAGTTGCAATTGATTTTTGTAAGATCCACATTACTTTTTGTGACACTGTGAAAGAAAAAAAAAAAACTTCTCCCAATTAAACCATGGCGTACCATCAATGTTAAAATACATCTTGATTTCAGAACTATTGAACGTGAAAAATATGCATCTTAGAATCAGTGAGATGTGGTATCTCATTCAATCCTCCCAACAACCCTTAAATTAAGTATTAATATTGCCGGATGAAGAAAGTGAGGCTCAGAGAGGTCAAGTAATTTGCCTGAAGTAAAGTAGCAGATAAGTGTTAGAGCTGGAGTTTAACCCAAATTAGTCTGTCTCCAAATCCAGTGCCCTTTCCATAGTACTATGCCGCTGATGGAAATCAGTGCTTGCCCAGGACTCAGAGATTTTAGAAAATAAATAATAAAAACAATGTATTCTAGTAAAAACAGTTACTTTTGGACTTGTCTCCCCAAAACCTTTTCTCAGGGGAAAACTGAGAGACTCTGGAGTCAACGAGAGCCATGGATTTCTCAGAGGAGAAGGACAATCTGAGTTCCTCTGGTTCAGTCTCTGTCTGGTGCTTGAACCCCGAAGATGACATTCCCCCAAGGAGCCCTGTGGCCTCTGAGAAGCACCAGCAGGGCAGGGCCACTGGGGCAGCTCAGGGCACCTTTTGTGAGCTTTGCTTTCATCTACTCACTGGTCCTGGTTCTATGTGTGGAGACATCTAAAGTTAGCCTCACACTGTCTTAGCACCACGCGGCCCTTCCCGTATTTGAAAACCAGTATGAGGGCCCTTCCAAGACTTGTTTTCTCTAAGTTGAACAATCTGAGTTCCTTGTAGGACATGATATAGACATCTCTCTGGCCGCTATTCTGATGTCTGTATCCCTTTTAAAGAGAGGCAGTCAGAATTGATCATTTTGTTTCGTATGGAATAGAGAACTATCACCTCCCTTGCTTTAGGAACGATACTTCTCTTGGTACCACCTCTGAGTACATTTGATGTTTCCAGCACCTCACCACGGAAGTATAAACTTCTCCTTCCACAGACCCTTCTTCTTTACTCTCCTTCTCTATTTTTTTTTTATTTTAATACCTACTGCTATGTAGGCAACCTGGACTTTAAACTTTATTTTGTTAGAATTGACTTTCTAAGGATTTTTTACTTTGGGCTTTTGTTTTGTTTTGTTGGGGTTTGTTTTTTGTTTTTGCATTTGACACTCATCTCTCCCAATTCTGTAACATCCACAAATGAGATTTTTTAAAAAAGGTTTCTCCGAGCATTAACAAAAGTATTGCTATACAAATTGAGCCAGACAGAGCCAAAGACAGAGCTGGTTGGGAGGTCGTAGGAAATCTTTTAGTTGTTCGGTACCAATCCACCAAGTTCTTCTGTCATACCCTATATTTCTCTATCTTGTTTATAAGACTATCAGGGGCCTTACACATGCCATCCCATTTAACCTGGGCAAAACGTCCATGAACCAGATATTACTGTTCCCGTTTTACAGTTAGGCAAACTGAGCCTGAGACAGGTGAAAGAGCTTGCCCAGGATTGTTTGTTAGCAGAACCAGGATTTGCACCCATGTTTTCACGTCCCTTCTCCTCCACCCATGGATGTACCCCTTGCAAATGACTTTGCTGAAATCCAGAAATGGCATTTTTACTTCATTTTCCTGAACTACAGGAGAGTACTTCCGACCTCAAGGAGACAAACGTCATAAAAGAAGTGCACTCTCTTCCTCCTTCCCCCGGCGAACCGCAGCCAAGCGAGTGCATACCTCATTCCTCTCTAAGGATAGGTGGGACTCGCACCGTTTCCTTCCTGTTGATCTCTCTTAGATACAAAAACAGCGTCTGAAAGAAAAGATTCTTTCCTGGACCCTCTGGGCAATTGAACAGTAGTTGGTCCTGAAGGCCAGGAGCTAGGCCCAGAGAAAACCGAGATTTTAAGAAGCTGGTAAAAGCTAGCTACCTAAATTCTTGGTAATAAAGTCAATTTCAAGTCCTCAGCACATGATATGAGGACTTCGTATTTCAAAATAAATTACAGTTGTAAAGTTAAAAAAGAAAGGAAAAGAAAACAACAGAAGTGATGCACAGAAGATCCAGGGAGCCAACGATACTGCTCAAATCATGACTGGTATCCAGCTTGTCGGTAGGGAAGAAGGTGTGTGGGCACGGATGGGATTCATAAGGGGGCGCCACTCCAGCGTGAGGTGAGCCATACGCTGAGGAATTGTTGACTGCCACGTTGCTCTCTTGCTGAGGGACAGATCTTTGGTGGATTCCTTAACCTTCCAGGAGGAGTCTTTTTAACCATTAAATAGTGATAAAAACAAGGCACCATGAGTTCATGGGAGCATCAGGAGTCACAGACATAATTAATAACAGGTGGTTTGCAACTAAACCATGCACTAGCAATATGTATAAGTTAAATAACCATGGGGACATCTGATTATCCTCCTTCATAAAGAGAGTCAAGGTCTGTGCATGAAGCAAAAGATAGTGAATGAGGAAAGGTTGCCTTGTTGCTTCCCAAGCAAGCCTTGTGCCCATTTTCTACGTAAAGAGAAACCTTGCTCGGTGAGGAAGTTCATTCAGTACTTTTCTTCCAGAGCAACGTCGCTAAAGATAAATGAACTCACCGACACAGCTGATTGAGGTAAACCCCAACACGCTAATTCAGTCTTTCTGGAATGCTAATATAGTAGAGTGAAGAATTAGGGAATTAGCTGAAACTTTTATCTTTTTTTCTAAAAAGGAACTACTCAACTCAAAATTAATTGCTAAGGGCAATGGTTCTACATTATTTCCCATAAACCGACCTTGGGGATTGAAGGGCTGTGGGTAGTGGGAGCCACAGACACAGAATCTGTGTCCTAGGGCACTGTTAACCCAGTACATGATTTTCAGGCAACTCCCAAGTGACTTTTTCTCACATCCATTCCATGTAAAACAATGGAAACCTATTTCCATGCTTATTTGTGTTTCCCGGGAGCCCTTCAATGCCATGGTGAAGATTAAAGGGCTAGGCCCTTCTTATTCCCTCTAATGATTATTCATAATTTTCTAAAATCATCTTACTGAACGATGCCACCTAAAGATGAATTTTAGGTTTAATTGTCTATTTGTTCATTCATTCATTCAATAAATATTTATCAAGTACCTCCTGTACACTATGTTCTCTGCTAGGGACTAACAAGCATAAAATATGAATAGGATTCAGTCAACATCCTCCAGGAGCTAATAATTTAGTACAGAGTAAGACATGGACACAGATAACTATAATACAAAGAACAATTTAATAAATGCTTTAAAAAGAGTCAGGCAAAACCCTGTGGGAGGTTCACATCTAGTCAGAAAGAGCAGAGGAAGCATCGCGAAGATGGTATCATTTGACTCCAGGGATTGAACAGTCTAAGGCATCTCACAGATGTAATTGGAGGAAGCATCCGTTCAGACCCAGGAAACAGCATAAATAAAAGCAAGCCATGTGCTGAGAAAAGTAAATAGACCAGTTTAGCCAAAGCATAGCATGAATGTAGGCACGTATGGAGAGAACAGTAGCTTAGGATACATGGCGAAGGATCTTAGACACTGGGCTAGAGAATTATAATCGCGTGTCTAGGGCAGTGGAGAGCCATTGAAAGTTCTTGAGCAAGAAAAGTGACATAAGCAGACCTTTACTTTTGGAAGATTTATCTGGCAGTAGTATGTGGGGTGGAAGCGTCAGTCAAGAGTCTGGAAGACCAGTTAGAGAGCTACTAGGGTAATGGTGAGAAGTGGTGAGGACTTGAATTAGGATGACGGCACTGGGAATGCGCCGGTGGGGTTGAACTTCAGAAACACAAGAGGCCGACTTGATAGGATTTGGCAACAGATTAAATGGGGGTGGGGAGAGACTCACGCATGACAGATAACTGGCAAAATGATGATGCTCCTAAGAGAAACTGGATGCATGCACTTATGTACTTACATTTATGTGTTTGGGAGAGGGGATGGCAGGATTAAGAATAATCTTTTTAAAAGGCAAATCAGATCCCATTGCTTCCCTGCTTAATCATATCCAAATGGCCTTCCACTGCATTTAGAATGAAATGCTAACTCCTTACCATGGCCTAGTGTAAGCTCTACATGATCTGGCCCCGGTTCGCTCTAACCTCATCTCTTGGCACCCTCTCCAGTACTTCAGCTTTAGCCTCACTGGCCTTCTTTCAGTCCCTGAAATGCGCCAACTTTATTCCTGCCTCAGGGCCTTTGCATTTGCTGTACCCTATGCCCAGAACACTCTGCCCTCACATAACTGGCGCTTCTTGTCAGTCAGGTCTCAGCTTAGATGTTATCTCCTCAGAGAGGCCTTTCCTAACCAATCAATTACCATACCCTTTGCCCACAGCCACTCTTTATCATGTCATCCTGCTTTTCTTCACAGCACTTGCCATAATCTGAAATGATCTTGTTAGTGTACACTGTATCTGTTCCCCTCTAACAAAAATAAGCTCCAAGACTGTGTCCATATCATAACTATATCTCAATTATTAGAATCAAGCCTAGCATATATGAGGTACTTCATAAATAGTTGCTGAATGAACGAATGAATGAATGGATTCTCTTTGGAGAATGTTGGCTGTTTATTCAGGTGTCACATTCAGGTAGAGGTGGGCAACAGATAATTGGATATGTGGGACTAGAGCTCAAGACAGGCCCAGGTTTGACATCTGTCTTCCAGGAGATGAAAAGTCAGGAAACATATTACAGCTCCAGGGCCTTTTTGAGCAAAGGCATCACTTTAATGTTTCAGCCTCAATCACTGATCCTAAAGCTACAATCTCTGACTCAACCTACATTGTCCAAGTGAGTGTATTCTGTCCTCCAGAGATTGTCTACTTGGTAGACTTTAGCAAAAATGCTACTTTGTCTGAAATAGTTTTGGAATACCTTTTTAGAGTTGACCACAGAGTCTGTAGCACCTTAATAATAATGCAAAATATTAATAACTTCCATTCACTAAGCACTTGTGCCAGGTACTGTACTAAGTATTTTCACATATTATCTCATTTAATCCACCTTAAAACCTTGTAAAGTAGGTAAAAAGGTTCCCCAATTTTGCAGTTGAGGAAACCAAGACTCGGAAGCATTAAAATCCTTGAAAAATGTCAAAATTAAAGTTCAAATTTAGTTTCAGTGACTCCAAAGCCTGCATGCTTAACCGCTTTGTACCATGCTCTGTGGTGAGATGTGTGTATGGGGAGAGTTTGTGGGAGGGTGGGAAGGGGGTGGGAATCTTTCTTTTCCTTTGAATGTGAATGTGACTTCTGAAAACAGCCAGGAGCTGTAGAACAGAATCCCGGTTGTACCACTCAATAGGCGTGTGATCTCAGACTAATAACTTTATCAACGATAAAACACTGCTGAGAATGCTGTCTCATAGAACTTGTTCTGTCACGTACAATCTACAAAACACTTGGCACACAGTGGGACTTAATTTTTCACTCCTTTCTTTTTCTCACAAGAGACACAACTAACTTTTGATTCTTTTAGGGTTTGATGGTCTAGTTGGTAGATTATTGAGTCCCTTGCTTTTCCTCATCTTTCCTATTATCATATTTAAGAGTATTGTATAATTTGTTACCACTTCCACAATGAAGTTAGCCAAGAGGTAGGATTGGAGGTTGTACTGTCTGTGAAAGGAACCAGAGAAATGAAGTCTGTATTGATTGATTTAAAGTATTGCTTCATTACTGTTTGAAATCTGTGACCTTAGGCAAACATCCAGGTCTCAATTTGCTCCTCTGTAAAATGAGATCATGTTATTTGTCTTCTACATCACAGGGTTGTTGCGAGGACCAAATTATTGTCACGAAAGAACTTTGGAGAGCATAAAATCATATATAGTTGTAAGATACTATTATTGCCTTCATTACAAAAAATCCTTCTTTTTAGAAGGTCTAAAACAATAATAGTGCTCTGATTGTAAACTGCCTGAATTAAACTCATGCCTTCTTTTATTCTTCCATTGAAATAATTCTCAAACCACTCTCTTATTCTTTTGTCTTTATAAAGTTCTGGCTTAAATGAAGTTTACGTCTGCCCCATCCAGTATGGTAGCCAATATTCACCTGTGGCCATCTACATTTAATTTAATTTAATAAAATTAAATTCAGTTCTTCAGTCACACTAGCCTCATTTCAAGCACTCAATAGCCACGTGTAGCTAACGGCTACCAAATTTGACAGTGCAGATGGAGAACATTTCCATCTTTGCAAGACGTTCCATTGGGTAGCACTGTTGTTGATTTTTTTGAGTTCCATTTTCCATTCTTTCTCATAGCCCTATAGCCATGATAAAACCAAGATAGATGTTCTTCAGATGAGGAAATTGAGACCCAATGTACTTGCAAACAACTATATGATAGAATATCAAGGATCAAAAGAATGTTGGCCGTCATCTATTCCAACTTCCTAATTTTATACAATAGAAAATTTAAGCCCAAGGAGGTGAGATCACTTGCTTGAGCTCATACAACTCTTCAGTGCATTTCCACTGTTCTTTTCACAGTTGAACTGTGGACACATAAGTAATACAGTAGGCTTCTTTTCCTCTTGCAAGGCTGCTAATACCATCCATCTCAGAAGAAAATATGCCTGAGACAGAATTTACAAGTTGCTTGCTATTGTCATTCAGCATCCTTCTCCTGCCTGGCCAAATGCTGCTGGTGAGCCCTTCCTATGTCACAGTGAAGATATGCTGAAAGCTGGGGAGCACACCCTTCCAAGACTGCCTCTGTTAAGTTACAAGGACCCTAGAAAGCTGGCTGCCTTGAGAACCAGAGTATTCTGTGATTGAGAATTTGAATAAATTCCCCAGATCAGCTCAAATTCCATGAGATTGGCCTCACTTCCTCTACAATCATTTAAATCATGAAAATATTGGATCTTTAAGCAAAGTGCTAGGGAATTTAAAATGGGGATTGTTGTTCCCAGGGTTATATGCAATATGGTTATAAAATGGTAAACAGCTCTTGGTATATGGTAGGTGCCCAGTAGACGTTTAATTCCCTTCCCTCCAGCTCCACCCAGCTGCTGGCCCTTTCCTAGATAACCAACGTAACACTTGCAATTTCCAAGCTGCTAGAACCCCAAACTCCTGTTTTGTTTTTTAAATTCTTTTTTTTTTTTTTTTTT
This sequence comes from Stenella coeruleoalba, assembly GCF_951394435.1. NCBI lineage: Eukaryota > Metazoa > Chordata > Mammalia > Artiodactyla > Delphinidae > Stenella > Stenella coeruleoalba. Next base: position 106,385,782 of record NC_137169.1, read on the forward strand.
GCCATATGCGGGCCTCTCACTGTTGTGGCCTCTCACGTTGTGGAGCACAGGCTCCGGATGCGCAGGCTCAGCGGCCATGGCTCACGGGCCCAGCTGCTCCATGGCACGTGGGATCTTCCCGGACCGGGAAACGAACCCGTGTCCCCTGCATCAGCAGGCGGACTCTCAACCACTGCGCCACCAGGGAAGCCCTGTTTTTTAAATTCTTATCCCTTTGATCAACCTTCTTTGAGAGCCTACAATCAAGGGCCCTGTATATGAACAGTTCTAAAGGTATGGCGGGGTGCGGGGGGGAGATATTTTAAGAATTTATCAAGACAAAGGATGTGGTTGGTATGAAAGCATTTCTAGAGACAAGAGGGTACATTTGAAATAGGAAGCATACCAGAAAATCTGCGCTGTGTGGTTGCCCTGCCCCTTCATACATCTGTGTGGATTAAACAACTGTGGGTTCCATTCTTCAGGTGAAACGGTCATTGGGGCCTTATTGGGAAAGGGGTTAGCTGGGTACTTGAGAACCAAATATATGTATAGGCAGAGGTGGGTCCAGGTTTGGGGGAACCTGAAGTTTATTCAATTTGGGGGACCCTCCTGAAGAAAAGAATATTCAAAACTAATTAGGCGCAGGACCCTGGAGGGGAGCTGTGAAGGTGAGGCTAAAGCTTCATTGTCTTTTGTCTTTTGTTTATAGGTTTAAGACCTAGCTATGAGGGTTTCTTTATGTTTATGATATCCCATGGGGGAGGGGGAGGTGTAGTGGGGATGCTGGGGGAAAGCTAACCAGAGAAGGATTCTGGATATGGGAGGTTATTGCATCAGGCGTCTTTTATTAACTAATCTTGTATGGAAGCTAGAAAAAATGGCTGAATTGGACCCTGTGGGAAATAGAGTGTGGGTGGTTAGGAAGCTGAAGGGGGGAAAAGAACATCTTCCAATGTGGGAAAGGGACAAATACTAACATTGCCTGTTTGCAGTTGTGTTTGACTCAATGAAGTGATATTGTATTCTTTTTTTCCTCTCTTGTTTTCTAAAAAGAGCAACCCCTTCCTAACCCTCCCTCACCTCACACACACACACACACACACACACACACACACACACAACTCCAACAAGTGGATTTTACAAACCCATTGGCTTAGATAATGAATTCTTGTAAAAGTGAATTCATTGACTGTACAGAAGCTAGGAAATGAGGGTAAGATTTTAAAAATCTCCTTAACATGTTACTATTACAATAGCAATTCTACTCTGGCCTGCTTTTCACCATCATAGATAATTTATTGCCAAAATATTCTAATTGAGTTGACATTTCACACATACTTGATATATGTCTAAGGGAAATTTAGGAGGGAAGACCAAAATGGAACCCATTCATTTTTTTTTCATTTATCTTTGAGTCCAGTAAGAGCAAGGAGAAAATGTATTATTTTAAAAGACCAGATATGTTCAACAATTAGTGGTACAAAAATCAATATTTTTTTAAAGCATCAAACTTGGCTTGTAACTGACACTCAGTAGGGAGTAATGCCTAACTCTGTTGAAGGAAAATATGTGAGGAAATTATGAGAATATAAGAAGTGAAAGCGGGCTTCCCCGGTAGCACAGTGGTTAAGAATCCGCCTGCCAATGCAAGGGACATGGGTTCGGTCCCTGGACCGGGAAGATCCCACATGCCGCGGAGCAACTAAGCCTGTGCATCACAACTACTGTGCCTGTGCTCTAGAGCCCACGAGCCACAACTGCTGAGCCCACGTGCCGCAACTACTGAAGCCCGCTTGCCTAGAGTCCTTGCTCCGCAACAAGAGTAGCCCCCACTTGTGGCAACTAGAGAGAGCCCGTGTGCAGCAACGAAGACGCAGTGCAGCCAAAAATAAATAAATAAATAAAATAAATTTATAAAAAAAAAAAAAAAGAAGTGAAAGCAAGTAGTGTTCCTGCATAATGAAACCTAAATCCGTTCTTGTCCTACGACCTCCACCCCCACCCCAATCTCAAGAATCAATCTCTTCCTCCTCCTAATGCAGAGATCCCCTTATTTACTTTGAGGGTGGCATTGCTAGTGACCCAGCAGGTCTGACTGCCTTTCTGCTCAACTGCTGGCTATCTATTTCAAATTTTATGTTTCATTTCAGCTCTAATAATCTCGCACTTTCAAATTGCACGCATACTGCTCTGTAACTCACTTGCGCACACGAACACTGGTAAACCCCATTCACTCTCCTTGATAAAGCCTACTGTCTCCTTTCTTTTGGAAGGCCTTGTGTATCAAGCTTTTGATATGCTAATGATCCCACTGACCTCTGTAGCCAATGCCTTATCTTTTCAGACTTCCAAGGGACCCACTCATCCCAAGAAAGTTCGAGTCACGTTACTTCTCCCAATAGGGCTCTGTTTTAAGTGCTTTAGGGCAAAAATGTGGCCAAATTATCTCATAAAAGGTGAGTTCCACAGCCTTTAGAGGCTTTATAACCTAACAGAACAAATTCTTCCTCACAAATACCCTGTTGACCATTCAACCTAGAATGCTGGACTTCATGAAATCACAGAATTTCAGAGTTGCAAGGAATCACATTTGGTCCAGCATCTCACTGAATGCTTAAAACCCTTCTCTTATTAAATTTCATACCTGGGCAATGTTGAACCAGAAAGCTTGTTGGGGAAAAAAGGCAAGAACAAGCCAGTCTCTTTGTCATTTTACTTGGTTCCAAACAGAACAAAAATTAATAGTTTGTGATTTCTATACACCTATCTGAGTGGGAATCTTTTACTTTTTTTTTTTTTTTTTTTTTGCGGTACGCGGGCCTCTCACTGTTGTGGCCTCTCCTGTTGCGGAGCACAGGCTCCGGACGCGCAGGCTCAGCGGCCATGGCTCACGGGCCCAGCCGCTCCGCGGCATGTGGGATCTTCCCGGACCGGGGCACGAACCCGCGTCCCCTGCATCGGCAGGCGGACTCTCAACCACTGTGTCACCAGGGAAGTCCTTTTTTTCCTTTTTTTCAAATATAGAAAGGGATCAGATGAAATGGGAGGGCAAATTCAAGAGGACTTTTAGCAGACTTCTTTTACTTGCTTCCCTCTTTCCCACAGTCTTTCTAAAAGACATAGTAAGTGAAATAATTAGACTTGAGGACATCTTTGAAGAAAGGCTACCTTCTATATAGGCCCAGAGCAGAAGTTGTCCAAGAGAAGGTGCATTTCTTTATGTGTATCGTTGTATACATGCTTACATTTTTCCCACGGCTTTTTTATACGTGTGTCCCGTTTCCCATCATTCTCGTTCATTCATTCATTTATTCAGTCATTCCCTGAGTACCTACCACTGTTCCAGGTGCTAGGGATCCCTAGGAATCATAGATAAATTGTCTTCCCTTAAGGGAGCGTACTGTGTAGTGATGAATAAACAGTCCAATATAAAGTGGCAAAAAATGATAAACAGAATCCTGGAGAAGGGAAGGTGACCACCAGGCAGCCGGGGGAAGCAGGGGAAGAAGAAAACTCTTACAGTGAGCTTTACAGGTCTAGAGGAGCCTTCTGGGTGGACAAATGGGGAAGGGAGGCAAGTGGAGGAAGGGCACCCACTAAGGGGGAACAGAATGTGTGAGGTCATAAAGCCACTTGAGAACCAAGCCTTCTTAGTACATATTTTCTTAAAAAGGATTCTTTTTGGAGAGAGTAGACGGAAATGAGCAAGGGGCCAGGAGAGAAAGGATCTGTCCCACCACAAGGACTTTGAAATTTATCCTGTAAGATCATTCTGACAGCACTTTGGACTAGGGCAAGACTAGAGCCAGAGATATTAAATAGCCGACTCTCACAGTGAAACTGGGGGGGGAAGGGGTGAAGGTCATTGGCAGTGAGAATGAGGAGGAAGGGGTGTATTTAAAACATTTTGGAGGTAGAATCTGAAAGACAACATGGTAGTGAGACAGTAGATCCTGGGATGACTCTGGACTCCGGTTTAGGTACCTGGGTATTAAGGGTGCCATTTTCTGAATTTAAAGAAAAGAATAGGGGTTAAAAAAGGAAGATCAGCCACAGGAGAAGATTACTTCTGTTTATGCTGAATCTGAAGACTATGGGACATCCTGATGTCCTAATGCAGCCCGTGGCTGGGAAAAGTCCAGCTAAAGCTCAGTTAGTTTCAACAGACAAATGTTGATTATATACTTTCTATATGTCACCTATTGTGTTCAGAGGATGTCTGGGATAGAGATATTGGTTTGAGAACCATCTGTTTGTAAGTGGCAATTGAAGCTATGGGATATCACCCAGGAGTAGCATGTTGAATGAAAAGAGAAGTCTTGAGATGGAAGTCTGGGGATCCCTGATACTTCATGAAAAGTAGAAGAGGGCTTCCCTGGTGGCGCAGTGGTTGAGAGTCCGCCTGCCGATGCAGGGGACGCGGGTTCGTGCGGAGCGGCTGGGCCCGTGAGCCACGGCTGCTGAGCCTGCGCGTCTGGAGCCTGTGCTCCGCAACGGGAGAGGCCACAACAGTGAGAGGCCTGCGTACCGCAAAAAAAAAGAAAAAGAAAAAAGAAAAAAAATGTAGAAGAAAGCTGGGAAAAAATGGGAAGTGAGAGAATTAGAAAGGTGGCATCACAGAAGCTACAGGGAGACAACTGCAAGAGGCCTTGAGGAGTCAATAGTGTGAATCTTGCAAAGTCAGGCAGGAGATAGGGTGGAAAGTGCCTTCTGCAGTTGACAGTTTGAAGCCATTTGTGACCTACATGAAAGCAATGGGGTAGATGGGAACTTTGCATTATCTTCTTAGGGGCAGGGATCATGTTTTCAAATTCTTATACATTTATGCTCTACGTTTGCCTCTCTTCCTCATCTTATCCCTTTGCACCCCCCTCCCCAAATACAACATTATTTTCTGATTTCTCTCCTGAATTCCAGACACATTTACAACCACCCATGGACACCACGCGCAAAACAAAATGCATGCACTTTCATCTAAAAAGCCAGAATCTCTTCCTGTATTCCCTTTCCTACTTAAATAATCCCGCCTTTCATCTGGTCCCCTAAGCTAGAACTCTTGGGCTCATTGAATTCTTTGTCTCCCTCACCTTTTACTTTTAGTCATGAGAATCTACTGACTGTACCTTAAAAATATATCCAAATTCAGCATTTTCTTTCTCCATCTAGCACTGTGTACATATTTCTTCTAGAACTTATTTCATTTCATCATAATGTTGTGTATGTTCGTGTTTCTTCCTCTAAATCCTGGGATCCTTGAGAATAAGGTTGTCCACGTATTTAATCTTATAACTCTGCCCCTAGTGTAGTATCAGGCACCCGGTAGATGCTCAACACGTGTTTGTTGAATGAATGAATGGCAAGACTTTTCATATTTGACATTTGCTTTACTGTCCAGAAGCTTATGGAACCCTTCCTCTGCCTGTGGTCTGCCCTTTCTGGTCTCTGATCTGCCTGCCAACCTCCCTCTTCACTTTAGCTCCAATTGCGTGACACGTGACCTTTGCCTGAAGATGATTGGATGCATTAAACCAACCAGTTAAAATTTGCCCCTCTTCACCCCTCCAACAGAGGAAAACATTTCTCAGATAAGAAGAAGGATAGATAATCTAGTCTTCAGGGGTATAGAGGTATGGGTAATTACCGGAGAGTAATGATCCCTTCATTTCAGGGATTCTGTCTTCCCAAAGTTACCCTATTTTGTGGCTCAGAATAGAAACCCAATAAGTGCCAGGTGGATAAATGAATAAAGAGCAAAAGCTTGAATGCAGAGAAATGTCAATCAGACCCCCAGCCTCAAAGAAGGACCACTTTCTTTCTACCAGGGAAGACTAACTTCAAGGACTTTTTAGGAAGACCCATTTTAAAGTTAAGCCTCATGGTGAGGTTCTTACTCGGCAGATTCTAGCCCTTCAGCCCTCCAGATGTGTGATCATATTCTTTTAACAGATACTTGAAGCAAGAGTGGATCATATTTTCAGGGACAGTCATAGTCGTTAAAGGGGAATGGATGGACGTACATAGTCCTAAAGTTACCAGCCCCATTTGGGGCTTTTCCTGGCTAAATGGGGTGAAAGAATAGACAAGACACGGTCTCACTGACACCTCTGCCTCAGGCGACCTCCCGGTACCTCTGTCATTTGTAGGAACCAGTCTTGGGTTGCTCGGAGGCCCATATTCACTGGGCCATCTCTCTGACGCCTTTAAATGGGAGGCCTTGTTTTTTTTGGCAACTTCATTGATTTTTTTTTTCCCTTCTGTAGCAACAAACGTAAAACACTTTTGTTTTTCTTTTGCCTCAGATGAGGAAAGCTGGTATGTTTTCTCAGGCAAATATCCCAACATGCTGTCTTCAGAGGGGCATAGTTCTATGGACCTGGGCACATCATGTAACCTTTCTGATCCACAGTTTTCTTTCTTTTTTTTTTTTTATAAATTTATTTTATTTATTTATTTTTGGCTGCATTGGGGCTTTGTTGCTGTGCACGGACTTTCTCTAGTTGCGGCGAGCAGGGGCTACTCTTCGTTGCGGTGCCCGGGCTTCTCAATGTGGTGGCTTCTCTTGTTGCAAAGTACGGGCTCCAGGCACGCGGGCTTCAGTAGTTGTGGCATGTGGGCTCAGTAGCTGTGGCTCACGGGCTCTAGAGCGCGGGCTCAGTAGTTGTGGCTCACGGGCTTAGTTGCACCGCGGCATGTGGGATCTTCCCAGACCAGGGCTCAAACCCGTGTCCCCTGCATTGGCAGGCGGATTCTTAACCACTGCACCACCAGGGAAGCCCCACAGTTTTCTTATCTGTCACATGAAGGGGTTGGCTGACTTACCCAAATTCTCCCTTAGACCTGCTATGCTGTGATTTGGGGATTCAGAATATTTCCCTCACCACTCTAGCCACAGGGGCCCTGGCTCTCTGTCTGGCATGCCCTAGATAGCACTGGAAGCTGAGTTATCTCAGCTGTATTAAGAAAACAAAAATGATACATTGAAACTATATTCACACAAAAGACAAAATGAGAATCAGGAGAATGGCATGATGATTCCTCTTATAAAAAGTTTCTTCGCTTTACCCAAATATTTATTTATTCATTAATATATTCATTTTTCATCCTCAAATTAATCACCTATTATGTCTTAAAGCCTGTGCTAATTTTTGCTCCCTTTCAGGATTCCTTAAAATTGTGCTCTTCTAATATGTCACACTGGGGTTCCCTGTGACCAAGGGCCTTTCTCTAAGTCCTTCACTTGCTAGGGTTGCCCATGCTCTTAGGAATGGTAAGGAACCAATCCTTGTGACCGGTAGAAAATAAGGAAGAACTCCTTAGCTCCCATAGGTCTTCAGCCATAGAGATCCATCTCCAGCAAAGTAAGAGATGGAGGCCAAGAAGGCATTGTGTGTGTCATCTGCTGCTTGGGTGTAAATCTCTGGAAACATCCTGCCAGATGAGCAGCCAAACCAATCTCTGGCAAAGACAGACTCACACTTGGTCTCAGGGAACCTGCCTGCGCATCTCCCATCCACCAGCCATACACCATGGAGCCCACCCAGGCGTCCCTGAGGACACAGTGGGTCACAGACATTCCCAAGCAGGTACCATTACAATTAGAGACAATTAATTAGTGGGCAAGAGGTAATAACTCACTGTTATGTGACATTTGCAGTGTGCGGTCAGTGGTAGCATTCATTACCTCTTTTGGTCCTTATAACTCTGAGGTGGGGAGGATTGCTTTTATTACCCCCATTTTACACAGGAAGAAAGTTAAGCTACCCAGTCTGAGACTTGAGTTTTCTGCTCCCAACTCCATTGTTTCTTCCTTCTCTTTGTGCTTTCTGACCAACCATAACTAAGGCTCTCACCTTGCAAGTGAGGAACCAACTTGACATTGCCCCTGGGTGGTCTATTTCAGACAGAGGCAAGGGTAGTTAAGTGTTTTTCAATCTCCAAAGAGTTAGTTGCAGACAGAGACCCACTTTTCCGTCAAAGCCAAGCTCCTGGGTTGGGAAATGCTCAGTGTTCTGGGCATTCAGGCAGGGTCTACCCAACAGCCCCTCCGCAGGGTGATGTTGAGGTCCTTGGATTCTTCCTCAACAGGTGAGAAAGCATCCTCTTCCCTCATCCCATGTCATTTTCCTCCACACAGAGACCCTGGAGTGAGGGAATCAGACCCAGGGACTGCCTTCACCACAGGATGTGGCCGTGGGCAGCCCTGCAGACATAGGAGTCAAAGAACAGCCCAGGCTATTTAAGGTTACCTCCTGAGGAGATGCCAGAATCGTCCACCAAAGGGGAGAAAAGATGCACCTTCCCAGAGCTCCACATGTCTGAAAAGGTGTAGAAGCTTCTTTGGTTTTGCCCCAAAGTCCTGCACTGGAACCCAGTGCTCCACATACATTTATTGAACATCTACTATATGCTAGGCTCTGTTCTGGGTACTGGAGATGAAACACGATACAAAACAATTCTGTCCTCCTGGAGTTTACGTTCTAGTGGGGTAAAGACTGGAGGCAGGCTTTTGCTGCAAAGGCCCCTAAGAGTCAGGTGGCCGATGTATTTCCATTCTAGGCGCTTCTGGCAACAACAGAAATCACTTCCAAGATAGGCTGCAGGAAATTCTTGATCTGAACTGACCATAGGTGACCAGCCAGCCTTTGCATTTTGATTGCCTTAACACTTCTCTAGAAGAAAAGGTACATGGTTTGAAGGTTTCAATTCTCTCTATTATTTAAGAACAGAGGTTTGGGCTTTATTTATGGGTTTTGTTTTCCCCAGTAGAACAATCCAGCAAAGAATTTCTGTCTGTGTATAAGTACTCAATATTTATGCAGTCTCTAATTAGACTCTGAGGATAAAAGAGAACCAGAGTCCATGGTTTTACATGAATTTTTTTCTGAGGGAAAAAAACAAAAGCCCCAGTGGTAGAGCCCAAAGAAGATAGCATAAGTGAGGATTTTCCACAAGATGGAAGTTAGTTTCATAGTTGTGAAAAGAGTTAAGATATGTAATTCTGATAGGGGCAGACATTTGTCAAAGCACAGGAACTCTAAGGCAGGTAGTCTAATAATGAAGTTCGTCAGGTGTTTGTGTTGGGGAAGGAGCATCTTATTTTCCCTAGAATGCCGCATATATTAGACACACAATAAAGACTTCATAATTGATTAGTATTGCTGGCTAAGAATACGGTTGAGAGGTTCACCCCATAGGACAGAACCACAGATTCTCAGAGAAGCCTTCTCTAGTTGCTTCAGTTACAAATGGGAAAGAAAAAAAAGGCAATTCAGTATAACAGTGATTAAGAGGGGCAGGCTCTGGAGTGAGACACAGGTTCAATTCCTGACCTTGTCATATAACAACAGTGACAGATTGTTTTTGTTTTTGAAAATTACTTATTTAGGTCTCAGATTCCTAATCTCTAAAATGAGGAGTGCTGCTATAAAGGTTAAGTCAAAAAATTCACGTGAAACAGTCAATCCTGGCCCTGGCTCAGTACATGCAGCAAAGTGTCGTTATTTTCCAGGAAGGAGAAGTGACTTGCTCAAGTCACACAGCTAGTTAGAGATAAACCTGAAAATAACTAGGTTTCCTAACTCCCTGTCACGTGCTTTTTCCATCACCACTGCACCATGCCAGAAAAGAGTAGCAAGACAGGTAACATGAGGACTTAGATCAGAAGTGAGTATTATGGTGCCTTAAAGAAAAAGAAAGTTCTGTTGCTTATTGAGGGCTACCACGTGCCAAGTACCATCCTGCATTCCGTATGTGTTACCTTATTAATCCTCACAGAAATGCTGCATGGCATTATCATTAGCCCTACACTAGAGCTGTCAAACTGAGACTTAGGTAGAATAAATAATTTACCCAAACCCATGTCATACTGTATGCTCTGAAGACTGCGGTAAGACTGTTGATTGTACATGAAATGTACGTGGAAAGCAAAAGGGACTCTGAACAAGGCTGTGAGTAGTCCCCCTTTACTACTGTCACTGATCTCAGTGGCTGCCCCTTCATGGGGAGAAGACTGTCCTCTGTGGAAGGACACAGCATGCTCTGAGAGGACAGCGTTTTTACAGTATTTGTTTCACTGTGTAGGAGAATCTGCATAGACAAATGAAGAACCTGCTGCCATCTGGGACCAGAATTCCAGAGGAGTAAACTATCTGCACACCTTGGTGGCAGGGGATGGTGTTTCATTTCCAGTGTGAAATGCCAAATAGTCCAGGAATGATAAAATCACCCTGGTTTTTCTTATGAACTCCTAGAAGTCATCTTTGTTGGTATAAATGAGATCATTTAGCCTAATTAGTTCCAAGCTTAATTAGCAGTAATTATCCCAACATGGGAGTAATATCCGAGCAGGAAGTGCCGAGTCCTCGATTAGACAGATCTCTAATTGGTGTTACAATATTGTAATTAAAGCGTGTTTGTACGCCTCTGCCGCGGCACGCCATTTGTTTCATGTCTGATTAAACAGGGAGACCCAGCAGCCTTTTAGGGGGCCAGGACTTCAGATCTGACTCATATAACACGTTAGCCCTGTGACAAAGAAGATTTGGGGCCCTGCCTCCATGGTCACGGTGAGTATGCTGCCCTGAGCCTGAGGGCGTTCCTGCCGAGAGGATGTGTACTTGGCCTGCTTATCCCTTCCCCTCCTGTGTAGCACGTGCAGGAGAACGTAAGTATTCGGCTGAAGGTTCATTTTGTAAGTTTTACACTTTTGAGCACAGCCTCATATATAAACTGGAGAAGGCTGTACAAAATGAACAAATAATAATAGCTGTCGTTTATTGAGCATTTACTATGTGCCAGTTGCTGCACCAAACGCTTTAGATATCAAAACGCATTAAATCTTCAGAGAAAACCTCTGAGATAGCAGTCATAATCCCTGTTTTACAGACAAGGAACTGAAAATGAGGGAGTTGCTTCACCTGATAACTCCAGGTCATCCTTCAGGTCTTACCTTGAACATCACTCCTCCAAAAGGCCAACTCTGACCCCTAGACTAGGTTAGCTCCTTGTCACGTTCCCTCACAAACTTTATTATAATTTAATTGTCCATCTTCCTCACCAAATGATAAACTCATTTCTCCTTTGTTCTCTGCTCTATGCCCAGTGCCCAGCACCCAGCGATGTGCCTTCACTGTAGCAGGTATTTAACAAATAAGAGCTAAATGAATTGTCAAAGACACCCAACTAATAACTTGGGTGACTCAGATGTAGCTCTGTGTGGTCCTGTAGTCTGTGTGTTTTCCATTGCGTCATGCTTCCTTTTTTTATTTTTTAAAATTCCAAGGTTAAGTCTCTAGGTGGTACAAGTACAACACTGGAGGGGAGGGATAGGGGATTTTCTTTCCTCTCATTTTAAAGTGCTATATTACAATTTTGCAGTAAGTCCCTTAACCATTCACCATATTTATCTATTCAATGCTTCAACCTTATCTTACAATTTAGAGATTTTTGCCCATAGTCAAATAATTGGTAATTGAATCTAATAAGCCCAAGAGAATTGGAGTAAACCAGATAAAATTTATGTGCGTTTATATACCACTGGATTCTGCAAAGTTTTAAAAATGTAACTAGCACTCTCAGAATCTGTATTTCATTGATTCCTGACTAGAGTTTTGGCACACTCCAAGAATGTCCAGTTGTTTTGAATAGTGACACACAATTCTTGGGATGTTTTTCTTCAAGTTAACTTTGCTGGATGTTTAAAAGGAAATGTGGCACAAGAAACATTGTGGAGGAATAAGAGGCAAGCTAGATCAGAATGGAGCCAATGCCTTTAAAACTTTGGAAATCAACTGCTAGTTAATCTTGGTCACAGCTGCAACATATTTTGGGATTAAGAAGCTCGACAAGAATATTTGTTTATTCATTAAAAAATTTTAAACATATTTTTAAATGAATAGATGATACTTATCCAAAGTATAAAATTCACAAAAAGATAAAAATGAAAAGGCCCCCTTCCACCTTGTCCCATCCCCCAGCCACTTCAGAGATAACCAGTTTTCCATGTTTTTCTGGAGATAGTTGATGAATATGCAAACATATACATTTAAAAAGGTATTATTTCTTTTTTTTTAAATTTATTTATTCACTTATTTATTTTTGGCTGCGTTGGGCCTTTGTTGCTGAGTGCAGGCTTTTCTCTAGTTGCGGCGAGTGGGGGCTACTCTTCGTTGCGGTGCGCGGGCTTCTCATTGCAGTGGTTTCTCTTGTTGCAGAGCACGGGCTCTAGGCACGCAAGCTTCAGTAGTTGTGGCACATGGGCTCAGTAGTTGTCGCTCACGGGCTCTAGAGCGCCGGCTCAGTGGTTGTGGCGCACGGGCTTCGTTGCTCCGCGGCATGTGGGATCTTCCCGGACCAGGGCTCGAACCCATGTCCCCTGCATTGGCAGGCAGATTCTTAACTACTGCGCCACCAGGGAAGTACTTAAAAGGTATTATTTCTTGATAAAACACCATAGTACACACTGAATCATAAAAGTGAATTAGCTCACTTCCTAGTCAAGGCAAAAACAGGAAGTGAGAGGGAGGAATTCAATATATAGAAACCAAAAGCACAAAGCTCTGTAAGTCTATATTCTTAGAAACTATTACTAAACATCACGGTTATTGAAATTTGAAATATGGTCCTAATGAATGAGAAATGCTGCGTGACTTAGGACAATAATGACATCGTCAAGTGTGAGTCCTGCATCGGCCTGGGTGTTCTGTTCTAACTCTTAGGATGATGTTTCTATACGGCTGTTTATTCCATATCAGCATAATGAAGCAGATGCCATGGGTTCTAGTCACTTAACGTTAGCAACTTAACTTACTGCTGGTCTCTGTAGAGGAGTTAGGTGAGAAAATGAGTATGAATTCATGCAAATCTATTACCATCGAAAGAGAAATGTCTATATAAAGGACATCATCATTATATATTATTTTGCGTGGACAGGGCTTGATGCATATCTTGGATGACTTATTTTAGTGCAAGAATAACCCACAAATCTTCTGGCAGTTATTACACTAATATTGGGGAATTTTTTTTTGTTTTGGCTTTTGAATAATGAGAAATATCTAACCATGATATTCAAATAATTGGATTTGCATTTATACAAGTAACAGATAAACAGGGTTAAAATTGCTGCTGTATGAGTATCTTATGATGCCCAAGGAGTGCCCTGGCCAAGGTCATCATCAGTTTACTTTAGTTTATATTTAGAATTTATTGAGCCCTGCGCATGTTAGGCTTTGCAGAAAATCTGATGCCCTGGGAACTGATACTCTTATGTTATTTATCATCTCATTCTGTTTATGAAGGACTTGCCTGTAGTCCCTCTAGCATTTCTTTTCATCCAGGGCTCACCTTGGGTGGAGACAGACTCTGACGCTTCTCTTATGACTGTGGAAGTCTCTCATGACTCTGAGTAGAGTGTGATTCCCTTCTGAAACGTGCCTCTGGCAAACAAGAGGACCAATGCAGTGGAATGTTCTGGAAGCATCATCAAGGACCACAGTAACCTTTTGTTTTTATCTTAAATAGTCTGTTCCATTAGGCCTATAAATGCTCTTGTATTTTGTGTCCCAATTTTTGGCTTAGAAAATATTAGCACTAGAGTTAGAACATAGTGGCTCTAGTTTTGGGCCCAACCCTTTCTCGCTTTCCTTAGAGAAAAGGTAAGTTTTTGCTTTGTTTCTCTGGACCTTAATCTTTCCATCTGTAATGAGACATTGGACCAAATGATCTCTAAGTCCTCTTGTCTTTAGCATTTTACTAGTATGAGCTTTGGCGCGGTGCTTCCAAAGTTTTCTACCTATTGTCTCATTGTGGGTTTTTAAAAAAAATGTCTCCATGATATCAACCTCTGAATGAATCTGGCTACGATCATGTGATGAATCAAGACATTATGTCTATAAGGACGAACTCCAAAATTTTTGAAATCTAAGTTAATTGATTGTTTCCATTTTACCCAGCTTAAATTTAGAAAAATTTGCCTCTCTGTAAAACCTTAATACAATCTGAATTCTCCCTCTCACTGTATATTTCCTCATGGTTCCTGGCCAGCTTTTCTTTGCCATCACAATATTTCCAAGAATCTGCTTTTTCTCCTGCTGTCTTATAACTGTCTGTGTAACTTACCTCAGTCATTCCCCTTTTGCCATTAATAAATTTAGTTAGTACTGCTGTCTTTTAGGGCACACACTGTGTGATATTCATCTTTTTGGGCTTCTTCCTCTATATGCCAAGTGCTCGGTACACATTAGGCACTCAGAAAATTGTTGTTGAATTAAACTGAATTTCTGACAATTCCCACCAAACACATCCTTCAGAACTTCCTCCAAAGAAACCTTTCTGGACTAACTCAACTCAGACTTTGCATTCCTTTAATTTGTCTTCCACAGTACTTCTGTACACATGGTTTGTATCATATTAACTTGTGTAGTTATTTGTTCTAGCTGTTCCTTTTGAAGTATCAAAAGTGAACCATAAGGGAATGGTACCCAGACTTGGAGTTAGGAAACATTGGTTCTATCTCTGCTAATTTACTGGTTGAGTGACCAAGGACAGTCAATCAGCCTCCCTAGGTTTCAATGTTATTGTTGTTTAATCTAAAAGATGGAGGGAGGGAAAAGTTGAGAATGGATCAAATGATTCTAGGCTTAGAACTCTGATATTTGGCATACTGGTTCCCCAACAAAATTACAGACTTCTCAAAGGCAAAGAATTTCCTTTTCCTACACTATGGAATAGATATACTGCCTGACATTGATGGTGCTTAATAAATTCTTCCCTAGAAAATGACCGTTATTCTACGCCTTCTGGCAAGAAAGTTAAACCCGAGTGTGCCCCTCTCATATCACAGCCCATGACCTGAAAGGGCTCTCAGATCCGCTCTGGGAATTGCTATTCTGGACTCAGGACATCGGCAGCTAAGACCAGCACACGGTATTAGTCATGAAGTTAAGGGGTACACCTAACAGCTTTGCCTTTTTAAGTAAATGTGTTTATGGTTTGTGCTGCTTTCCTCAGTAAGATCATTTCCTTACAAGTAATGAGAGCTGTGTGTGATATGGTTGAAATCCCGTCCCTCAGCTGAGATGGAGAACTCACGTGATGCTGAGCGGGGCCCATTATCCCACCGGCACTCACAGGAATGCTCAGTCTGGCAAATATTAACTCAGGAGCTACAGCAGCAGTTAGGAGACAGCCGTCCGCCCACCTTCCTGAACCTACCACTTCTGGGGTATTTTTTGATTTTCCTTTACTTGGCTTGAACATTGTGCTTATTTCCCCTTTCATTCATTCTTTCCTCCTTAAAAAAAAAAAAAAGCAAAAACAAAACAAGACGTTCTAGTTCCTCGATTTGTCCCCAACTGAAAGCCCTGATGTCCTCATTCATTTCAGAGCAAGGCTTTTCCTCTTTTGCCTGAGTGATGTACAGTACATGTATTCACCCCCTCTGCCTCCAAGCCACAGGCCCGGGCTTTGGAAGAACTCTGGAGTCTTCCAGAGGTCTCTGGGAACAGACCGGCTCTGGATAGAATAGATGGGTTGTGAGAGCAGCTCAAAACCATTTCTGTGTGCTGAAGAAGCTTTCTTTGGAGGGAGAGAAGCATATGCTGTTTTTCCATATGGCAGGGAAGGGAATGACATATTAGGTGGCAGAAAGCTAACACACATCTGAATGTATGTAAAGAAAAGACATAACTAACAGGGAGGAGTTGTGGTTTAGGTTAAAACCACAAAGGAAGTGAAGGACGTTACCACCTTCCTCTTTGTGGGTAGAAGATTCTCCTTTGGCTCATCTCATGGGCTCTGTGAGACTGAGTCTTCCTACAGGAATATGTTTATTGCTTCTACCCTTCTAGAAAAGCACCATGCACCGTAGTTTGTGGTCTTAGAGAGTTTAGACTTGCTTTTTAAGGCATGAACCTGCCATAACGTTCTCCCATTTCCAAACTTCTCCCAAACATGCTTCCCTTATCTTAAATAGAAAAGAATTAAAGCTCTCTGGGAAATGAGGGGAAGGAAAAACCTTTTCCCAGGTTACCTTAGCAATTTCCCTACTTTACTTTAACTCTCCTTTGTTTTCCTAGAAGAAACCTTCTGATTAAGCTTTGACTTAGCAAAGGAGATTGGTAGTAGTTGTGTTCTCCTAATAGAAACCATTCATTGAGCACTTACAATGTGCTGGGTATTTTCCTTATATTGTTTCTGAACTTCCAAAAGTTTTGAGAAGTAGGTTTTATTATCCCCATTTTTATAGGTGAGAAAACTGAGGCTAAGAAAAATCAACTCATATTATGATCTTGAACCTTGAACTCAGGTGTGTTTGATGGTAACACTTGAGCTTTACCCTGCCTTTCCTTAAAATCTGGCTTTAGAAACATTTCAGCCACCAATGCCACAAACTTAGAAGATTTGAAACCAGGTTCTGCCCCTTATTACCTAGATGACCCTGGACAAATTATTTGATTCCTCTAGGCCTTATCTGGTAGGTCTTGACTGGTATGACAATTGCTTAGATAATGTTGGGTAAAGTCCTCCTTACTGGCTTCTTATTATAACTAAATGAAGCAACCAACATAAAGGGGTAGAATATCAAGTAGCAAACAGTAACCTCCCCAAAAGATAGCCATACACTAATTGTGTGTAGGTCAGGTTCTGGACCAAACTGAAAGAGATGAAGTTTGCTTGGGAACCCTCCATTTCCTGCCCTAACTCCCCACTCTCTTTCCAGCAAAAGATGCATCCAAGTGTAAATGGCTAGTTAACACTTGGAAGAGCAAAAGCCATACCTCTTTAAAAACAAAACGAATGAAGCAAGCTTTCCTTATAGAATTCTGTCTTTCTAAAGCTTGAGACAGGGGTTGTTTTTTGGTTTATTGTTGGCAATGGGGGGGGCGGCAGGGGGCAGGGCGGTTGTTGGAAGAGGAGGAAAAAGAAGCATCTGAGTGCCCCCATCCACACTGTGCACAAGGACAGGTCCTTTAATCTGTGCTTCTTTTGGGGGATATGTTCAGTGTAGGGTCAGTCATAGATTCCAGGTCTCAGCTGCTTTCGATCAGAACTTTTTTTTTCCTCCTGTGGTGATTTTGCTTGAGTTTTAGACCCAGGCGAATTTCAGTTGCCTGGGTCTGTTTTTCATTGCAGATTTTGTCAAGATTTTACATCTAGGTTGCATTGGAAAGGCTTTTCTCTTTTTTTTTTTCTTCTCTGACTATTCTGTGTAAACTTCAGATTCTGGATTTTTTTCCCAGTTTATTTTATTTTAAATACAATATTAGTGTCTTCCTAAGTACAAGGGTAATAACTATTTATTGTAGAGAATTACTAGAACAAAAGAATAAAGAAAAATTTAATCACTCATGAACCCAGCATCCAGGGCACCATTCACATTTTATTGCATTTCCTTCAGTCTTTTCTCTATGTACATATATGTGTATATTTCTATCTATATAAATTGTATGTACATATGTTTTGCAAAATTAGGATAGGACAATGTATACATTTTATATCCAGCCTCTTTCACATAACTTTATCACGAGCATTTTTCAAATGTCATAAAATACTTTTTGCAAAAGATTTATGGCTGCATATTTCATTGTGAACGTAGCAAGGTTTATTTAACCATTCCCAGTCTGCTGGATGTTTAGATACTTCTTTGCATAAATTTCTGTCTGAGTTTCCTCATTTCCTTTTTCCTTATAAATAATTCCTAGAAAGGGAATTACGGGGCAATTAGGGAAAAGAGTACAAACTTTCCACTTTTCATTTTAAAAATTATTTGTACCAGATTATTTTAATACTGGCAAGCCTGTGTATGGCCTCTTTAAAGGCTCTTGATATATAGTGCCAAACTGATTTCCAGAAGTGTTGCTCTAGGACAGGGCAAACTATGACACATAAGCCAAATCTGGCCCATGGTCTGTTTTTGTACAGTCCATGAGATAAGAATGGTTTTTACATGTTTAAATGATTGGGGGAAAATCCAAAGAAGCATAATATTTCATGACATTAAAATTATTTGGAATTCTCATTTCAGTTTCCATAAATAGCATATTTTTGGAACACAGTCATGTTCATTCATTTACATACTGTCTCTGGCTGTTTTCATCCTACGATGGCAGAGCCCAATACCTGCAACAGAGATTGTACGGCTTGCAAACCCCTAAATATTTACTGTCTGCTCTTTACAGAAACAGTTTGCTGACCCCTGCTTTCATATGTAATCCTACAGGTTGCATGTGAGAGCACTCATTTGACCACACACTGAACATTGGGATTTTCTTATTTTTTGTTAATTTGAACAAGTCAACAAATATTTACCACATGTTTATCCTGTGCCAGGCCTGCATAGAAAATATGATTTATTTATTATATTACTTTTTTTTTTTAAGAAGATGTTGGGGGTAGGAGTTTATTAATTAATTAATTAATTTTTGCTGTGTTGGGTCTTCGTTTCTGTGCGAGGGCTTTCTCTAGTTGTGGCAAGCGGGGGCTACTTTTCATCGCGGTGCGCGGGCCTCTCACTATCGCGGTCTCTCTTGTTGCGGAGCACAGACTCCAGACGCGCAGGCTCAGTAGTTGTGGCTCACGGGCCTAGTTGCTCCGCGGCATGCGGGATCCTTCCAGACCAGGGCTCGAACCCATGTCCCCTGCATTAGCAGGCAGATTCTCAACCACTGCGCCACCAGGGAAGCCCTATATTACTTTTTTGAGTACTAGCTAGAATGAATTTTTCGTAAGTTCAAGTGATTTTTTTTCTGTTAATTTTCTGTGTATGTGAAGTGTTAAATTTCAACTCAGGTATTTACATTTTTCATATTGTTTTGTGTGAGTTCTTTATATACTAAGAATATTAACTTCTTTTCAGTCATATCTGTTGAAATCTTACTTGTTGGAAATATTTTGTTTTCATTAGGTTGTTTGACTTTTAGTTTTGTGATTTTTTTAAATACAGAATTTTACATTTTTATGTAGTCAAATCTACTGAATTCTTTATTTTTTTCCCTTGATTTTATTCTAAGAATATCTTTCCCTGTCCCCAAGGTCAGATAAAGATTCATCTATGTTTCTTCTAGTTTTTTTTTTAAAAACTAATTCATTTTTATATTTATCTCTTTAATCCCTCTGGAATTTTGTATTATATGATGTGAGATAAGGATCTGAATTTTTTTCCCCAAACAGTAGGACAATTATTTCAACATTATTTCTTGAGCAAGCCTTCCTTTTTCTACTTATCTGTGATATCCCCTTTATTAAATTCTTATGTATCCTGAGATGTGTTTCTGGCCCACATTCTAGTTATCTTTAAGTGTGTGTGTGAGTGTGTGTGTGTGTGTGTGTGTGTGTGTGTGTGTGTGTATTCCTTGTGGATGTCCACTTTTGTTGTTCCTGATTAAGTCTGTACAGTACACACATCCTGGCTGGATTTTTGGCTTTATATTTTTTTTGTTCTTCCAGTGTTTTACTCCTTTACCATTGTAAATTTCAGTAGCATCTCCCCTTCTCGTGGTCAATTTGTCAGGAATGTGGTATAAGCTTATCTCCTAAAAGTACACAAATGGTAAGGAACCTTCCTACCAAACAAGAGATAAAGGCCAAAGCCAGGCCTTGCACCTATGTGACCCCAGAACCGTAGTACTCATTTATAACCACTCCAGGTGACAAATAGCATTTGTAACCTAGGAGGTTGGAGGTTTTCTGGCCAAGTAGTATCAACTGGCATAAAAGGAGCAAATCTCTGGAAGGGGCTCCCAGAAGAGCTGTTACATGATGCACAGCCCCTAACCTTCTGTTAACGGCTCACCCCAACCCGACCTTGGTTCACAGTGGAGTTATTTCATTTACCAGGTGTGAAAATTGGATTTTACCACAGAGGAGGGGAGTTATTACCTATCAGGTCTGCTCTTTAGGGGAGCAGAGATTGTGGTGGGATTTATTAAGAGATTTGCTATGCATGGAACATATAATTAGAGATGTGTTCCTTTAAAATGGATGTCCTATCTTTGTCATTTTAGGAGTACTGTTCTTTTCTGTCTGACAGCCTTCTTTCCCGTGTAGGTTGCGCATAGCCTACCTAGGATCTGAATATTTTATACGGCACCCTTCTGCCAAGAGAGGGACCTCAGGGGTGTGACAAAGAGTACAGTGTAGGGGGCTGGTGGGGACTGTCTGTAGTTTGGATGCTAATATTAGTCACATATTGATACTAAGAATGGCAGAGGGGGATGATAAAGTAATTTTCATGTTTATTAATTGCTGTCTGGTCCAGGCCTCAGTTTGATAGAGATATTAGGGTCACTCTGAGACTCTCTGATGAAGGAATTCTTGAAAACCAAGAGTTTAGATTTAATTACCTGTTGTTAGAGACAGCCTCAAATTTAGTATCTGGTTAACCATATCTGCTTTTTAGAAAGACACCTTGTTTACTATCATGACGAGGAAGTGGCTGAATTTATTATTGTTTAGCGTTTCCAGCACACTTTGTTCTCGCCAAGTGCCTTGGACTTATTTATGTATGTATATTGGTTGCTCTCACAGCACTCCCATGAGATGAGTGGGTGATAAGTTTTATTATCATCTGCTTTTCCAACGAGGAGGAAACGGGAGCTCCTGAGAAGAGAAGGGGCTTGCCTGGGTTTACAGCTCAGATTGCCCTTCACCTTGTTAGGGGACCCTCAACAAAATGGTGATAAAGGCAGCCCTTGCAGCCTTCCTCTGCCCCATCCCAGTCTTGGTGTGTGACCTGTGCCCCGTTTTGTACACCACTAACCAGCGGCTGCTCCCTTAAAAGAAGTATCACTATTCTTGGCCTCTGACTCTGCGCCGCCACTTTACACCGCAACACCTTGCTTCCTCACCTGCTTTATAGTAAAGGCGTCTTCCTCCCCTCCTTTGCTTTTAAAGGCCTTACTGTTTTCCTCACTGCCCAACTCAAATCCCTGGAGTCCTCTGTGACTCAGCCCCTCCATCCACTTCAGTTGCCCAGTGAGCCATGTAGAGTCTGTCATCTGAACGTCTTTCCGTTTGTCCCTTCCCTCCTCTTCCCCCTGCCACTGCCATACTTCATTATACTCCCTACCTGGACGTCTGTAACAGCCCTTACCTCGGTCCCTGCACTCTCCAACCTCATCTCTCGTGTCTCTAAATCTTCGTAAGTACGGCTTTGATAAATACCACTCTCCCTCTGGGTCCATTCTCCGGAGCTCCCCACTGCCTTCCGATTTAAATGCAGATTCTCACCGTGCATTCAAAGCCTACCATCCTTTTAGCCTTCTCTCCTATTAAGTCACTAAACAACTGCGCGTCAAGATATGGGTAACCACGCGCTTGCCGGCAGAGGTCCCGACTAGGCGGGTCTGCGTGGCGGCCGGGAACCTGAATTGTTAACACTCATCCCCCCATCCCCCAACCCCCGTCAGGTGCGCCGCGTGCCGCGCGCTCTGGATCACGCGCGGCTCCAGCACCGTTCTTACCAAGCCATATGCTATCGGCCCTGTGCCTGGCTGTGCTGTTCGTTTCTCCTGAAACACTCCCCTCCCTGCCCCATCTCCACCTGTTGAAATTTTTCTCAGGCTTTCAGGCCCAGCTCAAATGTCCCCTCCTTCAAGAAGCCTTTCTGATTGTTCCAGAGGGAGAGGATGCAAACTCCTCAGCATTAAATGTAAGGTCCGTTCACACAGTACAGCCCGGCTATACAATTCCACGTCCCCCACCCCCACCCCCCGTCTCCTGCCGGGTTCCTCCACTATCCCTAAACTCCTACTGAAAATGCATTCTCAGAACAGGCCCTTTTACACATACCTCTGCCAGGAATGCGGTGCCCCTCCCCCTCCTCCTCCCTTCCCCCATCTCTCTCTCTCTCTCTCTCCTCTCCCTTTTTTTTAAAACTTATCCTACTAGACTCAGCTCATGTGTCACTTCCTCCGTGCCACATTCATCGCAACCAACAGTCTTTCTAGGCTCTCCCCGCCCCCACCGGCACTGAGTTACTCCCTCCTCTGTGCTTCCCCGGCCTTTTATACCCCATAGAGAACTCAATGCCAGTAGCTTACTTCGTGTTTTACCTGTTTAACTTAACCCTAGGCAGTGACCTTGACTAAGGTTGTATTCTGTGGACCGAGTGAACAGTCAGTCACTGCTTCTGGAATGCAAGCATGAGGGAGTCTCTTTCCTCCCGAACCATCCCTCCCCCAGAACGATCTTTGCTCTTTGCACTTTCCCCTTAGCATTTCTCTTTCCCCTGTCTTTTCTGTACTTGTTTTATGCCTCCTACTAGATTGCTGGCACCCTTGAGGGGAGAAACCTTGCAGAGTTTCGCTTGCCATCCCCAAGCCTGGTTCCTTACCACTTGCAGGAGCTCAATAAATGTTTGCTTAATTGAATTGTAGGGTGTTGTGCTCAGCTAGCTGCTAAACAGCCCCATTTAAGGGGTTAACTAATAACACTTGGAGAAGTTCTTCTCATCTGGGGGCATTTGCAATTTAATGGGAATCTTAAAAACCCAAAGGAAATGTTCACTAATGGTGGGACCGCAGGCGCAGCAGGGAGGCTCATTTTTGGTGGTGCTGGATGAGGACTGGGGAGTTTTTCCAGCCAGGGAGTCCTTCACCTTTTTTGTGACATGGAACCCCTTGGGCAGTCTGGTGAAGCCTATGGACAGAATAATGATTTTAAACACATAAAACAAAAGAAATTGTGAACAAAAATAGTTATAATGAAATATCAAAATATTAAAGGCATCAAATTTGTGATATAGTATTACATGTGTTTCTTTATTAGAGCATTAATAAAAAAGATCTACTGGCAGATCTAATAACTACTGTAATTTTGTCCTAGTGATGAGTGTAAGTGATATTTAGGATATCTGCCACAGCTGTAAGATGATGTGAAAATATCTGTGATTCTATTGGTAAAAAGTTATGAATTGCTCTACCTTGATCTCTTGCCTACATTCAGAATTGAAGGAAATTATAAATTTCAGTTAGAAGCTAGTGAAAATAAAGGTTTATTTTCCTTTCATCTAAATTCTACCTTGGTGTCCACCTTGCACCCGGGATTGAGAACCCCTGCTGAGCTGACCCCACCCCCACCCCCATATGATGTGGGTGGTAGGTGGTCCTGAAGCCAGTGTTGTTCCAACTTTGGGCTTCCATTCCTATCTTGAGCTCCCTGATTTTTTTATTTATTTATTTATTTTTTTGCGGTACGCGGGCCTCTCACCGTTGTGGTCCCTCCCGCTTCGGAGCACAGGCTCCGGACGCACAGGCTCAGCGGCCATGGCTCACGGGCCCAGCCGCTCCGCGGCACGCGGGATCTCCCCGGACCCGGGCACGAACCCGCGTCCCCTGCATCGGCAGGTGGACTCTCAACCACTGCGCCACCAGGGAAGCCCGAACTCCCTGATTTTTTGAATCTTTTTTTTTTTAATCCTTTATTTTCACAGCCAAGGTCTGTAGTCTAATTTTGCTTCATTTATACCAGAAATGTGACAGAAGGAGAAACAAAAAGGATTGTCAGGCCTTGGGGGAGGGAAGACATCTTTAGTCCCTAGCCTGGGAGGGTCTCCTCCCCAAAGTTCTAAGCTTTGGGTAGAGATGGGGTGGGGGCAGGAGGAGGAAGGGTCCACTAATTCTGAGGTGAGAAAGCAGTTGTAGAGTTTACCTGAGTCTCTGCTGGCTCCTAAATTCAAAAGTCAATATTGGGGCCAAAGAGTCTGATTCCAGGGGTGGTCCAGCATAATATTGATCCTTCTTGGTTGTTAGTAACTAAGTGAAATATCATTGCTCTTGAAAACTGCACTCCCTAATGCTGATGTTACTTCTAATTTGGGTAAAAGTGTTTGTGCAGTTCTCTTTTTAACATCAAAATACAGGGAACATATTCAGTCCATTCCCAATTATCCTTGTGTATCTTAGTCACTTAGAGGCAATTTTCCCCTGTTTGCCATGCTGTGGGGCACGTACCTTTGCTCTCAGTGGGTGTATGCTTAGAGAATACAAGTAAATCTGAATATTAGCTATAGATGCGTCGCTACCAGGGTAAATGCCACGTTAGCCCAGGTAAACCATCATCCTTGCCCCTAAATGGTAGTGACACCAAACGTGTGCCATTGGCATCTTCCTTTTGTCTTGTGTGCTTTTTTTTTTTCTTTCGTGATCTTATCCATTTTTATTGCTTTGGCTTTCACCTCTGCACCTCTAGCCTACCCTCTTACCTGGTGGGACATCTCCACTTTAGTGTTTAATGGTCACTTGTGATTCTAAAACTCTCTGCCTTCACAAACCAGCTTCACGTTTCTAAAGAACATCTTTATTGAGATACAATTTGCATACCGTAATTTCACCCATTTTAAGTGTATGGCTCAATGATTTTTTTGGTAAATTTACAGTGTTGTGCAGCCATCACCAAAATCCAGTTTTATAACATATACTTCACCCCAAAAAGGTTCCTCATACTCATTGGCAGTTGATCCTTATTCCCAGTCCCACTAAATGTGCTTTCTGTCTTCATAGATTTGCTTTTTCTGGACATTTCATGTCAATAAACTTATACAATATATAGTCTTTTGTATCTGGCTTCTTTCACTTAGCATAGGGATTTTGAGGGGCATCCATGTTATAGTACGTACCAGTACTTGATTATTTTTTATTGTTGAACGTGTTCCATCGTATGGATGTACCACATTTTATTTATCCATTCATCAGTTGATGGATATTTGGATTGTTTCCATAGTTTGGCTATTGAGAATAATGCCGCTGTAGAGCATTCGCATACAATTCTTTGTGGACATATAGGAGTGGAATTGCTGGGTCATATGGTAAATTATGTTTAACTTTTTAAGAAACTACTAAACTGTTTACAAAGGCGGCTGCACCATTTTCCCTTCCCACAGCAATGTATGAGAGTTACAGCATCTCTCCATTGTCACAACCCTTGACATTGTCTGTCTTTTTTAAAATCCATCCTATGTTGGTGTGTAGTGTTATCTTACTGTGGACCAGTACCATTTTTGAACCACTCTCATTTCTGGCCACAATGCCCCTCTTTTCACCAATTTTATGGCTAGAAGCCAAACTTAAGCTATTTTTTTCTTCCTCTTATATTTACATGCTGCAGAAGTGAGCTGCTATAACCTTCCTCAGATAGCCCCTGGCCTTGCCACCTCTTCATTCCCCCTCACACTATGCTACCTGGCTCTGCATCATCTCTACACACTAGTCTTCCAGCTGCTCTTCTTGCTGGTTGAAGCTCTCTCTTCAAATTGTCCTTCCTGTAGTTGCAGATTCATTATTAGAATAGTAACATGAAAAGGGCATGTGTGGATGTGGAATCTGGGGATCTGTGCTCTAGTCCAGGAATCACCTTCGTTATCACATGACCTTGAATTAGTTCTGTAACTTATCTGAGCCCAGCCTCCTTCATTAAGTTACGTAACCTCTCTTAACACCAGTTAGGAGAGCCCCAGTTTCCTCATGCGCAAGTAAGGATAATAATAGAGCCTATCTTACAGAGTTGTTATGAACCAACCATACAATCCATGTAAAGGTCTTAGCATAGTGCCAGGTGTATGGGGAACACTCAATCAGTGCTGGCTAATATTATTATTCTAATGATTATTATGACTACTATTATTATTCACTATGCTGGAGGTATCTTCCAAACCTGTCACATGGTTATCATAAAGACCAGCTGTTGCTATGAATGTGAAAATGCTTTGAAAAATACCATGTATGTTGCAGTGGTATTATTATTACACAGTTTTTCCCTTGCTCAAAGAGAGAGGCTGTGTAGGATAGCAGCAAGGGCACAGGCGTTGCCGCCAGCCTAGCATTCAAGTCTGGACTGAGCTGTTTAACTATTGTGAGGCTTGGGCAAGCCATTTAACCTCTTCATTTTGGTTTTCTCACCTGTAAAATGGGTGTAATTATAAATCCCATGCAGGGTGATACTGAAAGGAAGGTCCTGGTTCCACGAGCAGTGTTCAGTAAACTATGACTTTTTCTTATTAGTGGAGATTTAGAATGTTGTTTTAGCTATATAAATGCATATATACACATGTTTTTGGTTCTGTTTTGATAAGTATAGGCATCTATTGCAATATTTGCTAGTATTTTCAAATACACGTGTCTTTGTTAAATGTCTACCAGTAAATGACATTATAAAAATTATTCATAGAAAAGCTGTAAATTTTTTTTTGTTTTTGTTTTGTTTTTTGAGGCTGTAAATTTTTAAGCATGGTACTTTTCTTTTTACAATATTATTTTATTTAGAATGAACAATCTTTTGGTTGAAAGTTACCAACAGGATAAATCATGAAGAAAAAGTAAGCGTGTTACTTTTATAATACTAGGGTTTTTGTTACTCTTTTTTAAATCGAAGTATAGTTACTGTATACTATTATATACGTTACCGGTGTACAATATAGTGATTCACAATTATTAAAGGTTATATATACTCCATTTATAATTATTATAAAGTGTTGGCTACATTCCACATGTTGTAGAATCTATCCTTATAGCTTATTTTATGTGGCTTTTTTTTAAACTCACAGTGTATCCTTCTTGCATGCTTTCTCTAAATTATATTTTGTGTCATGAATTCCCAACTTATTTAACCAATTGTATGCCCATTGCATCCTAATACCTGCACTGAAGAGAGGCTGTAGTGTGGGGTGATTGAGAGATTTCACCTCAGGTTGACTTGGGTTATAATCTCAGCCCCCAATTAGCTGCACGATTTAGGACAGTTACATACTCCTTGAACCATCTGAGCCCTGAACTGTAAAATGAGAATAACAGATCATACCTCATGACGTTATTATGGGTATTAAGTGAGACAATATAAACATAGTGCTCAGAATAGTGCTTGTTACAGGCACATACTAAATACTCAATAATGGACAGCTGTCATTATGGTTGTTGGAAATGACCTTTACTGTTGTAATTTTTGGTCCACACATATGCTATTCTCTTTTCAGTCCCTGGCTTGCTCCTTGTCTCTCTTCCTCTGGGGTCATTGTCCCCTCCTGGAACTGCCCAAATCCTATTCTTCAAGGCCCAGTTCAACTTCTGACCCTTCAAATTATTGCTTGCTACTCCAGACTTTCCTCACTGCTTTTTTTTTTTTTTTCTTCAAGTCTAGAGTTTGTGTCATGTCTGTAATACAATTTAGGAATTAATTTTTTTTTCTTTTTTTTAATGCGGTACGCGGGCCTCTCACTGTTGCGGCCTCTCCCGTTGCGGAGCACAGGCTCCGGATGCGCAGGCTCAGCGGCCATGGCTCACGGGCCCAGCCGCTCCGCGGCATGTGGGATCTTCCCGGACCGGGGCACGAACCCGCGTCCCCTGCATTGGCAGGCGAACTCTCAACCACTGCGCCACCAGGGAAGCCCTGAAATCTTTTTGCTTCCTCAATTGGACTGTAAGGTCCCTGAGAGGGACTATTTCTTCAGCCTCTAATGAAATTCTCACTCTACTTAATTTGTCACTAAGAAAGATAGTAGGTATTTATTAATTTTTGATCATGAAGAAAGCCAACATGTAAAAGTCATTATGGAATTTTAAAACCAGGGATACTTAGTCACTGTATAGTCTCCTTCATTAATAAGAATTAAGATGTATCCTGAAAAGAATGATTTATTCCAAAACACAGCACAGAGTGGAGAAAGGAGTGGTGGATGAAGAGTTCCAAAGTCAAGGTCAGCACTGTTTGTTAAGTTAGTAAAGCCTGTCTTTACTGACACAAATGACCTTGTTTTTGTTGTCCTCATTACTTCTTGTCATCTCTCTCCTATCTCACCTCTTTCTCCAATCCCAGAGGACCTACTGCCCTCAGAAAGCCCTCTGAGTATCTCCTTCTAGCTTAAGTTTCTGGGGAAGGTTCTCCAAGCTTCAGAATTAGCCTTTTCTTTCTTCTCCATAATATTTCCTCAGTACACGTGGCAGTTAAGAAAGATAGAGGTCTGGCCAGATAAATTATTAAAATAAAACAGGGCGAACGCCCTATTATGTTCCTTCCCAAGGGATTGGGGAAGTGACATCTTAAATCCAAAGGTATGAATTTCTTTCTTTCTTTGCAGAGCATGGGCTCTAGGCATGCGAGCTTCAGTAGTTTTGGCACGTGGGCTCAGTAGTTGTGGCTCACGGGCTCAGTAGCTGTGGTGCACAGACTTAGTTGCTCCGCAGCATGTGGGATCTTCCTGGACTAGGGATCAAACCCGTGTCCCCTGCATTGGCAGGCAGATTCTTAACCACTGTGCCATCAGGGAAGTCCCCCAAAGGTATGAATTTCTAATGATAGAATTTAAAGGAGTGTATTCGGAGAGTTGAAGAGATACCAGTGAGTGAGATTTGATGTCAGAATAAGTGAAGTATTGAGGAGATGGCCTTTTTGGTGCTCCAAAAATCTCTCCGAAGGTCAATCCCATTGTGGATAATCCAGAGATGAACAAATGTAATAATAATAACCAACATTTATTGGGCACTTACTGTATGCCAGGCACTATTCCTAGACATCTACATTAGTCATTCATTTGTTCCACTTACTACCCTGTGAGGAAATACTATCATTACTCCATTTTATGGAAGAAAAAACTCGACCCTAGAGAAGTTAAGTAATTTTTCTAGAGTCGCACAGCCCTCTAATGGCAGAGCTGGGATTCAAAGCTAGGCAGTCTGATTGAGAGCCCCTCCACCCAGAAATGGCTTTTTTGAATCATGAGTCTCCCCTTGTAAACATTCTGGGAAGAGGGAAGAGGCAACTTCATGAGAAAAACCTAGGTATCACCATCATCATCATAATCATAACCATCATCACAGCAAACAAGGCACTGTGCCACTGTGTACAGGGCACTGCATAGAATGCTGAGAAGGCAAAGAGGCATCTGGCCCCACGGCATGTCTGAACCTGACCCCTGAACCCTTCAGGTTGCTTCAAATGCCTCCACTTCCACAAAGCAGTTTCTGCTCACCTCATGGAACTCCCAATAATGTATCTCCTCTGACAGCCACTTTTTGCCTCTGCTCTGCCACTTATTTATTATATTACTTTCTATCTTGTATTGTGGTTATTTATATACATTGTCACACAGCTGAGCCTTTGCACATTGCTGAGTCCTTTGCCTGGCTGACTCCTACGCATTCTTTAAGATTCCACTCAGGTCTTATTGCATTTCCTGACTCTGCTGTCTGGATTAGATACGCCTCCTCTGTGTGCCCCAAATGCCTGGTATTTATCCATATCACAGCATTTACTATACTTGATTATAAATGTTTACTTGTTAGTATTCCTAACTAGATAGATCCCAGATCCTAACATCAGGGAACATGTCCTCTTATTTGAATCTTCAGTACTTTGCACAATACCTGGCACAAATGAAGCATTTACTAAACTTTTTTTTTTCCCAATGAATGAATCTTCCATATAAGTCTAATTATACTTTGAGGACAAAATTGGATATCTGATTCATTTTTTGACCCCCTCAAGATGCCCTGAACCTAGTAGATGCTCAATAAATATAGCAATGACTAAATGACTGCAAAACACAAAGAGGTGTCAGATTCTGCTCTCAGGATATAGGGGAGGATTGGCAACTACAATTGAAGGTAGATGACATTAAAAGTTTGCGTGTCTAGGCTATGTTCTAAAATTGGTGATATAGACATCTACGACTGAAATTAATGATAAAGAAAATAACGTTTTTTCCTATTGAAGTTTGAAGTTATTTGGCCAGTAAAATGCAGTCCAATATTCAAACCCAGGTCCAGGTGACTCTAAAGCCAATATTGTTCCTGCTATACGACATTGTTGAGATGTTAGCGTAGAGGGGCCCTAGCTGGGCCCAGAAGACCCAGTAGGGCTAGGGTAATTAGAGACGAATAGGTACTACACAAATGATAATATACATATTATATATATATTATGATAATTATATCACATATGTAATGATATCATATATGATATCATATATCATTATATATGATGATTATACACACACACACACACACACACACACACACAGGTCTTTTAGGGAGCTCTATCTGGAAAGAGCATGGAGAATTGACTGATGGGGGAAAAGCTGGAGGCAGGAATGTCTACTTGGAAATTATTACAACAGTCAGTCTCAACTTGGGAACAGAAAACAAGAAATTGATTTAAGTGGGAATTTGTGGACATTGGTGATTGAGAAAAATACATAGACAGCTGGAAACTTTGAGTCAGGATTACTCCAAAGTTTTGAGCTTAAGTGAGAGGCAGTGAATTCAGAAATGAGACGATTTTGAAAGATGGTGAGTTTGTTTTTTGATGTGTTAAACTGACTTCTAGGTGGGCAAGCTGAGTGGATAGAAACGCAGGATTTAAGCTCAAGAGAGCGCTGAGCTGGACTTGAAGATGTGTTGATCACCTGCAAAGAGGTGATGGCTGAAGTTAGGAGAGTGAGAGAGAGAGACATCCTAGGGAGAAGTGGAGACAGAAAAGATCAAAGAACCAAGGAGTTTAAGGAACATTCAGGGAATGTTCAGGTCAAGGAAGTATTAAAATCAAGAAAGAAGACAGGCCTCTGGCTTCCCTGGTGGCGCAGTGGTTAAGAATCCGCCTGCAAATGCAGGGGACACGGGTTCGAGCCCTGGTCCGGGAGGATCCCACATGCCTCAGAGCAGCTAAGCCTGTGCGCCACAACTATTGATCCTGCGCTCTAGAGCCCGTGGGCCACAACTACTGAGTCCACATGCCACAACTACTGAAGCCCACGCACCTAGAGCCCAGGCTCCACAATTAGAGAAGCCACCACAATGAGAAGCCCGTGCACCGTAACGAAGAGTAGCCCCCGCTCGCTGCAACTAGAGAAAGACTGCGCACAGTAACGAAGACCCAGCGCAACCAAAAATAAATTAAATAAATAAATTTAAAAATTAGAAAAAGAAGACAGACCTCTAATTATCTATTCGAAGGAAGTGAAATTACGATCTTGAAGAGATATCTGCGCCCCCATGTTCACTGCAGCATTATTTACAACAGCCAAGACATAGAAACAACCTAAGTGCCCATCAAGAGATGAATGAATAAAGAAAATGTGGCGCATATATATATACTATATATATATATACTATATATATACACTATATATATATATATATATACACACACAATGAAATATTGTTCAACCATAGAAAAGAAGGAAATGTTGCCATTTGCCATAACTTGGATGAAACTTGAGGGCATTATCCTAAGTGAAATAAGTCAGAGAAAGGCAAATACTGTGTGATCTCACTTATATGTGAACTCTAAAAAACCCAGACTCACAAAAACAGAGAACAGATTGGTGGTTACCAGAGGCAGAGGGTAGAGGGTTGGGGGAAATGTGTGAAGGTATTCAAAAGGTAGAAACTTCCAGTTATAAGATAAATAGGTTCTGGGGATGTAATGTACAGCATGGTGACTATAGCCAACAATACTGTATTGCATATTTGAAAGTTGCTAGGAGAGTAGATCTTAAAAGTGCTCATCACACACACAAAAATTGCAACTATGTGAGATAATGGATGTTAACTAAACAGTGTGGTAATCATTTCACGACGTATACATATATCAAATCATTATATGTACATCTTAAACTTATACAATGTTATATGTTAATTATATCTCAATGAAGTTGGGGGGTGGGGAGGGAGAAAAAACCAGAATATCATCGTATCTTGGAATTCAAACTGTAAGAGAGTAAGGAAAGGATATTCATTGGATGGATTTGGTGATTAGGTTTGGCCATACTGGAGAAAGAATTTTGGTAAGTGGTTGGGTTAATTATAGAGGAAGAAAAGGAATTGTGGTAGCAGAGAACGTAGGTTACCCTTTGGATAAGTTGGGAATGAAAAGAAAGGGGAAAAAAAGAGTATTTGTGTACGAAAGATTTTACTGAAGATACTAAAGTAAAGAGAAAGTAAAGGGAAGAGAGAGAACTGAGCAAAACCCTTCTGAGGTGAGATGAGATGACAAGGTTGGTCCTGCAATGTAGGAGAAGTAGTGGATAAAATTTGGAATAATTGCTGTGGGAAATGACATAGGAGGCAATGAGGATGCATAAAAGGATTGCCAAGTAAAAACTAATAAAGTTCAATTGAAGTTTCATCACTTGAAATTTGATTGAGATCCATTTTCTTGTTTTCATGGTTTTTTTCTAGTAATGTCTGCCAGCCCAGGAGTGGAAACAAATGTAGGTACATCTCAGCCTTAGGAATTTCCATTGCTGGGATGATGGGTGGTCAAGGATTCCAAAAGGCAACGTGGCTAATAAGAGCAACCTGGATGCAAACCATGGAGGTGAGGTCAAAGCTGCAGTAGTTGGGTACCAATCACAGAGAGGCTGGGAAGAGATTGTGGGAAGTGGGAAGAGTTCAGCAGTGAAGGCAGAACCCAGGAAAAATAACATAAGTGTATCTGAGGGGCAAAATTCCTAGAGAAATGTCTAGCAGAGTAAAATGAAATGAAGTAGTAGAAATACTCTCCCAGAATTATTCTTGGGAAAGAGGTTAATAATAAGAAATGAAATAGTTAATTAGTGGAAACTGAAGAGGAAAGGGGACATGAGACTGTAAGGACAGATGTGAAGAACTAGACTGAAGACCAAGAAATCTGGGGAGAAATGGTTAGAGCAGATGCAACACATAGGTTGTTAAGCCATGATGGACTATGGCTAAATTGGAAAGCTGGGGAAGGGGATCAGCATTTAATATATCAATCAATTAGGGCTCAGGAATCTGCGGGCTGAATGTCACAAAGCTTGACTTTTAGAAGGCAGGCAATGAGGTTTGAGTGTGAATGTGAAGGAGAAACATTGGTGGTACTGTCTAAAGGGATCTGAGTGTCACATCACAGATCTGTCAGAGCTTTTACAGATAGGGTGCCTCTAATTCCCAGGTTGTGGAAAACAGATATGTGGGGACACAGAACAAGACCCAAGCTCACATCAGAGTGCCAATGGCCCCAGGTGGAGCTGCAGGAAGGCAGGAGGTGGGAATTTTGATTTTTTCCTTACAAAAGAGACACTTAGCCCTCAATTTTCCTGGCGGGGATGAAGCTCTGGGACTCCCCATTGGCTTAAATGGACTGGTGAAAGCTAGGATAGGGAGATTTTTTTCTCCTCCATGGGCAACCTAAAGAAGAAATCCCTTCCTGACTATTTTATTACAGCACTGTGAAAGTCAAGATGCCATTCCATTCTAACCCCTCATTTTCAGTCATAAATGACTATCTTAGTAGTATTCCTTTGGGGTTGAAATTTGCCACTTTTGCTTTAGTCAATGAGATAGACGAATTGGTAAGAAACAGTATAAGCAGCAGGAAATCGTGGACAAACTAAGGGCTTTGACCAAGGCAAGGATTTATTAGGGCCTCTTATAAACCTAGCAGCAGCTGCCTGAGTGGGTTCAACCCTTCTGAGTCTTGATCTCATCATTCCTAAGGTAGAATTTCATGTTCTCTCCTACAATAGTAAATATTGTTAGGAATGAATAATCCTTGGAGGTTAGAACAGTGCTGTAGAGTGTTGGACTTAAATTCTAGTCCCTAAAAATGGGCATAGTTTTGGCAAGTCATTAAACTTCTATGTCTTAGAATTCTCATCTGTAAAGTAGGAGGTGTTTCTTTCCAACCCTAAAATTTAGGTATACGTTTATCAAGAGCTGAGAGAACAAAAGTGTTTCGAAGGTGGAGTTCACAGGTAGAAAAGACTGGCGGCACACTTAAATAACAGATGCTGTGATTACTTGAAGAACTAAGAAGCCAGACATACAACCCATGTTTGTATCACAGTGAGTGCATATCAGCATTATGAGAAGCAAATTTCAGAAAGTAAAAACTCAAACCCAGATCTCTTTAGTGTTGAAAGCTTTTATTTTTAACAATACTACCATTTGGATTTTAAAAAATGATTTACCTTAGAATTTCTAGAGTGACAGAAATAGTTTGAAGCTTTTATTTCGAGGATGCTTTTAACAATGATTTCATCATTATCCATTAGTATTTATGTATATACAGTGTACTAGATCCCTGTACAGCAAAATAGAATTCTTTCTCAAGTGAGATGGACATGCATGGAAGTTAGAAAATTCAGAGGAAAAAATTCTAGTAAAAATAAACTATTTCATTACAATAAATAATATTTTAAAGTGCATTTCTGTCCCTTGTGCAAGGCAGCTAAATTAACATGACTTTCAGCTTGCTTAAATTCTCAGTATTATTGCTCTTTTAGCCTAGTGTTGCACATTTAATATTCATTTGCTTTTTTCTTCTGGTTCAATAAATAATTCCGAACTTTGACACATATAAAGTGTCAAAGTTAAGTGAGGGTGTAAGGCCTAGTAAAATGGTTAAGACTTTTTTGCATGTGTGTCATTATTATAATGAGCTTGTTTTTTGAGCTCTCTGAGCAGAGGTGATCTGGTTTATTTTAGTAGTGGTTTTCTCTTACAGATAAGTCTGTGAATCTCTTCTTTCCATCTACCTTAGCAATCCCAAATGCTTCTTGTGTATTTCTGGATTTAGTTGTCTTTTCATATGTCCATACCTGACTTTTTCCTCCTGCCTTCTTTTACAGAGGTGCCTACTATGTTTCATCAAATATTCTATCACCAAAATTTGACAAGAAAGCATTTTAATTATTTCCCATTTGGAATCCTTCAATCGATCCTAAATTTATATTGTTTATACCTGCTTTTGTCTTTTTTCTTTATTTATATGCTCAGTTATAACAGAAGACAAAGAGAAAACATCTTGCTATGAAAAAAACAGTTTTTCATAGAATCTAAGCTGGGGAGCCATGGTATAGAAACTTACATGACCAGCTTACAGTTTTAAATGGTTTCTAAAGCTTTATCATTTTGGGCTCTCCTGTACCATCCTTTACAACCAGCACCATTCGTTAAAAGATTGCCCTAAGGAAGGTTTCCTATTTTCTAGACAGGGAAAGTGACATAGAGATAAGTACCTGGTTAAAACCATGGTGATAGAAGCAAAAGCAGAAGAAAATTTATCTACTTCTCTTGGCCATGTTGCCTCCATCTATCTTCGGGGAGAATACACAGTACATTATAACATAAGCAGTCTTCGCTTAACTGATTCAGAAAAGCTGCCGGGCCAGTGCATATAGTTGCAGAAACATCTTAGATCAAGACTCTACAAACACAGAGATGTAACACTGTGTTCTGGGGAGGGCTGTGGAGCAGACAGGTCTGTAATAACAGTTGGGCAGGGCAGCAACAAGGGCCACAAAGATAAAACAGGAGTAGTGGGAATCTGAGCTTTATTCAGCAACATGCGCTCACCATGATGCCATCATTTTTCCTTCTAAGAAAAAGTGCAGTCTAATGGGTTACCCTCTCACTTCACAGGGGACAGTGCCGGGATGCCCGGGCTTTGAGCTCTCCAAAGCACAGGCCTTCCAAAAATCAGGGAAGTGATGCTGCGATTAAAAAAGCGGTTGTGAAGCGATTCGAGGATCTAGGTAGAGGTCCTCAATGGGCACTAGGTAGCGATGCGTGAGCGGGGCTGGGCCGGGCCCCATAAGGAAGGGGAAACCCTGCACCAGCCAACGCATCTGCAGGACCTGGCGAGAATGTGCTTTGGAGAAGCTGGAAGAGAGTTCAACCCCAAGAGGGGCCTGCACCCTTGGGAGGGGAGAAAGCCGGCAACAGCAAAGGCAGTGCAGAGATTGAGGGGTGAAGACAAGGGACGGGAGAGGGGATGGGGCAGGGTGGAACCGCATCCGGGAGGTGCGCGGGGGGTCGCCTTGAAGATTGAGGACTAGGCCGGGACCAGGACAGCAGGGAAGTGTGAGGGAAAGACCCCTTCCTTTGGCAGCTCCCAATGTATTTCTGTCAAAGATGGCCAAATTCCACGCTGCCCTTCCCCCCTCCGCGCCTTTTCCACTGGGTTGCTTCTCAATGCTGCGAGAGGCGGTGGGGAGGTCCGGGTGAGTGTGTGCGTGGGGAGGAAGGTGCGGGAAAGAAGCGACCCTCCCTGGCCGCCCCTCCCACCCCACCGGCCTTTTGGGAGGTTCTTTTAGTTGAGAAAGGGGGCTCTGCCGCTTTAAGGTGGGGAATAGGCGTCACCTCTGGCCGGGTGACGAACTGGGGCGGGGACCTGGTGGGCGTGTCCATGCAAAGCAGGAGGTGGTGCCGGCGGTGGGCGGCCCCATAGTAAAATATTGGAGGGAGGGGCGGGGTCGAGGAGGCGAGGCTACTTGGTGGGCGGGGCGAAGGGGGCGGTGCCTCTTCGGGAAGGCAGGGGAGGGGGAGGAGGAAGCGGCCGGTTGGTACCATTACGCGCGTTCCGGAAGGGGGACAAGTGACATTCCCTTGGAGGGGGGCGGGCCCTTCCCGGCGGCGGGGCCCTTACTGAGGCGGGGAGGGGCGTTCCCCCTTCCCCCGCCGGGCGGTACGTCGGGGCCGGGGGGAGGGGGCACTCCTTCGCTCGCGTCAGAGGCGGGGCCGGCGGTACCTTTCGTGGCGCGGCGCGGCTGGGGGAGGGCCGAGGGGAGGGGGAAGGGGCGGTACCAGGAGGGGGGTGCCGGAAAGGGGGAGGCGCCGGCGGACAATGGAGCCTATGTGTGCTTGCGGGAGTGGGACGGCGCCGCCGCCGCCGCTGCCGCCGCCGGGGGGAGACGCTGCGCCGCCGCTGCCGCTGGCTCGGGCCCCGGCCCCCCGGGGCTGAGAGCCGCCCCGGACCGAAGCCCCCTCCCCTACTCTGTTCCTCCTCTCCCCTCCCCCACTCCTGCCTCGGGGGTAAGTGGCACCTCAGGGGGAGGGGGAGGGGAAGGACCGAAGCCGGGGGTGGGGGGGCCGGGTCCGCGTCCGCGTGTTTTGAGCGGGTTTGAGGGCAGGGGTAGCGAAAGCCGCCAAGGGCTGGGGGGGTGGGGTGAGGGGAGAGAAGCGGTGGGGGTCGAGGTCGTAGATTTAGAGTTGAGTCTAGAGAAACCTGTAGGGGGAGATGGGGGGCGTCCTCTGCCCACCGCTCACTGAGTGGTGGGGAGAGACGGAGGCATCTCTCGGTTTATTTTTTAGAGGATATGTCCCAGGCGGTGCTTGGAGAGACTAAACGATGAGATGGGACGGTCCCAGGGTCCTGGGGTGAAGGGGCATTCGAGGGGCGAGATGGAGAGCTAAATGAGGGAAT
Organism: Stenella coeruleoalba; assembly: GCF_951394435.1. Taxonomy (NCBI): domain Eukaryota; kingdom Metazoa; phylum Chordata; class Mammalia; order Artiodactyla; family Delphinidae; genus Stenella; species Stenella coeruleoalba. The sequence goes on from NC_137169.1 coordinate 106,422,916, forward strand.
TCGAGTTGAGTCTGGTGGGGTCTGTTAGACCCCGGAGATGGATAGTGAAGTACAGGGGACTTTGCAGGCCAGTGACTTGTTGGAGGGTTGGGGAGAAGTGAAAGCGAAGAAGAATGTTCATGTAGTAAAGGGCTCCAGCAGGTGAGGTGGGGATGTCTAGGTCACTGAGTCATTGTGGGGGTCGTGGACACACCAGTGGTTTCCAAAGTGGAGCTGTAGCCATTAACCTTTGAAAGTTGCAAAGACTATTAAGATGTCACTGGTTAGTGTTGGGCGAGCCCGGTGAAATGGAGATATCCCAAGGAAAAAACAGCAGGGTTGGTTATTATGTTCAGAGGGAAGGGCCAGAGGCCTATAACAGTGTTGCTGGGGGCCTTAGGTGAAGGCTCCCAAGCCTTGAAGGAGGAGGCCTGAAATCTGTCCTCCAGAGCCCTGCCCTGTGATAGAGAGGAGTGACTTAGAGCCTAGATTGCAGACAGTTGGGGACTATTAAAGTTACTAAACAAAGTAGAGAAATGGACATAACTATGTGTTGGTAGCGAGAGACTAAGGTGGGGTAGAATTGGCGCAGAGTTAGACTGTGGTTAGGGCAGACATGGACAGATCCCTGGCAATGACTTTAGTGGGAAAATGATTGAGTGGCTGTGTAAAGAGTTACATTTTGATCAATGGTGTGTGATGGAGTATTTGTTAGCATTTGATATATTCAAGAATTAAGTGTTTATTCTTAGGTCAGAGATCTGGACTCTTGTACACTGAGCACAAAGTGATGAATCAGAATTAGCAGGTAGGAAGGATAAGTAGTTGAGAGTAAGGGGTAGGGGGTGCAAATGAATATTGGTAGATAAGACTCCTGTGTGGACAAGAACTTTTCACTCTTCATGGAGATTGTACAACATGGTTGTTCTGTTGATTTTGGTTTTTGACTGGATACTAATGATATGGGAAGGTTTAACAAGGATTTAGTGTGAACAATGTTATGGTCCTAAGTACAAATTTAAGAAAGACCTCCTTACTAACTATTGAAAAAGACCCAATCTGTAAAACACAGAAATGGGTTAATAAAAGCAGTTAGATGGCATAAGGATGCTTTGGGGAATGAGAATTCCATTAATTAGTGGTTTCGATAAGAGAAAATTTAATGCAGAGTTGAGATAGGGATGACCTTTCACAGTTTTAGAATCTAGGATCTAATGGTATTGAACCATTAGAATATTATTTTGTAATAACAGTGTTGAATGTAAGATGATAATAGTTCCTAAACATAACGGTAGATCGATAAGAAGGTCATTGACTAAAAGATGAAGGAACAATTTCCATACTGTTCTCTTCTTATAAGGCAGGTTTTATGTAGTAACTTGGCTCCTGAGCTAAGGATTCCTGACCTGGATTCTTAGATGACTAGTGTAAGTGAAAAAGCACTTACGTACTTTGGAATTTATTCTATGGGATATTTTTCCCATAGCCTTCAAAAGTGTGTCTGTTCCCATGGATCAAAAGAAAATGCTCTCTGGGCTTCCCTGGTGGCGCAGTGGTTGAGAGTCCGCCTGCCGATGCAGGGGACACGGGTTCATGCCCCGGTCCGGGAAGATCCCACATGCGGCGGAGCAGCTGGGCCTGTGAGCCACGGCCGCTGAACCTGCGTGTCCCTAGCCTGTGCTCCACAACGGGAGAGGCCACAACAGTGAGAGGCCCGCGTACCGAAGAGAAAAAAAAAAAAGAAAATGCTCTCTGGCTTGTAGGGGAAAAAAGTACAGAGGTTTCACAAGCATTATAATCAACTTAATATTTGGTCATGGTGATCTGGTATAGTAGTTAGAGCCTTGAACTTGGAATCAGGAAGCTGGCTTTACCATTGACTTATGTGTGACTTTAAACAAATCTCTCATATTTATTCTCCAGTTTTCCCATTTATGAAGTGGGGATACCACTGCCCTAACCACTCACAATGCATTGTAGCACTTAACAAGTTAATGCTTATCTGCACGGTGCCTTGGACACTTCTGGGAATGAAAGTTTACGTAGCCCAACTTTTTTCTCACTTGTAAAAAACTGCTATCTCTGGAACAGACCAAATTCAACTTCTGTAACAATTACAGCAGCATGCTTGATCAGGGAACAAAAAGGAGTACCTTATACATCTACCTTGTTCTGTTGTCCAGGTTTTGGTTTTATATTAGTTTTGAAAGGTGATACCTCTTCCCCATTTAGTGGTAAAACAGGATAGTGATGACAATTGTAGAAATGTAAGCAAAGGTCCCCATGAGAGAGTGGGACTGTACATGCTGTGAGTGTTAACCTAGGCTGATGCTGACTCTAAATTTGTGTGACCTTGGACATGTTACTTGGCTTCCTGGTGGCTTAATTTTCTTCAACTATGAAGTACTGCTAATGGAATGACTTACTTGTCTGTCTGCCTTGGTGACTATGTTAGGGTCTATAGAAACTTTATGTGCTCTAGATCAGAAGTTCTTAATCTTCTACCTCCCATGTTTTCCTTTGGCAATTTAATGAAGCATAGGACCCCTTCTGAGAATCATGTTTTTTAAATGTATGACTTAAAATATATAGAATTACAAATGACACGGAAACAGTTATCAAACTGTTAAACAATTGTAATACAGTAGTTTGTATGTTTACAACACATTAAATAACAAAATGTAGCTTCAGGCCTAATGATACTATAATTTTGAAGTAGTGATGAGTGTAAATATTATGTTGAGAGATCTGCAACAACTGTAATGTGATGTGAAGTGTTTTGTGGTTCCTCTTGGTGACATAGTCAGGGGATTGCTAATACTACTGTGGGTTGTTACCTACATTCACAGTTAAAGGTGGTGCTAACTTTTACTTGGAGGTTAATGAGTGTGAAGATCAAAATTTTCGCCAGCCAGGTTCACAGGTGCCACCCCTCCCAAGTCTCTCCAGAGACCCCTTAAGAGGTCGTGGATCCCAGGTTAAGAGGTCCTGCTGTAGACCAGCTGATTTTTGAAAATTGAATTATCTAATGGCCACTTGCCTTTTAAGCTTTGTAGTTTTTTTTCAGCATCTTCACCATGCTAAGAACAAGGGCATAGAGAAGATATGAAATAAAAGTCTATTTTACAACCTGTGATAACTGTTCGTGGTTGGGGAGAAAGTTAAAAACAGTGATTAGAATGAGGCTTTTGTGCCTGATGGATTTTGCTTTTCTAAACTTCCCAGTCTTCAATAGGATAGAAGTAGGCTATAGTGCTCCAGCTTCTTGCATTTTGAGTTTTAGTGGTTTTGCCTTCCTTCCCCATTTTTGACCTAATTATTTTCTTACTATTCCTTCTTCCAAATATTGTTTTGGTCACAGAGCATTGGGGAATGGGTGGTTTTCTTTGCCGATGGTGTGATGGGCTATGAACTTTTCCATTCTTCTCATTCCTGTAGGACTGAATGTGGGACTAGCTGGTGTTACTCCACTTTGACCTAAAAATTCCTTTCTGTTTGGGAGGCAGAGATCACTCTTGGAAAGTTCCTCTGTGTCCCAATGTTAGAAGAGAGAGCAAATTGGACATCTTGAAAGGTAAAGAGCCCGATGATGAGCACGTAACTTCTGTGATTCAGTCTGTGCATTTTGGATTTTGTTTCTGCTTCTGTAGGGTCTCTTGTAAGTTAAAACTATATTTGTTCATAACTGTAGCAGTTCCCAAGGCAGAGGTCATCAAGTTAAATGCAAGTCATAACTGTAAGTGCAATTACCTTGTACTTTTCTATGAACAGGGACTTCTGCAATAAATTATTTCCTAGGAAAGGCAGATGGTAAGAAGTTAAACAAGTATTTATTGTGTCATCATTGATTTGTATGAATGTGAGGCAAGAGTAGCAATACACAAGCCTCAAGCTCATTATAATACACGAATCAACCAGCATTTATTGAGTTTCTTTTGGGCCCTGAGATGATGACCCTTTCCTCAGGGGGTTCCCTGACTATATGTAACAGGGAAACAATTTTTAAAGTGTTCTAACAGTGTCATGAATGTAATGCTATGGGGCCATGGAGGACATTCCTGGGGATAGTTTGGAATCAAGGAAAATTTCACAAAGAAGGGATATTTGTGCTGACATTTTACTTTGGGTAGCCATTACTCTAAATGATGACAGATGACGTTCGTTTTTGAATGGTTAAATTCTGTCGAAACTCTTGAGCTTGATATAAATTTATTTGCTTGCTTAAAGTTCGTTAGCTTGAAGGACAGTAGGTGAGTTTTTACTCTTTGAATATGAAAACATATATTAGCATTTTGTTTGGACCAAAGTTTTCTATATAAGTCCATAGTATAGTTTTCTTTTCTCCACATGTTTGGGAAAGATTGGTTCTTCCTATTGTGTGCTTTTTCTGAGAGGAAGCCTTTGAGTAGTTGGCATGCCAGAAGTTAAGAATGAGCTAGGAATGGAATCCTGAGGCCTTTTAGTTCCACATTCTAAGTTTGATACTATGCCTTTTATGGTGTAGTGGTCATAGCATAGAAACGAAATTTGTTAAACATGACATAGTTGTAATAAACTTGACTTCTTAGAGCAGGAGAGTGGAAAAGGATCATTGGAAGAGTTGAAATCGGAATTATAGAGGTGATTTTGACCTAAGTTAGACTAATTTGTGAATTTATTTACAACTTTGTGGTAACCTTATAGAGTTTCCTTTTAAAGATTCCTAAATAATTTGGCCTTAGGACAATCTGGAACTTGGTTCTTCCTTGCCATTTCAAAACTATAAATTCTGGGCAAAGGGGGAGGCTTGGTGTTATAATTCTAGTTTACAAGGACTAATGTTGGAAATTGTTCTGCCTGGTGAGTTACTTAGTGTTTTATTGAATTATCTAGCTCAAGTCAGTATAGCATTTCACACACAGTAGGCTCTCAAGCAAAGGAAATCATCTGGTCCTGTTGTTCAGTCATATGTTCCCACAAAAGTATGTGAAAATAAATTTCCTTGCTGCATGCTTGCCATGTAGAGTTACAGTTGAGAGTAGGGAGGAACTGTGAATGGTGTGCACTTTGTGAATTCAAAAGCGTATCTGGAATTTTGAATCTTTCACCTTTACAGTCAGCTCTCAATTCTCTGTACTAATTAGGAATGGGAAGAAGCAAAAATGTGAGGGTTTTTTTTCCTACTAAATGTTCAGAAAAGTAGAAAAATTGATTTTATTTGCTATTAATATTTTTCCAGCTTCTGAAAAGAAAATATGCAGTTGGGAAGGAGGGAGAGTCACAAGGCCCTTGAGATATCTATAGATTGGATAATATACCCTGTAATAATTGGAAGGTGGTTCTGTTTACATGGGAGGTGATAACTTCCTCTTCAACTAATACTCTAGAATAAATAGGAAACCTGTTCTTCTCTTAAGATAGTAACAATGATACTATTGATTTTTTTTTTAATCACTTAGAAACTTCTTCTTTATTTTATCCTCATCCAGGTGAGGGTCACCTTTGAGACAGGGGTTCCTGGACTCCGCAAGCTCCTCCCCTCCAGGATGAGCACTGCTGTATCGTGACCCTTGGGGTTTTGGTGAGTAGCCTGATGGATGATAGCACTAGAGAGCATGCGTGGCTTAGAAAGATGATCTTGGGGGAAAGCTTCAACTTTTATTCAACAGATATTTTTTGAGCAAATAGCACGTGTCAGACACTATAGTAAGTGCTAGGAATACAAGGATGAACAAATCAGTCTTGATCCCTGCCTTCATGGAGTCTAGCATGAGAGATGAATGTTACGCAAATGATCACATAATCATACAACATGGGAAATGTTGTGAAGGAAAAACACAGGATGCTATGAAAAGAGTGTAATGGAGAATTTCGTCTAGATTAGTGGCTATACAGTATCCTTTCTCTCTGAAGAAGAAACACTGAAGCTGAGATTTTCTTCACTCAGCAAAAATATTCAACTTGATATGGAAGGTTAGGGGTGAGGGAGAGAGGTGTCAAGAATGACTCCAAATTTCTGTCATGAGCAGCTGGGTGGATGAAGGTGCCATTTACTAAAACATAGAAAACTGAAGGGAAAATACTTTTGGGAGGGAGGCTATATACCGAAGAAGAATTCATCTTTGTCTTTGTTAGGTTTCAGACATCTAGTGAGATGTCAAGTTGGCAGTTGTGTATACAGGTCAGCAGAGCAGAAGCTGAGCCGGAGATGGAAATTTGGGAGTTGTTGGCATGTAAAGAGCTTATAGAATACGAAGAGAAGACGCCCCAGGGTAGAGTCGTGAGGAACTCAAAATTGTAGAGATTGGATAGAGAAGGGGCCAGCAAAGGAAGCAGATGAAGAGTGACTTGAGAGGAAGGAGGAAGACTGGGGAGGTGTGGTATTATGGGAACCAAGAGAGAGGAGTTTCAAGAAGGAAGTGATCAACTGGCAGAGTCTACGAGATGGAGTAAGATGAGGTTAGAAAAGCGGTCAGTGGTGACCTTAACAAAAGTCATGGTTTTTGTGATCTGTGGGTAGAAGTTGGTTTAAAATGGTTAAAGGGTGAATGGCAAGTAAGGAACTGAAGACTGTGTCTCATCAACTCTGGTAGAGAATCTTGGCTCCAAAGGGGAGTAGAATGCCAGAGCTGGTTTTGTTTTGCTTTAATTTTTTTTTTTTTTTTAATCTGGAAGATACTACAACATGTCTGAAAGCTGATTGGAAATATCCAGGAGATGCAGGACGTAGAGAGGTGGCCACCGGAGAGAGTGAGGGTGCTCAGTAAGCTGGAAGGGATGGTACCTAGATCACCTGTGGTAGGACTGACCTTTGGGGAGAAGTGAGCTTTTTTTTCGGTTTCATTAATAGGGAAGAAAGATGGGATAGGTACTGATAAAAAGAGATTCGCAGATTTGGTGGTGAGGAATCCTGCCTGGTGACTTCTCTTATCCCTGTTAAGTCCTGGGCAAGGCCATGCACTAGGAAAGGAGGATGATGGTTGGAGACGGCGAAGGTAAGAAATGCCATTAGGCAGGATAGGCGAGCTTGCTAGAGAATGGCAGTAGTCATGGTTAACCTGAATGTTTATGTTGTGCTGCTAAGCATTTTCTGTGTACTGGCTCACCTTGTCCACCAAGTCCATGCTTAGCCAGGCACTGCAGTGATGAAGAGCATGGCCAGTGTCTGGCTGAATGCCAGCTCCACCACTTACTGGGGTGCGACCCAGCTTACTTGGGCAAATTACTTACTGTTTCAGAGCCTCAGTTTCCTCATCTCTAAAATAGGGATAGTAGTAGGACCTGCCTTCTGTGGTTGTTGTGAATGAGTTAGTATGTACACATAGTAAAAATTTTAAGTATTATTTAAGAAGAAAAGAGAGAAAAATTATATAAGCAGATCTTAGAGTTAGGAGATTTAGTTATACTGGGGAAATATCTCACTCTGGCTACAATTGACCATTCTGTGGAAGATCTTTTCTAGTCCTTAAAGGTAAACATTTGAGCACTAACCTGAAAATGTAGGAGCTGAAAGAGTCTCATTTTATTCTTTGGTGTTGTATGATAAGATACTTGGCAGATTTCTTGCTTGGTTGTTTTTGGTGTCAGGCTAAAGCTAGGGTGACTTACTTCAACAACTCCCTTGGATTAGGGGTTAAAGCACCTGGATTTTATTCCCATCACTAGGTGAGCCCACAAGCTTGTTTCAGCCTTCTGTGCTGTCTCTCCACCCGTAAAGTAATGGTAAGGAGATGGCTTAGAGGAAAGAGCAGGTCAGAGAGCACTGATGCGAAACCTGGGAGAAGCCCATTCACACCTGTGTGCTCCGTCCATCTGTAAAATGCCGTTGATTATTATTATTAGAAATAATCTTTGCTACCAGCTCATCAGAAATGCCTGGCAGGTTGAGGTGATTTGATATTTGTAATATGTTTAGAGTTTCTTTGGAAGGAGAGTGCAACACAAGTGCCAGGTGTTTCTGCTCTGAGAGGAACTGGGTACATCACCAAGAGTCCAACCACATTCTTAGTACGTCATGCTGAGTATTATAGAAAAACCAAAGAACTTTAAAACAAGGTTCTTGTCTTCAAAGAGCATAGTCTACATAGGGAGATAAAAAATACACATGGGGGCTTCCCTGGTGGCACAGTGGTTGGGAGTCCACCTGCTGATGCGGGGGGACGCGGGTTCGTGTCCCGGTCCAGGAGGGTCCCGCGTGCCGTGGAGCGGCTGGGCCCGTGGGCCATGGCCGCTGGGCCTGCGCGTCCGGAGCCTGTGCTCCGTGGCAGGAGGGGCCGCAGCAGTGAGAGGCCCGCGTACCGCAAAAAAAAAAAAAAAAAAATACACATGGGACTATTCAATTCGACGTATGATTGAGTGCTAGAATGTGTGATGCAGACAGAAAGTACCAGAAGAAGTTACAGAAGGGGACTGTGTAGGTGATAACTTCTTTTTTTTCCTGAGGTGAATGTTTTCTGATGGCTTTGTCCATGCAAGATTCATTTACCACTTCTGTTTTACCAGTGATTCCCGATGTTTAGTGGGAGGTTACAATATGGTGTATGATCATATATTATGTTGAACTTGACAGCCACAATCAGTTTTATAGTCTAAACTGGAAAAACAAAAAAAACTAAAGGTGGTGGGGGATAAACATACAACCTTAAATATAATCAAGACCAAAATATTTTTAGGATGCTTTCTCCCAAGGTCAGCATAGAAACATTCCGTAACATTGTATTCTATTTCTTTTTCCTGACTTCTTCATTTAAAAGAAAAAAACGTGATTGTATGCACTCAGAACTTCCATAAATTCCTTTCATGGTCTCAGGTAAAATCGCTGGGACTGTTGCAAATTTCTAAATGAAGAAATAGACATCTAACACTTGACAATGATCATATTCAGTGCCAAGTCCTAGAATATAATGGACCCTCCCAATTTTAGTCCAGTTCTTGAGCCTCTCAAAGTGTATATAACACCTAAGCTACTTCTAACTCCCTTTGATTCTTTAGCCACTAATCCTGCATCTAATATCCTCATTCAATCCTATACCCCATGGATAAGATACCAGAAGGTAGAACGGGAGGTGCGGGGGGACAGTGGTTACCAAAAAACCACATTGGAACTGCCCTGGAAGGACCAGTGACTGAAAGTGTATCTTGGTTTTCCCTGTTTAGGCTTCCCTAAATAAAGGGCTTTCTCATTTGTTCTCTGGCTAGGTTTGGGAATATTTTCTTGACCTTTATGCTTCAAATTAGCCTTGCAAATTGGCTCAAAAAATATCTTAGCCTTCAAAGATGTTCTTTTACCTTCCGCATTATGGATCATTCCCATGCCTACCCATGCCTACAGCTCCTGTCATTAAGCAGTGAGAACACAGGACACGTACTCAGCATAATTTAGTAGAAAGATGATAGAAATCAGGGGACAGAACTGATTGTATTGGCTCAATAGTTGATTTCAGAAGTACCTCCTTTAATGTCTCCCCACCCTGAGGCCCTGAGAATATAAACAGAGAGTAATTTGTTTCATGGTTTGAAATTGGGTTGGGTTGGTTACATTTCAGAGCCATCAGAGGTGAAACACCAGATAGTTGCTATGGATTTGGAGTACTCAGTGGTTTCAAAGCATTGTTTTGAAGAAAGAAAAACCCAGGTTTTTGAGGGTTTTGTATCTGGACGTAGAGAAATGTAAGGGAGGATATACGGCTAAAGATAAAAATGTCTTTCTCATCTGCTTACAAACGCCTGGTACACGAAGCTTGGGTGGGAGGCTTGTATGCTTGGCAGAAAGTCTTAGTCACCCTTCAGCTGCATTAGCACCAGGGCCTTTTGGCCGGAATATGAACATCTCCCTTTCCTTTAACCCTGATGGAAGCTGAGGAACCATCTAGCTCTGCACCATCAAGTTGGCGGTGCTTTAGCCTTGGTCCTGCTGTAAGGGTGTTTGATGTCTCTGTTTTTGCTCTTTTTGCTCCCAGTGTGCCCTGGAGATGCGAGATTTTCCTTTGGCAGCAGGAGGCACACACCCAGAGAATGCTGGAGCCGCAAGGGGACAGGACCCACTTCCACAGCGGAGAAAAACAAAGAGGAAAAAGGCGTGCAGGTGGCCAGCGCTAAGGGACTCACCCAACAAGCAGTGGGCCACTGCCACTGTCCTCAGCAGCTGTTTCTGCTGCAGCCCGAGAGGAACTCGGTGAGCCCGTCCCTGTTTGTGGCTGCAAGCTCAGGATTTCAATCAATGCATTCCAGTAACCCTAAAGTGAGGAACTCTCCGTCAGGAAACACACAGAGGTGAGGGCTAGGGCCTGGCCCAGCTGCCCCTTTGGGATGTCATAGTGGACCATGAATGCTCACTGGTGGAACAACATGTTGAATTAGAAGCGAATGGGGAAAGAAAAAAAGATAATTAAATAGTGATAGAATAGTGAATCAGAGTTTAGGTTAGAGTTTTCCTCTGTTATTATTTGTCCATTATTACCTGGCCGCTCCTATTTACCACCCCTCTCCTCACCAAAACATAAAGAAAAAGACCTTAAAGACCAGCCAGTACAGTGAGCTAAACTTGGCAAATGAGGAAACCGAGACCTGGAATGGTGAGGAGGCCTAAGGTCCTAGAACTGAAACACCAGCCCCTGGACTCCCACCGTGAGGCTTTTTCCTCTGTTCCATGGAAGTTAAGCTGACGCCCTAAAAGAATTGTTTCCTTCTCCCCTGGCGGCAGTGGTTAGTGTGCCTGCTCTGGTGTGATCCTGCTTGTTCAGGGAGTATGTCCTGGAGGATTTCCCTAACCTGCCAGTCATGGGCAGGTTTCCTCGCGCTCTCCTGGACCTGCTCGTATTTTCCAGCAGGGAGGCTAGTCTCCTGTTACAGCTGTTCCTTGTCATCAGCTGAGGGGCGGGTGGTATTTTGATCTTAACGATGTCTGTTTGTTTACTCTGAGCTAGTCTTAGTGTGAGAGTCATTTCTCTATGTACATAGAAACCGTTGTCCTTTATTGACAGAAGCCCTAGAGATGGGTCCCCATGTGACTCTAGGGTTCCCAAGGCCTGGCAGGCCACTCTGCTTGATCCTCCTCTCTGTTGAGAGCTCTGAGATGAGAGCAGGGGAGGAGGGAGCAAGCAAGTGGCTGCGGTGAAAGGTGGGGTGGTTACTTAGTGGTCCAGGTCTCCTTGACCCATGATAAAAATCAGTCCTCCCTAATTTGTGCTGCCCAGTTGCATCCGGTGTCTGATCTCCCTTTGTTATTTGTCTCTTTTAGTAGCCCTAAGTCAAAGCAGGAGGTGATGGTCCGTCCCCCTACAGTGATGTCCCCATCTGGAAACCCCCAGCTGGATTCCAAATTCTCCAATCAGGGTAAACAGGGGGGCTCAGCCAGCCAATCCCAGCCATCCCCCTGTGACTCCAAGAGTGGGGGCCATACCCCTAAAGCACTCCCTGGCCCAGGTGGGAGCATGGGGCTGAAGAATGGGGCTGGAAATGGTGCCAAGGGCAAGGGGAAAAGGGAGCGAAGTATTTCCGCCGACTCCTTTGATCAGAGAGATCCTGGGACTCCAAACGATGACTCTGACATGAAAGGTATGTCTATAAGATATTTGAGACTCAGAGGGAAGTAGGTATTCCTGAGGAAAGGCCTCTGACATTGGTGGATGCCAGAGAGCCTAATAGCAGCCAAGTGGGGAGAGTAGGCGCGTCAGATTCAGGAGTTCTCGCAGTTTAAGATGGAACTATTTCTGGTCGTTTTCCTGCTAACTAAGAATAGTTTGGAACCACCTTGTTGACTTCTTGCTCTTGAGGATGCAAGCGTTTTAGGATGTTCCACGGCCCTAGCCACGTTCTTGTGGATGTTTCTGGCCTCCATACTCTTGGTACTTAAGTGTCAAGCCGGTAGCTCCAGCTTGTCTATGCCAGGGTCCACCCTGGAGCGGTCTTTCTGACACTCCTCCTCTCCATCAAATCCATCCTTCAAGACTTGGGTTTTGTGCACTCTGGCTGCCATTTGGCCAGAGTTGTAGGCACAAGAGGCAGCCCTGGCACTAGTCCAGGTTTGTCACAGTCAGTTTCAGTGTGGCAGGAACGAGTGGCTACATGTAGTAGAGATACAGTAGGCACCAAAATGGAGTGAGCCAGAAAGAGTATAGGACCAATGGCTGTGGTTTTAGGCTTTTTCCTCCTAGTATAAAGTAAAAAATCGTAACTATAGGCCAGAACATGAAACTAGTATTCAAGCAGTGGAAGTGTTACTTCCCGACCCAAATTTGAAATGAGAACCTGGGTGATCGTTCCCCTGTCTTTCCTTTCTTCTTTAGGTGTTTGTAGGAGGCCTGTTACAAGCACCAGCACTATGCTGGGGGCTGGGGGTGCCATGGTCAGCAAAACAGAAACAGTTGCTATCCTCAAGGGTTTGAATGCACCTAGACAGCAGATCATTAAACAATTACAGTAAATTTGATAAATGCTGAAATAAGGGGAGTTCGGGGGCTATGGGTTCAACTAGCAGGGGCAGCCAGTCCAGGAGGATCCAAAAGGGGTTTCCAGGAAGGAGGGACATTTATGCTAATATCTGAAGAATGCATAGTAGAGAAGTAAGGAGGTGGGGGAAGAGTGCTTTGTAATTAGTCATTTAGGGAGAAGTGTTTTTATGAATAGAAGAGGTTTCCTCTTAGCAAGGTACTTCCTCCTTGAAATTCTCAGGGTGTTTGCATTATGATGCTGTAAATGCTGGCAGAAAAAAGAGTTTTATTCTTTCTATGACATGACTCTTTTCATTCTTTTAGAATGTAATTCTGCTGACCACATAAAGTCCCAGGATTCCCAGCACACGCCACACTCGATGACCCCGTCAAATGCTACAGTCCCCAGGTCTTCCACCCCCTCCCATGGCCAGACTACTGCCCCAGAGCCCACACCTGCTCAGAAGACTCCCGCCAAAGTGGTGTATGTGTTTTCTACTGAGATGGCCAATAAGTAAGTTGATGGCTGTGTCTTGCTGTTGGCGTGGCTTGTGTGTTTGGGCATCTAAGTTCTTACTCCCTTTGAAGATTGATCCTTTTTTTGCCCACTTGTATTATTACTTAAAGTTAACGCTACAGAAAGAGGTAAAATAAAATATAAAACCTCCCCACCCCTACTCCCCAGAGGCAACCATTGATGCTACTTCCTTGGCTTTCCTTCCAGAAATTTTTTGTGCTTGTACAAATATACATATATATACTTTTTTAAGCACAAAAGGGATTGATTGCACAATATACACTTTTCTGCAACTTAGTATTCTTTTTAAAATGACACAAGTAATGTCCATTTTGGAATAATTAGAAAATGTAAACAACTAAAAAAATCTCAGGAATTTACAGAGATAACTACTGTGAACATTTTGGTACATACGTCTCTAGTGGATGGATGGGTCAATGGATATTTATTTATTTATTTAAAATGTGAATATACCCTAGTTTTTTTCATTTAAGGTTTTAAAAATTAAGATATAGAATGAATCTTGGCAGCCTTTAATTATTAGGTGTGAGAATTCATTTTACCCTTCTTGGGTTGGGATTTTGAGCTAGGATGCTCTATAAGACACCTACTAGAGTGGATGGCTTTGAAGGAGAAAATCCTGGGGGTTTTTAGTACCTCTTTTTGAGATTTGCTAATGGCTATCTTTTAATTTCAGAAGTTTGATGATAAATGATAGACAAATAATGAAAACCTTTTTCTCTTGATTTCTTCTCATTCAACATTGCTGGTGGTTCTTTATACTTCTCCTTCCTCTCTTATACCAGTTTAATCGGTTAAAGTGCTTTAAATTTACAGTTAGTGAAATAGGAACAAGTCCTAGTGTGTGCATCTCTTCTGTCTTTGCAGAGCTGCAGAAGCTGTATTGAAGGGCCAGGTTGAAACTATTGTCTCTTTCCACATCCAGAACATCTCTAACAGCAAGACAGAGAGAAGCACAGCCCCTCTGGTATGTCATTTTGGAAACGGAATAATGGTTTAAAGGTTCTGCAGTGACTGTAAAGGTGGGAGATGGTGAATTTCACTGATAGGGAGATAGTCTTTTTTTCTTCTCCCAGTTTTATTGAGATACAACTGACCGACAGCACCGTATAAGTTAAAAGTGTACAGCCTACTGTGCTGTATACTGTATACTTTAACTTACATACGTGACGAAATGATTACCATCATCTCATATAGATACAAAATTAAAGACATAGAAAAAAATATATATTTTCCTTGTGGTGAGTACTTTTAGGATGTACTTTCTTAACAGCTTTTATATAGAACATATGGCAGCATTCATTATATTTATCATGTTGTACATTACATTCTTAGTACTTATTTATTCTATAACTGGAAGTTTGTGCCTTTTGACTACCCTCCTCCAATTCTCCCTCCCTGGTAACCACAAATCGGATTTCTTTTTCTATGAGTTTGTTTTTTTGTGGTCATTGACCTACAACACTATGTTAGTTTGTGGTATACACGTAGTGATTTGATATTTCTGTACATTTCAAAATGATCACCATGATAAGTCTAGTTACTGTCTATCACCATACAAAGATATTACATAGTCATTGACTGTATTCCCCACACTGTGCATTTCATACCCGTGACTTATTTATTTTGTAACTGAAAGATTGTACCTTTTAATTTTCCTCACCTATTTCTCTCCTCTCCCCAACCCCTCTCTCCTCTTTCAGCTACCTGTTTGTTCTCTGTATCTATGACTCTGTTTCCGTTTAGTTAGGTTTGTTCATTTGCTTTGTTTTTTAGGTTCCACATGTAGGTGAAATGATACAGTATTTGTCTTCCTCTGTCTGACTTATTTCACTTAGCCTAAACCTTCTAGGTCCATCCATGTTTTTGAAAATGGCAAGATTTCATTCTTTTTATGGCCAAGTAATATTCCATTGTATATATATACTACATCTTCTTTATCTGTTCATCTATTGATGGGCACTTAGGTTGTGTCCATATCTTGGCTATTGTAAATAATGCTGCAGTGAACATAAGGGTACATGTCTTTTCTAATCGGTGTTTTTGTTTTCTTTGGATAAATACCCAGGACTGAAATTGCTGGATTGTATGTTAGTTATATTTTTAATTTTTTGTGGAATCTCCACACTGTTTTCCATATTGGCTACACCAATTTACATTCCCACCAACAGTGTATGAAGGTTCAATGGGAGATAATCTTGATGGTATAAACTACATTCTGAGCATTTAACCTAATTGTGTGGTTTTAGGCATATCACACTGCATTGGCCTTTTCTACTAACATGCTGATATATTGATGAATTACTAGGAGAGAAGAGGTACAACATAAAAAAGGAGATATTTAGATATCTTAGGATTTCTGTCATGTAGCCATCTCTGGGAAATTCTGAATTCAGACCCTCTGTAAAGAGCAGGATTTTAAAAAATAGCAAACACTCTTGAGTTACTTGAAGAACAGAGAAAAAGCAGCAACAAAAACTGCAGTACTGGAGTACATGCTGATGATACCATAATTAAGGTCTCAGTGACTTTCAAAATGATTCTTATTTATTTCAAAGTGAGAGAACCATTGAATGCTTTTAATTGCTTGATATTTCCAAAATTATAGTAAATGTTAGTCTGTTTCCTCTCTGGAACTTAAGCACCTACTATAAATTACATTAGAAAATGCATATAATGGTTGTTTTAATACACGTAGTGTTCCAAATTGAACCAAAAGATATTTCTTGTGTCTTACATTGTCAAGGCATTGCACCAAATGCTGTGGGGACACTAGAGGTTCAAGGTACAGTCCCTGAGTTCAGGAAGCATAAAATCTAAAACTTGGATGAGTCTTAAACATGGGAAAAGTTAAATGACAATAAACGACTGAAGTGACAATTCAATACAGAATGGATGACATTTCGTCCTTGTTGTATATGAACATAGAAGTCCCCCCTGTGACATAGCAGGCTTAGGCTTTCCTAGGCCTAGGAAAAGAATTTCATGTCACTCTGCATCTCTGCTACTCAAGGGTAGACGATGGATATGTATAATATTTTAAATGTATATATTTTTAAATTTATACTTTAAAAATATTTGTTTATTTATAATTTATATCATTTTGGAATGCACGGCGTACATTGCAACTCAAACCGACATTTTATTGACTTAATGACAGATCTTAAGTCATTAAGACAGTTTTCACTTCCACCTTCTCTGGTACTAAAATGAAATCAGAAAAGGAGTTTATAAGGAGTGAATTGGGAATAGTCCAATCACCATTGCTCCAAATCTAAAATATAAAGGGTGGTACTAAACTGTTTCTTCTGTCACAGTCACCTTGTAGGAAATCAGTGACCACCCTTAACAACAGAACCAAACTTAAACTAGCACTGGAGAGAAAATTAAGGTGACCTCCACACTCCAGTTAAGGAGTCAGAGAGACAGAGGACACTGCAACATCCAGAGTCATCCAAGTTCAGCCAGTCTTACCCCCACCAGTCTCGGTCTGCAGACACAGATGCATGGAGAATACCAGCAAGTGGAACATTTGCATACATACCCACGGAACGTGAACTGTTCGTGTTCAGGGATATGTATGATGATTCCTGTACAAATCTGCGCCTTGATAAACGTTCCAGAGAGTAGGTGGGGATGTAAGTAAGAGTGTTAGGGGTTTGGAAATACAGGCTGGATTAAGCGAACAGGTAGGAGCAAGTGAACATCAAAAAGGGATCACGCGGCTCACTGGAGGCTGGTGAGAGATCCCTTGATGGAGTCGCTAGACTGGGCCTGTCTGTTCTTCATTACCGCCCTTCTCTAGTACCAGTACCTCCAGCAGTGCCGAGGTGTAGACCCAGAACATTACAAGTCCCTCTTCCAGACACTGACAGTGTCCGTGTCACCTATTGTAGGTGAGCGTGCCTTTACCCAGGACTTAGTATAGCATCGGTACTTAATAAATAATAATAAGGCGATCATCCAGCCTGTAGAAAGGGCCGCGTGCTGTCTATTGGAAAGAACAGATCAAGGGACAGCACAAGCTAGATAGCCTCAGATTTCTCTGCAGACCCTTCCTGCCTACAGATGGTCTCACTACAGTTAATGTACAAAGTCTCGTATGGAATCAGTGATCACAAACTGAAAACAGAAATCGGAGATGTCAGGCCCCTGGAAACTCAAGGATAGGAGTACCTCACTAGTCACCGTGCCAGGGGAAACACTGAAGTGGAGCGGCCGTACCTCCCGCCTCTGACGGGCAGAGTACAGAGCTGGAGGTGACAACGGCTTTCTCTTTCAGTTGAAAACATTAGACTTTTTGATTGACAATGAGAAGTCTACATATCCAGTTATACTTTCGGGGAAAGAAAAAGGTGTTAGGTACAGCCTCCCACATACCAAGAAACTAATCTCTCCCTGAATCAGAAACACATAGTAGACATGTGATATCAAACCTGTTCCTCGAAATAGATACTCAAATGTATTCACTTTGGCAGCGTGGCTTTCCCTTGGCATGCTTTAAAGTTATTCAGCAAGGGAAAGAGGATGCCGTTTGACAGCAAAGTGTGAGAAAGAAATCAAAATGTCTGCATGTCCAGAGTGGGGTTGTACATGAGCAGTTTCTACAGCAAGTGTCAGTGTAGATTTATGTGGCTGGGACAAGTCCTTTATAACATATCTTGCTCTTTTCATTGCCCTTCTGTTCAGTTCACCAATGATTTTTAAAATCTCGTTTATCTTCAGAACACACAGATATCTGCCCTTCGGAATGATCCGAAACCTCTCCCACAACAGCCCCCCACTCCAGCCAACCAGGACCAGACTTCCTCCCAGAACACCAGACTGCAGCCAACTCCACCCATTCCGGCACCAGCACCCAAGCCTGCCGCCCCCCCGCGTCCCCTGGACCGGGATAGTCCTGGGGTAGAAAACAAACTGATTCCTTCTGTAGGCAGCCCTGCCAGCTCCACTCCACTGCCGCCAGACGGTACCGGGCCAAACTCGACGCCCAACAACCGAGCAGTGACTCCCGTTTCCCAGGGGAGCAGTAGCTCTTCAGCAGATCCCAAAGGCCCCCCACCTCCACCCGTGTCCAGTGGAGAGCCCCCCCCGCTGGGAGAGAACCCCGACGGACTGTCTCAGGAGCAGCTGGAGCACCGGGAGCGCTCCTTACAAACGCTCAGAGATATCCAGCGCATGCTTTTCCCTGATGAGAAAGAATTCCCGGGAGGACAGAGTGGGGGACCCCAGCAGAATACTGGGGTGTTAGATGGACCTCAGAAAAAACCAGAAGGGCCAATACAGGCCATGATGGCTCAATCCCAAAGCCTAGGTAAGGGACCTGGGCCCCGGACAGACGTGGGGGCTCCATTTGGCCCTCAGGGACACAGAGATGTGCCCTTTTCTCCGGATGAAATGGTTCCACCTTCCATGAACTCCCAGTCTGGGCCCATTGGACCCGACCACCTGGATCACATGACCCCTGAGCAGATAGCGTGGCTGAAACTGCAGCAGGAGTTCTATGAGGAGAAGAGGAGAAAGCAGGAGCAAGTGGTCGTGCAGCAGTGCTCCCTCCAGGACATGATGGTCCATCAGCACGGGCCGCGGGGAGTGGTCCGAGGGCCTCCCCCTCCGTACCAGATGACCCCCAGTGAGGCCTGGGGGCCTGGGGGTGCAGAGCCCTTTGCTGACGGTATCAACATGCCCCATTCTCTGCCCCCGAGGGCCATGGCTCCCCACCCCAACATGCCAGGTAGCCAGATGCGCCTCCCTGGATTTGCAGGAATGATGAACTCTGAAATGGAGGGGCCTAATGTCCCCAACCCAGCATCTAGACCAGGTCTTTCTGGAGTCAGCTGGCCAGACGATGTGCCAAAAATCCCAGACGGTCGAAACTTCCCGCCTGGCCAGGGCGTGTTCAGTGGTCCTGGCCGAGGGGAACGTTTCCCAAACCCCCAAGGATTGTCTGAAGAGATGTTTCAACAGCAGCTGGCAGAGAAACAGCTGGGTCTGCCCCCGGGGATGAGCATGGAAGGCATCAGGCCCGGCATGGAGATGAACAGGCTGATCCCTGGCTCCCAGCGACACATGGAGCCGGGGAGTAATCCCATCTTCCCTCGAATACCAGTAGAGGGCCCGCTGAGCCCTTCTAGGGGTGACTTTCCAAAAGGAATGCCCCCACAGATGGGCCCCGGTCGGGAACTCGAGTTTGGGATGGTTCCTAGTGGGATGAAGGGAGATGTCAGTCTAAATGTCAACATGGGATCCAACTCTCAGATGATACCTCAGAAGATGAGAGAGGCTGGGGTGGGGCCCGAGGAGATGATGAAACTCCGCGCCGGCGGTGCAGACATGCTGCCTGCTCAGCAGAAGATGGTGCCCCTGCCCTTTGGCGAGCACCCTCAGCAAGAGTATGGCATGGGCCCCAGGCCGTTCCTCCCCATGTCTCAGGGTCCAGGCAGCAACAGTGGCTTGCGGAATCTCAGAGAACCAATTGGGCCCGACCAAAGGACTAACAGCCGGCTCAGTCATATGCCACCACTACCTCTCAACCCTTCTAGTAACCCCACTAGCCTCAACACCGCTCCTTCCGTTCAGCGCGGCCTGGGGCGGAAGCCCGTGGATCTCTCTGTGGCAGGCAGCCAGGTGCATTCCCCAGGCATTAACCCTCTGAAATCTCCCACGATGCGCCAAGTCCAGTCGCCAATGCTGGGCTCGCCCTCGGGGAACCTCAAGTCCCCCCAGACTCCATCGCAGCTGGCAGGCATGCTGGCGGGCCCAGCTGCTGCTGCTTCCATTAAGTCCCCCCCTGTCTTGGGGTCTGCTGCTGCTTCGCCTGTTCACCTCAAGTCTCCATCACTTCCCGCCCCGTCACCGGGATGGACCTCCTCTCCAAAACCTCCCCTTCAGAGCCCCGGGATCCCTCCAAACCATAAAGCACCCCTCACCATGGCCTCCCCAGCCATGCTGGGAAGTGTAGAGTCAGGTCAGTATGCTTTCATCCTCACAGTTGCACCTTAAAGCCAGAGATTGCAAAAGCCTGATTTACATCCTTTAAGAAAACTGGTGTCTTAACCTGATTATGCAACCAAAGGAGGTGGCTTTTGCCAAGATGGACGTATTTGTGGCAGAGTGCGTAATCAGTACTTCCATGGGGTTATGCTCTTAGTGCAGAATATGTTTCTCAGATAGGACTGGGAGGAAAATGGGAAATGTGTGTCATTTCACTGAATGATTTACATTTGCACAGTGAACTCACGGTGGTGGAATAGAATGTCTCAACAGTGGGTAAATGTGCCTTTAAATACTAGATCCACCCACTTCAGAGGGCTGCCCTTCATCATGTCAAGAGAGTCTGAGTATCATCCCAAGCAAAGAGGAGAGGCTGCTGAGAGACTTGAGTGGTTCTCGTAAATATGTGTTGACCATAGAAACTGTTACCGAAACATTCTCCTTGGTAAACTGCTGTTCTCAGAGATCAGCTACAATTTATTAGTATTTTCTTCCTAGGAGAAGCTCTCACTGATGATGGTGGTTTTGTGAACGGGACCAGAGGAGGTCAGTGGAAGATGAGCACTGAGGTATAAATACTAGGTCTGTGCTGTCTCCACTTGAGGAAGACTAGAATCAGAATAAGATAGATTTATCCTCCCAAGCTCAAGTGTGTCTCTCCGTTAGGTAGCAGTTCACAAAAGCAGTACAGTGGAGTTGCCCCCTCAGACCTTTTCAGTTCAGACACCTTGGTGGCAGAAAATCAATCAAGAGCGTGTGTAGGGCGATTCGGTTAGTACCTGGGGTGGGATTGCTAATCTGGCTTCCTAGCATACTAATGCCTGAGTCGAATTCTAAATTGTGATTGGCAAGGGAAAGAGATCCATAAGAGTTGCCTGTAACCCATGGTTTTCCCAAGTTTGAACTAATATTTCTTATGCATTCTTGGTGCGTTTGTCTTCCCATCTGCTGAGCTGTCACCTCCATCTCACACTGCAGTCTCCCTCTGCACACACACGGAGCTTGACTAGAGACTGATGATTCATGTCCTGGGCCTAATAACACTGTCCTGTTCATCTGTCTCATTCCTGGCCCTGCTCGTTCATAACGATAGGCCCAGTAGCTTTCAAGAGAAATCTAATTCCCTGCCCTTTTTTTATTTTGCTTTCTTCTCCTAGGTGGCCCCCCACCTCCTACAGCCAGCCAGTCTGCCTCTGTGAGTATCCCGGGAAGTCTTCCCTCTAGTACACCTTACACCATGCCTCCAGAGCCGACCCTTTCCCAGAACCCACTGTCTATTATGATGTCTCGAATGTCCAAGTTTGCAATGCCCAGTTCTACCCCGTTATACCACGATGCCATCAAGACCGTGGCCAGCTCAGATGACGACTCCCCTCCAGCTCGTTCTCCCAACTTGCCGTCAATGAATAATATGCCAGGTAAGAAATCAGGAAGATAGGATATGGAGCTAGCTCTGGACAAAAGAAAAACTTCTTGAAGTCTTTTCTTGATGGCTGGACGTTCACCAAGTTGGAAAAGTATACTATCTGAGTTAGTTTCAGTAAGACTAAAGTGTCTTGCCTAGAGGAAGAGAATGATCACAGTATTTTTTATTAGCTTAATTCAGTGTTTGTTGATAAGAAAGCAGGCTTCTTTATAGTTCTTGTCACTTTCTTATGGAAATTTTGATGCTTCTGTGTACCTAGATGCTTTTTTTTTTGTTGTTTTTTTTTTTTTTGGTAGAAGTTGGGGAGGTCCTCCTGGCACAAAATTGAGAGCGGTATCTTTTCAACATGCTGATCAGAATGTCTTTAGTCCTCAGATATTTTCCTGGAAGGGCAGCCTCAAACCACAAGCAGCCACAGGATTTCAGACAATGGAAAGCCCCTATTTCCTAGAGAATCACTTTCTTTAGGACTAGAGAGAGAATAAAATTCCTCCCTTCCCTACTCATTCTGTTCTCCTTCACCCCTACACCTCCTGTTTCCCCAAATCTCACTAATAGGACATGATCTGGGATGGTGAAGGTGGTCAGTAAAGAGACCATGACTTTTGAGCCATGGGTGTCTGGTTCCAGTTCCATTCTGATTGTTAGGGATGCTCTTTATCATCAGGCAGGTTAGGGCATGCTCTGTGTGTGGCACAAGCACCATCCTTACCATTCTCAGTGGTTAACTCCATGGAGAGACCAAATATTTAAATGTCCCAGAGACCATAGTAGAACCTGTGTGTTTTCCTTTTCCATTAAAAGTTGGCTTTTCTTTACCATTTCACGTAACGTAGAGTTCGAAATGCTCTCTCTGTAAGGTAATATAAAATAGTGATGTCCAGTATCAATTGAAAAAGGCCTGTTTGGTTTCCTTGTTGTTATTGCTGATTCTTAGACTCATAGGACTGATTAGTCTCCAAAAAGGACCATACTAAGTCATCCAGGCAAATTGTTTTCTTCTATATTAAATGTCTCCAATGAAGAAGACTGTACTCATTTGCATATTCACTTGTAACTTTTCACACAGGAGACTTTCTTCCTAGCTGTCTTCTATATACCTTTATGTCCTACAGTTTAAGACTCAATGATATATTGTCTTGTAGAGCTGTTGGTTTGTGTGCCCCAAAATGTATTATAACCTTATTGAGGGCAGAGATTGTGCATTGTATGTTTCCCCAGCACAGTACCATGCACACTTGATGCACAATAGTTTTTTTGTTAATTTGATTTATGATAGTTTTCCTGAGTTGCTTTCGGTTAAGTTGATTCCTTTGATATCTTTATTTTTCTAGGACTGGGCATTAATACACAGAATCCTCGAATTTCAGGTCCAAACCCCGTGGTTCCAATGCCAACCCTCAGCCCAATGGGAATGACCCAGCCACTTTCTCACTCCAATCAGATGCCCTCTCCGAATGCCATGGGACCCACCATACCTCCTCATGGGGTCCCGATGGGGCCTGGCTTGATGTCACACAATCCTATCATGGGGCATGGGTCCCAGGAGCCTCCGATGGTACCTCAAGGACGGATGGGTTTCCCCCAGGGCTTCCCTCCAGTTCAGTCTCCTCCACAGCAGGTTCCATTTCCTCACAATGGCCCCAGTGGGGGGCAGGGCAACTTCCCAGGAGGGATGGGTTTCCCAGGAGAAGGGCCCCTCGGCCGCCCCAGCAACCTGCCCCAAAGTTCAGCAGATGCAGCACTTTGCAAGCCTGGAGGCCCAGGGGGTCCTGACTCCTTCGCTGTCCTGGGGAACAGCATGCCTTCAGTGTTTACAGACCCAGATCTACAGGAGGTCATCCGACCTGGAGCCACCGGAATACCTGAGTTTGATCTGTCTCGCATTATTCCATCTGAGAAGCCTAGCCAGACACTGCAATATTTCCCTCGAGGGGAAGTCCCAGGCCGTAAACAGCCCCAGGGTCCTGGACCTGGGTTTTCGCACATGCAGGGGATGATGGGCGAACAAGCCCCCAGAATGGGACTAGCATTACCTGGCATGGGAGGTCCAGGGCCGGTGGGAACTCCGGACATCCCTCTTGGTACAGCTCCATCCATGCCAGGCCACAACCCAATGAGACCACCAGCCTTTCTCCAGCAAGGCATGATGGGACCTCACCATCGGATGATGTCACCAGCACAATCTACAATGCCCGGCCAGCCCACCCTGATGAGCAATCCAGCTGCTGCCGTGGGCATGATTCCTGGCAAGGATCGAGGGCCTGCCGGGCTCTACACCCACCCTGGGCCTGTGGGCTCTCCAGGCATGATGATGTCCATGCAGGGCATGATGGGACCCCAACAGAACATCATGATCCCCCCACAGATGAGGCCCCGGAGCATGGCCGCTGACGTGGGCATGGGTGGATTTAGCCAAGGACCTGGCAACCCAGGAAACATGATGTTTTAAGCTGCTAAGATTGGATGTGCCGATCCTTGTCAAGATGAGATTCCAGGTCCTGAGAGCTGCTTTGAGGGAGTTCCAGGAGTACTGTTGGTCATGCAATAGGAGAACAGAGACCCAAGGGCTGCTTTGGGGGAGGGGGGAACTCGAGAATGTATGGATTTATCTGAAAACAAATTATTCATTTAATCAACAGGTGTGTTTTTTTAAGATTTATTTTTTAAGAATTATTTTTGTGGACTTGGGTATCCCATGATAGCACCTACTTGGGGATCTGTAGCCGTGCTTTGAGAATTGCCATGGGCCATGTGTTGCACCATTCTCTGTATGTTTACGTCCTTTGGACTGGCTTCTCCCAGGATTCTTTTCTGGTTTTGTTTTTGCTTTGGGCTTTATTTTTTTTGTGTGTACTGTACTATATTGTAAAAGGGATTTTAGCAGAGACTTTAGTCTTTGGGACAAGAGAACAGGAATGCTGGGCTGTTTACTTTAGGTGGAGAATCCATCTTCAGACCTTTGGACTATTTTCTTTCAACTCCAGTGTATAGAAAAACCAAACTACGACCTCAGAGCAGAGTATTAATGAAAAGCACAAAAAGAGGAACTAAGTTCAGCGAGGGGTGGGGGGAGGGGGGAGATTTTTCTTTTTAAAAATAATGATGCTTAGGACATTTGTTTTTCAGTTCAAGTGCTCTTCAGCACTGTCTCTCCCAATCTGAAGACCCACCTTCACATTTTTCTCTTGTTTTCCCTCCTCTCTCCTTCCCTATCTTCTTGGTTAAGTGAGTTTCCTCCTGTTGTGTCCCCCACTGGTGACCCCCTGCTTCCCTCCTCTCTTTTTCCCTTTGGCAGCTGCAATACACGGTGTTATTTTGGGGAAATAAATCTAACGAAGCCTCGCCTTCCATGCCGAGCGTTGTCCCGGCTCTGGGAGGGAAAGGTCTGTCTTTGGGATGCTCAATGGTCTTCTTTGCCCTTCGTCTTTTCTTCCCCAGCCTACCCTTCCCTGCCCACCTTGTTTTCTGTTCTCCTTTTATTAGGAATTCCCAAGTGAATTTTATTAATGTGGGAGTGGAACAGATGCTAAAAGCTATCCAAGATTTTGTTTTTGTTTTTAATTTTGTGTTTCCTTCCCTTTCCTCCCCGTCCCATGCGTCAAACGTTCTGTGTAACCTCCATTAAATTTGGTACAAAACCACTCACCAGAGCTGTGGTGTCAGAAAAATAAAATATATTGTTTCTTACAAAACTGAATTGCCTTTTTTGTCCATTTGGATTCCTGTTTGTTCAGTATTGGGCTTATTAGTTGCCCTGTGACCCAGAAGCATAGTAGCTTTGTATCGGAGTTGATCTGGGTGAAGGTTAGGGGAAGTACATAAAAGTGCTTTTGCAGATGAAGCGTATTGCTTGCTGTTGAGGAGTAACTACCCGTGTAGACTGATCCTGTGCTGTTTCTGTCCCAATCAGGAAATCCTAGTTATAGGCAGAAGAGCAGCCCTGGTCCCCATGCCCCACCTCTAGAGGCAAATTCATGGTCTTTACTGGGAATTTTTGTGAGAGCCAATGTAATGGTGTGAAGTAATTAAGAGGCCAAAGGTATAGTTTTAGTTATTTGAAAAGCCATGAAATGTCCCTGGAGCTTGTCAAGGTGAAGTATTCTTACTGCACCCGCAATCGTGGGTCTCTGTCGTCCGTTCTGCTTCCCCACCGCTGCCTGTCCGCGTCCCCTCTGCAGGCCCTGCTCAGTCTACACAGTTCACTTCCACGCACACACCTTCGGCACGTCAGCGTGTGTCCCGCAAGGTACGCCTCTATGGGACCAGCTGTTTGTGTTTCTGTACAGTTAGGTTTGTTCTGGTGTGTGTATTTGAGTTGTAGGCGTCTTTAGCTAAGCAAGTGGGCGTCTGTGTGCGTGTTTGTTCTCAGGTGAGAGAATCTAAGCGAGGAGCAGCAGGTGCAGAGTCGTCTGCAGACAGGCTTGTACAGATGGGGCTCTGCTGGTGTTCCACAGTCTGAGTTTTACCTGTGAATGTTTCTCTCTCTCCCCGAGAGTGTTCTGAGAGTCATTTTCTCTTCCACCTTCAGCAGCACTATCTTCTCAGTAACACAAGAGCCCCAGACCACAAAAGTGAGATATAATTTGAGCACCTCCTCTACCAGTCACGTCCACTCTACTTGCGTTCCCTTGCAAATTCTTGAGGGGCCCTAGGAAGTAGGTCGTAATCATCTCATTTGCAGTTGAGAAAACTGGGCTCACTGGTTTAAGAATTCTGACACAATCAGATCTTTACAGAGGGTCCTGGGCGGTGAAAATTTTACCTTGTGGAGAAATTAGAAGAGTACAACGAGCATTTTGTTTCATGAATTTAGCCCTGTTCCTAGGTTCTCTGGCTTTGAAGTAATAGAAGAGAACAGGGAAACAGCTAGGCATGGGGAGCGTGAGATGAGAGCCCTGAAAGGAAGGCTGGGACCTGGCGTTTGTCCACTGGTCCGGTTTCGTGGGCATCCCCACTTCCTGCTGCATCTCATAGTGCTGTGGTCACTAATGCTGTGTGGTCCCTTTGCGTCTGTCCCAAGGAGGGAGCCAAAGGCAGACAGGAGTCTTGTGGACCCTTGCTGGGAGAGGCTGGGGATGTGGCACTCCGCGCTGCCCCCTGCTGGAGAACTTGCAGCAGTGCAGACCAACTTACCCGTTTCAAAGGAGCTGGGTTTTGAAAAGACCCCTTCAATAAATCTTCATTCATTTACATTATCAGCTTATACATTTCATCATGATGACATCTGATAAACCAAGTTCATTTGGGGTTTAAATGTAACAATTTCTAATTTGCCACTCTTGCTATGAAATAAAATCACATTTGAGAGGTTGGATGCTTTTGCATGGAGAACTAATGGTGCAAGATTTTTTAAAACAGTGAAGGGGTGATAAAGATGTTTCACGTTAACATAATCCCGTGAAAGCCAAGGCAGTCTCTCCCACTCCTGCCCCTGCCAAAATTTGGGGATTAAATGAAGGAGATACAGTAATGATGTGTAACTTCATTTCTGGGGTAAGTCGTGAGGTGTGGATCATAGCATTATTTCTTAAGGACTAATGAAGCGTATGTGGTATTTTCCCTAAAACAATGTGAAATAAAATTACTTTTTTAAAGGATCTGCACTTATAAATGAAAACAAGCAAACATAACTGAAGGGGCCTTATGAGGGGTTGGGGCAAGAGAAAATAAGTTTTAAAACAATTTTACATATTTTGAAGCTATGATCCAAAAAATTGATCCAAAATTTCTCCCAGCTTCCCTGCTCTCCTGTACTTCTTGATATTGTGATCGTGATGCAACTTCTGTCATCAGGGCAGCTTCCTGGCCATGCGACCTGTGCAGCTGCACAAGGCCCGGCTTGGTTTAATGCTCTGCTGCCACATGTTGAAATTCTTAATAATCTTTGACCAGGGGCTCCACATGTCCATTTTGTACCGAGCCCCACAGATGAAGTAGCCGGTCCTGGCTGTTGTGAGAAATTCCAGCAGCTCCAAGCAGAGCTGGGATCCTGGTCTCTATCTTTATTCTTGCTTTCTCCTTCCCAGTGGCCGGGAGTACCCTAGACAGGGTGGGTACTGTGTTCCGTTTAAACTGTCTACACTTTAGTCACTTCCTTTTCCTTTTCTGACTACTTTTAAAGTGCTGAGAGGAGAGGAAAGCTGTATTTAACCCAAAGACTCATTTATTCAGCAACCAGCAACCATTTAGAGAGTGCCTAGTGTGTGTCAAGAACTGTGCTAAGGCTGGGACCGGGAAGTGCGTGTGTGAATTGACCATTCCGTGCATTGCCATAGTGAAGGTGCGGACAGAGTGCCACAGGCCAGAGAAGAAGGTACGGTGAAGACTCCACGAAAGGTGGTTTTGAGTTTACTCTTGAAGGAGGGAGTACTTCCTGGTGGAGGGTGGTGGTAGGCTTTTAAACAGGAAGTGGGGGCAGCAAAGGCCTGCTTGTTGCAGCCAGCTGGGCTCTTCAAAGGGGGTGGAGAGAAGAAATTAGCTCAGAAAGAGAACAGGCCACAGGAGAACCTGGGGTGGCCCGCTGAGGAGTTTGAACTTCCAAGTTTTAAGCACGGGAATCTGGTGATGAGATTGGCTCTGCAGAAAGATTACTGCCCTGGGGTGTGGAGGATAGGCTGGGGGGGGGGGGGGGGGCGCGAGAGAACCACAGGAAGATCACATGCAAAAACTTGCTTATTCTACGAAATCTTTAAACTCACAGACTCCTCTTTTGCTTTAAAAAACATCAAATTGCATCATATTTCTTCTGCTGCTTAAATAAGTTGAGCCTACTGTCACTTTCTTTTCTCTAACCCAGACCAGTCATGTTTTTCAAAATCACAAACACTTATATTTAAGAAAAGTCAAGGAATCTTAATTTGGTGGTAAAATTTTAATGACACATTTAAAGCAAACAGTTTATAGAGCCCAGAAGCCAGTTTGTGGCCCAATATTTTATACTGGAGGGAGTTAAATCATAAACTAGATTAAAAAGAAGGTATGCTATGAGGATTGTGTAAATTAAAAAAGCCTCTCTCTCTCTCTCTCTCTCCCCCTCACATGGCTCCTTATCTGGGTTACTGTAACAGACCCGATCTGTTTTCTGCCTATAGGTAACCACACTTCAACTGTTAACTTTCTGGCTCAGTGCTTAGTTGTGCTTGGCAACAAATACTGCCAGAGGAAGAAGGTGAGTATATGATCACAGAAAGAAGATAAAGAGAAGGTTCAGAAATGAGTCCCTCACACGTATTTAAAGCATGGAAAAATTCAGTTATTTCACCAAACATACAAGAACTCAGGCTTCCCTTGCAGAATCCCCCCTCAGAGCCTGAAGCAATTATGAGGGACCCCAGGGTTCCAAAGAACAGGTTAAAAAAAAAAAAAAAAAAGCCCAGCCTTAGGAAAGTGCAGGTCTTCCCCATGGTGGGGAGAGGGGGACAGGACTGGACTGGTTTGATGTGTGACTCCAGGAAGTTTGGTTCTTCATACTGTACAACCTGCCCACAGCTCTGTGCTAGACTCCCTCTTTCTTTCTCCTGTGGCTGGAGCTAGGGTCAAAGGCAAAAAGGACTTAGAAATCTCAGTGGTATTCAGTGTCCAGTTAATTAGTGTTGAGGGTGGATTTAACTTTTCAAAAAAAATTTTTTTTTTTTTTTTTTGGTCACAGCCTAAGTTTCTTCCGTTGAAGACTCCTGGGAGCCTGTATTTATTTCTCAGTCTTTGCCAAGCTTTCAGGAGCTTTCATTTTCCCCGCTTCCCACATAGAAACCCCACAGCTCCGCCGAGAGTTTCTTTTCCTGGAAACTCTCGCCCTTCCCCATGAATCAGTCTGATCTAAGCATGTGCTTTCGGCTGGGCTTTAAAATCTCTGGAGCTCTGGCCTCTGGCGGCTCAGTTCCCAGCATCAAATGCAGTCCAGCCGGGCCCAGCACCTTGCTAGACACTGAGTCATCACCATTGCCTTCATTCAAAGTGTATTTGGTTACAGGGAGTCATGGATTACTGTGATTTATTTTGTTCTCCAAACTGCAAAAGTTCTTCCAAGGCTTTGGTGAAGTTCTCTGTTACAGCTGTCAGTAGTTGAGCTATTAAAAAATTTTATACACACACACAGATTTATTTATACAAATGTATATGTACTTTTAATATACTACAGTATGTAAATAATTAAATGCTAGTTTTGAAATGTCAATATACTGTCATAAAGATTAGTTTGTCTTTTCCTTGTCAATGAAGCTAGAGAATTCCTACAATCCTCTTCATTCCTATTATACTTAGTGTCTGCAAGGCCTTTAAAATATAATCATTATTATTTAAAAGTGTAATAATACCAATAAGGAAATACAAGGATCACATCCATACAAAGTATGAACTAGGCGTCACTTGGCCCAGGAAAGAAATGGTCTTTAGCATTATATAACAGAATCCATGGTTTCAGCAAGGGCCTTATAAGAAACATTGGGCATTTATCTTAGATCCTGCACTGTGCTGGGCACAGCAGAGTAAAAGGAAAGTATAACAGCTGCCTACAAGGAGCCTACATCTAATTGAAGAGATATATACTAGCAATGGCTGTAAAATAGAACTGACACCTTCACATCCTTCAGGTCTCAGCTTAATTGTTACCTCCTCAGAAAGGCCTTTTCTGATTACCCCATCAAAACATCCACCCATCCTCAGCGCGCGCACGCACACACACACATGCACATCATCATTTTGTAGCACAACATCCTATTTGTGTCCTCTACAGCAATTGTTTATTCTATCTCACCCACTCCATGAAGTCAGGAACCGAATTTTTCTTGCTCATCACTTGTTCACGAGCATCTAGCATAGTACCTGCATTCTAACAGCAATCAGTAAATATTTATTCGGTGAATGAAAGAAAGGAAGGATCAGCGTGAGTTTGGGTGGCCAGGAAAGATTTTGTATGGTTGTGGTACATGAGGTGGTCTCTATAATAAAGCGGGGGGGGGGGGATACACAGAAGGACAGCACACATGAGGGAATGGCGTGGGAATGAACCGGTGAAGACAATCAGGCTAGTTGACATTGAAGCGAACAGCTTAACCAAAATAGATCATTTGAGTAATAGAATGTGAGGTGGAAAAGACAGGGAAAGAAGAATGGCCCCAAAAGGCAAGAAAAGAAATTTCATTTTGACGTGGGAGGCACTGGGAAACCACTCTTTGGTCTTGATCAGGGGAATTACATGGTAAATATTTTATAAAATGAGTCTGGCAGGAGCATGCAGAATGGATTGAAGCAAGCAGCCCTAAAGCTGGAAGAGCTGACTGGCAGCACGCACAAGTCATCCAGGGATGAGGAAGTCAGGCTGCTGGCAATGGCGGTGAAGAGTAAAGGGTAAAGCCAAGAGGGCTGTGAAGGAAGAGCCCTGAAAATGTCATTAGATACTGGGGGAAAGAAGGAGGAGTCAAACAATGCCAAGACTGAGAAAATGAAAGGAAGCTAGAATCATGGTGTCGGAAAGGACCCACCTACTGCCCTACAGCGTTCCTGACAGGTGGCCACCCAGTACCGGGGAGGCCATTCTACTGAATGTCAT
Organism: Stenella coeruleoalba; assembly: GCF_951394435.1. Taxonomy (NCBI): domain Eukaryota; kingdom Metazoa; phylum Chordata; class Mammalia; order Artiodactyla; family Delphinidae; genus Stenella; species Stenella coeruleoalba. The sequence continues at coordinate 106,453,812 of NC_137169.1, forward strand.
CAGTTCTAATATTTAGAAAATTCTGCCACACGAAGAATCAGCCTTCTTTTAGCTTTCTGTCTATCCCAATTCTGCTCTTAAGAGTAAATACAGAATAAAGACAGTCCTTATTTCACAGGCCAGCCTTTCAGATAGTTGAAAACAATTATTCTGTCCCTCTTAATTTTCTTTTCCCCAGGCTAAATCCCCTTATTCATCAACCAAAAACCGTGAGATCTGGTTTTGAGTTCCCTAACAGTTCTCACAGTTTTATCCTGCTTTATTACAGCTTATAAACTCCTTGAAAGTACAATACCGAGAACTGAAGAGAGCGGTGCCCCAGTCTTGTCTGATCAGCACTGAGCACAGTGAGACTGTTACTTCCTTTTACCTGAACACGGTTCTACGAATAGGGGAAAGTTATCTTTAAAAAATATATATTTCTGCTGTGGGGTTACTTTGGAATTTTAGGAAATGAAAACGCCAAGATCTTTTTCATGTAAAATAAGTCATTTCCCTAATCCTATATAAATTTTGCTTATTTATATTCTGCATTCAGAATTTTACAGTTATTCCTCCTTAATTTCAATATTAATTTTAATCCATTATTCCAGAATCTTAAAGTCCTTAGAAAATTGTTCTAACATTGTTTGTTTTGGTTCTCTCCAAGTGATGAAAGGGCCCAGAATAAAGTTCTGAAGTTCACAATTAGAGTTACTCTTTTTTTTTCACCTATTTCTTTTTATTGTGCTAAAAAAGAACTAACATAAAATTTACCATTTTAACCATTTTTATTTTTTAAAGATGTTGTGGGTAGGAGTTTATTAATTAATTTATTTATTTTTGCTGTGTTGCATCTTCGTTTCTGTGCGAGGGCTTTCTCTAGTTGCGGCAAGCGGGGGCCACCCTTCATCGCGGTGCGCGGGCCTCTCACTGTCGTGGCCTCTCCTGCTGCGGTGCACAGGCTCCAGACGCGCAGGCTCAGTAGTTGTGGCTCACGGGCCTAGTTGCTCCGCGGCATGTGGGATCCTCCCAGACCAGGGCTCGAACCCGTGTCCCCTGCATTAGCAGGCAGATTCTCAACCACTGCCACCAGGGAAGCCCCCATTTTAACCATTTTTAAGTGTACAATTCCGTGGTAGTAAGTATATCATCGTAGTTCAACCACCACCACCATCCCTCTCCAGGACTCTTCATCTTGCAAAACTGAAACTCTGTGCCCATTAACAATAACTCCCTGTTTCCTCCTCCCTCCAGCCCCTGGCACCCACCATTCTACTCTCTGTCTCTATGAATCTGACTGCTCGAGGTACCTTGAATAAATGGAATTATCATATAGTATTTGTCCTTTTGTGACTGGCTTATTTCACTTAGCATAATTTCTTCAAGGTTCATCCGTGTTATAGCATGTATGAGAATTTCCCTCCTTTTTAGCACTGAGTAAATCCATGTGTGTATATATCCCATTTTTTTTAATCCATTCCTCTGGAAATGGACACTTGGGTTACTTCCATCTTTTGGCTATTGTGAATAATGCTGCTATAAACGTGGGTATACAAATATCTATTTGAGTCTCTGCTTTAACTTTTTTTAAGTAATCCTTTTTTTTTTTTTTTTTTTTTTTTTTTGCGGTACGCGGGCCTCTCACTGTTGTGGCTTCTCCCGTTGCAGAGCACAGGCTCTGGACACGCAGGCTCAGCGGCCATGGCTCACGGGCCCAGCCGCTCCATGGCATGTGGGATCTTCCCGGACCGGGGCACGAACCCGTGTTTCCTGCATCGGCAGGCGGACTCTCAACCACTGCGCCACCAGGGAAGCCCTTTAATTAATCTTTAATGTAAGTCAACTTCATTAACTTACAGAAGTAGAATTGCTGGATCATATGGTAATTCTAAGCTTGATTTTTTTGAGGAATTGCCAGTTTTCCACAGTGGCTATACCATTTTGCATTCCCACCAGGAATGTACAAGGCTTCCAATTTCTCTGCATCCTTGCCAACACTTGTTATTTTCTGTTTGTTTGTTTAATAATAGCCATCCTAATGGGTGTGAAGTGGTTTGGGTTTACATTGTCCTGATGACTAGTAATGCTGAACATTGTTTCACGTGCTTATGGGCCATCTGTATATCTTCTTTACAGAAATGTCTATTCAAGTCCTTTGCCCTTTTTTTTTCTTTTAACATCTTTATTGGAGTATAATTGCTTTACAATGGTGTGTTAGATTCTGCTTTATAACAAAGTAAATCAGCTATATATATACATATATCCCCATATCTCCTCCCTCTTGCATCTCCCTACCACCCTTCCTATCCCACCCCTCTAGGTGGTCACAAAGCTCCAAGCTGATCTCCCTGTGCTAAGCGGCTGCTTCCCACTAGCTAGCTATTCTACATTTGGTAGTATATATAAGTACATGCCACTCTCTCACTTCATCCCAGCTTACCCTTCTCCCTCCCTGTGTCCTCAAGTCCATTCTCTATGTCTGCGTCTTTATTCCTGTCCTGCCCCTAGGTTCTTCAGAACCTTTTTTTTTTTTTTAGATTCCATATATATGTGCTGGCATACGGTATTTATTTTTCTCTTTCTGACTTATTTCACTTTGTATGACAGTCTCTAGGTCCATCCACCTCACTACAAATAACTCAATTGCATTTCTTTTTATGGCTGAGTAATATTCCATTGTATATATGTGCCACATTTTCTTTATCCATTCATCTGTCGATGGACACTTAGGATGCTTCCATATCCTGGCTATTGTAAACAGAGCTGCAATGGACATTGTGGTACATGACTCTAGAGCTAATCAATGAATTTGGTAAAGTAGCAGGATACAAAATTAATGCACAGAAATCTCTTGCATTCCTATACATTAATGATGAAAAATCTGAAAGAGAAATTAAGGAAACACTCCGATTTACCATTGCAACAAAAAGAATAAAATACCTAGGAATAACCTACCTAAGGAGGCAAAAGACCTATATACAGAAAACTGTAAGACAGTGATGAAAGAAATTAAAGATGATACAAACAGATGGAGAGATATACCACGTTCTCGGATTGGAAGAATCAACATTGTGAAAATGACTATACTACCCAAAACAATCTACAGATTCAATGCAATCCCTATCAAATTACCAATGGCATTTTTCACAGAACTAGAACAAAAAATTTCACAATTTGTATGGAAACACAAAAGACCCCGAATAGCCAAAGCAATCTTGAGAAAGAAAAATGGAGCTGGAGGAATCAGGCTCCCTGATTTCAGACTATACTACAAAGCTACAGTAATCAAGAGAGTATGGTACTGACACAAAAACAAAAATATAGATCAATGGAACAGGATAGAAAGCTAAGAGATAAACACACACACATATGGTCACCTTTGCCCTTTTTTTTTTTTTTTGCGGTACACGGGCCTCTCACTGTTGTGGCCTCTCCCGTTGCAGAGCACAGGCTCCGGACGCACAGGCTCAGCGGCCATGGCTCACCAGCCGCTCCGCGGCATGTGGGATCCTCCTGGACCAGGGCACGAACCCGTGTCCCCTGCATCGGCAGGCGGACTCTCAACCACTGCACCACCGGGGAAGCCCACCTTTGCCCTTTTTTGACTTGGGTTGTTTGTGTCTGTTGAGTTGTAGGAGTTCTTTATATATTCTGGGTATCAATTCCTTATCAGATACATGATTTGTATCTCTCATTCCATGGGCTACCTTTTCACTGTTGATAGTGTCCTTTGAAGCACAAACTTTAAAAATTTTGATGATGTCCAACTTATCCACTTTTTTTCTTTCATGTGCTTTTGGTGTCATATCCAAGAAATCATTGCCAAATCCAATGTCATGAAGCTTTCCTCCTGTTTTCTTCCAAGAGTTTTATAGTTAGAGCTAATCTTTAGATTGGCATTAATTCAGTAATTCATTAATATTTTAAGTATACTTTTGCAATCACTTATAAATCTATTAGCATCCAGTTCACATTTTCCACCTACCCATTAAGCAATTAATCCTTTTATCTATTCTTTTAATCAGTACCTACAAAGCTAAGAATTATGGATACAGCAGTGAAGTGGTCAGGAATGGTCCCACCCTGCCCTCACCAAGCTCATAGCCTATTGATTGAAGAAGCCAGACACTGAACAGGTGATTACAAGCACAGGTATGACATGAAAGAAAAGGAAACTGCCAACATGTAAGACTGAGAAACATAAACTAACCAAAAAGATTTTATCAATTTCTTGGGAATCTTTGACTTATTGGTCTATTAACCCAAACAAAAAAAATACTTTAGCTAACTACTGACTCCGAATGGTAATTATTGCTTTCTTCTCTAAGTGCTCACAGACTTTTATTAGTTTCAGAGTCCACTCTAGGCTCTACTGGGGGCCAAGGAGCTCTTGGTCTTCAGATTCTGGAATCTAACATTTCACGGGTTTTAAAAAACTAGGACCACATTTGCCTCTGTATTTTTGGCTCTCTGAGACTCAAAATCTGAAAATATCTTAATTTCTCATAGATAATTCTCTGAAGTAACATTTATAACTTCTTTATCTACCTCAGGGTATTATTCACTGGATATGAAGATCTGAAGTCATTAAAAGCAACCCGGTGTTATGTGCTCACCTCTTTAAGGTTTTGATCCCTCCTAACCATGTTTGTTTGGCCATTTTTGGCTTGAAGATTGGTTCCCTTTATAGCAAAGAGATTTGGAGTTAAGTGATTTCATTTTGTCTCTCTCTTTTATTAAATCTTTTCCCCCAGATACTTGGGCCTATATTTTACTTTTTCATTATATTCTCAGAATATAGTTTAAAAGCAGTTAGCTTCCCCTCCTCACCCCACCTTACCCAAGCCTCGGGTGTCACGGATAAAAATTGGGGGAGTTGGGGAGAAGTGCTTGTTGGGGGTTGAGGAAGTGCTGAGTATGAAGTGAGTGATGACGTGGCATCTATGTGTGCACAGCTGGAAGTAAAGGCAGGGGGATGAGAGGTTTGGATTGGTTATGGAGATGTGAATTTTTCCACATGGAGATGAGTATAGATTATCTGTCCATGGAAGTGGGAGAAAAGAGAGTCGCATGGAAGGCCAAGAACTAAGTCATGAAGGATTGGCACAGTCAGAAGCGGGGAGAAGTTTCAACCAAAGAAACTGAAATTCATAGAATAGGAAGAAAGCTTAGAAATGATCTAGCCCACCTCTCTCGTGTAACTGATGAGGAAATGGTTGTCCAGATAAAAAAAGAATCAGTCAGTGGAATAGCTACAAATGTATAGAGTTGTATACGTCCTGAGAGGGTGGAAAAGTGGTTTTCAAGAAATAGGAGATGGTCCACAGGGCCAAATGGTACAGAGGAATTGAAGAATGAGAGGGCACTAAGGATGGGGCTCAAAACTGATTAAATGATGCTTTGGTCTTCCAGAGTACAGTTTTGATAAAGCAAAAAAAAAAAAAAAAAGGAAGCCAGATTGCAAGGGTAAGTATCAGGGAAAAGGGTTTGAGTGTGAAAGAGACAAGGAGACAGATAGTGAGTTATAATACACTCGGTAGGTTTGGCAGTACTAGGCAAGAGAAATAAGATGATAGCTAGAAGGAAAGGAGAAATAAAGTTTAAGATAATGGAAATATTACTATTTTAAGACAGAAAGGAAGGAACCAATTGAGTGGGAGGGACTGAGGATGCAAGAGTACTCCTACCATCCTTGGCAGGAAGATCACAAGAAGCAGAAAAGGAACCAGAGCACAGGTGGATGTAAGCTTTGGAGAAAGGAAGATACTGGGAAGTGAAAAGAAGAAGGTACCACATGTGGTGAAGGAGGCAAAGCAAAAGGAAAGCCACATCTCAGAGGACAGGTATGGGGATATGGGGAGAAAACCAAGCTGACCTCAAGGTGCAAGGTGGGACTCTGAGTCCTGCCTCTGCCTCTCCCTGGAACACTGACTTTGATCCCTCAGAGCTTTGTTCCCTCGGAGCCAGCAGCTTTACGTTTGGATGTCACAGAGTTTTTATGAGACTGATATCAGGTAACATACATGCATATGCCTTGTACAAGCTGAGTTATCAAAGCATTTTTGAGATTCATCCCGGGGCTCACAATGCAAAAAGAGAAGATCTGAAATGGCGGCGCTAGTGAGTAAATTCAAAAGTTCACAAGATGTGTGCTGGCTGGGCAGTAGGAAGGTTCTAGCTGGAGCTGGAAATTGTGTTTCTTCTTTCAGAAGAGAGACCCAGGGAGCCCTCTTGCTGCTCTCCTGGGCACTGAAAGGCAGCACAGAAAAGCCTTAGAGAAAGAAGCACCAGAGTGTAAATTCTGAGCAGTAGCAAGAAGGTACTATTTCAAGGGCCACTATTCCCTGGAGTCTCAAAGCCCAACCGGCCCAAGGTGATGGTAGCAACACTTTTAACAGGGTTATACTGAGGTCACCAGATTCTCAAGCACTCCCCTCTTCTTTAAAGTTCAGAATCATCAAATTAGAGGACCAAACCCCATCCTTGACCACATGAAAAACAAAACGAGGCCTGCCTCTGACTCAGACTGTTCACAGGGAATGAAGGATGCTGTGGAATCATAGGAGCACAGATTCTCAGGGTGGGTGGAGACTTGAAGGCCATTTATTCCACCACCTGGCTGGTGTGCGGCCCTTTTCCATAGTCTGGCAAAATGCCAGCATAAGCTCAAAATCCTCCAGTGACAGCCCAGTTCATGCATGGCAGCTCTGATTATTTCATCGACTATCCTTATATGGATCTAAAGTCTACATGTCCCTATAGCTTACATACTGGTCTGAGTGTGGTCCCTGGGATCCACATAAAAAAATCTTCGATGTTCCCTCAGTGCCTCCATTCCTCCCCCTTGATGGTCCTTTTCCAGTTGACATGTTTGTCTGTCTCTGCTACCAAGTCTGGCTCTCAGATCTGAGCACAGCCCTCTGGGTGTGCTCCGGGCTGCACAGGACAAAACAGGGCCATCACCTCCTTCATTTCAGGGACCAGTGCAGACACAGCACACTTAGAATTTTGAGGAACATATCATATTATTGATTCACACTGAACAAATTGCTCACTACAACCCCTATACTGTTGTGGGCAACTGACTGTGAGATCAAGAACTCTGTATTTATCCCCAGTAAGTTACATCTTGTAATATTTGGCCCAGGAACAAAAGAAAGATATCAACATGGACATATCTGGACATATCTAACATACTTATCATTTATTCACTCTTATTCATTCATTCAATAACCTGTTCCTCCCAGTTTTATGCACTTAGTAAATGTGACTAGCCTGCACTCTATGTTTATTTTTACGCAAACCGTTGAAAAACATGTCCAAAAGGGCAGAGGCCTACCGTACAACATGAAACATCTCCCTGAAGAATGACTGACCACTGATTTAGTTACTTTATTAATTCAGAAAATTCACTCAATTAATATGTGTTGAGGCTGCACGCGCCAGGTCATGATCTATGTGCTGGAGAAACACACAGCAGTGAACAAACCAGACAAAGTTCCTGCTGATTATAGAGGGAGAGACAGGATAATGCTAATACTACTACTACTAATAGCTAACATTTATCGAGCATTTCCTATGGGCCAGGTATTTTTCTAAACACTTTATATGTTTATTCTTCATAAAATCTTATGAAGTAAATACAGTACTATCATTATTCCCATTTTATAGATTAAGTGTTCTGAGGCACAGAGGAGTTAAGACACGTGCTCGAGATCACACAGATCCTAACGGATGGAGCATCAGCCTAGGCTGTCTGGCTCCAGAGCCTGTCTGTTTAACCACTGAGTTTCTATTGTGTCTCTGAAAAAATAAACACTAAATTAAACATACACATAAACACATAAGGAAATATTCTCATACGAAAAAGTCGCATTTAAGCTGAGGTCTGAATGACGAGAGGGAGCCAACGTCTCAAGAACTGAGGGAAGAGCAAGAGGTAGGAGAGGTGGGCAGAGGGCCTATCATGAGGGGCCTCTTGTACTAGGGGAATGCTAGGGATACAGCTATAGGAATTCAAGCGTTCAGTATTCAGCCTCCACATGACCATTTTTTCCACAAATATAACGTGAATGATTTCCATTCCTAATCCCTGCACATGATCAAAGATGCCCCCTTTGCATTCTGACAGTTCCCTTCTAGCTGTCACCATCACTGGTGTATACCAAGACACACTCTGGACCCACAGTCAAGATTCAGCATCCATTGCATCTGCATCGTGCTATGGGATCTTGGCCAAGTCACAGCCTCTCTGATCTTCAGTTTCCGGGGATTTTGCCCATTGCTCCAGAATGCCACCTTACACCTAGAACTGAACCACGAGGGTGTTAAGCATCTGGGGACACTTTGATCTAGGGAGCAATCACTCTTTCAACCTTTCTCCTTCCTGATCTCTTCCATCCTTCTCCCCACAGGCCCAGGTAAGCTGTGTCTAACATGATGCATCTGGCTTCCATTACTAGCAGCTCCAGGGACTGCTCTCTCATCTCCCAGAAGCCCTGCTGGTTTGACCCCATCAAGTTCTACTTACCCAAGTGTTATACAACCCTCCCCTTAATTACACACTCAATCAGTTCCTCCCGAGCTCAGCAATTTGTGGTCTCTGGGCATCCCCCGGCTGCTTTTCTGGAGGTAGCTCCCAGGCTGGGCCTTGGCGAGCCTCTGAAGCACTGACTGGGTTTCTAAGGCCAGAGTTGAAAGCCTTGCTGCTACTTCACACTCTATTTCCTTCCAAATTAATTCTCTGATGAATACTGTCCTTTGCAGTGATTCAGTACAGGCCATTTTCTTACATCTTTCCTTTACCTTTGAGACTTTTAATCTCTCTTGAATCCAGATTTTCCTCCATGGAAAACCTGCCTCAGGGAAAAATGCCCTGCTTTCCAACCAATATAAACAGACCTACCCCGCAGCACACTTCCTTTACTGGTTTACCTAGGCCCTACTTTTGATTTCAAAGCACATGCTTGCACTCTCTAAACATCCCTACACCACAAGGAGCAACTCAAAACTTCAGGGCATGTAACAAGGCTGCTGAATTGTAGTTTCTTTAAGCCCCAAGTACATGAAGATGCAGATTCAAAGTTTGTACTTAAGAAGCTACCATGTCCCAGACCCTTTTATATAGTGATTTTGCTTTACACTCTCCACCCCTTTCCCTCTCCAACGTGCAGAGAGTATCATCATCCTCAATATACAGATGAAGAGAGACTTGGCCATGCTAAGTGAGTGGCACGTGGTCACAGAGCCCAGGAAAGTGGTAAAGCTGGAATTCAAGTCCCTGGTTCTTTACTCCAAGGTGGGTGCTCTCTTGCCATCCCACAAGTGGCTTAAGTGCCTCTGAAACAGTCACCAGGATCTTAACCCCCCGTGGCAGGCCATCTAGGATGGGGCGCCCACTGCCACGGCTGCCTGAGGAACACTCAGAAGGAGCCACAAAGAGGCTTTTCTGGCAATAATTTGAGCAATGCCTCACGTTTTTATAACACTTTTTACATTATGAAGTGCTTTACATATGTGACCCCTGGGATAGTTCTGTGAGGGAGGCGCTATATTTGAGTCCCACCATACAAATGAGGCTACGCAGGCTTGTTAATGGAAAGTTAACAGAATGTCCAAAGTCACACAGAAAGTACATACAGAGGTAGGACTTGAACTCACAGCTCATGACTCTAAGACCAGTTCTCTCTCAAGTCCTTACACATTAGTTTGGATTTTTGCTTCAGAAATGGAGATTCCATGCCACCAGCCCTCTTCCACCACCTCCCACCTTCAGGGAAGTGTACATTTCAAAAGCCAGGTGGAGAGAAAGGAGCTCAGGGAAGACCAGCTTTTTATTGGGGAAAGTGTTTCTCCCCTCTCTCCACTCACCCTTGGACAGGGACCAGGTTCCTAGAGGCTGGCGGGGTGGACTGAGAGGGTCAGGACTGCATGGCTGGTCCCCTTGGCCACTAGAAGGCAGGGTCTGAACAGAGCACAAAGCCTCTCCCCAGACAATTCTCCAGCCAGCCAAAGGGACTCACACTCGCCCTAGCAGACCCAGGGTACACAGCAAACCACAGCTCTTGGCCCCAAAGCTGAAGAATGATACGTCCCTGGCATATAGTAAACAAAGTAGTTGCTCTTAGCCCCTCCCAGCCTCCTTCGCAGGTACATGGGCAGTGCCCTAGAGGAGTCCAGCTAAGGAAAAGGGGGGCCAGGTATCACTTACAAAGACCCAAGTTTCTTATAATAAATACAAACAGGTCCCCATGCCAAGACCCAGTGCTCTGAGGTCTGGGGGTGGGGTGGGGTGGGAACTCTTTCTTCCTCCCTCTCTCCAGGTGGAACTTTCAGAGTTTTGATGTCCTTGCTGTTCTTTTAAACTGTCTACATGCAACTATTAAAGGGGTGCCGGCACATAGCAATGCCTGGCCCTGTCTACTAACAGCTATTTCATCCCACTGCGTACCAGACCAAGAGCTCTTGAGTAAGATAAGCCATGAGGCCCTCAGGAGGGTTTGGCAGGTGAGTTCCCCATGAAATCAGCCTACCCGAGCAAGCCCGGTTATGTGGGGGAAGAGGAGTGACCGCTCTCCTCTATCCTGGGAGGCCCTTTACTTTGCCATCCAAGGATGAGATCCCCTCTGGAAATTATTTTAACCTTAACAACACTCATTTTCAAAAGCATTAAGAGAAAGGAGTCAAGGGCAAGGGCTGGTTAGGAGTTTATGAAGTGCTTTGCACATCCATCCTCAGAACAAATCGTCAGGGAGGCAAATAGCAACGTCACTGTTTTATAGTTGGGAAAGCATAAGCTCAGAGAAGTTAAATGACTTGCCCACAGCTGCACAACTGGTGGGCGAGGGGCCAGAGTTCTCCCGCACACACAGGCTCACTCTTCTCCGTAAGGGCAGACACTGCCTGCGGAGAGTGTGGCTGGAAAGAACAATCCCAGTTTCCTACTAGTTGAGGAAACCTGTTACAGCTAAGAATCTAGTGGGGAAGAAATAGCCAAAGGGCAAAAAGGAAAGTTTGAACGCCCTTATATTTACTCAATTCTCACAACAACCCTAATTAGTAGGTATAATTATCTCTGTTTTACATGAGAGGAAAAACAGGCTCAGAGACACCTGTCCAAGGGTCACAAATACTAGCTTCAGAATTTGAACCCAGTAGAAGCCGCGTGTTTTCTTTACTCCATGCTTCCCCCTGGTGGTGAGTGGGGAAGAGTACATAGAAGCCCCTTTGTGCAAAGCAGAAACAAGGAGACGGAGAGGTCAGAATCCATTCAGTAAATCTTGGCTGAAGTCCACTTTGTGCCACGTCTTGTACTTGGCTCTAGGAACACAATAATGGACAAGACAGGCAGCCCCCTACTGAGGGACAAACAGAAACACGGGAGGCATCAAGATGAGAGGGATAGGGACTTCCCTGGTGGTCCTGTGGTTAAGACTCCACACTTCCAATGCAGGGGGTAAGGGTTTGATCCCTGATCAGGGAACTAAGATCCCACATGCCACAAGGCACGGCCAAAAAAAGAAAAAGAAGAAGAAGGAATTCTCAAGACAGACCATCAGACTCAAGATGGCAACACCATCTCTTACCTGAGCCTACTTCCTAAAGACTTGCTGGTCTCCAGGATTGTGTGAGCCAACTTCTTAAAATAAATGTCTCTCTCTCTCCTCAAAAAGAAATTGCTTAATTAAAAAAAAAAAAACAAAAAAAAGATGAGAGGGATACATGGGCAAAGGGAGGGTGTGTTGGGGGCCAGGGTAGGAAACAGTGTGTCACAAGAGCCAGAGGAGCGGGACTAACTTTTCTTGAAAGAGTTCAGTCTGGCCGGGGGGCGATGCATGAGGGGGCGTGAGGGACAAGGCTGGAGATATAAGCAGGGGCCACGTCTCAAAGGGTAACGGAGCACAAAAAAGGGAGTGACCTGTTAGGAAGGCACTGAGTAACCTGGGAGGATGATTATGGGCCCAGGAGAGCAGTGTCAGAGGTGCTCGCTCACTCAACAAATGTGTGAGCACTAGTGCATGCCAGGCATTATTCTCAGTGCTGGGGACACATCGGTGAACAAGGTAAAGTCTGCCTTCATGGAGTTTACATTCTCATGAGGGAGATAAATAAATACACAGATGTGTCATATCAAGCACTGAGAAATACCACAGGGGAAAACAGACAGGACAAGGTGGATCCTGGGTTTGCTTGGGCTACTGTAACAGAATATTACAGATCAGGTAGCTTAAACAACAGAAATATTTCCTCACAGTTCTGGAGGCTGGAAGTCCAAGATCACGGTGTCAGCAGGGTTGGTTTCTGCTAAGGCCTCTCTCCTTGGCTTACAGATGCCCATCTTCTCCCTGTGTCTTCACATGGTCTTCCTTCTGTGTCAGAGTCCTAATGTTCTCTTCTTTACCCAGTCATATTGGATTAGGGCCCACCCATATGACCTCTTTTTTTCTTTTTAAGTTGAGAAATATGGTTTTTAAAAATTAATTAATTAATTACTTTATTTATTTATTTTTGGCTGCGTTGGGTCTTTGCTGCTGTGCGTGGGCTTTCACTAGTTGCAGTGAGTGGGGGCTACTCTTCGTTGCGGTACACGGGCTTCTCATTGCGGTGGCTTCTCTTGTTGCGGAGCACGGGCTCTAGGTGCACGGGCTTCAGTAGTTGTGATGCGTGGGCTCAGTAGTTGTGCTGCACAGGCTCTAGAGTGCAGGCTCAGTAGTTGTGGTGCATGGGCTAAGCTGCTTCACGGCACGTGGGATCTTCCTGGACCAGGGCTCGAACCCACGTCCCCTGCATTGGTAGGCAGATTCTTAACCACTGCGCCACCAGGGAAGCCCATATGACCTCTTTTTACCTTAACTACCTCTTTAAAGGCTCTATTCCAAATATAGTCACATTTGAGGTACTGGGGGCTAGGACTCCAAAATGTGAATTTTGAAGGGACGTAATTCCACCCATAACACAAGGTGATAGAGTGTAACTAGGCCGGAGGTAGAGTGAGGGGTGGATCTGAAATATCTTATGTAGGACAACAGGGAAGGGCCTCCCTGAGATGACAGTGAGCTGAGATCTGAATGAAGAAAGGGCGCTAGCCATGCCCATGTCTAGGAGAGCACTGCAGAGAGGGGAAGAGCTTGTGCAAAGAGCTTGAGGTGAGGACACGACTTGGGGGTCCTTGGCAGACGAGAACGGTAAGGCGGCTAGTGCAGCCAGCGTAAAGTAAGAAGAGACAGGTAGGAGAGAAGTCACATAAAAGCCTTGACGACCATTATGACTGGCTCTCGCTTTGAGATGGGAAGCCCGGGGAGAATTTTGAGCAGAAGAGTGACATGATCTGACTCATATTTTAAAAGCAACACCTGTGTTGAGGATAAATTAGCAGAGAGGGAAAGGGCAGAAACAGGAGACTTTGCAATAATCCAAGTGAGAGGTGATGCTGGGATGAAAATAGTAGCAATGGACGTCTCGAGAAGTGGTCAATTCTGGATAAAGTTTGAAGAGAGGTGCAGTAGGATTTACTGACGGATTAGATGTAGTACAGGAGAAAAAGAGAGGAGTTAAGGGTAACTCCAAAGTTCTTGGCCCAACCGGCTGGGTTAATGGTGATGCCACTTACCTCAATGGGGAAGTGTGTGGGAGAAGTCGAAGAGGCATGAGAACTGAGAGTTTAGCATGGACAATGGGAAGTTCAGTACATATTAAATAGCTTAAATATCCACACAGAGATGTTGAGTAGACAGCTGGAAATGGAACCAGAATTCAGGGGAGAGGTCCAGGTTGAAGGTATGAATTTAGGAGACATTATGTAAATAATATTTTAAATTGTGGAACTGCTTGAGATCACCTAGGGGGGTAAGTGCAGGAGAAAAGGTCCAAGGACTAAGCCTCGAGATACTCCAACGCTTAGAGATTTTTAGAAGGTGGATTCAGCAAAAACTGAGAATTTGAGAAATGAGGAAAACCGAGAGAGTATTTGTCAAGGAAGCCAAATGAAGAAAATACTCCAAGAGTGCCGATGAGAAGCTGAGTACGAAGACTGAAAACTGGCCACGGATTTAGCACCCAGAGGTCACTGATGATGTTGCCAAAGCTGTTTCCGTGGAGTGGGAGGGGTGAATGCCAAATCACAGTTGGTTCAAGAGAGAAGGGGAAGGGAAGCATCAGAGACGGCAAGTATGAACAACTCTTTTGAGCAGTTTTGCTACAAAGGGAAGAAGAAAAGAGCATAGTAGTTCAAAGATGTGGGAAAACTTTTTAAGACAGATTTTAGAGCATATGTGTAAGCTAATGGGAATAACTGGTAGGAAGAGAAAATTAACAATAGTGAAATAATTGTAGGAATTACTGCAAAGCTGGAGGGTTGGCCTTGGATAGGAGTAGGGATGGTTCATTCTTAGTAACAGGAAGGAGGGCCTTATAGGCACCAATGCAGCTGGGTTAGCAGGTTGGGGGTGGCGTGATGGATATGGAAGTTCTCTTCTGATTGCTTTTACTTTCTTAGTGAAATAAGAAATAGAGCAATTAGTGGGGTGAGGGGATATTGAAGATCGAGGAAAAAAGATAGGAGTATATTCAAGAAATAAACAGGTAGGACTGATAGAACTTAACTGATTAGACATAGAAAAGTGTGAGAGGAAGGAGACAAGGATAGATTTCTGGTTTAGTAACTTGAGTGGATGGTGGAGGCGTCTTCCATTCAAATAGGGAAGGCTGTAGGAAGAGCAGATCTAGGAGGAGAGAGGGAAAATTTTTTGCCTGTGGGACATCCAAGTGGACATAAGTGTCTGAAGCTCGGGAGAAAAAACTTGAACTAGAGCAGTAGATCTGGGAGTCAACAACATAAAGATAGGAAGCAGAGGGGCTTTTGTGCTTGCTATTTTCTCTGAGAAGTAAAGGGGTTGGTGGCTTGAGATCAGAGGAAGTTTGAAATAGATTCTGGGGAAGAACGAGAAAATTGATAAGGAAAGAGGGGGATCACCAGGTAACCTTGGGGACCCAGGTCAAGGTGGAGGACTTATGCTGAGAGTGGTCCCGACCCGCCAAGCGAGCCCTCATCCACGCTCCTGGAGCTCCAGCCACCAGAAGCCAGTGCCCTTCCTGCCAGGTCCCCACAGCAGGGCTGCACCTCATTGCCCAGCAACGTGCCCTGACCTTCAAGCCTGCCTTTTACATAACACCACTTCCTTCTTGCTTACCTGGTTAACTCCTACTCCCTCATTTTCTCTATTCAGATCAGGACAGAACTTCCCAAGAAGCGTTTAACTGCTCCCCCCAGCCCCTGCCAACTGGGGCTGGGGCTGTCTTCTCTGTACCCAAGTAGACCCTGATGTACCTTATCACAGAATGAAATATACTGTATTGTCATCACTGATTTACTTATCTGCCTCTCCTACTGGACTGAAACAACTTGAGGGCAGTAACCTTTCACTTTATAATGATCACTGCTTAGTAGGTGCTCAATATATGTTTGTGAAATGAAGATAAGAAAAAAGAACTGAAGTCCAAACCCACACTCAATTCTACAGGGTCATGATGTCCCCAGCCTATGTCACAGGCAGCTGCTTCTGGCCATGGAAATCAAGCCACAAAATAGGATATATCATTCTGGTCTCAACATTACATGCCTTTTCCTTTCAAGAAGAGACCCTAATACACCTACAGGAGGGAAATACCCTTCCCTCATGTTAAAGTACCTTAACCCTTGTTCCTGCCTTTCCCAAACACAACAGCTGGAGGCATTGTATAAAGGCATTTTATTCAAAAAATCAACACATCCTACTTGTACAAATCACTCACTCTCTATTTCCAAGTCCCATCACTTGGGCTTCAGAGCAGAGGGTGTGGTATTTTTCTGGGCTCAAGGTATAAATTGACATGGTGTTCAAGAACTTGTCCAGCGGACACAGCCGGTCAGGGCAACCTTTCGGCACCTGCTCCTGCGGAAGAGACAGAACTCAGCAGGGGCACTGAGGACCCTGCCTGGCTGTTTTCAGCTGTGCCCAGGGTTCTGAAAGGCTTTGACCCAATGGTGTGTGTATACACACATATAACAGCCAGGAAGGTCCCATTAACTGGTCAACTTCCAGATGAAGAGCACTATGCCCTGCTTGTGAAAGTCCCTCGAGAACGGTTGGTTGAACTGACTGGGAAAACACACTCATGTTTACTCCCGAGCTGGGAAGGCTAAAGGTCTAAGCCGTGGGGAGTGCTCTCGCCCCTGCCCTGGACAGCAACCTGCTGAAGCAGCCGAGGCACCAAGCGTACTGACCGTAAACATCGCCTCCCAGAGACACCATCATTAATGTTCAAAGCAGGCCTCACGGTCAGGGTGTTACATCCTGGCAGAGACACTCAGGAGAAGAGAAGGGTGGCCCTATTCTTAGAAGATAAGGGATAAGGCCCAAGTCCCAGCCTGCCACTATATGCCCAGTTCTGCCTTAACCCTGGGCCACAGCCTTGAGAGGATTCAGAGAGCTCAGGTGCCAGTGGAGACTCCCTGGGCCCGAGGAGGGAGACTTGGTGCTAAACCGGGCGGGTGGGGTCGCCCAGCCACCTCCCAACCCCACCCCAGAGCTCTTACCTCCCCGCGGTAAAAGAGCTGCACAAACCACTCCTTAGACTCCCGGTGCTGGTAGAGTTCCATGGTCAGGTCCACAGCAAACGGGGGCCATTTGTGGTCAAAAATCCCCAGGGCCATTAAGAGAGGCATGAGGGTCACGTCATGAGCTGCATAGAGGTACAGCTTTCTGCAAGAAGAAAACAGTTCTTCACAATTAATTCTTTACCTTAGGACTCTGGAGGCCAGGACGCTGCTGCCTTCGCGAGTGAGGACACCGGTGACATCTACGAATCAGCTGAGCCTACTAAAAAGCTCCTTTGAAGTAGATCGTGGGGAGGACCCTCATCCGCATGCCCCTTGTTTTCATGAGGAGGGATCCCCACTGGAGTAGCTCTCCTGGCCTCCTCGGGCCCAACCAACCACCTACTCCTCCCCCGGTGAGTTTTGAAGAAGAAACTGGGCATGTGTGGCACAGCTCTACCTCTCTCTTCTCTTCGGGACCCGCCTGCCTACAGCAAATGTTCTTCCTACTCTCAGCTGTGTGATGAGTTTAGCAGAGCAAGCTCTCCTTGTTGGGGAAGCTTGCAGTTTGGGGGAATTAAGTCCATTTCATTAATATGCCTGTTTGGCCCTCAATACATTCTCTAAATGGGCTTTAATCAGTAATAAAGTTGCCTTTTAATCTATATCTACCTGAACCCTGTATCTGTCTCTTGGGAAACACTGAGGATTTTATTTGTTGACCCTCAACCTAGAAGGCTAGCATTGGACCCTACAGTACTCTACAGACACAAGGCTGAGGCGGGGCAAGGTGGCAAAGGTCAGTAAGAAATATATTGTCATTGCAGGTCTGTGAAGGACAGGGAAGGTCATTCACATGATTTGCTATTATAAATCTAGGCCCAAAGTTCCTGAATGTTCCTATTTCAACTCACTGTCCCCTACCTTTCCCACACTCATCGCGCATTTCTAACTACGTACAATTCTTTCCCTCAAGAAGGCAGTCTACAACAGTCCTTCTCCAATATTAGGGCGCTTACAAACCACCTGGGTGTCTTGTTAAAATGCAGATTCTGATTCAGTGGGTCAGGCTGGGGCCAGAAACTCTAACAACCCCAGGTGACAGTGAAGCTGTTTATCTGCAGACCACACTTTGCTTAGCAAGTGCCCAGGACACACAACATTCCAAATCCATGGTCCCTAACCTGGGGTTCCAGGCACTCCAAAAGTGGCAGTGGATGTTCACAAGCCGCTTCCAACATTTTTAAATGCCCAGTAGAAATCCTACCTTCCTGTATACGCAATGAAGGTGTTCAAACAATCTATTAAGCAATTATCAGTGTTTGGGGCTATTATAATATCAAATCAGTGTGATGTCCTAATTAGCTACTCCATTGGACACATGTTCAATTAGTTAAAAAAAAAAAAGGGAAAAATAAATTTAGGGTTCTTTTTTACTGAAATAAAATTTCCGAACATGGTAGGACAGGTGTGGCAGGAAGAAAGGTAGAAATGTTGTGAATGTCTCTGGGACACGTGGCCTCTTAAACATCTACTTTCAGTCACTGACAGCCTCGTTCTTGCCCTCCCAGAACCTGGGTTCTCTCCCTGCAGCCAGACGCCACCCCGTCCCCACCTCCACCCCCACTGCCCCCAGCCACACCTAGCTGAGCTGCTGGGCCAGGTACCTGGTCTTGCCGGGCGGGGTGGCAGGGTCCACGACTTTCAGCAGGTTGCTTTCCAGAATGTGGAGGAATTGGCCCACTGCCATCTGAAGGCTTTCCCTATGGCGAGTAAACAATATTTAAGTACCTAGCGGGCACCTGGCACACAAGGGATGCAGGCTAGTTCTGCCCCCTTGCACCTCATGAGCCCAATGAGAGAGAGCTGAGAAAAGACAAGGGATGCATGAGGGACAGTGACAGGCGGTAAGGAGAAAAACAGCGCTGCCACAAGTCTGAGGGCTCTCTGTGCGCAAAGACTGCCAACAATAACAGCAGCAGGATATAGACCTGGTAAGAACACAGCTGAGACAGGATAAGTCATGGAGAACCAGGGCTTCACGGTTAAAAGAACAAAACTGGGAAGGACACGGTGTAATGAATTCCAGGAATTCCAGAAGGCCCTTAGAAAAGCCATCCAAAGGAACTGCCTAAACTACACTTCCTATGCTTCTTTGGAATTTAGACCATAAGGACTTTTCTTGTTTATTTAACAAGAAGTTCAACACTAGTGCTCCCAGGCTTGGCGCTGTGGGTCCACGACTTTCATTCTCAGGACTGTCAACCTCATGATCACAAGGTGGTACCTCTACTCAAAAGCATGTCTTCTCACAGTAGCAAATAAAGCTGAAAGATGGGGGCTAGTAAGTAGCAAAAAGGCTTGGTTTGGGTGCCTCACACTTTTTATCAAAGAGGAAAAAAAAACCTCTCCCAGAATTCCCAGAACCCAATCACTGACACAAGGAAACGGGGTTGCCATGATTGGCTTAGACCAATCTTTACTCATGGTGACTGGGTAAATGGCCACCTTTATAAATCAAGGAAAGTCGAAGCAATAGCTGAGGAGTATGCAGATACGCTTTCCAGAAGAATGTGTGCAGGCCAAGCCAAGTTGGATGGCACTGTGAAGTTGTAACCATTTGTCCTTGAAGAAACATCAGTTTTATGAAACCAGGGCTAACGGAAAGGAGAATGGATCAGGTCTTGTGTGAAACGCTTTACACCAGGAGAAAGCAAACTATGGCCATGGGCCAAATCCAACCCACCTGCCTGTTTTTGTAAAGAGAGTTTTATTGGAACACAGTTGTGCCCATTTGTTTGCGTATGATCTATGGCTGCTTTCACGCTACACGGGCTGAGATGAGCGGATGCAACGGACAATACACGGGCCGCAAAGCTATATTTACTAAATATGTGTGTATGTGTTGGTGGAGGGGAAGGCAGTGAGTGACAATTTAGGTCCAGTGGGGCCACTTCAGGAAAAGATGAGGGAAGGAGACAAGTCACTGGGAGTGGCAGCAAGCTGAGTGGCGCGACTGGAGCCTTCCAGATGCCCGAGGCAAGTGCAAAGTGGACACACTGACTCTGCGTGGGAGAAAAGCAGGCAGAGGCTCCTATGCTTATGCAAGACCAAGCAAATTCTTGAAATGTTAGCTGCTTTTTCCTCCCACTCATCTTCCCCAGGACTGTTCCTCTACTTCCCATCTCCCCTCTCTACCAAGTCACCTATTCTGAGGACAAGCTGAATGCTTTGAACCAATCACAGAAAGGTGTTTTTTGAGATTTGGTAAGAGAGGCATTCCCCATTCTGGCAGTCAGGAAATATGTCTTCTAAAAACAGAGCCCTAAGTACCAGTAAAATAGAGAAAACACAGGACTGGCGGTCAGAAGATCTGGGTTCAAGTCCCGCCTCTGCCACTTGCTAGCGGAGCCTGGGCAAGGTAGCCCACATCTCTCAGGTCCAGTTTCTCCATCTCTAAAGCGAGGACTTGGACTTGTCAGGGATAATGACACCCACCTCACAGCGAGAACAGGAAGGTGCTTTGTAAATTGTAATGTGATGAATAAAGTAGCAATAATGATTCTTCCTTCAGCATCCCCGCCACCCCAATCTTTTGAAACTTAAAGCAAAGGAAAAAGTCAGTGATTAAGAGAAATCCAGTCGAGTGGTGGCTCCCGGGTCTGTGTAACAGTGAATGGAAGCACTAGGTCACTAGTCCCAGCTCTGGAAATGTAAGGACCTAGGGCCGAGTCCATTCAGAAGGCCAGGAGAATGGGGTGATCTCGGCCTCTGCACACAGAGACGCCAGCTAACAAGTGTGAGCAGGCCTGATGAGCCCCCTTCCCCACACACTGGGAGGTATGACCAAGCGTGACTTTATGCCAGCAGCTGAAGAGGCTCCTTACCTGTCTTCCCTTTGCAGGATGTACAAGGCTGTGTCCACTGCTCTCTGCTCAATCATCCATGCAAACCTCTTCAGCGTGGGGCAGCTCGGGAGGCTGTGCACCTGAAAGGTCCAAGGTACAGTTTTTGAAAGAAATGCTTCTCTTCCACTGAGCCTGGCAGCCAATCAGCTTCCATGGAGCCCTAGGGGCCTGTCTTCTCCCGGGGAGAGCCTTAACAGCTCAAAAATCTATGTCCCCAAGGCCTGTCGGAAGCTATTCCTCGAGATCTAAAGGCCCAGGAAAAAAAATTGTTTTTCCTTTTTCTGATACTCCTCATCTACCCCAAAGTAAAAAAAATTTGTATTTTCTTAAGCTAAAAAAAAAACAAAAAATTGAATAGAATACAAGGCAAGGAATTCATAAATTTCTACTTGGCCTTCATTTTCCCCAAGATGATTTCTAAAAAGTATGCCATATAAATATGTTATATATGCAAACTCTTGCTTATTAAACTTAAACCTATTTTACACATAAGCACAAGGTGCATTTCTGCCTTCAGGGCACACCATCAACTGCACAAGAGAAGGAAGGAAGATCCAGGCTATACTGCCTTTGGGTGTCCGATCTTTTTTTTTTTTGCGGTACACGGGCCTCTCACTGCTGCGGCCTCTCCCGTTGCAGAGCACAGGCTCCGGACGCACAGGCTCAGAGGCCATGGCTCACGGGCCCAGCCGCTCCGCGGCATGTGGGATCTTCCCAGACCGGGGCACGAACCTGTGTCCCCTGCATCGGCAGGCGGACTCTCAACCACTGCACCACCAGGAAAGCCCGGGTTTCCGACTTTTGAATCTAGGACAGCATTTCCTATTGTGCGGTCTTCAGTATTTATTAGATAAAAAAGATTCTATGGCTAAACAAGTTTGAGAAAAACAGACTTAAGGATGAACCAACTTTCTTTACTACAGGTTTCTCAGATTCTTTAATATGCTGACGTGTGTACAGACTCTCCAAAAAGTGATACATTAAAGAGAGATTCCAAAATTTTTAGACAATAATCTCTCCCTACCATCACCCACCCCACCCCTGCCTGCCCACGTAATACACACTCACATCATGAGCATTCTGGTGAATGTGCTTTAAGAAACTCTGGTTGAGAGTTAAATGTCTGGGCTCCCAACCCAGTAAGGGGTCCTCCTTGATTGTTCCCTATCCCTCAGTTCCCACGTCCATTCTGTCTGCAAGTCCTATCACAGGTGCCTCCAAGCCAGGAGCTCTCCACCCAGTTCTAACTCAGGAGGCAGCCCACCAAGCCTCCCCCAGGGTCCCCCACCCCCACGGCCCGAGGAGGACAGCCAGCCCACCTGCTCAGCAGCCATGTTGTCCAGGAGGATGAGGAAGTCCACTCCATCGCTACTGGCAATGCCCATCCCTTCCTTCACCTTCTTCAAATCCTCTGAGATCCCTGGCTGCAAAGAAGCAGCCTGCCTCCGGCCTCTGCCAAAAAATAAAAAGTTACTCCTTGTATTTCATCATACTGTATAGTGATTAACAGTTGACAAAGTGTATCTCATTCTTCATTTGGGATCTCATTTAACCTTCAACGACGACTCACTGGGGTTAGCTAGTATTATTGCCATGGTATAGATGAATAAACTAAGACTCTATGAGGTCAAATGACTTGTAAAAGGAAGTTAGTATGTACCAGGACTAGAATAATAACCTGGATTTTCCAAATCCCACTCTAGCATTATCAAAAACAATGCAAACATGGCCAGGTCTGCTTGAAAACAGCATTCTCCTTCTTCTGGGGGAACACATACTACATAGTTTCAGTGCAGACCAGAAATACCTGAAAACGGCCAAGTGCCATCAGCCCAAACCAGTCTATCCTACACGGCAGAGCGCTGGTGAGAAAAGCGGAAGCTGTGTCTTCTTCTGCTCGTCCATCTGGATTTGCAGTTTGATGACTGACTTACTCATCTTTATTTAATCATCTTTTCTGTAAGGTTCTTCATCTGCCCCATCTGAGAGCATTGAACGATTGAAGAGAGGATAATGCTTGGCAAATGGTAAAGCCCCAAGCACGGCTGTATACACCATCTTTCCAGCCCAGCGTGTGGCTCTCCCCAGGCATCCTGTACCTTCACTATTAGCCTGTCACTGTGAGTAAGAGCTGCCTCACTTCCTGGACAGTTGATGGCAGACCTGAGCTTAATGCAATCTCTTTCATTCCTTATCCACCAGCACGGCCAGCCTGGGCAGGCCCTCAGTTCACGGAGCGCCTGCCAGCTAAGGTGGTAAAACGCTGCCTGTTCACCCCTGGTGAGCAAGAATCAGGGGCAGTTACCTGGTTCTTTCCCGGAGCCTCTGGCAGTTTTGGTAGTTGGGGTACAAGACTTCAGAGCTTGCTTCATCAGTGTGGATGATGATGGGTCCTGGAAGGAATGTGGGAAGCACAGGTGGGAAGAGGCTTCAGCTTGTTCTTCCCAGCAGCTCCACCCCCTTCTTCTTCTCTCTGTCTATGCAGACGGAGCTGCTCCCAGAGGCAGATCATCCCCTTAAGGACAGTGAATGCCTTCAACATGCCCTGGCCTTGCCAACAGGAGCTCTGCTGCGGTCTGAGCAATGGAGAAAGCAGTAGCAGCCTTGCTTTGTCCAGCACAACCTCTCCTGCTGGGCCACCTATAGCCGAGAGCAGGTACAGGTGCCGATCAGACTGGCACGTCCATGACCCAGTCCAAAAAACGTCGCCTCGAGGTACCACCAGTACCTGGGGATTCTAATAAAGAATGCGTCCTCCCTCACTTTATCAGAACTAGGTGACATTCTTGCTTCCCAAAGTCCGATCCTATAGGCCAGTATGGTGACTGACATGACAATCTGAGAAGGGTGGCCACAGGGTCACAAATTCTCTCAGACCCCATGGCCTCGCCCAAAAGAAAACCCAGGCTTCCAGATGAACTACCAGGAACCAAAGACTAGACTACAGTGTTTCTTACAGGCCTCGCAGCAGCCTGCTCCTGTGCAGAGCTCACGAGTACCCTTGTCCCGTCCAACAACGCCCAAGAAAAGTGCTCTAGCACCTTCCCATGCTTTGCTCTGTGCCAGAGATGGCAATGGCCTGTGGTAGCGCCCTGTTCTATCCAGCTCAAGCCTCACCTTCTCTGATGGCAGAGAAGCTTTTTGGAATTCACTGAGGTCAATCCATGGAGTGATTAGGTGAATCTAAACCCCAAAGAGCTATTATTTCCGAACAAATTATTGATAGCCCAAACCTCAGTATTTAACAGTAGCCTATGGTGACTTGAGTAGAATACCAGTATTCAGACACACTATGTTGGTCTGGACAGAAAAAGGAAATCAGACTGAAAGTCATGAGTTTAGGCCTGAATCTATAACTAACCAGTAGGATGGCCCTGGGAAGTCACTTCCCTTCTCTGGGGCTCATGTGTAAATCGAAGGGATGAGACTAGTATCAGCAATTTTCAATTGTTTCTAAAGCAGTGGAAGCTTCTTTCTCCCACTATTAGATAAGGTAATAAAAGAAAAGGTGCTGATGGCTTCAAGGTAGGGGTCCAAAGTATAGTCTACCTGCATGCCCCAACCCCCTCCTTTTCTGTAGTTTCTGACCCCTCTGAAGAATCCTGGGGTTCCGCAGGAAACGTTGTAAAAAAGAATAGACCAAATGATCAGAGGCCCTCTCCAGATACACATGTTTTCTGAGAAGCAGGAGAGCACAAGAGGGAAGGGTATGGATTGTGAAGCCAGACTGCCAGCGTTTAAATCCCAGCTCCTCCATTTACCAGCTTTGTGTTCCTCAGAGAGTCATTTAGCCTCTCTGTGCCTTAGTTCTCTTATCTGTAAAATGGGGATAATGTTACCTGCCTCACAGGGTTATCACAAGAATTAAACAAGTTAATATCCGCAAAGCTCTTAGAACAATATTTATGTATAGTAAGTCCTTTAAATGTGAGAATAATAGTAACTATGATTTAAACCTCTAATTAACACATGATAATTCCTACCTGGTACCTGACATTAGTGTCTGGATAATGGACCTACAGTTTATAATAAATAAGGCACATTTGAGTTGGCACTCAGATACGCATTGAATGAATGAAAGACCAAACGGTGCAGACCAACACCTTCCAGCTTCCCCCCACCAGCCTGATTCTCTGTAGTTTACTCAAAACCCTCTGGGCCTTCTCTAGGATTTTACTCTTGAAACAATATGCCAAAGTTGCACCACTTCCACCAATGGTAGCACCTTGTGGGGTTCTTAGGTCTATTCAAATCCCTTGATACTGGCCAAGGCATGGAAGTAGCTGTGACAGGAGTCAAACTGGACTGTGAGGATGTCTGGGTCCAGTGCAGGGAGCGGCTACCCAGGCAGCCACACCAGAGGCTGGTGATGATACCACTTCCTTCCCTGCACCAAGAAACCCCTTTCCTACCTCAGTTACACTTTAGGTGGTTCTGAGGAGAGGACATTTGCCTTTTAGAAGCTGAGCAAGTGAACAGCTTTCAGAAGGCCAGGCACTATGGATTATTCCTAAACTCAGGGGCTCCCAAGAGGTAAGGAGCAGCCCATCCTATTTGCTTTATGTTACTTAGGCTCGCTGTTTGTGTTCCGCCAACTTCAGCCAGAACTAGCAGCAGTACCCAAGCCAGCTGGGGGCAAGGCCAGCCTCCTTTGGCCTGGAGGTTCTGTATTTTTACAAATTTTTTAAAAGCCTGATGGAAGTTTTATCTCTATTTGAGATACTGCTACAGAAGCTAAAGAAAATAACAAGAACCTCTGCCTTATGGCATCGTTTTAGTATTTTAATATTGGTGAGGTCATGATGATCTGAAACTCAGACCAGCAGTTCAATGTAAATTTCAATCAATTACAAATGACAAGATATGGCTTCATTTGATAGTCAAAGGGCCTCAACACATGAGATCCATAAAGGAAAATACTAAATGTAGTTCTTGGTGGTGAAAAGGTTGAGAATCACTAGCTGTGCTCATTCACTGGCTGAACAGGTCAAAACCCAAACTCGACAGACTTTCTTAACTAGGAAAGGCGGTACGGAGTACTGTTAATACCATCTGGGGCACGCTGTGGATTACCACCAAGACCAGGGCAGTAGCAGCAGACCCAGGCCCCAGCAAAGGGTCCCTCCTGCCCTCCTTTCTTTTCAGCAGCGTCTCTACTAAACAAAAAGGCCCCAGGACTGTTCACGAGACCTGGCTGGGGCTGCCTCATGCAGCTTGTGTAGACGCTTGAGAGGAGAAGTCAGGAGCCAGAGGCGCATCAGAGCAGCTGACGCATTGCTGCAGGTGTGCAGGTCAGGCTGACAAGGGCAGCAGCAGGCCAGACGGGGAGGGGCCTGCCAGAGGAGTAGGTACACCATGGAAGCTACCTGAGCAGGAGGAGAGAGACCAAGGGGACAGATACCAAGAAAGAGGGAGCGGGGCTTTGGAAGTGAGAAGAAGAGGCTCCTCAGGGACAGGGGCTGACTCGTAGAGCCCAAACTCAAACCTTCTTTCTGACATTGGAAAAGCCCAGCCAGCAAACACCGGGTAGACTCCAGATTCCGATATATGTTAGTGGAACGAATGCTGGGGAAAAAACCAAAAAGGTAGATTAACTCATAAAAG
Organism: Stenella coeruleoalba; assembly: GCF_951394435.1. Taxonomy (NCBI): domain Eukaryota; kingdom Metazoa; phylum Chordata; class Mammalia; order Artiodactyla; family Delphinidae; genus Stenella; species Stenella coeruleoalba. The sequence goes on from NC_137169.1 coordinate 106,479,879, forward strand.
GAAGATTCATATGTACACTCCACCTTATTCCACAGAGCAGCTGGGAGGCTTTCAAGACTACATAAGGGGAGCCATAGGGCAGGGAAGTATCCTTTATCTCTCTGTGGGATGGCTGCCCAAGGGACCTGAAGGCCAATGAATGTGACCTCCAGTGACCACTTGTTCACTGAATCCTACTGTACTAGGGTAACTCCTCCCAGACTACCTTGGAGGTTCTAACAGGGGAGAGCAGCTTCTCGTATACCCTTGACCAGAGAATGGTCCTCCTCTATCGGGGAAGGTCGTCCTCTTCGACCGAGCGTGCAGCTTCGGGAGGGACACACATGGAGAGGTGCGAGAGGAAGGGGACACCCGCCTAGCCAGCCAGATCAGCAGAATCAAACCCTGGCGATCAATGGGATGACAGATGTCACAGCCAGATCGCCCTCGCAGCCCCCCAGACTACCTTGGATGAGAGTGGGAACCACCTGGGGCATCAGGGCAGATTTTATCATGCTCAGGACCTTACACTGGGTGCAACATCCCTTTTTCAAGTGACTCACAAGACCTCCAGTGGGTTGAAGGTTGGCGAAAGAAAGGGGATGTCCTCCACGTAGTTCTTCCTCAGCCTCTCTCCCAGGGCAAACATCTGCTGCATGCCCACCTTGGTCAGCTGTCCAGCAAACATGCCCCCCTGAGGTGGGGGAGGAAGGAGAGGAGAATGAAAACATCTGGTGGCCTGCTAACCTCAGGCCAGAGCAAACCATCACAGCTCTGCAGGGGGCTTCCCAGAGCAGGGAAGCATCGCTCACCTTCAGCGTGGTCTCGTGGTACTGAGAGTCGAAAGGAGAATGTGGCTTCGGGCCACCAGCTAGATTGGTGACTGTGTAATCAAACCGAGTTTGGGGTGGGACCTCTAGTAGCTGGGGTTTCCACTCTACCTGTTGTGACCACAAAAAACAACACATTGTTTAAAAGCTTCTTGAAACTTAGAGCATTAATATCCAGCAGCACATAGCTAGAATCACACTGACACTAGACGAGCAACCTTCCTATGGGAAGGAAGGAAAGAAACTTTCACTCCAGCTCCAATTAAGGGAAGACAAGACTGCGATTTATTATTCCAAGTGTCCTCAGCCCAAGTCCTGTTATTGCTACACTAGTACTCACTGTTAAGGTGTTGCTCTGGCACTAAGCCCAGACTGAAGTAAAGGGGAGAAGCAGCCAGAGTGCCGTGGCGAATGAATGAATGAACTAATGACGGAATAAGTGAATGAATATGATATAATCTCAGTGACCGTATACTTAAGAATTTTTAAGAAATCAACCTGCAGGCTTTTATGGCCCCTCCTTAAGGACTCTTGTAACTACTACGTATTTCCCTTCCTTTCATCCAACTTCTCAAGTAAGTAGCTGCCCTCTAAGAAACCTTCACTTCTTCACCATCTTCCTTTTTTCCTTGCAGTCTGGCTCCTGCCCCAACTGTACTGATTTTCGAAACATAACAAGTAGTCATAGGCCTCACAGCTCCAACTGCCAACTACCCATAAAATTCTTACACGCACTGAGTCCGATGTGATGCCTTCAATTTTAAAAACAAAAGTCTTTTCTTCTAATCTCATATACCAGCCCCTCTTCCCAACTGACTATGATTCTCAAGGCTACCCCAATCCTCCCAGGTGCCAAGACTCAAACCTCTGACTCGCCCCGCTGCTCCCCCATCCCCACCCCAAACCCCGTGGATCACTGGCTAGAAAAAATGTTACTCCCACTGGTCCTTCTTTTATCTTATTATTAGAGTATAAAACCTTATTACCTCAGGCAAAGTCCTGTGACAGGCTCTCTCCCTCCCACCCCCCAAACCATATATACATAACCACCCGATTCATCTCGCTGGGCCACTCTCATCATATCAATAGCTTTTTCCCAATGTTCCAAGAGAGAAGCGTCTGCCTTTCAGGACTTTTGGCCCAGCCTCTGTCCCCAGCTATACTGCCACTACGCCTCTCCCTTCTCCTACCCAGGCCAGACCATACCCACTGCTTCCTCTACATCTGCTTTCAGCTTTGCTTCCTTTGCCCGGAGGGACTCCTGTCCGTCTCTGTCCATCCAGCTTCTCTCCAAGGTTCAAAGACAGCTCAAGCCTTACCTCCCCAGCTGTGACTGCGTCAGCTTTCAGTGGTTGTCTTCTTATCTGAATTCCTACAGCACTTACAATATATAACTCAATTTCTTACTGCTTCATTTTGTTTTAAGACTAACTTTTGAAAACCTACGATGTCACACAGCATTGTATTTATCTTGGTGCCTCCCAGAAATATCCCAGGAGACGGCTACTGGGAGTCCCAGGTCCATTCTTCCAAAAGGCATTGTCTCAACCTCACCTGCACCCGGTCTCCAAACATCTGAGCTTCTTCCCCTGCTGGTGCTACAGCAACTGATATCAGAAGACTGGGTGTTCAGAGCCGAGACCTTCTTCCTACAATCTTTTAATCACTGCTCCTCCTTTCAAAGTTCTAATACTATAACTTCCCTTCATAAAACCCTTCAAGGGCTCGTGGCTGCATGATGGCCCCTGCCTCTGTCTCTTCACCAATTCTTCCCTGCCCTACACACTTCTTCTCTAGCCGCACAACTCTGTTTCCTAGAACACCATCCCCACACCTCCTGGCCTTTCAACCTCATGTTCCTTCTACCTGGAATTTTCTTTTCCCTTTCGTCTGGAAAGACTTCTGTTCATTCCACAAAACAGCTTAAATGTTCCCAGAAGCTGTGACCTTGGCCCTGTGCTCTCACAGCAGCCTCAGTGGATCTTTTCGGTAGCCTTTACCAAACTGTATTAGACAAGTCCCTTTACTAGTCTGTCCTGCTCAGTAGACTTAGCTCCTGAGAGCAGAGCCTGTGTCATCTATGGACCTCTGCATTTTGGATGTCCAACAAAGGGCCTGGCACACAGTAGGCATAATTAACAGCTCCAACAGGGAATTCCCTGGCAGTCCAGTGGTTAGGACTCTGCACTTCCATTGCAGGGGGCACAGGTTCCATCCCCGGGGAACTAAGATCCCACAAGCTGCGCGGCCAAGGGGGGGGAAAATAGCTTCAATGATTTGCTAGATCCTGTGGAAGATACCAAGATTGAGATAACATGACCCTGCCTTTTTTGGATTTTCCAGTTAGTAGAGACAGCAAGCTGTGTATGTAAATGATAGCAGAACTAAAATAGAAACTATGTGCTACAAGAAACCAGAGGAAGGCCATAGTAGTTCAAAGGCAAGACAGACCTTCTCTTCTGGCTGGGGATTCAGGAAAAGTTTCATGGAAGGAATGGTATTTGAAATGAATAGGATTTAGACAAGCAGAGACCAGGACGTGAGAGTAAGAGGTAGGTAAGAAGAGAGCGTGGTATTCAGAATTCTAAGAATAGGTAGGAAGCTTGAGCAAAGCAGAGATGGGGAAGAATATATAGAGGAAAGAAGTGGCTTAGTTTGCCTGAACGTGGGAGTGGTTTTCAAACTTGTAAATTAGCAAGTATCAGGTTGAGTTAGATTTGTATATTTAAAGGCAAAAACTGGAGTTCCTCTAGTTTAAGTGGGAGTGGGAACTCAGAACCCTAGCCACTCAGCATCCCCTTCGCCAGCAGGCTCCATAGAATAGTTTGAAAGCCATCAGTATAGATCACAATTGAAATGGAAAGACTCAACGCAGAAAAGCCAATTTCAAGACGTCTGCCACAGAGCTGGTGAGAGCCTAAGGCCTCATCTAAGGCAGCAGGAATAGAAGGGGTGGATTCAAGACTTTTGAGTCAAACCTGGCAAGTAGATAAAAGAGTAGATAAAAGCTTTATTTGGAGGCTATACTGGTAGGTAAACAAGAAAGAATAAAGAGAAAACGACTTTGATTTTGAGTCTGGGTGCCTAAGGTGGTAAAGGGTAATGGAGGAACTCCTTGACTAAAACTAAGGCCAAGACAGAAGAACAACTGACAAACTGAGTTCAGGTTTGTACGATTTAAGTTTCAGACACCTCCTCTGAGTTCCCAGCACTCCCCGCATAGTCCTATAATTGGAATCTGTTTTGTCTCTCTCCTTCATCCCATTGTAAACTCTTCTCTCTTTTACAGCTGAGATTGAATTATTCATCCTTGTAAGCCCAGTGTCGAAGCACAGGTCCTGGTACCAGGTCCACAGGGCCCGTTCGGCCACACTACGAAACCTCCTCCTGTTAGGTGCATTCACCAAGAGAGGATCTCTGGCTTTCCTAGGAGATGACTCCTGAGGTCTAGGTGATGTCAAGCCTAGAGTACACATTTTCAAATTTTCAAGGATGGATGATACATGAGCTCCATACACGGCGTCCATCCCACATACACACTCTCATTCTCGTGCCTGCTTCTCAGCTTCGGAGTTAGTGGCAAAGACTAACTTTATAATTTTATTTATTTACACTCCATTTTCAAGAATTAACTTAAAGTAAGTGGTAGCAATACCTAAAATATAGTAAGATAAGCAATTCAAGGTAGACAAGAAAGACAAAAGCAAATGAGTATATAGGGCCCAAAAATATGGATAGAGTAATAAAGTTTCTCAAAAAAAATACATGCCATGAAGATCCATATACTTACTGTAGGTGGGCCGAAAGAGTCAGCACTAAGCTTTCTGGCTTTTATGTACAAGGAGAAACTTGATCAGCTAGACAAGCTTAAAGATAAAAGCAAGGCAACTGTTCAGGAGAAGCACACCATTTCTCATGCTAACAGACAAATTCCTCCCAAGGGTCCTCATAAAGAGGATATAATGAACATCTTTTCAGTAGTTGCAGCAATGAGTTTTGTGGGATTGCTTCTCATTGTTCCCTCGACACAGAATGATAGCATCTCACCAAAGCACATTTCCGTGAAGACGGTACTACACTGGGATCGATATGCTACATTCAGGTAAAAGAAAAAAAATCTACGTAAAAGTAAATAAGAACTTGCAGGTGGAGATTTTAGAATAAACTAATGATTTGAAACCTTGCCCACTGCACAGTAGTATCACTGGGAAATTGTTTTCAAGTTACTGATGCCTGAGCCCCCTCCTGGGCTAATGACATCCAGATCTCCTGGGGATGGGGCCTCCGTTTTTTAAATGCTACCCAGTCCAGATGACTCTAAGGCTTCACCAGAGGACCTTTTACCATATCTGGATGCTCTGGGTCAATGAAATCAGAATCTCTGGGAGACAGACCTAGGCATCAGTATTTTCTAAAGCTCCCCAGTCTAAGGTCCCACCAAGGTTAAGAACCACCACTGCACAGGAATGGATGGATTGACTGGGACATCCTTTGTGTAATGCTTCCTGAAAACGGCTGCTCTTAGTTGAGTTTTGAATAAGTATTAATCAACACTGATACCGACATTATCCTTCCTAGCTCATCTACACTATCAAATAAATATGGACCCAAATGTCTTCATGAACAGTGGAGCTGGAATGGGTCGGACTTTATTTTATAAAAACTGAGGAATCTTCCTGGGTTGGGGGCTATTTTGCCATCATATAGAGAGGCGCTGAGGGAAATCCAAAAGTAGGGCCAAATTTATCTTTTGAAAGCGTACCTGGATCTAATCTAACAACCAGAAGAAATGGACAATCAAGTTCCAGAGTTTTATTTCCAGAGCACAGATACAACTTTTAGGAAGATAGGTTAACTCATCAGCCACTCAAGCCATAAGAAAACAACTCAATAAAACAACTAGTTTTAAACAATGATATTTTCTGAGGATTTGTGAGATAACTGAATGGATTGACTTGTCACATAAGTTTATCTATAAACTAGTCAGAAGTCTGGAAATATCTACCAAAGGCAATTTTAGTTTTAGAATGTTGTCAAAGTCCTTTCTGACTATAATTAATAGCAGAACCACAAAGATTAGAAAATCCCAATAACAACCTCTATTAAATTGGAGCTTGAAAAAAAAAAAAACCTGAGAGAGAATATCCAGAAACAAGTTACAGGAGGTTGATGATACTTGCTCATAGCCTAAGTTGAACAAGAGCTGGTTCTACCCCTCGCTTTTATGCACAAGACTTTATATAAGATAACCAAAGACGTTCAGTGCATCTGCCTAAAGTCTAGAGAATGTGAGCAGGCAAAAGAGGTAATGTGCCTTATCTAATTGCAAAATAACACCGAGGACTCAGATTCTCTATATTTTGTGGCTACAAAGACAGAAATTGAATGAAGCCGGCAGTCTACCTGAGCTACAACTGCCGCTTCCAGCATAAAGGCAGAAGATACCCATCGCACATCCACTGGCTCAGGAGAATCTAAATCTTTTCCTGGGTCCTTTAGGGAGCACATATACTGTCTGTAGGAGGTCCAGGCCTAGACATTCAGACTTTTATTCACTGCCACCACTGATAACTTTGTCTTCTATTCTTGTATGTTATTTTCCATACAGCCTTTCTGTACCGAGAATAAATGGCGAAGAAAGGAGAGTACACAAGAGATGGGCTATGTACAAAACTATAAGGAAAATTTAGTGACCTAATATAAAAAGGCAAAGTAAGAGACTGAAAAAAAGGTCAAAGTATACAAAAAAAGGAAAGAAAGAAAGAGAAGGAAAGGAATGGAATTCAGGCACCAGATAGAATGTGGTATAGCCGTATAGAAAGGCTAACTAGAAATCTGATAATAGAATTAAATGCCTGACAAAATTTATTCATTTCTGTGGGAAGTGCTTTAGAGGTTTGATTTCATGTGTGGCCAGCTTTAAAAACTGGGTTTTCAGTTGTACAATGTGAGTTGTACAACCTTGAGGGTTTCTTAAAAGCAGCTATCACCATGAGTATGTCTAGTATCAGATTTGGACATCCTGTTGAACCTGCTCCAACATCAACCTGGAGAACCAACAGTGCAAAAGCACCCCACAGGTTAAGTTTGACACCTGGATGCCTGGGGATTTCAGGTTTCCTATTTATCTTCACTAGGAAGACAGTTCTTTAATCACAGGCCTGCCTGCTATGAAAGGCCAGAGATCTTTACTGGCTCTCCCCAAGAATCAAATCCAGAAAGGGTAATCATTTTCAAAACTGACTACTTGTACTTTAATCATAATTATCCTGACCAAAACCAGCTAGATTTTAAGACATAAGCCACAAGACTGAACAATTAAAACTTATTTTTCCTACCTCAGATTCCTTCCACAATAGGTTTAGGAACCCAAAATAAAAAGGGAGAGCTCCAAGATACAGCACTTATTACCAAAAAAATCTTCAGGATCTCAAATGGTATCCAGCAAACCCTGAGAGAAAGCTGCAGTAAATTCTGTTCCCAAAGGTATTAACCTGTTATCCACTGCGATCCCAGTTAGGGTGGTTCCTGGCACAAAGGTCCCTGCAACTCTTTGACAACCGCCAAAATGGTCACACATAAATGCACTACACCCTTGTACTCAAGTTCCCACAAATATTTATTAGAAATGCAGAATCTCAGGCCCTACCCCACGTCGGCGGAATCATAATCTGCATTTTAACAAGATCCTAGGAGATTTATACGCACCATGGGAAGCACACTACTACTTCTAGCTGTGCTTCGTCACAGCCATCGGGGGGCGTAACTGGAAGTTTCCAGTCTGTCCTACAATCCGAGAGTCCGAGGGGTCTTGGGGGGTCAGGGGCGGGCACCAGGCCAGCACCTTTGCTCAAACTGTTTTCCCTTTGTCTGGACCCAGCCCGAACCCCCGCTCCGTGAGCGTAAAATTCCAAAGGTGGTGTGTGTTGGGGCGAAGAGCCCGGCCCGCCACTGGTTGGCCACACAGTCCTCGCCCCACCAGCCCCGCCGAACTCTCACCTGTTCCTCCCGCGGAAGCGCCTTGAGAGGGCTCCGCGCCCCGTGTCGAAACACGACTTGCACCATTTTCAGCTCCAGCAGGCTTCGGTCGACGGAATTCTGGTCGTCAGCCCCCCGCCGCTCGTGGAGGCAGTACGCCAGCGAGGTCAGGACGCCGACAGGGGCCCACATGCGCACCCTGAAGATCCGGGAGATCATGGGGGAAACCCCTCGGCTCCTCTCCGGGGTGAGGGTGCAGAAAGCGAATACAAGTCCTCCGCGATCGACGGGGCTCAGCAGCCGCCCCCAAGTTCCCGGGAACCGGTGGGCGAGCACATCCACCCGCCCAAGCTGCGACCGCTGCGACTCCCAGCTGTGAAGGGGACCCCGAGTGGGAGCGTGGGGGAAGAAGCAGAGGTGGGAGCAGCGATGACTGCCCGGGAGTTTTAACCAGGGTCGGGGGTGGCCTCTCCCGCCGCAGACTGGGAGGGGGAGCGGGGAGCTCAGCTCCTTATCCTTCGTCCTCTAGGGAACCTTAAACTTGGATTCCAAGTTCGGCCTCCAGCACTCTTGACGGGACAGGAACCTGCCCAGAGTTCCTGGGCGACAGTGACTCCATTAACACAGATCACTCGACTCCACTTTTTTATAAGCAAGCTCCCACCCACTTTCTCACCCACCCGGGGACCTGCCCCAAGCGGACCCGCGCAGAGGAGCACGGGAAAACGAGTCCCGCGGTGACTCCTATCCGGAGGCTCTGAGTTGCGAGAACTACAACTCCCACAATGCTGCGCGCCGCTGGCCCTCCCCGGGAGGTATTACCCCGCCCCCGGCAGTGGGCCTAGCCCCTCAGGCGCAGGTTGGAAGTCTCCAGGAGCTGGCGTTCAGCGTGTGTAGGAGTGAGTCCGCGAGTTTGCCAAGCTGATTGGGTAGGCGACATGAAGGCAGGGGGAGATAGAATTGGGTAGTGGAGCCGATTTATTTTGAGTCTACTGAGTATAGAAGACTTCCTTGAAGTCCTGGAAGTTGGGGTTCCTGAATTAAGAGCCAAGTACCGTTTGCGAAGGGCGGCACTAGGCGCTTTATATTTAATCTTCATTTGCTGTCTCCCTTCTATGTTTAGAGGCTTAAATCGTTGCAAACGTATAGAATTTCAAGCTCATTGATGTGTTTATTTACATCCAGAATATTTCCTGTGGAAAAATCCAGGCTCTGCGTGCAGATGTCCCAGTGACTAAGCACCTTAGCTAAGCCTCAACCACGTGCTGGTCTGGTTTCTCATGAATATACAGCGGCCCAAACCACTATTCCAGATCTTTGCAACAGGGCACAATGAAACCATCTGTGCCTATCTCAAGGCAAAGGTCAAGTTGTGAGGAGAGTCTGAATATGTTACATTAAAAAAAAAACAAATTCAGTCAATTTGAAGATTTAATTGACTTTATTCAACTATTCATGAATTGGGCAGCATCCCATCTAGCAACTAGAAGAATGCTGGGAGTGGTTGTACAAAATGGAAGGCTTTTAATAGGCAGGAGGGTGGGGCAAGAAGGTATTAAAAAAAGAAAACATGGCTTCCCTTTATGGGAAGGGCCCCCGCCCCCCGCAAGGGTTTTATCATGCAGATTGCCTCTTCTGGGGGTGGGAATGGGGGTTGATGGAGAGGGACCACGTGACAGGTTACCTTACTGGTGCTTCACCAGAAAATTCCATACTGGTCCCTTAACATTACATTTCTGGGGGAGGCAGAAACTGCAATTAGACATGGGTACTAAACCTAGATAATAAATCTAGGTTTGGTATCATGGGCTTTAGCACTAGTGATGCCACTTTGGGCCTGTGGTTTTCTTTTTAACACCATCCAACCAATTCTTTTATCATTCTAGATTCTGTCATTGAATCAAACTGGGCAAGATGTGAGGGCAACATACTTATGGAGTATGGCTCCTGACCTGAGTCTAAACTAGTTCACTAACCTAGAAAATTCTGAATGTCCTACTGTCGGGAAGGGTCAGTTTGGAACACTGCACATTGTCACAGTTTTCCCCCTGGCCTAGCCCATGGACTTACTTCTCAGAGTCTTACTGTGTGTCCTGATGCTATTAAAAACTGAAAGCTGTTTCTCTAGCTGAAGTAAGGTATCAGGAGCACCAGACAACTCAGCTTCGGAACCTGTGTAATGAAATGTAACCTCAGTGGGGAAAGCTGTTCTCAGCAGTTGAGTGAAAACATGGTGTAACTTTAGTGCAGAAGGGCCCTGGTGTTTGAGCAGCTTCAGCAGTCCTGGTTGTGCTAGCACATCAGAGCAGCTTCAAGGCAATGTAATGTTGGCCTCTGGATGCCATTCCCTTCTGCATAATGGACAGGCCACCCTAGTCCACACCCTTACCCTGGCAGCCTCAGCACAGACTTGTCAGGCATCACGAGCAGCACCTTTGACCTGGATGAGCCTGTGCTGCCGGGGTGCCCGTGTGTAGTTGAGGAGCAGTGCTGTGACTGTCTTAGCAACAGATCTCTGCAGGAAGCCAGAGCAAGTGAGGTTGGAAAATGACAGATTCCAGGTGGCACTGTTTGTCAGCACATGGGAGACAACACTTGGGAAGCCCTGTAAATATTTGGTGTGTCATGTATGGTGGTGCTGGTAGTGTTAGTAAATTGCAATTTAAAAGAAAAGGTAGAAATCCTGAAATCATGCTCTGGGGCTGCAGAGTGGCAAGGGTGGGGGGTGGTAGGCCGTGGGGGACTGAGCAACTGATATTGTGACCTTGGCTTTACCATCAGGCAGGTTTGGCTTGGGAAATAAGCCCTCTTCCCACCAAATTGTCCTCAGAGGGTTGGCTTTAATATTATGCCAAAACTCGTTTTGAATTATGAGATAAGAAACAACCACATTCACCGTTTTATCTCCAGTAGTGAACACAGTGCCTGAGTCATAAGTACTCCGTAAATACTTGCGGAATGAAATTATAGAATATATCGTAGGAATGTTGTTGAGGACATTGTTCATTACATCACTTATTGCTCCCTTGAGAAATTTGTTTTAGTGTTAGCATTAGAACAAACATTAAAACGTATGAAGATTACTTTTCCTTCATTTTTGCCTCGGCTGATAGGAAGCTTGGAGCTTAATTTTAACCTTAACCGCAGCAAATATTTAGAACCTAATAGCTAGTGTAACTGTGATCTTTTCCTCCAGGATATCACCCTGGATTGGAAGGGGGCAAAACTGGAGAAAGGTCAGGCTGTTGCAGGCTTCCAGGTGTGAAACCTTTAGGAGGCAGAGTTAACGATAGAGAGTGAGAGGGAGGAAGGCGTCAAGGATGACTTCTTAGTTCCTGGGTCGGGCAACTTGCAGAGGATGCCTTTTACCGGAAGGAGGTTGAGCAGAAATTAGCAAGTTAATTTTGAATATGTACATTATAAGGTTACCTGTGAGGCATTTAAATACAAATGCCCTCTAGATTTTATGGATCTGGAACTCAGGCTAAATCTGGAGTAGGAATATATAGGTGAAACTCCTCCACGCATAGTTATTAATTGAAACATTAGGAGCGGTTAAGATGCCCAGGGTGAGTGAGTCGAGTAGGAGAGAAACAGGGGGCTAGGACAGGACTCTTGAGTGTTACAGAGCAAGGGCTCGCTGTGCCACGCGCATAGAGGCCAATACTATGGCACTGGCTTTTGAGAAAAGAGCTTTATCTTGAGGTTGACTGATAAGGAGGCGGGAGGCAAGGCTCTCAAACCTGTGTCCTTGATCTATCGTCGGGGCAAAGTTTAAGGGGTTAGAGAAATTTCAAACCTGGATGGTGATTGGTTAGTCTTGAATTAGTCCATATGAGCTACTCATGCTGCTGGAAGCCAGGTTTTTCTTATTGAAGGACTTCTCACTTTGCAAAGGGCTCTGGTGGCAACATTTCCGGAGGCAAGTCAGGTTTGTGGGTTCAAGCCCCACCCTAAGGGAGCCCATATAAAAGGTTACAGCTGCTGACGTACTCAAAGGATTAGAGTCCCAAACCCTGGGTTAGAGCCTGCGGTCTTTGGATTTCTCTGCTTGTCTGTGTTTGTCGGTGACTGTTTTATTTGTGAGGAATTGGCCAATAGGGTTAACTATTGGATGACTGCAGCAAAGCTTTGCTGAATCTGCTTCCTGTCATTTTGCTCTGGTTATCCTGAGGAGAAAACACTTCCAAAATGGGGAATGTTAACAGTACCCCTGCTAATTTAACAGGAAGGGGGGAAAAAAGAAAAAAAAACATGATAATATCAATCAGTCTAAGGAATAGAGTAAGCACAGTAAAAGTAATTAGGAAATATAAGGAGTAAAATCAGTGAAATGGGAGCTAGGAGAAATCATCAATTTCCAAATGGGAGGTCAGCATGGATTAAAAAGCAAAGCTTTGTGTCTTTAGAGTGATTTGACGAAAGACAGATTAAAGAGAAACAAAACAGGTGGGGCAACATTATGAGACAAATAGATATTTTAGGAAGGTTGAGATTGTTAAGGTAGTAACAGGACAAACAGTGATTTTACAATATATAATTACTTGCAGTTTAAATAAGAAATACAGTAGTCAAACTTGGCCTACATTTAGCCAACTGTAAAATAAAGAAAAAAATCTTCCAAAACACAAGCAAAACTTGACAAGAACATTTTTGAGAAAATAGCTCTTAAATACATCTAGAGAATGGCCTGAGAAGATTGAAGTATTTTGAAGATGGAGATAATGTTTCTAATGCAGATAATAACTAGAGTCATCTGGGTATAGATCTCTATCAGTAAGTTTGTGCTTTGTTCTGTTTGTACCTGTCCTTTCTGATAACAATATGGTTCTTTTAGTGATGTGCTTTTATTCTGTAATTTTTAATGTATTTAATGTATTATGTATTATGTATTTAATGTATTATGTTCTTGGTGTTCTATTTGACTTCCTACTGTATATGATTTTCTTTTGTACCACTGCCTGGCCCAGTATCAACTGGGGTCAGGGGAAAATGGCCCAAGAATGGGTCTTCTAATTGCAGGACTATTTTACAATTAGACTTGGTTTGCAAAAGAGAGGAGAAATGGGACAAAATCAACTTTATCCCTGTTTCTTACAAGGGAGGAGTCTTTTACAATTAGACACATTTTAGTTTGTCTTCATTGAGAATTTTAACCCTCTTTTGTATGAGCCAAGCTATCAAGGAGCTAGCATTGAACTGCTTTTAAGTGTGTGTCTGTGTGTGTGTGTGTGTGTGTGTGTCAGACACACACACACACACACACACACATACTATTTTGAGCAATATAGTGAAGGAAATCTGGTCAGCCAGCTACAAAACTCAGACTTCATGAAGGGCTTGTTTTTCTTCAGAGAAGGAACTCCCAGATGGAGAACCCTTGGCTGTCCTACCATCAGTTTTGCCTTGCACTGTGGTTATCAACTTTCTTCAGGAGTAGGCAAGCACAGGTAGTGGGCTCACGACGTTTGACCTCGACTGCTTTTTCTAAGTTATTTTGTTCAGCAGTTAAAACTGCTGAACAGTTCTCAGCAGGGAAACCTGAGTCTCTATATCAGAATAAGAATTTGCAGAAGATATGTAAAGTTATGGTTCAGAGGAAGGCCCTCAGAAAAAACCTGTTTTCCCTGAGTCAGAGCCAGTGATGATCTCAACTTAACTACATTTGTCTCCTCCTTTGGTGCCTCCCGCCATTCCCCCGCCTTATGAAGGGGGAAATCCCTCCGAGTGGTGCCAAGGCTTCCATCAGCAATCCTCCTAGAGCCCCAGGTCTGGCCCCAGCAATCCTCCTAGAGCCCCAGGTCTGGCCCCAACCCTTCCTTACCAGATAGTCAACAGGGTCTCCCCTCCCCATACCCGCGAGGGTACTCAGTTTGACCCAGGGGGTACTCTGCTTCAGGCAGGGCAATATCCACGGAGACAAGTTCCCACAGGTCTAAATGACCAAGGTCAACCCAGGGGATCTGTATATGTGCCCTCCTCCTTTTCTATCTCTGATCTGTATAATTGGAAAAAAGCATATTTAAAGCACAGCTTTCCATATGTGCCTGAATGCCCTACTCCCTTGTTGAGGCAAGGTCTACTAACAAAATTAAATGACTTTCTCAGCAGAAAAAGCAAGCCTGCGCCCTCCAAGCTGCACTATTACAACTGGGAGACTGAGCCTCAACCAGAAGTCCCTGAAGAAATTCTACAAAAGGTAAGAGCATACGTTTGGGCTGACCCAATAGTAGCAGAACTCTGTCGAGGCCCCAAGGCTCTAAATTTAAAGCAGTGCCCTTTAAAGAGGTATGCGAAAGGAGGTATAAAGCCTCTGCTAACCACCTGTCTTAAATCCCAATTAATCGGACCTTGTCATTCCCCATATAACACTCCAATCCTGCCGGTATGAAAACCCGGGACAAAAGATTATCGTTTTGTGCAGGATTTGGGAGCCATTAACCAAATTGTAGAGGATACATTCAGTGTGCCAAATCCTTAGGCAGCTTTATCTGGAGACCTTTGCTGGTTTACAATTCTGGATGTAAAAGATGCCTTTTATTGCATATCCCTAAGTCCCGAGTCCCAGGAACTGTTTGCCTCTGCATGGGATGATCCAGAGACTAATAGAAGACAACAATATTGTTGGATGGCACTCCCGCAAGGATTTAAGAACGCTCCCACCTTAGCCAAGGATTTAAGGGACCTCCAATTAAATGAGGGAATGTTCCTGCAATATGTGGATGCTAGTAAAACTAAGGAAGCTTCAGACCAAAATACAATCCTCACTTAAAATTTTTGGCAGACCAGGGATATAAAGTCCAAGGGAAAAGTGCAAATTTCTTAACCAACTGTAAAATATCTAGGATTTGAGTTATCAAAAGGACAAAGAAACTGACTGCCGGATCGAAGGGAAGCATTAGCTAGGGTGGTTGTACCCACCACCGGAAGGCAATTGCAAGGATTCTTAGGAATGGCTGGGTTTTGTCATATTTGGATTCCTAACTTTGGACACATGGCCAAACTCCTATATGAGGCACTTAGAGGAAATGACAATGAACCATTAGGCTGCACTCCGGAATGCCATAAGGTATTCCATACCATAAAAAAATTGAAGAAGTCTATTCTAGCAGACCTGATCTGACTGTTCAGCCTTTAGAAAAGCCAGACGTGGAAATGTTTATGGATGGGAGCAACTTCACGGACGGGGGACTTCGAAAGGCTGGGTATGCAATAGTAACTCATCAGGAAGTCCTAGAAGCAGAAGCCCTCCTCCAGGTACATCTGCCCAAAAGGCAGAGCTCATAGCCCTCATGAGAGCCCTGCACCTTGGAGCTAAGGAAAAGGTAACCATTTATTTATTTATTTTTAATAGTGTTTTTGCTTTTTTTTTTTTTTTTTTTTTTGGCCATACCATGTTGCATGTGGGATCTTAGTTCCCTGACCAGGGATTGAACCCATGCCCCCTGCAGTGGAAGCACAGAGTCTTAACCACTGGAACATAAGGGAAGTCCCCCAGGTTACCATTTATACTGATTCTAAGTATGCCTTCTCTGTAGTGCATGCCCATGGGGCCATATGGAAAGAGAGGTCTACTAATATCAGGAAGAAAAGAAACACGGAGAGGAGATACTGGCCATATTAGACTCTGTTATAATGCTGAAAGAAGTAGCCATAGCACATTGCCCGGGCCACCAAAAGACTGATAGTTATATAGCTAAAGGAAATAATTTGGCTGACCGGGCTCTAAAACAGGCAGTCAGAAATGGAAATGGATCTAGAGAGAGCAGACTAATGGGGATTTCACGATGACTCTCGGAAGACTTAGATGGTATTCGGTACCAAACAACCAAATAAGGCTGGATTTATAATGAATAGGGACTAGTGCTTACACCTGAGCATTTAATGGAAAGAATTATTACTCATCTACATCAAGGAGCCCATTATGGGAGGAATGCAACCTATCATTGGCTACAAACGTTTATTGTTGGTTCGCAAATTCAAAGGACCATCCAAAAAGTAATAAAAAATTGCCTGATCTGCATCAGAAACAATCCTAAAACCAGGCCACGCCCGATAATGAAAGGGGTGCAAACCTGAGGGACAAAAGCAGGAGATGATTGGTAAGTAGACTTTACTGTTACGCCAAGAACCATGGGAAATAATAGACATCTGCTCGTATTTGTGGACACCTTCACAGGATGGGTCGAAGCATTTCTGTGCTGAACAGAGAAAGCTTCTGAGGTAACAGAGGCCTACTAAGAGAAATCATCCCTCCTTTTGGGTTGCCTCTTTCTATTCAAAGTGGCAGTGGAGGAGATTTCATAGCCAAGATAACTCAAGGGGTGTCTCAGACCCTCGGAATATAGTGAAAGTTACATGCTTCATGGAGATCTCAGTCTACGGGAAAGACTGAAAAGAGGAATCCTACCTTAAAAGAGACAATCACCAAAATATGTCAAGAAACCAACTTAACTTGGGATAAGGTCTTACCAGCTGCCCTGCTTAGGGTAAAAGTAACCCCTAGAGGGAAGCTCCAAATGAGCCGTTATGAAATGTTATGTGGGAAACCCTTCCTTAAGACAAAGTATTATTGCAGTTTTGAAAATGATCATGTAGCATGAGTAGCTCATATTGTAGAAGAATTAGATACTATAACATGTTTTCATGGATTCCCAAAGGAGTAAGGTCTGTTTTTGAAGGACTGTTAAAGTTAGGAGTCATAGTTCTGTGTATCTTAGGGTTAATCCTTTCACTCATCAGATTTTGTACTTACTGTCTATCATGTATATTTAAAAAGGCCTCCCCCACTCACATGATGATTGCTGAAGACAAGAGTTCAAGCTAGAATTTGCAAATATTTATAATTAAATGCAAAAGAATTTCCTTCCTGTTATAAAAATTCACACCCTCCAATCAGCAGGAACAGCTAGAATGGTCATTGCCCTGTTTGCCTCAGGACTGAGGAATGGGGCTTCCCTGGTGGCACAGTGGTTGAGAGTCCGCCTGCCGATGCAGGGGACACAGGTTCGTGCCCCGGTCCGGGAAGATCCCACATGCTGCGGAGCGGCTGGGCCCGTGAGCCATGGCCGCTGAGCCTGTGCGTCTGGAGCCTGTGCTCCACTACGGGAGAGGCCACAACAGTGAGAGGCCCGTGTACCAAAAAAAAAAAAGACTGAGGAATGTACAAAGAAAAAGGGGGGAATTTAAATAGTACGTAAAACATCGACCAGCTTCAACTGTTTTTGTCTCTTTAAATAGGTTGTTGATTAATCAAACTGAAATAGCACCGGCTTAAACTGGTTTAACTTCCTTAAAACAGGTTGTTGATTAATCAAAGCTGGAGTTATTTTACAGAGATAGCACTGTGCCTGTGCAAGACAGGAACCTGTGTCTCCAGGATGACCTTGGAACCAAGAATCTTCAGTCTACAGAACTCAAAGAATAGAAATCTTGCCACCAGAGCCCTTTACAAAGTGAGAAGTCCTTCAATAAGGAAAAGCTGACTTCCAGCAGCATGAGTAGCTCATATGGACTAATTCAAAACAAACCAATCACCATCCAGGTTTCAAATTCCACTAACCCCTTAAATTTCACCCCAGACTCCGGCTTGAGGAGACAGGTTTGAAAACCTTGCCTCCTGTCTCTTTGTCAGTCGACCTCGTGATAAAGCTCTTTCTTTTCTCAAAAATCAGTGCCATAGTACTGGCTTCTGTGCACATCAGGCAGCGAGCCCTTGCTCAGTAATGTAGGGACACCACCATTTAAGGGAAGGGCAGAGAAAGAGAGACCTGAGAAGGAGAATGATAAGGAGTGGCAGAGATAGAAAAGACTTAGGTATCAAGGAAGCCAAGGGAAGAAAGGTTCGAAGAAGAAGGGAATGGACAGCAGTGTCAAATGGAACTGAGAAGTCAAGTGATGGACGGACCAAGTGTCTCCTGGATTTGACAAAATATTCTTTGGTCACTAAAGTGAGAGCGGTTTCAATGAAATAGTGGGGTGAAAATTAAATAGAAGTAGGTGGTGAGTGGGAAGTAAGTGTAGACATCTTCAAGAAGTTTAGCTGAGAAGAGGAGGTGAACAAATACAGTATCGGGAGGTGTTTGATTCAGGAAGTTAAGGGAGAACTGTCTTTTGAAGATGGGATAAGTTTCTATGTATGTTTAAATGTTGATAGAAAGAAGGCTATAGATAGGGAGAGGCTGAAAATACAAGAGACAGGATAATCGAGTGAAGTGCTCAAGAGGGTAGGAAAAGATAAGAAATAAATGTAAAAGTCATTAGCCTCAGAAGGAGAAGGTACATATTGTCAATGTTGACAGGTGGGAAAGAAGAAAGAACAGGCATAAGTGGAGTTACATTTATAGTGTGGGAATTAGAGGGGTTTGCGGGGGGATAGTTTCTTTTTTTCTGCAGAATCAGTGGGGTGGGGGGTTAGGTTTGGTACTTCTTGAAGATT
This sequence comes from Stenella coeruleoalba, assembly GCF_951394435.1. NCBI lineage: Eukaryota > Metazoa > Chordata > Mammalia > Artiodactyla > Delphinidae > Stenella > Stenella coeruleoalba. The sequence goes on from NC_137169.1 coordinate 106,498,104, forward strand.
TGAGGAACATGGGAAAGTGAAATAGCCACAGCATACGTGGGAGAGAGGGTGATGGCGAGGTAACCAGAGGCTTAGCTGGTCCCCAGGTGATTCTGATATAGGAGTTCTTCAGATCACACTTCGAGAACTACTGATAGGAGGGGATTATTTTATTCTGGGAGAGTTTTTTACAAAATGGGAGAAAATTGCCAGCTGCGAGGGCGGGGGGGACAATTAACACAAAAAGGTATCATTGATGGGACAAAATCGCTAAAGAAATGGGAGTTGTGATAAAGAAGAAAGGAGGAAGGATCAGTCTTGGACAGGAGATGTGTCATCTCTCCAACTAAGATCAGCCTTAGGCAGAGAGAGCCTGAAATCCTCTTTCATTAAGGGTCACCTCTTTCCATTAAGATGGGAAAGGAGGTAAGATAAACATGGAGGCAGGTAACATTGGTAGTTTCACTTCCAACAAAATTTTTCCCTGGTGATAATCTCCAGCAAGCTTGGAAAAGAGAAACTATCAATAACATTATAAGTGATAATCTCCAGCAAGCTTGGAAAAGAGAAACTATCAATAACATTATACCTAGCATTATGCTAAATCTTTCTCATGCAGTGTGTCATTTAATCCTTCTAGTAACTTAAGTGGAAGGTCCTATCACCATTTCATAGAGAAAGAAACTGAGGTTAGAGAACAGAAGTTAAGTAACTTGTCCAAGAATGCACAGATCTTAAGGGCAGAGTCTAGGTAGTCTGAATGTGGACCCATGCCTGTCTGACATCTGAGCCTACACTATGAGCCACAGATATTATACTGCTCAACTCATTGGGGAAGGGTAGTAATTTGTGTGACATTTTGCATGGATGATACCATGCAACATGGTAGCATGGGAGATTGAAACTGTTTTTCCTTCATGACTTCTCACCAGTAAGTCTTTCTTCCTACCATCACCTCAGTCCTGATTGATGGCTTTTTTTTTTTTTTTTTTTTTTTTTTTTTTTGCGGTACGCGGACCTCTCACTGTTGTGGCCTCTCCCATTGCGGAGCACAGGCTCCGGACGCGCAGGCACAGCGGCCATGGCTCACGGGCCCAGCCGCTTCGCGGCACGTGGGATCTTCCCGGACCGGGGCACGAACCCGTGTCCCCTGCATCGGCAGGCGGACTCTCAACCACTGCGCCACCAGGGAAGCCCTTGATGGCTTTTTTTTTCCTGAATATCATTTAGAACTTTGTTGCAAATGGCAGAAAACTGACTCAAGCTGGCTTAATATGAAAAAAGAAAAAGAATTAATTAGCCCATGTAATTGAAAACTTCAGAAGGCTTAGCTGGGTAGAAGCTCAGATAATAATGGTTTCTGGTTCTTTTGAAGCCTCCAGCTCCATCTCTCACTCTTTTGCCTTTTCCGTGAAACTTTATCTGGTGACTCCTAGCTCCTCCCTGGGTCACACAATGGCTATAGCAGTTCTATCTCTTTACCACTCAGTATATCTAGAAACAAAGATTTCCCCCCATATAAACAAGTCCTGGGCCTCGGTCATTTGCAAGATGAGACGTGTTTTTTAAGTTATAAGAAATCATTTCCAACCATCTCTGGAGTTGAAGGGGAAGTCAAACCCACCCACATGAGCTAAAGGGGTACAGGTCGTTCTTCAAAGAAGACTCGGAATTGTTTTTACCAGAAAAGTGTGACTGGATGATGAGGGGGAAACAACAGATGTTTGCATGCCTCTCTCCCAGCTTTCTTCCCCTCATTAATCACCTTCCAGTGACTGTCAGTGACTCAAGCTGAAGTTACTGACCTTTTGGCAGAAGAAGGTGGGCTTAATACTCTATACAACTCTTACCGGTCACATCTGTGTCTATACATCTTTGTCATTTCCTTGTTTAAATGTCTCTGTTGGCTCCACGTTGCCCACGGAAGAATGATTTACAATATCAGTGTTTGATGGTCCACCACTCTGGTCTTCCATGCTGTTTTAAAGTCCTGGAATACTGGCATTTCTGTTGGTGTGATATGGTTATTTTGGAGTTTAAAAAATCTGAATCATTTATGTCTTGATACACAGAGACATGCTTCATTAAAATCTTGAATCAGATATAAGTGCGCTTGTTTAGAAAGCCATCTTCTATACTTCCATAATCCTTAAGCAAAAGAAGAAAATAACAACCACCAAAGCAAAGCTTCTAATGCAAGAATAGTTCTTATCTATCACAAAGATTTCCAACAAATGGAATAGGAACAGAACACTATTGGTATTAATATGGTGTCCACATTAGAATCTCCATTTATGTAAGATGAGACAGGAAGATGAAGACAAGTGAGAAATACTTTCTTTGAAGCAAACAGACAAAAACAGCTTGTTACAAACAAATATTGTCCCTGCAAAGAAAGAAAATATTGACCCCCCCCCAAAAAAATCTCCTCAAACTTATTAACCAAGAGATAGGGTTGTTTGAAGATAAGGGACTAGAGAAAATACTGATATTTAAGAACGTCTTATAACTATCTCCTTATCATTCCCTTAACCAGCATACATTCAGAATTTTTTAGCAACTGGAAAGTTTTTCACAGCTTGATGATATCATTGATAGACTAATATCACTTTAAAAACAATTGTAATTTTACTTCATTTTAAACCCTAATTAAACTATTTTATGTAGAATTTCCTTCAAGCAATATTTTATTTTTATATTAAAGTGATATGGTTAATATATTTCAGTATATTTGCATTTATGCTTATGAATTTTTATATTTGAAATGTAATAAATACTTAGTTTTCCTGATCTCGGGTACTTAATATGTGAAATAAGTACCAAAACCTCCTGAAATTTTATCCAGTATTTAAATTACTGTTTAGCTTGGTGCTGGAGGCCCTTCCTGGCAGCCCCTTGTCTACAGTCCCAGCCGCCCTCCTGCATCCCCATCCCGGGGATGGGTATGTTTATCTGTGTTTCCTTTTCCAAGTAGAGCTTGGATCCAGTCACCTCTATTCCTTTGCTGGAGGCTCCTTCTTCAATTTTTACCTATAAAGGTTACATGGGACGAGCACAACTGGTAGAATGGAATCTTAAAGCAAATTCATTTTTGTCTCCCACTATCTTTTTAAGTCTGCACCAAGGGGCTATTTCTCTCTTACATTTAGAAAAGACAAAGGTTGTCCCTCAGAGGTAATAACAGTGCTGTCACTTTTTAGGGCACAAAATGTCAACCAGGCATTTAAATGGGAGTCCGAGATGAGAATTGTTGTAACTTCAACTTACAGTTGAAGTGTGTCCTCTCCTCCAGCTTCAGCTGGCTGCAGGCTAGAAGTCTGAAATATGAAGATCGGGAGAGGGACTCTTGGCTTCTCTCTTTCCTCCTCTCATGCTCCTTCTTCTCTTCTCCCATCATACAAACTTGTTTTTGGCCCTTTCAGGGTCTGGAGCCTGGGGAGGGGAATTCGTGGATTCATAGAATTCTTGGTGATCGATGCTGTGGAAGTGATCAAGCTGGTGCTCTCTGGACCTTGAAGATCTTTGAAGCCAATTTCCCTCTTGAGGGACTTTCATGGGTTCCTCAGAGACCTTCCCTTTCCCCACTTCTGCAACATCTACACGTCCAACAGCAGTTCATTTCCAGCTTTCACCCCCGCAGGAGGCCGTTTCGACCAGGGGCTAAGCATAACCATGTCAATTCCCTTTCCCTCAGGGATCTCATTTGGTCCATAGGAAACACCATTCACCCAGACAGACTCTGGGAGTGTACTTAAGTACAATTATTTCCACCAAAAATTTGTAAGTTCCTCTAAGGTAGACACTATGCATCTTTGTTTTTATATCACTAAAGTCTTACACACAATATGTAAATAATATTTGTTATATCCAAGAAATGGATTGCTCAATATTGCTGTGTATGGTAAAGTCGTGGAAAGTAGATAATCTTTCCAATTCAACCTCTATCTACCGTCCTGAGTTTTAAGCACTGTGGCCAGTTGAGGATACAGGCACAGACAAGACAAAGTCCTGTCTAGAAGCACTCATAATCAGCAGAAGAGATGGTATATTACAAAAAGTTACATAAGTCTACAATAAAGGTGTGATCTAAAGGTTGTGCATAGGAGAGAGTGGTTAACTAACCAGGATGCTCAGGGAAGTCTTCATGAAGTTGGAACTACTTGAATTTTTTTAAAAATTGAGCTATAATTTACTTATCATGAAGTTCATGCTTTTAAAGTATACAATTCAGTGATTTCTAGTATGTTCACAAGGTTGTGCAACCATCACCACCTTGTAATTCCAAAACATTCATCACCCTCAAAAGAAACCTCATGGGCTTCCCTGGTGGCGCAGTGGTTGAGGGTCCGCCTGCCGATGCAGGGGATGTGGGTTCGTGCCCCAGTTCGGGAGGATCCCGCATGCCGCGGGGCGGCTGGGCCCGTGGGCCGTGGCCGCTGGGCCTGTGCGTCCGGAGCCTGTGCTCCACAACGGGAGAGGCCGCGGCAGTGGGAGGCCCGCGTTCCAAAAAAAAAAAAAAAAAGAAAAGAAACCTCATACTCCTGAGCAGTCTTTCTCCATTCCCCCTCCGCCAGCCCCTGGCAACCACTTATCTACTTTCTGTCTTTATGGATTTGCCATTTCTAGACGTTTCATATAAATGGAGTCATACAATATGTGGTCTTCAGCGTCTGGCTTATTTCTCCTAGCATGATGTCTTCAAGGTTAATCCATGTTGTAGCACATATCAGAATTTCCTTCCTTTTTAAGGTTGAATAATATTCCACTGTATGTATATACCGCTTCATCCATTGATAGACATTTGTGTTATTTCCATTTTGGGGGCTATTGTGAACAGTACTGCTATGAACATGGGTGTGCAAATATCTATTTGAATCCCTTCTTTCAGTTCTTTTGGGGAGACATCCAGAAGTGAATTGCTAAATCTTGTGGTAATTCTGTATTTAATATTTTGAGAAATCACCATAATATTTCCCATCGCAGCTGCACAATTTTACATTCCCACCAGGAATGCAGAAGAGTAGCAATTCCTCCAAATCCTTGTCAACACTTATTTTCTGTTTTCTTTTTGTTTTTTTATAATAGCCATCCTAATGAGGTGAAGAGGAATCTCACTGTGGTTTGGGTTTGCATTTCCCCAATGATGGTGATTATCTTTTCATATGCTTGTTGGCCATTTGTATATCTTCTTTGGAGAAATTTGTATTTAAGTCAAAAGGCTCACTTTGTTTTTTCTTTTGTTTTGTTTTTTTTTAACTTTTATTGAGGTACAGTTGTTTTACAGCGTTGTGTTAGTTTCTGCTGTACAGCGAAGTGAATCAGCTGTATGTATACATATATCCCCTCGTTTTTGGATTTCCTTCCCATTTAGGTCACCACAGAGCACTAAGTAGAGTTCCCTGTGCTATACAGCACGTTCTCATTAGCTATCTATTTTATACATATTAGTGTATATACGTCAATCCCAATCTCCCAATTCATCCCACTTTTCCCTCCTTTGGTATCAATACATTTGTTCTGTACGTCTGTGTCTCTATTTCAGCCTTGCAAACAGGTTCATCTATACCATTTTTCTAGATTCCACATATATGTGTTAATATATATATTTGTTTTTTCTCTTTTTTTAATTTTTGAATTTTATTTTTTTATACAGCAGGTTCTTATTAGTCATCAATTTTATACACATCAGTGTACACATGTCAATCCCTATCGCCCAATTCATCACACCACCATCGCCACACCCCCGCGGCTTTCCCCCCCTTGGTGTCCATACGTTTGTTCTCTACATCTGTGTCTCAACTTCTGCCCTGCAAACCGGTTCATCTGTACCATTTTTCTAGGTTCCACATACATGCGTTAATATACAGTATTTGTTTTTCTCTTTCTGACTTACTTCACTCTGTATGACAGTCTCTAGATCCATCCACGTCTCAACAAATGACCCAATTTCGTTCCTTTTTATGGCTGAGTAATATTCCATTGTATATATGTGCCACATCTTCTTTATCCATTCGTCTGTCAATGGGCATTTAGGTTGCTTCCATGACCTGGCTATTGTAAATAGTGCTGCAATGAACATTGGGGTGCATGTGTCTTTTTGAATTATGGTTTTCTCTGGGTATATGCCCAGTAGTGGGATTGCTGGATCATATGGTAATTCTATTTTTAGTTTTTTAAGGAAACTCCATACTGTTCTCCATAGTGGCTGTATCAATTTACATTCCCACCAACAGTGCAGGAGGGTTCTCTTTTCTCCACACCCTCTCCAGCATTTGTTGTTTGTAGATTTTCTGATGATGTCCATTCTAACTGGTATGAGGTGATACCTCATTGTAGTTTTGATTTGCATTTCTCTAATAATTAGTGATGTTGAGCAGCTTTTCATGTGCTTCTTGGCCATCTGTATGTCCTCTTTGGAGAAATGTCTATTTAGGCCTTCTGCCCATTTTTGGATTGGGTTTTTGTTTCTTTAATATTGAGCTGCATGAGCTGTTTATATATTTTGGAGATTAATCCTTTGTCTGTTGATTCGTTTGCAAATATTTTCTCCCATTCTGAGGGTTGTCTTTTTGTCTTCCTTATGGTTTCCTTTGCTGTGCAAAAGCTTTTAAGTTTCATTAGGTTCCATTTGTTTATTTTTGTTTTTTATTTCCATTACTCTAGGAAGTTAATCAAAAAAGATCTTGCTCTGATTTATGTCAAAGAGTGTTCTTGCTATGCCTCTAAGAGTTTTATGGTGTCCGGTCTTACATTTAGGTCTCGAATCCATTTTGAGTTTATTTTTCTGTATGGTGTTAGGGAGTGTTCTAATTGCATTCTTTTACATGTAGCTGTCCAGTTTTCCCAGCACCACTTATTGAAGAGACTGTCCTTTCTCCATTGTATATCCTTGCCTCCTTTGTCATAGATTAGTTGACCGTAGGTGCGTGGGTTTATCTCTGGACTTTCTATCTTGTTCCATTGGTCTATCTTTCTGTTTTTGTGCCAGTACCATATTGTCTTGATTACTGTAGCTTTGTAGTATAGTCTGAAGTCAGGGAGTCTGATTCCTCCAGCTTTGTTTTTTTCCCTCAAGACTGATTTGTCTATTCGGGGTCTTTTTTTTTTTTTTTTTGCAGTATGTGGGCCTCTCACTGTTGTGGCCTCTCCCGTTGCGGAGCACAGGCTTCAGATGCGCAAGCTCAGCGGCCATGGCTCACGGGCCCAGCCGCTCCGCGGCATGTGGGATCTTCCCGGACGGGGGCACGAACCCGTGTCCCCTGCATCAGCAGGCAGACTCTTAACCACTGCGCCAGCAGGGAAGCCCTATTCGGGGTCTTTTGTGTCTCCATACACATTTTAAGATTTTTTGTTCTAGTTCTGTAAAAAGTGACATTGGTAATTTGATAAGGATTGCATTGAATCTGTAGATTGCTTTGGGTAGTACAGTCATTTTCACAATATTGATTCTTCCAATCCAAGAACATGGTATATCTCTCCATCTGTTGGTATCATCTTTAATTTCTTTCATCAGTGTCTTATAGTTTTCTGCATACAGGTCTTTTGTCTCCCTAGATAGGTTTATTCCTAGGTATTTTATTCTTTTTGTTGCAATGGTAAATGGGAATGTTTCCTCAATTTCTCTTTCAGATTTTTCATCATGAGTGTATAGGAATGGAAGAGATTTCTGTGCATTAATTTTGTATCCTGCAACTTTACCAAATTCATTGATTAGCTCTAGTAGTCTTCTGGTGGCATTTTTAGGATTCTCTATGTATAGTATCATGTCATCTGCAAACAGTGACAGTTTTACTTCTTCTTTTCCAATTTGTATTCCTTTTATTTCTTTTTCTTCTATGATTGCCATGGCTAGGACTTCCAAAACTATGTTGAATAATAGTGGTGAGAGTGGATATCCTTGTCTTGTTCCTGATCTTAGAGGAAATGCTTTCAGTTTTTCACCAGTGAGAATGATGTTTGCTGTGGGTTTGTCGTATATGGCCTTTATTATGTTGAAGTAGGTTCCCTCTATGCCCACTTTCTGGAGAGTTTTTATCATAAATTCGTGCTGAATTTTGTCAAAAGCTTTTGCTGCATCTATTGAGATGATCATATGGTTTTTATTCTTCAATTTGTTAATATGGTGTATCACATTGATTGATTTGCATATATTGAAGAATCCTTGCATCCCTGGGATAAATCCCACTTGATCATGGTGTATGATCCTTTTAATGTGTTGTTGGATTCTGTTTGCTAGTATTTTGTTGAGCATTTTTGCATCTATATTCATCAGTGATATTGGTCTGTAATTTTCTTTTTTTGTAGTATCTTTGTCTGGTTTTGGTATCAGGGTGATGGTGGCCTCATAAAATGAGTTTGGGAGTGTTCCTTCCTCTGCTTTTTTTTGGAAGAATTTGAGAAGGATGGGTGTTAGCTCTTCTCTAAATGTTTGATAGAATTCACCTGTGAAGCCATCTGGTCCTGGACTTCTGTTTGTTGGTAGATTTTTAATCACAGTTTCAATTTCATTACCTGTGATTGATCTGTTCATATTTTCTATTTCTTCCTGGTTCAGTCTTGGAAGGTTATACCTTTCTAAGAATTTGTCCATTTCTTCCAGGTTGTCCATTTTATTGGCATAGAGTTGCTTGTAGTAGTCTCTTATGATCCTTGTATTTCTGCAGTTTCCATTGTAACTTCTCCTTTTTCATTTCTAATTTTATTGATTTGAATCCTCTCTCTCTTTTTCTTGATGAGTCTGGCTAAAGTTTTATCAATTTTGTTTCTCTTCTCAAAGGACCAGCCTTTAGTTTTATTGATCTTTGCTATTGTTTTCTTTGTTTCTATTTCATTTATTTCTGCTCTGATCTTTATGATTTCTTTCCTTCTACTAACTTTGGGGTGTTTTTTTTTTTCTTTCTCTAGTTCTTTTAGGTGTAAGGTTAGATTGTTTATTTGAGATTTTTCTTGTTTCTTGAGTGAGATTGAATTGCTATAAACTTCCTTCTTATAACTGCTTTTGCTGTGTCCCATAGGTTTTGGATCATCGTGTTTTCGTTGTCTTTGGTCTCTAGGTATTTTTTGATTTTTTCTTTGATTTCTTCAGTGATCTCTTGGTTATTCAGTAGCATGTTGTTTAGCCTCCATGTGTTTTTTTTTTTTAAACAGCTTTTTTCCTATAATTGATTTCTAATCTCATAACAGTGTGGTTGAGAAAGGTGCTTGATATGATTTCAATTTTCTTAAATTTACCAAGGCTTGATTTGTGATCCAATATGTGATCTATCCTGGAGAATGTTCCATGTGCACTTGGGAAGAAAGTATTCTGCTGCTTCAGATGGAATGTCCTATAAATATCAGTTAAATCTATCTGGTCTATTGTGTCATTTAAAGCTTGTGTTTCCTTATTAATTTTCTGTCTGGATGATCTGTCCATTGGTGTTAGTGAGGTGTTAAAGTCCGCCACTATTGTGTTTACTGTCAATTTCCCCTTTTATGGCTGTTAGTATTTGGCTTATGTATTGAGGTACTCCTATGTTGGGTGCATATATATTTATAATTGTTATATCTTCTTCTTGGATTGATCCCTTGATCATTATGTAGTGTCCTTCCTTGTCACTTGTAACAGTCTTTATTTTAAAGTCTATTTTATCTAATATGAATATTGCTACTCCAGCTTTCCTTTGATTTCCATTTGCATGGAATATCTTTTTCCATCCCCTCACTTTGTCTGTATGTGTCCTTAGGTCTGAAGTGGGTCTCTTGTAAACAGCATATATATGGGTCTTGTTTTTGTATCCATTCAGCCAGTCTGTGTCTTTTGGTTGGAGCATTTAATCCATTCACATTTAAGGTAATTATAGATATGTATGTTTCTATTACCATTTTCTTAATTGTGTTGGGTTTGTTTTTGTAGGTCTTTTCCTTCTCTTATGTTTCCCACTAAGAGCAGTTCCTTTAGCATTTGTTGTAGAGCTGGTTTGGTGGTGCTGAATTCTCTTAGCTTTTGCTTGTCTGTAAAGTTTTTGATTTCTCCGTTGAATCTGAATGAGATGCTTGCTGGGTAGAGTAATCTTGGTTGTAGTTTTTTCCCTTTCATTATTTTAAATATATCCTGCCATTCCCTTCTGGCCTGCAGGGTTTCTGCTGAAAAATCAGCTGATAACCTTATGGAGATTCCCTTGTGTGTTATTTGTTGATTTTCCCTTGCTGTTTTCTCTTTGTATTTAATTTTTGATAGTTTGAATAATATGTGTCTCGGTGTGTTCCGCCTTGGGTTTACCCTGTATGGGACTCTCTGCATTTCTTGGACTTGATTGACTATTTCCTTTCCCATGTGAGGGAAGTTTTCAACTATAATCTCTTCAAATATTTTCTCAGACCCTTTCTCCTTCTCTTCTTCTTCTGGGACCCCTATAATTTGAATGTTGGTGCGTTTAATGTTGTCCCGCAGGTCTCTGAGACTGTCCTCAATTCTTTTCTTTCTTTTTTCTTTATTCTGCTCAGTGGCAGTTATTTCCACCATTCTATCTTCCAGGTCACTTATCTGTTCTTCTGCCTCAGTTATTCTGCTATTGATTCCTTCTAGAGTATTTTTAATTTCAGTTATTGTGTTGTTCATCACTGCTTGTTTGTTCTTTAGTTCTTCTAGATCCTTGTTAAATGTTTCTTGTATTTTCTCCATTCTGTTTCCAAGATTTTTTGTGTGTGTTTGTTTGTTTTAACATCTTTATTGGAGTATAATTGCTTTACAATGGTGTGTTAGTTTCTGCTTTATAACAAAGTGAATCAGCTATACATATACATATATCCCCATATCTCGTCCCTCTTGCGTCTCCCTCCCACCCTCCCTATCCCACCCCTCTAGGTGGTCACAAACCACCGAGCTGATCTCCCTGTGCTATGCGGCTGCTTGTTTCCGAGATTTTGGATCATCTTTACTATCATCACTCTGAATTCTTTTTTAGGTAGATTGCCTATTTCCTCTTCATTTGTTTGCTCTTGTGGGTTTTTACCTTGCTCCTTCATCTGTAGCATATTTCTCTGTCTTCTCATTTTGTTTAACTTACTGTGTTTGAGGTTTCCTTTCTGCAGGCTGCAGGGTCTCAGTTCCTCTTACTTCTGGTGACTGACCCCAGTGGGTGTGGTTGTTCCAGTGGCTTGTGTAGGCTTCCTGGTAGGGGGCACTGGTGCCTGAGTTCTGGTGGGTGGTGTGTTTTGGGGTGTCTGTGAGCTTAGTATGACTTTTGGCAGGCTGTCTGCTAATGAGTGGAGTTGTGTTCCTGTCTTGCTAGTTGTTTGGCATGAAGCATCCAGCACTGGAGCCTGCTGGCCATTGGGTGGAGCCAGGTCTTGGTGTTGAGATGGAGACCTCTGGGAGAGCTCTTGCTGATTAATGTTCCTTGGGCCTAGGAGTTCTCTAGCAGTCCAACATCCTGGACTCAGCTCTCTCACCTCAGAGGCTGAGGCCTGACCTGTGGCCAGAGCACCAAGACCCTGCAAGCTACATAGCATGGAAGAAAAGAAAAAAAAAAGAAAGAAAGAGAATGAACAAACAAACCCCCAAGACGCATGGTAAAAGCAAAGCCAAACAGACAAAAACACACAAAGAAACACACATACACAAAAAATAGAAAACAAAAAAGAAGAGAGCAACCAAACAAATAAATGAACCTATAAAGGAAAACAAACAATAAAAACTAAACTAACAAAAACAAAAGCAAAAAGCTCATTTTTGAATTGAGTTGTTTGTTTTTTGTTGTTGACTTGTAGGAGTTCTTTATATATTTTGGATATCAGTCGCCTATCAGGTATATGCTTTGCAAATATTTCCTCCCATTCTGTGGGTTATCTTTTTCATTTTGTTGATAGTGTCCTTTGATACACAAAAGTTATAAATTTTGAAGTCTAATTTTTTTCTTTTGTTGCCTGTGCTTTTGGTGTGATATCTGGTGATCATGTTTGAAATGTGAGTGTATTTGGAAGAACAGTGCTTTATCATTAGTCATTAGAACATGTGTGCATAATGTATTGGTCATTTTCTAACTTTAGCCGGTGGCAGTCAGTTTGTGGGTAAAAGAGAGGAAGATACCTGAAGAAGAGGTTGGGGTAGGATGTCACAATGAGTGAAAGGACTTTTGCCAGTACTAGAGCAATAGCTCTCCAACAGGGAAAAGGAAAAGGGTTCCTGGTAGGGGGAGAGAGATGTGTTGAGAAGAGGAAGCACTAACAGATGAAATGGTCTTATTGAAGTAAGGTGAAAGCAACTGTCATGAAAAAGCTGTGAGGGGGTGCCTTTAAAAAACATCCCTCAGAGTCTTCTTGGTTCAGTACTGTAAATTAGGGAAGCATGCCATATGTGAAAGCATTATAAAAGTGCTATGTAAGATTGCATTATTGTTATTAATATGTTTGTTCAGTAAATAAGCATATAAAAATGGAGCATAGTGACTTGGACCTAGGAGGGATGTAGTATAAATGGAAATACACCACCTAGATCTCTCTTCCAGGAAGACTTACTGCCCACCTGCAGGGAGTGTGATCAACAGAGAGGTCATGCCCTTCTGCATGCAGTCTGCATTTGGTGATTGAGAGGGTTGAGAGAATAAAGGTCAGGGCATTTTGACCCAATGTGGGACACTCTTGTGGGCATTGCTTGCTCTTAACTTCCTACTGAGGTGGCTAAGATTTTCAGGTCTTTACTACAGTTTAATGTCTTCCTCTGCTTAATCCTTCTTCCTCTCCCTTTCTTTACAGTGCTGATACCCCTAAAACATCTTATACCAAACTCCATCTCAACATCTGCTTCCAAAGAACCCAACCTTAGAGATTATTTAGTCTGAACTCTATCTTTTTTAGATAATAAAGATTATTTTTTCCAAATTCAAAACTATTCTCACTTCTTGTAGAATAGGTAAATATTTATGTAGAAAGAAAAAAACATCATGCATATTGGCCACCACCTTTGGAGACCAGTGATAACAATCTTAAGTAACTATTCCAACCTTTGAGTGTATCATAATTTACTTACCTCTTAAATGATTATTACTGTTCCCAGTTTTTTTCTGGTTTTTCCCTAGCATAAATAATGCTATAATAAACATTTTGTGCATAAAGGTTTTATGTGTTCTAAATTATTTTCTTAGGATAGATTCCCAGAATTACTGGGTTAAAGGGTACTCCATATTAAAGGCTCTTGTTGGATAGTTTTTCAGAGGGTTGAACCAGCTTTCACTATCATTAACAGAGTACAACACGGCAGTGGCATTCCCATTTCAGTGCATTTTCTCTATGATTTTATAGACAAGATAATTACTGGTTAAATAGTAATTTGTGACAGTGTAGTGTCTCTGTCACAAATTTAGATGAATTTGTGAATTTAGATTACATTAATTCTCGTTAGCCCAAAATGCGTATAAAACCTAAAAGTGTAAAGCAGCTCTTCTCATCAGCTCACCAGTATTCTTTATTCTCAGGCATGGAATGCCAATCTTCAGAGGATGCTTTTGTGGGGAAGGAGGTGAGTAGGTAGTGATGGTAAAAGTGCAGAGATTCCTCCCTGGGGAATCATTAGAGATAAATCACAAAGGGAGGGGCCTTTAAAAGAACCAGGGGGGCGGGCGGGGGTGGGGGAAACGACTTCCCTGGAGGTCTAGTGGTTAAGATTCTGTGCTTCCACTGCAGGGGGCATGGGTTCCATTTCTGGTTGGGGAACTAAAATCCTTCATGTTACGCGGCACGGCCAAAAAAATAATAAAAATAAAATAAAAAATAAGTAAATTAGGCTTAAAAAAAAGAACCAGCTGGGCAGAGACTGCAGCAGTGGAAGGGGACCTGTGGGCTAGGTGGGTCCCCCTGTTTCTATCATGATGCTACATATATGTGGTAGCAGTGGACCCAAACACAGCAGAATACTTGGGACAACTGCACAAAATAAAATGTTATTTCATTTTACAAAATGGTGACATTCTGTAACACTTTCTATAATGTTTGGTTTTTTTTTGCGGTACGCGGGCCTCTCACTGTTGTGGCCTCTCCCGTTGCGGAGCACAGGCTCCGGACACGCAGGCTCAGCGGCCATGGCTCATGGGCCCAGCCACTCCGTGGCATGTGGGATCTTCCCGGACCGGGGCACAAACCCGTGTCCCCTACATCGGCAGGCGGACTCTCAACCACTGCGCCACCAGGGAAGCCCGTGATGTTTTTTTTTAATTGGGGTATAGTTGTTTTACAATGTTGTGTTAGTTTCTACTGTACAACGAAGTGGGGTAGAGTTCCCTGTGCTATACAGCAGGTTCTTATTAGTTATCTGTTTTATACATATTAGTGTATATGTCAGTCCCAATCTCCCAAATAACTTTCTTTTTTTTGCTTAACGAGTCATAAAATTTTGGGGTGCTCCAAGGACAATGGTGCTTCAAGGACAAAGGACAGCCCTGCCTGAAAAAGTGTCAGCATTACACCACTGCCGGACTCTTAATCAGCCTTCCGCACCAGGTTGCATGGTTATGAAATTCCTGAGCCCACCTGGGCGACGCCCACCTGGGCTACGGGACCTGTCCCAAATAAGGAAAGGCATCTGGGCTGTCCCACTCCCACCCTTTATAAGGAAGGTATATGTGCCTTGACCAATCAGTGAACGAAATTTTCACCTCTGACCATTCCTTTGTTTTCTGGCTATAAAAACTGATCAGTACCACATGTTCGGGCTCAACTAGGAAGCTGAGCCCAAACTGGAAGTAGTCACCCAGACTACTAGGAAGTCGGCCTTTCATTCTGGCAGTGTCCCTCTAATAAATTCTGTCCTCTTTACATTCTGCCTTATGTCTGGAAATTCTTTTCCAACCCGCATTCCGACAACGACAATTTCCATGTCATTAAATATGGGTCTATGCATGATTTAGTTTGCATTGTGCTAAATGAACTATATAGATTCTGAAATAGGTGCTAATGTTTTCATTTTAAAGATGAAGAAACTGATGTGCAGAAAGTTTTCAAAACTTCTACAGGTCCCACAACTAGTAAGTGGAGGAACCCCTATTGAAATCTAGTTGCATCCAACTCCAAAACCCAAGATTTTCCCATTACACCATGTTGACCCTCAGGACATAAAAAATTAAGCCTAACACCAACCCTCTTTTGATTATCTGGCCAAAGCTCTGGGGAGTGGGTTGTCTGTATAAGAAAGCAGAGTGGTAGAAATGCAGCGGCAACCACGATCTCCCTGAAAATTTTCTGTTATTTTGCAATTAACAAGCTTACAGCAATTTAAAGTCCGTTCAGGCATTTAACTCTTAGACACTGGGCACACAAAGATGAACAGGGATGCCAGTTTAAACAGCTGTGTCTGCTTCAAGACATTTCAAAGGCAAGGGAAAAGGGGGAGCAGATTCCCAGAGTGAGCCAGTGGAGTGACCCCACACTGGCACCCCACCCAGGGGTCACCACTGGTCCCTCCCGTGCATACTGCTTCTGCCAGAGAATGTGACCTAATTAGAGTGGCACACATTTGCTCATACGTGAGATTCCTCTTGATACCAAAGGACGCCTTTCTCTCTGGCTTTTAGTGATGAAGACACCAGTTTTGGGGGGTTTGTTTGTTTGTTGTATTGTTGACTTTAAAAAATATACACACAACGTGAGTGTTGCGAGTTAAGTTTTATTTGGGTCAAAATGAGGACTGCAGCCCGGGAGACAGCGTTTCAGATAGCTCTGAGAGACAGCGTTTCAGATTGCTCTGAGAAACTGCTCTGAGCAGAGCCAGGATATATAGGAGTTTTGCAACAAAGAGCAGGTAATTGGGACCGTCAAAAGATTATTGTTATATAAAGAAAACCAGCTATCTCAAGTTAAGGAATTTAGTGCTTTTCTGTGTAGGGGAAGAGGCAAGAGTCTGGGCTCACTGAAATCATTCCTTTGATGTGCACCTTAGATTATCTGGGGCCTGTATTTTCACATCCTGAATTTCCTCCGTGCTCACCGTAGGGAGTGGCTGCAGTCTGATGGCTGCTAGATGGCAGGTATTCTTTTCAGCCCTGAGTTTCCTCAGGGCTCACCAGCTCACGTTGGAGGGCGGCAATCATTGGTGACTGTGACATCCTTTGTTTATTGACATGGCAGGAAATATTCTATTTATAAATATTCCATTCCATTTGTAAATACTCCATTTATCAGCGTCATATGCCAAGGTTCTGAGTCCCCGTTTCAGAGAGGACGTGAGAATTTGCCTCTCAGGTAGTATGCCGCTGATTCCCACTAGAGGGCACTTGCTGCTGACTCTGGGCGACGTGCCATTCGGCGGGGGCGGGGGCGGGGCGGATAGTAAGTCCCGCTTCTGTGATCAGCCTGCTGTCAGATTCACAAGACGCTTGTGGTACTTGGTTTGTTTGTTCTGGAGAACGGTTGGAGAGTGTTTCCTTGGCCAGCTGGGAGAGGCAGAGGGTGCGATGGGAGGGTTCCCTGCCCACCTCACTCTCCTCAACGCCCCCTCCACTCCCTTCCCTCCAGGACTCTTCTTAATCGCCCCCAGTGCCGCTCAGAGCCAGCAATGTTGGGAGGAGTAGATTAACCCTGGAGGGGTTGTGAGAACTCCCAGTTCAGAACACAAAGGAAGAAAGAACAGAACATTGAGATGCAAAGATTTATGAGCGAGAAAAGACTTCCGTAGGAAAAGGAAATTAGAAACCAAGCAAGCAGAATATTCAAAAGACAGCCACACACCACGCATAATGATGAAGTTTCCATGACTCCCTTCGGCTCAGGTCCGGCTCCTTAATAATTTAGATAGCAACTCTCCTTCCCTCGGCAAACACGTGGGTGTGGAGGCTTTGCGGACGTTTCCTCACTGCTCCGTTCACTGTCTCTGAGAAGAAGGTTAGGCTGTCCAGAAGGCTTCCTTCGGGTGTCCAGATGGAGAAGCAGGCTCTGCGAGCCTGCCATTTGCATAAGGTAACGGAGTGAGATGATGGTACTTCTAGGACCAGCGGGCACGCGTCCTGGTCAGTACCACGTGGACAGCGCCAAGGTCGTCCCTCGGGCGCCTCAGAAGGATGGGGGTGGGGCTGAGGAATGCAGGCAAATGTCAGTAGGTGAGTGGACTTCGAAATGGGGGCGGGCACTCAGACTGCACCGGGTTCCTTTGGAAAACGATGCCACGAAGTCCTCATCTCTGGTTGGGTCTTGTTCGGTTGGCCTGTGGCGTGGGAGATATCCGTGGCATGCTCGCGCTCCACTGCCATCCCCTAGTCCGGGTCCACTGCTCTCCATACCTGGGCTCGCAGCTAGTTTTCCCTGCCTTCACCTTTTCCTTGCAGTCGAGACCATGCACACTGCTACCGAAACGGCTTCCCAAAACACTGCTTCTCCCACGTCCCTCCCCAGATAGAAAACCTTCTATGGTGGAAGTCACAGACAAGTCCTCTCAGGCCTGTAGATATACTTTGTTTGACTACATGATGCTTTAAAAAAAATCTTTTGAATTCATTTCCAACATTGTAAAAGGAAGATTTTTAGATAAAAATCTGAATTTCTAGCTTTGAGGGGAAAATTGGCAACTCTAGGCCTGCATTTCCACATTGTAATTGACTAGAGCAAAGGAACTTCGTTGCCTTCAGACAGGGCACGTGTTTTCCAGTTCAGCTCCGTCCCTACCTCTCCGCTGTCTGCATGCCTCCCCAGCTTTACCCCACCCCAGTGAGGGTGACCTGCCTGGATCTTCTAGACTGGGTTCGTGATTCTTGTTCTATGAGAAACCCTGACCCAGTGCAGAGGGTCCAAACCAGGCTCCCCATCAGCATTACCGAAGGGACTCCAGCCTCAGAGGTGATCAATTCTGCACCAGTGATAATTCCATGTCTGGGTTTAAAAAAAAACAACACACACACTGCAAGTGATATTGCCTCTTTCCCAGGCAGTGGCACTGAGGATGGAAAGGAGGGGTCAGTTTTAAAGAGAGATTTTCAAATTGTATTATAAAAACAATACACTTTAGTGATTTGATTATGGGGAGTGAGGGAGCAAAAGAAGACTAGGATTGTCCCAAGGTTTCTGGTTGAGAAACTAGGTAGGTAGTGGTGACATTCATGGGTAGAGGGAGCCCTGGAGGAGAAGCGGGTTTTGGGAGACCACCCAGATGGAGAGATGTAGAAGGCAGTTGGTTCTGTGACTCCCAGGCTCAGTGGTGAGGCCTGGTGTGGAGACAGAGTTTGCAAAGCCACCAGCCCTGAGGTGGTTGATGAAGCCATGAAAGTGAAGAGATGGCCCTGGAGAGGGATGTGGTCTGAGAAGAGAATGGGGCCAAAGTCAGAATACTAGGGAACACCAGGCAGAAGGGGAGTCGGCACAGTGGCAAATACCAGGAGAAACTCTGGGAGAAGAGAGGTTCTCAAAGGGAGCGGTCAGAGAGGGCAAATCAAATGAGGTCTGAAAAAAGAATCTATTTGATTGGGCAGTTGGGAAGAGGTCATTTTTTGTTTTCAGAGTGCAATAGTTGAAGGGTAAGCGGCAGAAGCCTTATTTCTGTGAATTGACACATAAGTGGGAGAAGAATGGAAATGCGTGATTGCCAACCATTCTTTTGAGAAGTTAAGAAGGAAAGAAGACAAAGAAGTAGCGGAAGGAGTGGCAGAATTGGAGAGGGCGTTTTCTTTTTCTTGGGATGGAGGAGGTGTGTGCATTTTGATATGGGCAGAGGGCAGTGGGGAAGGAGAGGCTGACTTTGAGGGGTGGTGGGGGGTGGTGGTGGTGGATTAAGTGTGGAGCAGAGCCCGGGAGGACAGCGCAGGATGGAATGAGGAGCACGTGACCAGCTTAGACTGGGAAAAGGGACCCTTCACCCTCTGGGTCTGGAGAAAACAGGAGAAGGAGGTTGCAAGTAAAAAGGTGGGAAGTTGGAATTCATGTCTGATTGCTTCAAATTTCTTTGAAGTTGGAGGCAAGGCAGGTGACGGGAGGAGTGCTGAGGGTGTGGAGTGGCTGGTGTGGGACGTGGTCCTCTGGGGGTGCTCTGAGCCCTTGTGGTAGTGGCTGTTCCTCATATCTACTTTTCCTGTATTCTTTAAAGTTCTCTTTACTTTAAAAAAATTACTCATTTAAGGTGTAAAATTCAATAATTTTTAGCATATTTACAGAGCTGTACTACCATCATCACAATCCAACTTTATCAACATTTCCATCACCCCATAAAAATCCCTCATACCCACTTTTAGTCAATTCCCATTCTCCACCCCAGCCACCCACTAATCTACTTTTTTTCTCTCTACAGATTTGTCTATTCTGAACTTTTCATATAAATGGAATCATGCAATATGTGATCTTTTGTCTCTTGCCTCCTTCACTCTGCAGAATGTTTTCAAAGTTCATCCACATTGAACTTGTTTCAGTACTTCATTGCATTTTATGGCTGGATAATAGTCTACTGTATGGGTGGATCCCATTTATTTAGTCTTTCACCAGTTGATGGACATTTGATTTGTTTCAAGGCTTTGGCTATTATGAATCACGTTGCTCTGAACATTCACGTTCACGTCTTTGTGTGGACATACATTTTCATTTCTCTTGTGTAGATACCTAGGAATGGAATCACTGGGTTACACGTTTTTTGTTTCACTTTTTAAGAAATGCTGCCACCCTGTTTTCCAAGGTAGCCGCACCATCTTACATTCCCATCTTTTCATGTGCTTACCAGCCATTCATATATCTTCTGTGGTGAAATATCTATTCAAACTCTTTGCCCATTAAAAAGAAATAAGTAGTTTGTCTTATCATTGAGATATAAGAGTTCTGCTTTACTTTTTTACTAGACAATTTCTCATTATTCCAATCTCCTGATGTAGTTAATAATTCTTTATATTAAACTTCACCTGTTCAAATTACTGTGTGGTATCTCTCATTATCGCACACTGACTTACACAGGTGGCCACTAATACTTATTCTCTGATAAGCCAGCAGGAAATACCCAGAACAGAAATAAGAAAAAGTGAAAGCTTTGGATCTAGGAAGATTTGCATTTGTATCCCGGTTTTGCCACTGACTTCTATATGTCCTTAGGCAAGGCATTTAAACTTTATGAATTGCATGTTATCATCTGTAAAATAGGAAAATGATGTTCATTTCACAGGATTTTCTTAAAGATTATAGATAACATACATAATAGCTTATCACAGAGATTGGCACATAGCAACTCGATAAATGAGCCAACACAAACAGAAGCAAATGGTCAAGAGCTGAAAATAAATCTTAGGATGTTCTGTGGGTGTTCTATCTAGTCAAACCACATTTGATGAAAGGTCCTTGTTATTCAGTGAAAAGTGTCCTTAACTGGCACCTGAGTGCTGCTATCGTTAAAGAGGTGTCAGAGAGGCGAGTGATGGCTCAGGAAGGTCCTCAAACTGTGGCTGCACTTGGGAAGCTCATTATGAATTTGGGGGTGGTCTTCAGTTTCAGGGGGCCTATCTTATCAGTACCCCAGGGGCGTCCAAGCTTTAGAAGCCTGACTCAAGTCAACGAAACTCATACAGTTATTCTAGTCATTAGGTTAACTGGAATGACTCACTCAGAGACTGATCCATTACTCAGTAACTAAAAATTATGAAGTTCAGAAAACAATTACTTATTGTCATATTCAACTGACTATATAGAGAGACACAGCCTTAAATTAAAATGATCAAGTTCACATTTAAAAAAAGCATAAGTAACAACATATCACAAGCACCACTGCATTGCTTGTGACACTAAAGATTTAGTTTACCGGTAGGTTTGGACATTTTTAGATATCCTAGTTTGGTATGTGAGATCTTTTGCCCCTTAAAGAATGTTAGAACCAGAATCAGAAATAGACACAATGAAGGAGTCATAAAGGGGTAATATGTTGCCTGGTAGAGAATGGGTTTTAACCCTGATGGAGCTGGACGACAGCCAGCTGGGGACTGGCAGCAGCTTCTGCCTCTTGGGTGGGGAAGCTGGAGAATGAGAATACCTGCTCTTGTCCTGAGAGGGTCCTTTTAGTGCTCGATTTGGTCAGGTAGCTGTAAGACAAGTATCCATTCATTGTCCCTGGGGAAGCCTGCTTCAGACATGGAGTGCATGCAAGGCATGGATGGGGTTTTTGCTCAAGCATTTACACTCTGAGACCGGGGGACCAGGGGACAGCAGCTGGGCCACACAAGCCTGATTTCCTGCTACACACCAGGAACAAACTGGACTGGGTGGTTGGTGTGCTGCGTGCTTTTATTTAATACCAAACAGGCCATTTTTGTCACCAAGGAAGAACCACAATGTACCCTGTAAGAGGGCAGGAGACAGTGGATGTTCCCATCTGGAGAGGCAGAGAAATGAGGTGGGCTCTGGACGGAAGAGGGGAAGAGCTCTGGGTCTGGTGGAGGTGGGGCTGAGGTTCGGAGCATGGAGAGGTCATGGCATGTATCAGGTACTCTCTCTGTTGCACGTCCCTTGTCCAGTGTGAGCCATGTTTGGGGAGTTAAAGAACATGTTTGTGCCCACACTTAAGACACAGTGTGTGGAGTGAGCCGCTATTCCTGGAAGATCAAGTTCTGAGATGACAAGAGGCGAAAGCAGGGTCTTGGCACCTTGATGTTCTGGGGCAAGAGCTCTGGCTGAGATGACATGTGACAGAGAAGATTTATGGGACAAATAAGCTTTTCTCAGTGACCACTTCTCAATACTTGAGAAGGTGAGCCTGATAAGAGGCTAGACTTCCTGCAGCCATAGAGGACAGGGGCTTCGGCGATTGTTATCGGGGTGTTAAAAAGCCAGAGAATTTGAGCATTTCCAGGTTATGGAAATATAAATATAGACTTCCATGCCATAGGTCTAACAAAATCACTGAAACTTGCAGAAGTTTAATCTAAGGATAATACGAACGATCTGGCATTTCCAAATCATTATTAATGACCAGCAATGAAGAAATGACATTTCATCTCTTCTATTCCCCACCCCCCACCCCAGCTTGCTGCACTGGGAAATCTAGGTGGGGTCACAGAGCCCTTGCCTCACAGTGCTCCTCCTAACAGAGCATCTTGCTTCATGGCTCCTGCGATGGACCAGCTCTGATGCTGAAATAGAAATCTGATTCCGTTTCTACTCTTGACTTTTGTTTGTCTCTGTACTATTCATTACCCTGTGATTGTTAAGAGCTGGCTGCCCTTTCTGACTTTTAGACTTTCATGGTATCCTGGGACTTTTAGTAGTCTCTCTTTCCTTACTTCCACCTTTCTTCCTTCTTTCCTCCTTCTCTCCCCTGTTCTGAAAAAGGATTTAAGATGCTCATAGAGATACAGTTGATCAAGATAAGATACTAAATTTATGTAAAATATTAAATTAAATTAAAAGCAGATTAATAAAAGAAAGGAAAAATAAGGATGAGGAATAAGGGGGATACAAATATATATATAGACCCCTAAGAGTCCCAACTCTTGGCTACTGGTAGGCTGCCAGTTGGTCCAGGCTTTCTGGAGATCAATCAGAAAGAGAGGAGCTAACTAACTGCCCAGCTCACAGGGGTCATGAGGTAAAAACAAGCCATAACAACCCATTCTTTTTTTTTTTTGCGGTACGTGGGCCTCTCACTGTTGTGGCCTCTCCCGTTGCGGAGCACAGGCTCCGGACGCGCAGGCCCAGCGGCCATGGCCCACGGGCCCAGCCGCTCCGCGGCATGTGGGATCTTCCCGGACCGGGGCACGAACCTGCATCCCCTGCATCGGCAGGCGGACTCCCAACCACTGCATCACCAGGGAAGCCCACAACCCATTCTTGATAGGTTATAGATATCAGGAATATATATTTATATTCAACTTATTCCTAAAACCAGAAAGAAAATTTTTCTCAAGCTCATAAAGATCTTATAGAATGTGACAGGGGAGTTCCTCGACAATTCTAATGGTCTACACTGGGATGGAATTCGTTTGGGGTGACCATACCAAAGCTCAGTTCAGTAAAAGCAGTTCTCCAGGGGACCAGTTCAGTAAGATCTGCTGGTCTTGATTTTAATAGATGTTGGATGGTGGTGAGTTTGAGACTCTTCTCCCTCACAAGTCCTGGATCTAGCGGTTCTGTGTTTTCCAGCAAGGGCAGGACTTTAGCCCATAATGGATGTCGCACTGTGGGTAGGATCCATTATGGGGTAAATAATGGACTTTTGACTTTGTTCCCTGACAGAATCCTTCCACTGCTTACAGCTGGCTCCAGGAATTCCTCAGCTCAACCTAGGTTGCTCTCCTCTCTCCTTCCTGTCGATCCTTAAAGTTCTTGCATATTCATCTATTGTCATTGAAAGTGACGTCTTTTTTCTTACCATCTGTGCGGACTTGGGTGAGTTCTTCATCATTCCCAAGGCTTTTTCCCACTAACTGTAAAAGTGAGCTGTATCTATGTCATGGTTTTAATGTGAAGAGTAAATGAGAGATTATAAATCCTGTAGGTCTGTGCCTGGAAAATAGGAGGCAAAGGAAAAATCTTAGCTCTCCTCTGTCTTCCGCTCGTAGCATAATATGGTGTCTTTAAATGTATAGACTTTAAAAATCTAGTGCTGTACTTATTTCATGTGTAGTTTTTCCTTCTAAGGAGACTATGTCTTTCCATAGTGCTTTAGACATAGTAGGAACTCAGTGCCTGTGGAATGGATGATTCCAATTGGAATGATATGAAAAGGAGGAGTAGAGCAGGATAGAGGACAAACTCTACACTCCATCTGAGGGTCCGTATGGCAGCCAGTTAGAGCCATGGCAGGATCATGTTCCCTAGGTCCCCTCATATCATTCTCCAAAGTATTTCCCCTGTCAAAATGTGAGAGACAGACAGAGGAAGAGAGTTGTGGGGAGAGAGGGGGATAGAACGTAGGAGGAAGCTGGAACAGTCTTTTTTCCTCCTTACTCAACTTCAGTAAATAACTCAAATATTTTAATAGCCCTATTTTCTCAATTCTCCTGCAATTTAATTTGAGGCTCTTGGTAGTGCACAATTGTAAGCATAATAGGATTTTTTTTTTTTTTTACTTAAAGAGAAGCTTTGTGTTTGAATGAAAGTCACATACAGAAGGAATCTAATTATTTTTTTAAAAATCTCTTTATTGTAAAACAATTCTCAAACATGAGTCAAACACTCCCCCTGCCTCTTTCTCCACCAGCCTCTCTCAGTGCTACCTAAAGAGACTTGAAAATAACTCATGGTATTTCGGGGGAAGTCAGCAGGCTATTTAACTTATCCTAGATGGGTCTTAATAAAAAAGAATTATCCTGCCCTCAGTTTATGGAACAAAAGGGTGTGGGAGTGTCCAGGACGGAAGAGCTGAGCTGCTTGCCTGTTTAGGGAGCTCAAACATATCAAAGCATGTCAGAGCACTTAGGGCATCTGGCCATGGGTTCTGTTTGAATGCGGGCTTAATGAACCTAAAGGGAGAGGGGACCAGGACCAGTCAGAGCTAATGATTGGTCCTCATTTTAATAATTGCAGGCAGTAAGAAGGATACGTTTGAAGGTCCCAAACTAGAACATTTTACCTGGAGGAAAGGGACAGACAAGGGTACCAGTTCAATCCAAGGATGCTGTTTGGGTGAGTTGGAGGGATGATTTTGAGCATAACATTATATGATGATATAGAGTAGAGTATACCTTCCTGGTAAAACCTCAGGACAAGAACTTTGGACACCCACGTGTTGACTTCAAAATCAGGTAAGATCCATCCAATCCAGATATCTTTCTATAGCAAGACCTAAAAAAAAATCTTTTAACCTTAGGTCTTGGTGAAGATGTGAAAATTAAGAATGATATAACTCACATTCTGCAATTAAACTTCATATGTCTTACCATATAGCTAACTCACATGTAAGTGCATGTGTAAACTGTGAAGGTTTTAAGGAGACTCTCTAAGGAACTGGTAAAAGTCCTTAGGTCTGGCTGAGAGATTCCCCTGTGTTCTTGTTGAAGTCGTAATTCTGTTATCCCAGTTCTGTAGATTCTCTTCTATGTTCCATGCCTTTGTTTCTAAACAACAGGCTGTACTGAGATGTGTTTTTCTTCTGCTGGGGCCTTTATTCTATCTTTGTTATATGCTGGTTCATTTTATACGCAGTTTTTATCATTGTATTGCTACTATAATCTTTGACTTCCTCCAATGAGCAAAGAGAAATAATCAGACGAGAACTGTACAGCCTCCCACCATGCCATCTGCCCTCCTCCAGTACCTGTTTCATATTCTGCCTTCCGACTTTTCCTAAGACGAACCCTCCGTCTTCTCTGTAAGTCCAGCTCCTCCACATATGCCTTCAATCCCGTCCCCTTTCACCTACTCAAGCACGTCACTCCAGCACTTCTCCCCATCATCCACTGTCACTGGCCCATTCTCACCAGCATGCCCACATGCTGTTATTTCTCCCATCTAAAAAATAAATCTTTTCTTGACCCACTTTCTTCTGCAGCTACATTGCATTTCTCTTTTCCCCTTGAAACTCCTTGAAAGAGTTGCTGCCTCCAATTCCTTTCTCCCATCATCTTGGAAACCCACTCCAAGCAGGCGTCCATCTCCATTAGTTCACTGAAACTACTTTTATCCAGGTCAACAGTGGCTTCTATGGAGCTAAATCCAATAGTCATTTTTCATTTCTCATGATCAGCCAACTGCCCCTCCCCCATTACCTCTCCAACCTTATCACCAACTTCTCTCCCCCTCTAGCCACACAGTCCTTACTGTGCCTCAAATCCTCCAAGAATTTTTTCTCCTCAGGGCTTTGGACTGGCTGTTTCCTCTGCCCATGACGCTCTTCCTCAGATATCTGCCTGCCTATTTCCCAGACAGCTTTTCAAATCTCTGCTCAAGTGTCTCCTTTGAAGCGAGGTGTACCCTGACCATCCTATTTAAAACTGCACTCCCATCCCATCTGCTGTCACTTCCGACTTTTTTTTATTAGACTATTACTGTGTAACAGTAGTCGTTACCCAGTAACTATTATAATAGTAATAACTATTACTATTATATAACAATTACTAATAGTTAATAATAGTATTAACTATTACTGTGTAACAGTAATAGTTACACAGTAACTGTGTAACCCCCAAACTTAATAGCTTCAAACAACAATAGAAATGTCTTATCTCTCACAGTTTCTGTGGGTCAGGAATTAGGGAGTTCTAGGTGGTTCTGGCTGGGATCTCTTATGAGGTTGTAAGTCACATGTCGCCCCAGAGTGCAGTCGTCTGAAGACTTGACTGGGGCTGGAAGCTTCATTTCTAATATGGTTTATTCACATGGCTGTTGGCAGGAAGCCTCAGTTTCCTCCCACGTGGACCTCTCCCCAGGCTGCTTGAGTGTATGCCTCATGACATGGCAACCGCTACCCCAGAACAAGCAATCTAAGAGACAGCCAGGCCAAAACTGCAGTGTCTTTTATAACCTAGCCTTGGAAGTCACATGCCATCATTTCTGCAGTATCCAATCAATCTCACAGGCCAGACCTATTTAGTGTGGGAGGAGACACAAGTTGTGTTTCCAGGAGGTGGGATCACTAGGGGCCATGCTGGAGTCTATGGATTTCCATAGTACTCATCATCTTCAAACACACCGTATCATTTACCTATTTCAGACGTTTATTTTTGGGCTCCCCACACTAGATGTATGTTCCTCGAGGGTGGTGATTTTGATCTGTTTTGTTGAGAGTTCTACCTCTAAGTGTCTAGCACAGTGCCAGGCATATAGTAAGCACTCAGATATTTGTCAAATGAATGATTGGATATAAAGTTCTGTAAAATCCCATCTGCCTACCCTGATTATTATTCTGGAGCAGCTTCTCACTCTTAAATTGCAAGAGGCTGCAGATCCAGACGGCTCTTCACACTTCTCTGAGCATTCAGTGACCCATCTTTGTTTTCTGACCCAATCTATTTAGTGCCTTTGCTGGAGTGAATAACTTCCTGATTGAGATCTGAGCTAAAAACAAATTCTTCACCATTGGAACCCACCCCCGCAACAACACCACCATCTCTCTCTCTTTTTCCCTCTCTCTCGCTCTCTCTCTCTCTCTCTCTCTCTCTCTCTCACACACACACACACACACACACACACACACACACACACTAAGAGTTTTCTTTGACCGTTTCATGCCCAGTATATATAATAGTAATAGGGTGTCACCCACAATGTTTTCTGATTCTGTCAGGGCTAAGAGCTAAGGAGAGAATGATAATAAGTAAGAGGAAGTCAAAGGAAGGCATTCTGGGGTTCGGGTGGCTGTAAGAGAACCAAGGCCTTGTTCTGTGGTCGAAGAGAGGAATTATTAGCATCTGATGGCTACCGTGCCACTAGAGCTCAGGAATTACCGAGCAGAGAAGCACCACCTGTTCCCTCCCTGCTGGGTCTTGGCGGTGCAGGCAGCTGAGGTGGTAGCAGACAAGCTGGTGCCTGAGGAGGTGGGAGCCCCAGCTGAGGGGGCTGGTAGAGGGGCCGGTGGCCGCTGAGAAGGGCAGGGTCGAGCTGGTGAGGAGACAGCCCTGGCTTCTCCTCTGTCCATGGCTAATCCTTCCACCTGTGCTTTGGGGCCCATCCTGATTTTCTTTACAAGCTCTTGTTCAGCCTTCTCCCCATACCCGTTCCTTGCTTCTTCCTTCACCACGGGCTTTCCCCCTCAGTCTGCAAACATGATTAGCTCTCCCCATCCTAAAAACCTCTTCTCTCTCCTGGGACCACTTTTTCTCGGGTCTTAGCCACCCCCCAAATAAAACGAACACACACGCAAAACCACATTTCTCTACCATTTGTTCCTATTTACAACCACCTTTTGGCTTTCCTTAGCAAATTTATTAAATGAGCTATTTGTGTGCCTGGCTGTTCTCATCAATTTACTTAGTTATTTATTTAATAAGCAATTTACTGAGGACCTATTATGTATTAAATACTTAGAAGAGAGAAATGGAGTATGATTTCTGCCCTTAAGGAGCACTCTGCCTAATAGGGGACACGGGTCAACAAATTATAATGTAATGTGATAAGTATAACAAAGAGGACATGTGCAAGGTCCAGACGTAACACAGAAGAGGGTGTCATTGGCTCGACAGAAGGTAGGCAGGAATCCGAGATGGTTTCCTAGAGACGTGGAGTCTCAACAAGGTTAATAATACAGGGCGAGGGAGTGGGGGGAAACAGAGAATATCTTGGAAGCCAAATAAGAGATACTGGTCAACTTAATCAAATGCACAGAGAGATGATGTAAAGTGAGGAAAAATATACATAGG
The DNA here is from genome assembly GCF_951394435.1 of Stenella coeruleoalba. Classification (NCBI taxonomy): domain Eukaryota; kingdom Metazoa; phylum Chordata; class Mammalia; order Artiodactyla; family Delphinidae; genus Stenella; species Stenella coeruleoalba. The sequence continues at coordinate 106,526,297 of NC_137169.1, forward strand.
AGTTGGCAGCCTGAAGATTACTGGGGGAGTTGGAGGGAAGAGGATTGCAGTAGGATGAGAAGCAAACTTGAGCGAGAAGCTAGAGACAGTTTGGGCAGGAGCTTAGCTGAGCTGGAAGAGCATTGTAGGGTAGCAGCCAGAGAGAAGGTCAGGGTGAGGAGAGAAGTCAACAGTTCTCTGGGGCCATGAGAAACAGTAACATCATAGTCACCAGATTCTTAGGGGTGGTGTGAGGATTCAATGAGTTAATACACATAGAGTGACGGCGCCTGGCACACATTCGATTAGGAGGTGGGGGAGCAAGAATGCGAATTCTCGTGCTTTGGTGCCAATCCCGCGCTCATTCTGTTGCATCAGGAAGGCCTGGGGAAAGTCTTCCACACTCAGAGAGTTCTTGGGGTAATGGAGAGAGAGAAGAGAGTTTGGGCAGGGCCACCTGAGGCCACTGAGAGGTCTCGTTGCTCATTCAGGAGAAACAGGCTCTGAGCTTCCTGTGTTCTGACAGGGTCCCCTCATCACTTCTTCTCACGTGGCTTCTTAGCCTGACTTCTTCAGAGAGAAGGCCGCCTCCTAGGATGACAGCCCCAACGATGTCCCAGCCACACATTGCACGTGGGGAGCTTTGCCATCAGGGAGGGGACTGATGCTGAGGCTGGCTGAGCTGTGGCCACTGCAGTTTTGTTGGCTGCCCCGTGAGCAGGGTGGGAACGTCCTTCAGGGGGAGAGTTGTGGGAAGCTCTCAGACACCAGCCCAGGAGGATGTGAGCCACACGGACTAAAGGGAAGAGCAGAGCTCATTCAGTCCCTGATCTGGGACTGGTCTCAGATGAGGGCAAAATAGCATATTTAGTTTAAAAATGCCATTCATAAAGAATGGGGAAAAATCACCATAATCCTACCACCCAAAGGCAACCACTGTTAACATTTGGGGTAAGCCGTTCCAGACTTTTCTATTTAGTTTTTTCCACTTAATGTGCAAACTTCATTTCATGTTAACAAATAAATATATTTCCAAGTACATCATTTTAAATGATCGTATAGTATTCTTGTAAATCAACTAAAGGGGTAATTGAATGGAAGAGGAAGACATGGTTTGGGTAATCCTACATTTCACCTCACCAATCTCCCACCGGGCAGCCCCTCCAGAGACCACATTCCCACATACTCAGTGTATCTGAAACAGGGCTTTTGCCGCCAAACCATCCCCTCCTTCCAAAATTCCACTCTTCTAGTCACCCATACTCAAACTCCTAGAGTCACTTTGTCTTCCTTCCCTTAACATCTGCTAGTCACCATATCTTGCCAAATCTTCCTTTGCAATACTTTTTCACCCACCCCACTTCCTTTTCATTTCTGCTTTCAGTACCTGAGGCCAGAACATTATTAACTTGTTGCCTAATTACAACATTCTCCAACTTATTGCAATTACTTCTTAATTTATGTCCCTGCCGTCAGTCTCTCTCTCTTTTCTCTAATTCATTCTGCAGAATGCTGCCAGATTCAGATACTGCTCAAAAACCTTCGATGTCTTCAAATTTCCTAAAAAAACATATCTTATGTTTGTATAGCACATCTCATTTCATTTCTATTTCTGAAAATAAAGTATGCCTGGTAACATATAGGAACATATACTCTCATTAAAAGAGATCTACCTGTATCAATAATTTAGAAATATTTGTCACCCTCAATGCCTAGCCCAATACTTATAAATGGTAGTGACTCAATAGATATGAATGGATAAGTAAATAAATGAATGAAACTCCTTCTATTTTCCACTGACTTTCATCATAAAACTAGAGTTCTCAGGGTTAAAATTTTAAAGTTCATTAATGGACAGACTTGAAAATCTTGGCAAGGAAGACATTAGTAGGCATGAAGCTTTGTGCTGAGAATGTTGGTCGTGGGACATTTCCTTCACTTTGTATTTAGAGTTCTGTGGTAACACGTTACAGCATACCCAAAATTTAGGGCCTCTCGTGCTCTCTACCACTTTCCCTAACTTCTCTTCCTCAGATGACTGGAATATCTGTCATAAGCAACTTGGATGACAAGGTAAAGTATTCTTTTCTAGGATTTAATGAATTTGAGTGATGCAGAGAGAGGAAAGGAAACCTCCAGTTCAGTGAAAGGGACACACAGGTAACCAGAAAATTGAAGAGTCCTTCAGTGCAGCCTAGTGCTGGACTTTGGAATGAGAGTACATTGGACACTTAATATCCCATGCTGAACCTGATTCCTCATCTATAAGATAGAGATAATACCTGCCACGTATGGTTGTAGAGAATGTTAAGTGCAGTTAGGATGTGTTTGTGCTTATAACACATAGTAAAACAAGGCAATAAATAGCTCTCACTATTGTATTAGCCAGGGTTTTCCAGAGAAACAGAATCAATAGACTATATGAAATTTATTGTAAGGAATTGGCTCAGGTGACCATGGAGGCTGGCAAGTCCAAAATCTGCAACGTTGATGTCCCCATTCAAGTCCCAAAGCCAGCAGGCTGCTGTAGAACCAGGAAAAGTGATGTCCCAGTTTAAAGGCCATCAGGCAGGAGAATTCTCCCCTACTTGGGAGAGGGGCAGCTTTTTGTCTATTCAGAACTTCACCTGATTGGATGCGGCCCACATATATTATAGAAGGCAATCTGCTATACTCAGTCTACCGATTTAAATGTTAATCTCATCCAAAAACACCCTCACAGAAACACCCAGAATGTTTGACCAAATATCTGGGCACATCATAGCACAGTCAAGTTGAAACATAAAATTGACCATCACAACTATTATCAATAGTAATAAACTGTAGGCACAGAGTGCTATGAGAGTACATCACAGGATATCGATCAATCTGGAGTAGTAGGTATAGGGTAGGCCTTGGAGAAAAGGACTGATGAAGCCTTCCTAAAAGTTATGGAGTCTAATAGACTGTGGGTCACCCAGGTGAAGATGTCCAGAAAGCATTCAATATAGCGATTGGGGCTCAGGGGAGAAAACTGCCAGTTGGTAAGGATTTGAGGGCCAAGCCAGAAGCTGAAGCCATGAGAATGGATGAGAGCAGTCAGGAAAAGTGTATAAGTGAAAAGACGGGAATGGAGCCATGAAGAAAAACAGGATTTTACAGGGAGCCAACAGAGAGGACTAGCTAAAATAAAAACCAACTCAACTGAAGTGTTCCCCAAAACCCAAGACTTGAAACAAATAAATGCCTGCTTCTTGATCTGTTCTGTCAATTCAAAGATCTTAAAATGAGTTTGCAGAAAGTTGGTGCTACTTGTACTGAAACTATAAGCACACATTAAGTGAGGTCCTTGCAATATTTGGCTTCTAGCTGTTATCACAGCTTCCTTACTTTTGCAGGCTCCCCAACTCCGGACCAGAATGCTAGGAACCACCACTAGGTGTCCAAAGCAGGGGACAACCAAGTAGGTGGCCACCTACATGGAATGATTTGAGAAGGTCTTTCTACTCCCAACACCACCCCTACTAGTACCTGCAGCAATCTTTCCATCACAAAGTCCTTGACGGGAAGGACCATTTCCTATCCATCAGTAAAGAGAGTTGGCTCTGCTTCTAACTGGCAGCATGATGGAGAACCAGTCACTTCTCCCTCCAGGACTCAGATTCTTCCTTTATAGGAAGAGGAGACTGAACATGATGATCTTTAAAATCCTGCCTTGCCCTAACCTTCCATGAATCAGACTGTAAAGAATTGTTGAATTGTCTGAATTAATGAATTTGTGTTTTTCCATTTGGGTTAGGAAATCCCACTAGGAGAGGCAACAAGTTATAAGCTGTTAATATTAGCACAAATTAATATTTCTGATTGCTGAGTGTAGAATCTTGTCAAATGGGAGGCCCTGTAGAATTTAGGGGTGTGAGGGGAGGAGAAATAAAAGTAGTCTCAGTGGGGGCACTGCTCATGAGAAGAAGCCTGTTGGGTGAGTAGGGATTAGGGTGGAGATGGTTGAATAAAATCTGTCAGCTAGGGGACCTACTGGAATATTAGAAATATGGAGGATTTGAAGACAAAGAGGGGGATTTCAGTTCAGTTTAACAAACATTTGTTAAGAATATACCATATGTCAGGCACTTGATTAAGTAGAGTGGATACAATAATGAGTAAAACCAAGTTCCTGACCTCAGGAATTCACAGTCAGAGACTGAGAGGGCCAAGGAACATTTCAACAGGGGGCGTTAATTATATAGCAAGTGGTTAAGAGTGCAGACTTCGGGCTAGACCGCTCGGATCTAAATCCCAGTTCCGCCACTTACTAGTTGTGAGACTTGGGCAAATTTCTTAACCTCTCTCTGTTTCCATTTCTTCATCAATAAAATGGGGATAATAATAATACCTACTTCTAGGGTCATTGTGAGGCTAGAGTGAGTTGCCTAGGATAGACTGTATCTGTTTGTTATTACTAAGTGAGCTATGGAGACAGGCAATAGGTACAATGGGAGAGGAGACCAGGGAAATCTCAATAGGCAAGTGTGTCCCCTACACAATCAGTGGTGATTCTGCATTTTTGCCTTTGTTTCCCTTTGTCTTTCCTGGGTCTCTACTAAACCACGTTCTTACTCATCCCACCCCACAGGGCCAATGATTTGCCATCACGAGCGAGTGGAGTTAAGTGTCTCACATCCTCGATGCCCCTTTCATAAGGAAGGCCTGGCCTCCAGAAAACAGCCATCTTTATCTTTGATTCCTGTCCAGTGTACTTTCCTTCAGCCACCTCCGTCTGTCTTCCTCACCGTCCTCCAGAGCTCCTGTCCTGAGGTCCTTTGTCCAGAACACTTGCACTTCTCATCACACTCTGAGCAGTGGGGGTCGCTAGTCTCCAGCTTTTTCTTCTCTTGGGGCTCTTCTTGGTCTCCTTCCCTCTGGGTGCAGCGTGCTCCTTTCTCCCTGCGCCATCCAGTGATATTAGGAAATCAGGAAGCAAAGACAGATTCAGGGCAAGGAACTGAGAATGCTACAGCGTAGGAACCCTGAAAGCACTGGTCCAGGAAAGAGAGGTCTGGTTCACCCCGACTCTGCCACCAGCCTGCTGTGTGACCCAGGCAAAACTCTCCAGCTCGGTTCCCTTCCCTGGGTCAGAAAGTGAGAGTGTTGGATGAGGTCAGTAGTTTGCAAACTTCTCACCGCTAGGGACCTCTTTTATTGTTTCTCTCTGCACGGACTTCATGTTTTGAAAGATTTGATCTCCCCCTCCCCTAACCCCTGAGTTTTAAAGAATTATTTCTCCATATGTAATTAATCAGAGACTTTAAACAGCCAGAGAGAGATTGATAACACAGAACTGACAAAGCTTAATGAAAATCAAACATAAATCAGACTTTTAAAGACAGCTTTTGTCGGGCTTCCCTGGTGGTGCAGTGGTTAAGAATCCGCCTGCCAATGCAGGGGACACGGGTTTCGAGCCCTGGTCCAGGAAGATCCCACATGCCGGGGAGCAACTAAGCCCGTGCGCCACTTTGCGCTCTAGAGCCGGTGAGCCACAGCCCTTGTAGCCCGCGTGCCTAGAGCCCATGCTCCACGAGAGAAGCTACCGCAATGAGAAGCCCGTGCACCGCAACGAAGAGTAGCCCCCGCTCGCCGCAACTAGAGAAAGCCTGCACGCAGCAACGAAGACCCAGCGCAGCCAAAAATTAATTAATTAATTAGTTTTTAAAAAAGGGAGAGCTTTTGTCATGGATTCTTGGTAAGTGCATGAATTCCACTGGACTTTTTGAAGTATTGAAAATAGCTCTGGCTCTCCCATTGTCCCTTTAGTGTATTCCTGAGAGTCTAAGTTCTCTGGGCTGGAAAAAGTTGACTAGATGATCTCTAAAGTCCCTTCTATTCCACAAATGTTCTAAACCTGTGACATCCCTGTGTGGTTGCTGAGTTGAAATGCCCAGAGGCTGGAGATCCAGCCAGAAGAGGCTTGTAGGGGCTGTCTGTGGTTCTGTGCACAGTACAGTCAACCTCCAGCCATTTTGATGCTGTCATTCAAAATTGGTGTTACTTTCTCATGGGTTGAACTGAAGTCCATCTTTACTGAGTTTATGAAACAAGTTTTGCTAACTACAGTAGCATATGCCAAGTCTCCCAGTAGCTTATGGGGGCAGTAACAGAGCAGGCACAGAGTTTTCAGGCACTTAATCTCCTAACCTCACTTAGGTGCCCCGCAAAAATGATATCCTAATAATGAATCATTTTTACTATCGTAAATATCTGAAGTTCCCTGGTATTTTAAATCATTAATAAAACCACGTATCAGCTGATGAAATATTTTTTGATCCAAGAACTGTGCTAGGCATTGCGGGGTGAACTACAGAGGTATATAAGATGTAGCTTAATTGCATTTCTACAGAAATATTTTTTAGAACGTAAGCCTTTTTATACAGTGTGTATTAGAGATTTTGTTCCTATTCTCACTTGTGGGGAAACACAGAAGAGAGATGAGCAGAAAAGAGAAACTGAAAAAGAAGATTGGGGGAGCTAGAGGGTGCTCACTGTTGCCAAGGGAGCCGACCCAACAAAGGAGTTAGGACATTCAGCTTCTGCTTCTTGAGGCTGGAGTCGGCTTGGACCGTACCTGCTGGGCATTGTAGTTAGCAGAGGTATAAAAAGAGATGTTGAATGCAGGCCAGAAATGCCTTAATCAGTCTATTCAACAAATATTTACTGCCTATCTACCATATGCCAAGCGCTGGGGGGGAATATAATGCCAAATAAGTCCTGATCCTGGTCTTCAAGGAATTCTGAAGCCAAAGGCGAAGTCACATAGGGAAAAATATGTGACTTTCACATCCGTGGGTGAAAAGTGCCACGGGAGCACCAGGTAACACAGAGAAGAGAGTGATTAATTCTGTCGTGGTTACTGAGGCCGCCTTACAGAGGAAGTGGCATTGAGGCTGGACCCTGAAGTAAGTTTCAGCCAAATTACTCAGGGCATTCCAGGCTGTGAGCATTCATAGTCAGCGGTGGCTGGACCTCAAGGGAGGACAAAGGTGAAAAATTGAAGATGAGGCCAGCACGCTAGGCCATATTGAGGAGAATGAAGTACTGTTATAAGGCATTGCTTTACTTGAAATATTTAAGTATATTTCCCCCAGGACTCAGTGGGGTGTGGCTCTCAGGTGACTAGCCAAGCCAATGAATAGGCAGACATTCAGTAACCGTGAAAACCATAGTTTAGAAATTGACAGGTTAACAGGTAAGAAGTTCTATTTAGAAGCATTTTTTACCTTGTGTTCTTGAAAATAATCTTAGAATTCCTATAAATCACCCATTTTGTGTAATACAGTACATACAAGTATTTTAAAAAATTGAACATATTTCAAATCTGTCAAGGAATAGTCGTTTTTATAGAAACAATTTATGCCATCAAAAACATATGTATTAATGTATTAATAACCGTATGTTGCTCTCTTAAGACTTTTATCACTGGGCTTGTTTTTTTTTTTTTTTTTAAATAAATAAATTTATTTATTTGGCTGCGTTGGTTCTTTGTTGCTGCGCGTGGGCTTTTCTCTAGTTGCGGCAAGTGTCGTTGCGGTGCAGGGGCTTCTCATTTGCGGTGACTTCTCTTGTTGTAGAGCATGGGCTGTAGGCACGTGGGCTTCAGTAGTTGTGGCACACGGTCTCAGTAGTTGTGGCCTGTGGGCTCTAGAGCACAGGCTCAGTAATTGTGGTCCACGGGCTTAGTTGCTCCATGGCATGTGGGATCCTCCCAGACCAGGGCCCGAGCCCGTGTCCCCTGCATTGGCAGGCAGACTCTTAACCACTGTGCCACCAGGGAAATCCCCATTGGGGACTTAATTAATCTTGTTAAGTACAAGATTAATTGTGTTTGTAATAAAATATATGAGTAAATAAATAAAGCATTATTAATGTTTTATGGATAACTTAAATTCTGATAAAGAGGTATATGTTGAGCTGTCTATAGGAAGTTAAATAAAGGCAATTAGATTGTGCTGTGTGTTGTGTGACTATGTGTGAGGAGGAAAGGGAGAAAACAGAACTGAGATACACTGAGAAGAGAGGCTTGGGAAATAAGGAAGTTCCTTGAGGTTATTTTGTGAAAGCAAATGCCAGTTTAAAAACTAAAGCAAGGAAAGCCCCAAAGAGAGAAGATTGCATGAGTTATATAAATGAAGAAAATAAAGGAAATTTTATCAGTTTAAAAAAATACAAATAAATATACATAAAGCATGCGCAAGAGTGTATGTATATAGTACATACAGTAGACGAGATACGCATTACTGAATTAGTACACTATGCAATAAATATTTATTAAGCACTTGCTGTGTACCAGGCACACACATGGTTATTTCTTCCTTTCTTGGCATTTTTACTATATCTCTATGCGTTTGACCAAAGAAAAGTTGTAGAATTTTCTGCAATAACTTGGACTTTTTTTCAGTGTATTATAATTGCAAGGGGAATTTTTTTTATGTTTTCAAATATATCAAATCAGACCCAATACGGGTGAGTTTTTAAATAACCAGTGGGCTGTCTATTTTGTGAATGAGTGATGCCATCTTTCGGTCTCAATCCACAGCACTCTCTCAGAATTTAATTCTGAGACACACTTTCCTTATTCATTCATCCATTTATTTTCCATGGGATCTCAGGTACAGTGAACTGAGTTGGTCACACTCCCCAGTGCGTGGCTCCTCAGCACTACTGGTTTATTCAAGGACCTTTTACACTTTTCTCTGTTTCCCCTTTCATCCCCTCTCTAGTCTTCTCCTCTGCCCCATGAGTCCCTGCTCCTGTGTTTTTAACATCTATCCTTTCCATTCACGTTTCGTACATTTATTAGCTCTAGGTTGGAGGACTGGTCAGAACGGCAATGCAGGCTGAGCTGGTTACTTTGACCTTGTTTTACTGACAAATCAGGAAATGGGCCAAGCCGCGATGCAGAAGGTGTTCACCAGAAGGAGAAAACGTGGACTGAGTGGCTCCCTGGTACCTGCCTTGTTCTCGTCATGGAGACTTGTCTGTGAAGTGCAGTGGTCTCAGCATCTCCTGAAGAGTGAGGAATTCTCCAGATCACAGGAAGACAGAACTGTGGGCTCACTGCCTTTTGCCCCTTTTCGGCCTGGAGGATCACGTCCGAGGTTAGAGATGAGGTTGCATCAGACACTCTCAGCCCTACCTACAGATTCCATGACCACCTGTAAGAGAGCTGGAGTGGGGCTGGTCAGGGTCGAGAGGGGGATACAGTTTCACCTTGAAGTGAAAGGTTTTTGTTCGGTAATTTGGCAATATCCTCCTTTCCAGATCTCTTTAGATATTTGGAGTTTTCTTCATGCTATTCCCCGTTGAAGGAGAGGAAATGCGCTTTTGTGGATTAATATTTAACAGACCCTCAAATCTTGGCAGAGGCCATGAGATCACCCCATGATCTGTGTGACGTAGGCCTATAGCCTCCTGGGCTTCCCTATGTGTCTGCAACATGTTTACTGAGATTCTTTCCAGAGAAGTCCTAAAGGACCATCGTAACATTTTCACTTCATACATGTGGTATCCTTCCACTGCATAGAACAGACAGCTTGCACACCTACTGGATAAGGGACTGAGATAGAAGCAGAATTGGGGTGCGGGGGCTTCCCTGGTGGCACAGTGGTTAAGAATCCACCTGCCAGTGCAGGGAACATGGGCTCGAGCCCTGGTCCGGGAAGATCCCACATGCTGCGGAGCCACTAAGCCCATGCGCCATAACTACTGAGCCTGTGCTCTAGAGCCCGTGAGCCACAACTACTGAGTCCGTGTGCCACACCTACTGAAGTCCGCGTGCCTAGAGCCATGCTCTGCAACAAGAGAAGCCACCACAATGAGAAGCCCGCACACCGCAACAAAGAGTAGCCCCTGCTCGCCACAACTAGAGAAAGCCCGCGCGCAGCAACGAAGACCCAAAGCAGCCAAAAATAAATAAATAAAAAAAATTATTAAAAAAAAAAAAAGAATTGGGGTGGGAGACTGAGAAAGGCATAGTTTTTAAGCTCTGACTCAGTCTATTTTCTGTCGAGTCACTTTCGCTCTGAGTTTTCAGCTCTATCAGTCCCCGAGGGGTCACTGGGGACAACCACTTTGACTTTTGGAAACAGAGCCGAGGGTGTGGTTGCCGTGGCAGCCGGAGCTAAGAGTGTGGCTGGATAAGGCCCAGGTTCAGCTGTGCTGTGGTGACAAGGACACTGCCACAGTCCCGTTCACTTCCCTCTCCTGACTGTTCCCTACTCAGTGAGCATGCCAGCAACAGATCCCCCAGGGTGGCCGCCTGAAAGAGGCAAGGGAGATGGTGGAGGCCACGGGAGACGGGGAGGAGGGAGCGAGGAGGGTTAGTATCCGCTTTGTCACATGTGCTGCGATGGCCGGTGTGGCTCAGACACGGTACCTGCAGGAGCACACACAGCTCCTGCCCAGAGACTGGATGGGCACTCACAAGTATAACGGCACGGGTGCCTGGGGCAGGAGGGCGCTCCTTGGAACTCTCCTATAATTTCTTGTTGTTCAGAATCACGTGACCTCGGAGAGGGATCCAGCTCAGACCTCTGGGGGCACTTCAGACTGGCGTACAGAGGTGACCTTACTGTCATCAGAACTTTGTGACCATCCACAGCCTGCTACATGCAAGGTCCTCCCCAGACTGCAGGACTCATGTCAGACCAGAGTAAAGTAGGTCCTGACCTGAGCTCAGAACAGTGAAGGGTGACCATTTTTCCATTTTATGCACACAAGAGCACTTTTCATAAACAAAGTATCAATAGTTTAAATATACCTTTATTTTTAAGTCACTTTCCGGGAATTTCACAGCCCAAGTCCATTGACCTAGATGAACATTACCAGATCCCACTTCCTCTACCTACTGGCTGTGGGACCCTGGGCGAGTTATTTAAGCCTCAGTTTCCTCCTTCGTAAAATGCGAGTAATAATAGCTAACCCACCCCGGAGGGTTATTGTGAGATTAAATGAGTTCTTCCAAGTAACAAGCGCGTCACAGGGCCCGGCACATTCACTGCACCATAAATGTTAGCTCCCACTATGATTTTTACTTACAGCTGTTCTATACTTTACAAGAAATAAACACACTTGCCATGTGACTTCACCAAGAAATTACATTACCTGCCTTCAGAGAGATGTTGGGATCAACTGGGTCACAAGGAAAATCAACCAATCAGAACTCAGCAAGGATTTCCTTACAAGCCACATGCACCCAGATATATGGGCTCCCACCAGCTATCGGAACCCCATAATTGGACAGTGGTAGTGGATGAAACACTTCTGAAGGTGGCATAGAGCAATTGAAAAAAAAAAAAGTGACCCATCGATGGCAAGCAGTTATAAAATAGTGTTTAACTTACTGCAAGAATATCTGCAAGTGGAAGGGGATGGAACATAGGCAGACCCTAAACCAGCATGTTCAAAAGGGCAAAGGGGGTACCTGGGGGAAAGCGGCTTGTTTCCCAAGGGCCTTCTGCTGAGGACTCCCTGCTTTCTCTTGCCTCCTACTGGGAGACACCAAGGGGCTCCCAGTGCCATTCTTATAGGCACCTGGGGGTGTTTCTAGTGTTGTCTCTTGCAAGCACGCATCTTATTTGAAGCTTGGAAACCTTCTCCTGGAAATTGGGCTCCTCTTGCTTGGGTCAGAAGAGTGAGCATAAATTTTTACTGCCTGTCCAAAGAGAAATGTCAGCTTTGGAGGTAAAAGAAAGGAAAAACAGGGGACAAAGGTTAACAGGCCACACAGCTTCTTAGGCTGGTAGACCAGGAGGATTTGGGGCTGCCTCTGGGTATCCTGCCTCCACACATCCTGGCTCCTGTATCACTTCATTGCACCACTAAGTTTGAAGAGAGGAATGAGAGGCAGTTGGGAGTAGAGGAAATAAAAGTAGCTTCCACCTGCATGGCATTTTACAGTTTACAAAGATTTCTTAAGGATGTCCTCATGCACACCTCCCAACAGCCCTGGGAGTGGGGAAGGATCATCATTCCCACCCAGCAGATGATGAAACTGAATTCACGTGAAATGATTTGCTCACCTGTGGAAGGTCTGGGTTCACAGCCTGGTTGTGCCGTTCATTTTGTGTAACCACAGGCAAGTCATCTAACTTCCTTAGTGTCCGTTTCCTCCTCTATAAAATCCTCAGTGGATTAGCTGATCTTAAATACCTTTTCAGTTCTGTTATTCTTCAGTTCATCTAATTAAGTATGTAGGCTCTTCTCAGCTTACAAGTCATGGTCAGCGAACGTCCATTCCATACAGATGGCCATTCCAGCCAAGGACTCCCACCTCAGACGGAAGCGTTTGAATTCCCCTCTCCTCCTTGCTGCTAGAGACACTTAGGCACCCACTTAAACACTAGAAGCTTCAGAGACTCTCCCTCCCTTCCATTTATACTTGCTGAGGGTCCAAGGCACTCAGAATTTCTGCCACAGCGAGTGGTCCTGTGCAGAGGAGAGGACCTCCAAGCCTAGGCTAGGGCTGTGCTTGGTGGAGAGAGCATCCCATATTGGAAAGCAAAATGACTTTTTCTGTTGGAATCAGATTTTAAAGGCTGCTTGAGTTCTGTAGTGTTCAGGTACTATAGTTAGCTGTGTTATGAGTTCAACTGGCTCTTGTGGGATAACCCGAAGCTCACTCTCCTGTTCATAGTTTATTTGAAGCAAGCATGCTAAGTTTCAACACATGTGGTTCAGGAACACAACCTATCTGTAGGCTGCAGACTGTCCTGACTTGTACTTAACCATCATTCTTTTTTTTTTTTTTTAACCATCATTCTTAATCTCTCAGGGTTATGTCTCCCATAGTCTCTGGTCCAGAGCCCAGCGTAGAGGCATGCTCGATAAATGACCTCTGCTGTTTCTCTTAAATAACAGTTCTCCTCGTTGCCAAGTGCTTGTGTCCCCCCCACCCTCCAAAGTCTTCATACACTAAGCAGCATGTCAGCCTCAGGCTATAGATCCAGGGTGGGAACCAAGGGACTCAAGCTGTGCAGTGGATCACATCCTAGTGTTTGGATACTGCCGTCGCGCCTTTCTCCAAATCGCCAGCCTGGATCCACTGTTGGACACAGCACTGGGCTGGGAGGGGTGCGGGAGATGCTTGGCCTTCTCAGCAGCATTTCTTATCTAGTGCTGACCTCACCTACCATAGAACAAGGGGTAGGAAGCGTTCGGGGCTTGAAAGTTCAGAGTGTCCTGGGCTCAGAATGGCTGTGCTTAGTTTTCAAATATCTATAGAACTGTTCCCCCTGTATTAGCTAGACTCTGCTAGCTAATACAGGACATTCAAGTATCTATTTCAACTCTGTTTTTGCGTGCTAAGAGTGCACAGCATAATAGGAGAAACAGACATTTATAAATAACTCTGGTACTAGGCAGAGAGATAAGTGCTAGACTAGATACAGTGGTGATACAAATGCAGTGTCTTGAGAGACTATTTCAGACTAGAGGATCTTAAAAGGATTTTCAAGGGACATGAGATTAGAACTGGGCCTTAAAGAAGAACAGATCTTCAACAGCAGGCTTGAGAGACGGTAAGAGAGGCCGCAGAAGGGAAGGAGAGTAGGTGGAGGGTGCAGCATGAATCAGCTGGAAAGGTGGGGAGAGCCGGAGTGGGGGGCGTCGACGGGCAGGTGTGGGTAGATGTGCCCAGGAGAAAACTGGAAAGGGAGGCTGTAGCGTAACTGTGGAGGAGGTGAGAGCAGGCTTAGGAGTTGGAATTTAATCAGTGAGGATCCCTGAAGGAGCTGAAGGAGGGAGCACATGTCATGCCACGTCTGTGCTTCAGGAGAATCACCACAGCATCAGGATGGAGGATGGACTCATATTGGGTGATGGAAGCTGGACCTCTGAGCAAAAGCCTAGGCAGCACATTTGGGCGTCTAAACTTAGACAAGCAAAAATGGTAGAAGGGAAGAAGAGACCCCATGAAGTGCTTGTTCCAGTGCAGACATGTGCCTCTTTCGAGCTGATTTTACTTGAGCACAGCCACTGTTCTTCTGGGCGCCCTTTCATGAGATGTTCCTCTGCTCAGAAAGTTACAGTGGTGCCTATTGCCTATTGGATCAAATCCAGGCTTCCCTTACTGACCTTCAGAGTTGTCCATTAACTGGTTCCTTCACGACGGCCTCCTCACTGTTGTCTGCAAGTGCTGACACTGTGGACACTGTAGTTCTCTTTGGACTGGGACAATGCGCACATGGTCTCTGGCTCTGCCTGGGCTCCTGGCCCCGAAGGCCTCTCTCCCCTCAGGCGAGGCCACCTGACGCCCCATCTGCACCCCCCACCATACACACACACACACATACGCATACACACACGCATACACACATGCATACACACACGCACACATGCATACACACACGCATACACACACACACACACACACAGAGGCTTGAAGGCTCAGTTCAGCCCAGCTTCCTTGGTACAATCCTGACACAAGGTAGGAAGATTGGCCTGTGTATAATTTAGTTCCAGTTCCTGGCTCTGTTCGGTGTTTTCCTTCCTGCTGGGGCAGTCTGGTCCTCACACTTTCCCTCCCTGAGCTACGATGGAAGGGATCCTTATAGCTCCTCCAGGCCCACAGGAGGGAGACACTGAGATGGAGCAAAGTGGGTGAGGCCCAGCCACACATCTCTCTCTGCATCACAATTCAATCAGGGCTGCTCAGTTCGGCCAGTTCTATACATGAGCTTACAGGACATTGTATTTAAAGAGTTTCACACTACCAAAGGGCTTTCAATGCATTGACCTAGACCTGACCAACCTCTTTTTGATGTAAAAAGGAAGTACAGGGTTGGAAAGACCTGCTCTTTCCATTTGCTTCTTGGTCAGGCGCCTACAGGGGCACGGGGGCAGGGGCTTAAGCATGAGGGAGTGGGAGACCCTGTCCAAGGGCCTTGGAATTTCCACTCAGTCTGTTTCTGGGGACAGCAGTTGTTCAGTACAACTTATTTTGAGAAACTCTATAATCCTTGTGTCAGAAGGTGATGGCTTCGGGAATCTATATTGGGCAGGAGGTGGTGAAGCAATGGGGGGAGAGCCGTGGCGGGGCCGTGGTATGTGGTGGTGTTAGAGGTGGAGGGTGGGATGAAAGTCTTGGGCAGGAAAGCAAACTTCACTGCCGCCGCCAGGTGCCCCGCCTCCCCGCACAAAGCCCTATGAGGTACTTGTTTTCAGGAGTCAAACTCTACTTCCCCAAAGCACCTGTTCCTGACAATGTCTGTTTCAGCGTTTATTTTTAGTCAATTTTAACTGCACCCAGCCCTGCTCCACCCTCTGCAAAGTTCTAAAGAGGCACCAGACATCAGGCCCCAGAGTTTAATCTTATCAGAGGGGAACATCTAGAACTGCCATATTCCCTTCTCTCCCACATCTCCTCAAGGAAACCTGCCTTTTCCCTGCTTGGCCAAAAGGAAGTGAGGCTCCTTGTACTGAGGGGTGGGGGCAGCTTGGAAAGCTCTCTCTCCATACTGATTGCCAATGGTGGAGCTGCCCCAACTGGACTGAACCTAGTAGGCAAGCCCTGCTTGACCTCATTTCCCCCCATTGTGTGTCCTCTGCTCTTCCTAGACCTAGGCCCACACCATGTTCATTCACTCAACGAGGGCTGGGCATGGGCCAACCAGGCAGGTTTCCAAAGCGCCGTTTACAAGGGTTGCCAAAACATTACTGGGTGGTAAACCATCACTGAATGTAACGAAATGAAAGAAAATACGTGTATCAGAACATGTCTCAAGGAGAACACTAAATTTGTTTCATTCATTTACTAAATAAATGTTTAGTTGTGCCTATTCCATTCTTTCAATCAATAGATATTATTCAGCACCTCAAATAACATGCTAGATATTGGTCTAGGCACTGAGATACAGTAATGAGCATGACAGACTAAGTCTTT
Organism: Stenella coeruleoalba; assembly: GCF_951394435.1. Taxonomy (NCBI): domain Eukaryota; kingdom Metazoa; phylum Chordata; class Mammalia; order Artiodactyla; family Delphinidae; genus Stenella; species Stenella coeruleoalba. The sequence continues at coordinate 106,542,186 of NC_137169.1, forward strand.
GCCATGAAAGATGTGAAACTTACATCTTAAAAGGGAGACAGACATACACCAGGATCTTAGGTCAAGTTTCTCACAAGCAGACACTGAGATGATTTCGGTTTAGCGATCTGTTAATGAAGTGGAAATTAAAGGTGATAAGGATAATAAAGAGATATGGGATGTTGTGCAGGGATGGGAAAATCCAGCTGGGCCTCAAACAATGGGAGTTAAGATGGAAATATATTTGTGAAACAAGGTTTCATTCAGATTTCAGTTACATAGAGTGACGTAGTCTATTCAAAAGATCAAGTTATTACCTCTGTACTCAAGTTTATTGCTTCAGAGTACCTCAGGGTAGCCGCCAATGAGTTGAGAGAAGCATGAGGATGAAGAAACAAAGAAATAAGGCAGCATTGAGACCTATGTCTAGGAGAGACTTCTGGGTACGGCTACTGGCACATAAAATTGACTGGAAGCAAATAGATTACAAGACTACTGTTTTTAAGAGAATTGCATTGTCAGAGAAATCATGATCCTGACCACCTAAACACAAAAGCAAAAATATAACAAAAACCAAAAACCACCTTGTAATATAAAATAGGTCTTAGGCTCCCAAATTTGTACTAGCTGAAAGCAAGCTGTGAGTGCTGTGTAGTCCCAAGGATGGCCAGCCCAGCAATACTCACTGCTGATGAGACCACGGAGGAAAATGGACATGGACAAACCCTCCAAAGGTGAAGTCAGGTACCAGGAAGAACAATGGACAAGGAAATTCCTCCAGAGATCAGAATTAAGGTCTAAGCAAGGAATTTCACCTACACACTGGAGCAGACAGTCCTTACTGTGTCTACCCAGCAAGATTTCATCATTGGTATGAACAAGTGATTACCATGTGGCTCCTATTCCTCTGTTTTCTGAAAGGGAATTTTGTTGCATTTGTCCTGTTTCTGCCTCCACATTGTATTTTGAGTGGTGGTTAGTGGAGGGAAGATACTTGTCTTTGAGTTCTGAACCACAAGGAGGTATATCCAGACTTGCAAGAGAGAACTGTACCTCACCCAGACATCCTGGACTTTGAGCTGGATAAGGTGACTAGATGGGATTTTGAGTGTGTGTGTGTGTGTGTGTGTGTGCACGCACTAAGTGTGTAACTATGGGAAGAAAGATATGAGCTGATATTTGATGACCAGTCTACCTGCCTTCAGACTGATAACATTAGACCTAGATGGCTAGCTGTCCACCCAGTATTCATATAGTATGGAATTGACACTGGGGTAGACTACATTTCCCAGCATCCCTTGTATCCATGTACCTAGCTATCACCAATGGAATATGAGTAGTAATGATGTCATTTCCAGGCTGAGACTTTTAAGAGCTGACGGCGGAAATCCATATTTTCTTCTCCTGTCTGCCACGTGAACGTTAAGAACTCTGAGTTTCTAGGGAAGAGTGGAGCCACAAGATAGCTCCTAAACACTACATGAAGGAATTCTGCAACCCACCAAGAAGAAACATGTACATTGGACAATTTCATGATCAAGAAAGAGATATTTATTTGTGTTAAACCACTATTTTTTTTTGTTACAGAAACTAGCATTACCATAATGCTAGAAACAACTTCATGTAAAATTCCACAACACTGAATCAAGCATTCATTAAGCCTACAAGTGATATTCCTGACAGAAGCATGGTGGGCAGAGATGGAAAAAGCATAAATATCTATTCCAATGAGAAGCAAATTTCTGCCCCCTTCATGATAAAAGGATTTAATGTAGTCAGCCTTCCAGGCAAGTGGTAGACAGGCACCTCTAGGTCGTGGTACCGTATTGAGGGTTCAAGGTTAGTCAGTGCTTCTGGGAAGTTGGATACTCAGCAGTGATTGTGGCCAGGTCAGCCTAGATGAAGCCTATTGCATGTTGTAGACTTTCTATAAGCTTAACCCTGCCACCATGCTGAGGTTCATAACCTCACTGAGCAAATACTGAGGTGACTGGGAAAGAGGCTGACTAACGTTCATAGGGCAGGATATCTTGTACACTGTTTGAGAGCCTCCTGCACTATGGACACCTTTGGGAGAACATTCTCATGGAACAAACCTATTTTCACATCCTGGCCTCATTATGACTGGTCCATTCATATACCTCTTTCCTAGAACTCTTTGTCATACATCCTTTGGTCTTATCCCTTCAAATTCCCTATTTTTCCAAATCATCAGTCATTAGAATTGGCTTTGATCCAGATGTCAGGTCATTTCCCCTTCTAGACAAGGTGCACCATGAAAGGAACCAGTCAAAGCTCTGCACAGTGGAAGGATTTCTCTCCTACAGTCCTTTAGGGCCCACCCTTAAATAGAGCTGTAAGCAGAATATTATTTATGGTTTTGATGCAAGACCACCTGTAGAACTGAAGGACTAATCTTGTCTCTCCAACATACTTGCTGGCCAGAACTATTCCTGTTCTTTAAGCAACTCACCAGCCTGAGAAAGGGTGTGCAGGGAGATGAGTGTGATCTCAGGGCAGGCTGCTATCTATCTACATCTACAAATGCCATCCTGTCTGATCTGCTAAGATGGTAGGGGGAGAGAGAGCCCCATTAAAGCTGCATGTGTAGTGGGACAGAGCACCGGACTAGAGAGGAGACGATGGTTACCGGTTCTGTCCCTAACTAGCTCTGAGGCTAGTCAAAAATCACTCTGTTATCTCACCTTTTAAAATGGGAATAATGGGGCTTCCCTGGTGGCTCAGTTGTTGAGAGTCCGCCTGCCAATGCAGGGGACATGGGGTCGTGCCCCGGTCCGGGAGGATCCCACATGCTGCGGAGCGGCTGGGCCTGTGAGCCATGGCCACTGAGCCTGCGCGTCCGGAGCCTGTGCTCTGCAATGGGAGAGCCCACAGCAGTAAGAGGCCCGCGTACTGCGAAAAAAAAAAAAAAGGGAATAATGATAACAGTGTTTTATTATGGCAGATTGTTTTCTTTTTCATTTATGCAGCAGGTGCTTCAGAGAGAGCCTGGCCTGTGAAGGGATCTGGGTTCTGGTCCCAGTTCTGCCACTAACTCACTGGGTTACAACTCACTGGTGAGTTGGGCAACTCACACAAGATGGAAACTACATGAAAAAGACTTTAACTAAAAGAAAACTAAGTTTCTAACAGATCCATCTGAAGACAGGCTGGACCGTCTTAGAAAATGGCGTAATGATAACTTACATTTATTAAGTAATCATTTGATACTAGGTATTATTTGCTTAATTTATTCTTCACAGCAATCCTATGAGTTAAATACTATTATACTATTTCATAGAGCTCAAAGAGGTTATGTAAGTAGAAATCTGGGCTCTGACCCTGGGTCTGGGAAGCCAGGCCAATTAAACCTAACCATTCGCAGACTTTGCCAATGGAAGTGCCCAGGAGAAGCTGGACGACCGCTGGCAGGCAGTGGAGAGAAGGTCACAGCAGCAATCAGGAGGCTGGGCTGAATGGCAGCTCAGCACTGAGGTTCTAGAACCCTTGATTCTCCAGGGTTCAGTTTCCTGGAAAACAAGAGTTAAGTTTGATTGCTAGAGGCCTCTCCCTATTTAAAAATCCTATGATTCTTATGCTAGGGACAGTGAGCAACAGAAAAGAAATGTCAGATGTACTCTGACGTCCTGGGGTTTAGTCGGGAAGACGAGTCATATGCACATGAATCCATCTGCCCATGACCCAGTGCTCTGCTGGGTGGGAAGGGAAAGTCAGCAGGGTGGACAGAAGGTGTTGGAAGGAGTGAGCAGGGGACTTGGAATGGCAGGGTCTAAGTGGGTGCCAGGAAAAGGAAGCAGAAAGGGTGTGCGTTTGAAAAGCCAGAGGTGTTTTCCTTTGAAAGCTTAGCTGCCACCTGAGCAGCTCTCTCCACGCCCTGACAGCCCCCAGCCCCAACTATCAGAGGGCGCCTTTCACTCTCTACCAGCTGAAGTGCCCTGACGGTCCAAACTCAACACCTCCATGCTCATGGTCTCCTGCCTGAGCCTGACACAGGAGGCCCAGAGAAAGGCCAGCATCGCTTTGGCTGCCTGCCTCTCCCAGAAAGCCCTTTGGGTTAAAGGCTGCTATAAATGTTAAGATAGAGGCCCCGTTGTGTGTGTGCGCGCGTGCATGCACGCACGTGTGTGTATGTGTATGTGTGTAGTAATTTTTTATTTTCCCCAAATCTTGAGACCATTTAAGGGATGGGGAAGAAGAGAGACAAGTTAGTGGCAATGAAGTCCTTGGTTAACTGAGGAGGGGAGAATAATTTCTTTCTACACTTTTAACTTCCTTTCCCACTGAAAATTCGAACAAAACTGGGGCGCTGTCATGGTGTGTCAGTGGTGGGCGGGAGGGGGGATGTCCTGGAAAGAGGGACGCACGGGCACGATAGCCGCAACCAGCTTGGATATTTCCCAGGCAGAAGCTCCAGATCCACGGGGAGGGGAGCTCTTTGGGTAAACCACTGTAGAATCACACAGTGTCTGTTGGAGCGCAGTCACGTCACACTTTGACGCAGCGGAAGTTTCCGTCGGTGCCATTTCACCATGCGCTAGCAGTACAAAGAGAAGGACATGCCCTTTTGGAAACTAGTTTGTAGATTAAGTGAGGCAGCTGAAGAGTATGTGGAATTCAGGGAAATAAAAGAGAACAAGTGCAGTTCAACTTGGCAGATGTTTTCTAGCATCTTCTGCCTGCCCAACATTGTCCTAAATGCTGTGAGGTACAGAGTCTTGGAGGTGAAGATCTAGCCAGGTGGACAAGACTAACACACAAGAAACTATGAGAATCCCTATAAATGCTGGACTTCAGAATTCTATCAAATGTCAGGATTTGTGACCTACATACCGATACTTGTTCTAGGAGTGAAGTATCGCTACCAACTGGATGCTCCAGGCTTGGTCTGAATGTTCTACAATTCTGAGTAGAGTGAAAACCGCTAGATTTCAAAATGGAATCATTGGTTCAGTCTGGATTCCCCAGGGAGCAGAGCCTGAGGCAGAACTGTTGTGTTTACACTTCATCATGGTGTACAGTTTGGGAGCAAGGAGAGAGAGGCAGGGAAGGAGGCGGAGCCCATAGAAAGATGTGTTATTGAACCGGGCACTGCTAAGTGGGGTGCTCAATCCAAAGGGCTACACCCTGGAGAAGCCCTAATAACCAGGCCTTGGAACCACCAGGGTAGTGGTAGCAGGGGTAGAGGAAGGGCTTCTGTTTCCCCCTGTTCAGAGGTTTGCCCTGTGTTGCACTGATTATCCCCTACTTCTGGGTGTCCATGTGCCGGCATAGGTGCTGAGCAGATCTCTACTACTGTGTCAATAGGTGCACCCTGGAGGGAGGTCAGATGCTCCTGTGTGCAGCTGGTCCACACCCACGGGCAGCTGGAATAAGAGGCAGGTAAGACTGAGAGGATCTGAAGTGATACATAAAAGTGGTCTAATATACCCATTACCCTCTCCTGGAGTGAATTTTGTTTAATAAATGAATAAATGTTCACAGAGACCTGAAACCTCTTAGTTATCTCTGGCTTCCTTCTCCTACCACCATCCTCACCCCATTCCTCACCAGTCACCAAGTCCCGGTTGAGGCTCTGTCTGTATCCCCTCACTTCACCCCCAGATTAAAGGGAGGCTCACGGATAATCAGCCTCCAGGGTCTTCCCTCCACAGCGTCTTGCTGCCTTAGGCGACCTCAGGAACCGATCACCCCACTCCCCAGATGCCCGAAGAAACTCAATAGCTCCTTACCACCTACAAGGTGAAAGGCACACTTTCAAGAATCCTCCCACCTCTTGCCCTCATCTCCCCCAGTGTTCCCCTCTCAGCTCCTCCCAGCTCCTGGAACATACCACGCTATTTCTTCTCACTAGAAAGTCTTCTTTCTCTATGTAATATTGGGCTGGCCAAAATGTTCATTCGGGTTTTTCCATACGCTGTTACAGAAAAACCCGAACGAAATTTTTGGCCAGCCCAATAAAACCTTATTCATTTCTCACAGCCCAGTTCAAGCGGCACCTACTCTGTGAAGCTTTCCCCGAGCTTTCCCTCTCCCGAGGTCCCCTCCCTGCTCTGAGAACCGCACTGCTGCTTTTCTCGTGCTTACCATACTGAGCTTGTCCCCTGGGCTTTGGCATCATTCTCCTCTCCTACTAGGTCTGAGCATCTGAGGGCAGGCTTCTCTCCCGCTGATATCCTTCTAAACCGCCCAAACAGTGCATGGTCCATGGCCCTGACCTGACGTGGAGCGGGCACTGTCCACACCCACCACACTGAGGGTGTGCAGGAGCTCATGGGTGCGCACGGTGCCTTCCACCCTCCCTCTGATGCTCAGCTATTTCCGGAGGCAGACCATCCACTGTCACACGGTCGGTAGCCCAGACCCTGGGGTGGGTGCCTCCTGCTTAATCTTATTCCATTTAAGGGTGGCAGTCAGAGCCCAAAGAAAGAAAAATGTTCCCAGGCATGAGAACTGCGGAAACGAAGAGAGGCAGCTCCTGGCAGCCGCCCCAGGGGAACACCAAATTTAGACCAAAGGTTGAATATAAATATAATTAAAATTTTTTAATTACAAAAATAGCATGATAATATGAAAATAGTTTAGAAAATAAGGAGAATTAAAGGACCCCCACAGATCCACCATACTGGCAAAACTGCTTTCATTTTTGTTTGTTCCTTTCAGGTCTTTGTTCTTATAAATACCTATTTTACTCATTGTAATCATGGTGTACATACAATTTTGTATCTCGCCTTTTTACTTAAGAATATATGATAAGCACTTAAGTGACGCACATTGTAGACTGAGAGATGAGTGTTTGGAACCCAGCTCTACCGCCTACTAGCTGTGCAGGTTACTGACTCTTTTTCCTTATCTGTAAAGTGGGGTCAGCTGACCTTGTAGGATTATTGTAAGGATGAAATGGTAATTCATGAAATCTCAGCACAGAACCTAGAAAAGAGTTAGCACTTAACAACTACAAGCGTGCTTCATAATTATTATCAAAATATGAGGGTTTTTAAAATGGACTTTTCCCTAGCAAGTCACGCCCCACACATTTTTTTACATTGGTTTTCGAATGCAGAATTTTACCTCAAACATTTGTAAGCTTAAACCCCTCCAATTTATATTCCCGCTCATTTGAAGAAGAGTCCCAGGAAGGCATAAAGCAATTCCACCCTGCCCTGAACGTCCCCTGTTGGAACAGCAGCTGTCACCTAAGGGGATTTAGCAGTGGCCAGGCTGCAGTGCCCAGGGCGATGCGCTCTCCTGAATGGGTTCGCACACAGCTCTCAGTTGCCCTCTGAGGAAGCCCTTGTTAGCAAGTACGGGTGCCCTTTCACACAAGGGTCTTGAATGGGGGTAATGGAAAAGGTTGAAGGGACAGAGGGGACTTAAACCTTGTGTCCAAGCCATGACTTCCCCAGGGCTGTGCTGGCCTTATGTGTAGGTGAAGGAAGTAGATGCCAGCTTGGGGTGATTTCAGAGCAATATTAGGTTCCAGGCCAAAAATCATCTCCCTGCCCACCACCATGCTTGCTGAGGTGCCTGGAAGTCTCACGATTGGTCCTTCCTGTGGTGTAAGGTTTTGAAGGCATCTACTAAATCATATATATTACTGGCAATGCCTTTATCAGCGCCTTACTGAGGCTGATAATGGGCGCCCACCTTGTACTCTGTTCAAGACTCTGTCCTGGTGGTCCGCCTAGTAATCCAGCCCCTAGGATGAAGCTCTGCTTTGCCCATGTCAACTGCCTCCTCTGAGTCTGGAGGTTTAGCTCCAAATCCAGATCCAGTGGAGAGACGTCCCCAGCGGGGCCTGCCCGACCAGCGTCTTGCACGGCTGCCGTAGCCTGGCTTCCCTGCGGATGTGCTCCCCCTCCCTCCTCACTTCCCCCTCTCTGTGCACTCGATGTTTTGCTGTTTTGACTCCTCTGATGCCAAGGCTCCTCTGGACCACGCCTTGCTGGCTCCTTCCGAGCCCCTTTGGACACAGTCTTCTGTCTACCAGCCTGGACTCTAGGAAACAGGCCTAGTTTAGAAGGCCCCAAGTATGTTACAGGAATTGATACTGATGGAAATAATAGTTGCAACATCATATAGGGCTTTCTAGAATGCTAACATATGATATTTAGTTGTTTTAATTAAGACCTTTTGTATGTTCCTTTTGCTTCTCTGAGCAAAAAGACTTCTCTGTCCCTTGAGGCTTGGTGTGTTTCGCAACAGTTGGTGCCCAACAGTGTTGTTTTAGGTGCTATCTAGGTGCTGCTTGAATTATGTCTTTCAAAAATGTTGGACCAGATTGAGGTCAGGGACAGCTGGATTCTGCAGTTTCCTGGAAGGAATTGGGGTTCCCCTACCTGGGTTCTTCTCCTACTCATCAGTAGCTGGCTTCTTCTCAGCCGTCAGATTTCAGCCTCAAATTACCTCCTCAGAAGGGTCTTTCTGCCCATCCTATCTGAAGAAGGTCTCTCCCTCCACCTTTGTTAGCTGCCCTGCCCCCCAGTCTGTTTCTTTCTAGGCACTTATCACAATTTGTAATTATTTTGTTCATTTGTGTGAGGGAGTCTTCCCCACTAGGCTATAAGCTCCAAAAGGAGGGAACCGTATCTGTTTTATAAAATTGTATTCCTAAAGCCCAACAGAGTGCCACTTCAAAGTAGGTGCTCAATAAATATTTGTTGAATGCAAGTTTTTCTCTTTTCCAGTTGAAATGACAATAAAAAACTATAGACCATACCCATCTCTGCTGACCATCAGGTGACCAATGGGGATAAACTGTCGATCGTGTTCTATTTACGTAGCTGTCATTTGTAAATTTGTTTGTCCAATACATGGACAGTAAGGGCCAAATCATGGACTTAAATGCAGGCACTTCCAGGATCTACCGGGGACTGGGAAGTGGGCAGCTTATCTTTGGCTCCCCTCTTTAGTCTTGCTGTTTTCTTCATTTCTACGTCATGAAAGCAATCCTTCAAGACACCTGCCAAGTACCTGGTGCCCTTGTTCTTTCGTTTTTCCCTCTGCTATCAAAATCTGCTATTAAGAAGAAATCTGAAAACTCATTCATAATATGATTCTTCATAGTAGTGTTATTAGCATTAACCACTTAAACACTTCAGCCATAGGAATGAAACACTAGTGGTAGAAATTCTGGTCTTATCTGGCACTGGAGGAAGGAAATTAAGGAAAGGGGCCTGTAGGAGCCTACAACCCAAAGTGTGTTCATTAGATTAGTACTCAGCTTACCTCTTTAGTGGTGAACATTTAGAGAGGGAAAGGAAATAAAATGAGAGTAGATACATGAGGTTGAAATCTTACTCACTATAAAATAAGTCCCTTGGCTTTTGCAGTCTCGGTGTTACACAACCTGTCAAATGTTAATAGCTATGTTTATAAAACCAAGAGATTCTCTACTTCTTTTCTAGGAAGAAAAATGGATCCCAGGTGCATTTTCCAGTTAGACTGCTCAGGCACATTTGGGCTGAGCACCTTACCCTCGGATAGACTCCAGATGTTAGGAACACCCTTGAATCTCAACACTGGTGTCACAAGATGTGTTCTATGACCTCTTTGCTAACCCTGTTTACATGAGCTTTCTTTTTTTAAAAAATATGTTTTTATTTATTGGCTGCATTGGGTCTTCATTGCGGTGTGTGGGCTTCTCTCTACTTGTGGCACGTGGGCTCAGTAGTTGCGGCACGTGGGCTTAGTTGCCCCGCAGCAAGTGGGATCTTAGTTCCCTGACCAGAGATCAAACTGGAGTCCCCTGCATTGCAAAATGGATTCTTAATCACTGGACCACCAGGGAAGTCCCCATAAGAGCTTTCCTGCCCTGATAGACAAGACCACTTGGTAGTTCAGATAATACTTCCATTTGTTTTCTTCCCAGCCTTTGTTTCTTCCTCTAGGAAATGGTACCCATTTGCTGGTGAAGGACTGAGTGGTCCCTGGACCCTTTGTTTGGAGCAAGAATCATTTTTGCTCTTCCAATGAGATGAGATTTCACCCAAAGAAGCCAGTGAGAAGCTGCCCACTGTCAGAGAAACTTCCTGGAACTCAGCTTCCATGTCTGTAAAATGGGGATACCCAGACCTATTTCACAGTGTCATCCTTGAGGTCTTCACTTCTCTAAAACCTTAGCCACTCTTTAAGGCTCAGGTCAGGTCTGTCCTCTTCTATGTAGTATTTTCCTATGTATCACTTCCTGGAGCCTTATAGTTCCTAGAATTGATAATCAATGAATTCCTATTTCATTCTATTCTAATTGTTTCCTCTATGTGGTTTAGTTGATCATCTTAGGTAGACTGTGAGCTCCATAAAGGCAAGTTCTGTAACCATCCCTCAGCATCCCAGGTTTTCAAATACTATGTATTCAACATAGCAACAAAAATAATGAAGATAATAACAATAATAACCATTTAATGACAGACTATTATTTCCCAGGCACTCTGCTGTACTCTTTATAAATAGTATCTCATTTAACAACCTATGAGGTAGATATTACTAGGTTCAGTTTACAGATGAGAAAACCAAGCTTCAGAGATTAAGGAGCTTGCTGGAGTCCAGCTGCAAATGAGCAGCTGGGATTTTCACGCTGGCATGTGTGATTCCAAAGCTCTTCGCAATACTGATCGACTGGTGACTGGCTCCAAGTGCTCCCCTCCCCCACCAAGTCTCTTGTAGTCACAGCATGAAAGGGACACAAAGGAGAGATAAATGTAGGGCCAGACTTTATTAGGACAAACGACACATATTATTTCCTTCTTCCTTCCTGAGAGCCCCATCATCAGGACTGATCTCACAGAATTTCTAATCCAAGAACACTCATTTCACAAAACAAACACACTTCAGAGATGGAAGGAAAGAGAGTTTTTTTGCTTTGTTTTGGAGAGAGAGTCTTAATGCCAGTGCCAGAGAATAGATTAAAAGGTGTCCCCTCCAGGAACCTGGGATGACCAGTCATTCTTCCCTAAATGGCATCCCAGTCAGTTTCCTCCACCCCTCTACCCTCATCCTTCTCCCCACCCACCAATAACAACCAAGTATCAGCAGAGGGGCCCAGAGATGGGCAGGTGGGGCAGAGGCTGAAGCCTCCTTCTGAGCCTCTGTCCCGACCTCTCATGCTTCTCTCTTTAGGTTAATGACACTGAAAACAGTGAGACTCAGCCCCTCTGCCAGGCATCTGGAGGAAAGGGCAGGAAGACACAAGTGTCTCTAAGGCATGCTTTCCTTACTTCAGGACTTCCCTCCCTTTCCCCCAGCTTATCAGCATATACATACGCACACAAACACACACATGCATCTTAAAAAGTAACTGTCTCCCTACAAGTTTCGGCAGCCACTTCTGAGCATCCTTTACCTTCATCCAAAATGGCAACCACCTATTACAGATGGACTGAAGAGAGAAACCTGGCCAGTCCCTGGGAAGGCAGGGCTTTTCTGTAGTCCCCACTGCTTTTTTGGCAGTCTCTTTAGGAGCACTGGGGAGACACAGGCATCTCTGTGCTCTTAAACAAGGGCCCTGCCAAGAGAGCTGGAGATTCCCTTTCTGCTTTCGTGCCCCTGCTAAATCCTCCAGGGAAAGAGAGATATGGGGGCCTCCATAGTTGTCATCACACCTCCTCTTGGCACTCTAAGCTGGCAGTCAGCAAGGGAAGCAAACAGGAGGGAAAAATAGTTTTCCAGTATTTTCTCTCCTTTTTCATTTTTATCTTCACAGCAGAATTATTTTTTTTTTCCCAAGGGGAATCTGAGAAGCACAATGCCCTCTTTGTTTTAATAAGACCTGGGGAAATTCCACTGGCCTCCATGGCTGGTGATCTGGTCAGAATGTGAGAGAGGATGATGGCTTCTTGGGCATTCTGGTCAATAAGGTTTTTAGGGGAGCACTGGATGGACAGCCAAGGGAGGACTGGAAGGGATGGTTTCTACCATCAGGTTGAACTGTAAAAGAGCTGCAGGTTGATACGTGGTGGCAGGAATGCCGGTGGAGTCAGTGTGCACAGTGACTCCCTAGGAGAGCTTTTCACCCCCCTCCCTGCCCTCGTTGTACACCCTGGCAGAAGGAAAGGCTGCAACATCATCAAGGTGAGACATTTGCCAGAGGTACATACCAAGGCACTTGTAAAGTTGAGGCTGCTGGTCGAGTTCTAAGGGCCTCTTTTTAAGTAAGACTGGGTAGAGGGAGGGGCAGCCAAGGGCATCCCCTGGCAACCTGACCACCACCCCAAGGTATGGTTCAAGGAGACAACAGATTCAAGAGCACATATAATGCAAGTTCCTTGATTCATGCTCATTGCTGGCCAGGAACTTTGGGCTCTTCCTTGCAGGAGGAAGGGTGATCGGGTCAAGGACGCCAGAGGGGCTTAGAGAATCCATCTGGTGTGCGGCTGGTATGTAGAAAGTCATCCTATCCCCCTGGCTGTCCCTCCCAGGTCAGATTTGCCATGGTCCCCGTCCCCTCCTCTATCCCATTCGCTGAGTAATATGAAAGGCTTCACTGAGGATTCTGAGTGGAGGGTGAAGGAGCCTGGGTAGATAGCCATGTCTCTTACTGCACCCACAAAGACCTGGTCATAGCTTCTGGAAAAAATGAGCAATGCCATTGAGATCCAGGGCCAAAACTGAGTAGAGCAGTGATGAGAATGAGAGAGATGGGGTCAGAAGGGACACACCTTCCCTCTCTGAGCCTCCTTTGTTCCCACCTGGTCCTGGTTCCGCCACACCGGTGGGTCACACTGATAGGTCATCTGACCTGGCCTTGCTGCTGGCCTTGCTGAGACGGCGCTTGTCACCCTGGTAGCCATGGGGGAGGCGGTGACCTGGGGAGCCTTCATTGGGTACCTCAGGCTTCTGGGCATAACGGATATGAATGAAACCCTCCCCAGGAATCTGCTCCTGGCCTCGCACCTGCTCAGTGGCCAGGTTATCTGTGTTCTGCTGCGAGGCCATCTTGTTACTGAATGGATTGAAGAATTTCCCCCCAGGGCCATTCTCCAGGCACTGATTGAAGTCAGGGGGTGGTGTGCAGCTCTTGACTATGCGGGCAGAGGGACCAGGAAGCTGGCACTCATCCATGCCCTGCTGTGACTTGACAAATCGCTGTCTGATCTTTTTCCAGCCCAGGTGGTAGAGTTCAACAAGGCTGAGGAAAAGGGACAGTCCGGCCACAGCCAGCATAAAGACAATGAAGACATTCTTCTCCGTGGGCCGGGACACATAACAGTTGACAGGATGGGGACAGGGACTCCTGCGGCAGACGTGCAGGGTGTCCAGGAAGATGCCATAGAGGAGGTACTGGCCCACGATGAAGGCCACCTCCACGGTGGTGCGGATCAGGATGCTGCAGACGTAAGTGTTGAGCAGACTGCCCCGGAGCGGAATCTTTCCATTCGCTTCTTCCCAGCAGGACAGCTCTGTCTTCTCGGCCACTGGGTACTCGTAAGAGGCAGCGCCCCGAACCTCTTTGGCCCTCTCGCCCTCCCGTAGCTTCCGCTTCTCCTGCATGCGCACCGTGTGCACGGCGTGGCCCAAGTACACTAGAGAGGGTGTGGAGACGAAGATGACCTGCAGCACCCAATAGCGAATGTGCGAGATGGGGAAGGCTTGGTCATAGCAGACGTTCTCGCAACCAGGCTGAATCGTATCACACTGGAAATCAGCCTGCTCGTCCCCCCAGGAGGACTCGGCAGCCGTGCCCAGCACCAGCATGCGGAATATGAAGAGGACGGTGAGCCAGACCTTACCGATCACCGTGGAATGCTTGTGTGCTTCCTCCAGGAACTCTCCCAGGAAGCTCCAGTCACCCATCTTGGCTCAGCAGAAGACAGACGCCAAGACTCCTGCAAACGGGACAGAGAGAAAAACAGAGGGATGCTTTCTGCAAACATCTGGAAGGTCCAATCATGCTCTGTGATTCCACTGACCCATACCAATGCGTTCCTTAAGAGAGTGCAGCTTAGAAGTCAGATTCACCTAAAAAGCTCTCTTCCTCCTCCCCCACCCGCAGCAAAAATGAAAGAGAAGACAAAGCAGTCATGATAGCAAGATTAGAGCATGATTCCCACGCTTTAATGGATCTAGAAATCACCTGAGATGTGTGTTATAATGTGGATTCTGTGCTGTTATCTCCAGAGATTCTACTCCAGGAGGTCTGGGATGGCCCCCAGGAATCTGGACTTGCAGCAAGAAGCCTAGATTATTCTGATGCAGGCAGGGCAAGGACCTCACCCGAGAAACACTGGAGTAGTGGAAAGAGCACAGGACAGGAGCCTGCAAATATGACTCTGGACATTTACCTCACTGAGTCTGTTTCCTTGTCTGTAAAATGGGAAGAGCTACACCAGAGGACTTGGAGGGGTAAATGAGATGAGGTATGTGATACGCTGAAAATCATAATTCACGTGTTCCATGTGTTTGAGCTGCTGTCAGGTGGAAAATATATATATATATATTTCTGACTCCAGAGGCCAGAACTAGGTGGAAGAGAAAAAGGTGAGGGTGGGAGAGGCAAATTTGGCCCCTTAGGAAGCATTTTCTGTTTCTATTTCTATTTCAGTAACGATCAGAGCCATCCAGCATGGGCCAACTCTATCGGGAGGTGGGAAACAAAAACATTCAAAGGTTTCACAGGTTCCCCCAGCTGGTTAGCAGCTGGCAGTGCTGATCTACACTTCACTGCCGTGCAGCCATTCCAGCTGTACAGCTCAGCTTGCCTTTCTGCAGACAGAAGGTTCCCACACACGGATCTGCTCACCCACACATCCAGAATAAACGCCCCAAACCTTTAAGTCCCACACAGAACCTTCCCTCATCAGGTCCTGGCATGCTTCTTCAGCCTCGTTTCCTGCCTATCCCCTTCAGTTGCCTTTGTCGTGTCCAGCATGCCAAGTCCTGGAAGGTTCCCAAATGCTCTCCGCTCAGCCACCTCCTACATGCTCCCTCACCCCTAGCTGCATCCCATTTACCCTTCAAAACTTAACCCAGTCATTGCTTTCCCAGCCCTCCCTGCTTCCTCAAGCTGAGCGTCTTCAGCTCTGTGGTTGTCCTGGGGACACTCAGTCCTCTCCCAGCACTTGCCATCTTGTTTTGTGATCCTCTGCCTGTCTGTGTTCTTCCAGTAGGAGCTCCTTGAGAACAGGAATTCTCTTGTCCTCTGTACCATCATCACCCGGCCCAGAGTGGGTACTTAGTGAATCTTAGTTGAGTGAATGAAGGAGGGGGTGGCAGGCACTGGTGTTTTCTACCCGGTGGCAAACCAATCCCCTGTTCCTTGCTGTGTCCCATAAGCAGGGTGAGAAGGCCAGCTATCACTTTCTCAGCCTCCACTGCAGTTAGTTCTGGTCTGTGAGGTGTGGGGAGAGTCTGACGTGGAAGGATTGCTCTAGAAAATGTTTTACCATCCCCAGTAAATAGAGCCTCACTTGAAGTCCTCTTCACCCCCACGACTTCCTGCCTGTGGACAGTTTGTGTGAGTCAAGATGCCTGAAGCTTCCCAGAGAATCTCAGAAATGCCAACCAGTGCCCTGAGGCGTCTGAATCAACTCTTGAATCTTCTACCTCCAGAATTCTTACTTGATGAACAATAAATGTCCTTATGGCTTAAGCCTTTAATCAACCAGTCCTAATCAACAGAATGACCAAAAAAAAAAGGGGGGGGTGGGAATTGAAGGTAAATATTCTCTTCTTGGAATCTTAAAACCTCTGATAACAATGGGACCTTAGAGGTTGTCAAGTTCAAACTTTAACCTTCACATCTTTGCTGCCAGTGTGCCCCTGATTCCTATCCTATCCCAGTTCCTATCCTTATGCATATGAGGAGGGACAGGGCGAGGTTCCATATTTCACGGTCCAGGCTTTGGCTTCTGAGTTGATACCTTGACAGAGACCAGCCTCCCGGCTCTGTCTTCTCCCAGCCCTCCACTCCCCAACCCTGAGAGTACACAGCGTCCCCGGGAATGAGAGAGTCCATGAGTAAGCGGAAAGGGCCTTATCTCTGTTCCCTTCCATATCAAAGACCCTTCCAAGTCTTGAGCCCTTTCCTCTGGTTTGTGATCAGACATTTGCCCTTTCCTCACATGATGAAGGGCCCCCTCCATCGCCTCCAAAAGTGGAAAATTGTGGCGCGTTAGTCCAAAAGGAAAATGACTGATTAGATAAGAGTCTGAATGGTCTGTGATCCCTTCTGGGCACGTGTGCAGTGTTCAGCACCTTCAGGGTCATCAGCACGCATGTGAAGGCCAGGATGTGGCGAGTGTCAGAGAGAAGGGAGGGAGAGAAGGGGAGAGAGGAGGAGCAAAAAGAGGGAAAAGACAAGGGGGAGTTGGAAATGGGAGAAAAGAGATCCTGTAACCATTAAGGGAAGTTAATTTGGGGGTTAGCTAAATGGAGTTCAAATCCCTGTGAATATCTGCTGAGCTTGGGGAAGTTACTGGATCTGTGTCTCAACCTCCTCACCTGTGAAATGGATATACTATCATTTAGCTCATAGAGTATTATGAGGCGATAGGTAAAAAGCACTTAGCACAGTGCTCAGAAGATAAGAACTGAATAAAAGGCAGCCATGACTAGCAAGGAAAGTGGTGGGGCAGGACAAGAATAGGAGAAAGTGGAAGGTAGAAAGATGTGCATTACCAAGAAGAGAGAAACAGATGGAAGAGAAGAAGGGGAGAAAGCCAGAAGGAAAGAGAAATGGCAATCAAAAAGAAAGAAAGAGAGAAACAAATGTTATATTCTTCCAGGATTTGGGGCAAGTTTTCCAAACTCTCCTCAACTTCTGAAGATTTTCCCCTTGATCTTCTGACTCTGTCACTCATTCCTTGCAAGTCCCCAAGGAAATATATAAATAGTTCAAGGCAAAGAATGTGATGCTTTGGTCTAGTCTGCCAAGAGGTTTGCCTGCTGACTGCCTCACTTGTAGTCCAAGGAGTCCCACCTGGAAGAAGTAAAACACAGGTACAAGAAAGGAACATCGCAGAATATCAGAAAGACAGTCTTAGGATGCCTCATCGGGAGAGAACAAGAGAAACTAACCAGCTGGGGAGGTGTGGGCTAGGGCAGACCCCGTGGGCCCTGGCAGCAGTATATAGGGTGAAAAACCTCTCGTTTGCGACATCCTGGATGACTCAAACAAGGTCAGAGAAACTTAACATTGCTATCATGTACCAGCTGCTCAGCTTATAATATGAAAGGTCCCCGGCTGAAGTCAGTTTCCCAACACCTCTGGGTCCCTTTGGACCCCCGACAAACTCAGCCAAAGAAACTTGTAGATTAGACACTCATTGAGTTTTCTGGGTGTACAGCACATAAAACGTTTTGTAGATTATTATCCATTTCTTGGCAGGAAGTGTGTTAGGACGGGCAAAGGCAGCCGCCCATGCCATGAATAAATTCTGTCAAATAAAAATGGTAGTATACCCCACTGCTTTATCTGTGACCTTCACTGGCTTCCTACTGCTTATAAAGTCCAAACGATTTAACTTGCACTTGAGACCCTCCACGGCACAGCCTCATCCATTCTATTTCTGCTGTTCCCCTCACATACTCAGTACTTAAGCTACACAACTCCCCACACGTGTATTCACGGCCCACAGTTTCTCACCTCTTTATCTTGGCTCCCCATGTTGCCTCTGCCTACGATGTCCTTCCCTTTCGTTCATTCATTTAATAAGTTTGTTGAGTGGTTACCAGTTACCAGGTATCATGCAGTGATGATGGCACTGAAGATGCAACAGTTAAAAAGACAAGCAAGGAGTCCCTGCCTTTACTGAGCTTAACTGCCTTTATTTCCCTTAATTAAGGAGAGAGAACAAACACATAATTGCAATAAAGCACGATGTGTGTTGACATTAGGGAGACACAGGGGGCTATGGGAATGTAAGACGGGTTGACTCTGGTTCAGGGTAGGGCCTGGACCCTCCATAGAGCCCTGGGTAATTGAATTCTACAGCCCTTTGCAACTGATGCAAGTTCTGAAGTCCCCAAGGCAAAGAGAGATGTTCCCTAGAACCTGGACAAGAACATCCCACCTCTGAACGTTCTTTACTCCAAGACCTTCCACATCCTCTTTTACTGTGTCATGTCCTGGGACAAAGCAAAAATTTTGGAGAAGTCATTAGGGAACGTCTTTGGTAATAGTAACATTACACCTGGAGAAGAGAGAAAGGGCCAGAGGAAGGTATTTGTGCATAGTGAGCATGAATCATTTTGTTCCTTTACTTCATGTATTGTATGGCTAGAAATAAAATTCAGGGTCTACGTTCCCAGTCTGGTGCTCCTCCATGTGGGCACTGTTGCCACCCTAGGTAGCCACTGTTTTTAAAGACAACCAATTTAGAGCAAAACCCAAATTAACATGAGCTCATAGCCAGCACCTCTTCTTCTGACCCCACAGATCTAGGTGGAAATGGAGACGTCTTTGCAAATTGCTCTCGTCCCTCTTGGATGGCTCCCGAACTCTGAAGATGCTAAATTGCCATGCAGCAGGCAGGATACGTTCCCACACTGGGTTCTATGCTGCCTTACACTTGTTCTCCAAAAGCTTCTTGTCGAACAGCCAACCCGCAAGTATTTTTTCTGAGTCCCTACTATGTGTCTACTACCGTTCTGGGTACTGAAATAATACCTCACGGGTCCCAGGCCTGGCAACTACTAGGCACGCAGTGATATCTGTTAGATTAATAAACAGATCAGGCATGACTCCTGCCCTCAAGGATTTAACGGCTTTTTCCCTTAGATGGGTAATAGAATTCTCAAAGTCAAAAGCCTGTCTTCTGCTTTGTATTCTTATTGCATTAGGCTTTCTCATTAGGTGCATAATAAATGCTTTCTTAATCATTGAAAAAAAATGTTTGGTCTAGCAGTAAGATTGCATTACCTCTGACAAAGCCCCCAAATGGGGTGCGGACATAAGGCACTGCACTCGGTAGTCACCCCGCTCGTTGCAGTCCTTTAGTAGTGGCTGCAGCATAAGCTAGGCAGGCTGCAGGTGACAGGTGCGCCACCCAGCACACAGCTGAAACTGCACCCCCGACTCTCCTGCTCAAGAAGACTTGTTGCAAGTGAGCAAGAATCTACCATGGGGATGCCTTGAAAATTCTCTTCCTTCTGTTGATTCTAGTTCTGTCCTCTGAAACCAAATATAACAGCCCTTACGATTTGACAACAATTTCTGTGGCCCCCCAAGTCAGCAGCTGGGCCTTGGGTTAAATGGTAAAACCATTGGGGTTTCACACACCTAAGGAGAATTATTTGCTCTGCTGTGTATTATCTCTCCAACTCAACCCTGAGTCTTTGAAGACAAGCCCCGTAACTGTTCATCACTGGATCCTCCCCCGAATCACCTTACCCTCTCTTCCCCCTTATTGCTTAATATCTTGCCCTGCACCTGACAGGTCGATTCATGTACATTTTGGGGGGGATCTTCCCGGACCGGGGCACGAACCCGTGTCCCCCGCATCGGCAGGCGGACTCTCAACCACTGCGCCACCAGCGAAGCCCTCGTGTACTTTTTAGAAACAACAGTGGATGAATGACAGCATTCAGGTCACTCAAAACACCTAATGCCACTAGAGGCACCTCCCTGGGAAGCTGGCCCTAGGGACATCTGCACAATGACTATGGTGACTGGGACACCAGGGAGAGAAAAGCCACCGAGCCGTCCTTCTGCCCATGAGAGAGTCCTCCACTTGGCTCAGCAGGACTGAACATGTCTAGAGCAGAGACTTGGTCACCATGGACTATTCTTTCTCTGCCTCCCCCACATCACTGGGAAACTCACCCAAGTTTGTCAACATTAGATTTTAAGACCACGCTGCAGAGGCTGAGTCTAATTCTGGACAATGACACATGTACTGGATAGTATCTAACAGACCTCTGGTTCTCAATAAAGATTGTTATTCACAGTAATAGTAACAATCCCCTGGGCTCGTGCTCTAATTCCTCTCACCATACAGTGGAATGCGGCAAGGGCAGGGTTGACTTGCTTCCCAATGAAGAGAATTCTGTTGTAAAAAGACCCAAAGGGCCTCACTCAAAGGATGCCTTAGACATGGTATCATGTCAGTGCAGCTCGGTTCAGAAAGTGCTTGTGCGCCCCAATGCTACACCAGACATCAAAGGTGGCTTTATAAAGTGAAGTGCCAACTATAACCATCATCTTGGAACTCTTTTGGAGCTTATTCACTAATGTACATTTTTCTAATCTTCCCTCACCCCAGTAGTTTCTCCCTAAGATGGATATGTAGGGAGGATTACATGAGAGAGTGGTCTTGGTCCTCAGCTACCTCATCAATCTTTATTATCCTTCGAGATTCTCAGCTTCATTTGCTAGTTTACCCAGAGTTACACAAAAAGAGAATTTGAATCTAGGTGATAATAACAATAATTATAAGAAAACCTAACACTCATTGAGACCCTTCTATGTGCCAGACACTCTGCAAGTTTCTTGATATATATGTATTCTCATTTGATTCTCACAGTAACTGGAGGAACTAGGGACTGGCCCCGTCCCCTTCTTACAAGGCTCAGAGAGGGTGTTTTGAGCAAAATCACTTGAGGATGACTTGCTAGTAAGCGGTGAAGTTGTCACCGAAGCCAGCTGTTGTCTCTTCTGACAGTGATGCCCCTGCCTTCAGAGCTGTACTAGATTCTATCTAACTCACCTTAAGTTCCTTTCTTTGAAGAGCCTTACTCATCGAAGGCTGGCCTCTGTGACACAAGATAACTGCCACAGGGCTATTTGTGAGATAACTATTAGAACACAGAGTTGATTTGTGCAGGGTTCAGGATAACTCTTACATTTAGAATTCTCATTCTTTTCCTGATTTAGGTTTGGGGTAGCTGCTTCAACCAGATAGATGTATGATATACCTACAGCTACCGGGTTGGGCAGTGTGGGCAACTTTCTCAGAATGAGAAGTCCAGAGGGGGCCTGCACCCCTGAACCTTGACCACTAGAGAGGGGAGAGGGAGCTAGAGATGAGAGAGAGGGAAAAAGAGACAGATGGAGGAGATTAACTATCACTTTAGTCTTCCTGCTACTCCAGCCAAGGGCAGATAATTAACTCCTCTTTAAATTTAATTATTTGATTATGGTAAGGACAGAGTGGTCCACTCAGAGATCCTGCCGGCCGACAGTTGTTTCAAAGCCAAGGAGGTAGAAGGGAGCAGGCAAAGTAGAGAAAGAGAATTATGCGAGGATAAGTAATTTTCTTCTTAAAAAGTTAGGAGAAGACATATGTACAAGGAATGGATGGGAGGGGCTGGCAAATGGAGATATTCAATTACAATGAACTATCAGGAGGTCTTTATTAATTACCGGAAGGGGTTGATTAATACCTATGCAGTTATTAATGAAAATTATATTTACGAAATGCTTTATTATTTCCAACATCTTGTCATTGATTCATAGTACAGTAGAGCTAAAAAGGATCTAGGGATCAAGCGAACTCAACCCTTTATTTCTATACAAGATGAAGACAAAGGTCCGGGGAAGTTAAGTAATCATAATAACAGATATCACTAAGTTGAGTGCTTTCCATGTGTGAAGCATTTTATAACTATACTTTCTAACTCTTACATGACATTAACATTACTTTCTAACCATTACTTCAGCCCTGCTAGGAAAGCAGTATTATTCCATTTTACAGCCAAGAAAACTGAGACTCAGAATTTAAGTAACTTGTACAGAGTCACACAAGTAGCAAGTGCTGCATCAGGGACTTGAACCTGGTCTGCCTGGCTCCTGCCTTTCTCTCTGTGTCTCTTTTTTTTTTTTTTTTTTAACATCTTTATTGGGGTATAATTGCTTTACAATGGTGTGTTAGTTTCTGCTTTATAACAAAGTGAATCAGTCATACATATACATATGTTCCCATATCTCCTCCCTCTTGCGTCTCCCTCCCTCCCACCCTCCCTATCCCACCCCTCTAGGTGGTCACAAAGCAGGAGCTGATCTCCCTGTGCCATGCGGCTGCTTCCCACTAGCTATCTACCTTACGTTTGGTAGTGTATATATGTCCATGCCTCTCTCTCGCTTTGTCACAGCTCACCCTGTGTCTCTTAAAGGGAAAGAAAAGCAAAGAGGCCCTAGGACTGATAGGACTGACAGCTGGTGACAAACCTGTGACCAGAGCTCCAGTGTCTTAACCCCCCAGCAGATCTTTTCCCGTCAGAGGCCCAGGGTTTTCCTTTTAGCCTCTGGCTTGTGGATTGGCCGTCCCTTGCATATGCTGTTCCTAGCATTGATGGTCACGTGGAGGCCTTCAGCCCCGAGTGGTCAGGATTCCCAGACTCTGCAGCATCTGCCACCCTTTGGCCAGAATTCACATATAGAAAGTTATTTCCTTTTTTAGCCAGTAAGTGTTCTTGGCTGCGGCCGTGTCGACTGCCGGGCTCTTGGCTGGCCGGACAGCAGGCTCTGGTGTTCCCCTGATGTCAGATCGTAACAAGAGCAACGGGAACAGAAAGAGTTAGGTGGTGGGACTCGTGGTTCCCAGGAAGAGTGGGAATCGAACCTTGCTTCCATCACCCTCTAGTTGTGTGACCTCAGGCAAGTAACATAACCTCTCAGTTTCCTCTACATCTGAAAAAAGGGGAATGTTTACTCATGGGGATTGAACAATGTGTGAGTAAGTGGAAACATCTAGAACAGTAATTGGCACATAGTAGACACTCAATAATGTTAGTTCCTTGTTTTCTTTTCTGCCATTTCCAGTAAAAACTCTCAAACATGACCCAACTAGTCAGCTTGATGCAGCATTTGACATGCAGCAGGCCGGTTAGAGGGACACAGCAAGGACGCCCTGTGTGCCACCAAGTGGGGGAGGGTGACTATCAGAGGTGGGGAAAACATGGGCAACGGGAAGGATATTAATTTAACTCTAAATCAGTTATTTCACTAGGTGGAAAGAAGAGAGGTGGGGTGGAGAGGAAGGGAGGTGTAGAATCCCACTCCAATCAGGTCCCTTGTGTTCTCGTAATTGGTCGAGCCTGCCCCTGAACTTTTCTTTAACTCGAGCTTTGGGGCCTAGAGATGGACTCCACATGAGTCCATATTATAAAATATGTGCTTCATATAATTCCCTCCTTCTGAGGAGCTGCAGCACTTTGGAATCTGATCACCAATCCAAAGGCATGTCCACATTGTGTGTAGGCTTGAAGCTGGCTCAGTTCTACTTGAAAGAGAAATAGGAGGTTGTCTACTCTGTGATCTGAGGAGAAGAGGCATCCTGACCCCTAAACACACCTGTCCTCTCCTGAATCATGAAGATGCCAGGTTGGATTAAGATTCTCTAAGTCCTCTATGGACAAAAGAGCCTCAGAAGAGAGGCTCTTTCTGGTTCCAGCTATTTCTTTGTGACTCTAGTCAAGACATTCCCCCTCCCTGAGCCTGAGTTCACTCATGGGTAAAACTAAGTGGTTGAGCTGGATGGTTGCTAAGGCCTTTCCAGCTCTAAGTTAGAACATCTGGGGAACATTTGCGACTCGCCCAGTTGCGATGGTGTGGCAAATTAGTGGCAAAGTGGCAAAGCCAAGAGGCGAATCTAGATATTCTGACTCCCAACTTAGAGGTCAGCAAAAGTCGACCCAGAAAAAAAATCTGTGGTCATAAAAACCAAGCAGTACCTTCTCAGAATTTCATGTCATGGTGAGCCTTCACTGTGGAAAGGCCTTTGCATCAAATGAGTCTCAATTCAAAGAGACTTGGACTGAGCACCAGGTGACCTGGATTCCACTCTATTGTTCTGTTGTTCATTGAGCATTTACTATGGGGTAGCCATTTAAAATACATTATTTTATTTAATCTTCATAAAACCTTACAAGGAAATTATTTATTATTAACCTCTTTGACAGATGAAGAAACTGAGGATCAGAGACATTAAATAATTTTCCCAAGGTTTACACAGCTGAAATTTTAACCCAAATGTGATTCCAAATGCCTAGGCCCTTCCTTCTGCCTTACCCCTGAATCAGATAAACTCTAAGATGCCTCTGTGTTATTTCAATACCTCTGATTCTGAGACCTCCTGACTCCCTTTCCTTATGAAGGTGAGTGGATTATTGAAGGCTGAATTTTTCTTCCCCATGAGTTGCTAAAATGTCAGAAACAATTGATTCACGAAGTGGCATAAAGCGG
Source organism: Stenella coeruleoalba (assembly GCF_951394435.1). Taxonomy (NCBI): domain Eukaryota; kingdom Metazoa; phylum Chordata; class Mammalia; order Artiodactyla; family Delphinidae; genus Stenella; species Stenella coeruleoalba. The sequence continues at coordinate 106,566,301 of NC_137169.1, forward strand.
TCATTTGCCAGGAGCCAGCAGCTTCTGACTGTAGAAAGGAAGTCACCTTCCTTCCTAGGAGAACTGAAGCTTTCCCGGGAAAGTGGGCATCTCTCCCCTTCAGTCAGTTCAATCCTGGAGCCCAGAGTGGAGCCAGTTCATACAGAGAGTTGCTGGACCCCCCGGTGGGGGAGTTCTTTCCTGGGACGGAAGGCAGAGCCTGGGCCTTGGGTCTCCCTGGCCCTAAGGACTGCAGGTCTTCTAGTTCCTGTCCTGATCGATCCACACAGACAGGCTCCCTGCCCTGTGTTAACTGGCTGGGCCCAGAGCGGGGATCAGTCAGGACCCAAGAGGCCAGGCTGCCCTGCGGTAGCCCGGCTGGCTGCGAGAGCCCAGGACCCTCCACGGCATGTGCCCCCCACCAGCCGGCGGAGATGAGCAGGAGCAGGTGGGCAGGTGGTGTCACTGCCAGGAAGCAGGATTACAGAGATGCTTCCATGCAGGAAGCAGGGAGGTTTGGGGAGAAATGGAGGCTCAGAAAACACAGCCAAGGATGGAAGGCAGAAGAGCCCTAGGTGTGCGTGAACAGAGCGGGATGTTCTCCCAACTCAACTGGCCCTGACTCACTGTGTCGTCTTCAACAAGTCACTTGCCTTTTCTAGGCCTTGTTTTCCTTATTTGTCAAAGAAGAAGTTGACTGGCAATCTAGGAGACCTCTTCCGGTTCTAATGGCCTAGGACTTTAGACCAGTACCTGGCAGGGGGACAGGAGTGAGGCAGTTAGGAGACAAGAACAATAACCAGTCTCAACAGCCCAGCAAGAACATCTCTGGGGTTCCAAGCCAGCGGCCAAGCTGGGCAACACAGTTGTGTTACTGCCGTGGCTCTCTGAACTTCACGCGTCTCGGGGAGGGGATGCCCTGAGGGTGCCGGTTTGGAAGCCAGGAAACACACGTCCCGGTACTGCCTGCCGTATGCCCAGTGGTCACTGGAGCTGCTCTACAGCTGCTGAGTGAGGAAAAGGCTTGGAGGATCAGCGAGGGGAGAAGGCTCCGGACAGCAATGCCACCGCAGGGAACCTGGCCGGAGGGTAGAGAGAGCTGTCCCACGAGAACAGGGTCTGGGCTGAGCTGTGACTCCAGGGTTAGTGGGTGGAAGAGATGGCGACCACTTGGCCTGATGATGTGAAAGTTAAGTTAGGATGCTTCTAAAGACCAGCTTGTGTCCCCAGCCGTGAAGCCACCACCCCAGGCAGATGGGGGTGGCCTTGGTTTCTTCTCTGTTCAGTGTCACTGGCTTCCTCCCCGGCCTCCGACCCCCTGCCCAGCGCTCCCCACACTGCCCTTCCTTCTCTTAGGCCAGTCGGGCCCGCTGTGCCAGAGCTGTGCTCAGGAGACAGCCCAGTGAGATGCTGACGGGTCAGAACCAAGAACTCCTCCATTATGACAGGATACTGAGAGAGGGGGGACGAAGGAAAAAGTGAACAAAGGCACAGTAAGGATGTAAACTCCTGTGTCAGCCTCCCCTTTTGTAGTGGTTCTGAGGTGCATTTGAGCTAAGGAATCTCAGCCTTGGACAGTGTTACTGCTGAAGGGAACCAGAGGGATCCTGCTACTTCAAACCTTTCATTTTACAGATGAGGAAACTGAGGCCCAGAAGGGGGAACTGTCTGGCCCAAGGTCACACAGCCCCTCAGTGCACCAGAGCCCAGGTCTCTTGGGCCCTGAGTCCAGGCTCCTTTACCACATGCTCGGAAGGGAGATCAAGGGGCTGTCAGGAACCTTCCTGCCCTGCGCCCAGCAGGAAAGGAGACCTTGCGGTGGGCACCTCTCCCCGGCTTCCTCTCCGGATCTCACCAGCCTCTTTCCTCCAACAGCAAGTGACCAGATTGCTCACAATGGACAGCGGGGACATGATACTCCGTAGGAAACTAAGCAGGGAATATTTTTAAACCATCCAACATGCCCTGGGGGGAAAAAATCAAAACACTTTCCTAGATGCTGTGGAAAGCATTTCAAAAAGAATTCCAAGCCTAGAGGAAGCATGGTAAAACAGCGATGGCTTGGGTTTTTAAAGGGCCAATGCCAATCTTCACAAAAGTGCCTGGAAATGACCTGGTGTCCTGCTTGTAAGATGCCCCTGGAGCACGGCGCATCTGTGAGAGGTAGATGGACGGCAAAGGCCCTCCGCTTGCATTTCTACAGCTCCTTCTAAATTGAGTAAGTGATTTATCTGCTGCTTCATAAGCTGTTCTCTTTAATATACCCAAAGCTCACCATCACAGGGACTGCTGAGAGGGGCAGGGAGGAAACCCACAGGTGCAGAGAGAGAGTTTTGCTGTGATCCAGCAACAAAGCTGGAGATTCAAGGCTCTCTCTCTGCCTCTCTCCCATCAACTGGTAGTTTTATCTCTTAAAGTTCAAGTTTCCCCTTACCTTCCTCTTTTCTGTCTGGAATTCCAGTTGGCTTCTTGGTTCTCCGGCCGCCTCTCCCCCGCTGCCCACTCTTCCTTGCTCTCCAGCCTGTCGGTCGTTCCTCTCCCACCCTCTTTTTAATCGCTATCTGTCACCCTCCCTCCGCCCACTTCTTCCTACTCTTTCTCTCTCCTCCCCCTTCCCCCTCGAGATCCCTCCCTCCCCTCTCTCTCTTGTGCTCCTAGAATCTTTGCTCATTTAATGAGTTTTCTCCCGTCTACCTCCTTGCAGCCTCTCCTCGCCGCATTCTCCCCAGAAGGAGACTGAGTCCTCCCCCCCCCCCCCCCCCCCCCCCCCCCCCGCCTCTGCCCTGCCCCTGTCACCGTCACCGCAGTCCTCACGCTGGCCCCCTCTCCCTCTGGCTGGTGCGCTGCCTCCCTAGTCTTTGCCTGCTCAACCTCTGCCGGGCCACTTTCCTGGGGCGTCAGCGGGAAAGCTGGCACTACCCTGGAGATCCCTTTTCCCCATCCTTTTCCTGTCATCAGAAAAAAAGAGTGCTCATTCCCAGAGCAGGGCTTTTGGGAAACCTCTGCTATGCCCACACGAGTGAGCTGAGATTCACAAGTCACAAGCACCCGCACCCAGAACAGACACCAGAGGTAACCTGAAAGCTCAAAAGGGCAGGGAGAGGGCATCTCCACTGGCCAGGACTCCTCTCTCCTTCTCCTCGAATGAAAAGAGAGTGCTTTCTATGTGGCGGGCACTGGGCTAGGGGGGAGAGGGATATGGATATAGATCTAGATATAATATTTTTATTTCACTTAATCATTCCGATGTCCAGTTCTCAAGGTAGACAGTTCTACATTTCACATTTGAGGTAACTGAAGTTCAGAGAAATCATGATCATGGTAACCCAGTTAGTAAATGGGAGAGTCCGGATTAGAAGTTTTAGCCAATGCCAAAAGTCACCTCTTTGCTCTTTCCACAAAAGCATACAGGCCTCCCAGCTGGAACTGAGCTGACGGAAGTAAGGCTGTCTCTTATTAAATCACATGTCACAGGTGGGCAAATTTGGAAACCATGAGGCATCTCTACCCTCAAGCTCCCCTCATTCTCAACTACTTTCCTCAACTCCTCAACTTATATGCTTAGCCATGGACCCAGTTGGACCGTGATAAAAGTCAACGACAGAGGTGACTACGAGTGGACTGAAATCAGACAAACCAATGACCAAGAGCCCACAGATTGTGAGAGCTAGAAGAAAACCCCAGAGATCATCTGGGACAGCCAGGAAAACTGAGGCCCGAAGACTCAAGGCCGTTCGTCAATGTCACACATAGTACATGGCAGAGGCAGGACCAGAACCCAGATCCGTTCCTTTGCTCCACATCATCACGTTCACATATATTCACAAATATTCCAACAGTTTGCAAAACTTTGTTTCTTTAGTGGGTGATATTTTTCATGGGTGAATAAGCTTAGGATCAGCAAGAGGGGAAAGAACATGGGGCCAAATTTCCTGTGTCTCGGGAGACAGCAGGCCTGCTGAAAACAAACTCAAGATTCTTGATTCCTTAGCCAGAGTTTCCCCGCCTCTTTTCCTACGTAGCTTCAGAGCAGGTGCTGGGGCCAGACTGTCTGGGTTTGAATCCTGTCTCTACCACTTACCAGCTATGTAACAGTGGGCAAGTTAGCATAAACTCTATGCCTCTTAGTTCCCTCAACTGTAAATTAGGGATAATAATAACTACCTCCTAGGTCATCATGAGGACTAATGCAGATGTGTAAGGCACCTGTCTGGTACATGGTAAGTGTTGTGGATGTGACTGCAAAATACAATACAATACAATACAATACCAAACAATACAATACAATGCAATGCAATGCAATGCAATGCAATACAATACAATACAATGCAATACAATACAATGCAATACAATGCAATGCAATACAATGCAATGCCTGCCTCCTCCTGCCTGTACTTCCCATGGCTGGTGCAAACTCCTGGGATGGAATTCAACATGTGAAACATAGGGAACCCTGGTGATATCCAGTTTCCTCTCCAAAGCAGAGATTTTCTCCACACTATGGCTTTGTCCTTACATCTCGGTCACTCGAAAAGGCTGTGGGTTCCTGGGAATACCTTATTATCTTCAGCCAGGAGATGGCCAGTTAAAGAACCCGTAAGTCTCATTTGAAGGATAATCTGAGAGTGGGGAAGTTTTAGTGGAGTATTAACTCCTAGATCATCAGCTGTCAAAGGAGGGTCCAGCTGAGGACGTGGCTGAAGGTGAAGAGAGGATGCCGTTTTCCTCTGAGTGCCCAGAAGGGAAGAATTGCCGAGATGTAGGTACACCCAAGATCCTGGAGCAAGTGCAGGGCACAGAAAATAAATGCTTCCGCTCTGCTTGGCAGGTAGAGAATAAGACAGTGAAGAAACTGGATGGGTTGCTAGAGGTGATCCAGGAGGTCCAAGTAAGTGCTGAGAGAAGACGGAGTTCTTGAACTCAGATCACCCCAGCTCAACGAAGTCGAGCAGCCCTCCAGCCAGGTACTCTGCTCAAGATGGCATCTAGGACAGAGTGTATTTGATGGCCCAAAGCTAAGCCGCTTTGGCAAGGTCTTCAGAACTCTGGTTTATTCCTCACCATAAGGCCTCTGACAAAAGTTAGGAAACTTTTGTCATTTGGGCTATAGATCCAAGGTGATTGTCTAAAGGGGCTGAATCCGGCTATCACCACATATTAAGAAGGATGCCGTGAGCGGATGCCCGATGCCCCGGAAAAGAAGGTGTAGGCAAAGAGCCAGGGGTGGGCACGGAGGTTCTGTCATGTCCTCCCCGTCATTCTCACGTTCAGCTTAAGGAAGGGTCTTAGGGGTGCCAAGGTCTGTGTTCCACTCAAAAAATATGGAGAACTCAGAGGATTTAGAGAGGAAGCCAAAATCTGGTCAAAGAATACCTGTAAGGAAAGCTGTAGAAGTGGGATGGCAAAATGGTCTTCATTCTACATTCACCCTACGCTAGGCTTTGTTCTAGACACACTTCACATTATTGTACTTGGAGAGGAAAAGACAGAAAGATGACCTTCTAAAGCTCACCTGAACCATCCATCAGGGTCTCCTGGATAAGAATTCATTGGCCACTCCCATGGGCCCAGCCTACGCTAAGTGGGAGGTAAGACCATCCCTTGTCCACAAGAAGCTGACATTCTAGTTGCAGAAAAGAGCTATTCAGACAAAACAATTAGTATAAATGGCAGTATCTATATGTATTTGTCCTCAATGCATAATGATGTAATAAACTGTTAAATTATGTAAGGAAAAATCATTTGGAAAACAGCTTCATATAGAGCAATGTCTTTGCTGTGCTGTAATGAAGGGGAAAGGGAAAGGCACATTTACTGAAGGCCTTCTATGTACCAGGCATTCTCACCTCACAACACTGCGTTATTATTTCCATTCTACAGAAAAGAAAATTCAGACTCAGAGAAGTTTAGCAACTTGCCCAAGATTATTCAGTTAATAGGTGGAGAAAATGTCTGCCTGATGCTAAAGGCCAGGCACTTTCTCCCCATGGCTGTAGAGGAAATTCTCATGAAACCCGTTTATCTGGTCACAGAGGGGAGCACGGGGCCCTCCAGCTGGGAGCAAACAGGCCTGCAGACGGCACAAGAAGGATGGGCTCCAGCCCTAGCAGGAGAGATTGTCTTTGACATGACTATGAAGGTGGTCCAGCATCATCTGAGATTTCCGGGAAGAAACACAGTCACCTTTTCTACAAGTCTTTTGAAGATGGCATTTTGAAAAGTGCATCCTTTTTGCGTCTCCTTATAGACAAGAGGGCAAATGAACAAACCTTTCAATGTCTCCTCTATCCAATGAATCTCTGACTATGAGTTTCCTTCCCAAGACGCTGAGGTCCAGATGTTTAAAGAGCCACTTCCCTTAGTGCCTACAGGATAACGCATGCAAAGAAGTTCTGCCAGCATCTACGTGCGAGAGTGATGAGTCCCCCCGCCCCTGCCTCACTGGAGGGCATAAATGGGTAATTGGAGGCCTGGTTTGTGGGCTGAGGTCACACTTTTCTGCCAGTGGAGATTCAGACACCACAGGCATAAGCTGTCCCCTTTAAGACTTTTACTTTCCGGATAGTGGCTAAAATGGGAAAGAACACCCTGTTCCAAGAAGTAGAAAGCAAAAGAAACACAGACTTCCTTGCCCCTGGTACTCTGACCTATGAGTCTACTCTCCACACATCTCTAGTTTTAGCCCCAAAGAAAAGGTCTAAGTCATATCCGTACCTCTTCTTGGGCTTAAAGCAGATGGGATCTTTTGGGTTCACAAATTGAACTCTGTGGTGGGCTTGGGCCTGCAGCCTCCATGGAAATGAGAAGAGGAGAAGGAGGAGGGGGAATCCAGTATCAGCCAAGCCTGATTCTCTCCCCCTGAAGTCAGGACATGAAGGCAACAGCTGGATGCAGCCTCACTGGGGCTCTGTGAGTCCCAGGTCCAAGAATTGCATCCTAGGACAAAAACTGGGACCTTCCTCTGGGAAATCTTAGAACGGCATTTGTCCTCTAGATCTGAATGGAAGTCCTTGAAAGCAAGAAGACTGGGAGTCTTATGATATTTGGGTTGAATTATAAGCAATGACTAGAGTGTGCAGTGTATACTCGGAGCACACCCCTTTCTCTTCTAACAAATGATGCATCCTTGGTCTACCCCCACCTACCCGCCTCACAAAGACTAAAAAGGGTTTGCTTCACCTTCATTTGGAAAGGTGTTTTCAGTCAAGTCCAAGATATGGTGCTAGGTGATCTATTGGCAAGTCTCTTAAAATACAAGGTCAAGAAACGTTCCGTCAGATATGCCATTAACACAAGTGCTCTGAGGCAAATCGCTCCAAAGTAGAGGTATTTTCTTGCGTGTAAAATAGGGATGCAATACCCGATGCCTGTCTTAAGAATTTAGCCAGTAACATTCAAAACCTAATTCAAGAGCAAAAGCTTTACATCTCCTCCCAAATGAGTGTCTAGATTCAGCTCTGGCTCCTGGGGTCAAGTTATTAAAGAGAATTAGAGGCATTTAGAAGATGAAGACTATTCCCTGTTTTGTTTTGTTTTGTTTTGTTTTCCCCAAAGGTTAGTCTCACATTCAGTCAGCTAAATACTCAAGGTAGAACAGACAGAACTTGGGGCAAAAAAGCTTGTGGTTAGAGTGCTTGGGTTCAGATCTCGACTCCATTCAGCAGCTGTGGGACCTCTTTTGCCATGTGGGGACCCATTTGGGACCTCAGAGTTGGTATAATGATTATTTTAAGTTGAAGATATTTGAGATTCATCAGAGGCAGAAAGAAGCCTTCTTGGAGCTTCCCTTATCTGACTAGAAACAGAAACTTCTGGGAAATGAGGCTACTATAAATACCCTCTCCAGGGGAGTTTCATGGCCATGAAGAAGATGGAAAGACCACTCTACTTGCATAAACAAACATTATCACAAACTTTCTTTTTCTTTTTTAAACCTCTTCTTGTTTTTTAAACATATTTATTTGGTTGTGCTGGGTCTTAGTTGCAGCTGGTGGGCTCCTTAGTTGTGATATGTGAACTCTTAGTTGCGGCTTGTGGGATCTAGTTCCCTGAGGGATGGAACCCGGGCCCCCTGCATTGGGAGCGCAGAGTCTTAACCACTGCGCCGCCAGGAAAGTCCCTATCACAAGCTTTCTTATCTCCCATTTGGTCTCCTAAAAACCTATTTGTCTTTTCTAAAGAAACCTATTTATTCCTCCTGTAGAAGTCTTTACTCCACCCCTCTCTTCCCTAAATTAAATACATAAGCCCCTAACTTTAACCATTTAGTGAGCTAACTACTTTGTTAGCTCCCCTATGCATATGAAAAAAATCTCTTTTTCTGCTCTTAGTCTCTTTCGTGAGTTTAATTCACATGCCCCCAAATTACTGAACCTAAAGGATAGAGGACAATTTTCTTTTCTCCTTGACAGCCACATCTGGCTCATTTTTAAAGTAAGGATAATGCTAGTAACTATCAAACTTATAGATTGGTTACGAAGATCGAATGAGATGTATATCATGTTTGACATATAGTGAGTGCTAAATAAATATGCTCTCTCACACGTATAGAATACATAGAGAGAGGTAGACAGATCGATAGATAAATAGATATAGATAGATACACACAAACATACAGCATACTATGAGTCACGTGTCTGTTCTGAAGATGAAAATTAAATTATAGGTGGGAGACTACTTTGTAAAGAGATAAAAGATTAACAGTGGAACATGGTGTTATCACTATTATCATAGCTATAACTATTATGGCCACCTTTAAGCAAGGCCACCAGATATGGCCATGCAGGTTGTGCACTGCACACATCCAAAAGTGCCATTCACATATTACCTTCCCTTTGTCCCTGAGAGCACGTGACGACTGCTTTTCCAGGCAGACCCGTACTTCCCTCACAGCATCCTCCTCCCAGAGTCTCAGGAACAGAACCTGCTCTGTAGAGTCATTCATTCACTAATCATTAATTCAGTGAAGGTATACTGAGGACCTACTATATGTGAGGACAGAGCATACAAAGATAAATGAGATGCAAGTTCTGCCCTGATGTTCCGCAAGGCTGGGAGACAGCCCAGTGCACCAATAAGCTGAATGCAGTGTAATGAATGCAAAAGTGAGCAATATGCACCAAAGAGGTACAAGAGGTTAGAAGGTTACCAGCCTTCCTTCTAAGTGGTGGTAGTCGTGGGGTTGGGGGCATAGTGGTAATCAACAGTGGCAAAAAGTGAGAAAGTCTACTTCCCTTCAAAAATAAAAGTCCCAGGACTTCCCTGGTGGTGCAGTGGTTAAGAATCCGCCTGCCAATGCATGGGATACAGGTTCAAGCCCTGATCCGGGAGGATCCCACATGCCATGGAGCAACTAAGCCCATGCGCCACAACTACTGAGCCTGCATTCTAGAGCCTAATAGCCACAACTACTGAGCCCGTGTGCCACAACTACTGGAGCCCGCACATCTAGAGCCTGTGTTCCGCAGCAAGAGAAGCCACTGCAATGAGAAGCCCATGCACCGCAACAAAGAGTAGCCCCCGCTCGCCGCAACTAGAGAACACCCGTGTGCAGCAACGAAGACCAAACACAGCCAAAAATAAATAAATAAAAATTTTTTAACAAATAAAAATAAAAAAATAAAATCCCCACAAGCACCCTAATAAGAAAGAGTCAAGGGCTTCCCTGGTGGTGCAGTGGTTGAGAGTCCGCCTGCTGATGCAGGGGACACGGGTTCGTGCCCCGGTCCGGGAAGATCTCACATGCCGCGGAGCGGCTGGGCCTGTAAGCCATGGCCGCTGAGCCTGCGCGTCCGGAGCCCGTGCTCTGCAACGGGAGAGGCCACAGCAGTGAGAGGCCCGCATACCGCAAAAAAAAAAAAAGTAATGGGTCCAGACCGCCAGAGAAAGCCAGTGAGGATCATAGTTTATGGCAAGAAAGGACTGGCCACTCTGCTGAGAACCTCCATCAAGCTTCTCTGGCAGAAGGAAGGTTCGGAAATAGCTCCCTCAACACCAGACCCAACCCAGCCCCAGCTTTGGAGAATGGACAGGCATCTATCACTTAAATCCCAAATCCAGTGGATTTCAAATGTTGATTCTGGTCTAACATGAAGGCTCAGTTCTCAGATGATATACTGAAGTCTGCCAGCTCTGGACAGCTGGCCGCTCTTTGCAACTGCACAGCCTCTTTGAGGTCGTAATTTGGAGTCAGAAGGCTGGAGATGGAATCTCAACCCTGTCCCTTACTTGTTGTGTGATCCTGGGCAAACTACTGAGCTGCAACATCCTTGTCTGTAAAATGGTCATAATAACACTATCTTCACAAATTTGTTCTTTGGACACCATACAGCTTTGTTACTATTGCAAGCTCTGGGTTGGAGGTGAGATCTCAGGAGAGAGGCAGAGACACAGAGGTCCTTTCCACTCTCATACAGGTCTTGCATCCCCAGAGATACCTGCCCACCATCCTCTCAGGAGCCTCTGGAACTTTTCACAGAACGGAGATCTTGCTGCTGAGCAAGGAGCATTGTGCAGCTGAGCTGGTGAGCTCAGCCCTTCCCGGGCTCCGGAGCTTTAATTTGTAAAGAAGGAATTCTGAAGCTATCAGAAAGGAAGTCAAATTGTTTTCGGAAAACAATAGCAAAGTAACTACAAGTCATTAGCTTCCTCCCTGGGGCCTGAAATCAAGCTCCTCTGGGTAGCTGAAAGGACTGGTACCACTGTTTACTTAAAGACCTCTGGACAGGACCTATAAATTAATTCCTGTGCATGACTTTCTGGAATGACAGGAGGTGAGTCATGGAAGTGGGAGAATGCCTGAGAGTGGAGAAGAGATTTTTATTTCTTCAGGGTATAGCTAAATCCCTGATGCTGGCCTGCTTTTTCTGGTCCTTTGGGTGAGGGTTTCATTTGGATACAAACGTGCCAGTGGACATCTGCTCTCTGAGATGCCTCTTAGTAAGTTTCTTCCCAGAGCAGAAAACCAAAAGAAAGCCCTGTGCCTGCCCTCCCGCTGCAGGCCTCTGGGAAGCCAAATGCTTCTCAGGCAGGGTGCTCTAGAAATTCTTCTCTGGGCAGGAATCTCCTCAGTAGCAGGAGTGGACCAAAGTTAGGATCCAGAATCATGACTCCTTTAGAGGGGTGTCTCACAGGTATCAAGGACTCACAGATAACAGGACACTGGAGCTTGAAGAGAACTTAAAGAGCGACTGGACCAGATGAGGATCCTGAGACCCCCAGTGGGGAAGCAGCTTGTCCAAGTTCAGCAGCAGAAGCCAGATCTCTCAAAGAATAGAGGAAACCTGGGACTTCCCTTGGGACTGAACAAGCCAATTGATTGATAATAGACCCTCTGACCTCTGCTAGGGCGTTTAGCTGAAAGTCACTGGAGCTTAACTTATTAAAAACTAGGGAGGGCTTCCCTGGTGGCGCAGTGGTTGAGAGTACGCCTGCCGATGCAGGGGACACGGCTTCGTGCCCCGGTCTGGGACGATCCCACATGTCGCGGAGCGGCTGGGCCCGTGAACCATGGCCGCTGAACCTGCGCGTCTGGAGCCTGTGCTCTGCAACGGGAGAGGCCACAACAGTGAGAGGCCCGCGTACCGCAAAAAAAAAAAAAAAAAAAAAAAAAACTAGGGAAAAGACATGATTTCCTGACCTCTGTAGATCTTGGAACAACTTGTCTCCAAGAGCTAGAAGATGACTCTAGATCCTGAAGGTTTCTGAGAGGAGATGCAAAACTTTGGATCTTCAGGTGTTTTTAAACATCTTTGGCCAAATCATGTACTTGATGATTTGGAGTTTAGCCAGAGGATTTTAATTTACTATTACATGCATGGACCTCTAGAAGATTTATGGTGGGCTTCATGGAGCCTAGAAACCCCTATATTCATACACAAAGCTTTAGGGGAAGAGGGACCATATTCTTGATTTGATTCACAAAACACTCTTGCCCCAGAAAAGGTCAAAGATCATTGCTCTAGATCTAGAAAGTCAGGAAAGGTTATTTGCCACCAACCTCCAAAGTAATTGAAACGGTTGACAAATCTAACAGAGGCCAACATGTTCTACCTCTCCCCTGACCTAGAAGCCTCTTAGCAAACAGGATGAAATCTGTCCCATTGACATGAAGTGAGTTTCTCTGTTCAATCTTCATCTGTCAGGTCTGGAAAAACCCCATGAGATCAGCTTGTCCACTCCTTCCTTTTTATAACTTTTCTAAACTCACACAGCTATCCAAAACCAGAGCCCACCTTTCATCACACCTAATCCAGCACTCTTTCCACTGCCTCATAACATTTCCAAGTGTTTATTAAGCACCTTCTAGATGGTCATGAAATTGTCCCAAATGCTAGAGGAGCTTCCGGATTACAAGACCCAGCTCTGACCTCAGTGAATTTGTAAATGTATTGGGAAAATAAACGTACCTGCCTAAAACAAAGAATTTTTTCTTTAAAGCCTCTCTCAACAATTGGGGAAAGGGGAGTGTATTAGTCAAGGTTCTCCAGAGAAACAGAACCAATAGGATATATAGAGATAAATGGACATATAAGAGAAGATTTATTGTGAGAATTGGCTCACGAAATTATGGAGGCTGAGATATGCTGCAATGTACCATCTGCAAGCTGGACAGCCAGGAAGGCCAGTGGCATAATTCAGTCTGAGTCCAGAGGCCTGAGAATCAACGGAGCTGATGGTATGACTCCCAGATTAAGGCCAAAGGCCTAAGAACCGGGGTGGGGGTAGGTGGGGAGGTACTAGTATAAGTCCCCAAAACCGAAGGCCCAAGACCAAATGTCCAAAGGCAGGAGAAGATGGATGTCCCAGCTCAAGAATAAAGAGAATTCCAACTTCCTCTGCCTCTTTGTTTTATTCAGGCCCTCAACAGATTGGGTAATGCAGACACAGATTGGTGAAGGCAGATCTCTTTACTCAGTTTACTGAATCAACTGCTAATCTCTTCTGGAAACACCCTCGTAGACATACCCAGAAATAACATTTTACCAGTTATCTGGGCATCCTTAGCCCAGTCAAGTTGGCACATAAAATTAACTATTATAGTAAGGATAGGAGGAATTCTGAGGAAGACATAAATCACTAGCATAACTGCTTGATCCCTGGGCAGCTCAACCAATGAGAAGTAATATTCATTCAAAAATTAGTTACTGGTGCCAATCTCTAAGATCCCTTTCGGTCTTGAAAACCCTTTGACTGTGTGCTGGACTAACAAATGAAGCGTAAGCCAAAGGATTTGTTCACAAGTTTGCAATCTTTTACAAACTGATAGGGATTTTTGAAATAATTAGTGAATTAAGGGGAAAGGGGTGAGTATGGCTCCAAACTGAAAATGGTTGCATCCTAAAACCTCCAATGTGAATTGATGGTGTGGAATTTGGAACATATTTTCCCATAGAAATAATGTCTTAAAGGGTAGTTAGCTTCCCAGGCTAGGCCCTAAACATTTATTTAAGGACTAATGTTTAACTATCGAGATGAGAAAACTAATTAAGATGGTCTCTGGGTGGGAAATAATGATGCCAAGCTCTGACTGGGGACTCCAGGAGTACATCTCCCTCTCCAGAATTTCAGATTCAAGAATCTCTACCCCACACTATGCCAAGGATACCCTCCCCCTGCCTCCCTCTCTTCATAGGAAAGGATAATAACATTCATTGATCACCTAAGTTTCTTTTTTTTAATTAATTAATTAATTTATTTATTTTTGGCTGTGTTGGGTCTTCGTTTCTGTGCGAGGGCTTTCTCTAGTTGTGGCAAGCGGGGGTCACTCTTCAACGCGGTGCACGGGCCTTTCACTATCGCGGCTTCTCTTGTTGAGGAGCACGGGCTCCAGACGCGCAGGCTCAGTAGTTGTGGCTCACGGGCCCAGTTGTTCCGCAGCATGTGGGATCCTCCCAGACCAGGGCTCGAACCCGTGTCCCCTGCATTGGCAGGCAGATTCTCAACCACTGAGCCACCAGGGAAGCCCCACCTAAGTTTCTTAACGCAAGGACTGACCCCCCTCAGTAATATTCCTTTCATAAACCAATCCCTAAGCCCACCCACAAACAGAAAGCTTTATTTTTTTTCAAACGTTTATAGTATTTCCTAATTATGAAAAGTAATAGATTATTGTAAAAATTTAGTGATACAGAAAAAGTATAAACAGGAGTTAAAATCACCTGTAACCACTGTTAAAATATTGATATCTATTTTTTTATATATTTTTAATATATATTTAATATATATTTTATATATTTTTTAATATATTTTTTCTTATAATATTTTTACAAAATTAGAATTGTATTATGAACACTGCTTTGTAATCTGCTTTTTTTTTTTTACTTAACAATATGTCAGGAACATTTTCTATGTCAATAGATATACATCATCTTCACCTTTTTTTTTTTTTCATCTTCACCTTTTTAATGATTATCAGGAGTGTAGTGAGAGGAAACGGCACCCAAAGGCAGTATAATATGTTTGTGGCTTCTCTCTACAAGGATGTTAGCACTGCACTAGGATTCCCAAAGACCAGTGGGACCCTCTAGGCTGATTCCAGCAGATATGTCCCCTCCAACTATTGTTAAGTCCTTGGGTTCCATAATTTCTTACTCTGTAGATTTAACAAAGTTCATGTAATGCCCTATTATTGGGCATTTCAACTTTCTTGTAAATATAAATATCACCGTGTTGAAGGTAAGTAACGCACTTTTAATTTCTAAGACAAGGTAATTTGGTGCTGCTGACACATTCCTTTCTCTGCCCCAAATAAATTACTCCGTGTGATTCTCAGCCCTCGTTTCAAAGCCTTGCAGACAGCTCGTGGGAAAAAGCAGAATTTCTGAACAAAACAATTCAAAACAAAACAAAAAATACTGGCCTCCCCTATTCAACAACCCCTTCCCCACCACAACATAACACACAAAAGGAAGTGTGCTGGGTGAGTGGCGAAACACTGGGAGAGATAAGGGTGACCTTGACAGATCCTGAGAAAACCCTTCAAAAATCTTGGGAGATTACTTCTGTGGGTAAACAGGAGTAGGTGTTTAAATCCTGAACAGCTAAACCAAACTTTGTCAAAGCCCTTGCCACCGCCATTAAGCCCACTACCCCCAGAATAGTTACCACCAGTGCCTCCTGCTTCCAGTCCTGCCCAGGTTTCCATGAGCTCCCACGCATCCCTCAGGTTGAGGTACCAGCTGTGCCTGTGGCAGTGGGGACATGTGTGGAAGACAGAGGTTGATGGGACAGTGAGAGGCTGGGGAGAAATGCGCTAATCACAGACTCAGGAGACCTGAGCTCAGGTCCTAACTGACACTTAGAGAACAGAGTGACCTTGAGAAGTCACTCATACTCTTTGGCCCTCACTTTCCATCTTGGTAAAAGGAAGGAATTGGGTTAAATTAAATTGACTGTTCCTTCCAGTTCTAAAACTCAACATCTCTATGATTCTATGTGACTGGTTCTCTCCCTACTAAGCCAGAGCTTGGAAGAAGTTAAAGTTTGTCTTGGATGTCTGACTGTTCTGCTCTTGGAGCTGTTCCCCTCCCTTACCCATCCAGCAGTCTGGGAGCACAAAATATGTTCTTAGAACCTTCCAGATGATGGCACTGTGTTGAAAACTCAAGGTTATTCCAGATAAGGAGAATAGAAATGAGCAAACGCTCAGAGGTGTGTTTTAATTAGGATGCTTTCAGCCATCAGTAACGGAAAATCCAGGTGCAGTCAACCTCATACACCATTATACGGTGGGAATGTATAGGGTGCGTTAATGTTAATGGACGGCTCACTTATAACTAATCCATTTATTTATTCATTCTTTCCATCATCCATCCATCTATTTAAAAAAATGCACAGAGTTTGGTACTGTGCTGAGAACTAGATATTCAAGGGACTCAAACATAGCATATACATTAAAAGAGACCAAAACTTAAGGGTGTAATAAAGTTCCAGATGCTCCTAGACCCCTCTGAGTGGTGTTACCAGATGGGAGTTACACAGGCATGGAGAACTATTTGGAAGAAAAATGCTATCTTGGTTTAGATTGCCAAGTCTACAAGGACATTCTGATATCCAACAGGTCTACCTGGATTGAGGGGGCTGGGCAATGCAGGAACTGGCAAGGAACATAGAAGGGATCAAGTTGGAGCTCTGACCTCAGAGGAACATAGAATGGAAATCAGGAACCATGCATGTTGGCAACTATTCACCTACACATAGCAAGGGTGCAGAGAGAGTCCCACTCACTTCCAGGTCTGGCTTATTGACTATGGGCCTGCAAGAGGCCAAATCATGAAGGCTGAAGCACAGGTAGACCTGAATAGGAGGGGACCCTGACAGGTGACTTCAAACAGATAATGATAATAATAATAACAACTGACACTTATAGTGCCAGACGGTGACCTAAGTCCTTAATACACATGAGCTCATTTAATCTTCATAATACCTCTGTGGTGTTATATCCCCAGTTTACATAGGAGGAAAGCGAGAACAGAGACCTTGCTCAAGGTCACCCAACTGATTAGTGGTGGAGCTAGGGTTTGAATCCAGGCGGTCTGGTTTCAATGTCTGTTCACTCAACCACAAAATAAATTACATGACAAAATAAATTATACACAAAATAAATATGAGAAAGGCTACAAATAGAGCTAAGATCAGAATGCTGTGGGAACCGAGAAAGTAACAAGTAATAAAAGTGCCAGGGAAACTCCCCAGAGGAGGTGACATTTGTGTTGTCTTAAAGAGTGAGCAGAAGTTCTCCGGGCAGAGGAATGGGGGGCAGTCCATTCCAGGCAGCATGAGACAGCATGAGCAAAGACCTGAGGCGAGAAAGGAAATTGGCATTTTTGAAGACCAGAAAATAATTCTACACAGATGGACTGAAAGGTATGTGAGAGCTTGGCTTGCAAAGAAGCCAAAGTGTGGGACCAGATTGTTAAGAGCTTTGCAAACCACGTTAATTTGTTCCGCAGGCAGCAGGGAGCTGAGGAAAGGGGTGAGTCAGGAGTCTTCTCCAATTTTCGGAGATCCAGAGGATGATTTCCCAGTTGCCTTATCCTGGATCACACCCAATGTGAAATCACTTCTGCTTTGTCCACCTGTTCCTCGCTTCTGGTCTCCCCTTCCTCCCCACCCAGCAATTACAGGTAGAGCTCAGGGCTGGGTAACTTCCGTCTACTGCCAGTCCAGGGCTGGAAGGTGAGGGATGTATAGTTGGTCAAAGACAGAGCTGGGCAGGATACCCCAGCACCTTTCCACCATAGAATCCTGGGCTCCTCTTTCATCCTGGGAGCACTGAATCCAAGAAAACCTGAGTAGAAGCCAACAAAGAACTTATTTTCCCTAAAATCTCTGTAAAGATCTCAAAGAACAAGCCTCTCAGTCAGAAGGCTCCCTTCTTAAGTGGAACAATGAATAGACAATGGAACTTGACTTTCCCCAGGACATGATTTCCAATCCACCGGTCTATTCTTCTTCTCTCCCGGACACACCTGCAGACCTACCAAGCATAATGAGTCTTTAAGATCACAAGCTGTGTCTCTACATTCAAAAATCTGTAGGTCCCAAGGCTCTTAGGCCACCTGCTTTTTGGTGTCTCTGCTGACCATGGAGAAAGAGGCTACTGGAGGTCCTGCAGCCTCCGGGGCAAAGTGATGCAATCACAGGAATATGAATCCAACAGCAGCCCCAAAGCCTTCGGAACAAGGCATGTCACAAAGAACTCTAAACTCAACTCAAATGCAACCTCTGTCACTAGGTGGCTGTGTGACTTGGGCAAGTCCTTTAACCTCTCCAAACCTCAATGCCCCCACAGTAAAAAGGGTCTTCCTTTTGTGAAAAGGCTGTTCTGGCTCTGACAAATCCATCACAATACTGTACTGAACTAATGTGTTCCAAACTACAAAGTACCACGCAACTGATGTTATTATCAATCAGTCTTGCTCTCCACGTCGTGGGGAAAGCTCTTCCTATGAGAGGAAACCGTTCAGGCTTGTCAGTGGCATGTCAGCAACCAGAAACAGCTTAGCACAGAGCCGTGCCCATGATTCTAGAGCAGAGCAGGCAACATGCAAGGAGTATATCTGCTTCTGCACAAGCCAGGGTGGAGCCAGGCAGGGAAGGAAGAAGGTTTTCCCACGGCTGTTGTGCCTCTGCGCCTTCATGCATCATCCTTCTCCTGAATTCGTGCTCAAAGACGCTGGAGTCCAGAAGTTGTTGGCACAGACCCTCTCCAAGGGTAGGGGGGGTGTGGGTAAATTTTAACACAAAGCCTTATAAGATGTCTGTTTGTGTTTTATTTTTGATAAAGTAATGAGACGGGCAAGTTGAAGACTAGGGTTTGGATCTCTCCAGTTTGATCAGCATAGCCCACAAAGAGGGGCTTGCCCTGTCTGGGAAGAGGTCCACAGTGAGGTCAGGAGGAAGCAGGGCTGAGCCTGCAAGAAAGAGGGACAGGAACAGAGCATCTTGGTGTTTGAAAGGTTGGCATGAAGAGGAAGACTTGGCTTATTCTGGGCAGCTCAAAAGGCTGGAGCTAGGACTTGAGGTGGGAATGAGGAGGAAGAAGGAGTCTAACAACTTATTCTTCCCAGGCATCTAAGTGCTTCCCAAGTATTCTGACAGCTAATCATCACAGCAATACTGTGAAGTGGTTACTATTATTAACTTCTATTTTACAGATGAGGAAACCAAGGCATAGAGGTTAAATAGCTTGTCCAAGCCACATAGCAAGTAAATGACTGTGCCAGGCTCCCAACCCAAACATTCTGCCTCCAGGGTCCTATAAGGGCTTTCTGCCTACTATGAGGAAGTACTTTTAGAGTTTACCAATTTAAAAAAAGAGAGAGACAACGCATATATATGGAATCTAGAAAAATGGTACTGATGAACCTAGTGGCAGGGCAGGAATAAAGACGCAGATGAAGAGAACGAGCTTGAGGACACAGTGAGGGAAGGGGAGGCTGGGATGAACTGAGAGTAGCATTGACATATATACACTACCACATGTAAAATAGATAGCTAGTGGGAAGCAGCGCATAGCACAGGAAGATCAGCTCGGTGCTTTGTGATGACCTAGAGGGGTGGGATAGGGGGGATAGGGAGGCGGGGAGGGAGACGCAAGAGGGAGGGGATATGGGGATATATGTACACATATAGCTGATTCACTTTGTCGTACAGCAGAAACTAACACAACACTGTAAAGCGGTTATACTCTAATAAAGATGTATAAAAAATAAAAGGAGAGAACATAAGAAATTTAAAAAAAGAGAGAGAGCTGTTTTATGGAAGTATTTAAGCCAAGGCTAAGGGACCATTTTCAAGGGATGCTGGCACAGTAAATTTCCTTGGCAAAAAGTATCAGAAACCAACGTTCACTGATACCAACGTTTACTACTTTAAACTAGGGAGGAGGAGAGAAAGTAGGAGAAGGAGAAGAAAGATCTTTGAAGAGGAAGA
This sequence comes from Stenella coeruleoalba, assembly GCF_951394435.1. Lineage (NCBI taxonomy): Eukaryota > Metazoa > Chordata > Mammalia > Artiodactyla > Delphinidae > Stenella > Stenella coeruleoalba. The sequence continues at coordinate 106,585,717 of NC_137169.1, forward strand.
GCAAAATGAGGAGGGGGGCACATTTGTTGGCAGAGTGTTGGGAGTGGGATGCAGAAGAAAAGAAACTTCTGCAAATCCAGATTCAAGAAGGACCGGAACTAGGACGGCCCTAGGATCCAGGGAGCAGGAACCGATTAACCACTTCTTCAGGGCACAATTATCCAAGTAAATCAGCTTTAATGGCTTTCTGTCTTTTTGTCATTCTGCTCAAGATTCAAATTCCAGGGAAAGAACATTCTCTCAGCCAAGCCTTCGAAAAGATCAATGATACAAACCACTCATGTTTATGGTGTGTTTATTTTCTACCAGGCCCTGTTCTAAGCACTATATTTACACATATTTTTTTTTCTCACAGTAACCCTATGAGGCAGGTACTATTGTAATTAAGAAACTGAGCCACAGAGTTTGAACTAGCAGTCCAAGTTTGCACAGATGGTCTAGTGGCAGAGCTGGGATTCAAGCAGAGGCAATGTGACGCCCCCAGGCTACATTTCCTTGAATATCAACAGGGAAAGGTCAGGTCCCCCAAAGCAGAATTTTGGTGTTGATGAAGAAGGGTGACGGATGTTAAGAGGTAAAGTCCACAGATGCTTCCTCATGGCTTGGTTCTGCTAGAGGGAATAGGGAGGACTTCTGAGGTGCCTTTGTGCCCAAGAATTCCACGTTCAAGTTTCCATCCTTACCCCCTGGCCATTGCAAGGAGAAGATGAAAAAAGCAAGGAGCAAAAAAGAAAAAAGAAAATAACAAAAGGACCAGAACAAAAGGAATGGATGAAATACAGATATAAGGGAATAATTTCTGAACAAGAAATTGTTCAAACGACAAAATTCTAAGAGAATAAAAGGCATGCCTATGAAAGATAACTTGAAAGACAACAAAGAAAAGATCCCAAATACTGAAGCACTTTGAGAAACTGAAATTAATTGGAGAAAAGCAGGGAGGTCAACTTCTCCCAAATATTAAAGGCTCGATGTGAAGCTCTGAGTGTTACAAGAGGCTGGACCCCATTGTGGTTCAGGGTGGACGTTTGGAGTCAGGCTGCAGGGATTAAACCCTGCCTCCAGTTCACCTTGGAAAAGTTACATGGTGTCTCCGAGTCCCAGAGTCCTTATCTATAAATTTTAATAATGCCTATGTCGGAGGAATGTTGAAAGGATTAAGCGAGTAAGAATGTGTTAAGCACAGTACTTGAATATTAGCTACTTGACCACTAGATGTTAGCTCCCACGAGCCCATGGTGGTCTTGGGACAGGCACGCAGGAACACCTGTGGTCGGGTGCCTAGAACGAGCCCCTCCTGGGGAATCATAAGCAGAGATCCTAGAACAGCAGAGGTCTGGATCCTGCATGGGAGGCCAAGGTAGGCCAACAGACAGGCGATCAGTGTGAGGAGAGGAGAAACATCCCAGGAGTCTGAGAGCATGCATGGTGGAACACTGGAAATAAAGCTCTGAGACAACATTCTACCTAGAATATTACTGTAAAAACTCCTCTTTGCATAGTCTCGGAACACCCTTTTGAAGTTTCCAAGGAGTGGGGAACAGAGCCCTGGGTTGGCTCTCAAGAGCCCTGGGTTCTGGCTTCCGCGGATGCCAGCTAGGCTCTGGGGCCCTGGGTAAAGTCATTTATACCTTCAGGGTCTCAAACTTCCTTGTCTGAAAAAAATGGGGATAACGATATCCACCTCAAACCACTGGGGTGAAGATTAAATGAGGTGATGCCCATAAAGCACTGGGAACACGGTAGGTACTGAATAAATGATAACTTTCCTCCCTCCCATCCATTGTTATAAAATAATGATACGACAAACAGACAGTCCACGGAAGCCGGAAGAGGATGGTGAGTGGATGCTTTTTGAATTCAATTCCCAGAACATCCCTGTGTTCTAGTGAATCTGGATCTTTAGCCAGTCTCACAGCCTGGAATGACCTCTCCCCATCCTATACCTTGTCTAGAAAAAGTCTTTTATCCTTCAAGGCCAAGCTCAAATATCGCTACCTCAAGCATTTGTTTCTGGAAATTCCCTCAGCACGTGACTTGTGTTCGCACTTATTTCCCTTTGCCTTGTGTTGTAATTAGTTCTTGAAGGCAGAGAGAACGTCTTACTCACCTTGGTGTTATTCACAGTCCAGGCTACATCACACATTTCTTTTTAGCACTTTACTTTCATGGGGGTCTGGGAGCCTTCTGTTCCCTGAATTCACGTCTCTATCTGGAACAACACCTAGTGCCTCCGCGTTGGCCTCGCTCAATCCTCCTCGAGACGTCAGGAGGGGATGATCTAGTTGGGAAATTTGGGAACAAGGACCGGGCATGCAGGGCTGACTTATCCATTCAGCACAGTGGCTAGCGTCCACAATACTTTTAGGGGCCCACCCTAAACCTAAAAAATGTTTTAATTTCTTTTAAAATAAGAAAAAAATAAATGTCTAGGTTAAGTCAAAGAAAGTGTTTTAAAATATAATATTAATATATTCATCTTTATGCCAATGCATATATAATTTTTAACATTTTTTTATGGGGGAAAGGGCCCCGAAGGCCAAAGTGCCTGTTACCCACACACATTACGATGCAACTCTGTGGAAGTGGGTAGCTCAGTCCCTCCCCGCCTTCCTCTTGGGAAGCTGCCTTGCCTGAGGGCGGGAAGCAAGCATTGAGCCCGCTCCTCCATGCTCACCGTTTGACAGGGGCACAGCTGTGTCCAGCATTGCTGGGTGACTGGGAAGAAAAGTCCACTGTAGCTATACACCCTAAGCTAAGGATCGAACATCGTCTCATCAGTAAGAAAGACATGTTGTCCTCCTTACTCCTTGTCCCTCTGTCTCTTTCTTCCATTTTAACCAACTTGGGCAGAAAATGGGGATGTCATTTATTGGGTCCCTTGAGATCACTGTATTGATCCTTTAAATGACCTTGTCGGGTAAGCTTGATCTTTATTCAACAGATGAAGATATTGAAGAACAGAGAATTTAAAGAATTTAATCAAGGCCAAGCTGTTAACAAATGGGTTCAGAACCTAGGTTTTTGGACTCCAAGTTAAATTTCCTTTCTCCCACTGCATTCTGTAGTAAGGGCTCAATAAACGAGTGTTAAAATGAATCAAAATGGTGAAAGCATGTTTACCAGGCAGCACAGAACTTGGCTGAAATTTTCCAGACTTGTTGACTTGGCAATTATAAGCTTCAGGAGAAACCTTTGACTTTCACCATTCCCTTAATAAACGCTTCATAAAGTTCCAATCCATTTTCCTGCCTTGAAGAAGCTCCATCAGATGTAGCATCTTTTGACTCTATTTTCTGCTATCTTTGCAAGGAAAAGATTAGGGGGAAAAAATCATTTCTTTATCAGAGTACTTAGAATAAAAATGCATTTGATTTTCATGGAGACAGGCAGAAATATGAATAATCATGTACTTTTTTGAAATTAAATTTCTATTCCAGGAGGCCAGCACTCAAGATTAGCCCTTTCTAATGTCTCTGGTCTGCAAACTTCCACACTGAGCCTTGGAAGGGAAAGAGGCTTTGGGATGAAACTGATGAATGGCTGTGCTTGTGCTATGATTACGAGAGGACTGTTTCCTCTCACACAAAGTCCCAGTAGATCACTGATCAAGTTTAGAATCTTCAAATATTTGCCAAAAGAAATGTTTTGGAGAGAAAAGAATCCCCCACTCTCCTTGCCAGATGGAATTCCAAGATTGTTGGACAAGATGAAGTAAAGGATTTGCAGGAGAGTCCCTAATTTCCATGTTGAATTTACATGCATTTCTGCCTCACCTTCACACATACAGGTGAACCATCTGGCCAGCCTGGGTCAGCTCTCTTTGCTGTGAGTGCTATAAACCTTGCATTCTCTTCTCTCATTCCTGTTTCACACACATAATCAACTCTTCTTTTTTTTTGGGTCCTTTCTTCCTATTAGATTATGGGCTCCATGAAGACAAGGACAATGCCTGTCTTGTTTACAGTTTTGAACAGAGTCTGTGGCTACACACAGATCAGCAGTTAAGAGCATGGGTCAGGGGAAACATAGACCCGGGTTTGAGTTCTACTGAGCCACTTACTCATTGTGTGACTTAGAGAAAGCAACTTCTATTTCTCAGTTTTCTCATTTGTAAAATGGGGGTGATAACAGTTCCTACCTCATAGAGCTATTGTAAAGGTTAAATGAGCCCCCACATGTAAGCATTTACCTTGGCCCCTGGCACTTTATGAGTGCATAGTAAATATTCACTGCTACTATTATATTAAGCACTAAATGAGTATTTTGCGTAGAATTTTTTTTTTAATAAGAGTGGGTTCAGGTAAGAGGAATGCATGAGGCTAAGGGAAATTCTTCTCCCGCCAAATGGGATATTGCCTGATTGGCTTCTGGGGGGGTCCTCACCCAAGGCCACAAGGGACAGATGAGCAGCTCCAAAGCAGTCCTGCGGCACCAGCTCCTGTGATGTGAGCCCTCATCATCCCCTGCACCCACCCCCAGAGCAGAGAGAACTGAGACTCTGTTCAGCGAAACTCTGTTCCCCAAAAGAATCTGCTCCGGAGCAAAGGACACAAGCTCTACTGTGGAGGAAGTGTGCCCAGGTCCCTCACCTGCCCCAGATGCAACGTCTGGAAGGCTATCAGCTCAGAGCTGCTCCAGTTTCCTCTGCTATTGCTTAGCCCTCACTGCTCTCCCAATAGCCTGGCTGTGGGAACTGCTGCCCAGATGGCAGCCTGGGTCAATGCAGGGGCGGGATTGCATTTGGGGAGGGGCTGTCTTCCAAAGGAGCATTGAGTTCTCTGTGTGTGTGTGTGTGTGTGTGTGTGTGTGTGTGTGTGTGTGTTGTGGAGGGAAGGCAGATTGAGATGGGGGACCAGTGTAAGGGTGCCCCAGTATTAACACGTTGAAACACCCAGTACAAATGACTGAATTGAATACTTTCATGAAACTAAAGAAAATTAGCAGTCTACACTAAGAAATGTTTTACCCAAGTGTCAAAGTTCTTGATCGTCCTCAAAAGGCTAAATTGTTCCAGCTTCAAACATTTTCTAGCATTTCCTAGTTGTAGTCAGTCCTCTGAGAGATCCAAGAAGCCCTAGAGCTCTACCGTAAACAAAAAGATCTGAAACACTGCATTTAACAACATGTGTTAGAGGGACTTCCCTGGCAGTCCAGTGGTTAAGACTCTGTGCTTCCAATGCAGGGCGCTCGGGTTCAATCCCTGGTCAGGGAACTAAGATCCCACGTGCCATGCAGTGTGGCCTAAGTAAATAAATAAAGTTTCTTATTAAAAACAAACAAACAAAAAAAAAAAACATGTGTTAGAGGTTTCTTACCTCAGGAGATTTTGGTATTCTTTGTTTAGTCATTACATCAGACATTTTGTTAATTTTTTCCTTTAATAATTTTATCTTTTATACCAGTATCTAATCAGTGTCCTTTAGATACTCTACTTTTCACCACAGAAAGGACCTTTTCTTCTGATTATTTAAATAATAGACACTCAGTGTAAAAAAAAATTCCGCAATACGTAAACCATAAGGAAGAATGTAGAAAATCACCTGAAATGCCACCACCCTGAAATTATCACCGTTAACAGTGATTATATCTATATAATCTACATATCAACATCTATATTTATATAGACACTTTGTGACTTTTCATGAAATTTTTTAAACTATGAATACCATTTTTTTCTTCAGTGCAGTCTTCTAGATATTCCTAGTGACACAAGGATCTTGGAAATAGGCTGGTATCTGATATGTATCTCAGATTTATCTAACCTGTATATAACTAGATATATGTATCATAAAATATCTATAAGTAGATAGAGATTTATATAGCTAGCTATGTATAACTGCCTAAATAGAGATCAGCTTATATGACGTGTGTATTTTTATTTGGAATTCTGCTATGAATTCCTACATTATCAATCAATCACCATGTACATATGATACATTTGCTCTTTCAAAAGTTTAATACATAATTCATGATTTGTTGTGTTGAAGGGTAACCTGGTGTGTGGGCACATGGGAACATGGCCTATGTCAGAACCATAGGTCGGGAGAGCTTATGATCGGGCTCTAAACCTAAGAGAGTGTTTGAAATTCAAAATCTTAAGTGATCACAGCTGAACGTAAACCAGAACACAGTCAAAAAACATAAGCTCTGGGGCTCCCCTGGTGGCGCAGTGGTTGAGAATCTGCCTGCCAATGCAGGGGACATGGGTTCGAGCCCTGGTCTGGGAAGATCCCACATGCCGCAGAGCAACTAGGCCGGTGAGACACAACTACTGAGCCTGCGCATCTGGAGCCTGTGCTCCTCAACAAGAGAGGCTGCGATAGTGAGAGGCCCGCGCACCGCGATGAAGAGTGGCCCCCGCTTGCCGCAACTAGAGAAAGCCCTCGCACAGAAACGAAGACCCAACACAGCCAAAAATTAAATAAATAAATAAATATTAAAAAAAAAAAAAGTCAGCTCTGAAGGGAACCTCTGGGACCACCTGCTCCAAATCACTCCCTTCAGAGATGATGAAACTGGGACCCACTGAAGTGGACAGCGTGTCCTGTGGGGCCAAACTTATATTACAATCTGCTTTCCTGAATCTCCACCTTACCTCTTTCCACCAGATTTTGTTTCCTATGATGTGTAACGTATGGCAGAGTCATTTTCCCTTTTTCCAAATTGCACTTACCCAGAAAGGGCTGGCATCTTCTTAATTCAGACGTTTTCAGAGACTGAGTCAGGGATGGAAACAGGGCAAGCAGAGTCCCTGAGAATTCAGATCCCGTTATGTCTAGGAAGATTAAGGGCAGAGAGAACAATAACTCATAACAATAGCACGTGCATGTAGCACTTACTATGTTTTAAACCCTGCCTTACTACTTTATATGTTAATTTATGTAAATGATACGTATGTCATCTGATCCTCACAACACCCCAGTGAAGTAGCCACTGTTACTATCTCCTCTTTGCAGGGTAGGAAACCGAAGCACCCAGAAGTTGGGTAACTTCCCAGGATTAAATAACTGGTGAGGGACAGAGCGACCCAGCAGTCCAACACTGGAGTCCAGCCTCTTGACCACCACACCGCAGAGCCTCTCACAAAGGGAGGAGCTGAGACAAACTCCAGTGATGTTGCTGAAATCACAGAAGCAGCATTAACTGAGCCCTTGCCTTTGTCACCCCACGTGCCCAGCAAGAGTGCCACGCAGAAGCCAGGTGGTGCCGGGGGCAATTCCTAGGCCCTCTCTGTTTACGTGGCCTGCGTCTGAGATTCCCGGCCAAAGCTTCCATGGCTGTTTGTTGGCCCGCTCTTGTTTCTTTGTTCTTTCTTTGTTTTCTCTAAAGTGTTATTATGGAAGATCTCAAACATATGCAACAGTAATCCAAATAATAAAATTAATCCCCAAGTTCCCAGCTCCTGCCAATGAATGCTGGCCCCTGTGGGGTTTTTTTTTTTTAATATTATTTATTTCCTTTTTAAACTCCTTTTGAATATGTTTTTACGTGTTGTATAATGTACTTACTGCATTAACACCATCACACACTTTATAGATTATTAAGCATATATACATTGGAGGGCATGCTCAAACACACGACACTAAAAAAAGTGTGGCTATCGGTGATGCACAGACATAACTGACATGTCAAAACAGAAATAGAATGTCTGGGTTCTGGCTCCACTGCTTAGCAGCTGAGTGACCTCATACATGTCACCTCTCTTCTCCAAGCCTCACTTTTCTCATCCATGAAATGAGGCTAGTAATTCTACCTACGTCTCAGGGTTGATGTGTTGATCAAATGAGGTCAGGAATGTGAAAGGCTTTACAAACAGTAATGAGCCACATAGAGGTGAGGAGCAAATCAGAGCAACCCAAGGTGGGACGTCTACGGCCCCGGCCTTGAGAGCTGAAGTCCAAGGTCAGGAAGTTCAGTTCGAGGATCACATCGAACACGAGAGAAGAGGCATGAAGTAGAGAATCAATTGCAACTGAAGTCACGTAGGCAAGCTTTAAAATATGGCCCCTTTATCCCTCCAGGGGCACTTGAGGTGGCTGTAGTCACAGCTGGGTCCAGGACCCCTTCAGGTCAGTCGGGGCCTATGGGCTGCTGAGGTCATGGACTGGGGAATGGAGGCCAGGCCTTATTTGATCTTCCCAGTCGCCCTGCTTTTTGCAGCCTATTTGAACGTCTTCTTTGGATGGCATTCCCCAAAACCTTAGGTGAGGAATTCCCTCTCCAGCCCTGGCCCACTAGCTGAGCTATCCCCAGGTTAGCTTGCCAGCCAAAGGGAATTTAGAGACAGCCCTCTGTTCTCAACTCTGTGGGTTCTATTGTTTAAGTCATATGTATGTTAGCCAGCTATCCTCTGACACTCTGCCTTATTAGACTATTGACTCCCTCCACTGTGTCTCCGAGGACACAGCAAAGGCAGGACTGGCCACCTACAGGAAGTGGAATTAAGGTGGCACCAGGGCTGGCTTCCACGGCCAGTGGAAAAAACACAAACACACTGTCCTCTCTTGGTGGCCACACTGCCACCTAGATGATACCCGGCCCTGTCCACTGCTGCCTAACCTGTCCCCAGCCTCCTCAGGAAGATCAACACTCCCCTGATCTCCGCCCCTGAAGTACAAGAGTCCACAGCCGGGCCCACCACTCACGTGAGGTGGCTGACCTCTGCTCTAAGGGGCTCCCTGCCTCTCATGGAGGAGACCGAGACAAACGCCGTCCCTCTGCATAATCACGAGTCAGAGGAACAAATAAACACAGACAGGCCAGCTGCCACAGCACATGGGGCTAGAGAGTAAATGAACTTGTAACATTTTATAAGCCACTTGGAGAATATTTTTAAATTGGGATATTTCTGCCCCAGAGTCACCCTGGGACTTGGTCCATCGACGAACTTGACGCCTGAGAATGGCAACTTTCCGAAGAGACTTATGTGTTGGGGTTACAAAGGCCACATACTCTGTACGTTTCCCCAGTGATCAAGGCCTACAGAGACGGCTACGATGAGACCCAGGGGGCTGCCCAGTGGTACAGACCCAGGGCTCTCGGTAACCCATTCTTGCCATATTGGGGTATGGGATTTCTCTCCAATCCCAAAGGGGGCTGAACATATACCACCAGGTCTGAAGACTGTAGCCTGGGCTATTTGATCCATGACCCCATAATCGTAGGTGTTATTCTTCTCTGCATGTGTACTCATTTGACGCATATTTATATCTCAGTTCCTGAGAAATTATCAGGCTCAACGCAGACATGACAGATGGAAAAAACAGCCTTTTAGGACTTAAAGGATTTAGAAGCTGCTTGTGACATGTGCCACAGTTTTGAGATGTATGATTTTAAAAGATCGTTTTCTTTATTATCACCAGAAGATGCTTAGGAATTGTACTTGAGAAACAGTGCTTGTTGGCACATTTATTGAGCTACTACAGGGTCAGGGAGGGTTTACCAAGGTTGATAAGACACAGTCCAGGCTCCAAGTCTAGTGGGGTATATAGACAGATGAACCTGCCACTTTTTTACAGAGAGAGAAAACAATACTTAAAAGGGACTATTATAAAATGTCTGTGAGCCCAAGAATAGAGTGACCAAGTGTGCATGGAGCGAGATTTGGGCATCAGGGAAGGCTCTGCAGAGGAAGCAATGATTAAGGGCAACCACAGTGGGGCAGGAAGGGGAGTGAATATCTTGCGCCTTGCGTGCAAACGATCTGCCACCTCTAGTAGCCAGTGCCACTGGGCCACAGATTCGGTGGAGGGCTAATGAGAGATGAGGCAAGAGAAAGTAGCAGAGACCAAGTTGAGAAGGAATTGGGGTCAAGGGACAGTGTGCTGTGCTGCTCCCCAAACTAAATGAACACTATATGCTTGTCCCGATAGTGCCCCTTCACCCTGTGTTTCCTTGGCTTCTCCATCCTTCCAATCAGATTGCTACCTAGAGCCTCTTCAGCACAGAAATTCTAGAAGTTCCACTGCTATATGCCTCTCTGGGGCATTTTCTTCATTATGCGATGGGAGCCACAGTAGAATTTTCAGCAGAGGAAGGACTTGACTTAACCAATCATTCTATCCCTAACAAACCACTGGTGGGACCTTTTGAAAATCTGGAACTTCAGGGCTGCCCCTTGGCTCCAAGGTGTCTTAACTGTGAATTGGGAAAACGTTCCCCTTCTTCGAGATGCTTTTCTTTTTTTTTCTTTTTTTTTTTTTTTTCCGGTACGCGGATCTCTCACTGTTGTGGCCTCTCCCGTTGCGGAGCACAGGCTCTGGACGCGCAGGCTCAGCGGCCATGGCTCACGGGCCCAGCCGCTCCACGGCATGTGGGATCTTCCCGGACCGGGGCACGAACCCATGTCCCCTGCAGCGGCAGGCGGACTCTCAACCACTGTGCCACCAGGGAAGCCCTCGAGATGCTTTATTCCAATTGTCAGAAAAGGACTGTAATATACTGCTTTCTTTAGAACACACACTTTACTGCCACCTGCCAGAAAATTGTAATACTGTATACAAATCGAGAATGTGTAAAGTATAAATGGAACCTCCTTCAATGTGTCATCCTTACAGTACTCAACCTGCACAACCACACATAGCAATCTGACCGGAGAAGGGCTCACCCATCTGCTTCGTTAAAGTGAAGCTGCTGGAGAGGCAGCAGAGGCAGAGATCCAGTGGGGCAGTGACGGGAAGGAGCAGAGAGGATCCCTGCCAACCTGTCCTATACAAAAACATCATGAGCACGAAGACTGCCCTTGGCTGTCTCCAATGTCACCAGACACTGACAGTAGGACTGAAGCTGGGACCTGGTAACAACCTTTTCTACCCCTTGTCTACCCAGCTCCACCCCCACCCAGACTGCCCACTACCTTTTAGAGACATCCTCATCCCTTCCATTTTTGCTCAACTGTCACCTTCTCAGGATGGTATACTTCACCACCTTGTTTAAAATTGTAAAACCCAGCAGCACCCCCTCAAAACTTCCCTTGCTTTATACATCTTTTGACACACCATATATATATATATATTTTTAATCTATTTGTTTAATTTATTTATTTTTGGCTGCATTGGGTCTTCGTTGCTACACGCGGGCTTCTCCCTAGTAGTGGTGAGCGGGGGCTACTTTTCATTGTGCATGGGCTTCTCACTGCGGTGGCTTCTCTTGTTGTGGAGCACGGGCCCTAGGCGCACAGGCTTCAGTAGTAGTGGCACGCAGGCTCAGTAGTTGTGGCTCGCGGGCTCTAGAACGCAGGCTCAGTAGCTATGGCGCATGGGCTTAGTGGCTCCACGGTATGTGGGATCTTCCCAGACCAGGGCTCGAACCTGTGTCCCCTGCATTGGCAGACCGATTCTTAACCACTACGCCACCAGGGAAGCCCCTGACACACCATATATTTAATTTATTTATATGCTTATTACCTGTCTGTCCCAACTAGAATGTAAGCTCTATGAGGGTAAGGGTTTGATTGTCTCAATTGACCACGGGATCTCCAGTCCTAAGAACAGTGCCTGGCACATCCTACTCTCCCTGTTTCGGAGGCCCACTCTCTTAGCTCTGTTGATTTAGGAAGCTTTTGTTTTTCTAACTCACGTAGTGTGATTTTCCCAAGACCTTGAGTGTCCTGTGCCCCCATCAGAGCTTCATTCCCTGGAGTAATGTACTACGCCCTATTAAAATGTCTTTGGAAGGATCTAGTACATTAAGTTAAAGTCCATTATCAGTACCTTTGGGTGAATTTATTGATGAGATTCCTTCCCATAATAATATGATTTCACAAGAGCAATTTGTCGCGTAGGCATTATAATTCCCCATTTTATAGGTGAGGAAAGTGACGCTCAGAAACATTGAGGAGCACACCCAAGTTCCCACAGCTAGAAAGCCTTAGAGCCAGGACTCAAATGCAGAGCTGCCTGAGCCCGAAGGGTAGAGTCAGCTGGCTGTGCACCTGTCCTCACCAGTGGTGCCTCCAACTGAAGAGCTGCTCTGGTTGGTTCACACCAGAAATTCATAGTCAGTATTCGCCAAGCAGGCCCTATTTCTCTCTCTCCACTACACACAATTCCAGTGATAACTCATTTTCATCAAGGCAGATGCTTTCCTATCTGGGGAATTGAAAGAAGGGAAACCAAAACAGAATCTGTCACTGTTTAACTTGAACTTGAGGACATGATTGGACGGAATAAATTTCAGCCATTCAGATACTCCTTTGAGTGGGTTTTGTTTTTCTCTCTTCAGTGAAGTGACAAAGCAGAGAGCTGTACTGTGAGGTGTACCCTGATTCCTTAATGCTTAGCCATTTGTTTAGGATTTAAAAAAAACACACTAGAGACAGATGGGTTCAGCGTAGGGGGCACAAGCCTTGGAGAGATGGTCCTGAGTGGGCACTGTGGAGAGGCTGTACCAGTAATAGCATCAGGTACCTGAGCCAAATTCATTCATCCATTGAACAGCAGTGGGGTACCTACTATGTTCCAGGCTTAGCCAGAGCACACACGTACAAGAATAAGCTTTGTGAAGAACCAAGTCCTACCCAGACTGAACTGCAGGATCAGGACCAAAATAGTGGTCAGATCCACAGGGTTCAGATCCAACACCTGGAGAGTGATGAAAACATTAAAAGGATGAATTTCATCCTTGCGAGGGGATGGGAACTGTGTATGTTTACTGTTTGGTAAATGGCAGACCTAATTATATACAGGTGCAATCGCCTCACAGCAGGACCCTGCTGGTGACAAGCAGCCCCTCCTCAGTGAGGAACTGATGACAGCTCTTAGCCAACAGTACTCAAAGGAGTGTCCCAGTTTGGGTGGATCCAGATTTTTCTCCTTCCCCTACCCTGATTCTTCTGATCCTTCCTTTCCCATGTTCCCCACTATCCTTGTCTCAGCCCTACCTGGGGGACAGGTCACTTCCCTGCTTTCAGGAAAATCTCAGCGTCATCACCAGAAGTTTGGTCTGAGCACACCCTGAATACGGAGAATGTATCCTCACTGTTACGAAGGCTTTGATCTTTTCCAATACATGTGGTACCTCATCCACCAGCATCCCTTCATCATCTTAGAGTCCCTCAGCTGCCTGCCTTCTTTTCGCCCCCCACGTTCTGTGTGGTCCTATCTGTCATGTGGCAGAGGAGAGAGAGTTTGTAAACCTCTTGCAAAAAGTGTAACTGACAGGTTGGTCAGAGCTGAAAATGGGTCCCATAACTTGAACATAAATGCCATGTGATTACCAAGGGGAAAAGTGGGGGAGGGATAAATTGGGAGATTGGGATTGACATATACACCCACTACTATATAAAATAGATAACTAATAAGGACCTACCGTATAGCACAGGGAACTCTACTCAATACTCTGTAGTGGCCTATATGGGAAAAGAATCTAAAAAAGAGTGGATATATGTATATGTATAACTGGTTCACTTTGCCGTATACCAGAAAGTAACATGACATTGTAAATCAACTATACTCCAAAAAAATTAATTAAAAAATAAATAAATAAATGTCATGTGCTCACCATTTCCCTTTGACTGAGACCACATGGGGTTTTATTTCTGTTATCATTTCATACCCAATATTGTGTGACTGTGCACTGAGCTCTGTGGATACAAAGATGAATAAGGCCCACCAAGGATCTCACAGTTTAGTTGGGGAGACACAGGGAACAGATGGTGGCAATCCAAGGTGAGGAGGGCTATCATGGAGCCCAGGGGAGATGACTCATTGCCGGGGAGAGCTGAAGACACAGACTGAACTGGGGATAAAGAAGAAGAAACTTTGAGGGTTTTTTAAGACTCTTCCTTTAACAGGACAGTTCTGCATAAGACCTAGCAGTCAGATGCTGCTCTAGCCAGGAGAGGTTTTACCTTCTGCCCTCTCTCTCTAAGCTCCCTGTGTGGTCAGCATTCAGAAACAACACAAACTCTTCCAGGGTCCCATTTCCTGATATCCCTGGCATCTGCCTTCAGTGCTTCTTAACGGATTTGATGGCGGGCAAAGTCAGGAATGCAGACATGTAAATAAATGACTTTCTCAGAGTGGGAATGTCTCCCTGAGATGGAGAGCTGGCTGGGCAAGCACCAGGACTACTTGGAATACACACAACCAACACACACTTGGAAAACTGACAAAAATGACTTTGAGCCACTAATCGGGCCAGAATCAGGAACAGCAATGACTGTGCACAGCCAGTCTCCACCCAGATCTAGTGTCATAATATGACGCAGGTCTCAACTTCAGCATTTTTCTTTAGACAAAAGAGTAAGGTTAGTGGAAGTAATTCTTCATTTCCTCTGCATTTCTGTAGGTTACTGGGAAATTGGAATCCTTCTGGGAAACAGAAGCTCTGCTCCTGAGCTGTGTTTAATTGACCTGTATGAGATGAGTTTGCGTATCAGTATGTTGGAGACTGATGCTCTTTCCTACCTCCTTTGTGGCATTGAATGAGAATTCCTGGACATGGGCGTTAAGGGGAAATTTTGCATAGTTTCTCATGCAGTGAGAAACTACGAAAAGTGATGTTTATCAGCAGTTTATATTCATCCCCCATCCATGATGTTAAGAGCTGGAAATAGAAGCAGCACTTTGGGTTCAGAGCCCAGCTCAGCCACTCCCCGTGTGAGCAAGTTACTTATTAAATCATGAGCTTTGTCCCTCAGTGCCCGCATCTCTAAGGTAACAATAACACTATTTACCTTTATTGAGCACCTACTGTGTGCTATGCAACAAAAGGCAGTATACTTTGGGGTTCAAAGCATGAACTCTGGAGTCATAATATCTGGGTCCATGATTCACCACTTACTAGTTATGTGACCTTAGGTAAGTCATTTAGTCTCTCCATACCTTGGTTTTCTCAGCCATAAAATAGAGATAAGAGTAGCTACCTCATAGAGCTGATATAAGATTAAATTACTTAACATATGTAAAGGGCTTGGAAGAGGGCCTGGAACACAGTAGTACATAACTATTAGCTATCTTTCTAGGTACAGCATTCTTGGTTGAAATTTACATTCTAATGAGAGGTAGGGGCAAAAAGTCATAAACAAGGAAACTATTTCAATATGTTAGTAGACGACAAGTGCTAATGGGGGAAATAGAGCAGGGAAAGCCAGATTGAGAGTGCCTGGGGTGGGTCACAGTCTTTAACATGGTGGTTAAGGTAGGCCTCTTAGGTAGACAAGGTGACATTTGAGCAAGGAATTGAGGGTAAAGGGAGTGGGTCAAACCTATATATGATAGCAGAGAGATCAGCTGGTACGAGAGCCCTAAGGTGGGGGTGTGCACCTAGCATGCTTGAGGAATAGTGAGTGTAGAGGAGGAAAAACTTTCCTCTATCCTCTTATGTTCTATACCTGGTGACCTGCAAATTAAACTGACAAAAAACAAATTAACAGGAGGAAAGGCAAACAAATTTTATTTGATGTTAACATTTTAACTTTGTTTGCATGTACACAGGGGTCTCACAGAAAAAGAAGTGAAAACCCAAAGAAGTAGTTAGGACTAACATCTTATACACCATTTTTAAAAAAAGCAATAAATTTGTGGAGAAGTGACAAGACAAAGGAAAACTTTAGAGCTTCTTGGGGAAGTAAATTGTGGGAAGGTAAACACATGGAGAGAAGCTAATGGAAGATAAGAGTTCTTTCGGTAACATTTACTTATGCAGATTCAAGTCCGTGCCATCTCCAGTAAGAGTTGTCTCCTTTTCCTGATATGGGAAGAGGATCAAGGGGATGCCTTCCCAAGGGAAAATTTATACCCTGCTTTTAGGTCAACAGGGAGAGGACAGAGAGCTCAGCCTACATCTGCTGTTTCTCAATTGTCTTCTGCTCAGAATAATCCATACACCAAAGTAGCATATTTTTGGGTGGCATATTCTGATTCCCTTCATTAGTAAGGCAGTGTGATTGGAGCTGAGTAGGAGAAAGGTAGAAGATAAGGTGGGAAAGGTAACGGGACCAGATGGTGTCATAGGCCGCCGTGAGCACTTTGGCTTTTACACTGAGAGAACTAGAGCACCACTGCAGAGAGTGTGGTGTCTTGGAGAGCAAATACGGAAAGTCAGTGTAGCCTATAGGTCATTTTAAGTAACATGAGGACTGAGAACTAACCGTGGGATTTAGCAACATGGGGATTTTGTTGATTAACTGACATAACCCATGAGACTTGGTCAGAGGTGTTCTCAGTAATGTCAGCTACCATATTTCCTTCATCAGTATGCTTTATTGAGCACCCAACTGTATCAGCATCCCTGCTCAGCATCCAGTCTGCCTGCCTCTGAGGGTAAGAAGCTGGCTTTGCATGAGTAGAGCCAGATCCAGTGAGCACTGGAACCAAGGGAATCCAGAGAACCAGAAGGAGGAATCTGAGTAAGTCAAGTTAGGGGCTGGGGCTCTGCAACGAAAGATCCCACACGCCACAACGAAGATCCCGCATGCTGCAACTAAGACCCAATGCAACCAAATAAATAAATAAATATTTTTTTAAAAAAAAAAAAGGACGATGAGCTCAGGAATACATGTCAATAGTCAGTCTGTGTGATGGGATGTGGGAGCTGGAAGTTGCTCCCCACCCCCTGAATCCTGCTCACCCTCTGAGTCTCCCCCCAAAATTCTCCCACCTGTTGGCTGTTTTTTTCCTAGGGTCTTCCCTAAAGCTTATCATTTCTAAAGCAGGGATAATTATAGTGCCTTCCTTGCAGGGTAATCTTAAGGATCAAATGATGTAACGTGTGCCCATGTGGCGCTTAGTACGGAGCCTGGTTCATGGAGTGTCGGCAGATGTTTGTTGCTGTGGGTGCCGTTGACCCCTTGTGAGAATGTAGACGTGCCTGGAAACAGGGGTGCTTCACCCTTGCACTCTAGGGTGAAGGAAGGCTATCAGAAAAGGTTTTGATAAGCTATGGTGTCAGGGGAGGAACACACAGGATGCAACGGGGGAAAGGGTGCGAGGGGACTGGAAGCTTCGAAAACAAACCGAACCTAGAGATGATCATACTGAGTGAAGTAAGTCAGACAGAGAAAGAGAAATATCATATGATACCACTTACATGTGGAATCTAAAAGAATGACCCAAAAGGACTTATTTACTAAATGGAAACAGACTCACAGACTTAGAAAACAAATTTATGGTTACCAGACGGGAAAGGTTGGGAAGGGATAAGTTAGGAGGTTGGGATTAACATATACACACTACTATATAAAAAAGACATAGACAAGGACCTGCTGTATAGCACAGGGAACTCTACTCAATACTCTGTAATAACCTCTACTCAATACTATGTAATAACTCTACCAATACTCTGTAACAACCTATACTCTGTAATAACCTATATGTAATAACCTACAATAACTCTACTCAATACTCTGTAATGAAGTAACATTTGAAAAGAATCTGAAAAAGAATAGATACGTGTGTATGTATAATTGAATCACTTTGCCATACACCTGAAACTAACACATTGTAAACCAGCTATCCTGCAAATATAAAATAAAAATTTTTTAATAAATAAAAATCCTGCTCAAGAAAACGAAAACTGTCCTTAAGGCCTGCACAGCAGTGCTGTTCTGACTCAAGCAATGCTACACCCCAGGGTGTGGGCTGACTCTCTTACCTTCATTTGGCATTTTAACCCATTGAGTTATATGTACCAGGCTCTCAGGTGTCACATCTGCTCTGTCCCTCTAGACCTTCCCCCCACCGCTGCAGACCTCACTTGCAATTTATACCTCAGCTAAACCCAACTTCTCGAGGTTCTCCAAGAATCCCTGGCAGCCTTTTCTCATGCTGTCCCCTTCCCTGCCTCTTCATCTGGCTGGCTCCCACTTTTCCTTCAAGACTCACCTCAGTACCATCTTCCCCAGAGAACCTTCTTATTTGTCGCTCTCCAGCTGAGCACTGACCCCTCCTCTGTGCAACCATAACCCTGTTCTTACTTATTTTACAGCACTTTTAATAACACGATCTGTTTACATGCTGGCTCCCGCTAGGTTTTAAAGTCTTCCAACAAAGTATCTCACTCACCTCTCACTCCCCAGTCCCGGTACAGTGGCTGGCACCTAGTAGGTGCTCACTAAATGTGGTCATTTACACATTTATGGTATAAAGAAAAAAATTAGTGCATTTGGGGATCAAGAATGGGGAGGAAACTGCCAAGAGATTTTTCACATATTTTTGGAAATAATAAGTGCAAGAGAGACCAAACTTTCTCTTTTGTCATTTGGTAAAGATTTCCCCCCAAAAGGTAGTTTTGAATAGCCATTTGGAAGAAAGTGAGAGGCAAAGAACTCTTTCAGCAGTGGAGGTGGAAGGGGTGGGGGTTAGGGGAGGGAGGGCCTGAAGAGAAGAAAGGGGTCTATTGGGCTTGTGGGGGAAAGAGGTCCAACCTTACTCGGAGGGGATTGGGGGTTGTCATGGGGACAGCTTTGTCTATTAATCTTCCACTGGATCGTGTGTGAAAGAGCAGAAGTGGCACATGGAATGGGAAGTCGGCCAGACCTATGTGTGAACGTTGCCTCTTGTGGGTTGTACAATCATGGTAAGTTGCTTGACTTTGCTGGGCCTCTGCTTCCTCATCTACAAAATTGGGACGAGAATGTCCAGGCAAGTGCTGGTGTGAGGATTAAATGAAGTAACATTTGAAAGTGCCTAGCTCAGAATCTGATTCTATTGGTCAGATTTTTGCTGCAGTGACAACCCCAAAACCCAAATCTCAGTGGTTTACAAGCACAGACAATTCTTTCTTGAGGGCTGTGGATTGGCTGTGGCTCTGGTGGGACTCCACTGGTTTCCCGCCTGTCTTCTCATTCAGTGACCCATGATGAAGGGGCAGCCACTCCCGGAGGAGAAGAGGCTCCAAAGGGGACAGAGCCAAACCACCCCAGCACACTTAAATCTTCAGCTCTGATGCATCTGCCCGTGCTCCACTTGCCAGAGGTAAGTCCCATGGCCCAGCCCGAAGCCAATGGATGGGTTGTCACCTACAGAGCAGCGAGGCAAACGCAGGGGAGATATTTGTCAACAAGTAAAGCAGTCTTTCACGCATGGCCTTCTGTTGGCCACTGCTCTTGAGTCAGTAAATAGACTCACAAGTAACTGAGAGGTCCAGGTGGACTTAGAGAAGGATGGAGACAGAAGGAAAGGCAGGGCTCTGTCAAACCCTATTCCTATTCCCACCCACCCCCAGTCCATCCCTCTCCCCACAAGCCTGTTCTGTTGTTCCAAATGCAAAGCTCAGGAAAAGAGCAGGTGAAAAAAATTGATTATTTAAAGGGGTTCACGATAACCTCTTATTTATTAAGATCTCTTGCTCCCTCATCTCTTATTTCTCTTCCTCTCACTCCTCACCAGGCAATGTGGCCACCTTGATAGTCTTTTTTTTTTTTTTTTTTTTTTTTTTGCGGTATGCGGGCCTCTCACTGTTGTGGCCTCTCCCGTTGTGGAGCACAGGCTCCGGACGCACAGGCTCAGCGGCTGTGCTCACAGGCCCAGCCGCTCCGTGGTATGTGGGATCCTTCCGGACCAGGGCATGAACCCATGTCCCCTGCATCGGCAGGCAGACCCTCAACCACTGCGCCACCAGGGAAACCCCACCTTGATAGTCTTTGAATCCACTAAACATGTTGGCACCTCAGGGCCTTTGCTCTTACCCTTCCATTTTCCTAGAATATTCTGCCCAAACATCTGCATGACCTGCTCTCTTACTTCTTCAAGTCTCTGCTCAAATGTCTTCTTGTCAGAGAGGCCTTCTGTGTTAGTCTAGTCAGGCTGCCATAACAAAATGTCAGACAGATGGGGTGGCTGAAGCCCCAGAAATGTATTTTCTCAGCGTTCTGGAGGCTGGAGTCCAAGATCAGAGTGCCAGCCAGCCAGGCTTCTGGTGAGAGTTCTCTCCCTGACTTACAAAGCCTACCTTCTTGCTGTGTCCACACATGAAAGAGAAGGAGAAAGCAAGCTCTCTGGCATCTCACCTTATAAAGGCACTAATCCCATCAGGTCCCTGCCTCATGACCAAATTGCCTACCAAACAGCCCATCTCCAAATACCATCACATTGAGGATTAGGGCTTCACCATATGAATTTTGGGGGGACACAAACATTTAGTCCGTAACACCTTCCCTGATCAGTCTGTATAAAATAACAACCTCCTCCCCAATCATCCTCTGTGGCCCTTACCCTGATTTACTTTTCTCCAAAGCACTTCTCACAATCTGATGTTTTATATATTTACTTATTTTTGTTACTAATTATTATCTCACTCCCCCTTTTAGAATATAAGCTCTATGAGAGCAGGGTTTGTTCACTCCTGTATCCCCAGCACTTAGAATAGAAAGTGATACATAACAGCTAGTCATTAAATATTTGTTGAATTAATTAATTAATTATGTGCTATGGACTTTATATAAGTTAACCTCATTTTAATCTTCACAGAAACTATATTGTATTGTCAAGCCCCATTTAATCGATGAGGACACTTAAATAGAATTAAAATAACTCGATAACTTGCCCAAGGTCACCCAGCTCAGGGTGGCCCACACTCCCACACAAGGAGAGACAGGCCCTCCAGGTTGCCATGGAGACACAGCAGTTGCCTCTTCTGCTTCCCAGGATCAGGGCAGCAGCGTGGAGAGGATCCCTGCACCCTACGGGCCTGCAGAGCTTTGTGTCCTGGCCCAGAGAGGGCACTGAGTTGGGAGGTGAGGAGGTTGGCCCTGGGGAGAGGGCTGAACGGGGCCACTGTCAACTCTGTGTGACCATGACCGGCAGGAAGAGGTTGGCCCAGAGCACATCAGTAGCACCTTATTGACTTTTAACGCTTCCTCATCACCTCTTCTTTTGTGAGCAGCATCCCTGATAAAATGCCACAGCCGGTGTTATCTCCTCAGGACCTCCCTCCCTCTTCCTGCCCCACGGTCTCTCCTCCGCTCAGCCCCAAGAATGCTGTCCACGGGCAAAGGCCGTGAAAAGGCTGCATTTGTCCTTGACCCTCACTGAGAAGGTTCACTTCTGGTTGAAGAGGGAGCCCAGGGGACGCCCCGGCCAGTGTCTGCCTTTTGCAAGGCTGACACCTGGATGCTTCACCACCCAGAAGTGTCACTGGTGGTGAGAATTTGTGTTCGTCCCTCCCTCCTCCCCATCGTCCCTCTCCCCAGAGCCTTTCCCTTGTCGGTAGCCACCAAAAAAGAACTATGGAAACAGGAGGTCATCACGCTTCAATTATCCATTCAATAAGCATTTACTGAACACCACCATGATACTGTCCTGAGTGTCCACAGAGCTCACAGTACAACAAGGCATGGAGTATTCAGCCCCCACTGGAGAACCCCCAACCCATTCTCGGATGTCACTCTACAGGAAGCTGCCCACCTGGCCCAGAGACTAGTGAGGGGACTCAGATGTCTCTCGTGCTAATTCTTTACCTTCATTGAATTTGCAAGGCTGCAGGAGGCTGCAAGGGGAGGGATCACCCAGAACCAGCACCTCTCCCCAGTGGCCACCCTTTGAGGTACTGTGCTTATGATAAAGTCTGCCCGTCAAAGAGCAGTACCTATTACAGACTGTGGCAGAGGGTCTTCCAAAGCTGGGGTTGATCCTACCAACGCATTAAGGGCAAACTGGGCGCTCGTGAACTGAGGGCTGTGGACTCTGCCGGGGAATATCCACCTCCTCGGTTCAGGGGTATCGGTGCATCTGCAGAGAAATTTGATTTGAAAGTGAGCTGAACAGGGGCTTCAACAGTTCCAGAAGAGGAGGGTCCTCGCTGAGTGTAGGAACAAAACTGCGAGGCTCAAGGCAGCAGAACAAGCAGAGGGTCTGGTGCATGGACTGCCCCAAAGGTAAAGGTGTAAGTCAGGCTGTCAGCATCTTGTGTAAATACGAAGCACCTTGCTAAGCACTGTGGGGCATCCAAGGGACAAGAAGGGCTCTGGCTGTAATGAGCCCACAGTATGGCAGTGTTGAGAGCCAAGCAAATCTGAACAGTAATTGGAGACATATGCAAAACAGTATGTTGATTAACAGTAGACCCAACAACCAAGATGTCCTTCAGTAGGCGAATGGATAAATAAACTGTGATACACCCAGACAATGGAATATTATTTAGCACTTAAAGAGAAACGAGTTATTAAGCTATGGAAAGACACTGAGGAAATTTAAATGTATATTACTAAGTGAAAGAAGCCAATCTGTAAGGTATGCCTACCATATGATTCCAACAATATGACATTCTGGAAGAGGCAAAACTATGGAGACAGTAAAAGGATCAGTGGTTGGTCGAGGGCGACAAAGATGAACAGGTGGAACACAGAATTTTTAGAGCAGTGAAAATACTCTGTATGATATAATAATGATGAATACATGTCATTATTCATTTGTCCAACACCAAGAGTATACAACACCAAGAGTGAATCCTAAAGTAAACTATGGACTTTGGGCGATTATGATGTGTCAATATAGGTTCATCAGTTCTAGCAGATGTGCCACTCTGGTGTGGGATGTTGATAATGGGGGAGGTTATACATGTGTGGGAGCAGGAAGTATATGGGAAATCTCTGTATCTTCCACTCAATTTTGCTGTGAACCTAAAGCAGCGCTAAAAAACAGTCTATTGGAAGATAAAAGAAGAGAGAGAGAGAGACCTCATGGCTACGATTCATAGGAGCAAAAAGCAGCCAGAAACAGAGAGAGTGTGTAGACAGGAAGCAGTCAAACCTTTACGAGGAGGCTTAAGCAAAGCACAGAGGGACATAGAGTTTGCATACTAGGGAAGGAAGAGCATTAGAGAACCGGGGAAAATGGAGGCAAGGCTGGGTGCGAAGTTAGCGAAGCCTGTTCTCAAGATGACTCCAGCATTACCTTAGCTGGAGCAGAGGGATTCTGTGTTGAGGCTGGCTTCATAGGGTGAGGCAAGATTATGGAAGGCCAAGGAGATGAATTTGATGTCATAAATAAAATAAAAATCAAACATAACCCAAATGTCAGCTGCAGGCACTCTGCCACTTGAGATCCAGATAAGATTGGCTTGAATCTCCAGTCCACATCCTGTGGAAAGTTCAGTGCCCTCCCCAAGATGTCTGCACTTTCTCAGAACACTTACATTTTTGTGGTCTCTGGTTCTGGAATTAGTTCACTTCATCAGCTCTCACCTTCCTGTGCATGTGGTCCCTCTTTTAACCCAGAAGTGAAACTCAGTCCCTTTCCTTGACACACCCCACAAATCTTACAAGGCCTTTGTTGACTTTTGAGGAAAATGGAGGGAGATTTTGTATTTTTCCTTTCTTCTGTAATCTCTCTCTAATCTTGTCATGGTATTTCTTTATTATCATGTGTTTACCTTTATATTGTGTAACAGCAATTTTAAATACAAATATAAGAACATTTAACTTGTTTGCAGAATCGCTGAAATCACACAGTTTGTATTATATAGCTCATAGACATACTTTGTTCTTACCAGAACAGTGAAAAGTCTGTACAAAACTCAACTGTTTTATTTTACTTCTTGATGTACACACATTCTATGAACACTCCATTGAAGCCAACAGCTTCCATAACATGCTTACTTTGTACAAGCTTTGAGTCTTGCTGAACGCCCACACATTCTGTGCTCACGGGACACTGCGAATGCTACATGCGAATGGAGTAGCAAAGAAGGGCAGAGACACATAACTGTTCTGCTCATGTACACGCTCCATTGTCCCGTCAGACTTCGCTTACAAAACACAAGTTCAAAGATAAAATTACCAGGAATTTCAAGACGGTGAGAGTCTTAAGCAAGCATTAAACCAAGTACAAGGAAGGCCCTTCTGAGCACAGGGCCCTATGTGACTGCACAGGTTTCATGCCCGTAAAGCCAGCCCTAGCGGGGAGACTCCTGGAAAAGTGTTCATCGCTCATTAAAGGAGTCTCTTCCTCTGCTGGACATCACTGTGGCTGCCTTTGGGAGATGTGGCAGCCATTTTCCAAGCATGACGGGAACAAACCTGAGGACAAAGCTGACACAAGGGAAGAATGATAGAAAGGATGTCTTTGAAGAGGTTATTGAACCTCTGAATTAACGAGTTCCTAGAGTCCCTCTGGGTTGAGTTTTTCTCTTATTTGCAGCTGAGAGCATCCTAACTTGGCCCCATCCTAGGAGTCTACATTTTTAACTAGCTCCCTAGATGATTCTGATACAGGTGGTCTAGGAATCATATCTTGAGAAACTCGGCTCTAAAATGATGGCAGACATCCCATCTGTATGGCAAAAAGCACGTTTTCATGAGCTGGACGACCTCGATTGACTCAGGTAGATGCCTCAGATGCATAGTTCTTTTTAGTTTTGACCGTCAGTACTACCTTTGTACAAAGCTTAATACATCCTCTACACTTAATACATATATATTCCTCACTCTATCCCTCCAGGGTGATGTGGGAGGATTTCCTGACTTCCACAATACCTCATGGAGAAACTGCATGGTACAAAATTTATTTTAGGATCTCAGGACTCTCCAGGGGCTTACCCAATCACTCAGTCCCTGTCAGTTGATCTAAATAACCTCAAAGAACAGTGGCTACTGCTGCCACTCTTGCTAAGCAAGGTCATGGTGCCTAACTTCCCCTCGTAAGTAAACACAGGCCTAGGGTTCTGACCTGCGCTGGTCTCCTAGAGCTTGAACTGGGCAAGGGACCAGAGGCAACTGCAGAGGGTTTATTGAGAAAACGGGGAAAAGAAATCAGCATTGAGGGGTAAAAGAGGGCCTGAGACCCAGAGATAGTCCAACTAAAGTGTTCATTCCACAATGGTCCAGAAAGAAAGATGAGGCTAAAGGGCTGCAACCCAAATCAATGGGACAGAGAGTGAATGGGAGGTTAAGACAGATATGGACAGGGGCTTTATTAACATAAACTCAGGTGTTGTTGAAAGGAGCTTGTTATTAATAACAAAAGATCCCTTTATCATTCTTATCTCTTAGAAAATCCCAAGGGTTTTAGGAGATCTGTGCCAAAAATGGAGAAGACCAAATATATATTTCTTATTATGAACCACAATATCACACCATAGAAATGGAAGAACTGTTGATGGCATCAAGCTGATTTGTTGCAGAGAAAGGGACACTATAAACTTCTTAGTCAATGCCTTTGTGTCCCAGCAAATTGGTAACACCAAGTAGAGGCTCAAATCTTCTATATAGTGTGTTAGAAATGGCAATCTTGCTGCAAGGGAGCAGAGGGAAAAGATGGAAGACTGTTTTGGAGTTTCATGTTTTAAAGCTAACAGCCCTCAATAATGCACTATCTCAGATTGAGGAGAATCATCACCCTCTCCCAGGGGAACTATAATCTCACTGAAGGTAAGACCACATTTTACTCCTTTGTGTCACCACTCGATGGTGAATTTATATCCTCACCAGTTGAATTGACTTGAGCTGAGCTATGCCACTTCTCAAATGAGTCATTTGGATTTAGAAAGCAGTCAGTGAAACCAGGGCTATACCTATGCAGAGGCAAGGCCAACAAACACCTTCATAAATTTCGTATGGGGAAATGAGGAAACTAATTTCATCCTACTCAAATGCCTTATGTTAGGCCATTATCCTATTGCATGAAAAATAAGAAGATACTATTGTCCGTCCTCTGATCCCCTTGGTATCCTCCTCTCAAAAGAGCTCTTGAAATTCTCGCTTCCATAAGGCCTGCAATTTCACCACTGGAGACTTGCTCCTTTGAATTAAGTATTGCCCTCCCTGGGCCAAAGTTTTAAAATGTAAATACCGCTGGGAGAAGTAACACATTACATCCCTATTACTTTTGTATAAATGCATTTAACCCAGGTTTTCCTCTTAATAGAAAGAACTGGACTCCTCTGGGGATTGAGAATTAGGAAAGAGGAGGAAAGAAACGGTGCCCAGAGAAGAATGGAATGTATGGGGCAAGGAAGAATGGTGTTCAAGTACAAGTTGGCCTCTGTCCCAATCTTACTGAGGTCTGTCCCTGAATAAAACCAATAATAACAATCACACTAGCTTTTATTGCTCCTTTTGTGAGAGTCAGTTCTTCTTGGTAAAACTCCTTTACTTTAGGCTATTATCCCCTTGTAATTAAAACAATATATTGTATCCTCCACCTGGGATCCCCACTGTTTAGTGTGGATAATACACAATGGCACTCTGAAAGCTTTTATTTAGTTTCTCTTGAGTCAAAGCAGAAGGTTCCAGGACAGATTTATCATGCTACATCCAGGGAGTTATCTCAAATAACTCACATGCAAGATATCGGAGTCCTGGGGGAGATTCAAAGCTCCCCTTCTGGTGTGAAGAAGGTGCAAATGTAAGATCATCTCCAAAGCTGTCATCGAGCCAAATGACATATCACCTGTAGATTTACTGGAGGAAGAGTAGGGGCTGTGACACCAGCAGAGCAGGGAAGGACGTCTCATGCCTTCTAAGCAAACTAAACTTTCCCTCGCTTTTGTTTTTTTCTTCTGCTGGGAAAAATATAGTTTCTTTATAGGTGCACCTTGGAAAAAGAAAATTTGAACTTAAGGAATCCACTGTTCAGTCTTTTCAAGGGGCACTAATGGTGGACCTCAGTGTCTCTATCTACAAATGGGGTTAATAGTGCCCACCTCAGAGGAAGATTAAATGAGGTGGTGTGTGAAGCACTTGGCCACAGCCATGCACAAGGGAGGTGACCATGGATATTAGCTCCTTTCCAATTTCTCTCAACAGACTGTAAGCCAGAACTCACTCTGGGGAGCTACCATGCCCAAACTCCTAAATCTCATTCTTGATTTCCTCACTGTCCCATGACCGTATTTTCCAAAACCAAAGATTAAAATGCAGGGCTTCCCCATATGGACGATTGGGTTTTTTTCCTACTTCAGATATGTTAACTTATTTATGTGAAAAGTCTCTTAAAAGCAAAATAATTGAGGTACATTCTATTATATACGTAAAGAATTATCTTTTCGAAGAATGAAATTACAACAAAAGAAAGCAAATTCAGCCAAAAAAAAAAAAAAAATCCTGGATTATTTGACATCAGGACTGTGTGAGACAGCACAGTCATCACAGACACACCTTTTCAGTTGCTGATCACAGAGGATGGCTGGAGCTGGTTGCCAACAATGCTATGTCCCTGTCGCCAGCTGTAGGTTGACCTTTCTCTGCCCAGAAGCCTGGGACATTTTGGTCTCTGGCTGTGTGCTGCCGTTTCCTCAGAACCATGGATCTGGTGGCACACGCTGTGAGTGTGACTGAGCTGAGATGCCTGGAAAGAGGTCAGTGTTTAAGTGATGGGAAGGAAGGGAAAAATCCTCCAAAAATAAAATATAAACAGATGGAAGGTTGAGAAATAAGTCAAATCACTGTATTATTTTGTTGCTTTTAGTGGTTTAATGCTATGGCTCATTTGTGTCTCACTTCTTACAACTTTTCGCTGAGGTAAAAAGACTGGTTACTCCCATCCTCCTGTCCCCCACCCTCCCTACCATCTCAGAGAAAAACTGCTTGAGGGCAAGGACTGTGCCTTCCAATAAAAAATTGAACTCAAAGATTGAATGAAAGTCCTAATTAATTACTTAACTAATGAATTTGACGTCAAAGTCCCGGCTGGGTGACCTGTACTAGTTATTTCTCTTTGGCCGGCACCGTTCTTCATGGAGCTAATCCCCAAGTCCGCAGAGAATTCTACAGCTGCTTTCTCTTCCTCAGATGGAATGGCTCCAGCTTGACTGGACTGAGAAGCACAGTGATGTCCCTCTCAGCTGGCTCAATTCTCAAATTCACCCCAATTGCTGGACAAGTCTTATCTATAGCCAGGGCCATCCCTTGACAAAAATTATGAGTTTAGCAAAATGTGTCTGAAACTCTTTTTTCCCCTATATCTTCTCACCATACTGCTGCCTCCTCTCCCACTTCCATCGTGGCTACAGTGCCCAAGATCTTACTTCTTCTTATCAGGACGAATCCTTGGGGAGATAAATTATGTTGGATAAATATACATCAGTTAGCATCTGTTAGTCTGAAGGGGTAGGTCAGCTCCTGCCTCTGCCTACTCTTCTCCAGCCCCTTAATTAGTGGCACCTCCCTCCAGTCTTAGCCCTCCCCAATTTCTCAGACCCACTGCAAGGCTGTTAGTGTGATGGTGACAAGCACAGGCTTTGGAGTCTAGCTGTGTGACCTTGAAAAAGTCAGGTAGCCTTTCAGTAAAATGGGTACAATGAATACCTACCTCTTGGGGTTATTGTGAGAGTGAGTGAGATAATATGAACAAAGGGTTTAGTACTGGACGTGAAACATGGTAAGTGCCTGATAAAAGGTGTCTGTTATTACCCTTGATCTAAGCAATCCCACCTTCTTATGCTCACCTCCCCAGTTCTTGACTTCCACCTCAATCATATACTTAGTTTTGATCACTCTCTCCCTGAACCTGCAGTACTTTGAGGTCAGGATCTTAATATGTCCATCTGTGGCACCCTATTCAGTTCCCCACATCTAACAAAAAGTGTATGCTCAATAAACACTGAGTGATGGGGAAATTCCCTGGCAGTCCAGTGGTTAGGACTCCACACTTTCACTGCTGAGGGCCTGGGTTCAATCCCTGGTCAGGGAACTAAGATCCCACAAGCCGCACAGTGCAGCCAATTAAAATAATAATAATAATAAACAAATGCTGGGTGATGGAATGGGACCAATACTCTTAGATAAGGTGTAGTGGGGCTGACTCCTGGGCTCCTGAATTATTCCCTAAGTTACAGCTCCTCTTCAACTGGGCTTCTGACTGAGCTCCTTTCTAGTTTCCCAGTTCTCCAGAGAGGACTAAACATTTTCTCTACCAAAGACACTGGAGTCCTACCCCTGAATCCCATTTTAGGCTGGGGCTCAAGCCCAGGAATAATCCCAGGAATCAGTGCTCTGCCCCAGGTTCTACATGGCCCATCAGCTAAGGGGTGACTTAAAGCCCGATCCTTTTCACTTCCATGGACACCTCTCCCATTGATGTGGACAATGGTCATTTTCTTAATCTTATGTAAAATTTGTTACAATGTTATAATTGATGAACCTACATTGACACATCATTATTGATTTATACTATACAATCTAAGTAAAAACAGTGCTTTCTATGCAAAAATAGCTTTAAGACATGCATCCTAACATCCCCTCCAACCTAATTTCTGTCCCTAAGTGCCACCAATATGGAAATTCTGGAGTCATCACTAACCATGTCCCTTGCTCACTGATAGACCAGCTGTGGTCCCATCCTAAGGCTGGTCTAGAGCTAGGTATAGTGTCTCCCAGAAGGTCTAGTTTGCTGGGAGCAAACAGATCAGGGTGGGCAGAGAGGGTGTCTTTTTCCTTCCATTTATAGGAAAACCACCCTGGCCTTGGGTCTTGCTTCCCTGTGACCTGACATTGGCCCCTAGTCACTTTCATCTTCCAGGCCTTGTCCAGTGGATAAAGCAATGTATGAAAAAACAGTGAAGGGCCTCCAAGCCTGAGTGTTGATGGATTCCCATCCACAGAGCCCCTTCCAGGTGGTGGACTTAATCTCACCGGAAATGGCCTTCTTAAAGTCACAAAAGCCTCTCCCAGGCAGGCGGAGAAGACCCACTTCAGCGTGAGATCAGACATTTCCTTTCCTGCTGTGCAGATCTCACTGTCTGAATCTCCTTCCCTGCGTTGCCCTAGGTCATCTGCCTCAGACCTCAGGGCTCTGCATATGTATTATAGGCATTCCATCTATTTTAATAATAAAACAAAAAAAAAAAAGTCAGTATGGGGGCAATGATAACGTCACTGACTACAAAACCTTTCCTATATTTTCATATTAACATACTACCGTCAGTGATGGCAAGGATGATGGCATCCATAAGAAAAAAGGCAGAGTCTGCCCTGGGAAGATGGCTTGTTATCTCCACTAATTACTTCTGTACTTTGGTTTAAGCCATTTCCCAGCCTGGAAGGCCTTTGCCCCATGACACCCATCAATTAAAGTTTTACTCATTCTTTAAGACCCAGCTCAAATGCCACTTTCTCCAAGAAGCCTTTTCTAATCCTCCAGTTAGAATTAATTGCTTCCTTCCCAATGTTCCTGTGACATTTATTGTAGCATATTCTCATGGGATTATATTAAAATGTTATATAATATTTATTATACAATATTCTTATGTCATTAGACTAAAATGTTATCATAAAGGTATGTGGAAGGTGATTTACACACTGACTATCCTAAAATCTAGCCTCCATAAAGAGAAGCTATTATTAAGATTATGAATTACACTTTATATCTAACCCTTAGGTCAAGTTTTACGTGTACACAGTTTGAGGGGAAGAAAACAACTTCTTGGGCATTGTAAATCACAAACCTAGCAGTTCTGGAAAGAAATGAAAGAAATTACAGCTATGAGGCATACCACTTTCTCCCTCATCTGCTGGGACACCCACGTCACTTTATACAAAAGATATCACATCTCAGAATTAAAGGGGCCCTACTAACTAACCTCTGCACTACCACCACATAAGATACATAAAATCCCCTCTCCATCATTCCAGTTGTGCTCAAACTCACTTCCACCTGAGGCCACTCATTCGACTTTTAAGCAACTATAACTGCTATCTTAAAAAGATCTCTCAGGCTTCCCAGGTGGCGCAGTGGTTGAGAGTCCACCTGTCGATGCAGGGGACATGGGTTCGTGCCCAGGTCCGGGAAGATCCCACATGCCGCGGAGCGGCTGGGCCCGTGAGCCATGGCCGCTGAGCCTGCGTGTCCAGAGCCTGTGCTCTGCAACGGGAGAGGCCACAACAGTGAGAGGCCCGCGTACCGCAAAAAAAAAAAAAAGAAAAAGATCTCTCATTTATTGAGTTCCTATGTGTAGCACACCACATGTAGGTGCCATAGTATCTCAGTTAATTCTCATGAAAATTTAAAAGTAAAACAAACTTGCCCAAAGGCACAGCTAATAAGTGACGTATTTGAGATACTCGAGCCAAGGTCTAACTCCTAAGCCTGTGGTCTTACCACTAGGCCTTCCTGCTTCCTTAATTGTGGGAAGGTTTTCCTAAGTTTTATAGTTTAGGTGGAAGCCGCAACTCCCACCCACAGTTGTGCGTTTTACCCTTTGAGACCACCAATACGTACCTAATTCACCTTCCACTTTACCAGCCTACAAATAATTAAAAACAGGTGGCCTGAGTCCAAGCCCTCTCGTCTCCAGGCTACAGATCCTTCAGGAGACATCTACAAAATGGCTTCTAACCCCCACCTCGGAACGTGTTTCACTTTGTCCCGGTTGCTCTCCAAGGCAGCACCATGAACAAGCCGTACTCTCCAGGTGTGGCCTGAGCAGCGTTACCCACTAGGGCACATGGTGCCCCCCGCTTCAGGGTAAGTCTCCCTCAGCTGTGTTCCTATTATGCTAAGTCATCTCCAGCCTGTCCACATACACGCTTTTTAGGACTGGCTTTTTAGGACTAAGTGTAAGACTTCCCATTTATCCCTATTAAATCCCATCTTGTTATATCTGGGACATCCTTTAGTCTGCTGAGAGCTTTCTAAATCCTGATCTTATCATCCAACATAGCCGCTTACCCTCTCAGCAAATTTGATCAGTATGTTCTCTGAAACCATCCAAGTCATTAATAAAAACGTTGACGGAGACCCTGCAGCAAATGACTAGAGACCTCCCTTAAAGTTGACACAGATTCGTTAATCATCAGTCTTTGTGTGTGATTGTTCAACCAATTACAAATCCACTTAACTGTACTGGGCTCCCAGGTCTATAGCCTGCTGAAACTCACCAGCCTGGTAACCCCGTCAACAAAGGAAATGAGCTTAGCCTGGCATAACTTGTTCTGAGTGAGCTCCTGTTGTTTCACAAAGATCAAAGTCTGGCAGGGTGGATCCTGAACCCACACAGCTTCTCCTGATGGTGTCTGTACATAAACTGGGAGTTGCAATAACATGATAAATCACTTAGAATCACTCCCAGAACTCTAACAGGCCAGAGCTCCCAATTACTTATCCTAACACAAACAAAAACTACTTAAATGCAAAAGCCCAGCCTAAAGTTAAATTGTAGAATTTATCTCGGGTTCCCTGATACATAGCTCTGAGCCCTTTCCTATTTCACGGTGTCCTCTTTTCCTCACCCCATACGAATCCTGTGACCTCATGAGACCCTCTGACTTCCCAAGGCTCCCCACCTCGAAATCTTATCACATTCCTGTCCTCCCTGCAATGCCCCAGGTTCCAAAATGAACTCCCCCTCCCTCCTCCATCCTATTTTCTTAAAGTACTGATCTTATATAGGTATAAGGGATAAAGCAACTAGATTTGAAATGAAGTATGAATAATTAATTGCCCTGCAAAAATGTTGGTATTTTTGAAACAGGAGCATAGTTAACCCCAAATAATCTCTGGTTAGTGAATTAGAAGCCATGTAAAGTTGGGGTAAAGAAATGCAAGCAGAATTGGACATCTCTTTTACTGGGGGGGCTTTTGTGCTAGTCAAGGTCCTTGAATGCAAATAACAGAAAGTTACTCTGGTTGCCTTAATCAGAAAAGGTATTTAGAAAGGATATTAGGTATTATCTTCAACTGATGAGGAGGCTTGAAAGTCAGACAGAACCCAAGAAAGGCTAGGTACCTGAGAACTCATTTAGATCAAGCAACAGAAACAGGTTATCTAGAAAGCTGTGGTAAGCTCCACTGCTGAGAGACTCTTGCTTCTACTGGAAACTCAACACTGAATCCCTAGGTACCTGAATCTCTGCCTCTGCTGCCTTAAACATTTTCAGCTGCCCCAAAGATTCAAAGGTCAGACCCAAAGCCTCCATTGGCCAAGCCTGGGCCACATAGCCGTGCCCCAGTCCAGAGAGCAGGAAGAAGACTGCTTTCTTCTCTTCGGCTTTCCTAGTGGGAGAATTGTCTTTCTCAGCCTGCCTCCTTATTTTGGGATTCAAAAGCAGAGTATCCAAGAACACGAGGAATGCCCAGTACAATTCCTAGAATTCCTTAAGTTTTTACCATATGCTCTTACTTGCCCTTCTATGGCCATGTGTGGGAATTGTAAGGAAGTTGCCACCTTCAAGAGTCATTAAAGTAGCTAATTTAGTGCTGTAGTAACATGATGCTCTCACCTCACCCTGATCCCCAGCATAGCAGCCAGAACCTTAACAAACCACCACCCCCTCCCCCCACTTTTTTTTACTTTTGTATTTTGCATATAACACATATGCAGAAAAATACACAAATTACAAATGTAGAGCGCTATGGAATTTCACAAAGTGAACATACCTGTTCGAGAAATATTACCAACATCCATGGCACCTGCCACATCTTGTGTCAGTCACTACCTCCCCAAGGTAATGACTTCTGACACCTAGCACAACAGTTTTGTTTTCCCTGCTTTTGAACTTTAAAACATGGAATCATATAGTATTTTATCTTTTAGGGCTGGCCTCTTTTTCTCAATATTTTTTCCGTGAAATTCATCCATATTTTTGGGTATGGTTGTAGTTGACCAACCCCTTTCAAAAGATGGCTATTGCACCAGCTGGCTGTCCCCAAGGGCCCCGGGAGTTACTGACATCATATTACTGAGGTCAGCTCAGAAAGCAAAAATCTCTTGACATTTGCTACATTTACAAGAACTTTGGATCGAACCGTGGTTAGTTCTAGTGCCCTTGAGGAATACTGCCTTTCTGTTATAATGTACTAAAACCAGATTCATCTGAGTGATAATAGTAGTGACAAGGATATAAAGAATACCTTAGATTTATTTACAAATGTTTCTGGTGAGCTTAAATACTTTACAAAGTGTCCTCTTAGTTTCTGAAAATGTTTGCCCCAGAAGCAGAATTCAACTTCACCAGAAGCAGAATTCAACTTCACAAATGGTTAAAAAGACTTGGTTGATTTGAGAGTATTTGAAGTGCACGGTGTGTTGGGATTGTTTCCATGACAGACCAAGGATGACTGTGCACCTGGGCATGCCCTAGTGAGCCATCCCATGCCCAGTGCAGTGGTCTCTAAACACATAAGTGATTTGGGGTAAACTAGGCTTGAGGAATCGTGATAGAAAGGGAAGGGTTACTAGTGCAGCTAGAGATAACAAAACAAGTTTACAAAGAGACTGCTGATGGAAGCAAGGACATGCATTAATAGAGTGGCTGGTCATGGGCAGGAAAAGGAATGCTGGACGATCAGACCTAAAACATTTATGGTCTCCCAAAAATGTGCTCCAGAAAAGTCATCTCCTTGGAGAAACAGGTTGAAGATTAAATTGCACCTCCCTGGGGGTGCCCACAGTCATATGATAGTGCACTTGTTGGGTAGAGGGATCTGGAGGTGAGACACCAGGGGGAGGAAAGGGATGGCTAGCGGGGCTTGGGGGGTGGGGAGCAGAATTCCTGACCCTCAGCTGTTTGTTCTGAAAATGGAAGAAGAAAGTACTTTGCATTCCACAGGTCTCTGTGAATAAAGCCATGGCTTTGAAAGCCTCTCTGTTCTTGATTAACTCAGGCCAACAGGACAAAGAGAAGTTGCTGCTTGTCTGAGGGTCCTGAGTTAGTGAGGAAGGCACTGAGATGACAAAGAGGAAGCCTGAGGGGCCATGACCCAGCCCAGTGGGCCAGCCTTTCCCCAGCCAATGCCTGATTCTCCCTGTTCTCATTCCCAGCCCAGCCCCAGACTCTCCTCATTTATACCACTGGAAGGTGATGGGTAGGGTAACGACCTGCCTTTACACTTCATTGCAGTATTCATTCACATTTGCTCTGTCACTCTTAGCCCATTGAAGTCCTTTTGAAAAAGAAACCTGATGTGGAAAGTTGAGTACTCTTCAAGTCAGCTCAGGAGTCCTAACAATTCTGTGCATTTATGGGTATGAGGCGCTGATTTAGAAGGTACGGGAGATATGAAAATGAGACAGGAGTGTCTCTGTCCTCTCACCTACTAGGGAATACAGGACAGATTGTGTTAAGGGGGGTAGAGGAGGGGTAGATGTTAAATAAGATATTGAGGGCCAGCAAAAGGCGAAAACTCACCTGTAAAAGTGGCTCAGGGAAGCCTACCAAAGGAAAGTATATTTAAGAAAACCATTGAGAGATAAGGTGTGGGATAAAGTACTCCAATTAAAAAGAAATATCTTAAACTAAGACCCACAAGTGGGAAAGCACTGGGCATGTTTGAAACAATTGCAATTTGTTTTGTGTAGTCAGCTCTTAGGGGGCTTCAGGGAGATGAGGCTAGAAGGAAGAAAAGCCATATAATAAAGGCATTTGAATGCCGGAGTTTGGGCTTTATTTGGCAGACAGTAGGGAGCCATTGAATGTTTTCCTGAAGGAGAGATTTATGATCAAGTTGCATTTTAAAAGGAGTAGTCTGGAAGCAGTGTGTGTAAGAAATCCTGATGGGAAGGGACTGGAGACTAGGTGTCCAGTTAGAAGGCTACTGGAATAGTCTAGGGGGAACAATAGCCTGAACTAGGCTTGGGGCAATGAAATGGAAGGAGGGGATAGATATAGATACAGAAATTTTTAACATTTCATTGATAAAACTTACAGAACGTAGCTATTGATTGGATACATTTAATACAGAAAAGGGAGTAGTGACTCCAAGTCTTTGTGTCCAGAACTGATAAAAGTGTAACGGTGTCATTAACAGAAATAGAAAAATCAGATAGAAGTTCAGGACTGTGTATGGTAGGAGACAGTATGCAAGGAGAGGGCTTAGTTTGGGGATGTATTGAAATGTTAGTAATGTATCTAAATAAACTGTCTAGCAGGTAGTTAAAATATAGAAAGTAAATAAATTGCAACTGAATATATAGACATAATTATCATCTTCATAGCAATAGGAGTAGTTGAAATCACCAAAAATTGAAATGCTAGCACATAGCTGAGACTTCACTGTGTACCAGGAGCTGTGTTAAGGTAATACATGCATTATCTCATTTAATCCTCTCGATACCCCTTATGGTGGACGCTGTCATTATCCACATTTACAGAGGAACCAAACTGCAGGTTAAAGAGATCAAGTGAACAAGGACTTGGACCCAAGAAGTCTGACTCCAAAGCCTGAAGTCTTGGCCACCAGGCTCTACTGCGTCTACAAGTGTTGTTTCAACAGAGCAAGTTTGGGGGGTGGAGGCGGGGGCGGGGAGTGAGTTATGGGGAAGTGGACACAAAAGGTAGTGAAGGAGAAAAAACAAACAAGAGAACATAAAACAGCAATGGCAGGGCCAAGGGAAGCAGACATAAAGCCTAACAAATGTATAAGTCTGGGAGATCCTAAAGAGGGGCCCAAGACAGGCTAACTGACATAGGAGGATTCAGGAGGAAGTTACAAAGGATGGAATTAGGAGGCCCAGGGAAGGAGTTAGCCTGGGCCAGGAACAGAGAGGGGCAAGAGTGTGGAAATACCAAGGAATTTTGAGGAGAAGCTGAGTAATCTGAGATGGGTGGCTGTTATGTGTTGAATTGTGTCTCCCCCAAAAGATGTTGAAGTCGTAACCTCTGGTACCTGTGAATGTGACCTTATTCGGAAGTAGAATCTTTGTAGATGATCAAGTTAAGATGAGGTCAGCAGGATGGGCCCTAATCCAGTGTGACTGTGTCCTTATAAAGAGGGGAAATTTGGACACAGAGATAGACACAGAGAGAATGCCACGTGAAGATGAAGGCGGAGATTGGGGTCATAGGTCTAGAAGCCAAGGATCACCAAATACTGTCAGAGCTGGAAGAGAGGCATGGAGCAGTTTCTCCCTCATGCCCTCAGAAGGAACCGACTCTGCCAATATCTCGATCTCGGACTTCTAGCCTCCAAAACTGTGAGCATAAACTTTTGTTGTTTAAGCCAGGCAGTTTGCGATACTTTGTTATGGCAGCTCTGGCAAACTAACACAGTGGCCTGGGCCTATCAGGAAATAGAAGACGTGTTCCTCATGCCACACAGCCTCTGGAGAGAGGCTTCCAGCTAAGTCCAGGGAGATAATGCAGTAAAGGCAGCGCTTGGGCCAGAGCTTAGGAGAAATCAAATGGGAAAAGTCTTCCTCCCTTCCCCATCCAGGGAACACCTGCTTTCCTCATCCAGCCTGACTCCCCGGGGCACTGTGGGGACAGGGTGCAGGAGCGTGAGGCCAACACACATAAGGCCCACACGGGCCAGGCCTCTCTCTGGGGCGAACTCACAGCTGTGATCGGGGCTCTGAGACCAGGCTCCACTCGGGAGGTCGTCCTTAGACAGGATTGCTCCGAGTAGATACTGGAGGTTACATATGAACCCCTGGAAGTACTGTGATGAGATTGACTTTCATTTGTTTGAGGAGGAAAAGGAGGAATTCATTTTTATTTTGGTGAGGTCTCCAGAAGCCTGGGGTTTGTACAGGCTGGGAGAGTTCAGGTTGACACTGACCCCTTTTGGGGCATGGGAAGAAGCCCCAGCGGGGATGAATGCCTCCCCTTAGCTGTGGCTCCTGTCTCTGCTGTCTGTGGGTGTGGCCCCCAGTCGCCCTGCTGGTCAGGGACTGTGCCTCCTTCCTGACACACACACAGAGCCTGGCAGCCGGCGCAATCGCTCTCTGATGAAAGGAGGGTGGTGGCTCGAGAATTTCTTTAACACTTACAATAAGGATCATTTTGAAGGGAGCATGTCTCTACGTTTTCGATCCTAAATGCAGACTCAGACCGCTGAAACCCATTTAGAAGCAGGACTGAATCCCACCTAACGTTGAGACATTTCTGTATCAACATCACCTATTTTAGCCACGCCACCGTCCAAGGTCAGGAGCCACTGTTCCCCACCGTTTATGCAGTGCAATCAGCTGTCTCACCTGGAAAAAGGAATTGTAGCAAAACAGGGAGTATTAAGAAGGAAAATAGGGCTTCCCTGGTGGTGCAGTGGTTAGAGTCCGCCTGCCGATGCAGGGGACATGGGTTCGTGCCCCGGTCCGGGAAGATCCCACGTGCCGCGGAGCGGCTAGGCCCGTGAGCCTTGGCCGCTGAGCCTGCGCGTCCGGAGCCTGTGCTCCGCAATGGGAGAGGCCACAACAGTGAGAGGCCCGCATATCGCAAAAAAAAAAAAAAAAAAAAAAAAGGAAAATACTGGAAGGCAGAATTTAAAATGCAGTAATGCATCGGAAGCCTCTGGAGACTACTTAAGCACAACTAACTGAAAGCCAAGCACAGCGGCAGATTGGGAACTAGTGGGGGAATAGTGGGGGAGTATGAAACAGACCAAAATACCAGGCACTTGAAAAACTTCTGCTCCCTGACTAATCAGCAGAGTGTAAAGGAAAGACAGTCCAAGGGGGGAAAAGAAAGGGAAAGTTGAAGAAAGTGGACAATTAGGGGTAAAGTAGAAACCAGTTAATTAAAAATATATAAGGAATAGCCTTACAAGGGACTCTAATCAATAAAATAGTTCTGTGAAAGAGAGGAAGTCAGCTAGGAAATCATGGGGACCCACCAACAGCAAAAAGACCTCAGGTGTATATAGCACTTTACAAGGTATCTTCACATACAACAACCTAGAGAGAGAAGCAGGAGTTACTATTCCTACTTCACAGGGGGGAAAGCTGAAGTTCAGAGAGGGTATGTAATTTATTCAAAGTCACACATCTAGTAAGTAGCAAGGCTTGTTCTTTAGCGCTGAGAGTGCAAAGGGATTTAGTTAAAAGGCTGAATGGATTATTTTACTTTCATCTCACCAAGGGAGGTAATATAGAGAGTCCTATCTCCAAAATTTCCACTAAAATAAACAATAGATGTTTTCTCTCTACCATGCAGCAGCACATGTAGTTACAGCACAGTTGTGGGAGTCAAGCAGACCTAGGGTCCAACCTTAACTCTTTGACCTACTAACTAGAGACCTTGAACAAGCTCTTTAATCTCTCTGAGTTCTGTCTCCATAACCATAAAATAGTAATAATACTTCCTAGTTATTTTGAGTTTAAAAAACAATAATTAGGTAATAACATTGCTAATATTAAGTTTTTAGTTTTTTGAGTAATAAAAATAGGAATTATTGAAAAATTAAATTTTAAATTTTTAAGAAAGAAAATCATAATTCACTGAAGAGCATGCTCAGTTTACTCTCGTTATCTACCGCTAAGGAAAGCCTAGTGTCCGGTAATTCTACCATCAAGATACCACTAAGGTCTTCAGGTGTAAGGAGCAGAGCTACTAGGGCTGGGGGATAAGCTGCCTCCAAAGGGCTAGCCAAGCATAAACAGGGATGCAAAGTCACACCTCACTGCCCGGGGTGAGGAGCACCCAGTTCCATCCCGGGATGGAATCTGATAATCCCGACCGGAGGCCCCACCCCCACCCCCCAGCACCTGCATGCCGTCTCCTGCCACCCTCAAATGACCCTGTGAAGTAACTATTGGCATTACTCCCTTTTCGCAGATGAGGAAACTGAGGCCTGTAGAGAGTGAACAACTTGCACAAGATCAAGTCAAAGTGGAACCAGGTTAGTCTGACTCCCACTTCTGTGTTCTAAATCCATGGATTTTATGAATCAATAACTTTTTAAAAATTTAGGAAGTGATATCAAGTCGCCAATCTTGTGACAGATAAGAAAATAATTTCTAAGATATATCATTCATATAGGCATTTATTCAATTAATATTCACTGGTGTCTACTATGTTCCAGGCACTGTCTTAGGGGCCGGGGGCACAGCAGTGAAAAAAGCCAAGCCTCTGCCTCGTGTCATTATCGCTTATCATGTTTAATACCAAGGATGTTTTAATACCAAAAAGATGTTTAAAAGATATGTTAGTATAAACACATGGGAAGTAGTAATACCATACATAGATAATACTTCTGAACATAGAAATAATAATAATATAAAACACAAGAGAAAGGGTTGGAAATAATAGTACCAAACATAGGAAAAATAGCAAACACAGGAAAGACGGATGTTTTAAAGAATAGGAGAGGACTTCCCTGGTGGTGCAGTGGTTAAGAATACGCCTGCCAATCAGGGGACACAGGTTCAAGCCCTGGTCCAGGAAGATCTGACATGCCGCGGAGCACCGCAACTACTGAGCCTGTGTTCTAGAGCCCGCGAGCCACAACTACTGAGCCTGCGTGCCACAACTACTGAAGCCTGTGCGCCTAGAGCCTGTGCTCCACAACAAGAGAAGCCACCACATTGAGAAGCCCGCGCACCGCAACAAAGAGTAGCCCCCGCTCAACGCAACTAGAGAAAGCCCACGGGCAGCAATGAAGACCCAACACAGCCAAAAGTAAATAAATAAATAACTTTATTTTTTAAAAAATAGTAGCATAATTTTAAAAAAGAAGAATAGGAGAGAATCTCAGAATAAAATTAAGTTCTTCCCATGAAAGATTATTGAGAACCTATACCAACAAAACACAGGAGAAGTACAAGATCAATTGTTATTTTATGATACTAAGTTGTATGTGATTGTTTGCCCGCTTGGAGATTTATATTCAACAGCGCAATAAGAAGTGGAGTTTGATAGTCCAGCTTGTTTAAGTAGCTCATTTCAAATCTCAGTCTTTATAGAAACTTGTTTCCCATATACCTATGCAGCCAACAAAGGAAATAATCTTTTAATATCACATCTCCCAATTTTGGGTGAAACAAGCACTCCCCAACCTCCCAGAGAGACCAGGAGGAAAGCAGAACTGGAGGGCAGGGCAGGAGTCCAGCTAGCTGCTCTGCCTATCCATCTAGGAGCAGTTAGGCATTTATTTTAAAGGGATGCTGCAGGTGGGTGGGGAACACTTCAACAAAGACTAGCATGGTCTGAGACTATGCCAGGGAACTGTGCCCCCAAATCTCAGGCCCCCACAGCCATCCCAACGTGTTTTCTTTCTTTGAGGCCCCAGACAGCTTCTCCCTTCAGAAGGCCCCTATGAAAATGCAAATATTTCTGGGATGTTAAGCCTATCAGCTAACACTTTCCTTATCAGCCACAGCACCTTTGTTATCAGCAAACACCTTGGCTTAAATTATTTGACAACTTTCCAAGTGTGTGTGGGAAAGAGACCCTGCTTTGTCCCTGGTAAGGGAAGGCGAAGAGTGGAGATAGGTTGGGAGAATGAAAAGCGGGAAGGGAGAATTGTTAGACGAGACCAAAGATAAGTCTTCACTAACTTGACCACTTGCTCTGCTTGCCCTGCACTCCTACGTACTCGTGGGAGAGGGTCAGGGGAGAGGCAGAAGGTCGTGTGTGTGTGTGTGTGTGTGTGTGTGTGTGTGTGTGTGTGTGTGTGTGTGTTGTGTTACCTATGTAAGGACTCTTGGAAAGCAGAAAGCAAGTTCTGAGAAGAAGATTGCAGGGAAGTTGGTGGGACCTGAGTAGAAGATATGGGTTCTCGAGGGATAGTTGATTTGTCGTTTAATGGATTTTTTTTTTAATTTAACAGCTAGTTGCTCTCCTAATATCCAACTTGTTCCTGCTTCCCTTCTAAAAGGCCATTTGAAAATTTACCCTTATCCACTCCAGATCACATTAAGCACCCAGTGAGTAGTTACAATATGACAAACATTGACTGGTATGGGATGTTGTAGGTTATAACCAGCATCTGGCAGCTGGGGACAGTGAGCTATGATTGATGCAGTGGGTGGGATGTACCGTTGTCACAGGCTGCTCCCCAAACCACACCCCCCAGCTTTACGGTCAATACAGATGGCATCCGCTCTTACCCTCTCTCACAGTAATATAATCAGTGGCATCTATGGGTGTATATTCCCCCTAGCTCTCAGCATCATTCACTCCATTCTCCCCCTCCTAAATTCTTCTAGGTATTTTCCATTAATATGTTTTAGTGTGGCCCCAGGGACCATGAAAAAGACAATCACTTATTAAATATAATATTTTAAAACAATATCTAATGCTTCAGATAATGGATCACAACAAGATAAGGGTAATTGTCAATATACAAAATTATAAGCACAACGTCATCCCATCATTGTAAAAATAGGGTATTACATATATACATATTGATATTTAGAAAAGGAAGACAGAAAGAAAATACACCAAAATATTAACAGGGTTGATATTAATATTAACACTGGTTATCTCTGGGAACTGAGGTTGAGTGTGACTTCTACTGCCTTTCCTCAAATCCAACCCCTTCTCCCCATATTCCTTGCCATCACCAAGTCACTATCCTCTTTCACCTGGCTTTCTACAGCAGCCTCCTAATTGCCCTCTGCAGCTGGTCTTGCCAATTCACTCACCACATAGAATCAAGGGCAATCTTCTTCAAATGCATATCTGGGTACTATGGAGACAGGATAACAAACTGGTACCAGCTGTTGGCTCCTTCCATGAAACCCAACCCTAGTGATTCCCAAGAAGCAAAAATGAGCTTAATGAATCCCAATACTTATTACAAAAACTGTTTGTATGCTTGTTTGTTGGTAGGAAGTCCAAAGTTGGTTAGATCTTGGGAGTGTAGCAAGTGCAGAGAATGACAGCTAATAGCAGACAAGGGCTAGAAACTATGGATGGTGTAATGTTTTCTACTGCCATGTAACAAATTACCAGAAACTTAGCTTAAAACAACATACATTTATTATCACCCAGTTCCCGTGGGCCAGGGGTTGAGGTATGGCTTAGTGGGGTCCTCTACTCAGGGTCTTACAAGGCTGCGGTTGAAGTGTCAGCTGGGCTGCATTTTGTTATGGAGCTCTGCCTTTTCTTCCAAACTCATAGAGCTGTTGTCAGAGCTCAATTCCTGTGGCTGTAAGACTGAGGTCCCTGCTTTCTTTCTGGGTGTCAGTGGGAGCTAATCTCAGCTCCTAGAGGTCCTCGCAGTTCCCTGACATGTGGCTCTCTCACAACCTAGCCACTTATTTCTTCAAGGATGGAAGGAAAATCTCATTCTCTCCAGTCAGTTAGAGTGGAATCTTATACAACACAAGGTAATCACAGGAGTGACTATCCAATCATATTCATAGGTCCCACTCATGCTCAAGGGGAAAGGATTATACAGGGTATACACCCCAGGGAGGCAGGGCAGGAATCTTGGGAACCATCCTAGAATTCTGCCTACCACAGTCAACCCCTCGAGTCCCCAGTGATTCATGTCCCTCCCACATACAAAATAGTCCATCTGCTATGGGCTGAACTGTACCCCTCCAATATTCATATGTTGAAGTCCTAACACCCAGTACCTCAGAATTATGACTGTATTAGAAGATAAGGTCTTTAAAGAAGTAACTGAGTTAAAATGAGGTCATTAGGGTAGGTCCCAATGCAATATGACTGGTGCCTTTATTAGAAGAGGAAATCTGGGCACAGAGGTATACAGGGGAAGACCATGTAAAGACAGAGAAAACAGCCTTCTACAAGCCAAGAGAAGAGGTCCTCAGAAGAAACTAACCCTGCTGAACTGTGATCTTAGACTTCTAGCCTCCAGAATTGTGAGAAAATTAATTTCCATTTTTTAAGCCACCCAGTCTGTGGTACTTTGTTATGGCAGCCCTGGCTGATTAATACACCATCCCATGATCCTTATCCCATCACATCATCAACAAAATCTCACCATCCAAATCTAAATCTCATCATCTCAAAGTCCAAAATCTAATCATTTAAATCAGGTGCTGATGAGGATCCTGGGTGTAACCTATTAAGTACCACTCCTGGACACAATTACTCTCCATTTAAGGACCTGTGAAACTAAAGAGACCAATTATCAACTCCCAACATGCAATAGTGGAACCATCATAGGATGATATCTATAGACATTCTGGTTCAAATATGAGGAAAATAGAAGGTAAAAATTAAGTCCCTGGTCCATGACAGTTCTGACATTAAGCTAGGCAAATGTTAGACTTCCTTGATTAGATTTCAAGGCATGGGAATAAATCCTCTATAGCCTTTCACTCTCTGGACTCTGAGTCGTATTTCCTTTTTCACCCAAGGTAGCACACATTTGCAGTTGAGTAGTTTTATGAGTCTCCTTCCAGGCTCAGGACCATCTTCCTAGCCTGTGTGAAGAGCTAGAGTAGAGTGAGGAGAGCATCTTTGCAGGTGAGGGGATGGCCATGGAGATGGGAGATTGGCTTCACACAGTGGTATTGATCAAGTAATTAAATATGTTATAGGGGCTTCCCTGGTGGCACAGTGGTTAAGAATCCGCCTGCCAATACAGGGGACATGGGTTCTAGCCCTGGTCCAGGAAAATCCCACATGCCTCAGAGCAACTAAGCCCATGTGCCACAACTACTGAGCCTGCACTCTAGAGCCCACAAGCCACAACTACTGAGCCCACGTGCCGCAACTACTGCAGCCCACGCACCTAGAGCCCGTGCTCCGCAACAAGAGAAGCCACTGCAATGAGAAACCTGTGCACCACAACTAGAGAAAGCCAGTGTGCAGCAACGAAGACCCAGTGCAGCCAAAAATAAATAAGTAAATTTATTAAAAATAAAAATATATATATATATGTTATAGACAGTGGGAGCCAGGTTTCTCATCATCACAAAACAAAGTTACAAATATAGAAAAGAAGAAAATTAGAATAAACTCCGTGATGTTGGATTGGAAGTAGAGGTATAATTTGCAATATATATATAGTTATACATATAAATACAGAATTGAGTGTGTGCACATATATATACACACATATTCCTTAGCTCTTTCCATTGAGGGGTCTTGGGAGCAGCAACACCCCATAGTAATAAGCACACCTATTGCCCAGATCCTGGCTTCTAAGTATCATTCTCCACTTAAAGGAACTAGGGCTCTTTAGAGAAATGTCTGAGTTGAAGACTGGGGCAGGGAATATAAGATGAGCCTATAACATTTTTTTTTTTTTGGCCAGAGA
Organism: Stenella coeruleoalba; assembly: GCF_951394435.1. Lineage (NCBI taxonomy): Eukaryota > Metazoa > Chordata > Mammalia > Artiodactyla > Delphinidae > Stenella > Stenella coeruleoalba. The sequence goes on from NC_137169.1 coordinate 106,630,491, forward strand.
CAACAGAGTACTCAAAGAATGATAAAGATATGTAAAAACCACACAAATGCCAGCTTAAAGAGGCTTCCGGTGGTCAAATTGAGGACAATTTGAATGTCAAAATAATGATAGTAAAAATTATAATTCATTGAATAAATTAGGAGAGAAACAGTGAATCCTTACAGAAGTAAAATAGTAAATGAATAAATTGGAAGTTTGTTGAGGAATAGGATAGTTACATAGTTTTACTTTTTTTCACACAAAATATTTATTAGTTACAAAGAGGAAATAAGTAACTTAAGACTAGAGAGCCTGGGGAACATCATCTTAATAAAGCAACCAAAGTTAACATCATCAGTAACCAGAAAAAGTGAAATTTTGTATCACCTGGTATGATACACTAAGAAGAACATAGAATCACTTCTGTGTTATTCCTTCCAAAGATGCATAACCTGAATCTAATCTGAGGAAAGAGCCTAAATGAAGAGACACTCTATAAAATAACTGACCTATAATGCTTCAAAAGTGTCAAGGATATGACAGTCAAGGAAGATCAGAGAATCCTTCCAAATTGAAGTTAACTAAAGAGATTTGACACATGCAACACATGATTTTGAACTGGATACTTTTGCTATAAAGAATATTGCTGCAACACTTGACAAATTTTAAATGGGGTATGATGACAGTTATGCTTTGAGGTTAATTTTCTGATTTTGTTCATTGTATTGTTGGTATATAGAAGAATGTCTTTATTTGTAGGAAATACACACCAAAGTTTTCAGAGTAATAAGGAATCAGGTTGGTAACCAATTCTCAAACAGTTAAGAAAAAATAGTTACCTCTACCGTACTTGTAGCTTTTCTGGAACTTCATAATTCTTTCCAAAAAATTTAATTAAAAAATACATGATGCTACTGAGGGATGGGGGGAGGGAAGGATTGGGAGTTTGGGATTAGCAGATGCAAACTAGTATATGTAGGATGGATAAACAGCAAGGTCCTGCTGTATAGCACAGGGAACTATATTCAATATCCTGTTATAAACCATAATGGAAAAGAATATGAAAAAGAATGTGTGTATAACTGAGTCACTTCGCTGTACAGCAGAAATTAACACAACACTGCAAATCACTATAGTTCAATAAGGATTTTTTAAAAAACCCTTTTAGGGGGGCTTCCCTGGTGGTGCAGTGGTTGAGAATCTGCCTGCTAATGCAGGGGACACAGGTTCGAGCCCTGGTCTGGGAAGATCCCACATGCCGCGGAACAACTGGGCCCATGAGCCACAACTACTGAGCCTGTGCGTCTGGAGCCTGTGCTCCGCAACAGGAGAGGCCACGGTAGTGAGAGGCCCGCGCACCGTGATGAAGAGTGGCCCCCGCTTGCCGCAACTAGAGAAAGCCCTCGCACAGAAACGAAGACCCAACACAGCCCAAAATAAATAAATTAATTAATTAAAAAACAAACTCTTTTAGGAATTATAAACCAAGATCAAAACAAAACATATACGTATATATATAATTGAAAAATAGGCTGTGGTCTGACTCCCCCTGGGCAACTGTCCTCCATCTCTGCCTTGCAAGCCATCACCGACCTGTGGGAATGGAGAGCAATAGTTTGCTGCCCATCTCAGTTTGGGGAAAGGAGCTGCTATTGTCAGCACAGCAGCCGCTGCCTGAGTGGGGCTCAAGGTTTTCCATCTGTCCACATTTCTGCTGTAATTTCACTGACAAATCATTCTCACCATTCTCAAAATATTTGGCCCATCTATACCAGGGTCACCAAATCAAAGACCCAGTTCTGGCTCTAAAATCTCTCCCATTCTTTAGATTACAGATCTCTGTCTGCCCTTGAATATTCCTCAACCAGCCAGGCACCTGGGTCTCCTCAGAAATAGATTTACTTGCTATTATATGCTGAGGAATGTTGCTGACTTTTGCATGAGATTTCCTGCTTTCTCTCAGCAAGTGACTAAACTGGTTACAGCTAATTCTGCTGGGAGGTAACCAGCTGTTTTTGCACAATCCTGCAGCCATTTCCGTGAATGAACTTGGGAGAATTGTAGAATTGAAAAGCTGCCTAAGGCTCTGGTGCCTGATAGCTTTAGTAGGCTTTAGCGGCCTCAGCAATGGACTGAAGATAAAGAAACATAAAATCTATTAACAGCTGCTCTGAAAATGTCTGTGCAGTCTTCGGTGAGATAAAGGATCTCTCTATTCTTGTGGATGATATGATGATAACACCTCTACCCCACACCTATTGTCAAGGTGCACGTGAGGATACACAGAGTGTATTTAGAAAGTGTCTTGAGTTCTTTATTAAGAGAACAGGGTGTAGCCCTATTGCTGTATTTATTCAGTGCTTAGTGGAAGGGAGCAATTTTAAACCCTAGCCTTTCTAAATAAAATAAAGATGGGTATTATTAACAATTACATTATAGATAATAGTTTGTGTTTAATCATTTATTTGTTAACACATATTCATTGAGCACATACACTGTGCTGACCACCGTCTAGGCACAAAGGACGCAGCTGTAAACAGGACAGCATGGTCCCTGCCCTCATGCGGTATAGAGTCTAGTGGGGAGACACAACTAGCCAGTCCTTACACGTGAGGTGAGCGACAATAAGAGAGAAAAAAGAAGTTTTAACTTTCAATGAAAATGGCTATTATTATTAGACAAGTAAAAAAAAAAAATCACAGGTTTGGAAGTCAGAAGAGGATTTGAGACCCAGCTCTCCTGCTTAATGTTACATGAGCCTCAGGAAGTCACTTCTGACAGCCTTAATTTCATCAAAATTCTCTGAAACTCAGTTTAGCAATACTTTTACACCCTCTTTCATGAGGTTTTTGTGAAGCCCAAACAAGATAATCAATGTGAAAGCAATTAGAAAATGCAGACATGTGAGTTTTTATTGTTGCAGAGTCTTATACAACACTTGAAAGTGGTTGTTTTCATTTGTTCTGACCACTCTGGGTGGAGGGGGCCAAGTGTGTCACTGTGCCTACCAGAGGTGTCCCTGCCAAGCCCTACCAGCTGCTGTAGGAGAGGGCTGTACCCAGACATTATAGACCCACTGCTGTCTTCCTCGGCCCACTGGCCTCAGCCCTGTCCCACTCAAAACAATAAATTGGATGGAAACACAGGGATATGTTTATCAACGTATAGCACAAATGAAGCTGAGAATAGAAAACACAAAGATTGACAAGAGTCAGGATCCAAAATGACCTCCCCAATATAACAAGATGAAATATAATCAAGATAAATGTAAAGTCCTGTATTTAGGTTCACTGGCTTTGCTGAGGTCATGAGGAGAGTTTCTTTAAATGGAACCTGACTCTATTCTTCATGAGTTCCTATACAGGATCAGATATCAGTGACTTCTAGTCCCCAGCAGATCCATCTGCAGGAACCATGGGCTGTGGGGGACTAGAACAGTCCCTGACTAATCCCTGGAATCGCAGCAGGACTTGCTTTTCTGAGAAGCATGGGGTTTCTTTCTCCTGCCACTGCTCTTAACAGCATAGAACCTGGGCTCTCAGGCCTCAGAATTGTACGCAATTCAACAAATGTTTGACTATTTACTGTGTTTCAGGAACTGTGCTAGGGCCAGAAGAGATTTACAAGTTGACTAAGACATAATTCTACCCTCAAAGAACTCAGCTTACTGAGGGTTGAGGAGTACACTTAAACAAACCAGTCTCCCACAGAGCAGAATGTGATAATAGCCAATAAAGAGATGTGTCCCTGGGCGCTCCTAAAGTGGACTCCAAAGTGGAAGATCTACTCTAGATCTGGTCAGAAAAGGCTCTGCAGGAGTAGTGGCATTTGAATTGTGCTCGTAAGGATTAATAGATAGCTATGGAGGTAGAGAGGGCATTTAGGTGGAAGGAATGGCCTAAGTAAAGGCATAGAGGTGTGAAAGAGTGGGAGGTATTCAAGTCTCAGCCAGCACAAGATTTGGGCCAGCACCCAGGGCATCAACAGTGGAGGAGCAGTCAAGAAGGCTGGTAGAATAGGCAGCTTCTGAAATGGTTCCCAGTGATGGCCTCCTGATATCCACTCCCTCCCTGTGTAATCCCTCCCCGCCCCCACCATGCAATAGGCTATAAAAGACTGGGCTGATTTCCATCTTGTTCATCATCTCTCTCTCTCTCCTCTCTCTCTCATTCAATTTGATGAAACCAGCTTCCATGTTATGAGCTGCCCTATGGAACAGCCCAATTTACAAGGAACTGAGGGCAGCCTCTGGCCTACAGCCAATGAGGAACTGAGGCTCTCAGTTCAAAAGCCCACAAGGAACTGAGTCCTGCCAACCACCACCAGGTGAGCTTGGAAGCAGATCCTCCCCAGTCAAACCTGGAGATAAATGTCACCCCAGCTGATGCCTTGATGGCAGTCTCTGAGATACCCTGAGCTGGAGAACCCATCTAGGCCATACCCAGATTCCAGGCCCATAAGAACTGTTAGATAGTAAATATGCACTGTTCTAAGCAACTAAGTTTGGAATAATTTGTTATGCAGTCGCAGATAGTTAATATACATAGAAAGGATTAGAGGCAAGATTCGGAGGACATTCAATAGCAGACTGATATGTCTGACCTATGACTGATATATCTTGCCAATATCTGATAGGCAACTGTGAAATATTAAAGATTGTAAGTAATGCTGTGAACAGAAACAGGTTTTCAAACACTGATCTCGCAGTGATACACAAGAGGAGCTGGAAAATGAAGACTCCCAAGTTAAGAAATTATACAAAACTGTTGATGAACACATGATTCCCTGGTGAGAAGCAAAGAAGACTTGAATAGTGCCATTGAGAGGAGAGGGAAGACAGGGAAGATGTGAAGTAGACTTGCCTGGTCTTGGCTGTTGATGGCATGTAGGGATGAAGAAGAGGGAGGGAATTAAAAGAAGATTCCAAAGAATAAGGAATAGGAAGCTGGAAATATGGAAATATCATTTATAGAGATTAAGAGCACAGACAGAAAAGCACAGAAAATTTTGAGGGAAAGATAACGGGTTCAGCTTTGGACCTGTTAAGTTTAAAGTGCCAGTGAAATATTTAAAGAGTTTGATACTCAAGACTGACTTCCCTGGTGGTCTAGTGGTTAAGAACCCGCCTCCCAATGCAGGAGATGCAGGTTCCATCCCTGGTTGGGGAACTAAGATCCCACATGCCACGGGGCAACTAAGCCGCACATCACAACTACTGAGCCCACGCGCTCTAGAGCCTGCATGCTGCAACTAGAGAGAAGCTTGCACGCTGCAATGAAGATCCCATGAGCTGCAAGTAAGACCTGACACAGCCAAATAAATAAATTAATGTTTTTTAAAAAAGACTAAAGTTGAAGCCAGAAGTTTAGAGTCACCTACATGAAGGTCAGAATCTGCTCCTAATGGGGACAAGGGTTGCAGATCAGAGCTCAAGCGGCCCAGCAAGGATCTTAACACACAGCATGAGAAGGTGAGCTGCTCAGGGATCGTGTCCCCACCCTTTTCATCTTGAAATCATGGAGATCACAATGTGAGGGATCACTGGCTTATTCCTGATGATTCCAGGGAGCCTGGCATTTTGCTGGGAGAACCCAGTGCTCAGCCCATGATTCAGCTGGGAAAAGTGTAGTTTTCTTGCATGAATATACCAAAGGCCAGCCCAGGGAATGATGTAATGTCTTCAGGTCTCATTCCAGAGGCCCATTCAAGATGAATACTCATATTCATGTTTTTTCAGAAAAGAGGCTATCTCATAAATACAGAAAGCATAACAATGGTTTCAGGGGCTGAGGGCAGGGGAAAGTGAAGAATTGTTTAATGGCTATAGCGTTTCAGTTTCACAGGATGAAAAAGTTCTCAAGATTGGTTGCACAACAATGTGAATATACTTAACAATACTGAACAATACACTTAAAAATTGTTGAGATGGTGAATTTTATGTTGTGTGTGTTTTATGTGATAGCATTCTGGTACTATCAGAGAAAATAATTAAAATAGCTACTATTTACTAACTACCTCCTCCATGCCATGTGGTTATAAAGTAATCCTTATGAAAATCCATTGATATGGACTATTATCCTGAGAGAGGCTAAGAAATGTAAACAAGATACATAGCTGATGAGTAGCAGAGCCAGTATTTGGGCTGAGATCCCTCTGATTCCAATAATGTGCTAGTTCCTATGCTACACTGGTTGAAATGGAGAGGAAAAACAAGTTTCAGATGTGGAAGACAACTTTAGGTGGGGAGAATGAAATTGGGAGGATATCATGAGTTTTAGATCAGGAACCACATCTTACTGTTTTTTATTACTCCCAGCACAATGCAATGCACTCTGAGGCCTTCAAGAAATGTTTTTGAATAAGTGAATGATGAATAATCATTATTAAAAAAAACAAAACAAAACGATTCCTCCCCTTTGCCTCTAGAAACTTCGGTAACTGTTTTTCTCTGGCTTTCCGACCAGCCAGTCAAAAGTAAGTTTATTTCAAATGAGAAAGACCCCTGGGACTTACAGTTTCTCGTCCAATGTGTAAAGAGTTTGGAAGTCATCACTCCCCTCCTCACAACAAGAAAAAAATGTGCACAAACTGAAAATCAATCACTCTTCTCAGATCCATCAGAGAATGAGGTCATAGAGCAAAGTACTGCCCTGAAAACTGGAGAGGCTACTAGGCAGATACAGAGAATCACCACTTACTAGGAGCAGAAGTCCATAGATGGAGCCAATACTTAAATTACAATTGATGAACTGCTGGAGGTGTAGTGAGGAATAGCTCGAGAGTTAAAACCTGAAGGGATGGCAGTCTTAAGGGGTCCCCCACACTTTCCTGAGTTTCACTGGATTCTCACTGGGAAAATTAGAGAAAAATCTCGTCATTCTTCCAGCAAGGGGGTGGAGGGTGGAGAAAGTAACCATTTTCAGATATGCCCAGAGCTCTCTGTTCTCCTTAATAAGGCCTTCCCTCAAAGCTATTTTACCAGAGCCTAACTGACCTGGGGAAGGAAAATGCTCAATTCCTGCCCCCTCGAAACTTCCATGACCTTATTTGGGAAGAATCTCTAAGGAAACCCAGAGACAACAGGGGAGACAAAAACAAGGACACTAGAGAACATTTTATCCTCTGACACTGAAGCTACAGCAAATAGTCAACACAGCCTAACTCCTCACTAGATAAACATAAAGCCTCACACCAAAGACCAATCTACCTTGGTTCCTTTTCCTCAGATTTATCACATATGGCTTTCAACAAAAAATTACAAGGCGTCAGATGATGTGACTGCAACCTCACAAGACACCTCAAGCCAGAACCACGTAGCCATGCTTTTGAAATCCTGAGCCACAAAAATTATGAGGATAGATATTATTGTTGTTCTACACCGTTAGCTTTTGGTGTAATTCATCTTGCAACAGTAGAAACTATTATAATATATTCATTAGTAACCAGCCCTTCTACCCTGACATAAGCATTTAAATGCTATAAATTTCCCTCTGCATATTGTTTTAACTAAATCCCACAAATTTGGATAGGCAGTATTTTTCATTATCATTAAGATGTAAATATTTTCTAATTTCCATTATTTCTTCTTCTTTGACTTATGAGTTACTTAGAATTATGTTTCATAATTTCCAAATATATATTGTAATTTGTTATTGATTTCTAGTTTAACTGCATTTTGAACAGAAAATATAGTCTATATGATATAACCTTTTAAAAAAATTACAAGGCATACTTAGAGGTAGAAAAACATAGTCTGAAGAGATTAAATTTTAAAAAAAAAGTATCAGAACAAGACTCAATACGGCAGAGATTTTGGAAAAGACCTCTGAAGGATCCTGGTGAACTCCATTTCTTTGGGAGGAGGAGTTTTTTTTACCTCCTGACTCTGTGACCCTAGACAAGCTTCTCTAAAGCTGGTCCTGCTCATTGTTCTACCACAAGTTCTGTCACATCCACACTTTCCTTTTTATTCTGTTGTCCCCTGAATCTAGGCCCCCATGCCACTTGGATTATTGTATAATCTCCTAACTTCTCCCCACCTTCCTCTCTAGGTACCCTAGATGCTGCTCCAGGTTGATTATTCCAAACACCTCTTAGCACATGCCAGCTCCACCTTTAAGACTCCACTGGTTTGGAGCCAAGTCCTGAAGGAGCCCTCCAAGCTAGTCCACCCCCTCCTCTGCCATGTCCCAGAGGCTTGCCATGATCATGTCCAGCACCTCACTGCTGCTTATGCCCTTTGCACTACCTCGTTCTTCCTCTCCATTTATCCACCTGGGGGTGAACTTCCAGGCACAGCTCAGTGCCTCTCCATCTCTATGTGAGCCTCAGCCCTCTGTAACCACAGAGGGCTTTCTCCGTATTTCTATAACGTTTAACGTTTTTTCTCTACTGTTCATTTCACCTTTATTATTCACTGTTGATGACACCAAAGAATTATGTAAGCTATTTACTGATCATTGCGTGCCAGGTAGTTTCCATACTTACATACTTTACATACTCATTGATTCTTACCAAATTCCCATAGTAATATTATTATTACTGTGTAATAGTATATTATATTAGCAATAGTATTGTCATCCTCATTTTTCGAATGAGGAAATTGAGACCCAGAGAGGTTATGCAACTTCTTCAAGGTCACAGCAGTGGTAGAGTTGAACATCCAAATCAGGTCTGTGGAACCCCAGAGCCTATGTTCTTTTTATATTATGTGATTTCTCACCCACTTTGTCATTACTAATTCAGCAAACAATCATAGTGTACCTAATATGTGCAATGCATGTATGTATTATAAGAGGGTTAAAGATCAATTAGACAAAAACCTGGCCTTCAAAGAGCTTTGAGATATACTCCTTTATGTTGTCATTTCTCTTTTTCTGTATTTTCTGTCTTTCCATGCCTGGGATAACTATACCTTCACACAGTGGAGGATCTTTTCCATTGGACTATAAGTGCATGAGGTCAAGAATGGGGGTCTCTCTTAAGCAATGCTTTTTCTTCAATATTTAGCACAGTATCTCACACGTAATAGATACTCAAGAAATATTAGTTGAACAAGTGAATAAATGAGTGAATGAAAGAATATTTAAAGAGGATGAGGATGTGGAAAGAGAGGAGGGGAGGGGGAGGGGGATAAAGTCCTCCATTTCCATGTCCCAAGATTCCCAAGGGGAAAAGCATAAATATAGCAGTTTGAGAGCAAGAAAGAATGTAGTACTATTGTCACCGTTTAGCTGATGGATGGGAGTCAAATCGTTCCCATGTTGGGTATCTGGCCCACAGGGCTGATAGATAGACTCCGTACAATGTCCCCGCTCCCACACCAGGAAGAGAGGACTCCAGGTCCAGGGTTCCCAAGTTCAATAGCCTTTTCTATTTTGCCTTAAAAAAATTGCTGAGGCATGAGATACTTCCGTTCTCCACTGGCATCTTTTCACCGTGCCCAGAGAAACAATCGTATCACATTCAGGAAGGCAAGGGCTGCAAAGGCAGGGAAACAGGAACTGTCCCCACGGATGTCCTCCCTTGGGGAGGCAGCCGGGGGCTGGGAACAAATGCTGTGTGAAAGGAAAGCTGGACTACACCAGAGGCTCTAGGTTGAGGGACTGGCCCTTCCCAGCATCCAGCAGGACCCTTAGCCACAAAGTACAGGAACAGCATGTTATTCTTAAAACGCACACTTTTCCTTCCCTACCCCCAGCCTCACACGTTAAATCCTGTGTGAAATCTGAACAGGGAGCTCTGTACTGCAAAGCACATTCCAGCTCCTTAGACCTGATGACAGACCCTCACCAGAAAAGCATCCATCTCTCTCACTTAAATACATCTCCATAAGCCCAGCTCCAACCCAGTGGCTCTGCTCACTGTCCCGAAACATGTGTCAAGCCCAGTCTTGCTCCAGTCTAACCTTCTCTTCCCCTTCTACCTACTCCCTTCCCTTCCTCTCTGATTAGCAAGTTTTTCCCCATGGGTCCTTGACTCAGAGCATCTCAGCCAGAGTTATCCTTTCTCACTTTTAAATCCCAGCAGCACTTCCTAAGTCGGTGTTTCTTTATCTTTTTCATGGAATAGAAAAAAATATTTGTATAGCACCCAGGGTTAAACACACGGAGCTGATCTCAGCCAGGGCAACTAGCCCAGGGACCCCAGATGCCCGTAGGAAAAGGGTATCAATACCTGAGACACACCTGTGATCTATTCAAAGTCACTGCCCACAGGAGTGATGGGCAAGCTCATGTCTACAGACTTTCTAACTCTGTTACAGAGCATTATGCAAACTAGACCCAGAAAAGAGGAATATATGAAAGCCCCTGCCTTTGAAGAGCTTCCATGCTAGTTAAAGAAATAGAAGATGCCTGCATGTATAAACCCCCCCAACACACACACACAAATCATTTTTAATTTCTTTATGTAACAGAAAGATCTTGGCCTTTGGCATAAAAGACATATGGAAGTTTAAACTCTGGCTTTGCCACTTACTTGCTGTATGAACTTAATCAAGTTAATATCACCTCTCTGATCTCAGTTTTCCCATCTGTAAAATAGGGATAATAGTGCCTATCCTCACAAGATTGTGTTTTTAAATCATCTTTAGTGAGATATAATTTACACACAATAAAGTTCACCCACCAAAGCATACAATTCGCTAAGTTTCTACAAGGGTATACTGTCATATATTCGCCACTACAATCAAGATACAGAACAATTCTATCACTCCAGAAAATTCCCCCAGCCTCCTTACAGTCAACCCCCTCCCCCTGCCTCATTCCCTGTCCCCTGGGAATCATGGATCTGATTTCCTTCACTAAAATTTTGCCTGTTCTAGTTTTTCATATAAGCAGAATCATAAAATCATAGTCCTTTGTGCCTGGCTTCTTTAACTTAGGATAATGCTTTTGAAATTCATTTATGTTTTGTATATCTGTAGTTTGTTCCTTTTATTGCTGAATAAAATTCCACTGTATGGAAATACCACCATTTGTTTAATCATTCTCCTGTTGATGGACACTGGGTTGTTTATGGGTTTTGGCTTTCATGAATATAGCTGATATGAACATTCTTGCAAAAGTCTTTTTGCTGACATGATTTTACCTCTCTTGGGTTAATATCTAAGTGTTAAATTGCTGGCTTATAGAGTAGGTGTATGTTTAATTTCTTAAAAAACTTCCAAACACTGTTGCAAATTGGTTGTACCACTTAACACTCCCCCCACCAATGTATGTGGGTTCCAGTTGCTCCACATCCTTGTCAACATGTGGTGTTGTCAGTCTTTATAATTTTAGCCATCCGGGTGGGTATGTAGTGATATTTCATTGCAGTTTTAACTTGCATTTTCCTAATGACTAATGATGTTGAACACATTTTCATGTGCATATTAGCCATTTATACATCTTCGTTTCTGAAGTGTCAAGTCTTTTGCCCATTCTATTTGTTAGGTTATCTTTTTATGATTGATTTGTAGGAATTCTTTACATATATTGGAAAGAAATTCTTTGTCAGATATATTTTTCAATTTTTTTTTCCTAGATTGTAGCTGGCCTTTTCATTTTAATGGTGCCTTTTGATGAGAAGTTTTGAATTTTGATGAATCTGATTTATCAACATTTTGTTTCTATTTGGTTAACACTTTTTGTGACCTCTCTAAGAAATATTTTCCACTCCAAGGTCACAAAAATATTCTCCCATGTTTTCTTCTGGGATTTTTATGGTTTTAACTTTTATGTTTAGGTCTATGATCCATCTCAGATTAATTTTGCATGTAATGTGAGGGAAGAGTAAATGTTCTTTTTTTTTTCATACATTTACCCAGCTTTTCCAGCACCATTTGGGAAAAGATTTTCCTTTTTATTTATTTATGGCTGCGTTGGGTCTTTGTTGCTGCATGTGGGCTTTTTTCTAGTTGTGGCAAGTGGGGGCTACTCTTCGTTGCAGTGTGCGGGCTTCTCACTGCGGTGGCTTCTCTTGCTGGGAGCATGGGCTCTAGGTGTACGGGCTTCAGTAATTGTGGCACTCGGGCTTAGTTGTTCTGTGGCATATGGGATCTTCCTGGACCAGGGCTCAAACCCATGTCCCCTGCATTGGCAGGCGGATTCGTAACCACTGCACCACCAGGGAAGTCCCCAGATTTTCCTTTCCTCTACTGAATTGACTTGATAATTTGTCAAAAATCTATTGACCATATATGTATGGGTCTCTTTCTGGACTCTATATTCTCTTTCATTGATCTATTTTTCTATGTTTATATCAATGCCACACTGTGTTAAATACTATAGTTTTAAAATATTTATTTAATCCGATAATGGGAACTCCCAAATTTGGATGTTTTTTGTTCATATTATCTTGACTATTCAAGTCTTTTGGATTTTTATGTAAATTTTAGAATCAACATGTCAATTTACTTTTTTTTTAAACCCACTAGAATTTGGATTAGGATTATATTAAATCTATAGATCAATTTGCAGAGAATGGGCACCTTAGCAATACTGATTCTTCTAGTCCATGGACATGATATCATTCTCTATTTGTTTAGGTCTTCTTTAATTTCTTTCAGTGATGTTTTGTACTTCTCAGGGTAGATATTTTGCACTTTTATTAAATTTATTCCAAAGTAACTGATGTTTTTGACACTATTGTAACAATATTTTAAAATTTTATTGTCCAATATTTTGCCACTAGTATATACACACATAACGGATCTTTTCATATTGACTTTGTATTCTATGACTTTCTAAGTACACTTCTTAGTTCCAGTAGGGTTTTGTGGTTTTGGGGGTTTTTTTTAGATTCCTTAGAATACACAACAATAATGCCATTGGAGAATAAAGATAGCTTCTTTTCTTCTTTTTCAAACTATATGCTTTTTATTTCTTTTGCTTGTCATATTGTACTGGCTAGGGTCTTCAATATAATAGTGAGTAGAAGTAGAGGGAGCATTTTTCTGATCTGAGGAGAAAAGCATTCAATATTTTACTATTAAATATGATGTTAGCTGTAGAATTTTTCATTGATGCCTATTATCAGATTGAAGAGGTTCTGTTCCTTCTCTGGTGAGCATTTTAATCGTGAATGAGTGTTGGATTTTTTCCCATTTTTTTCTGTATTTATTGAGTTGATCATATTACTTTTCTTCTCTATTCTCTAAATGTGGTGAATTATACTGATTGATTTTCAAACATTAAACTATCCTTGTATTTTTGGTGATAAACTCCACTTGGTCTTAATAAATTAACCTTAAATTTTTTTTTAAAAATTATCCTTTCATACATTGTTGGATTTAGTATGCCAGTACTTTGTTGAGGATTTTTTTTTTAATCTATGTTCTTGAAAGATAACAGTCTTCAGTTTTCCTTTCTTGTGAAGTCTTTTTTTCTGATTTTGGAATCAGTGAAATGCCGACTTCATAAAATAATTTGGGAAGTGTTCTCTCCTCTGTTTTCAGAAAGAGTTTATGTAGGAATAGTATTTTTCCTGCTTAGATGATTGATAAAATTCACCATCAAACCATAAGGACGTGACGTTTTCTTCATGAAAAGGCTTATAATTAGAACTTCTTTCTTTTTTTCCAATTTTTTTTGTTTTTCCTGGGTCCATTTGTTGTGTTTTTCAATGAGTTTATCTATTTTAATCTAAATTGTCATATTTATTGGCATAAATTATTTATAAAATTGTTCTTATTGTCCTTTTAATATCTGTAGTATCTATAATTATGTTCTTTCTTTCCTAATTTTGGAGTTTTCTTCATTGATCAGCCTTATTAAGGATTTGTGAATTTTATTAATCTTATCAAAGAACCAACTTTTAGCTTTATTACTTTCTCCATTATTCGCCTTTTTTTCTATTTAATTGACTTCAGCTCTTTATTATTTCCTGCCTTCTATTTTCTTTGTGTTTAATTTGTTCTTCTTTTTCTAGCTTCTTAAGGTGGAAATGTACACCATTGATTTTAAACATTTCTTCAAAAGTATTTAAAGCTTTTACTTTCTCTTCAAACATTTCTTTAGATATATGCCAACATTTTGTTTCGTTCAGTGAAAACTATTTTCCAGTATCTCCTGTGATTTCTTCTTTGAGACACGGATTATTTATAAATGTGTTGTTTAATTTTCAAATATTTGAGAATTTTTCTTGTTACATTTTTGTTACTGATTTCTAATTTGATTTTATTATAGTCAGAGAATATATTCTGTAAGATAATAATCTTTTCAAAGTACTGAGATCTATTTTATGGCTTAGCTTATGGTCCAACTTGGTCAATGTTCCCTGGGCTCTTGAAAAGAATGTTTATTCTGCTGTAATAGGGTGGAGTGTTCTATAAATGTCAATTAAGGCAAGTTGTTGATTGTGTTATTCTAAGCTTTTTATCCTTATTGATTTTTTTATTTACTTGTTCTATAAATTACTTAGAGAATATTATTAAAATCTCCCACTATAATTGGATATTTTTCCATTTGTCCTTTTAGTTCTGCCACATTTTGCTTCTGTTATTAGATGCATTTATATTTAGAATTGTTATGTTTTCCTGATGAATTGACCCTTTCATCATTTGTGAAACATCCCTCTTAATCTCTGGAAATACTCCTTGACTTGAGCCTACTGATATTAATATAACCACATTAAGTTGCTTATACTACTGTTTAATTGTGTATCTTTTTTTCCATCCTTTGACTGTGAATCTGTATGTGTGTTCTTTGTATTTAAACTGTGTCTCCTCTAGATATATATAATTGAGCCTTGGGTTTTTTTCTCATCTGAAAAAATCTCTCTATCTTTTAAATAAAGTATTTAGTCCATATTCATTTAATGTAATTATCAAGATCATTGGGTTTATGTCTACCACTTGCTATTTCTTTTCTATTTGTCCCATCTGGATTTTTTCCCTCTCTATTGCTCCTTCCCAGCCTTTTAGTTTTTTTGATTAATTGAACATTTTGGGTATTCTAATTTATTTCATCTATTGGCTTTTAAGCTTTATCTCTTTGGGGTTTTTTTCCTCTTAGTAGTTGCTCTAGATATAATCATAAGTGCCCTTAACTTATCATAGTCTACTTAGAATTAATATTGTACTATTCCACATGAAATATAAGAATCTTACAACATTCTGTTTCCATTTGCTCCCTTATTCTCTGTGCTACTATTGTCATATACTATACTTCTACTTATATACCCCACAATATATTTTTTCATTTTGTCTTAAGTGGTCACTTTTTTCTTAAAGAAATTAAGCGAAAAAAATAAGATAGTATTCTACATTTACCTACGTATTTATGTTCCTTATTCATTCCTGTAGATCTGAATCTTCATCTGGTATAATTTTCCTTTAGCCTAATAAGTATCCTTCAGCATTTCTGGTAATACAGGTCTGCAGGCAACAAATTCTCTCAGCTTTTATTTATCTAAAAAGGCTTTATTCCACCTCAGATTTTAGGGATATTATCACAGAATATTGAATTCTGGTTGACAGGGGTTTTTTTCCCCACCTATTACATATGTCATTCCATTTTCTTCTAGCCTCCATTGTTTCTTATGAGAAGTCAACTCTAATTTTTTCTTTGTTCTCCTATATCTAATTTGTCCACTCCCTGCATCTGGATGCTTTAAGATTTTCTGTTTATTTTGGATTTTCATCAGTTGGATGTAATTTCCTGAACAGGAATTGAATTGATGAACACTGAAATTGGACCAGCATGTTCAGATTGTAGATTAAATCTCTGGAAACATTTCTTCTTATACTTTAGCATATTTCCCAGCTTCCCAGTTAAGAAGGCATTGAAGACCTTGGAGAATATTGGGATTAGATACCCAGAACAAGGAGGCAAGAAAAAAAAAAAGCCACAAGAAAAGGTTAAAGTATTATTATACTGAAAGATAAGGAGTCAGAAAGGACTCATGAAGAGAAAATGCACAGATACCTAACAATAATTAAATCAAGTTTTTAGCTCTACCTAAGTAAAATTTTTATAATCAGAGTTGTTTAATAATGAAATAGGCTATCTCAGAGAAGTGAGTTAACCGTCACTGAAGTATCGAAATACGAGCAGCAAGGGTCCTTACAAAGAATCTGGAGAAGATGGCTCTGTCTTTGGCCTAGGGATGGGCTAGTCAACATCCATGTTTTCAACAAACTCTAGTATTCTATAATACAATTTCAAAATTTTGGGGTTCTCTTTCATCCATTCATTTATTTAACAAATACCAAATGCCTATTATGTGCTAAGTGCTAGGAATAACACAGTGAGTAAAATAGACATGGTTTCTGTCTGGAATTTACTTATCTAGCAAAGCGATGAGAAGAAATAAATCTAGGCTTTAGCACTAAGGATTTAGAATAGCTCTAAGAAAGGGTTTGCTCAGTTGTTCAACACAGCAGCTTTGTAATTTGTATCCCTTTCCTGTAAATCTTTTAAAATAGGATAGATTCTCATCTATCTGGGACATTTTAAAATGTAATCAGGCAATGCTTGTAGACAGAGGAATGAACTATATAGTCACTTGAAATCTTCTCTATTCTTGTGAACCAATTATCTCAATCAAGCTAGGTTTACAAGATGGACAGATCTCTTTCTCCCTCTTTTTAAAATGGAAACTGAGCATGAGGAAATGCTTTCCCAGAACTAAAAGCCAAAATTAGAAAAGTATACTTTATTATCATTGATATTTACTGAATATCTACTATGTGCTATGTATATACCGACATAGGTATCTTAAATACATTATATTATTCATTCCTTCAACAACCTTATGGCTAGGTGTTGTTATTAACACTTTAAAATGAGAAAACTGAAGCCCAGAGAGTAAATATAATTTGCTAGTAAGCAGCAAGATCAGGATTCAAGCCCAGATCTGTTTCTAAGGCCTCTTCTCTTAACCACTGTACTATAGTATGATCATACACAAAATATATGTAGTGACTGGGTTTGTAATTCTCTAGGTTCTGCTGGCCAGGAGACATCCATGGCATGCTCTCTCACTCAGTGAAGACACATCTTGGCCCAGAACATGGAGCGTCCTAACTACCAGGTTAGAGAAGAGGATAGCAGAACCCTGAGCCTTCAGAGCCAAGCAACATGTCTCAAATGACTGAGCTGCAGTGCTCCTGATGAGGAGATGGATACTACTGCCAATTAAAGTCTTCATTCGGGCTGGGTCCAGCCTCCTTCCAGGGTTGTGAGGCAGTATAGATTAATCCCCTGACCAGGGTGACACTGACTTGCTTTCTGATGCCAGGATCACCCTGTGGTTTGCTGGAGAAGATGTTTTTCCACTTGCTAATTGGATATTAAAGGGTTGTCCTTCTTACCAATTCTATAGGAAACTATTGACACGATTACATTTATCATACTCTTCAAAATATCCTGGTAGTTACATTCTACAGGAGAAGGCAGAGCTGGAAATCCCTCAGAAGTCAGTTACCAAAGCACTGCTACATCCCTCAAGAAACCTTCCCTAACCCAGGTTGTGCTCTGTTATTACACTTAATTGTATTCCAGTTCATAATATAGTCATTAGTGTATGTTTCCCACCTACTTTACTAAAGTACAAGTCCTGGTGAAGCAGCTTTTGGAGACAGATAGATCTGGATTCAAATCCAGGCTCTATCACTTATTACTTCTATTTGGAGTTAGGCAAGTTACTGAATTGTTGAATTTCTCTGACTCTCCGCTTCCTCGTATTAAATTCGAGTTGATGATATTCCCCATTAGAGAGTAATTCTTAGAACTAAAAGAGACAATGTGTATAAAAACACCTAACTAATTAACTAATAGGCATTTGGCCCAGGGTTCTTTCACCTGGAGAGCAGACACCATATCCCTATCATCTTTGCATCCCTCCAAGTACCTAATTTAGCATCTTGAACTTGCAAAATATTCGATCAGTGTTTGCTGAGTGAGGAAAGTGCTCTGGACTTACAATCAAAAGATCAGACTTAGTGGCTGTGTAGCCATGAGCCAGACTCTTTTCTTTAATGGAGCTCAGTTTCCTTACTTATAAGATAGAGTTGGTAACACTTACCTCATCAGGTTGTTGTAAGGATGCAGTAAGCATCATTGTGCCAAGCACAGTGGTTCTAAATCCTGATTATACATTAGAATTAGAATGTGGGAGCTTTCAAAAAGTACTAATCCCTGGCCCCACCTAGGTCATTTAAAAAATTCTCTGGGGATGTGGTCTGGACAGTGTATAAATTTCCACAGTAGTTTCTAGTGGAGAATGAAGGCTGAGAATCACTAGCACAGTGTCTGACACACAGCAAGCTCCCAGTAAGTGTTCTTCCTTCCAGGTAGAAGTAGTAGAGGTAATGATAATGGGAACAACTTCCTAAGGGAAGGAATTCTTATTTCAAAATCATCCGGCACATATCCTGTCACTTAGAAATTCATTTTTAAAAATTACTTTAAAGATTGAAATATGGCTAGGATGGTTATATTTATAAATATTTACAATTTAAGCTGTCTCTTTAAAAGCATCTAGTCCAAACCTCTCATTTTGTGGATAAGGAAACTGGGTCCCAGAGAGAGGAAATTATTTTCCCTGTGTCACACAGTGGCAAGAATACAAGTCTGCAAACCACCAGACTGCTATTGTTGCACTGGATAATGAGATCTTGCTCCAGCTACTACGTAACAGAAAGTAATGGAGGGGTAAGTCATCGAACACGTGCACAAGCCTTGTGCAAGATACTGTAAGTGCTGTGGTGACAAGGATAAATCAAGCAGGGATTCTACCCTGATGGAGAGATTGTAGATTTTCTGAGAAGAAGGTACAGAAAGGGAGGTGGATTTCTCTTTCCTTGCAGTATTACCTTGGACCAGGGGTGGGGGATCATACTGATTACTGGATCATGAAAAACCATCCTCATGCTACCCTGGGCACCTATTCTAAAGTAAGTTGTTATTGTTGTTGGGTTGTTGTTGTTTATTCTTAATGCAATATGAGCATTATAAGCCAGGTTTACTGCTGAGCTCAATACAGACTGACCACATCAGAGGTATCTGGAAAATTCATATTTGAAATTGACATAATTGAGATTTCCAGCTGTGACTGGAACTGTACAGATCAATTCTCCTTCCAGATAGAAAATTTGGATAAAATATTTGAAAGAAAAACATCAATTTGAAGGTTCAGAGATCTACCAAGGGATCAAACACTTGAGGACAAAGAATTTGACAAGGGAGAGATGAGTACAACGTTCAGTTTCACTCTTCTCCTAGACACGTTTGTTGATTCAAAAGTTCTGTCTGTGAGGCTGGGAGACTGAGCAGAGCCACTGGCAGCCTTAAACATTGGGGAAACAAAAACTGGGGTCAGAGTCCACCAAGGAGGAGAAGCTCGGATAACACCCTAGGCTTTCACTTGGGACCTCTGAAAGGCTACATTTTAGGAGTCAATGTGAACTAGAAATAGACAAAAAATGGTAAATCTCAAAAAGGATAAATCTCAGTTCTCAATGAACTCAATCATCAATTGGATTGCGATAATTTCCCTCTAGACTTTTGCTAGAAGCAAATGTATATATTCTCTGAAGTAAAATAATGTCAGTAAGAGCCTCAAATTATCCCAATTTTATACACAATGCCTAACATTTAAACAAAAGGTGTGGGTGCATCAGGAGACAAGACCAGATATGTGAAAAACAAGAGGGAAAAAACCCAGAAAATGAGAGACCCATGAGAGATCCAGACCCAGACCCATGAGAGAATCAGATCTTGACATTATCAAATTAAAATAACTATGAATAATATATTCAAAAAATAGATAAGATGGAAAGCTTTCTCCAGAGAACTGGAATCTATTTTTAAAAGAATCAAATGGAAATTCTAAAACTGAAAGAAATACAATAACTCAAATTAAGAATTCAATGGACAGATTTGACAGCACATTAGACACAGTTGAAAAGTAGGTTCACAGACTAGAAAAAAATCAATAGAAAATTTCCAGACACAGAGAGAGAGAGAGAGAGAGAGAGAGAGAGAGAGAGAGAAATATGAAAAAGAGCATGAGACATATGGACATGGTGCAAGGTCCAATGGACATGATATTTAAGTCCTTAAGGAAGTGAGAGAGTGAATGGGGAAGAAGCAATATTCAAAGAGATAATAGCTGAGAATTTTCCAAAACTCATTAAAGGCATCAAACCCCATATTGAGAATCTCTATGAATCCGAGCAACATAAATACAAAAACAAAATGAAACCAAGAAAAAACAAAAACCTGCAACTAGGCACATTATAGCAAAACTGCTGAAAACAGAGATCAAGAAAAAACTAAAGGAATCTGTGGCAGGGGGCAAGGGAAGGGGGAGTTGGAATCACATTACCTACAAAGAGGCAAAATAAGACTGACAGATGACTTCCCACCAGAAACTATAGAAACCGGAAGGCAATGACATATTTAAGGTGCTGAAGGAAAATAACTGCTAGTCTAGAATTCTATAACCCATCAAAAAAAAAAAAAAATCCATCACCAAAAATGAATTTTAAATTCTTCCATTTCAAACAAAAACAGAGAATTCATCAAAAGTAGGATAGCACTGAGAGAAAAACTAAAGTTAGTATTTTAGGGAGAAAGAAAATTATCCCAGATGGTAGATTGGAGATGCAAAAAGGAAAAGAGGCAACAGAAGTGATAAATATGTGGATGATTCTAAAGGAATACTGTATAAATTGATAGTATCATGTAAAGAAACCCCAGTTCCCAAAGCTGCTTACCTAGTGGAGCCAAAACCACTGTAGTCACCCAGGTGATCATTGGAAATACTTCCACATGTCTCAGCCATCACATTTGTTCTTGCTTTTCTTCTTATACCACAGACAATTTACCTGCTAACCATTAATACTAAGTCTCATCATCGTTTGTTAAACTAGTTCATCTTTGGCCAGGATTTGTTGATCTGTTATGATGACACTGTTCCAATACATCTGAACATGCTTTTTCCAACACGCTATGTACAAATGGTTGTTCATAGTCTTTGCCAACATAATTTGATGAATGCTGTGGTCCCAGGATCTAATAATATATATTCAAAAATTAAATGTCTACTTTCTCTTTCTTTGCCATTTATTTTCTGCTCCTGCCATCAACCATGTTGGAAACTTTAGTACACTTTGCTCTATTTTGGCACCAATTATCCAATCCAGAGTCACAACCACAGCCACCTTCAGCTCCATCCAAATGCAAGCCTCCCTTTAGGCTAGAATTAGGCACAGTTTTGACTATAGAATTTAGGCTAATCTGGTGTATATGCAACGTAGCTCTTTCAGGTTTTTAAATCTAGACTTGCTGGTATGCCATTGTACCTTATTGGTTAGTCTGTATTCTAGATACCCAAGATTTAATGGGGCCAAACGTTGGTTTCTTCTATTGGTTATCTATACCTTTTTTTGTCTAAGTTTCAAAGAAGTTCAAGTTAGTGCTTGGCGATGTTAAGTGAGACAAACTACATTTATTCATTTGCTTGACAATTTTTGAGCACCTCGTACAGTAAAATTCCTGCAGTGACAATGAACTAGATTAAGACAATTGAACGTTGGCTCCTATCCTCCATCCAGCCCCCATTCTCAAATATGGTAGTCTAATTTTTTTTGTTTTTAATTTGGGGAAAAGAGAAGGAATGTGGAATGAAAGTGAAGGCAGGATGGGGAAAAATTGGGGAAATAATAGATAAATTTGCCTTTGGAAGCAGAGAAGTAGAGAATGAATTCCAGCATCCCCAGTATCTTCTGGATGTATCTACCTGAATTGGGCCAACAAATGGGCACTACTAACCAGGACATTGCTAGAATTATTGCTCTTGCCCTAGAAATTTCAACAATAGGACCCAGAAGCATCCCCATCAATATTTAAGCTAGAAAAGATAACTGCCACCAGGAGTTGCCAAAACTCAGCCAGGTGGTGATAAATTTGGATGGGAACTCCCTGCTGGCTGACTGCACTGGCTAGCCCCAATTATTTCATTAACCTAATTAATTTGACCCCTCTTTTTTTTGTTAGTGAATTTTTGGACACTACTTAAAGGATCGGTGAAATTTTATTGATATGAATTTTAATTAATATGCCCTCAAGGAATTTTTGGACACTCTTTAAGGATCAGTGAAATTTTACTGACATGAATTTTAATTAATATGCCCTCAAGGAACTTGCATTTTATTGGAGGTGCTAGCTAAGTTAACCAATAATTATAATGCAATTTAATAAACTCCATAATAGAGGTATGGCTAGGATGGGATTATCCCAACAAAACAAGGGGATAACTAATTGTTTTTTCAAGTTTTTCAAGAGACAAGGGTGATCATCTTCATTGTAAACACTTTCAGACTTTGAACAGACTGTCGAGAATGATGGGTTTTAGATCTTTGTCAGACCAACAGCTGAGTGTGTTGAAACAAATACTACAAATGAATCAGCCACTATCCCCTATTGCAGTACAATTTTCTTTCATTGACTATATTCAGTGTTATCATTATTATGGTTATTATTTCAGTGGTTCTTAAGTTAGAGCCACATTAAGTCCATTCTTAAGCTAAGCTAATTAACTCCTAAGCAGGTATAATCACGAACTCTATTTGACTATGCTAGTGGAAAAAAGGCCAGTTTAAAGAGGTTATAAAAATTATTAAACTTAAAACTAACATGAGGGAGAAAAAAGATCCCTTTGGGGCAAAAGCTTTTTCATTTCTAAGAATAGAAGAAATGGCAACAGGCAAAATCCTACGGTTGGAAGTTTAACATTTTATAAGGCACATGGAGAGGACTCAGAGGAGAAGGCAGTCCAAGGTCGATTTCTTTTTTTTTTTTTTTTTGTAAATTTATTTATTTATTTATTTTGGCTGTGTTGGGTCTTTGTTGCTGTGTGCAGGCTTTCTCTAGTTCGGGCGAGCAGGGGTTACTCTTTGTTGCAGTGCGTGGGTTTCTCACTGCAGTGGCTTCCCTTGTTGCAGAGCACAGATTCTAGGCGCGTGGGCTTCAGTAGTTGTGGCATGCAGGCTCAGTAGTTGTGGCTTGCCAGCTCTAGAGCGCAGGCTCAGTAGTTGTGGTGCACAGGCTTAGTTGCTCCGCGGCATATGGGATCTTCCTGGACCAGGGCTCGAACCTGCGTCCCCTGCATTGGCATGAGGATTCTTAACCACTGCACCACCAGGGAAGTCCCCCAAGGTTGATTTCTTATGGACAGAACAAAATGAAGGAAGATTGGAGAAGAAAAATCCCCGGACACTAACCTTCTCAAGGTTCTTACTTTGCTCTCCCTGCACAGTTCTTCTACTGCCTCTTCTTCCAATCTACTCTAGCAGTCAGCCAAATAGCAGCTGACTGGTCTGTTTACAAAGGAATTCCCCACCCCCAGGAATGGCTACAATAGAGTTTCAAACATGCAGTTTATAAGCAAAAATTTACAGCAGGAAACATGAAAGATACTGGGTTATGCATAAACCATGAGACATATCTGCCAGGGCCCTCTTCCTTAAAAGGTTGGATCTAATTATACAAGGAGCCATAAAGGAGATGGAGTTGGCATGAATGACCCCCAGAGTTTCACATTCCCAAGACTAAGGGACAAGGGGAAGGGGAGGACTTTGGTGTCTCTCTAAACAGAAATAACTCGAGCTTGGCGATGAGCTCTGTGTCCCTTTTTTCTGTGATCCTCTGCGTCTTGGTCCCTTTTATGCTCTTTTATATTTGCCAGTTATGTGTCTCGGTTTCTTTTATCCAAGCCCTCTCCTGACTGATTATATTTTATCTCTCACTTTAATGGGCATGTGAGAGTACAGGATCTTCCACCCCCATCTCAGAGCAGACATCTTATTTCCTAGCCTTTCATTCCAGGGCCCACCCAATAAAACATGCTGAACTTAAAATGATGTAGGATCTGCTTCCACTAATCCCCGGTTTAAAGCTCAGTTGTAGACTCTTTCCTCCCCTCGCCTGCTTGTCTCTTTATCAAGGGAAAGCAAATAATGTTACCAGGGTCTTGAACTCCAGCTGTTATCTCTATCTCTACATTCTCCAAAGGACAAGTACCACGTGGTGGAAAAAACACAGACTTTAAAGTTCAGGGGGAACTGAGTATAAATCCTGATTCTGTCACTTCTTAGCACTGTGACCTTGGACAAGTGAATCAATGTATTTAACCTCCATTCCCCCATCTGTACAATGGGAATAAAAGAGCTACTTTATAGGGCTTCCATGATTAAATGAAATGCTAAATGTAAAAGTGCAAGCCATTTAATGTATATTTAGTAAGTGCTAACTATTAGAAAAAAAGACTCTTGAATTTTAGGCGTGTACTGTTTTCATTCTCACAATAACATTGACATTCACATCCACTATGTCTAACTCTTAGAATATTATTGGTGAATGAGAACTACATTGCGTCAGTCCCTGATAGCATGAGTGATGGACAGTAGCAGAACTTCCAACTTATAATTTTGATGGAGAAGTTGTTGTGCTTTCTTCTTGTGTGTCAGATTTCCAGCCAAGCTGGGTGATGAGTTCATACAGCTGAACCGATCTTTCTGCTCCAGTAATGGACAGAACAATTTCTTAACCTAATCCCACCCAACCCTGGGGTCTTTCACATTCACCATGTAGAGTTTGGAGAAGGAAGTTGGCCTCCTTCAAGAGAGAACGTTCCAGCCCAGACTTTAAGCAGGAGCAACCTTGTGTCCATTCAGAGACTAACCATGAGTCTAGACAAAGACAGAGCAGGGGATTGCTCCATCTTTCAGTTAGCACTTCACAGTTTTCAAAGGGCTTTCTAACCTTCTGGGAAGGCCAGTTCTTCACTGTATGTATGTTTAACTCTCCCTATGTCTTCTTCATTGAGAAAATATTAATTAACCCATTACTTATACATATTATTTGGTCCATGTCTATCTCTAGGAGGACAGGGACCATGTCTAACTTGTGTAACATTGATTTCCGCTCCTAACCCGGTGCCTGGCACAAAGTGGGGTTTTTTTGTTGTTTTTTTTTTGCGGTACGTGGGCCTCTCACTGTTGCGGCCTCTCCCGTTGCGGAGCACAGGCTCCGGACGCACAGGCTCAGCGGCCATGGCTCACGGGCCCAGCCACTCCGCAGCATGTGGGATCTTCCCAGACCGGGGCACGAACCCGTGTCCCCTGCATCGGCAGGCGGACTCTCAACCACTGCGCCACCAGGGAAGCCCTGCCCATCAATCTTCAATAAAATATTTTTAATCAAGCTAACAAGTTTAGCTGGAAAATTAATCTACTGCCAAAACAAATGTCATGACATTTCCCAAAGCCAAAAGTAAGTATCTTTTTGGATAATCCAGGCTACTGCTCCACAGATCATCAGAAAAGGACTATAGACCCCCTTAACTCTCTCTGCTAATGAATCATCATCTCATTTAAGAAGTGAGCAGAGTATTTTCTTCCCAATTCCACTTCATCAGTTTTACTTAAACAGTTGTCGACTCTAATAGGTTGTTTCTGCAGATTAATTCTGCTCACTTTTTTAGAACGACTGACGGCACATCACCCCCACTCTGATCTTTCTATTCTTCAATATCTTCCTCCTAGAAGATAACAATATAATTTAGAGATTTTCTTATCAAAGTGGTCCAGGACCTAGAAAGCATCCTAAAATTCATTACATTTTTTTTTTTAATTTTAAGAAATTCTTAGATTCCTCTAGATTGGGCTTTCCTGATTCCTACCCATAGGTTTTCTTTCTTTCTTTTAGTTTTTCTTTTTTTCTTAACATTTTCTTATTGGAGACTCTGAAAATAAATAAATAATCAGGGATGTGTGATAGAAGCCCTGAGACGTGCTTCGTTCCTGGCGTTACCCCAGGTGCACTGCAGCTGTGCCTGAGGCTGCCAACAGGGCTGAATGACATGTCATACACACTGTAGATGACCTGTCTTGTCAGGCAATGCCAAAAGCGGCTTTGATTAATTTTTATTTTTAAATGCAATTGGTGTGTGGGTGGAGTACAGATCCTGCCTTTGCAAGTTTGGAGCAGGGCACCTAATCTGTCTCTTTCACCTATCTGTCCACCTGCAAAACTGGTATGACAATAAAATCTGTCTCTCCACGTTGATATATAGTAAAACATAAACTATCCAGGACCACTGGTGAAAAGGTGCCATGCAAGCACCTCAAAATGATCCGTTTTCTGAACCCTCTGTGTCACATCTTGTATCTCTAACAAGCTTCCCTCAACTGTGTACTGAGTCCCTGGCCCCAGCATTTACTAGCTGTATAAGCAACAAGCACAGATTCATCTTAGTGCAAAGTAAGTTGAAATACTTCTCCTAAAACACACATCATAGCATTCCAGAGCCAGATGCAGATCACTTTTGGATAATCTAACCCACCGCTCCACAGGCAATGAGGGCTATAGCCTCCTTTGGGTACTTACTATGTGCCAGGAACTGTTTTCAGTGCTTTACGTGCATTAGCTCTTCAATCCTAACAAGTACTCTATGACGTAGGTGCTATTATTAAACTGCATTCTATATACCAGGAAACTGAGGCACAGAGAGATTAAATGGTTTGCTTGATATCACACAGCTAGTAAGTGGTAGAGTCCAGATTTGAGCCAGCTGGCTTAGCCACCACACTCTACTGCATTTCCAGATAATGATAACGACCATTTCTGTGCCAGCCATCGGGCCAAGTACTTTACAGAGATTATCTCATTAAATCCCCATAACAATCATCCCCATCTACAGATCATAAAACTGAGACTTCAGAGAGTTAATCTGCCAAATGCCGCATAGCTAGTGAGTGGGAGGCTCAGAGCCAGGCTGTCTGGTTTTAGCATCTGAGAACAAAGAAAATACTAGACCATGTTGAGAAAGCCAATGATGGACTCTAACTACGGGGTCTTCCATGCAAGACTCCCTCATCCTGCAGAAGGTGGTGCAAATGTGCTTGCTGGATCTGGTGAGGAGAGAAATTCCTCTGGAGTCTTTACCCTAAGGGGTGTGCAGACAGGCCAAGGGGAGAATGAACTCCCAAGTAGGTGCCTGGAGTCTCTGTTGATGCAAGCTATCACTTGTAATCAGCCAGCAGGCTTTTGGAGGACAAGGCTAATAGTAGGTAGCTCACAGCAGAGAAAGTCCCCTCCGACCACATTCCACAGCCCCAGCAGATCCACCAACTCTGCCCCCAGCAACAGAGGCTTCCTGTAGCGTTCAGGTGGATGAGTTAAATTCACACAGTCTCAGCCTTGACTCTTAGAATGGACTCTCTGTTACTCTAACCAGAATGGCCCCAGAATGTTTCTATCTCCTGTGCCTCTAATCTCCGAGATCGGGGTCTGCCATCTGCTCAAGTTTATCCTTCGCTTTGCCATCACATGAACCAACACTCTATACAATCTACTTTTGCCATTTTTTTTTTTTTTTTTTTTTTTGCGGTACGTGGGCCTCTCACTGTTGTGGTCTTTCCCGTCGTGGAGCACAGGCTCCGGACGCACAGGCTCAGTGGCCATGGCTCACGGGCCCAGCCGCTCTGCGGCACGTGGGATCTTTCCGGACCGGGGCATGAACCCGTGTCCCCTGCATCGGCAGGCGGACTCTCAACCACTGCGCCACCAAGGAAGCCCAACTTTTGCCATTTTATGATCGAATATTGCCCGTGGTATAATCAGGGATATAGCAGAATTGTGCAGGACCAGAGGAAACAGGGGCAAGCCTGGGAGAGGGAAGGGAGATGTAGCAGAGAAACTCTGAGGTTTGGTAGTTTGGGGTTTGGGGGACTGTGGGAGACAGGACGAATATTTCAGTGATGAAAGGGGCTAGTGAGTAGGAAGAAAAGGAGGGCAGGGGGTGGGTGGAGGATGTCCTCTGGGGCATCCAGCTCCACCAGGGAGGGCACCAGAAGACTAGCCCAGGAAATGTGGTCACACAATACACAGTACCCCAGAGAAGGCCCAGGTCTTGCCCCTTTGCATTTCCTATCATCTCAGCCTGTCCCACTGAGACCATGCCCATCTATTCTGGTGTGATAACTAAGGCTCACTCAACTTCCTCACAGACCTGGAATTGGCTTCTCTCTTGGCCCACTGTCTGAAGTTGTCCTAAAAACTGTGCCTGGAGCAAAAGAGAGACAGCATCGCCCCCTAGTGACGCAAGGCCAATACCTGTGGAGTTCTAGAAGCTTTCCTGGACTTCCCCAGGCAGAGGCACGCAGATGGAATCGAAATAATTTCCTTAGGACCTCTGACTGTTAAATGACATGTTTTGCCTGAATGGTGAGGTCTCCAAATATCATCACCCTGCCCACCCCCTGCCTCCCAGCCAACTCCCCGCACAAACTAAAACTGTTTGCAGTGTCTGGTTTTTAAAAAATTTTTATTAAAATGTAGTTGATTTACACGGTTGTGTTAGTTTCGGATGTACAGCAAAGTGATTCAGTTATACATACATAAATATATATATTCTTTTTTTACATTCTCTTCCATTATAGATTGTTACAAGATATTGAATATAGTTCCCTTTGCTATACAGTAGGTCCTTGTTGGTTATCTATTTTATATGTAGCACTGTGTATATTTTAATCCCAAACTCCTAAGTTATCTCCCCCTCCCCCGTTTCCCCTTTGGTGACCATAAGTTTATTTTCTATGTCTGTGAATCTACTTCTGTTTTGTAAATAAATTCATTTGTATCATATTCTTAGGTATGCTGCCTCTGCAAGAAAACTTGTGGGTTAGTAAGTCAGCAGATCAGGACTGGGGAGGAAAAGAGAGTTCTGCTGTCTTTGTTTCCATTTCGGTCCATTCGGCCAAGTTGAAGCAGACTGTTTTTCATTTGTCTCAAATCCAAATAAATAAATAAACCTCTCAAGCCAAACACCATCACATATGACCCCTAAGGAATAATGAATTACCTTTTTAGGCAAAGGAAAGAAAGGCCCAGAGAATGCTAGCCAAGCCTGGGAGGGAGTGGAAGGAGGCAGGGAATACATTTTGTTGACCGCGTAAATGTCTGGGCCCAGAGCTCAGAAGCCAGGATAGGAGCATCGAGCTCTGAGTACCCAGGTCTGCTCTGTCTCCACGGAGCTGCCCTGCTTGCCTTCCCTGGAATCCCCGCACACAAGCACTCTTCCTTCTGCACCGTCTCTCTGGCACTGTCTGAGGCTTTGCCGCCACACTGAGGTCACCCTCCTCCCAGCACCTCGTCTGTATCTGATAGGAGAAGGTAAGAGGTGGGTGGACCCCAGAGGATGGTCAGGGCGCCGGCTGGAGCAGCCCTTACATCAGAGTCTAGACCCATCCTGGCCAACGCAGAAGCGGGGAGTGAGGGAGGCAGAAGGAGTCAGCCTGTTTCCATAGATACGGATTTCAGTTGCATTTGATGACAGCCGTGTCAGGCTGCCTGCAGAGGCATTGTTGTGTTGGATGCCTGGGGACCCTCTCAGAAGGAAAAGGAAGAAAAAATTCAACAAAAAATAAATTCTAAGTGGCTTCCCTCCCAGTTTCAGGCCAAGAGCCCCCTCAGCCCTTCAGGGAGGTTCTTGTTTGAAATTGAGAGAGGAAGGCATTTGCCTCCCTGGAGCCCTGGGTTAATGTGAGCAAAGCCGGCCATGAGCTGCACTTACCCACCAGCGGAATTCCTCCTTTTGGAGGATTTACAGTTCCATCTCTGCTTTCTCAACACTCTTCTCTATCCTTTGCCAGCTCTCACACATAAGGTAAAACAGGGCTTGTTACCAGGATGTCCCCCTACACAGTTTGGGGGAGAAAATAACATGCCTCAGTGGGTCCCAGGGGCACATCTGCAGCCCTCTGACTGTAGGAATGCCAGGGGGGTTAGAGGTCCCTCCTCTGGGGCTCCCACACCCTCCCTGTTATGTGTCCAGAGTTCCTTCATGCCTGTGAGAGTATAACCTGGCTCTGACCTAGTTTGATGGACAGCCTAGAGAAAAAGGGCCAGGTACCTGGGAGACTGGCCTTGGCGAGTCATGTCAGAAGCACAAAAGTTGAGGGAAATCCCTCAGAAGCCACAGTATCTGAGGAAGTACAGAGCCCTGAGGTAGCCAGTTTTCAGGAACTGGGCAGCCTCTTTCCCCGCGTTACCTTGGAGGGTGGGGTAAGGAACGAGTTGGCCAGAGACCCTCAAACTAAGCTTTTGCAGGGATTTATAACCTCACAGGCGTGAACAAGTAAAGACTCCACGTTCAGGGACCAGACGACAGGACACTGTGGTGCCGTCCGGATGGGGAAGGCTCAGGACGAGGCAACGGGAAGGTGACATAATACCTCAAAAGGCCGACCTGGAACCAAGGGAGGACGGCAATTCCATGGCTGTTTTTAGGGGGGAAACAAATCTCCCAGTGCTTTGAAAGCTTCATGCCCTATAAGGCTAGAGACCGAAGGGTGACAGCTTTGTGGTCAGCTCTTTTGGGTCCCACCCACAGCGCTAGCTCAGGACTGATGCCCATACCTGAAACCACAAGTAACCAGAATCACCTGCCTGCTTCTCTGCCCCTTTTTCCCTGCAGGATTTTCCCCCGGAACTATACTGGCTGCTTCCCCTATATCAGCCCATCACAGAAAGGTCACCTTCACTAACCTGGAGGGACTTTTTCCTATCCTTCTCAGGTACCCTCAGTGGACGTCCTCAGGTATCTTTCTATCACAGAAGAGGAAGGGAAAAGAGAATTCTGGCAGGGGTCATCCCTGGCAGGGTCCTTGCTTTTAGGTGCAACCTATATGGCTCTAGACCCTCAATCCAAGGCTCCTTAAGATGATTCTTAGAAGAGGCCACTGCTGCAGCTTCTCTTACAGCTTCCGTATGGCTGAAGGAGTTACAATCCCCCACCCTCGGTGACTCCTCATGAGGGCTACCACTGGGGCTTTGAGAGGAGAGAGCTCACCCTGGTCTCCCGGGGGAGGCTCAGCCTGGAGCCTGGGAAGTGCTCCCCTTACTCCCAGATTCAAGCCATCCACTCCCTGAAGCACCCTTTTCCTTTCCCACTTCTATGTCTTCATCTCCTGCCATCTCATCCACCTGAACTGCTCTCCCTCTACTCAACAATCATTCATTTATTTGTTTACTGAAAACAAATTGAGTTCTTTCATTTGCCCAGCCTCCCTACAATAGACACAGGGAAGACACATCCCTACAGTAGACACAGGGAAGACACATCTCCTGCACTCAGAAACCTCATAGACTAGTGGGGGAGACAGAAACATAAATGAACTATTGGAAAACAAACTAGATAAGGTCAGAGAAGAATTCCTCGAGAAGGTAAAGCCCAAACTGAGCCTTAACAGATGAGTCAGTTGGGGAAGGGAGGTTGAAGTAGAGGGGACTGCGTGGGCAGAGGAATGGAGGGAAAAAGCAGGTGACATGTACAGGGAACTCAGTAGATCGTGGATGCTGAGGGTCAAGTGCAAAGCTATGAGTGGCAAGAGATGGGCTGGAGTAATAGGCAGGCTCCACACGGCAGAGGGCCCTATATGCCTTGTTAAAAGGCACAAGCTTCATCCTGCAGTGGTTAATGAGCCTTGTTTCCTGGAGCTCCTGAGAGGCAGGATCTGGGGCCCGTCTCCCTCCACCTGAGTGACTTATTTTACATACTCTTTTCCAGAGTAAGGTTTAATTTGAAGTAAAAATGTTGAACAATACCTCTGTGTGTAATAGCAAGCTACAGAAGGGTTCTTAGTATAGGCAGGTCAAGTTTGTGTTTCAGAAAGACCTCTCTGGCTTCTGGGTCCCACTTCCAACCATTCCTCAGGGCAAGTCTATTGCCTAAGAAAAGGTCTGACAGTAATAAATGATTTACAGCAAACATGAAAGCTAAACCGTGATAATCGTTGCCACACTGATTGCATTCAGAGGGAAGAAAATGAAGTAGGGATCCCCTTTCGCTCGGACTTCAGGCAGAACCATCTTAGCCAGCTGGCCGTGTTGATGACGCCATCTAGTGGTACAAGTGCAGCATGACTCTGAAAGGAACCAAGATTGCTTCGGAAGAACCTTTGTGTCCCATTTATTTGTTAAATTCTGTATTCTCCTGTTTAACACTCAAAACAACTCAGCAGGGTGTGTCTCAATGTTCATCCATGTTACAGGTCAGGAAACTGAGGGCTTGATGGGAAATACCACTTGTTTTGAGTCTTCTTTGGACTAGGAGCCATGTTAGATGATTTACATGAGATTGGCATTATCCCTACTCCAAAGATGGAGAAACTGAAGTCCTTAGTGATTGAGAGAGCAACTAGACTAAGCCCTAGACAATGAAGTTTTTCTGCTGCCAGAACCATATTCTTCCTGATGAATCCGGTCAGATACAAACCCATCACTTAAGTCAAAAAAGAAATCAAGTGGTAAGAGTCAGGCGTTTTAGGAATTCAGGGTAACTGGCCCAGACTATAGCTATTTTATTTGCCACCAAAAAAAAAAAAAAAGAAGGGCAAAGGGAAAAAGAAAAAGAGAAAAGTTCCTCCTCATAAAAGAGTAGAAAATATGCCTGTAAAACAGAAAATTTCCTCCTCATAAAAGAGTAGAAAATATGCCTGTAAAACAGAAAATAATAACACTCTTGCTCTCTCTCTCTCTCCACCCACACATGATATCTGAATATAAGTAAAAATCAGGCATCCAGAATCATAAAGAGGTGAAGCAAAAACACCTACAGGAAGCAAAAGGACACAGATGATTCCCAGATTTGGTTTTCTGATTTGCAAATCAGAACAGGCCCCTGAAAATGGGGATGATGATGAAATCTGTGGCCAATTACACAAAGTTGATGAATAAAAATTGTATAATTCCTTTATTATAAAGAAAAAGGGCCAGGAGGAAAAAAAAAGAGGTTAAAAACTAGGAGGAGAATCAGCAGTACTCACATTGCTCTGACAATTCAGTTTTTTCAAGGATACGGGCTTAAACGCTGAACTGAAACAGAATCTACTCTGGCAGATTTTTTTTTTTAACTGGTTTCCTGAATTTGAATGACAGGTAGAGGCCTTTCCAAGCCAGGCACAAAGTCAGGAAACCATAAATTTTTTCATGACAGATTTGATTAGATAAAAATATAAATCCTCTGTTATAGCAAAACACACTAAAAACGAAGTTACAAGGGATAGTTTGAAAAAATGTTACAACATACATGACAGAGAAATAATAACCATAGTCTATAGGGGCTTCCCTGGTGGCGCAGTAGTTGGGAGTCCGCCTGCCGATGCAGGGGACGCGGGTTCGTGTCCCGGTCCGCGAAGATCCCACATGCTGCAGAGCAGCTGGGCCTGTGAGCCATGGCCGCTGAGCCTGCGCGTCTGGAGCCTGTGCTCCACAACGGGAGAGGCCACAACAGTGAGAGGCCCGCATACCGCAAAAAAAAAAAATATATATATATATATATATATATATATATATATATATATCTCCTCTGTTACAGCAAAACACACTAAAAACGAAGTTACAAGGGATACTTTGAAAAAATGTTACAACATACATGACAGAGAAATAATAACCATAGTCTATAAAAAGAGCTTATGAATCAACAGGGAAAAGGCAAATAACCCATCAAAAATGGACAAAGGATATGAGTAGGCAGTTCAGAGGAAAAGAAATGCAAATGGCTAGTAAACATGTAATGTGTCACTCCTTCTGTCCAGTAATCAGAAAAATGCAAATTAAAATAAAAAAATATTTTCTGCCCAACCGATCGCCAAGTAAATGTAAAGATAGACAATAGCGAGGGATGGTAAGAATATATCATGAAGTGCCCTATCACAAGCTATATTGAGAGCATAGTCTGGTGCAGTCTGTATGGAGAGTAATTGGGAGTACCCGCCAACTTTTCCATTTTACCTACCTTTTGAACCAAAAATGCTACCTCTAGGAAGACATCCTGCAAACATATTCCTACACGTGCTCAAAAATATGTACATATGGATGTTTATTTTTAAAATTTGTAATAGCCAAAAAAAAAAAAAAAGAAGCAACCTAAATGTCCTTCAATAGAGAACAGACTGAACAAATTTATAGGATGTCCTTATTACGGAATACTCTTGCAGACATTAAAAGGATGCCTTTGATCTCTATGTGTACTTCAAAGATATCAAGATATATCAAGTGAAAAAAGCAAAAAGGGTCTGGAAGAACACACACCAAACTGTTAAGCATGGTTACAGTGATCTTGGGATAGGAAGAAGGGGGTAAAAAGAGATCTTTACTTTTTATCCTATAGGCTCCTATCTTGTTTGATTTCTTTTTTTCCGACATGCAAGTACACAAGCCATACCTTTGTAATTTTTTTTAATATGGATATGCGCCTAGTGAATCCATCTATTTAGAAAATCTTTGCAATGATGCTGGTATCTCAGAACAAACAAACAAACGAAAAGACATTTTTAAATACCCAGATGTTAACTGGTTAGCACAAAGACCGGAGATCCCAAATGCTCTGAAGGGTCAGCACTGTAGACTTGAATCTCCTAATTAAAGGAGACAAGATGAGCAGCCAGAGCAAACACAGGCTCTGGAGTCAAGCAGATCTGGTTCCAGTCCTGCCCCTGCCCCTTTCTTTCTGTGACCGTGAGCAAATTACTTAGCCTCACTAGAGCTTGATAAAATGGAGATAAAAGTACAATATTTTTTTTTCTCCCCTTCTGATTTATGATATTACAGATGTCGGATGGGCTAACAGGACAGCTGAGAGACAGCAGGGAACTCAACAAGAGTTGTTTGCTTTCTGGATAGACCCAAAGAAATATTTCTAGGGCCTTGTCTTGGCGGCAACGTGTCAGGAGCTGCGGTGGGTGTGGGAGAGGGCTGTCGTACCAAAGTTCTGGGCACCAGGGCCAGGATGATCGATTCTAGTAGCTGGGGTTACCTCGAGCAGTATCGGAATCACCTGCGGGACTTGTTAAAACAGTTTGTTGGTGTCCAACCCCAGAGTTTCTGATTCAGGAAGTCCAGGGTAGGGCTTGAGAGTTCGCTTTCCTAACAAGTTCCCAGGCAATACTGATGCTGCTGGTTTGGAGAACCCACCGACCTGGAGCATCGATAACTGCTCCCACCCCAGTGAATTTTAGGCTGCAGCAGCCTCTTCCCCTACCCCTCTTCTTGGATGCTGTCTCTGCACCCTTCCACAGGCACCTAGAATGCCAGGACACTCCCTTGTCTCGCCCCTAGCCAGCCGATGGCCACCTTCTGCGGCCTGTGCTCCTCTCGCCAAGGTGATGGGGCTGCTGAGGAGAATCCAAGACTCTGAGCCGGGAGAGGGGAGGAGTGGAGGGACCATGCTGAGAGCCAGAGCCAGTCCCAGCCCTGGCCTGGATCCTGCCTGTTCCGTGTGCTCAGCACAAGGACGGGAAGTGTGTCCCCCTTCTGCCTAAGCAGATTGAGAAAGATAACTTTGTTAGCAGGAGAAGCCTGGGCCGAGGGGTCGTGCTCTATAGAACTGGCACAATCTGCTCTCATGCATGAGCTGCTCCATTCAATAGAGAGCCGGGCCTTGTCCTGACAACTCGTCTGTGCGGGAAATCCTCTCCCCAGTGAAAGTGCCCCACGATCCGCCCTCCACCCCACCCCTTGCCCCTCAGGGCACGGGAGCCCTTGAACCTCGGCCAAATGGCTGTGATGAAGAAGAATCTGTCTCACAACCAAGCTGGCCAGGGAGGATGGACAGAGAGGGCCATGGCTCACCTTCCCAGGCAGCGCAAACAAGAAAAAGGAAGTATCGATCCCTGTGCTGGTGAAGCAAGGAAACCTTGATCCGAACCTTCTTCCTAATAGTGGGAATAGCAGTTACTATTTATCAAGTGCTTTCCAAATGCCAAATATTGAACTCAGTTTTTCACGCGTTGCTTTATTTAATCACTACAACTCTTTGCGGTGGACACTGGTTCCCATTTTTCAGAAGAAACAACTGGGGCGGAGACATGGAAAGTCACCGGCGCGAGATCAGGCAGCGGGCTAGTGGCGATGCTGAGACTGTCTCATTCCAAAGCCTGGCATCACAGCATCGCTGTTCAGTTTCCTACAAGATGGAGGCCTCACCCTAAGGCCAGATCTGGGGTTTGGGGGCTGGGAGACCAGATCCCCACAGTCCCCCTCTCCTTGAGCAGACGTATATGTGGTAGGCATCCTGTCAGGGCCCGTGCCTTACCCATCTTTGTGT
Organism: Stenella coeruleoalba; assembly: GCF_951394435.1. Taxonomy (NCBI): domain Eukaryota; kingdom Metazoa; phylum Chordata; class Mammalia; order Artiodactyla; family Delphinidae; genus Stenella; species Stenella coeruleoalba. Next base: position 106,666,569 of record NC_137169.1, read on the forward strand.
TCCCAGCACAGTGCCAGGTACCGTGACAGCTGAGCAAAAAGGGTGCAGTGGATATATGTCTATGTATAACTGAACCACTTTGCTGTACACCTGAAACTAACACAACATTGTAAATCAACTAGACTCCAATATAAAATAAATATTTTTAAAAGAGAAAACATAACCTATAAGGGAAAAGAATCTGAAAAAAATATATATATATGTATGTATAACTGAATCCTTTGCTGTACACCTGAAACTAACACAACATTGTAAATCAACTAGACTCCAATATAAAATAAAATTTTTTAGAAAAGAGAAAAAATAACCTGTAAGGGGAAAGAATCTGAAAAAAATGTATATATATGTATGTATAACTGAATCCCTTTGCTGTACACCTGAAACTAACACAACATTGTAAACCAGCTATACTTCAATTTTAAAAAAATTGAAATTACAAAAAAAGTTTTTAAAGTATGTAGTGGAAAGGAAGGGCAAAGTTGCACGTTGGACGCTGGGTGGTATCTCGTTTCTCGGTGGTGTTGGAGTCTTAAAGACATGTGGGTGAACAAACCATACGTGGACAAACAAGAGACAAAAATTACATTTCCCAAGAATTTCTGTCCTCGCCCACTCTGTTTCAGCCCCTCAGGTCTGTTTCTGCTGCTGAGCGCCTTCCCCAAACACCCTCATGCCTCCGTCCCTCACCTTCTTCAACATCTGCTCAAACCTTACCTTCTCTGCGAGGTCTGTGTCAGCACCACCTCCCCTCCACTGGCTCTCCCAATCCCCCCACACATCCCGTCATATTTTTTCATATTTGGTAGCACTTATCACCTTCTCACCTACTATATGATTCACTGGGTTATTGTATTTAATGAATATTATCTGCCTCCCCCACAAAATATAAGATCTGCTGTGGCAGGGCTCTTTGTTTTATTCACCGATGTGTCCCAAACACCTCAAAAGGTGGGAGCTTAACAGATACTTGTTGAATGAATCTCTGAACATCACCCACTAAGTCAGAGCCAGGCCTGAGACACTCAGGGAAGGGACCCGATTCACCCACAGCCCCTGGTCCTGGGTTTCTCAGAACCCCATTCCCCTTCCACACCTCAGCAGCTAGGAGAGAGAGATTCTGAGTCCCCTAATTCCAGTCACTGGGATTGACTGAGGACAGTCCCCTCAGGCCCCATGTATCTGCCTGCCCTTCTACTCGTGCCAGGGCTCACCTGGTTCTCCCTAAAGAACCCTGCTGCTTATATAAGTCTGTGCCCCCGACATGGAGGCACCGGAGCCATGGAAAGTGCCTGGGCCTCGGAGACATACCACAACATTAGAGCGTCATTTCCACCCTGAGCCTGGTTTTCCTCATCTGTAAAATGAAGGGGTTGGAGCCAGTGATCTCTTCTGGTCTTTGCCAGTTCTGACACTCCCTGTGGTCAAGGTTCACTTAGAAACAGACCAACCCATGACTCCGGGGTGCAGGACACAGCCGTACTCAGAGCAAGAGGAGATCACAGCAAACATAACCAACAAGTGAACAAGGATTCACAGCATTGTGTGGGCTATATCGGTAGCCACCATCATAAAACGTCCTTCTTACAAAACAGAAAGGCAGTTATTAGCATCTCTATTGCACAGATGAGAAAACTGAGACTCAGAGAAGCTGAGCAAATTGCCCACAAATAGGAAACAAAAGAGCCACACCCAGAGTCGGGTCTCCTGACTGCAAATCCCATAATCTTTGCAAACACGTAACTGCTTCGCTATTTCGAAAATGCACCCTGGTAAAAGAATGCCACCATTATATTATCCAAAATGTTAATAATCTATTCTAAGTAATTGCCGAATATAAAATTAGAATTTGAATGTGGTTATGTCTCATGTTTTAACGATTTATTTACATCCAATAAAATAATAGGGCCATCATGAGAAGACATCCCACTGAAAGACCTGAGAAGCTGACTCTGATTCCTGGTAGGAATAGACAACCCAACTCTCAGCAACAGCTAAGATGAGTCTCTCTCCCCATCTCTTTCAAAACATTCCTCAAGAGGTGTGGAATTAAGTGTTTATATTTCCAACGACTTTGCAGCTGACAACAAAAATAATTCAATCAATTGGGCACTATTAGTAGAATGTCTTCAGTGTCAACAGAATAAAAAAGCAAATGAAGGGCTCAATTAGAAAGCTGGATTCATCCAAACCTGTGAAACTAACTGGTTCAGGGCCATGTGGACGTTCCCTGTTTTTCCAGTTGCAAGTACGTGCTCTACTATCATCTCTCACGCAATGATGTCAAGAGATGGGGCCACCCCACCACAGTAGCCAAATTGGTCTGGGATGCCCTGGATGAGTAAAGTTCATTTGGAAGGTTGTGGAATGTCTCAGGGAAAGCACAAGCTTCAGGAATCAATATTTACTGAATGTTCTCAAAAGAAAGGATGACTGGGTTTCTTTCCCTCTCATCTCTGACTTCTTGCCTTATTGATATTGGGAACGATCTTGACCGTCTGTTTTTAACTGAGGGATTCCCTAGAAGGCATTGTCTCAATCAGTGCAGGCCCTCAAACCTAGAAGTTGGAAAGAAATCAGAATTCTAAAGTAAATAAGGCTGTGGGCTAAGGAACGTTTTAATAAAAATGGAAGTTAAGACACACAACATTGGTACCATCCTCGTTCAAACTGCCCCCGTCAAAATGCAATATGCCCACGACACCAGAAAGGACAGGAAATAAGAGGTGTGGCTGAAGCAAGCACCCTTTTTCCCCTGGCTTATTCTCAAAGTTGCCTTCGATTTAGTATCATACGTTGCAGATTTCCTAAAACGATCCCAGTTTCAACCATTTTTGCTCCATTGTTTCCACAAGTAAGCTTGTGGAATAAAATGCCCCAATTTTTGTTTTGGAAAATGTGGTCAAAACAACCATTTTCTATACCAGTGCAATAGACAGTCCCAGACAGTGGAAAGGGAGCAGGTTCAGAGAGGCAGAGAACATGCACTCATGCCCCCTCCACACTAGCTTCCCAAGCATCGTTCCTCATTAAGCCATACTGGTGTTTCATCCAAGAGCCCCTTGGTAAGCAAAATCATCATACCCCCATTTCACAGATCGAGGCACTAAAGTCTAAAACTGTCACTGACGTTGCATAATCCCCTTGATTCTTCAGCTTCTCAAAAGTATTTGTAATTATGGGTGAAACGAAGTGGGAAATGTCATTGCCTTGACAAATGGTGCCAGAATTCTTTGGAGTATTAAGACTCCTTTTCAAAGAGGGAGACTGCCCTGCTGAAAGTTACGAGACACAAGGACAAACCACCAATGGAAGATGAAATGTCATCCTTTAAAGGGACCAACTGACCTCTTGCTGGGGTGACTTTGGCCCAGGCTGACTCGGTGACCTCTGACTGTCCCTACATCCCTAAGATTCTCTAAGCTGATAAAAAGGCACTAGGAAACCACCCCCAGGGCTCATGCCCTCTGGAGAGAAGCCAAAGATTTCCTGTTGTAGAAGGCCAGTCTGCTGCTAAAAGAAACTTTTGGAGACTGCAGAAGCCCCAGCTACGCTTTCCCACATCAGCTTTTCCCCACCCCTCCTCCCATCAGTGCCCAACGCAGCTCTCCCATTCTCTCTCTCCTATTGTTTTCCAACATCCCTCCCTTCATAAAAGCTGTCTGGCTGGGAGCTTAAAATATTGCTGGACAGTAAAACCTACCCATCAGGGCCAATCCAGTCATATCTGCTTAGTCGTGCAGCACAGTAGGGGCGGGGTAGAGAAGTGGGAGGTGGGCTTTTAGGCACCAAAGGAAATTTCGAGGCCAAGCTCGCCATTTTACTGCTGAGCACCAAGAGAAGAAGAGAGTACCTATTTCTCCGGGGGACCCTACTCCTATTGGCAAGTTTTCCATGGGTGATATTAGTTTGCAGACTTCCCACGCCCCCCTCCTTTCCCAGCCTAATCTAAGGGCTATATCTGGAATTCTCCACAAGGAAAAAGGTTTGCCACTAAAGTTTGGTCTTGACTGGGATGTCTGGACTTAGAGTCCAATTCCGAAAACCTTCTTGGAATCGCCCTAAGAGTTGGCAGAGGTTTGGAAGGGAAAGAAATGTCGGAATTGGGGTCACAGGGGTGGGGTGGTGGCAGAGATGTCCAAATTCTAACTACAACTTGACTTTTTAAGGCCTTTCATTCTTCAGAATGAATTAACATGTCCCCGGTTATCCTGAGGACCCAAACCAAGTATTTGAGGTTTATGAAAGATTTCTGTAATTTTTCACCTAAACGCTGCGATAGGAGTAATAGTAATAATTGTTGAGTGCTGTGGGTGTGGGAGAGGCTTCACGCTCAGCATTCTTGATGTTGGAGCGTTTACTAGAACACAGGGATGGGTTTGCTAAGGACCGTTAAACTCTTCCTGGGAGCAGGTTCCGTGGTCCCTACAAGAGCTGGAGGTTAAAGGGGCTGCTCTAGAAACACGGAGGCGCATTTACACTCCCTTACCCACCAGAGTGGTGAGGGGCCTCTAATCCTTTCTGTGGAACTTGTTGACACGAATGTGCATGTGTTGTTCTGCCTCTTAAAAGGCAGGAGAAGGCAATGCTATCCTGGAAATCACCCTGGGCTTGAAGCTGAAGACCAGGGCTCACATCCCGGCTCTGCCCTCACCGGCTGAGCCCCCTCTTGGGAGACTTACTTAACCTCCCACTCCGTCTCCCATTCTGGTAACCGGGGCTGATAACGCCTAGTTCCCTGGTTCTCAAACATCCATCTGTAGACCTGTCAGTTCCGGTCCGAGATGAATTTTTCGGCAGCCTGTGACAATAACGTAGTAAACAGTGTAGTAAATTTTTCACCAAGTTAAATGTGTTTGATTTAAAGGCCTGTCTTTTATTCTGAAATTATGTCCTGCCTAGGTTTATGGTATTAAAATTCCCCTTTTATGAAATGATGGTGAAAATAGACTGCAGTCATAGTTAGCAATTAAATAAGTTTTAGGTCCTTGTTTGGCAAACTAAGGAGTCAGTAGCCCTATGTTGGTTACCATATTTTGTGGTTGTTATTGTACTAGTCTCTGAAATCCAAGTCTGAGGGCCACTGGCATAGTTCACAGGTTGTTATGAGGACTGAAACAAGATTTGCTAAAATGTATCATTTATAAATAGATAAGGGCTACCCAAACATAAGGTGTTATTTCAATCATTACTTAAAACCATAATCCTCCAGTGGGGGTCTGGTGGACACCCTGGGGGTGGAGGCTTGAATTCTGGCAGCTTATTTTCCACCTGCAATAGATTTTCACAAGAAAATAAAACAGAGAATTGCCTCTTTGATGACGAGAAATCCTTTGGTTTAGATTTTGCCCTGCTCTAGTGGAACAGTTTGCCCAGACTTACTCTGATCTGACTTCCTTTAATTATAATTTTCATTTTTAAAAGTGGAGAACCCAAGGCACTTTTCCTTAGCACCTCTAAAGCTTTTCTCCTTAACGCCATAGTTGGCCTGTTTCAATAGCATGACATTGGAAAGATTTTGTCCTAAGTTATAGTTTCTCTTCTTCCATTATATTATAAGAAATTTTGTAACTAGACATTAAAAAAAAAAAAGTAAGAAAGAAAACCACTCAAGCAATCCTAGCATTGCAGGGTGGGTATGGAAGGACACAGCTCTGTCTGGCTTTAGTTTGGAAATTATGAATGGGTTGGTCAGGAGGGTCTTCATGTGTCATGAACATGTGTCGTGACACTCATGGGTCAAGAATTATTGGCCCCAGTTTATAGCTTTAATTTTATACAAAACAATACCTCAAAATAGCTAGTTTTGGATCAATTTACTATTCTTTTTTGGAATTTACCATTTCTTTGCAAGTTGTCAGTCTCCCACTGCTAGCTGCAGCGAAGAGGACTGGAGTTCCCTAGGCTGTACATAATACTGGTATTACATGCACTCAGGAATTGAGAATTTCAGGTTTCAAATGATTACCATTAGGCCTATCCACTGGTATCTATGGAGCACCCAGTCTGTAAGGTTTTTGTTCTGTGTCATGATGGTTCACGGAGGATAAAGACAAAATGGTCCCTGTCCACCAAGAGCTTTTGATCCTAAAAAGGGGAAACAAGACTGGTAGACATACAGTCCTGAGAGCTTGTGCTCGCCACACACATTCATGTGGGTACATGAGTGAAATACACACAAAATCCCGAAGGGACTAATATGGTACAAGTAATATTGTAAAATGAGTTGATATATCAATGTGGATAAGGCATCAACACCACTAGATTTAGAGTTCGTTAAAGCCAGACTTGATCTCATAGGAGTAAATTACACAAATTATTGTTTTGACATGAATTTTAGATTGAACTTTTTGGTTAAAAAACCTTGGATTTTCCTGGTTCTTCCACCAATAGGATTTATGCTTGGGCTGTTTACCTGATTGTAGTGTTTTCCACCTTTTCCCAGAAGGCAATGGGAATGGCTGCCACTCTTTAATAGGGCAAATACTAGATTTAGCTGCAGTTTGAGGAGTGTTAAAGGTAGAAGTACAACTACATACATGTGACTGGGATTCTGAATGGCTGGTTTTGAGTAGAGGACCCTCTCCCACTCTCAATTCCCCATCCCTAAATGGAACTCTTCCCAATGTCAGAGTCATGACTAGGGATGCCACAGCTGCTCTCACCTTCCCAGGAGGAAAGAAGCTGCTGTTGGATGCCTTGCCTAACTAGAAGTTTCTGGTTCAAGGGGAGCAACGCTCTCTGCTCTTCACCAAGAAACAGCTGAGAGCATAGCCTGGGCATTGTTCACACCTGCAATCAGTATCGGTCACCAAGTTCTGTCTGGCCAGGCTCCAAACCGCAGGTTGGAAGGAAGATTATCCTCTCCTAAAGATGAAAATCCCACCTAATTTAAGATACCACTTCTCATCACTCATTCAAGCGTTTAGCAAATATCCCTGTCGTTAAATGTCGTGGGTGTATTCCTCTGGCCCCACGGACTTCTGATCCTATAAGGTGGGGCACAGCTGGAGAAGCCTGGACCAGCATCTCTAGCATGGGCTCATGCCCTGGTCCGAGGGGAGTGATGAGTAAACGTCACAGCGCTAGAGAAGTTCAACATGGGGAACATCAGCTGAGGTGGAGGTTTTGATCAGAGTCTTTCAGAGATTACCAGCTTGCCCCACAGGTTCGCACTGGACAAATGACCCAGTTTGTACACATCACCCCTGTCAGTTCAATCCCATGTTCACTAGTCATTGCTGTTGCTAGGGGCATTATATACTAGCGTGTTTAATGGTATTTTTTTTTCCTACAGACCAAATCTTAGCTCTATTAAAATAGCCACAGTTATAGACCCTAAACCCTTTTCATTCTGTGGGACACTAAAACTGTCTTAGAGGACTTTCCTCACCCTGTAACATGATTTCTTCCGAAAGCACTCTTCCCATTCTTTGGGTTTAAAAGAGTAATAATAATAATAATATATATATACTGCTCTCAATTTGTAAAGCTATTAAGAAAGGTTTCCAGATTTCAACGTAGAGAAGAGAAAACGTAAATTAAGAGTACAGGAGTCACAAAGAAAGAAAGGTGGGAGAGTTGCAACATTGCTGACTTTGACGATGGAGAAAGAGGGCCACAAGCCAAGGAATGTGGGCAGCCACGAGAAGCTGAAAAAGACAAAGAAACTGAATCTCCTCTGGAACCCCCAACAAGGAACACGGTCCTGTTGGGACCTTGATTTTAGCTCAGTAAGGTACATGTTGCTCACATAGCCCACAGAACTGTAAGAAAATCATTTTGTATTGTTTTAAGCCACTAGGTTTATGGTAATCTTACCACAGCAGGAAAAAACTAATACGTTGCCCTTAAAAAAAAAAAAAGAGAGAGTACAGGGGTCACAAAATTGTATAGCTCCAATCACAGGCAATGTATCTCAATGGGGCAACAGAAAGAACCCAGCCTTTGGGATCAGACAGACAGAACCACTACTATTTAGCTGTCTGATCTTAGAAAAATTATTTAACCTCTCTGAGCCTCAGTTTTCTCAGGTGGTGGAATCAAATCAGTTAAACACTTATCAAGCTCTCATTATGTTCTGGGCTCTGTGACAGGCATTGAGTATATAGCAGTAAATAAAACAGGTGTGTTCTATACCCTCATGAAGATTACGGTCTAGCAGGATGAAACTGAATGAAAAAATGTAATGTCAAAGGTCCGTCATAAAGTAGATATTCAAAAAAATGTTTCCTTCCACTTCCAACATCCAATCATTATATACCCTAACGCAGTCAAAAGTAAGGTGACTACGGGCAATTTCATACATAGCAAAATTTTGTTGGGGGCCCAGACACAAATGGATTAGAATATTTCTTCAGCATTATGACTCATGAACCTCAGTTCAGCTTACGGTTCTGATTTAAATCCATGTAACCATGGGTTTCTATTTATGATCAACAATGAACCCTTATTTTGGGGTGGAGTTCAAGGCTTATACAGATACTGCCTCATTTATCCTTTCAGGCAGCTTGTGAAGTGAACCCATTTTACAGATGAGGAAACCAGTGGAAGCAGATTCTTTTATGCTTCTTTCGTTCCCTAATACTAGTCTGCACAGAGGAAGCACTCAGTACATGCTGTTTACGCCGTTGACCTTGCCAGTCACTCAGGAAGGAGAGGTACCCTGAGAGTTAGCAAAGAGAGGCTGAGTCGAGATTGCATTGTAGCGGCTCAGCTTGCCTTCTCCTTCCTCCAGGTGGGTGAGACATGGGCGACTGGAGTTTCCTGGGGAACATCCTGGAGGAGGTGAATGAGCACTCCACGGTCATCGGCCGCGTGTGGCTCACGGTGCTTTTCATCTTCCGGATCCTCATCCTTGGCACGGCCGCGGAGCTCGTGTGGGGGGATGAGCAGTCCGACTTCGTGTGCAACACCCAGCAGCCAGGCTGCGAGAATGTCTGCTACGACGAGGCCTTCCCCATCTCCCACATCCGCCTCTGGGTCCTGCAGATCATCTTCGTCTCCACGCCGTCGCTGGTGTACGTGGGGCACGCGGTGCACCACATCCGCATGGAGGAGAAGCGCAAGGAGCGCGCGGCCGAGGAGCTGTGCCAGCAGTCGCCTGGCAACGGCGGCGGCGAGAGGTCGCCCGTCCCAGCGGACCAGGGCAGCATCAAGAAGGGCAGCAGCAGCAGCAAAGGCACCAAGTTCCGGCTGGAGGGGACCGTGCTGAGGACCTACGTCTGCCACATCATCTTCAAGACCCTCTTTGAAGTGGGCTTCATCGTGGGCCACTACTTCCTGTATGGTTTCCGGATCCTGCCTCTCTATCGCTGCAGCAGGTGGCCCTGCCCGAACGTGGTGGACTGCTTTGTTTCACGGCCCACGGAGAAAACCATCTTCATCCTGTTCATGCTGGCCATGGCCTCTGTGTCCCTCCTCCTCAACATTCTGGAGGTGAGTTACCTGGGCCTGAAGAGAATCCGATCGGCCTTCAAGAAGCCAGTGGAGCAGCCACTGGGGGAGATTCCTGAGAAGTCCCTCCACTCCATTGCTGTCTCCTCCATCCAGAAGGCCAAGGGCTACCAGCTCCTCGAAGAAGAGAAAATCGTGTCCCATTATTTCCCTTTTACTGAGGTTGGGATGGTGGAGGCCAGCCCACTTTCTGCCAAGCCTTTCAGTCAATTCGAGGAGAAGATGGGCACCGGGCCCCTAGGGGACTTGTCCAGGGCCTACCAAGAGACACTGCCTTCCTACGCTCAGGTGGGAGCCCAGGAGGGGGAGGGGGAGGGGGAGGGGGAGGGGCAGCCTGCGGAGGCGGGAGCAGAACCGGAGGTGGAAGCAGAACCAGAGGTGGGAGAGAACAGGCAGGAGGCAGAGAGAGTGAGCACGGAAGGCCAGGAGACCCTGGCCGTGCTGGAGGGGGAGAAAATGGAGACCCCCGAAGTGGGGAAGGAGGTTGAGAAACAAGAGCTGACGCCTGAGAAGGTATCAAAGCAGGGGCTGCCGCCTGAGAAGGCGCCTTCACTGTGTCCGGAGCTGCCTGGGGATGACACCAGACCCCTGAGCAGGCTGAGCAAAGCCAGCAGCCGGGCCAGGTCAGACGATCTAACGGTATGAAGCAGTGCCAAAGGAAAAAAGAAAAGAAAACACCCGAGCTACCCTATGGCAAGATGAAACCTAAGGTTGCCAACATGCTTTGAGTCTTCTGTCCCTCCCCTCACACCCACCCTAGTTGGACAGGCACTGCGGTAGAACCATGCATGCCGTACAATTAGGAAACTGCCTTTCCCGTATATAAAAGGCTATCCAGATGAACCCATTGTCCCGTCAAAGTTCCCAGTCTCATGACTGCCCTGCCCCTCTATGCCACAGGGAATTCTGCTTTCATCCCCATGTCCCCATAGAAATCCTTCCAATCAGAATTGTGATTGTCTCATAGCTTTTCACCAGTCTTGTCTCAAGCTCACAAACTCCGCTGAACTTTTTCACCCCAGCACTTCCCTAGCAGATACCGTGTGACATATATCAGGGATCCCAAACTTAAGGGCCGGTGGTTGAAACTGGTGAAGTGCGCCTGTTCTAATGCCATGGGAGAGCTACGGCTGTGGAATTTGGGAAGCAGAGGGCAAACGGCTGCTCATTTCCAGGCAGCAATCACCAGACAGTGTTACCTGGCCATCTGATTTTTCAAGAGAAGCCAGAAATCCAAACGTTTAAGTGAAGTTTCCCACTTTTTTTTTTTTTTTTTTTTTTTTTTTTTTTTTTTGCGGTACGCGGGCCTCTCACTGTTGCGGCCTCTCCCATTGCGGAGCACAGGCTCCGGACGCGCAGGCTCAGCGGCCATGGCTCGCGGGCCCAGCCGCTCCACGGCATGTGGGATCTTCCCGGACCGGGGCACGAACCCGTGTCCCCTGCATCGGCAGGCGGACTCTCAACTACTGTGCCACCAGGGAAGCCCTCCCACATTTTTAATGTTGCCAACTAAATTTTAAATATGCCATGTGGGCCAAAGAAAATGTGTGCAAGCCAAATTTAACCTGTGGGGCACCAATCTGCAAGTCCAGCTTTTACTCATGAGCCCAGCTTTCCTATGGAATTGGTCATATTATTTAGGGTCTCAACTTGTTCCTGTGTCTTCCAAACCTCATTTCACCATTTTGGAGTGTTTGGTTTAAATCATCAGTCTAGGAGATGTCCAGAGTTCTCACTGGCCTTTCTTTTGGGTCATGGTAGCCCCTGGGTTCTGATATAATTACATCCCTTGTATTGGTGGGAATTCTGCACTGGGCGCTCTCAGAAAAGGAGAACAAACCCCATAGCTTCTCTCAGAACTGAAAAGGCTCTGAACGCTGGTCACAGTTTTCTTCCCTGAAGCAAAGGAGGTCCTTTTCTTTCCTGTCGTCTTCCAACATCAGTGCTCAGCCTGAAATCTACACCTCCTTTCATCAGGGGCTGGGAGCAAGCCCAGCTCTGAGCCAGACGATACCTGCCTACTGGCCTGTCTTGAGGAAATTAACCCTCAGGCCTTGCTCAGGCAAAAGACATGTACAAAAAGGACCATCAGAGCGGCACTAGAGAGAGCCTCGTACAAATTGGGAACACAAACAGCGAGGGTCTCAAAGTCTAGCCTCAGGCCAGACTTCATCCCCGGAAGGGACATAAAGGCTTAACAAGGGAACAACAGGGATCTTGAAGGTCTCCTACCCTTTATCCCCCCAACCAACTCTCTTCAAACATAGAGTCCAGTCAGGGAAAATCCTCAGGTATAAGTACATATTTCACACAGGGAGCAATTTACCTAGAGCCAATCAGTTCCCAGAGCAGAGGGAGAAATTGATATCCAAGCTGGTCCATCTAAAACAAAGCTATGCTCCATGGGCTGCAGTGCCAAGGCTAAGATAGGAGGGATAGAAACCACAATTGGGATCTGGACAGGAGATCACCAGGGTACCCAGAAAAAACTGCCTTCATTCTATCTTACCCCCAACCAGCACCATCCCAAAGAATGCAAATCCCTTGTGCTGCCCTGTTTACCACCTTCCTTTTAAGATATTCATTTTAGATATGCTTTTCTAGAGCAAAGCCTCCTCCGAAACTATTCCTCCCCTGTGACAGTATTCCCATTCCTTGGTGCTCCATTCTAAAGCCAAATGGTCTAAAAATGAAATTCATTCTAAGGTATGATTTTTTTTTTGTAATTAATCCAGGGAAATTTTACATTTTAAAAGAGAAAGCCTAACTAAATTGTATTTTACCTAGGTTAATCCAAACTAAAATGTATTTTACCTAGGTTAACCCAAACTAAAATGTATTTTACCTAGGTTAATCCAATCCTTTCAATGAAGGAATGTATCAGGCAATGGACAGTTGAATAGAAGAGGTATATTTGTCTTGTAGACAGGTGACTTTCTGGCTACTACTTGAATCTTCCTTCCCCTTGCAATCAACACTATTCCAGACAGATTTTCTTCAGTATGATGACAGAAGTAACAAAATCCCAGGCCTGAGAACCAGACATCATTGCACTCTCCCTAATGGCTCCACTATTGCTCCTACAGTTTTGCTACTGAAGACCCATTTTAAGAAGTTGTAAACTCAGAGCCTGCAAATAGCTTGATCATTACCAGAATAAAGTGTCTATATCAACTAGGACTTAATCCAAAAAAGAAAAGAAAAAAACTGTGTCTTATTCCAAGTGAAAACTGCTGGTGCTCTTTGGAACCAGGTGTAGAGGTGTAGGTGAAGGCTGCTTGTCTCCTTGTCTTGCCGGGGCCTAAGTGTGTGAGTGTATTTCCTTGAATGAAGCAGCAGCCTGCTTCAGTGTCTGTACCTACCCCACCAGCGGGGAAGTTGCCATTTTCCCTCTCAGTCTTCCCAACAAACGAGGAAGCTTATTTTGGAAGAAACAGACACAGGCATCAAAGGACCAGGACTTTTTTTTTCTACTTCTGCCATTTGGTAGCTGTGTCATCTCTTAACCTCTCTGTACCTCAGTTTTCTGTCCGCAAACTAGAGGTGGCGTTTACCACCAACGTACCTCCAGGGGTATCAGAAGGATTAATAAGTTAGCCGCCAAGTCTAGAGCCTGTTGAGTGGTGTCTGAGAGATTCCTCCAGCAGCAGGGAGACTGGGAAGAAGGGCAGGTGGGTAGCTTCTATCTGACTCTCCCAACCTGCCTTGCAGTTATCTGGTGAGAGTTTTTCAATGTGGAATAGACACTCAGGAGATCCATTTTCTCAGAGAAGGCTCAAAACAGAATCTTGACACCATATGATTGGTAGGAACCTATTTGACCTTGAAAAATGACTGGGGACAGATGGGCAATTACTTTCTACCCATGGAAAATGTCGCCTCATGCCTCACCTTAAGCTGCCACACAACTGCTGCCAGGTTCCATTCACAGGCAGTGGTGTGTCTGTGGAGGACCTCACTCTGTACGGCTGGATCCCTCAGTATCTCTTCTGAGGCAAATAATTATGACTGACTCAAGATGGTAATCGCCCCTGGGCTCCATGAAGTCCAAGCTTTAAATCCTAATCCTGGTCCTTCCCCTGTTAGATTAAACCTTTACAGTATGTGGATCTACCAATTTAAAAAAAGCACTGGACAGCATGACATCAAAAGCACAGCTCTCTCCAGAATAAGAGGGCTAATTGCCTAATAGCAGTTATAACACCTCCATCAGGGGAGATCTATGACCAGGAGGGATAGAGTTACTCAAGTTCAGTTAGAAAGTTTCAAACTTGGCTCTGTAATCCCTAGGCCTCATATTTGGGGCATCATAGAAAGGCCTATCTGCTTTTCATCATGACTTTGTTACTTGGCACCCGGAGGAAGCATGCAACACAGAATTGGGCAAATATTCCTGAAGATCAGTGCAACCTGGGGATCAGATTTTCCCACAAAGAACACTGACGTTCAAATCAGAAGTGTGGACTGCACCTCTCTGACTCTGGGAACCCCAAGATGTCATTTACCTGCTTGATATGACAATTCTCCTTAGGTTAATTGTGGGTAATAATTTCTGCCCCTCCTCCACAAGATAGATCAAGTAAATTGATATGCAAGAAACACTAGGAGGGGCTTCCCTGGTGGCGCAGTGGTTGAGAGTCCGCCTGCCGATGCAGGGGACATGGGTTCGTGCCCCGGTCCGGGAAGATCCCGCATGCCGCAGAGTGGCTGGGCCCGTGAGCCATGGCCGCTGAGCCTGTGCTCCACAACGGGAGAGGCCACAACAGTGAGAGGCCTGCGTACTGCCAAAAAAAAGAAAGAAAAAAGAAACACTAGGAGCATGCTAGAAGAAATAAGTGATTTTTTTTTAACTCACTCATTTGGAAATAAAAGGAAAGGGAAGAAGGTGTTATCCAAATCTGTTGTTAAGTCCTTTTTGTAAAATGTATACTGAAGCAATAACAGCCACCACTTTCATAAACTGCACAGATTGTTAACTAAGAGACTGATTAAAAGTGAGCCAGTGAGTAAAGTGAAGGAAGAAAATGGGAGTGGTGGGGGGAGGTCAATTCTTCTGTCGTTTTAAATTCCTGAGAATTATAGTGCAAAAAAAGAAAATCTTTAATCATGCAAGAAATTCATTGCTGAAAGCGGTGCTGCAGGGACTCAGCTTACTAGGGCTCGTGTACAGAGATGCACCAGTCCCTGAGACAGTCTCTGATTCAGGGCAGAAGGGAGTTCATGGAGGCTGAAAGGGCTACATACAGCAGCTCTTTAGTCCAAGACATGGGGAAGGCCTGGGGCGAGACGGGTGTAAACAGCTGCTCTTCCTGAGTTCCTGAGGAGGGTCACTGGGGCATGCCCAGGTAAGAATGAGCATACTAACTACACAGCACCCCCCATCCCCCCACACCTCCTCCTGTCTCCTTCCTCTAACCCTGAGTTACCCCTCTATGCATATTGTGCACAAATGATCACACAACCCAAGGTAGCAAAGTGTAGATGAAAAACGTTTGCCTGGTTGGTTGGAAACTACTCTTAACCATAAATACAGGGGCTTCCCTGGTGGCGCAGTGGTTGAGAGTACGCCTGCCGATGTAGGGGACACGGGTTCGTGCCCCGGTCTGGGAAGATCCCACATGCCGCGGAGCGGCTGGGCCCGTGAGCCATGGCCGCTGAGCCTGCGCGTCCAGAGCCTGTGCTCCGCAACGGGAGAGGCCACAACAGTGAGAGGCCCACGTACCGCAAAAAAAAAACAAAAACATAAATACAATCTGTAAAGCGAAGTAGGTGTGTACCTAAAAGTGATAGTGAAATAGGCACGGAGAGTTTTCCTTCTTGTAATTATCATATTACAACTAAATATGTAATTTGGAGAGGAAGGAGAAAAAGGAAATAAAATTCTAGGTTCAGCAGTTAAATAAGAGGAAAGATTTTTATGAAAGACAAGTCATCTCCACTGCCCTAGACATTGCTGCTCCCAAAGCCAGGAGAGAGTGGTACTCCACTGCAGCCAACGAGGTAGCAATGGGATATACTGTGGCCTCCAGCCCCATGCATTCTGGAAGTTCTCCCAGGCAGACAAAGTATATTATGGAAGAATTCATAAAGTCTCCTGGAGGGAAAAGTAGATGGTGTCACTGCCTTTTTCTGCAAATTTTCCATCTATGAAACAGGATTAGTAAAGACTCAGCTAAGAAATATGTTCACAACAAACTTCTTGGGGAAAATCTCTGGCAAAGGCATTATTGGGATCGTGTCCTGAATTCTCCAACCTTCCACATCTTTATGTCAGAGCTAATAGTTACATGTTAGACTGTTACAAAACAATAAAACTAACTTGACTTTTCACCATCTTTGTTTTTTCTTTTGACCTGTCAGCCATGCTACCCTGTGAAGAGCAGTTTCTGGTGTTCTTCCTTTGAAATTAAGGGGTTGAGGGACAAGAGCACTGGGGGACCGGGAGGGGCAGTGATATGCTGGTAAACGTGTAACAACCAGATCTTTCCAGGGTAAAGAGGCCCTGGTTTGTAGTGTTTGCCAATTTCCTTGCTGTAAATTCTCCCACCATCACCAATTTCAACCCACCAACATAATGTCACTAGACACAGAGATGAGAAGAGATGTACAGTAGCATAAAATTATAAATATTTCCACCATACAATAGATACAAATAACCTCAAGAGCATAGATAATAGTAAAATAATTAAGAAGTGATTGAACTCTGTGCATTACCTTTGTCTCATTTTTAAGTTTACGTAGTTTAATTGTTAATAATGACTGTACACTTAAAACTGCCTCACAAAATCCCAAGAAATTTAGCAAATGGCTCTTACGAGCCAGTACACGCCAGCTCTAGCACACAGCTGGGTGGAATGGAGGAGAATCTGATTTAGAAAGAACATGAAACTCTCCTTATCAATTGAGGTTTGGTCAGTTTGTCCCCTCTCTTTCTCTACACAAATCTCAGGAAAAATCGAAGTATACTTCTTTGGTGCTTTGGGAAGGGACAAAATAATAGGATTTGTTCTCTTCCATGTCGCTGAGAACTGTAGAAAGAGTTAAAGTTATTCATTACAGATAAAAATAGATAAAATTAGCCTGAGATTAGATTCTGCCTGAGATTTATCATGTCTCTTCTCTGCTTAAAATCCTTCAATGACTCAATTGCTTACCCCGAAATTCTAAATTCCTTAACATGACTTACAAAGCCTTTATAACTGATTGCAACCCACCTAGAGAGGAGGTCTATTTTTAATTGCCCAGAATCTATTCTCCCTTCTTCTATAATAACATCTTCTATTGGGAAATACTCTTCCTCATTTGGATATAGTCTTGGTGGGACTCTTAGTAATGTTTACCCTGACTTCCCGTGGTCAAGAGTCAGGTCTTCTTGTTTGTTTTTATTTTTTGTTTTTTATTTTTAACTCAAATGGGCCAACCATACACTCACTCCCTGGAATGTGAATCTTGAGTGGAGTAACCGAGTGACCGAAACTTGGTTGAGATTCATTTGTCTTGACAGAAGCCCTTAAAGAGACTCACAGTTAGTTCCTGCTTACCTAGATTTCTGGGAGATGCTTAGTTCCTCTTTCTTCAGATCATGGTTCATCGGCCTTCCTTCAGTTCTCTAAGCCAGCCCAGAGTTCCTTTTTTTTTTTTTTAATTTAATGTTGCCAAAATTGTCTCTATTAATTACAAGCCTCTGACTGGTAGGTACACCACCTTTCTAGCCTCGTCTCCCACATCCATCCACATATGCATGTGTCCCAGCCTTAAAAAACATTGGCTGGTCCCCAAATATGGACAAGCCTGGCACTTAGTGATGAAGAAATTCCATGGTATTTCAGGACTCTGCCCTGTCCTGCCTTTTTTCTGTAATCAGCTCTTTCTCATCCTTCAAGATTCAGCTCAGTTGTCTTCTTTATGAAATTTCACAAACTTCCCTATACAAAGTGAGTTGCTCCCTCCTTTGTGATCTCTCAGTATTTGTGTACACTTCTATCATAGCACTTATCAAAAGTGATTTCAGGGCTTCCTTGGTGGCGCAGTGGTTGAGAGTCTGCCTGCCGATGCAAGGGACACGGGTTCGTGCCCCAGTCCGGGAAGATCCCACATGCCGCGGAGCGGCTGGGCCCGTGAGCCATGGCCACTGAGCCTGCGCGTCCGGAGCCTGTGCTCCGCAACGGGAGAGGCCGCAACAGTGAGAGGCCCGCGTACCGCAAAAAAAAAAAAAGTGATTTCAAAAAGAGATTTCATACTATATATCTCTGAATATTCGGTACTTAGCACAGTGCCTAGAACATAGCAATGTTTGGTGAATGAATGAACACTACTCAGACATCTCCCAGGGCAGGAAGGAGATAATTGGCTAAGCACTCCCCAGCACCAGAGCAGGCTGACACTACATAGCAATACATCTGAGGAAGAGGTTCCGTGAAGGTCCCAAGAGTTCCAGGCTGAAGGCAGGCAGGCTTGCTTTATCATAAATAAAGGAAGGTAGGGAAATTTTCACATGAGTTGCTGGATGTCATCTCCCAGAGAAGCCTTGGAAGCCATATGGTGACGATGGCAGTCAGAGCCTTTGAATGACTGTAGACTAGAGGACCAGCCCCCCCTCCCACCGACACCCCTACCAATTCCCACTAATTGCACTTTTGGACTTTACATGAAACAAAAACTAAACTTTTATTGTATTAATCTTCTGAGCTCTCAAGATTTCTCTGTTACAGGATCTAGCACTATCTCATCTGTTGACAGAAATTGAGGCTAGGTGTGGCTATAACAAAAACCTAAACTATGTGGCTTTGGTTTAACAGTTGAACAGTGAGTGGTGAAGAAATGAAAATCAAAGGTTACAAGGATAGAGCCTCAGGCTATACCATGCAAATATTTAGTACAAATGTCACCTGTGATGATTTGTGTATTAGTTATCTATTGCTTGGTAACATATCACTCCAAAACTTAATGGCTTGAAACAACAATAAGCGTGTATTATGTCTCGTAGTTTCTGAGGGTTAGGAATTCTGGAGCAGCTTGGGGTCTCTCATGAGGTTGCAGTCAGATTTTGACAGGGCCTGCAGTCGTCCGAGGCTTGACTGAGGTGGTAGGATCCACACACTCACGTAGTTACTTGACCAGAATGTTGGTGCTGGCAAGTTGGCATCTCTCTACTTGGGCCTCTCCATGGGTCTGCTTGAGTGTCCTCATGACCTGGTGTCTCGTTTCCCCCAGAGCGACTGAATCAGGAGATCAAGGCAAATGCTTCAATGCCTTTTATGACCTAAGCTTGGAAGTCACATACCATCAGTTTCACTGCATTTTGTTAGTCACTTTCCCTCAGACTGCTCCAATTACTGTACAGAGAATAAACTAGAGAGGAGCAAGATTTGAGATAAAGATGCCAATTTTGGCTCCTTTTTCTCTGTTTTAGTGATTTCCTTGTACATATGACATGTATTGTAATCGTCTCCAAATGCTTCTTGGAAATAGGCAGCATCAGAATCATAAATGATAACTATAATGCAAATCCCAGACCACAGTACAATTGCCACCATCAGGGAAGTCCTCAGCCAAGGATAATGTTTTTGGCCAGGACAGAGTTTTGAGTTCTTTTTTCCCCCTCCAGCTTCTGTTCTTCTCTAACGTTCAGCTTTCCTGAAAACTGTTCAGCTTTTCTAATTCATCTAAGTTTTCCAAATGCATTTTTCTATCTTTCTCATTTGCTACAGTTGTCATCTCCTCACTGGCTAGATCTGTAGATGGAAGAAAGAACAAGGCACCTCCGGAATTGAGTTAGGCTAATAAAACCAGCAGAAAATGGATGAGATCAAATAAACACAAGTGAGCTAAACCAGCAGAATATAATGTAACAACAACAACAACAAAGCCCCCAATTACGTTTTTAAGGCAGACATTATGACAAGGGACATTCTTATGACATTACAACAAATAGGGACATCTCTAATGTCTCTCAGACCAGAACCTCAACTTTCTCCAATTTCTTTTTTCATGATTGTATCAGAATGAAGCAATAATTTCCAGGACAACTCTATCTTTCATGAATTACAGACTATTTGTCCTCCCTTTAAATATTTTTTATATACTTATCCAGTAGTCAAAGACGCTTCTTGACTTGTAAAAAATCCTGTTGACCTAATTACTGTGTCTAGTTAGGTCCTATACATAGACCGGGACAGATGAGACTCTCATCTTTACAGATGAGTAACAGACAAAGAAAGCAACAACAAAGAGACAGCTAACAGCCTAGAATCTATGAAAGCTATAGGAGACATGAGAAGAAAACAGCGGTCACCAAGAATAAAAGAATATAGTAATTTCAAAAGATATTTACTTAAGAAAACAAAAATAATCTTGAAATCTATTTTATGCTCTCAAAAAGATGTAAAGAAAACCTGGGCTCCATAAAACAAGAGATGAAACACAAGATAATAAGATAACAAACTGATTGGAAAAGGAGCTGGCAGAGTTAGCAAACAATGTCATGGTAGAATTTAAGAAGAATAAAGAGCAGAATTAACAGCACATAAAGCCAAATCAGTTTTGTAAAGTTTCAATATCAGAAATTCTCCCATAATGCCAAGGGGAAGAACAAAGAGATGACAGTTATTGGAGAGGAGATAAACGATATGGAGAGAAGGCAATAGAAATCCAATACATAGATATTGGTTCTCCTGAAGGAGAGTCAGGACAAGAGAACCACAATCATCAAAGACATAATGGGAGGAAATTTCCTTGAGCTGATAAAAGACCTGAAACCACAAACTGGAAGGAATTCACCATGTACCCAGAAAAAAAAAAAACTAGATAAATTGTGATTTGAAAGTATAAAGAGATAATTCTACAATTTTAGAAATATAAGAAACAACTTCTGCTGTGGTTTGTGTACTGCTAATGAACAGTTAAGTTTTCACATTCTTGCCCAGTTGTGAACATAGAGTAGGATCACAACTTGTCAATAGGAGCTGAGGCTTCCTGTGAAGAAAATATATATTTCAGTGTATAATCCTGGAAAGGGAAAGATCTTGGTTGAGAAAAGAGGACTTGGAAGGTGAGCCTTAAATAGGAAGAAGAGGGAATTCCTTTCTCTGCCTGACCCTCATTCTCTTAAGCCTGGAATCCAAAGAGTTCCAACGTGCTCAATGTACTTCCAACAGATAAAGGAACAATGGCGTGTGCCATATAGAAGCAAGTCAGGGACTAAATTAGGGAGTTAGTGATTTAGTACGTCAAGATCATAGAACATTACCTGGCTCATAGTAAGCACTTGCTAAGTATTAGCTATTATCATTATCATAAATATTATTTCTATGTGATTAATTACTGTCATTTAGTATAGTGTTATTATTAAATGATACACCTTAGACTCAACTGGGATACAGAGATTTAAGAGAAGGGTTTGTGCACTTGGTCTAGAGGGATAAGAAGGAGAAATCTCCCCTCTCTCTCAGAGACCACTGTTGGCCATGGGGATCAGTGATAGCTCTAAAGGAAAAGAGAAGCTAGGGTGAGGACAAGAAAGCAAAACTCTTGGCTCTCAACTGTAGCCATCTCATCCCTCCCAATGTGGAGTTAGTCCCTCCGGAGCCAACTTTGATTAACAGGATATTTATTAAGTTAGCTAAAAAGGAAGAAAATATCAGGCTGGCTTCATTCTTCTCCATAACATATTAAATTTCAGAAAAGAACATCTGTAAAATATTGAGGATGAAAAGTTTAAGCCAGGAACCCCACAACAAGCCAAATGGCATTCATGAGTAAAGGCAATTGAAAGGCATTCTCAATTATGCCAAAACTCAAAATTCCTGCAAACCCTTCTTTAAAGAAAAATTTATCTCACGATTCACTCAAGCCAAAAGAGAAAGAATTTTTAAAAAGAATTTAAGAAGGCCAAGTATGAAAGAGGCTGGTGATGAATACTGAAGACATTAAACAAAAAATAAATTAAATGTAACTGTAGTAAGAATAGTTACAAAACAGAATACAAATGTCATACATAATTCTTAAAACATAGTAATTTTTTAACAGTAAGGCTTAAAATCCCAGCTTATACCAACATAAACTTGGGAACTGTGTGAGGTGGAAGGAGTAAAGGAGAAGGAGAAATATGAGGAAGTAGAGTGCCCTGATATTTTTTACTTACAAAGATATTATTTTATTCTCTATTTTAGCAGTTAGAAAAATATAGGGTTGCGTGTGTTATTTTAAAACAAAATGTATGCCTTCCAAAGTACCAGGGGAAACAATTAAGGAACACGTAGTCCGTACAGAAAAAAAGAGAGAACAGAAAAAAGAAAAATTAACAACAGACACACAAAACAAGAAGGCAGAATCATTAAACCAAACCAAATATTTATTTGTATTGATATAAAATATAACATGGAACAAAGACATAGTATGGATCATTTTGCACTGTAAAATACGGCATCTGTAAGAAGTCCTCAGAAATACAAGGAGATATAGACAGAAAAATAGTAGTAGTTAGAGACTTTAACATGCCTCCTTCAGTTCTTGACAAATAAATAGAACACAAAAATATAGAGGACCTGAATATAATTTACAAGTCCGACTTAGTGGATATGTAACAGAATGTTAAATGGAATATTTCCTATGTCTTAGAGTTTCAGCCAAGGCTGCAGAACCAAGGACGATGAATGCTCAGTGCCTATACGTTCTGAAGAGTGAAACAAAGCAAAAACATTCCAGAACTGCTATTTAAAAAAAAAAAGGTGACCCCCCCCCCCGCAAATGGTCTTGCAACCCTTAATCCACCATCTGCTCTAGATTATTTAAGAGAATGATAAGGTTTAATTGTGAAGGCATTCTTTGAAGAGAGTGGTCAGATGAAAATAAAGAGCTGCAATGTGTCCCCTCCCATCCCCTCCAAATAAGCGTTCAAGGAAAACCTCTGAGTTTTTTCTGGGAAACACCTGCTTGGAGGGAAGCCTGACATCTTACTAGTCATTAGCCACCTACTAATCTTCAGAAGTTTGCAGGCCCACCTCAGGCTGCCACAGGAGCCAACCTCAGAGGAGCTAATGTGTGTGGCCCCAAATCTGCTGAGTCACAGACATGGTGACTGCCCTTTGCCCAGGGAAACTTGAGGGCTTGGGTAAGTGTTTCTTGTGGGCCAAATTCTTCACCACATTATTATCTTATTACAGAAAACAAACAAAAACAAAAAAAGCATACTGGTTAAATAAATCATGGCGAATCAGATGATTGGAATGTTATTGAATCAATGAAAAATGTAAAATCTTTGGCATGAGAAAATATGTTCATGATATATTTCTAAGTGGAAAAAGTATATAACAAAATATCATGCTCATTGTATCCATTGTGGGAAAACTGAAAAATTATACCTGCATAAGGGTGGGCATATAACAAAGTAACCAAGAATAAGACTGAATATCTCAGACTTTGGTAATATGCCAGGATTGAGCTCCTTGGTACTTGTCTTTCCAAAGTCCTGATGGTAAATCACAATCCAGTGAGAAAGGTGGGGGCTTCTCTAAAACGAGGGAATGTTCTTGATGTTAGTCATCCAGAGAAGAAGTTAGTCCTGGAGCAGGAAGTGGTGGGGAGATAAGGAAAGCTTTCTGCTCTGTGCAGGCCCAGAGGACAGGAAACCCAAATTTAAGTGTGGAGAAGTTCACAACAGTTCTTATGGGAAAAGCATGAACATCTTATACTTTTTTTCGTGAATTCCAATTTATATATTCAATTTTAAATTTCCTCTCTATATATTCTTCCCTTTTATTCACAAATTACATGGATCAAATTAACTCTGCATTATAATTATATTAATAAGGAATCCCCAAATTAGCTTTAATAAATGGGAAAAGATTTAATGTTATATATTTTAAATAATGCCTCTGAGTCTTTCCAAATTTGGCAGATATACAATCATCAGTCTTTTCAATCCAATAGGAATAATTGGCAACCAGAAATTTTAAATATATGTTTAAACAGAGTAATAATGAAGGAAAACTGTGAATGTAAATTCATTATAATAATAATGAGTAGGGGCTTCCCTGGTGGCTCAGTGGTTAAGAATCTGCCTGCCAATGCAGGGCACATGAGTTCAAGCCCTGGTCCGGGAAGATCCCACATGCCCGGAGCAACTAAGCCCATGCGCCACAGCTACTGAGCCTGCGCTCTAGAGTCCGCGAACCACAACTACTGAGCCCGTGAGCTACAACTACTGAGCCCGTGTGCCACAACTACTAAAGTCCACATGCCTAGAGTCCGTGCTCCACAACAAGAGAAGCCACCACAATGAGAAGCCCGCGAACCGCAACGAGGAGTAGCCCCCACTCACCACAACTAGAGAAAGCCCGCGTGCAGCAAAGAAGACCCAACACAGCCAAAAATAAAATAAATCAATTTAAAAACACACACACACAAAAAACACTCTGGCCCTCGGTCCCCTTTCTCCAGGCAAATCAGAGCTGACCTTTCCCCACTGAAGAAGGGCTTTGAGGTGGGAAGCAGAGTCTCACAACCAGTCCCCCAGTTCTGTCAGTGTGTATGGAAGCTGTTAAAAATGCAGATTCCTGGGAGCCACCCTCAGAAATCCTGAGTCCACAGGTCTGCCTTAGGGCCTATGAATCTACATTTTAAACAAGCTTCCCAAGCAGCTACAGCACCACACTTTGAGAAAACTGCACCTATACACTTTTTAGGTACCAAGTATAGATGCTGTCCATGGGACCACTGGGAAGGAAGTGTCTCCTCTCTGAATATTTGGGGTTTCCTGGTCAGCCTACCTTGGTGGATTACTGGGGTATAGAGTGGGCTTCAAGGTCTCAGTGAACCTGACATAGCAAGGAAAGCTACATGGTAGGATGGCTATACATGGAGGGAGACAACTGGAGTAGGATGCCATGGAATTGGTGATGTCATATATCTCAAAAATCCGTTTGTACGTTTAGTACAACTGCATGTGAATCTACTACTATATCACAACAAAAAGTTTAAAATGAAAATTCCTAACAGAAGTCATCCAGCCACTGGCATGGGCAGGAGAAGAGGTGCTAGGATGTTTCCCAAGGATCTAGTGTTTGTGTCAGTTCCTAGGCTCAGTCTTTTGTATGAATTTGGAGGAAGAGGGGAATATAGTTAGCTGTCAGGATGTGGATGGTGCTGGACGGTGTGAGAAGATAGGTGCTGTAGCTGCTATGAAAAAGAGTGCAAAAAATTGATGTGAACAAACACTGGTCCAAGGGACACAGATTGGTCATGCTGTCAGCAGACTCTTTGAGAGTAGATCTATGTGGCTGGCTGGCTGTCAATCTCTAGATGAATGGTAAACAATGGCCAGCAACTATGAACATGAACTATTTTGGAAAGCATCCTTGGAAAATGGATACAAACAGGGGGCTCAGTTAGAGCCCAGGTGGCTTGACAGTCCATGGAGGCAGAAGCAGATCTCACTGTTGAACAGGACTGCAGCAGCTAGAGTGAATTGGGAGAACAGTACTGAGGTAAGGGTAAGAGGACAAGCCATCTTGGTGACGGAGTCCACCACCACCAGGAAAGAGACCTGCTTTGAAAGGACAGTCAATTGGACGTTAATCTAGTGTGAAGGTTTTCTGGAGACATTCCATCAAAAGCAGGGGGCAGTGGTT
Source organism: Stenella coeruleoalba (assembly GCF_951394435.1). Classification (NCBI taxonomy): domain Eukaryota; kingdom Metazoa; phylum Chordata; class Mammalia; order Artiodactyla; family Delphinidae; genus Stenella; species Stenella coeruleoalba. The sequence goes on from NC_137169.1 coordinate 106,691,651, forward strand.
CTTTGGGTCACCCATGCCTGTCTTTGACCTGGACACAGTTGTTAACAATAGGGAGAATCCTGAATGGTGTCTTTCAGGGTTTTACACAGCCCTGGGGCCAATGAGATTGCATACCTTTTTCTGCTGCCAGATTCATTGAGACCCTGATCCCCACCATGCACTCCAGTAAGCCACCAAGGTAAACTGTTTGCCTTGATAGGCTAACCCAGCATTCTGCACTATCCCACAGTCTTGATAGATGACAGTCTTAACTCATCATATGCCTACACAGATGCTACTGCTTCCCTGATAGATGTAGCCAGGGACACAAAGTTCTCTGGTTGAAGACTCTCCCTTAGTAGGGCTGCCTCCACTGCTCCCTCGCCTTCGGGATTGGGGATTGGACATTTGATAGGTAGTTTGGGCTGCTTAGTATGAGTAGAGTTCAAGTCTAAGAAAGAAAGACACATTCCCTTGTGTGTAATAAATCTGATTCTCAGTTACTCAGATTGCAGTAATCTAAGCACTCTGGTTGAAGATGCAGGTCCACTCAAGGCTGTGCTTCCAGTATTGACTGCAGTCTTGAATCCCACACTGGGTGATTGCCCTCAGCTGGAGCCGGCTTCAGGACAAGACTACAGGGACTGCAAGGAATAGGTAGAGTCCTGGTGGGAAAGGATAAGCCCTACAGCAGTGCATTAAGCCTTCACACAATGAGTATTGAATGGATAAAGTAGTGATTCAGTCTACATGTGAGCAATTCCAACATGGGTGGAGGGGGTGGGGGAAATTATTTCCTAAAATAACTCATCTTCAGATTCTTAAAGAATTATTCCTTGATTTGAATTAAATCTATCTTCATTTAACTTCCAGTCCTTTGCCCTACAAATATCTCTTGGGGCCATATCAAGTCTATCCATTCTTTCAAATGAAGACAGCTGTCAATGTTCCTGAGTCTTCTTTCTTCGATTCCTTTCATCTGTCCTCATCTGGTGGCTCACCTCTGAGCATTCTCCAATACATCTACTTGCCTCTTAAAACCGTGGTAAAAGAATGCAATACTCCAGGTGTGGTCTGATGGGCATCAAGTACAATGAGATGGATCACTCCCTTGTTAAAGATGGTGTGCTTTTATTGTTGTTATCACATCAGAAATTTACTGGGTTAGCTATATTTGCTAAAACCTGCCTTTCCACTCTTCCCTCTTTATGCAGTTGTTTGTGGAGCCAAGTATAAGTTGTAACATCTAGAACACAATGCCTGATTTATGGTCTAACTCATTTTTTTTAATGGTCTAACTCAATATAATAATAATCATTATTATTAACTTCATCTTATTAGCTATGACCATTATAAAATAAAATTACCACTTAAAATGTTAGCTCAGGCCCCACCTCCTTTATCCTCAGAAATGGAAATGCTACCTTGCAATACATCTGCTTTTGAATTTTCAGACCACATTGTTGTATCCCGCCTCTTTTAGCCAGCCCACCTCTAATTAAGGCCCGCCCCCAGGGCGGCCCCTCCCTGGCCCCTCCCCTGGCCCTCAGCTGCTCAGCACCCGCCCACTCCTAGCCCGAGGCGGGAAACGCTGGACGTAGCTGCTGATTGGCTGGCTGGGGCGCAGCTTGATGGCGTCGGGCTGGCGAGCGGAGGTCCTGGCAGTGGCCCGCGGGCGACAGCTGCCAGTGTGAGGGGGCCCGTGGTCAGAGCGTGCCGTGGCCTTGGGGAGTGGGAAGTGGAGGTACGAGCCCTCCTTATACTTCGCCATGAGTTTCCTGATCGACTCCAGCATCATGATTACCTCCCAGGTGAGCCACCGCGTTCCGCCCCAGGACTCCTCAGCCTCCCTTTCCCGAGTCGTCTCCTCCGGGCCTCAGCGATGCGGGCTGGCCCGGAGTCTCGGTCTTCTCGCCCGCGGCCAGTGCCTGCCTCACCCGTGCCCAGAGCTCGGGGAGGGTGTGGGATTTGCTGCATCCGGTTCCCTGCCACCTAGCTGTCAGGAGGCGTCCTGCGGCGGTCCGCGCCCCCCGCCCAGCCTCCATTCCCCCTCACCCCACCCCACCCCCAGGTTTTCCGTTCACTTTTGGGAGAGGTCAGGTGGCCTTAGCTCTCAGAGCGGGTGCCGTGAGAAGGGAGCTGCCCCCAAAGCGCGCCGAAGCTCTGGACTGCGCCGCTGATTCATGGATTAGGGAAGAGTGTGGTTGCGGGCGCGGAGGGAGTGACTCGCCAATCCCTGCTGGCTCCTGGGGACACGTGAGGGCTTTGCTGGTTTAGCTGTCAAATCCTGAATCCGGATGCGGAGAAATTTGCCGCCGTCACTTCAGAGATCTAATAAGTATCAGGTTTCGTTTGTACAGTAACACCTCCATCCTTCATCCTCTATTTGCTGCCCACGCTTTCGGATCTTTTTCTAACCCTCTTTCCTTCCCGATTGGCCACCTTCATTCATTCGTACAGTCAGCAAACTTTTATCGAGCATTATATAAAGTTCTGAGGATACAAACCTAAAATAAGACAGACTTGTCCCTGCTCTATAGAAACTAAATCTAGTGAGCCTTTTGCTTTTACCATGTCAGTTCATTGAGTTACTGTTTTGTTTTCTTCACAGCATTTATCATAGCACTGATATTTATGTATTTGTTTATGAATTTATTTTTTGAGATAAATTCTTCATAGCTCTATCCTCCCTCCAAGTGCAAGCACTCAATAAATATTTGTTGGCCAACTGATAAAATTTGTAGAAGCTCAGACTACCTAATTACTGATCTTCCCTCCACCCCACCCCCATTTTTCCAGTAGTTTAAAGTATTCTTTCTTAATTGTTCCTTTTTTTCAAGTGGCACATGACAGAAACAGTTCCTTCTGGGGGTTTAAAGTAAACTAAATCTTAGGGTTTTTTTTTTCTGTTTTTGTATTGCTTTATCCTAATGCTTCTGTCTTCGGAGTGGAGCATTGTCCTTGTTTCTTGAAATCCTTTTATTAAAACATTTTAGAGAGCATGAAACAAGGAACATCCTGATACGATAAATTTTTTGTTTTTAAAATTACCATTCTTTGTAAGTTTTCATAACTATAGTTTTTATTGGCTGCATAATATTCAAATGCATCAATGTACAAAAATCTGGACATGTAATTCTCTTGCTTTTCTAACTTTTCCATGGCTTCGTGTTGCCCTTTATGACAACTCAGGGTTATTTTTAGCCCTAGTACCAACTCAAGAAAAATGACAATATTTAAGTAGCATTTTTTTCACTCAGAATAAAAATAAGAATGTCAGTGAGGAAATTGGCATTACATTATAACACTAAGATGGTTATAAACATTTTTAACATGGATATAATTGATTGACAAGTTGAACCAAGAAAGTGGCTTTCTGATCTTGTATGCCATATAATGTAACTTTCACACATGCATTCACATGCAATATTAAATTTAATTCTCAAGCCTACTCTTTACAAGTGAGGAACTAAGACCCGAAGAATCCTTTGTGTGGAATTGTTCTCTGTCCATATATTTATGTGGCTACTTCATCATCATTTAGGTATCAGTAAAAATGTCACTTCAGGGAGGCTTTACCTGACGCCCTACCCCCAGTCAAGGTAGCCTCCATTCCAGCCACCTTCTGTCTCATGTCCCAGTTTTAGTTTCTTCTTCATATCTATCACTTGTTTGTTTGTGTTCATTAGATGTAAACTCCATGAGGTCCAGGATACTCTCTGTCTTGTTTCTGCTGTATTCCCCAGCATCTAGATCAGTTTCTGGCACATAGTAGTCCTAGTAAATATTTAATAAAAAGCACCTTTCTGGAGAGGTGTGAGTACCTTAGAAACACCTTCCCCTCGTTTCTCCTGTTTTGTATGAACTGAAAGATTTATTTGAAACGAAATCTGAAATCAGAGGTCACATATTGAAGCTGGTCTGCCTCAGACAACATCCTGGTGTAGAGATTGTCACAGGATAAAGTTCACATCCTTAATGTGGCTTATGGGGTCTCTTATGATGAGACCCAGCTCTTACCTCTTCACTTCAGCCTTGGCCCTCACCATTTCTCACTTCAATTTATAACACACTAGCCTTACTAAACTTCTTTTCGTTCCTTAACCTGGCCATGCTACCATGCCTCAAGGTTTCCACCAGTCTGTTCTCTTTCTGGACCTTTTCCCCGTATCCCTCCACTTCTTTCTCCTGGCTAACTCGTATTCAGCCTTCAGATCTCAACATGGATATCCAAAAAACCTCTTCCAGACTGGACTAGATGTCCCTATACATGTTTTCCTAGTACCCTTTGCCCGCTTCACTTATAACAGCACTATCACATTGTTTCATAATTACTTGTCTGTCTCCTCCGTAGATTATAAATTCCTTAAGGCAGTGCCCATGCTCTCTTGTTTGCCATTCTACCCCTAGGGCCTGGCACGTATTAGACACTAATAAATATTTGTTAAATAAATAAAAGTGTAAATAAATGATCCAAGAAAGGGATCTTTTATTGTCAGTTCTTTAATAACTGTCCTGCCAATGGCCATCTATTTTTTCAAATCTGTAGCTAATTTTCAATGTAGGAGTTATTTTTTGTAAAAGCAACTGTTATCTAACCTCTGTCTTCAGCCTTCTCTACAGTCGTAAGACTTATCAGTTCCAAAGTACACTCTTAAGTCCCAAGGTCAAGACTTTGCACAATTTCAAGTCTTCTTTTTGAATAAGAGCTGTGCACTTTCTATTTTATTTGCAAAAATGTTTGAAATCGCTTTTACCTTTTGCATGCTTTTTGGATCCTCTGTAATCTTGCCAGAATTCATATTAATCTTGGACTTCTTGAATTCTCCTGGTATTTTTTTTATATTAGTTGTGTAAAACTCTTTTTAAGTGTTTCTTCAATGTGAAAGGAGCCCACAATGAAATATAAAGGTATGTATCTCTTTCTCTTTTTCTTCCGTTTCCCACCCCCTCATATAGACTTATCAATTTCACTTGTTTTCTTTTCCTTGTCTAAATCCCATTTCAGATTGCTCTTAGTGAAATATTTTATTCTTTTTTCATCCATCTCCACCATATACACTACTCCCTAAATTTCTAACTTCTCCATCTGCAGTCATGACTTCAGAAGTCATTTAAATATGGCCTCTAAACTATAAATTTAAATGTCTCCTGTGGTAATGTTTTTCTTTTTTTAAGATGTTGGGGGTAGGACTTTATTAAATTTATTTATTTTTGCTGTGTTGGGTCTTCGTTTCTGTGCGAGGGCTTTCTCTAGTTGTGGCAAGCGGGGGCTACTTTTCATCGCGGTGCACGGGCCTCTCACTATCGCGGCCTCTCTTGTTGCAGAGCACAGGCTCCAGATGCGCAGGCTCAGTAGTTGTGGCTCACGGGCCTAGTTGCTCCGCGGCATGTGAGATCCTCCCAGACCAGGGCTCAAACCTGTGTCCCCTGCATTAGCAGGCAGATTCTCAACCACTGCGCCACCAGGGAAGCCCCTGGTAATGATTTATAATAGCCAAAGGATCTCCCAGGTAGTCTAGGGGTATTTTCTCCTAATCTATTCACCCTCTTCCTTTTCTACTCAGTCTGGATTCATGGATCCAAGCTACTTTCTCATACCCTCTTGTTTCTTTACCTACATATAAAAGTCCACGCTCGGATCACTGCTATAGTTTGTCTACTACTAACTCGGGCCTAAAGCCTTCTGTAGAAAATCATACAACTGTGCAGATTGCCAATGCCATAAGTTTATGGACACGCTTAGCTCACTGAATCATTTTTTTTCTTGACTTTAATCAGCGCTTGTTCCCTTCCCCTCATAATTTCTCTGAGTCTTTATCACTCTTTTCAAAGCTCCCTTTTCCATTTTCACCTCTCCTACTCTTAGCAGACCACCTTGCCTCCTACTTTATCAACAAAACTGAGGCCAAGAGGTATGAGCTCCTTCTATTTCCTATATCTTAATCTAAGCAGTTATTTATATCCGCAACCATTCCCAATTCCTTTCCTCCCATGTGAGAAAATAAGGTGCCCCTTACTCCTGTTTAAGGCAATGTTTTCCACCTGTGCCTTTGATCGTGGAGCAGCTTATTGGGAAGTGGTTAAAAGCACAAGCTTTGGAGTCAGCCACCCAGACTTCAGCTTGAATCCTGATTCCGAAACTTACTATAAATGGGTTAACTTCTGTTAAGCCTCAGCCTTCTCTGTAATGAAGACAATCAAACCTACCTTATCTGGTTTTCATGATTAATGAGATTGCAAGGCTAAGCACTTAGAGTTCCTGGAATATACCACATGGTCAGTAAAAGGTAGCTGTTGCTAATAATAATAAATTAATAACATCATCAACTCACCTCCAGTGTTCTATCAGTTCCTTCTCATATTTGTTTATCTCTTTACTGCTTTCTTCCCCTTGGCCTGTAAATGTTTCTCTTTACCCCACATGCTTCCTTGAGCTACTCTCTAATGTTTTCTCTCTGTCTCATTCTTGGCTGTCCCTTGGGTGATTTGTGCTTATTGTCTCTACTGCCTTACCTGCCCCCCTCCCCACCGCGGGCATCCCCAGCCCACTAGAGTCTGGTTGCTGCCTCCACCTCACTACTCAAACTGTTTTCCAAAGGTCAGCGTTGACCTACAAGTTACCAAGTCCTTTGAGCATTTTCAGTCCTGGTTCTATTGCCCGTCTCTGCTTCATTTAACACTCCTTTAAACTCTATTTCCTTGGTCTCAGGATACCATGGTGTCCTGGTGCCTATTATTTCTCTGACCATTCCTCCTCTGTCTCCTTCCTGGTCTCTTCTTCCCATTCCTTCCCTCTACTGTTTTCTTCCTGGCATATTGCCTTCTTCACTCTACATACTATTCCTGGGTGATCTCATATTCTTTGGTGGTTTCAGCTCTTAGGTGCATCTCAGCCCTGCCTTCCTAATCTGTCTTTTATGTCAATTTGGATTGCCCTCAAGCACTTAGCACATCTAAAAGTGAATCCATCATAGTCCTATCTCCCACCCTCATTCCCAAACCTTTGTTTTCTTGCAGTAGTCTTTGTGTAAAGTGGGTGGCCTCACTCTTCATCCTGTATCCCAAACTAGTCACCTTTGATTCATCCCTGCTGATTTTACCTTCTAAGTACTCAGATCTGTTGCCTCCTCTCTAACCACCGATGTCTTAATTCAGGCCTTTATCATCTTTCATCGGGACTGCTGCAACAACCTCCTATCATGTTTCTTTTTCCACAGTGTTGTTTCCCTCAAATAGCTACCATAATGCTCTATACAAAATAAACCCAGCCATGTCTTTTCTGTATTTAAATAACTCCTCATCACCTACAGACTATGATCCAAGCTCTTTACAGTGGCCTCCAGGGCTTTCAGTCATTAGTTCTCTGTTCCTCCTCTCTTAGCCTTATTTTTAACCACTTCTTTCTTTGAATTTTATCTTCCAGCAGCACCAAACTGTGTGTAGTTACCAGTATATACCATACTATCGGGTTGGCCCAAAAGTTCGTTCAGGTCTTTCCGTAACATAACATCTTATGGAAAAACGCGCACGAACTTCTGGGCCAACCCAATATTTCTTACCTTTGTGCCTTTACTCATGCTCTTTGCTGTCTGAAAAGAAAGCCCTGTTCTTCTACCCCCACTACCTGTCTTTTACCTGCCTAATTCTTTTTCATCTTTTAAGAGTGTTTGTTTGTTTAATATTTTAGGGATGGTGGAAACCTTTGAGTGTGTGGTGAATACCTTGGAACCTCTCTCTAGAGAAATGCATATAACCCCCAAATTTGCACATGATATCAGGTTTTAACCCTAAATTAAATCCTCCTAAGGTATTATCATCCCCAGAAAAATGTGTCCTAACCCCCTGCCAGATTGGTTTAGTTTCCCTCTTTCATATTCTTTTACAATATCATGTGCATGTCTCACATTATGATTAGTGTCTTTGCTACTATACTATACCTCCTTGAGGTAGTAACTATCTTACTCATCTTTTTGTCCCCAGCACCTAGCACAGCACATAGAAGTTATTACCAAAAAATTGAGATTGAATGTTCCTGAAGTACAAAACATCTTTCACTGTGGACCGTTTATCCATTCAGCAAACATTTATGGAGAGCCTGCTATGTGCCAGGCATTGTGCTGGGTGCTGAAGATACAAAGATTAACAAGACAAACATTATCCTTATCTTCACAGAACTTACAGTCTAATGCCTTTTTAAAAAGCATGTATTTGGGCTTTCCTGGTGGTGCAGTGTTTGGGAATCCGCCTGCCAATGCAGGGGACACGGGTTCGTGCCCCGGTGCAGGAGGATCCCACATGTCGCAGGGCGGCTGGGCCCATGAGCCATGACCGCTGAGCCTGCGCGTCCGGAGCCTGTGCTCCGCAGCGGGAGAGGCCGCGGCAGTGAGAGGCCCGCGTACCGCAAAAAAAAAAAAAAAAAAAAAAAAGCGTGTATTTAAATTAGACATTAAAAAACTGTGTGGTGAGTGCTTTTATAAGGGAAATACAGGGTAGAATAGGATTATCTAAAAAGAGCAAGTTACCTGTATTTGGGAGACCAGAGAAGGCCTTCAAGAGGTAGTAATAATTAAGTTGCTATCTGTAGGATAAGTAGGGAGGGGACTGGAGAGAAGTTCCCATCAGAGGATAACATCTGCCAAGGTCTTGGTATGAAAGAATGTTGTATCTAAAGAAGCAAAAGCAGTTCCATGTGGCTGAAAATATGAATTTGGTGGGTAGGAGGGACACAACAAGAGGAGGAGGAGTCTGCTAAACCATGCTCAAAAGTTCACACTTGCTTCTAAAGTCAGTGGGAAGGCATAAAAGATTTTTTTTCCTGAAATAATGCCATTTGCAGCAAAGTGGATGGGCCTAGAGATTATCATACTAAGTGAAGTAAGTCAGAAAGAGAAAGACAAATACCATATGATATCACTTATATGTGGAATCTAAAATATGATGCAAATGAACTTTTTTATGAAACAGAAACAGACTCACAGACATAGAAAACAAATTTATGGTTACCAAAGGGGAAAAGGGGTGGGGGAGGGATAAATTAGGAGTTTGGGATTAACAGATACAAACTACTATATATATAAAATAAACAACAAGGTCCTACTGGATAGCACAAGGAACCATATTCAATATTGTGTAATAAGCCATAATGGAAAAGAATATGAAAAAGAATATGTATATATATATGTGTAACTGAACCATTTTGCTGTACACCAGAAACTAACACACCATTGTAAAGCAACTATAATTTTTTAAAAAAATGTTATTCTTCAATAAAGTTCCTAGCCAATATAAGAAGAAAAGAGGAGTTGTGTCAGAGTGTGTGTATGTAGAGAAAGTTCTATTTACCAGTGGAAAACAAATGAGCTTTAGAAAGCTGAACAGAGCTGTCATGTGGCTACTGTCTCTGATGCCAGCTTGAACCAAAACTGACAACGTGAGATCCTGCAATCTTTTGGCTTTATACTGAGATGGAAACCACTTTAGTGGATTAGGCAAGATGGTGGAGAATCAGAGAAAGGTCCATGAAGGAAAACATATAGAAAATATCACTCTGTCTACTACTTTCCTTTTTTTTTTTGCGGTACGTGGGCCTCTTACTGTTGTTTGCGGAGCACAGGCTCCGGACACGCAGGCTCAGCGGCCATGGCTCACGGGTCTAGCCGCTCCGCGGCATGTGGGATCTTCCCGGACCGGGGCACGAACCCGTGTCCCCTGCATCGGCAGGCGGACTCTCAACCACTGTGCCACCAGGGAAGCCCCACTACTTTCCTTTTTTAAAAAAAATCTTAAAAATAACTCCTTTTCCTTGAAGTTGTTTTGTTTTTCTAAATACTTGTAAGCAAGAATCATCTGTAAGAAGCAAGTTTCAGTGACTCCTTTTTTATTTGCTAATTTCTCTGGCTTATAAAATGACTATCATAAGATTACGGAAAAATATATACTTTAATTTTTTGTCTAACTTAAACAAGGATAATTTCAAAAATTGAAGAGCCTTTCAACATCTAGTCCCAGTGTTGAGGACTTTAATAAGTAGACCTTATATGGGTGGATGTCGTCTTTAATCTCTGAAATAAGCTATTTAGTTAGGCGACCTTTTATCGTAAAATAGTCTGTAGAAGACATTTCTCAAAAGATTATGTATATTGACCTTCTATCTTCTTTCTCCCCCAGATATTTTTCTTTGGATTTGGGTGGCTTTTTTTCATGCGACAACTGTTTAAGGACTACGAGGTGAGAAGAGATCATTTTGATTATGCTAATATTATATGAATTTAGATTGTTTTAAATGAGACAAGAAAAATACCTCCATTAAAGAAAAATCATGTTCGAGAAAAACAAATATCATATGATATCACTTATATGTGAAATCTAAAGAAAATGATACAAGTGAACTTATTTACAAAACAGAAGTAGACTCACAGACGTAGAAAACAAACTCACGGTTACCAAAGGGGAAAGTGGGGGGTTGGGGGGGGTAAACTGGGAGTTTGGTTTTAACAGATATACACACTACTATATATAAAGTAGATAAACAACGAGGACCTACTGTAGAGCACAGGGAACTGTAGTCAGTATCTTGTAATAACCTATAATGGAAAGGAATCTGAAAACGTATATATATATATAAATATATATATATATCTGAATCAGCTGTACACGTGAAACATTGTAAATCAGCTATACTTCAATTAAAAACAAAATGAGTTATGCTTGAACTTCCATGACCTGTGATGGTCAAGAAAAAAAAATAAAAATCACGTTTACTCCCAAGATGGGAAGTTTTTGCCACTAATATAATTCTTAAATTGGAGAATATAATCAAGCTTAGTTGATTTTTTTTTTTTTTTAGGCAAGTCGTGTATAGCCCAGGAGCCAGGATCAAGAAATATCATGCCTTAGTCATATCAGTATATATACCAATAGCAGACAGTTATTCTTTGGGAGAGAATTTAACTTATAATGTCTCATAAATGTGCTCATTCATTTGGTATCTGGCCTTCAGTGTTAATTACCAATCATACATCCTAAGTTAATACCAAATTCTAAGGTTGGTTCGATTCATATCTTAAGCCTTGAATTCAGAAAGACAACAGCCTACACTGGACATTTCCTAATTAATCTTTCTCATTTAGTAATAAGCTCAATGGTTATGGACTATCTGGGGTCATTTCTAGTATGTTCTCCATTAAACTTCCCCAGGGAGTTTGAGTTATTGTCTGAAATAGCCCAGAATTCCAGAGATTCTGTTCTGCTCAATACTTTAAGGCCTCCTAGGGAAGGTTCTAAAACTGGTCCAAGGTCTGCAGAATGTTGAAGTAACCCTTTTAGCACTAACCTGTATACATAAATCTGTAATTTTTTTTGTCAGTGTGCATCAGGAATTCTAAATGCTGCTTCTGACCCTGTCACTTCATCTTCTTGTGCTTTAAATTTTTCATCCACAGGAGGAGGATGATAATAGTGACCCATGAATTAGAAGTACTACCTGCTTTCATCTGTTCCTTTAGCTCCAGACTAGTTACTGTCATGGCCCTGTTTCTAATAACTTGAGAATTTCCTTAATATAAGTTTTCTGACTTGTAACCAGAAGGTTATCAACTCAATATTTCACATAAGGAAATGACTTTTAGTCTCTATTTGACTTTTAACAGGTGCGTCAGTATGTGGTACAGGTGATCTTCTCTGTGACTTTTGCATTTTCTTGCACCATGTTTGAGCTCATCATCTTTGAAATCTTAGGAGTATTGAATAGCAGGTGAGTAAGAGTACTAATTAGCTATCCTCTTAAAGAGACCTATGTTACTTTCTTTATGGTGCAAGATTTACTGGGATCCCATACCTGAAAAAATGTGTCTGATATGGGATTAATATCCAAAGCATATAAAGGACTCATATAACTCAATAGCAAGAAAACCAAATAATCCAATTTAAAAATGGGCAAAAGACCTGAATAGACATTTTTCCAAAGAAGATTTACAGGCCAACAGGTACATGAGAAAATGCTTAACATTACCAGTCATTAGGGAGATGCAAATTAAAATCACAATGAAAACAGTAAAACCACACCTCAGATCCATTAGAGTGGCTACATCAAAAAGACAAAAGAGGGCTTCCCTGGTGGTACAGTGGTTAAGAATCCGCCTGCCAATGCAGGGGACACGGGTTTGAGCCCTGGTCTAGGAAGATCCCACATGCCATGGAGCAACTAAGCCAGTGTGCCACAACTACTGAGCCTGCGCTCTAGAGCCTGTGAGCCACAACTAATGAGCCTCCACGCCACAACTACTGAAGCCTGTGTGCCTAGAGCCCATGCTCCGCAACAAGAGAAGCCACTGCAATGAGAAGTCCACGCACTGCAATGAAGAGTAGCCCCCTCTCACCACAACTAGAGAAAGCCCACACGCAGCAGCAAAGACCCAACACAGCCAAAATAAATAAATTTTTCAAAAAATTAAAAAAAGACAAAAGATAACAAATAGTGGTGTGGATGTGGAGAAAAGGGAACCCTTGTGCACTGCTGATGGGATTGTAAATTGATATAGCCACCATGGAAAACAGTGTGGAGGCTCCTCAAAAAACTGAAAATAGAACTACCATATGATCCAGCAATTCCACTTCTGGAAATATATCCAAAGGAAATTAAAACACTGACTCGAAAGAGTATCTGCACCCCATGTTCATAACAACATTATTTACAATAGCCAAGATATGGAAAAAACCTAAGTGTCCATCAAAGGATGAATGGATAAAGTGTGGAATGTATATACAATGGAATATTATTCAATCACAAAAAATGAAGAAATCCTACCATTTGTGATAACACGGATGGACCTTGAAGGCATTATGCTAAGTGAAATAAGTCAGACAGAGAAAGACAAATACTGTATGATTTCACTTATATGTGGAACCTAAAAACAAAAATAAGAACACCAAACTCATAGAAAAAGAGATCAGATTGGTAGTTGCGAGAGGCGGGGTGTTTGAGGACGGGGAATTGGAGGAAGGTGGTCAAAAGGTACAAATTTCCAGTTATAAGGTAAATAAGTTCTAGAACACTGCTGTGTGATATATAGGAAATTTAAGAGAGTAAATCCTAAGAGTTCTCAACACAAGGAGATTTTTTTTTTTGTATCTATACGAGAGAATGATGTTAACTAAACCTTTTGTAATAATTTCACAGCATGTGTAAGTCAAACCATCATTCTAGACACCTTAAGCTTATACAGTGGTCTATGTTAGTTATTTCTCAACAAAACTAGAAAATAAAATTTATTATCACAACCTGGAAGTTTTACTGATATCTAAGCAGAGGTCAGCAACCTTTCCTGTAAAGAGCCAGATAGTAAATATTTTAGGCATTGTGGGCCACACCGTTTCTACTGCAACTACTCAGCCCTGCTGTTGTAGAGCCAAAGCAGCCATAGGCAATATGTAGTCAAATGGGTGTGACTGTGTTCCAGTAACTTCATTTATAAAAAGAGGTGCCTGGCTGGCCATAAGTAGTGATCTAAGTAGTGTAGAAAGGACTATGACTCAAATAGTCTAAAACCAAAATTATTGTTTTTGGTAGCTGATGTCCCCCAACTTTTGACTCATTTATAATTAACAATCCCATATAGTAAGACACCTCACTCAGTTACTTGGATTTATATTCCTCAAATAGCTTATCTTAAAGAGTATGGAAGTAGCATTGCTAAAATCTCGTTCTTCTTTAGGTGCTTTTTTGGGGGATTGGGTAGGCTGAGACATGTCTTCAGTTATACCTATTTTTTCATACTAACATTTGGTCCTACTATGTAACAGAATTATGGACCGTGATCATATATTATTACCTGTGCATTGACTATTCAGAATACTTTTCAAAGGAAAATCTTGGACCTGACCAAGAGTATTCTTTTGGCTCCTCTCTAAACAGAAGTGGTATAGCCTCCTATTCAAATATGTAATCTTGTTGGTATCCTTAATTTTCTCAAGAGAATGTCATTTTACCCTCAGTTCAAATGACAGTTAAAATATATGATTTGCTTTTAATTGGCAATATGGATTACACGTGTCATTTCAAACCCACTGCCTCCCAATATCTTTCAGAAACTTAGCTGAAATACTAAGTATGATTGCCTGGAGGATGTGCATATTGTTTGTTTCTCCATATGCTCAAAAGTGGGTAATCCAGATGAGCAAAAGCTGTCAGTTTATCTAAACCAAATGGTATTGGCTCTCTGTAGGGTAGCCTTTACTGAATAGCTCTTTATTTTATGATTCCTGCCATCTACACTAAGGAGTAAGCAGAAGAAATAGCCCTCTGAAACTCATCAGTGTTTCTCTTGAAAGGATGTTGTGAAGAACATTGTTAATTGCCCTCATATTTTCTTCTTTATGAAATCTTTGGAGAAATTTCAATATGATCGTGGTAATAATTCAGTAATAATAAATCAGTAGTAATTATGCTTACTTTATGTAATTTGTTTTTCTTACATACACTATGATTTATCTAACTGATCAATTTTTCTATTTTACATTGACTATTAGAAAACGTAAAGCTAAATTTATGACCCACCTGTAGCAAGTTTCTAGAACTTTATGGTGAGCATTTTCATAATAACCATCAGGCCTGCCCTGATATTCTACCTATATTTTGCCACTGTTTTTCCTTCCTTTCTTATTTCCTTATAGTTTATTTCATCATCCTGTATTTTATATGTACTCATAAACCACTTAACCACTTAACCTTTTTTGAAACAAGGCCTAGTTTTAAGTAAGTTTAAAATCAATAAACTTGACACCATCGAGAAAGTGAACAGATATCCCACAAATTGGAGAAAATTTTTGTAAATCATGAATCTGCTATGGGACTTCAATCTAGAATATATAAAGAACTCTTACAACTCAATAATAAAAAGACAAATATCACAATTAAAAAATGGACAAAGGATCTGAATAGGCATTTCTCCAAATAAGATATGCAAATGGACAATAAACACATGTAAAGATGCTCAACATCTTTAGCCATCAGGGAAATGCAAATCAAAACCACAGTGTAATACCACTTGACACCCACTAGGATGGCTATAACCAAAAAGACAATAACAAGTGTTGACAAGGCTGTGGAGAAATTGGAACCCTCATTTGCTATGGGTAAAAGGTAAATGATACAGCCACTTTGCAAAATAATGGCAGTCTTCAAAAAATTAAATATAGTTATTATATGACCCAGCAATTCCACTCCCTGGTAGATACCTAAAGAGAAATTAAAACATGTCTACACAAAAAACTCCTATATGAATATTTATAGCATTGCTATTTATAATAGCTAAAAAGTAGAACAACCCAAATGTTCACCAACTAATGAATGGATAAACAAGATGTGGTATATTCATATAACAGTATGAATATTATTCAGCCATAAAAAGGAATGAAGTTTCAATAGATGCTACACATTGTTGAACCTTGAAAACATTATGCTAAGTTAAAGAAGTCAGTCACAAAAGATCACATATTACATGATTCCACATACATGAGATGTCCAGAATATGTAAGTCCATAGAGACAGAGAGTATATTGGTGGTTTCCTAGGGCTGGGGAGGTTGAAAGGAAAGGGGAGTGATTGCTAATGGGTACTGGGTTTCATCATGGAGTGAGAAAAATGTTCTAAAATTGATTGTAGTGATGGCTGCACAATGATGTGACTATACTAAAAACCATTATATTGTACACTTTAAACATGTGAATTATGTCTCAATAAATTGTTATAAAAAGAAGCCCTAAAATATTTTAATCAATAAGTAAAATATATTTTATAAGCAGTAGTAAAAGTGGTCATGCAAATCAGATGTTTATACTGAGAGTACAGAAGAATTATTTATGTGTCTTTATAACACATATTAACATTTATTTTCTTTTAACTCATATTGAAATAGGACTCCCAGTGGTAAGTGAAACAAGTCATTCTACCAATAATATATATTGATAAATGTTATTATACATTGTCTATGAATATGACTAGAGCATTAACAGTCTCAATTTAATAAGTAAAATTCTTAGGAGGTTAAGATGGCCATATATACCTTTCAGAACTTTGTATTTTTTAATCTCTATAAATGAGCAGATAGTAACAACCTAGTTGACTAATTAGATGGGATATATTCAGTATTGAGTTCAAAGAGCAAGAAATCCTTTGGAAGACTAAAGAGAGTGAAAGTAGCTGCCCTCTTTCCCTCCTAGTGATATTCTTTGACATTTGTTTCAGCTCCCGTTATTTTCACTGGAAAATGAACCTGTGTGTAATTCTGTTGATCCTGGTTTTCATGGTGCCTTTTTACATTGGCTATTTTATTGTGAGCAACATCCGACTATGTGAGTATTTTACCCTAGTGTCAGCACATAAGATGAGTATTCTTAGGGATTGAGGGTATAGAGAGTTTCATTTCTATATTACTTTCAGTAGCTACTGTTGTTTGAGGGCACCTCATACACAGCATCTTTAAAAGATTGGTACAAGGGGCTTCCCTCGTGACACAGTGGTTGAGAGTCCGCCTGCCGATGCAGGGGACACGGGTTCGTGCCCTGGTCTGGGAAGATCCTACATGCCGCGGAGCGGCTAGGCCCGTGAGCCATGGCCGCTGAGCCTGCGCGTCTGGAGCCTGTGCTCCACAATGGGAGAGGCCACAACAGTGAGAGGCCCACGTACCGCAAAAAAAAAAAAAAAAAAGATTGTTACAAAATAAATAATGAATGATTAGGTTATTTGTCCTGCCACAGCTTTATTTGTTTCTACTATAATATCTTTCCTTTCATTTTTCCAATGCAGGGTACTATTTGTACTTTCTGATTTGTACTGGGAATTGTTATTAGTACTTTATCAGAAAATGGCCTTTCCCCCCCGCCCTTTAACTGTCATTTTAAAAGACTTCTTGCATTCTTTTTCTTTAATTTATTTATTTATTTATTTTTGGCTGCATTGGGTCTTCGTTGCTACACGCAGGCTTTCTCTAGTTGCGGGGAGAGAGGGCTACTCTTTGTTGCAGTGCAGGGGCTTCTCATTGCGGTGGCTTCCCTTGTTGCAGAGCACAGACTCTAGGGTGCACGGGCTTCAGTAGCTGCAGCGCAAGGGCTCAGTAGTTGTGGCTCACGGGCTCTAGAGCACAGGCTCAGTAGTTGTGGCGCACAGGCTTAGTTGCTTCACAGCATGTGGGATCTTCCTGGACCAGGGCTCAAGCCCGTGTCTCCTGCATTGGCAGGCAGATTCTTAACCACTGCGCCACCAGGGAAACCCAAGAATTCTTGCATTCTTAAAAAAAAAGAAATGTCTCCCCTAACTCAACCCGCATCTTAATTTCAGCCAAAATTCTCTAATGATGGTAAGAGGTTTAGGAAACAATTTCTAAAACTTATATTGTTCCATCATTCATTTGCCAAGTGAGCAAGCCAACCAAATATTAATTAGAATGATCCCATAAACTTATGTAGAGAAAGCTCGTTATCATATATCTATTTCACCTTGTCTCCTCTTTCTTAGTGCATAAACAGCGACTGCTTTTTTCCTGTCTTTTATGGTTGACCTTTATGTATTTCTTCTGGAAACTAGGAGATCCATTTCCCATTCTCAGCCCAAAACATGGTGAGTGTATATGTGGTGGGGAGAGGGAAAGTGTTGTTTATAATTTTCTAATTTGAAAAAAATCAATTTTGAGTTATAAATATCAAATATATATACACATAGTAAATATATAGTAAATATATAAACACATAGTTGCCAATTGTGATTATTATCATCACGGAGCAAACAGGTTGCTATGATAGAGAATAATGCAGATAAGGATATCAAATTTAATGCAAGGCCTTAGCATCAACCTTTCTGAGGAGGTGGTATTCAAGCTGAGATTTAAAGGACAAGA
Source organism: Stenella coeruleoalba (assembly GCF_951394435.1). Lineage (NCBI taxonomy): Eukaryota > Metazoa > Chordata > Mammalia > Artiodactyla > Delphinidae > Stenella > Stenella coeruleoalba. The sequence goes on from NC_137169.1 coordinate 106,709,524, forward strand.
TCAAAGGTAGACCCAGCAGGAAGGCACAGGAAACATCATGTAAAGCCCTGAGGTAAAAAAAGACTGGTGTATTCAAGAGTGAGTGAGAGACAGAATGGAGACTAGTGGTATAGATTTTTTATTTGGGTGACTAGATAGCCGGTGATGTCATTTGCTGAGATAAGTAATACAGAAGAAGGAAGATAATTTTAGTTTGGAATATGTTGAATTTGATTTGCCTGTGTGCATCTAAGTGATATTCCGTAGGTAATTGGACACACAAGTCAGGAACTTAGGAAAAAGGTATGGATTTATCTGTCCTCTTGGAGATAATTTCAGGAATCTGAAAAGTTAGACGTCAGCTAAATGCCATTAGGTGAGACTGGGGAAACAGGCAAGATCACCCAAGGAAAATATATAGACAGAAATGAAAGAAGGAATTCTGGCCCATGCAGAGCAAAAAAAAAAGACCAAGAAAAAGCAAGTAGAGAAGGAAATGGGAAAACCAAGGGAAATTGTGGTATGAAAGCCAAGAAAGGAAAATAATTTTAAATAGGAATGATTCAATGTCATAAATGATTAAATAAAACAAGGATTGGAAAATGTTGTTGCATTTTGCAACCAGAAGAAAATTTGTGACCATATTATAATAATGGCTAAGAGTCCAAGCTCTAGAGCTAGACTGTTTGGGTTTTAATCCTGACTCTGCCCCTTGTTAGCTGTGTGGCCTTGACTAAGTTACTTGACCTCTCTGTGCCTCCATTTCCTCATCTGTAAAATGTGATATTCAATAATATCCACCTCATAGGGTTGTTATGAGGATTAAATTAATTGTAAGTAGAATACTTAAAACAGTACCTGTTATATAACAGGTGTTTGGTGAGTGTTACCTATTCTATTGTCATTACAATTATTAATGAAAGTACTTTTCATTGGGTGAAGAAGAATGGGTTAAAAGCTGAATTGCAGCCAATTGAAGAATAAATGGAGTTGAAAGAAGCTTGGCTATTAAGGGGTAGATAGAGAGGATTGGTAACTAGATGTAAACTCAAGGCCAAGGACAGACTTTTTCTTAGGAAAGAGACTTGAAACTGAAAGGAAAGAACCAGCAAAGGAGGAAAGATTGAAGATACAAGAGATAAGAGGACAGGAAATGGAACAAGATTTTGGAGGAGGTGGAAGGGAAATTAGATCAAAAGCACAGGTAGAGAAGTCTTAGCTTCGGACACCATCTTGTTCTGAGGGGGGCAAGTTGGAAGGATGATTACAGATGTAAATATTTATAGTAGAATGAAGGTAGTTTATGTCTAATAACTTCTTTCTTATATAATAAGCACATTAGCTAAAAAGAACAGATTGGAAAAATGAGTTAAAGAGTATCTGCTGAGGGGTAGGGGGAGAAATGGCTGACCAAGGGCGAGAAAAGGATTCCTTAGTAGTGTGTGATTTCTGTTAAGACTGGAGACCATACACCTGTAATGGCATCAGTGTCAGTATGCATTCTAGCAGTTTGGGGCAGCTCAGTCATGGGCACAGGGAAGGCAGAGTGTTAGACTGATCCAGAGTTGGGAGTTTGCAGGATCAGTGCTTCAGGAGAAGAGTAGAGGACTGAAAGTCCTGGAGAGAGAAGTTAAAGCAAACAAGCTTGGAGTCCAAGCTCAGCAAAGAAGGAAATGGAAGGTTGGAGGAGGCAAAAGATTAGAGACCAGCAGTCATAATGACCTCTAAAATGGTGTAGTGGAAATACAGGCACAAGAGGACTCAAATATTGGAAGCTCAGCTTCAAAGCTAGTAGAATTCCTGAACGGCAGCTCTGGCATTAGGCCTTAGGAGTGGTTGGCTGAAGTGATTCTATCCTAGAAATAGGAAGTGAAAACAAACTTAAACTAGTTTTTTCCTGTGACACTAAACTTCCCGAGTTATTCTTAGCATTGCTTTCTCTCATGTATCCCCAATACATCAACAATAGTATTTATTTTAACTACCAAGTTGATTTTCAGCCTTCTCAAATAATAGGAAACCATTGATAATTAGAATACAACTGAGTATCAAAAACTCACGTACTTACATTTGAATTACTCATTCTATAAATTCAGCCCATTTATTAGATGCATTATGTGTGTATTGATGGCAAAAATGAATAAGACAAAGGTAGGTAAAGAGCTTATGACATTAGGGGAAAATGTATAGATTGAAGTTAACTATAGTAAGAAGTAGTATCTGCTATTTATACTTTTCCAGCAGATTTGCTTTCCTAATTTTTTTGCCAAACCTTTTACTAAAAGTACTACATTACTTTGTTAGAGTTCACACTACCTTGAATAAATAGACAATAAGTGTTACTTATAACTGTTGTTATTATTTTACTATTACCATTACCCAAGAATAGAATGATTCTGGAAGCATTTGAGATAAGAAGAAAATCAATAGACATATTTATTAGAGAAAAATCTACATATTAATAATTAAAATTTAGCTTATGTAAGTTAGCTAAAAGTAATGGTTGCTGTTTTCAGTGATGTTTCCTTTTGCTGTGCAGGTGAAAGCCGTTTTACCTGTATCACCTGGCATTAATGTGCTTTGATATTTTTAGGGATCTTGTCCATAGAACAACTCATCAGCCGGGTAGGTGTGATTGGGGTGACTCTCATGGCTCTTCTTTCTGGATTTGGTGCTGTCAACTGCCCATACACTTACCTGTCCTACTTCCTCAGGTAACAAGAGTTTTGTCTCTCTTCTTTTTCCCCATTACTTATTGAATACATATGTCATATCGTGCCACCATCATTAATACTTAAATATTAGATCTATGACACTGCCTTTTTACTCTTCTCTGTCCTTATGGGCATTGACCTAGGAATCTTTCAAATAAATCTTATCACTTATATTGCTTGCCCTTGTTATTTGTCCTACATTTATTTATTTTTAAAATGGCAATTTCAATCTGACCTTCTCCACCCCCTTTTCACCCCCACTTTTTAAAGACACATTTTTAGTGGACAGCAATGTGAGCTAGTCTCAACTTCAGCAAATCAGTTCCTCCCAAAAGTAGAACAGTAGATGACAATGCCAAGTTAAAACTGTGCATACACGTATATCCTAAATGTCACTGGATCAAAGTTAAGCAAGTCTATAAGAGAGCTAGTTACCTTCCACTTCCCTGAGGCCCCAGAAGAATTAGCTATTAAAAAATGACAACAAAAACATTTTTGCTTATTATAGTTATTTTAATATTCCTCAGAAAAAATACAATTCCTTGAATTATAGGGTAACAATTGAGGTTTATGTGTTTCTCCAGCTGCCTTGTATTATGCCCAGGGATGGAACCCAAAACTTTGCTAACAGCTTGTGCTTATTATAGGAATGTGACTGACACAGATATTGTAGCCCTGGAACGGCGACTACTCCAAACCATGGATATGATCATAAGCAAAAAGAAAAGGTAAGATATCAGCACATTAATGCTGTTAGAATTTCTCAACAAGGAAATTTGACCTGAATTGGTGCTAACAGGGAATTTCATCTCATTTCATTTTTAAGTTAGGGAACCATCAAAGACTTAGTGTCTAATCTTATGTGAAAGAAAATTTTCAAATTCAACCTTAGTTCCTAACTTTAGATAAATTCTCTTGAGATAAATTTTAGAATAACTTTTATATTTGAAGGTATTCTACACTGGATGTTTTAAAAGTCTATTGTGCTGCATTTTTACAAACTTTTTCATGCCTTATTTCAACTTCCCTTTCTCCAACTACTTTAAAAAATCCTTCAAGTCTTCCAGCTATTTTTGTTGTTTTTATTATTTAAAAACTACTTTTAGGGCTTCCCTGGTGGCGCAGTGGTTGAGAATCTGCCTGCCGATGCAGGGTACACGGGTTCGTACCCCGGTCTGGGAAGATCCCACATGCCGCGGAGCGGCTAGGCCCGTGAGCCATGGCCGCTGAGCCTGGCCTGTGCTCCGCAACGGGAGAGGCCACAACAGTGAGAGGCCCGCGTACAGCAAAAAAAAAAAAAAAAAAAAAAAAAAACTACTTTTAAAATGTATGTTTTCGAGGTGACATTTCTAGAAATCTATATCACAGTGGGTAAAAGCATAGGCTCTAGATTCAGACTATCTGAATCTGAATCTTTGGCCTACAACTCACAGTGTGACTTTGAGCTAGTTGCTTTATTTCTTTATGTCTTGGTTTCCTTATCTGTAAAATGGAAATAATAATAATGAGTTGACTAACATGTAGAGTTCTTAGAACAGTGAACTATACATAGCCAAGGAAAACTATCTAACTTATTAATAATCTCAGCAGGAGAATCATTTGGTTTTAATACTTTACCTTTATTTATTCATTCATATAGTCATTCACTTAATAATTATATAGAAAGCCTACTTTATGCGAGGCACTGTACTAAATGCTGAATACTACATAGAGATAGAATGGTGAACGAGGTAATCAGTTCCTACCTTCATGAAGCTTATTGGTCTACTGTTTTTATTAGAGTTATTAGTACTCATATAAAAATGATGTCATAGAAGTTTTAAATTGCATGAGTGTTTTTCCATTTCATGTTTCTTCTTTCAACACTTTACTGTAGTAAGATACATAATCAAGTCAAAGCAGACTTAATATAAGAGAGAACAATAGACATTAGAATGATAAAGAGGTCCAGATTCACCAACTAATTATTTATCTCCATTTGTATACATCTTTACTAAGGGAGTGGAAGTAGATACACATGTGTATACATTTGTTTACTTATATATGTTTTGTTCACATTCATGCTCTACAGTTTATTTTACATGAATGAATATGAATGTAGATTTTTAGAATATAACAACAAGAGCAACATTGTTCAATATTAAAAGATACTTGCATAGGAACATACTATTTTGATTCCCATGATCATTCTCCCTTGTACTATATTTATTTTATTTATATAGAGAGATGACTATAAAGTCATGACCCATGTCATTGTGGATGTGCACTTTTAAGCCATTTCATCACTAGTCATGCTGAGGAATTGGCTCTGATCTACACATGTACCCCTATAGACCTTGTTAAGTCAGGGTCTGGGATGGTTTGTGGTCCTGCCGTAGGTCTTACTAATTTGAGTGGCTCTCAGAAGAATCAGCCTCCCAACTTAACCTAATTATCACGGTTCTTTACCCAGTGGAGCTAACAGGGCAGATAGACAGCTAACTTGACAACACTGCAACCTTTGAGGGTCATACAATGTCTTAGCTATTTACCAAAATATTGAAAAAATGTTTCCAGAAACACTCGTAGCTGCAGAAGAGTAGTGACCAGAAAACATCTTTCAATTTAACAGCAGAGGGCCCTAGTGAGATGACATACACGAAAAATAGTATCTGTTATGTACAGAAAAGTTAATGGTTGAAAATGGGGGCAGGAAAGAGGCATACTGTCTTCTCACTTGGAACACCGAATAGAGGATAAGGTTTATAGTATTTGGAAAATATTCATCAAAAACCTAGTTCAGATAGTATAAATATGCTGAGTTAGTGATCAAAGCCTTTCAGCTTTTTTCAGTTTGAGAGAATTAAGTGACCTGTTATTTTGTTTTATTTTTCTGTTGACTTAGATTTTAAAGCTTTTGTTTTGGAGATCTATGATATAACTGAAGTATAGTCTTTTTTCACAAACAATATTAGTTTTGAAATTGTAGTTTTGTAGAAGATAAAAAATACAGTTATGCAACTACACACCATGGTATAAGGAAAAGAACTTGAACTAGACAATCACTTTACAAGAAACTTGTTAAGTCATCTTGAGCAAATACTAAACTGTCTCAGTTTTCTCATTTGTAAAATGGTGGGGTTAACTAAAGGGTCTCTAGGATCCCTTTCAACCCACAAATTCTGAATTTATACTTTTTCACACAGCTTATGACATACAAAAACAAAAAACCTAGAGTACGTAGAGTATGTAAAAGTTAATGCAAGCTATTACTATGAGGAAAAACCTTATCTCTACCCTTGAATTAGAAACAGGAAAAATTGTTAAAAACAAATATTCAAAGGCAATGGAAAATGAACAGAGACAGGTAGAAATTTGAAGAGTGTCAGGTAACTGCATGTTTGTGGTTTTCTTGCCTCGGAGTGCTCTTCAACCACTGCCCACTCAAGTATACAGATTGATAGAGTTCAAATCAGCAGAGTAACTGGGAAATTTAAAGGGAAAATTTTGAAAGCAAGAGAGATGCAGAAGGACTGAGATCTACAATCTACATATAAACTCTGCCCAAATCCCTGCCTCATCACTAAACTATGCATGTGTAGAGGAAATACCAGAGAGCTGAGAAGTAGGCGGAAACTAGAAAGGGGTCTACCCTTGAAAGACAGCATTGCCTCTTAATGAGATTTGCAAGTTTGTTGTGTCTTTGACTGAGTGCATTGTCTGAACAGTATGTAAGTTAGACATTGTTGGATGACAGAAAGTGACAGGTATGTAAGTTAGACAAGTAGGATGACAGAAAGTGAAATTCTTACTTGGCTTGAGGTGTCAGAAGGTACAACTCAGGACTGGCAAAGCAATTAGAAATTTAGGAGGGATCCCTAGAAACAAAGGGACCACAGAGAGGGTAAGCAAGGCCTAAAATCTGATTATAAAATCTGCCCAAATTCTTTGTTGACCACTAACCTGCTCAGGCTCAGAGGAAACCACCAGGGAGTCAGGCTAAAGAAAGAGCCGCTAAGAGTTGAAAAGCTGAGCAGAAACGTTAGTTACTGCCCACAGTAAGTATGACAGTTTCACATTTCGAGTCCAGGTAAATTAACTGCTTACTAGAACAAAAAAAGAGCAGTCCTCAGAAAAATAAAACAGATTCCAAAGCCACTAAAACATAATATCTACAATGTCAAGTTTTCAATCAGAACTTACTAGACATACAAAGAAACAGAACTGTGCAACCCATATTCAAGATAAAAAGCAACTAATAGACACAACTCCAGGGGGGCCCAGATAACACATTTAGCAAACAGACTTGAAAACAGCTATTATGAATACATTCAAAGAAATGAAGGAAGCATAATATTAATTAGTGAACAGAAAAGGAGTCTCAAAAGAGAAATAGAAACTATATTTTAAAAAAGAAACAAAAGAAAATTCAAACCTGAAAACTACAGTAACTGAAATGAAAATTTTACTATGTAGACTTAGCAGAATTGAGATGGCAGAAGAAAGAATCAGTGAACTTGAAGGCAGATCAATAGAAATTATTCAGTCTGAAGAATAGAGAAATCAAAGATGGAAGAAAAATGAACAAAATCTCAGGATGAAGCAATATCAAGCAGTCTAAATACTTGTAGTTGGAGTCCTAGAAGAAGGAGAAAGGGGCCAAAAAAGTACTTGAAAAAATAATGGCCAAAAGCCTTCCAAATTTGGTGGAAAACATTAATTTACAGATCTAAGAGGCTTAAGTAGGGGAACCACAAAACTACACCTAGGTTCATATAGTCAAATTGCTAAAAGATAAAGAAAAAATCTTGAAAGCATCAAGAGAAAAATGATAAATATAGGGGAACAACAAAAAAAGTAATGGTTGCTGAACAAGGTTGTAGAATACAAAGTAAACATACAAAAATTAATTGTATTTTTATATTACTAGAAATTAAAAATACAGTCACTCAAAAAAAAAGAAATACTTAGGTATAAATCTAACACAACACGTACAGGACTTATATGCTGAAAACTATGAAGTGCCGATGAAAGAAATCAAAGGTCTAAATAGAGAAACATCCCATGTTTAATAGATTGGAAGACTCAACGTAGTAAAGATGTTAATTCTCCCCACATTGATTTACACGTTTAATGTAAGTCATTTCAAAATCCCAGCAAGATTTTTTGTAGATACACACAAAATTATTCTAAAGTTTATATGGAGACACAAAAGTACTAGACACTTTTTCAAAATAGCTAAAACAATTTTGAAAAAGTAAAATGAACAGTATCAGTCTATCTGATTTCAAAACTTATTATACAGCTATAATCAAGGATTATATTGGCAGAGGTATAGACACATAGACCAATGGAGCAGAATAGAGGACTCAGACCAACAGAAAAATGCCCAACTAATTTGTTTACAAATTTGCAAAATCAATTCAGTGGAGGAAAGATAGCCTTTTCAACAAATGGTGCTTGAACAATTGGACATCCATAGATTTTTTTTAAATGAATCTCAGTGTAAGTCTCACACCTTATACAAAAATTAATTCAAAATGTAAAACTGTAAAACTTGGTAGAAAATAGGAGAAATATTTGAAATCTAGGGCTACACAAGAGTTCTTAGACTTGGCACCAAAAGCACAATTTATAAAAGGAAAAATTGATAAATTGGACTTCATCAAAATGAAAAAATTTCACTCTGTGAAAAACCCTGCTAAGAGGATGAAAAGAAAAATTACAGACTGGGAGAGAGTATTTGCAAACCACATATCTGAGAAAGAACTAACTTTCACAAGTTAGAGAAAAAAAGAAAATCAAATAGTCCAGTTAGAAGTTGGGCAAAAGACCTGCACAGTCACTCACTGTACACGTTGTATAAATGGCAATTAAGCACATGAAAAGGCTTTTTAACATCATTAGCCATTAGAGAAATGCAATTAAAACTATGAGCTATTACTACATACCTATTAGAATGACTAAAATAAAAATTAGTGACAACAACAAATGCTAGTAAGGATGCAGAGAAACTGGATCACTCATACATTGCTGGTTAGAATGTGGAATAGTATAGTAACTCTGGAACACAGTTTAGCAGTTTCTTAAAAAAACTAAATATGCAACTATTACACAACATAGCAATTGCACTCCTGGGTACTTTTTCCAGAGGAATGAAGACTTATCTTCACACAAAAATTTGTGCCTTAATGTTTATAGCAGTTTTATTCATATTAGCCAGAAATGGAAATAATCCAGATATCCTTTAATGGATAAATAGTTAAAGTGTGGTTTATCCATACCACAGAATACTGCTGAGTGATAAGAAGTTATGAACTACTGATAGATGCAACAACCTGTATGAATCTCCAGAAAATTATGCTGAGTAAAAAAGCCAATTCACAAAGGGTGCATACGGTATGACTCTATTTATATAACATTTTTTAAATGACAAAATGGAAGTGGAAACAGATTCGTGGTTGCCGGGGGTTAAAGAAGGCCTGGGGGTGGGAGGAGGGAAGTGGGCTATACAAGGGCAACGTGAGGAATCCTTGTAGTAATGGAAATGTTCTGTATTTTGACTCTATAAGTGTCAGTATCCTGGTTGTGATATTGTACCCACAAGATTTCCATTGGGGAAAGGTGGGTAAAGGGTACATGGTATCTCTGTATTTTTTTTATAACCCCATGTGGATTTACAGTTATCTCAAAAGAAAATGTTTAATTAAAAAAGTAATTGCTGACTTCCAACCAGAAGCGATGGATACCAGAAAACGGTAGAATGGAGTATTTAAACCATAGTAGACATTTTTCAGCTTCTTTACATGCAAACTACTACCAAGTACATACTTCTTCTAGTGATTACCTCTTTGCCTGTTGTGGGGCCACAATGCAGTGTCTGTCATCTTTACATGTTCAAGAGGTTCCACTCCACAGCCAGTCATTATGTTTATTGTATTATAGACATTGAAACTAAGGACAACAGAAATGCGCTTCTGTGTGCCCTATCTCCCTCTGCCTTCCTTTAATTCAGCATGGTAGGTTGATGTAAATGAGTGGGATAGAACCTCTTCCCTTTTGCTCCAGCTTTCCCAACTATGAAAATAGGAAAACTAAGACTTATGAGTCTCGCCAAGTCAAAGTCTCCCTAGGTCTGAGCCTCTTCTTGGCTGTTCTGCATCTTCCAATAATGCTGAGTTACGGTGCACATGCGTAATTAAAGGAAAATGCAGAAGGAGCTAATACAACTTGGGAGCTATAGTCCATTTACTCAGTATCGCGGTAAAGGTCATTTTAAGGAGGAAACAATTAAGTCAGTGTGGCTAACACACTTAATATTCTTTATTGTTAATATCATTTTAGCCAATGGCTTAAAGAATTTAGCCCACAAAAATACCATTTGGTATTTGGTACCACTGGTTCCATTTTTATTGGTCCTAACCATGAATACCAATGCTGCTTCTTTATCCTTACCACTTCTATCTCTTGTCATCCTTTTGAGGTTAACCTTGAGTTAAAGTTTTCTTTAGTTCTACAACTCTTTTTATTAGACTCATTCTGGTTTACTTTAAGCCTGTAGGCCTTGGCCTATTGTACTCTTCAAGAAGCCATTTATGCACAAATGCTCTATTTTTCCTCACAAGGACCCTATTCTATGTGGTGGGCTGGAACATGCCAGCAGCCACCACTGAGGCGGTAGGTCCTTCCACAGACTGACAGGACAAGAGGAAGGACAAGTTTTCCCTTGATTTATTCGGTAGTAGAGGGAGACTGTCATTAAAGGGAGAATGGTGTTTTAGAAGAGGCCAGGTTTATGTGATTTTCTGAGGTTTTTGTTTGTTTGTTTGTTTTTCTTTTGTCTGCTTTTAAAAAGGAAAGAAAAAAATATTTATTGAGTTCCTACCCTGTACCTGATCCTTTAGCTAGGCATGTTAGCTATTGTTTTATTTTGTTTTTAAATGATAATGGTAATAATTAAATATATTATTTCATTGATCTTCACAATCATCCAGAGATGAGGAAATGAAAACTCTAAGGTCTCACAGTTTCCAAGTTGTAGAGGCAGTCCTCAAATTTATTGCCTACTCCAATTCTGTGCTCCTTCACCTATTCCACATTCCTTCTGGGAGTGTATGCTTTTCCCTCAGTTGTAAGCAGCGGAAAAGTGGGACTCCAGAATTTGAATCCTTCCCTGAACAGCTCAGCAAATGAAAGGAGCAGTTATGAGACTGGAAAGCAGATGAGAATGGAGTACGAGGGTCCATGCTTCCTTGCTGAGGTTTTATATTTTATTTCAGGATGGCAATGACACGGAGGACTATGTTCCAGAAGGGGGAGGTGCATAACAAACCATCAGGATTCTGGGGAATGATAAAGAGTGTTACCACTTCAGCACCAGGAAGTGAAAGTATCCTTTATCCCTCTGCTTGATTCTTTTTCTCAACTCTGGACCAAGGGCAGAAGAAAAAATAGTATTGGGATATTCTCTTCTAAGATACCTTACTGCAACAGAGTTCAGCTGGCCAGGGCTGGGCTTAGGAAATACAATGTATACAGTCATCTTTCCAACAGCCATAGAAGATCATAAAATAATAAAACCATTGTCTTTGAACTGAAGGGGTGCTAACATGTCAGTCTTTCCATTTTACAGATGAGAAAATAGACCCAGAGAAGTTGTCACACAGTGGCTTGTGGCAAAGATAAGACCAGAACTGTGGTCTCCTCAGTTCTTTCCACTACACTATTGTATTTCCCACCTCTGAAACACCACCACAAAACAGTGCCTCCCCCAGATGGATGGTTTGTATATGAGATTGTAAGGGCCCATTTCTAAAGCAGTCAGTTTTAGAAACAAACAAGTTTTAAGCAGCTCTGTATCTCCAGTGACTTTTTGGTTTAAAGAATCAAGGAGATTGGGATAATGGACTTGTCTTGGCCCAGCTGGTTGCAGTGTTAAACTGACTCCCAAATTGAGTAACCAGATCTCTTTGTGACTACCAGGTTATTAAGCTGGAATTTGGGGTGGGGGACTAGAGGTAAAATAGCATATTCCTGCTTCATTCTCTGGCCTGAGGAAGAACAGATTCCCCTGTGCCTCAATTGGAGAAAAAGAATGTAACCTATTCTTGCTATAAATTATGATATATCTTTCTGGTGTGAAATGCAGGTAAGAATTGGAAAAAGAAAAAGAAAAAAAAGTAGGATGACCACAAGAGAGAGAAAAAAAAGATGACTTTAAATTCATTTCTCATCTCCTATTTCCAGCAGAGTGCTAAGGGATAAAATGATGAGCAGAGGATAGCCTCTCTCCTCAAGGAGCTTACTGCCTAATCATGGAAGAGCCAAACGTGTAACTCATTAAACCGCATTATTCAGTGGCCTGGACCATGCCAACAGCAGCCAGTACTGAAGGAGCTGAAGGGCATTTGCTGATTTGGGTAATAGTGGAAAACTCACAGAGAGGAGGGAGGATTTGGATTAAAGCCAATGCTTCTGTTTTAGAAAGGGCTGTCTTTACTATTTTTATTACTTAAAAATTCATAAAAGCCAAAGTTTAGGTTTAAGCTATCTTAGCAACACTAAGTCAAGTCAAAAAAGTATCGGGATTATTTAAGATTTCTGAGTCCTTTCCTAAATGGAGAGGATAATCACACGACCCCACTGAGTTCTTCGAAAGTGGCATAGCGTAATGGAAAGAGCAGGCCTTGGAGTAAGGCAGATCTGACTTTGCTTCCATGCCTATCAGCTGTGTGACTTTGAGCAAGTTATTTGACTCTCTGAGCTTTACTTTCCTTATCTGCAAAATGGATAATAACACCTATCTCATGGGATTGTTGTAAATAATAGAAGATAATATCGTAAAGAACTAAAGAAGGTAATGTCTATAAATCCCAGCCTGTATTAGAACTCAGTAAACATTAGTTCCCTTCCCTAACATTGTATTTATTCAGATATTTCAGGAGAAAACTTTGCTATATTATAGGTGTTTTTCTTACTATGTAACCTTTTGAGATTCCAAAGATTACATTTGACTTAATCTAACTAGATAAAGCAAAAATAAACAGAACCATCTCTCTGAGCCACTTGAGCTAGTGAGGAACTGAGTGGTAGGTGTTTGGTGGTGACGCTCTTGATGGAAAAGCTTTTATACACCTGTGTCTGAGGTTGGAAAAATTGTTCTAAAGTAGTACTGCTGGCTATAAGCAGGAAATTGAAACTATGGGCAGTTCCTAGGACCCACTGTAGAAGAAACCAAAAGCATATGCTTTCTTTATTGCTGTTCCTTGAAACTTCTATGTGATTTAAACCTTGATGCCCATTTTGTGCCAGATCTTACTCTTATTCAACAGGAAGTGGATGCTTTGGAAGAACTAAGCAGACAGCTTTTTCTGGAAACGGCTGATCTATATGCTACCAAGGTACAGAGCAAGGAAACTGAAGTGTGGTTTTTACTAATATGATAGAAGAGAGAACAAGACTAACTAGCTTTTTAGCATCCTCTATGGCCAAGCCATGTAAGAGGCACCTCATAGCTTCAATATCAGCCACGAAGCACTGATGGCTGCACTCTTTGTGACATTGCTCCTACCAGTAGCAAAACCCTTAATGGAACACTCTCAAAAATAGAAATTAGTGGGATAGTCAGAAGAGGCTTTTAGTCATCTAGGAAGGTGGCACACACCACTTCCTACTGATGATCCAGGATCAAGAGGGTAGCTCCTATGGTAACTCCTCTGTTTTTTGTTCTCTTGCAAGTTAATAATAGTGTAAGAGCAGTAAGACACCCATCTGCCATGGTCTAGCCCTATTTTAAAGGATCCAGATCAAGAAGGGACCTAACTACAAGAAGTAACTTTCCTTTGTACACCTAAAATGCAATGTAATTTAAATATGCAAAATCTATTAGTTAAGGTTGTTCAAACTATTTTACTCCTTTTTGAGGATTACTTCACAGGAATAGCCATGTAGGATAGAGGTGAACATAGGCTTTGAAGACAGATAGACCTGAGCCTAACTTCCCTTACTCACTAGCTCTGCAACCTTAAGCAAGTTATTTAACCTCCCTAAGCCTCTGTTTTCTCATCTGTAAAATTAAAGAGAACATATCTCATAAGAGTTGTTATGAAGATTAAAGTAGATAATGCATGTAAGGTGTTTATCCTAATTTCTGGCTTAAAGTAATCATTCAATAAATTTTTCCCACTACTACTATTACTGTTATTTTAATATTATTATCATGTGTGGTTTTAATTCTTAGCCCGAACAGTGATTCATAGAGGCAGGAATTTTGTGGAATATAAATGTAATTTTGCTGAGACTAACCATGTTTTGTGTTTGTTTTCCCTCAGGAGAGAATAGAATACTCCAAAACTTTCAAGGGGAAATATTTTAATTTTCTGGGTTACTTTTTCTCTATTTACTGTGTTTGGAAAATTTTCATGGTAAGTATTTTATTTTTAATTGTCAGGATTTAGGTGATTTTCCCTGGTAATGGCAGAGAGAGAAAATTGAGTTCGGTTGAGGCATTGAACTAAACTCCAAATCCAGTTGAGTCAATAGAAAATGTGATCTTTCACATCTCTGAGCCTCATTTTTTCATCCTCTCCTTTTTGGGTCACCTAGAAGAGGGAGGTTGCATTTTTCTTCTGTCAGAAATCATGAATAAGTTCTTAGATTATGAAATATATGAAGAGTGAATATTGAAGTTTCTTATTTTACACCCTGCTTTCCATATTACGCATGAGTACGTGATTGTATGTAACGCAATTCCTACCTTCAGCTCAGAATAGAAACCACCTGTCCTTTTTAATAATCTGTATATACCCAAAAAAGTAAATTCTAAAACATATTTCTACAGATAAATTCATCTTCTGTGCTTACAGCTCTTATTCTTTTGTGGCTCTCCCTTAACGCTCTATTCTTTATGTGCATTTTATGTACTGCATTATTTGTCTTTACTTGTGACTCATCTGCAGGTATTAATGGATTTCAGTGTGATTATAGAAAAGGCTGATTTGACGTTCTAGTTCGGTGACTTTCCCACTGGGGCTGTGCTTGCACAAAGAGGAGCTTTGTCAGCTTGTTAGTTAATTTTGATCAGTGTAGATGAATGGAGGATTCTGGATTTAACAGATCTAATGTTATAATAAATTGATGCTAATACCCATTCAGATGACATTTTTAAATCTTGATTCATTCAGTGGGAGAGGATAAATGAAGATAGTGTATTCAATTAACTAAGCTACTAAAGGCTTTTCCTGAGATGCAGCCTTTAGGAGAGCATAACATTTTTAACAGCTTTATTGAGATGTAATTGACATTCAACAAACTGTACATATTTAAAGTATACAATTTGGTAAATTTTGATATATATATATATACCTGTGCAACAGTCATCACCACAATCAGGATAGAGAACACATCCATCATCACTTCCAAAAGTTTCCTCAGGCCCCTTTGTAATGCCTCTCTATTACTTTTTTTTTTTTTTTTTTTCCTGCGGTACGCAGGCCTCTCACTGTTGGGGCCTCTGCCGTTGCGGAGCACAGGCTCCAGATGCACAGGCTCAGCGGCCATGGCTTATGGGCCCAGCCGCTCCGCGGCATGTGGGATCTTCCCGGACCGGGGCACGAACCCGTGTGCCCTGCATCGGCAGGCGGACTCTCAACCACTGCGCCACCAGGGAAGCCCTCTATTCCTTTTTATTGATGAGTAGTGTTCCATTGTATGGATGTGCCACAATTTGTTTATCTATTCGCCTGCTGATCGATATTTGTTTGTTTTCAATTTGGGGATATTACAATAAAGCTGCTGTGAACATTTATGTACAAGTCTGTATTTGGACATATGCTCTCTTTTCTCTTGGGAGAAAGCATTTAAGTGTAGAATGGCTGGATCATATGGCAGATGTACGTTTGACTTTTGAAGAAACAGCCAAACTTTTCCAAAGAGGTTGCACCATTTTATATTCCCACCTGCAGTGTTTGAGGGTTTCAGTTATTCCACATCCTCACCAACATTGTGTAGTCAGTCTTTTTAATCTTAGATGTTTTAATAAGTATGAGGTGGTATTGAATCATTTTAATTTGCATTTTCCTAATGTCTAATGATGTTGAACAACTTTTTATGTGCCTTTTTGCCACCTGTATATCCTCTCTGGCAATGTATCTATTCAAATTTTTTTGTCAATTTTTTGATTAGGTTGTTTTCTTTTTATTGGGTTTGAGAGTTTTTCAATATAGTCTGGAAGCCTTTTATCAAATATGTGATTTTCAGATATTTTCTCCCAGTCAGTGGCTTGGCTTTTCATTCTCTTAGCAGTATCTTTCGAAAACCAGAAATTCTTCACTTTGATGAAGTCCTATTTATCTTCTTTTTCCTACTATGGATTATGCTTTTGGTGTTGTATCTAAGAAATCTTTGTCTAGGGCTTCCCTGGTGGCGCAGTGGTTGAGAGTCTGCCTGCCGATGCAGGGGACGCGGGTTCGTGCCCTGGTCCGGGAAGATCCCACATGCCACGGCGCGGCTGGGCCCGTGAGCCATGGCCGCTGAGCCTGCACGTCTGGAGCCTGTACTCCGCAACAGGAGAGGCCGCAACAGTGAGAGCCCCGCATACCGCAAAAAAAAAAAAAAAAGAAAAAAAAGAAATATTTGTCTAAAGATTTGTCACAAAGATTTTTTTCATATGTTTTCTTCTAGAAATTTTATAGTTTTAGGTTTTACATTTAGGTCTATGATCCATCTTGAGTTAATTTTCTAATATGATATTGGAGTATGAATCCAAGTTCATTTTTTTCATATAGATAGCCAATTGTTCTAGCACCATTTGTTGAAAAGAGTATCCTTTCTCCATTGAGGTGATTTTGCAATTTTGTCAAAAACTAATTGACCATATGTGTGTGGGTCTGTTTCTGTACTCTCTTTTTTTCTATTGAGATTTATATGTATCTTATATATTTACTTCTGCCCATACCACACTGTCTTGATCAATGAGTTTTCCAATTCATGAGCATGGTACAACTCTTCATTTATTTAGATCTTCTTTAGTTTCTCTCAACAGTGTTTTATAGTTTTTATTACTCTTTTTTTATTTTATTTTATTTTTTTATTTTTGGCTGCATTGTGTCTTCGTTGCTGCACACGGGTTTTCTCTAGTTGCGGCAAGCAGGGGCCACTCCTTGTTGCAGTGCGCGGGCCTCTCACTGCGGTGGCCTCCCCTGTTGCAGAGCATGGGATCCAGGCCCGCGGGCTTCAGTAGTTGTGGCTCGTGGGCTCTAGAGCACAGGGTCTGTAGTTGTGGCGAACGGGCCCGGCTGCTCCGCGGCATGTGGGATCTTCCCGGGCCAGGGCTTGAACCCGTGTCCCCTGAGTTGTCAGGCGGATTCTCAACCACTGCACCACCAGGGAAGCCCTTATAGTTTTTAGTGTACAAAACTTTCATCAGACTTATCTCTTAAGTATTTAATTTTTTGATGCTATTATAAATGAAAATGTTTTTATAATTTTAATTTCCAAGTGTTACTAGTATATAGATATACAATTGATTCTTGTATATTGATCTTATATTCTGCAACCTCGCTAAACTCCCTTATTATTTCTAGAAGCTTTTTATAAATTTCGTAGGATTTTTCTACATAAACAATTCCATCCTACCTTTCTTCTGATCCTCCTCCCCCAGCCTTACTGCACTGACCAAAGCCTCCAGTTACAGAGTTAAATAGAGCAGTCATCCTGATCTTAAGGGGAAAGCATCCAGTCTTACACCATTAAGTATGATGTTAGCTGTCGGTTTTTCCTAGGTGCCCTTTATCAGGCTGAGGAATTTTCTTTTATTCATAGTTTCTTGAGTGTTTTTAATCATGAAAGCATGTTTGATTTTGTCAGATGCTTTTCTGCATCTATTGAGATGATCATATGGTTTTTCTTTTTTAGTCTGCTAATATAGTGTTACATTACTTTTTGCATATTAAACTGACCTTGCATTCCTGCAGTAAACTTTACTTGGCCATGATGTATTATCCTTTTTATATTTTGTTAGATTTAATTTACTAAAATTTTGTTAAGAAGTTGTGCATCTATGTTTATGAGGAATACCAGAATGTAGTTTTCTTGTTAATGTCTTTGTTTGGTTTAGGTGTCTAACCTTAGAGAATAAGTTGAGAAGTATTTCTTTCTCTTCTAATTAGCAGAAGAGTTTGCGTGGAATTGTTATTATTTCTTTCTTAAATGTTTGGTGGATTTCATCAGCCATCTAGACCTGGAGTTTTCTTTGCAGAGAGTTTTTTAACTACAAATATAATTTCTTTAATATTTATAAAGTTTATTCAGGGTTATCTATTTCTTCTTGAGTGAACTTTTGTATTTGTGTCTTACAAAGAATTTATCCATTTTTATTGAAGTTGTCAAATTTATTGGCATAAGATTGTTCATAGTATTCTCTTATTATCCTTTTAATATTTATAAAGTCTGTAATGATGTCACCTCTCTCATTCTCTTTTTATGTAACAGCTTTATTGAGATATAATTCACATGCAATACAATTCACCCATTTAGTGTACAATTCAATGGTTTTTAATATTCACAAAGTGTGTAACCATCAACACAATCAATTTTTATCACCCCAAAAAGAAATCCCATACTCACTAGCAGTCATTCCCTATTTCTCCCCCAGCCTCAGGGAGCCACTAATCTATTGATCCTTTCTGTCTCTATAAATTTCCCTATGCTGGACATTTCATGTAAATGGAATCATACAATGTGATCTTTTGTGATTGGCTTCTTCACAAAATGTTTTCAATGTTCATCTATGTGGTAGCCTCTATCAGTACTTCATTCCTTTTTATGACTGAGTAATATTTATTTCCTTATATGGATATACCACATTAATTTAAATTATCCACTTATCAGTTGATGGACATTTGAGTTGTTTCCACTTTTTGTCCACTGTAAATAATGCTATTGTGAGCATTCATGTATAAGTTTTTATGTGGACAGATGTTTCATTTCTCTTAGGTAGATACCTGTAGGGGTAGAATTGCTGGGTTATACGCTAACTATATGTTTAACCTTCTAATAAACTGCCAAACTAGCAGGCTGTTTTCTAAAGCATCTGTACCAATTTACATTCCTGCCAGCAATGTGTGATGGTTGCAATTTCTCCACATCCTCTCCAACACTTATTATCTATCTTTTTAATTATAATAATTTTAGTGGATGTGAATTGATATCTCTCTAATTCTTCATATTGATAATGTGTGTCTTTTCTCTTTTTTTCTGATCAGTCTCGATAGAAGTTTATCAATCTTATTGAACTTTTCAAAGAACCAGCATCTGGGTTAATTGATTTTTCTCTGTTGTTTTTCTGGTTTTTACTATTATTTCTCTTCTGCTTTTTGGGAGTCTTCTTTTTCTAATTTCTTAAAGTGGAAGCTAAGATCATTGGTTTGAAACCTTTTTTTTAATATAGGTGTCTTAATGCTATAAATTTCTTGCTAAGCACTATTTTAGTTGCGTCTCACAAAATGCAACTTTTTTGATGTTTATTTTTATTTTCATTCAGTTCAAAATACTTTCTGATTTCCTTTTTCATTTCTTCTTTGACTTGTGGGTTAGAAGTATGTTATAAAATATTTGGGGATCATCTGAATATCTTTCTGTAATTGCTTTCTAATTTAATTTCATGTGATCTGCGAATATACTTTGAATCTTTTTAAATTTATTGAGACTTGTTTTCTGACCCAGAATATGGCTAACCATGGTTAATGTTCTATGTACACTTGAATAGAATGTGTATTCTACTCCTGTTGGGTGGAATGGCTTGCAAGTGTCAATTAGGTCAAGTTGGTTGATAGTATTGTTAAAGTTTTCTGTACTCTTACTGATTTTCTGACTACTTAATTACTGAGAGAGGGGTGTTGAAATTTCCACCTATTGTTGTGGATTTGCCTTTTTTTTAATTCTATCACTTTTTTGCTTCATGTATGTCATGTAGGGTCATTATGTGCCCCTTGTTGAAATGATTCTCTTATTCTTATGAAATGACCCTTTTATTTTTTGCTATGAAATCTACTTTGTCTCATATTAATATAGACATTCCAGCTTTCTTTTGATTAGTGTTAGCATAATATATCTTTTTCCATACTTTTACTTTTAACCTATTTGTATCTTTATATTTAAAGTGGGTTTCTTGTAAGCAACTTGCTTTTTTATCTAATCTGGTGCTCTCTGCCATTTAATTGTCATATTTGGACCAGGAGTCAGCCATCTATAGCCCACAGGCCAAATCCAGCCACCACGTGCTTTTATTTTAAAAGTTTTATTGGAACACATCCAAGCCCATTTATCTACATATTGTCTGTAGCTACAGTTATATGACAGTGGCAGAGTCTGCCAACCCCTGGTTTAGACCATTTATATTTAATGTGATTATTGATATGGTTGAGTTTAAAACAACCATGTTGCTGTATGTTTTTATTCATCTCATGTGTTCTTTTTTCCCCTTTTTCCTTTTTTTCTTCCTTCTTTTGGATTAATTGGGTATTTTTCGTAATTCCATTTGATCTTCTTCGTTGGCTTGTCAGCTATAACTCTATTTTTGTTGTTTTAGTGATTGCTATTAGAGCTGTCAGAAAATAACCACAGGGAATTACTCTGGAATTCCTTGATTCTCTTACCCTGAGTTCGTCTACCAAAATGTTTCCTTGCTGGATCCTGTTAAATTAATTTGTATATGTCATAGCCTTATTCCCCTTTAGACTCTACAGAAAAGAAAGATAGTGTAGATAGGGACTTTTGTTTGCCTATGTGTGAATAGCCAAAATAGATTTCTTATATATGATTTAGATTGAGAGTAGAATTGCATTTTTAGGAATATCTACCTGGTAAGGTACATTTGGTGATTAATTCATTATTTTGAATCATTTTTTAAAATGGTGATTACTGAGATACTCTAATGTAAAGGTCTGTGTCTCTGCAGGCAACCATTAATATCGTTTTTGACCGAGTTGGGAAAACTGATCCAGTCACAAGAGGCATTGAGATCACTGTGAATTATCTGGGGATCCAATTTGATGTAAGAGTTGTATCAAAATCCTTGTTTCTTATGTTTCTTTCTATTTTATCTGTTCTAAATAACAATTCTTTAGATTCTAACTCCTTATTCTAGGTACTTGCTTCTGCTTTCATTATTCTCACTCTCCTATATATTTTGGCGTATTCCTATGGCAAATTCATAAAGGGCATAAAACCATAAGTGACGACTGGCAATTATTATTGTCATGGTTAGTGATTATCTCTGTAGTTCCTCCTCTTCTTCTCTAGCAGCTACCACTCACCAGCTTCTCCGTAACAAATATTCAAATACTTCTTTCTGTGATACTTGATGACATCTTCAAACATAACTCACCTTTGATTCCTCTGGTAGAAAATTAAATACTAATTAGTGTTTTCGTATTAGAACTGAAATGGTTTCTGCTATAAAAAATTAACTGTATCAATTAATTCATGTGGGTTTTGAGCTAAAAGTGTTAACTGTCACCTGTGCACAAAGGTTTTTTTAATCATCTTTCTACGTGTTTTATAATACTACTGTTATTAAACACATTCTTGTCCCAATTTAAGTTTAATGTCTTTATTTGTAGAATAGTATATTTTCCAGGTATATATATAGCCAGTGATTCTAGCTGATTAGCACTTTGATAATAAGACCAATGTCATGTTCTTAGTCCCTATGAGTGCCATTTAGCTGTGCTATGATCCTGGCCACAGACTGCATGCTACCCCCAGCCAGCCATCTCAGCTGGACATGCCCCTCATAGCTGGATAAAATGAAAATACACCAGAGCAAATTGAGCGCCAGTCCTTGAGAAACAGCTCAAAGCACACATTTTTTTGATGATAGATCAATAGTGTATCCTTTTTCATGTGAAGGAGCATGGCATCTTTCCTTCAAGTAGTGTATAAATTATACGGTGAAGTATGCTTCACTCTTTATTCACATGTGTTTTCCTCTTTTACACTTTTTTACTGGGGTGAGTTTTTAGAAATGCCCTTATCAGTGCTTTGAGGCTAGCTGCTGTGTGTGTATATGTATTCCATCTATAACTCATCTATATACGTGCTTCACATTTCATAATTCTGAATAACATCTCTTAGATGTTAGCAATGCAGCTCCCCCTCAGATGCTTTTCAGCCCTGAATCAAGCACAGGGTATCACAGCTGCCTCTCACTCTGAAGCAATCCAAGAGGAGAAGAAAGTATCATCATGTGATTCAGATGAAGGTCAGCTATTTCCTAGACTATAGCTGAGAATGTCTACATATTCTTTTATTATAAGAAGAAAAGTTTCTTATAGTTTTGGGTGATCAGAGAACTGTCATTCAGGTATTAAAATTATCAGGCTGCTATTTAGTTTCCTTTTAATTCATGCTTTTCACTTGAAGCTGTGTTATTAGCTTTGTGTTTCTTCTGGTTATTAGAGTTATTTTCATCACTTCATTGCACTTGCTTTCTTCTGGCCTTCAGTTTTAAGTCTGCTAGTTAAGATATCCACTGCAGTCTTCCTGTACATGTTTTCGCTGCCACTTACTTGCTAATGAAGTTCCCTCTCACAGCTACATAAGTGATAAGAATGCATCTTCTTAGCTTTCCCATCTCTCTGAACAGAGATTTAACAAATATTTTTCCTTCCTATTGTGTTGACAGGTGAAGTTCTGGTCCCAACACATTTCCTTCATTCTGGTTGGAATAATCATTGTCACGTCTATCAGAGGACTGCTGATCACTCTTACCAAGGTAGGTTGTATCACAGAGTTTAAAAGTACTAATTTAATTACATGTGGCACTGTGAGATGATTTTACCTAGTTAACATTTCTGCCTTCTGAGATCTTAAACAACAGTCGCAAATATTTAAACGACATACAACAGAGTAAAAGAAAAAGTTAAACTAATACATGAGTTGATGATGATGTATTTACATCATACACCAATCAGATAAGTACAGTTAGTTACCAAAGGTCATAGAATGAGGTCACAGTCTGTTTCATTCACTGATATGTCACCAGCATCTAGAACAGAACGTGGCACATGGTAGGTGCTGAGCAGGTATTTGGAATGAATAAATGAGATAGTATTTGAGGGTAGAAGAATAACTGTGAGAGTTGCTTGTAAGGAGGATATGGAAGTAGGAGAAGCAGAATGTTCAGCTGTTTTCTGATCAGCATAGGAAGGCTTCATGGAGCTGGAAGGTAAATCCTCTCTGTCAGAAGAGGTAAGGATTTCAAAATCCAAGACTTGTTTGAATGAAAGGAGAGAAGAGGTTGGGAGGGAAGAAGGGATCACCAAGCATCTAGCACAATTTTAGGAAGAGCTCAGGAGCCTAGTAACAATTTCAAGGGCTTGGAGTGGCCTGGAGTAATTTGTTTTAATGACTTATAATGATGTTAAAATCATATGTATCACATAGTTTCTGATAAGGTGGAATCCTTTCATGTTATAATACCTAAAACCACCAACTTACCCATATGGGAAAAGTATAACTGGATCCTTTTGGGGCAGTCTATTTAAATATCTTATTTATAGCCTTAATCATATGAATGGTTCTATACAGGATTGTGGCATGGAAGAGACATTTTCAATTAAATGTTAAGTGTACTACTTAATGTTTTTGACACAGGAATCTAGCAGTACTATATAAATTCATCTCTCCTCCCTTTCTTGACAGTTCTTTTATGCCATATCCAGCAGTAAGTCCTCCAATGTCATTGTCCTGCTATTAGCACAGATAATGGTAAGTTTAATGAACTAGCTTTATGTGCACAGCTGTAAAATGCCAGAAATGTGCTCTATACTTTTAAATATTTTAACAATGTCCTGGGACTCGTCTGTCACTACATTCAGAGGGACTTCTTGATTAACCTGACTTGCAGGGCATGTACTTCGTCTCCTCTGTGCTGCTGATCCGAATGAGCATGCCCCTGGAGTACCGCACCATAGTCACCGAGGTCCTTGGAGAGCTACAGTTCAACTTCTATCACCGTTGGTTTGATGTCATCTTCCTGGTCAGTGCTCTCTCCAGCATACTCTTCCTCTATTTGGCCCACAAACAGGCACCAGAGAAGCATATGACACCTTGAACTCATGCCTATTATAGACTGCTACAGGCCAGTGGTGTCAGAATTTGGATATAAGAGGGAAAAAATGGAGGGGACCGGGGCCTAACATTTTTTAAACAAACAAAATGTTGTGGTAGCCTATTCTACCTCCAGCTTACACCTGCCTCCTCAGATGATACTGTAATCATGAGTAGCATCAGCTACTCATGATCACAGAAATGAGGGAGAGAAGTAACTCAAGCTAGTACTCAGCCAAGAGCACCCTGTTTGGGCTTGAGGCTGGTGCAGTATGCCGGGTGGTGGGACTGGACAGAGCCAAGAAACTAAGGGGAGAGAATACACTGGAATTCTGGGCTAAGAGAGATCTAAGGTAGCTGGGCCAAACACATGAGATTCTGTTCAAGTCAAGGATCACATGGAGAAGGTTATAACGTTCCCTTGAGGTTGACTATCATTAAAATCAGAGATTGTTAACACTTTGGACTTAGCATCATTTTATCAAGGATAGCTTGGTTAAGAAGTTATGCTTGTGTGATCTAATATGAATTGGCATCCCACCCTTCCTCCCCAGCCCCTGTCCCCTTAAACTAACCAAGAGGTTATCTGTCCTGGGGAAGGAGTGGTATGCAACTGAACTAGAGTCTACCAAGAGAGACTTCAAAGTATGTCATTTTTCTTGATTTCCTTTCAACTTATTATTTAAAAGTGAATTATTCTAAATTCAAGTCAGTGATGATATCTCATTTTTTCTTTTCATCTGCCCCTCGTGCTGTGGGGTAAAACAGTGAATAACTATTAACTGGAATAAGTCACTTTCCTATCCTACGACTCAATTTCTTCATCTGTACAAGGAAGCTGTTGGAAAATTTGTAGAACACTCAGATATGCAATTTAAGAAAATCCTGAATTTTATTACCAGGAAGTCTCTTTTTATTACTAAGATCTTATTCTGAGTTTTATTGTGTTTTGTGTTTCTAGAGGCAACATGAAGGTTAAAGCATGAAAAGTTTACCAAAAACAAAAGCACTATTAAGGTTACATCAGCTAACAGGCAAAATTTAAGCATACTCAAAAGGCATTTTTAATGGCATTTATTTTAGCAACAACAACATTCTTACAAAGGATAATTTTAATAGGCTTATCTTCTCAGGTACTTTAGTTAGCAGTTCTCACACATACAAATTTATAAATCATCTTTGGTGCTCTAGGAACCTACAGAAGAGATAACAGCATACAGAGAAATGTAGTTAAGTTGAAGCTTGAAAGAAATCAAATGAAAAGCATCTGGCTCCTGCCTTAACTTTTCCTAAGTTGACCATAAATAAGCTATCTGCAGTAGCCGCCCCTAAAACAGATGACAACAGAAGACAATCACACATTGACAAACTGGTTTCCAGAGGAGTTCTTCTCTAACAGAGACAGTAAACCGGTGGTAGCTCATTCCTTAGTAAAGGATTCCTATTAAATACCCAGAAACAGCTATCAGCCAAAGCTATTGCTTGTTCTCATCACATCTCTGTATCTTCAGAATTGGAAGAAGAATGAGAGGCTGTACTGTGGGCCTGTTCAAAAGAAAACAAAGGATCTATAAGTGGTAAGAGTGTGAACATCAGGAGATGGATGATCTATTCTAGAGTTGCATGACTTAAATCAGGGAGTAGAGTCACTCACTAGAAGCCAGGTGACCTGAATTCTATACTTGGCTTTGTTTCCAGTTTGCTGTTTGACACTAACATATTTCTTAATGTCCATATATATATAATTTCTTTTCTATACAGTTAGCATAGTACTATAATGACTTCCTATAGAGTTATTATAGAATTTTTTAAAGACACCTAGAATACAAGGTCAATGGCTATCATGTATGCTATGGTCTGCAAGTCTGTATCTCCCTAAAATGGGTAAGTTGAAATCCTGTTCCCCAGGGTGATGTTATTAGGAGGTAGGGCCTTTGGGAGGTGATTAGGTCATGAGGGCATGAGGGCAATCTCAATCTCATGATTGAGATTAGTGCCCTCATAAAAGAGGCCTCCCGGAACTCCGCAGCCCCTTCTTCCATGTGAAGGCGTGGCCAAAGTCAGCAGTCTGCAACCCGGCAGAAGTCCTTCACCAGACACTGAATCTGTCAGTGCCGTGATCTTGGACTTCCCAGCCTCGAGAACTGTGAGAAATAAATGTCTGTTGTTTATAAGCCAACCTGTCTGTGCTATTTTGTTTAGCAGCCCAAACAGACTAAGACAGCATGTATTCATTAAAAATGAGTATTTGTTGGGCTTCCCTGGTGGTGCAGTGGTTGAGAGTCCGCCTGCCGATGCAGGGGACATGGGTTCGTGCCCCGGTCCGGGAAGATCCCACATGCCGCAGAGCGGCTGGGCCCGTGAGCCATGGCCGCTGAGCCTGCGCGTCTGGAGCCTGTGCTCCGCAAGTGGCCACGTACCACAAAAAAAAAAAAAAAAAAAAAACCCAAAAAAATGAGTATTTATTTTTTATATTACCAATCAATAAAAATAATGTAACAGAAAGAATATAAAACTTTTAGAGTCTTGGCTTTGCCATACATTTTCTTTATGAACTTAGGTCAGTTTACTTTTGGACCTCAAGTTCACCTGTGAAAAGAAATTGAGACTTACCAAGGAATTTATCTAATCCAAATACATATGGAATAATGCTTACTCTTCCCCAGTAATAAAACTTGAATATCTGCCAATTATTTTTAAAACAATACTGTCACTAACCACCACCATTCATTTTCATGCTTACCACGAAGCAGGCACTGCTCAAAGCACTTTAACAGTCTTAATTAATATAATCCTGATAACAATCTGACAAATTATCCTTGTTTTATAGGTGGGGAAACTGAGGCGCGGGGAATAAATCCATTTACCCAAGGCTGATAAATGGTAGATCCAGAACTTGTACATAAATAGTCTGATTCAGTTTCTTCTGGTGGTTCCCATTATAATTTTGATAAGTTACCATCAACTCCATGCTATGAAAAATAAGATGTTCGCTGTTCTTATACCATCTCCTCTCTGCCACGATAAATAAATTTGCTAGTTCTCGTTACACTGTCATTTTCTAGTATTTTAGGAAATCTGTGGTAAACATAGACACATGGTGCACTTATTAAGGACTTTACCGGACTCTGGTTAGTTAGATCAGTAAAAGAAATGCATCACCACTCACTCGTTCTTTTGCCGTGTGCGAGTCTTGCTCTGCTTCCTCCGGCGTTCCTTCTTCAGGATCAGGGGTGTCATCCAGTGGATTAGCCATGGAGGAAACGATAGGGATTTTCTTAGCCTGGAAATAATCATAGGCCTTCTTTCCACAGACTAAGAGTATGACATTCTTGCCACTGCTCTGGATTCTGTCCACCACCTTCTCATAGGGCTCATCCAGTACGTTCACTCCATTCACTTCAATGATGACATCCTCATCCTCTAGCCCAGCCAGGTCAGCAGGGCCACCCTTCTGTACCTGTGGGCAGAGGTTCTGAGTTATCACTTCCAAACACAGAAAACAGAATGTTAGACTAGCTATTCTTCAGAGGAGAGATGAGGACATTGAGAATTTATTCTTAATCATGTTATTATTTCTCCTTGAGGTAGAGAAGTTGAGAATGGTGCTCTATTGCTTTTCTCCTTATGAAAGCTACAACTTCTGTACTCAAATGAGTAGTGTCACAGTGGTTGAATATCATATGTCTTCTGGGTTGAAGGCATTAGATTTCATAGGTCTGCCTTCCCAACTTGAGAGCTGTAGAGATAGCCTCCTCACTGTCAGTCCCTGCAGGGTAGGGGCATTATGCCAAATGCACAGAAGCAAACAAGTATCACTCCCAGAATCATTAGTGACGGTCACCACAGTCATGTCAACTCACTCTGTTTACAGTATTTGATTTGAAAGTATCTATAGAGACAATTAGGTGGAACAGATGTTTAAGAAATGAAAGATGTGAGCTTAGGATGTACTAGTACCTATCTTAAAGGGTACAAGACCATAACAGCATTTATTTGAACCCACGTGAGACCCTCAGTGTAAGCCTTCAATGTAACCTTTTTACTGAGCCATCGGTGAGTGGGAGAAACTGGGACTCTCCTAATTGTGACTGTTTGTTGGGCTGCCGGAACCAGATCACCATACCTCTTTGACGAATGAGCCTGGCTGACCCCGAATCGCATTTAAGTGAAAGCCATAGCCATCTTCACCCTTGACCAGCCTGCAGAGTTTAGGCTTATGATCTGCTACTTGCTCTGTAGTGTCTGGGCTTGAGACCCCCAGAGGGGCAGGAGTAGGAACTGGAGCCTCCTTGACAGACCCATTAGGCAGTTCTTGATTTTGATAGTAGAGTAATGGAGAAAAGCCAGCCTTTTGAAAATAAAGGGAAAAAAAAAAACCTCATTAATTGTAAGTATGGGAAGTTACACTTTATTAAATGTGCTGGTTTAATTTATAAGGTATCCTCCATGTTCCACTCCTCTTCCAGATACATCTGGCTGTGGGCTGTAAAATTTCTCTACTACCCCAAACAGAAAAGGTATAAAGGAAGATTGAGCTTGGTTATAGAGTAATGAGTGTAAACGTGTAAACAAATGTAAATATATATAAAATAAAAGCAGTATAGAATGTTGTACAAGGATCCAAAAATAAGTCTAACAGAACTGCCGGTTTATTCTGATTCCATGATAGTGAGCGAGTCACTGAACAAACCATAGGCAATCTCCCTGTTAGGAGATTATAGACCTTGAGTGACTTGCCCAGTACCTCATGCAGAGCAGGTTCACCTGGCCCTTCCCCTTCAATAAGATGGTCTTCAGAACTCTTCAGAGCTCCTTAAACACATTAGAGAAAGTGAAACATGAGACTTCATTTTTACCACTATTTGAATTACACGCAGTAATTAATTGAGGGAGCGGGTAGAGGAGGTTGGCAATCATGTGATCACATATGGTAAACAAAAGCCAATTCCAACCATTCGCTACTTGCTTCTCCCCCTCCCCCTCCAGTCCTGTATCTGCTGTACTCAATTTATTTTACTATTTATTATTGTAACCATTAGCTGACACTTCTGTTAAGCCAGACTCCTCACTATCTTTAAATACTTCTAATCCATCTCGACTCCCAGACCATCCATGTGAAGAAGGCAGTGATGGTCTCAAATATAAAAGAGGCATAGAACAGGAAACATATGACTGGTTTGTGTTACAGAATGAAGAGTTTAGCTGAGTGCGGGTTTTAGTTGAGAGAATTAAAAGGGTATATTTGGGTATAGTAAGATCTTGGATCCGTAGTTAAATTATTGCCCACAAGCATCCAGGACATTTGTTAGGCAATGAGTAGAAAATCAAGCAATCGAAGGTGAGTACATGTGCTCTGCCCCAAATCATACTGTTCAGCAACCTGGATAAAACTGGATTTGGGGTCCTGGTATCATCTGTCTTAGTAACCCCAAGACCACATCTTCCTTTCTTATCAAGAGAAGCACCAGCACAGAACCTGCTAGTTACCTAATTCAGCTAACTTCAGACCTTTCAATGATATACTTGCAAATCTTCCCACATTTCTTTCTCTTTAAAATGTGGAAAATTGGAGGCTTCCCTGGTGGCACAGAGGTTAAGAATCTGCCTGCCAATGCAGGGGACACGGGTTCAAGCTCTGGTCCAGGAAGATCCCACATGCTGTGGAGCAACTAAACCCGTGCACCACAACTACTGAGCCCTTGTGCCACGACTACTGAAGCCCACGTGCCTAGAGCCCGTGCTCTGCGACAAGAGAAGCCACCACAATGAGAAGCCCATGCCCGACAGCAAAGAGTATCCCTGCTGGCCACAACTAGAGAAAGCCCACGTGCAGCAATGAAGACCCAATGCAACCAAAACTAAAAATAAGTAAATAAATTTATAATTTAAAAAAATGTGGAAAATTGGGACTACCCTGGTGGCACAGTGGTTAAGAATCCGCCTGCCAAATAGAACTACCATATGACCCAGCAATCCCACTACTGGGCATATACCCTGAGAAAACCATAATTCAAAAAGAGTCATGTACCAAAATGTTCATTGCAGCTCTATTTACAATAGCCAGGAGATGGAAACAACCTAAGTGTCCATCATCAGATGAATGGATAAAGAAGATGTGGCACATATATACAATGGAATATTACTCAGCCATAAAAAGAAACGAAATTGAGCTATTTGTAATGAGGTGGATGGACCTAGAGTCTGTCATACAGAGTGAAGTAAGTCAGAAAGAGAAAGACAAATACCGTATGCTAACACATGTATGGAATTTAAGGGAAAAAAATGTCATGAAGAACCTAGGGGCAAGACAGGAATAAAGACACAGACCTACTAGAGAATGGACTTGAGGATATGGGGAGGGGGAAGGGTAAGCTGTAACAAAGTGAGAGAGTGACATGGACATATATACACTACCAAACGTAAAATAGACAGCTAGTGGGAAGCAGCTGCATAGCACAGGGAGATCAGCTCCGTGCTTTGTGACCACCTAGAGGGGTGGGATAGGGAGGGTGGGAGGGAGGGAGACGCAAAAGGGAAGAGATATGGGAACATATGTATATGTATAACTGATTCACTTTGTTATAAAGCAGAAACTAACACACCATTGTAAAGCAATTATACTCCAATAAAGATGTGTAAAAAAAAAAAAAAGAATCCACCTGCCAATGCAGGGGACATAGGTTCAATCCCTGGTCCGGGAAGATCTCACATGCCGTGGAACAACTAAGCCCATGCGCCACAACTACAGAGCCTGCCTTCTAGAGCCCGCAAGCCACAACTACTGAAGCCCATGTGCTTAGAGCCCGTGCTCTGCAACAAGAGAAGCCACCGCAATGAGAAGCCTACGCACCACAATGAAGAGTAGCCCCCACTCGCCGCAGCTACAGAAAGCCCGTGCACAGCAACAAAGACCCAATGCAGCCAAAGATAAATTTAAAAAATAAAATAGAATGTGGAAAATTGTCAAAGTGACTCATCACATGCAAAAATACCACTGATGTCACTACCCAAACAAGCAAATCAACTGTATCTGACAGTAGCAGCTAATCTTGAGGCAGAGGACAGTAACATTAAACACTTAATGAGTTTTTACTCATTCTTCACTCAAATATTTGGGTGTCTAGTATGTTCCAGGAACTGTTTTAGGTGTTTGTTTTATTCACTGATATATATCAAAGATCCAACCACCTCCCACCTACCCATCTATGGAACTTACTTTGGGGTGGAGGCGGTAGTGAAGACGGAGGAAGAAGATGGCAACAAGCATCTTTTTAGGTCCAATTTCTCTCATATTAACCAAAACATTAAAATTATAGTTCAGTCATGCTGTCATAAGTTTAGGAGGCATTGACAAGGACTTGATGCCAGAATTCCCTTTACAACAGCTACAGCAGTGACCTGACTTCTGCTTGATTTTTTCCACCAACTGGGAGCTCCCTGCTCCGCAGAGCTTGTTCCTGGCAGCTTCAGTTGTCCTTAAGCCAAAAGCTAGCTCCCTGTGCCTTCTCTATTTGGTCAAGCTGTGCCCCATAGAACACCTCAAAAATAAGTCTACTTCCTGCACATAATAGCCTTCCAAATTCATTAGATAGATTAGATAGATAGATATAACATTTTTTAAATCCATTCATCTGTCAGTGGACACAGGTTGATTACATCTTTTGGCTATTGTGACTTAATTTGTGGCCTAACATATTGTCTATTCTGGAGAATATCCCTTGTGCACTTGAGAAGAATGTGTATTCTGTTGTTGGGTAGAGCGTATGTCTGTTAGATCTAGCTGGTTTGTGTTGTTCAAGTCCTCTAGTTCCTTACTTCTGTCTGGTTGTTCTATCCAGTATTGAGAGTGGGATATTGAAGTCTCCAACTATTATTCTAGAACTGTATTTCTCTTTTCAATTTTGTCAATTTTTGCTTCATACATTTTCCCAGCTTTAATGAAGTATAATTGACAAATTGTATATATTCAAGGTGTACACATGATGAGTTGCTAGACATATACATTGTGAAATGATTACCACAATCAAGTTAAATTAACACATCCATCACCTTACATAGTTACCATTTAGCCTTTCAAATTCTTGAAGATGTTCTTTCTTCCCCAAAGTCTATGCTTATTCAAGCGAAATATTCACGTAGTGTCTTACGAAACCTCTGCCCTGTTTACCTTTCTTGACACTGGCCTTAAAGTGAGGTTCTCAGAACTGGACACAATGTTGATTTAACAAACATTTATATGTGCCAGGCATTATTCTGAATGCTCCAAATATTAACTCATTTAACACTCATAGCCACCCTTCACTGTAGCTACGCCCATTTTACAACGAAAGAAACAGGCACAGGGAGGGTGACTTACCCAAGATTACATTACTGGTAATTTCAGGTATAGTCTGACCAACTCAGTACAGTAATACTACCATCTCCAGAAGCTAAGTGTCAATTAATGTAACCTTAAGTTGCATTTTTTGGATAGGGGCAGAGTGTCATCAAGACAAGTGTCTTGAAGTATCTAATCAAAACGTTGTGCTGGGAGGGATTATGGCATAATAAAACCTGCATTCACACACCAGCTTCAGTCTGCTAAGCTGTGTGACTTTCGCCAATCATCACTTAGTCTAAGTTCCATTTTTTTCATCTAAAAAGGAGGCTAGGGGGCTTCCCTGGTGGCGCAGTGGTTGAGAGTCCGCCTGCCGATGCAGGGGACGCGGGTTCGTGCCCCGGTCCGGGAAGATCCCACATGCCTCGGAGCGGCTGGGCCCGTGAGCCACGGCCGCTGAGCCTGCGTGTCCGTAGGCTGTGCTCCGCAACGGGAGAGGCCACAACAGTAAGAGGCCTGCCCATGTACCGCAAAAATAAATAAATAAATAAACAAAAAGGAGGCTAGTACTACCACCACCTCTCATAATATTCCTCCC
This sequence comes from Stenella coeruleoalba, assembly GCF_951394435.1. Classification (NCBI taxonomy): domain Eukaryota; kingdom Metazoa; phylum Chordata; class Mammalia; order Artiodactyla; family Delphinidae; genus Stenella; species Stenella coeruleoalba. Next base: position 106,742,225 of record NC_137169.1, read on the forward strand.
TCTATATCACTTATACACCTTTGGATGCTTCTGTTATTGCATATCACATAGAACAAGTTCATCTTTGTTCGTTTTTGTGACCAACACCCAGCAAGGCAGATGGTGCCTTAGGAGGCCCCCAAATGTCTGCTAAGCTACAGACATTTGTTCTTGTGACAAAACTGTTATAAAAACCTTAAAATGTGCAGATAATAGCTGTTGTGATTAGAGGAAATAAGGTTAGTTTGACACCAGTTGGTCTTGGTGAATCTGTGTTTCTACTCCCTTGCTAAGGGCTTATAAACTGTTTAATAATCCTTTCTAGGCTTTTACACGGGATTGATAGAATGTATTGGTCTATAGTTTAAAATCTAATTATTCCCTGTTTGGGAAAGTTAGGGCTACATCTGCTTATTTCCAGGCTATTGTTCATAGGTTTTTCCCAGGTCACCAAGAGAGATTCTGCAGTTATATTTGCAAATTCTTTCAAAATCTTGAATCTAAGGACTTAAAACTCATGTACCCATCACTTGGCATTCTCTTATCTCTAACAATTTGAGCTTCAATGCAGCCTTTATGATGATTTTATGCCCCTTCCAGTATGAAGATCAAAGTGGTAACTTAGCCAAAGTTTGAGGGCATGACTGAATGGACCCAACCTTAATTCATGAATATGTGGCCTTGTATTACTTACCAGTTTATATATGTTTTCCGTCTCTTTGTCCACCACCAACAGTGAAGTCTGGTCTCCACCCTTTTTAATCATTTCCACCACACTGTCATGATCGAGGGACTCCACAGACTCGCCGTTGACAGCAACCACCAGGTCATTGTTCTTCAAGCCAGCCTTCTCTGCCGGACTTCCGGAATCTATGTCCTTAACGATTTGACCTACTCACCCCCACCAAAAAAATTAATAAAATTATCAGAAAGACCACTAAAAAACAAACTGAGGGATTTCTGCTGGAACCTAAGGCCCTTATAAAATAGATATAAAAGACATGCTGAGTACAACTCCTGTCCTTCCCACTGGCACCCTAGGATGTCTATACACATCCTATCCAGCCTCATTCTTTGGTCAGAACTCATTCCAAGAACAAACCCAGCCATTAATAATGAAAGGGTTTTAAAGAATGTTGTTACTAAAACATTCTAAAAGTGTTTGGGATTCAATCTTAACAAAATAGCATGCTCAGCAGTAAGAAGGGTCAGCAAAGTCCCAGGAAGTCAGTGTGCATACTCGTATCTGTACATCTTATGTAGAAGTTGCCGTAAAGAAAAAAGGGGGAAGGGAAGAATGATGAACAAAACCAAAGAATTCAGACCCTAGGAAACCCATGCTGGCATTTTCGTAGCAGTTGGGCAAATTGAGTTGTGAACGCGTTTGTGTGTGGACGCCACAAGGATGTGTCTTTAGCCTTATTCTCGTGACTTAAACTATCTTCACCGGATGCCTCCAGATCTCTCACACTTTTTTTTTGTCCTTCATTCAGTTTTAACAAGCTCCAGTTTCACTTTTCCAGCTAGCTGCTTGGCATCTCCAACTGGATAGCCCATAGATTCCTCCAATGTAATGTATTCAAACCAAAACTCATCTTGGCCCGTCTCCCTCATCTTGGTCACCTGTTAGTGGGAGCACCATCTCCCCAGGCACTGACACTTCGCAACTGATTCTTCCTCAGCATCCACTCCCCATGTCTAATCAGCCAAGTCCTTCAGTGCTACCTTAATATTTTTATACATCTCCTCTTCTCGAGTCCTAGATCCTCTACCTGAACTTCTACCTAAACTGCCACACCACCTTACCAGTTGCTCTCTCTGTCCTTAATGCTCCCCTTCTCCAATGCAGACCTGCCTCCAGATTCATCCTGATGCAATGTCTGACCGAGTCACTCCCCAGGGCAACAGCATGAACATGGGCTTTGGAACTAAACTGACCTGAATTTGATCCTAGCTGTACCACAACTAACTGTTTGACCTTATAGAAATTATCCTATCTTCTTCAGGTCCTCAATTTCAGCAATTCTTGCAGAATTATTAGGAGTAATTGAGATGTGTAAAGCTCCCAAGACACTGTAGGCTTAATTTTTCTTCTCTCTCACACTGTTCAAAAAACATTTAACTCCCCACTGACTATAGAAACAAGTCCAAACTCCTCAACACGCACTAAAGGTCCATCATTTCTCGCCGACCAAGCTTTCTAACTTGCTTTTCTGTGCTACACGTTAGATGCCAGTAAAACTGTGCCTGTGTTTTCCTGCTTTATTCACACAATCCTGTCTTCATGGACTGGCCTTCCTGTCCCCACTCCATCAGCTTGCCCAAATTGTATTCATACTACGAAGCCTGAGCTCAAGTGCTGCCTTTACTAAGAGGCCTCCCAGTACACTTTTAGTGAGAAAAACTTGCTCCAACATTGAATCTCCACAGTATTTTATCTGCCCTGTATTAAGGTGCTTCTCACCATCTACCTTCAGTTATGGACACACATGTCTTATCTCCTCTACTAAACAAGAGGCTTCTTGACTGAAGAATTCTTGTCTGATTCACTTGATATTCTCAAGGGCCCTGAGAATACATTTTTACATTATATGAACCAAATTAATGTTTCATAAATTAATATAAATATATGATTAAAAGAAAATAGCAACTTCTGGGTGAATAACAGTTCACATGGCCTGAACCTACATTTTTTTAATGTGTTCAGCTTCTGTAGGAGGACCTTAGTTCTTTCCTTATTGAATTATAAGAACCAGAAAGACTCCTGGTTCTCTTCAAGTCCCAGATCCCAACCCACCCTCTGCCTCAGACCTAGGGGTGTATTGGAGCTGCCTCACACCAGCTCATGAAAACACTTCTCAACTTTGCATTCTGTGACAGCATGTTGGTGGCTTGAAATCAGACATGGTGGGAGTATTTACACCACAAAAAACAACACATGCTACAAATTAGGGCTTTTTTTTTCCAGAGAGCCAATTTACCAGCATACTACTGCCCAGATCCAAAATTCTGCCTTATAATTCTGCTGTGGAAACCTAGGGATGCCCATCATCAGGCCCCCATATGCACGGAGTTAAACTGACCCAGCTATGCTTCCTAGTTTCTTACTACTTCCTTCATGAATCTGATGGGGGGTTGGGGGCCTAAAGGAACTCTGGAGTCAGACTGGGATGAGGAATTGGATGGTTACACTACCAGGTTTTCTGCTCTTCTAGTGCCTTACCTTTCTGTTCTGGGCCTGCCCTCAGATAGAAACCATAGCCATTGCTTCCCTTCTTCATCTCCACAACCCGGGGATGGTGGGGTAGCAGTTTCAAACTGGCTGTTTCTCTCTTGAATTTTATCTTCTGCTCACTATGGTGCTTGTCAGTTTCCTTGTCCACCAGCAGAAACATGACGCGGCTTCCGGACTTCTTCACCTGCAACAACATACACAGGTGAGGGCCAACGTAAATCTCCAAGAATGATGCTGGGAAATAGGAAAGTTTCTGTATCAAGGCACAGTCTATAGATTCAATAGGAAATATGAGATGTGAGGCCTGAGTTTAAGCTGTAATACTGTTTTCTACCACCTCACTGGTATTATGTATCTTCCCTCGTACAGTTGTTGTTTTTCGCCTTCTTAAGTATGACCTCACCCACACAGATGCTAACTGAACCCAAGTGAAAGCTGTGTACCCAGAAAGGTATATAGGTGAAGACTAGGAAAGGAGTTTGAAAAAGAAAGTAAAGGTCTACTTTGAAAGATCCTTCTACCAAGAGAAGATAAAGTTGGTCAATTTTCAAGGTTCTATATGACCCCAAAGGAAAACTTCTGCCGGACTTCCCTGGTGGTGCAGTGGTTAGGCATCTGCCTGCCATTGCAGGGGACACGGGTTCGAGCCCTGGTCCGGGAAGATACCACATGCTGCGGAGCAACTAAGCCCGTGTGCCACAACTACTGAGCCTGTGCTGTAGAGCCCCCAAGCCGCAACTACTGAAGCCTGCGTGCCTAGAGCCAGTGCTCTGCAACAAGAGAAGCCACCGCACACCACAACGAAGAGTAGCCCCCAGTCGCCACAACTAGGGAAAGCCCACGCGCAGCAACGAAGACTCAATGCAGCCAAAAATAAATAAATAAATTTATTTTTAAATTTTATAAGTATAAATTTATTTTAAAAAATCCTCTGAGTGTTTTCCATGTGTCATGGAACCATGCTAGACATAAGATTTGGGATATAACAGGTCTTCAAATACTCCCGATGTGTAGCTCAATATTCATCACCACACCGGTTATATCTTCGAGCTTGTATTAAAACATTTTAGTAACAGTGGCTCAACATTCACTTTATTATAAATTTAGTGGGGGATTCCAACCCCCTCTAAATTGGAATTAATTCCAATCAATTACAAATAAGATCCAAAAGATAAAGTTAATGGTTCTTTAGAACACTTTTCTTCAAGACAACGTGAAACTAGCAAAGGCCTTATTCAAGACAACATGAAACTAGCAAAGGCCTTATTCCAAAACCCTATATTAACACTTTATACCACTAGTGAGTCTGTTTGCTCTTAATACAAAGGGTTAACTTCCCATTATTATAGTCCTCCCATCATAAACTACCATTCCTGTCTTCCTGTCACTTCCAATGAGAGCAGAGTAAAAGATACGGTAAGAAAAGTACTCCTTTGGGATATACCTTTTCAACCACCTCCTCATGGGTGGCATCCTCTACATTCTCTCCATTCACTTCAATCAAGTGATCCTCAGCCAGGACTCCGGCTTTCATAGCCACACCTTGAGGTTTTATATCAATCATGCACACTCCCTTTTTACCTGAAAGAGGGTAACAGGTGGACAAGTGTCACAACTCCATTACACGGAAAGTCCAACAGCAAAGGGTTTTCTCCCAATAATACAATATTAGAACTTCAAATTTTAGGGCTAACTCCAATAGACTTTGGCTTCTGATTTAGAATGACAATTAGAGCTCATAGCGCAAAGCTTGACAGAGCCATTACTCAGTTGGCTTTTGTTGATTTGAATAGGATTTCTGAGCCCAACTGAATGCAAAGAAGCAATCTCAGGTGGCACTGGCTTCTTGAACCAGAAAGTACCAAATCATACCCACACTGCAGCCCTGTGTCATATTCCCTTTCTTTGCATTTGTAGAATTAGAAGTTGTCTGCTCCATTCTGTCCTCTTTAATTAATGCTATCACCAACCACCACAACCAGTGGGGTGAATAAATCTCACTGATGCAGGCTAAAGAGGGCAGAGGCACAGGAGGAGAGGAAAGCATCCACACAGTCATTGTGTATTAGTAGGTGGTATGATTTAGGTGCTTCTTAAAGAAATGCTGTCAGTTCTTTCAAGATATTAACATATCAGCCTAGGCAAAGGATAGCTTCATAATGACTACATAAACAATTGGCAAAGAATAACAGTAATTTAAACTCTGCTTCCTTAAATACTTAACATTTCTCCTGTTACCTTGCTATGTATTTGTCATGAAGAAAAAATTTTCTTCATAACGCTAACCTAAACCATTCACCATGGACATTACACAAAGGCCAGATGAGTAGAGTCTGAATTACAATTTCTTTTTCTTTCTTTTTTTTTTTTTTTTACCATTTTACTGATAACCAACCTCTGAGAAATGCCAAGCTTCCCTTGACCACCTACATCACTGTGTTTTAATAACTGACAAACTTGAGAAATACCTCTTATAGCTAGTTTATTTCTCTTGCTACAGGTTAAATAAGCCTTGGAAACTATTTTATGTTTACTATTGGTCTGCTGTTTAGCACTTACCAAGTTATGACCCACTATCAGTACCTCTCTAATACCAGAAAGAACAGGGAAGGAGCCACCTTAGAGGTGGAACCAAAAGGCTAACACAGCTATGGTCCCAACCTCAATGCCAGTAGAATCATTAGAAAACCATGGTCAACTGAGTGTGGGTCAGCCTGCAGCTCTGAAATTCTAGAAACAGAACTTCTAGTGTTTTCTGATGGTTGGGATTTCTCAAATCACTGTACCTCTCAGCTAGAGGTCAGGAAGTCACGTCAGAGCGTGGCCACAGCTGAGGGTACTATTTAAATGCCACAGGAGGGTGGGGATTTTTGCAGTGTCCTCAGCAACTGTAAGAGTGGCTAATACATAAATAGGTACTCAAGAATTTTTTGAATAAGTGACTACCTGGGCATTTTGAGAGATGAAAAGAGATATCATTCCAATTCAAGAGTGGCTATCGTGGAGAACCTCCCTTCTCTTGCCTCTTTTTCTCCATTCTCCCCTCCGTCTTTACCCACGAAGAAGCATCAACCCTCTAATCCTCTGACCTCAAAGGCTCAGACTGACAAACACTGGGGGACCGGAGTGCCCAGTGTCCCCCACACAGTGCTGCTGTGTCTTTGCACAACTGTGCAAAGCAAGGGAAAGGCCAGGGAGGGAAAGGGAGAGAGAGGCTGCTGTTGGATCTCCATAGCAACTGAAAATTAGTCAAAGGAGTCATTAACAGGGAACAGTATCTTTCTTCTGGAAAGCTGTTTGTCCCTGCCCCACCCTCAAGCTCACCTTGGACAGTTTTCAGAGAGAAGCCGTAGCTACTCCCCTCCTTCACCAGGTAGCAGAGCCGTGGCTGTGTCCAAGTCTGTGCCCCTCCATTCATTACAGAGGGCAGCTTCTTATCATTCAAACTCGACTCCTGACTTCGACCCAACTCTTTCAAATCTACTTGTTTTTTCATAGCTTTCTCATAAGAATCCCCATCCAGGACCAGTAAAATCACCGAATTCCCACTTTTTCTGACCAGATCCACAACCTAGGAGGAAGAAAGAAAAAGGTTAACTTTAACAATAACCCTCTATCAACCACCGGGGTGGGGGCCGGGGGAGGGCTCGCCATCTGGCTCATTATCTGGCCCTGGAGATTCTACTAGCTGACCCCTGACACCCGAATAGTTAGCCGATTGTGCCCCAGCCGTCTCTGCCCAGGCCCCTCCCGAGATCCAGATACAGATTAGGCTGGGCCTCTAGCACTACTGTAATAGCCCAACCCTAGCCCAGGGGACTTTTGTCTTTTTTGTTTGTTTGTGTTTTTTTGCTGTCGCGGGCCTCTCACTGTTGTGGCCTCTCCCACTGCGGAGCACGCGCAGGCCCAGCGGCCATGGCTCACGGGCCCAGCCGCTCGGCGGCATGTGGGACCTTCCCGGACCGGGGCACGAACCCGTGTCCCCTGCATCGGCAGGTGGACGCTCAACCACTGCGCCACCAGGGAAGCCCTAGCCCAGGGCACTTTTACTAGGACTGGTTCTTTGCAGGGACGAATGCTGCCCTAGAGCACAACAGGTCCTCCTGGGTCTATGCAGACAGCATAGTACAGTGAAAAGAGCACCCACTTAGAGGCAGACAGAATTGGGGTAAGGTCAGACCCTCCCCCATGTTCACTACATGCACACATTAGCAAGCTAAGGTGACTGAGCCCTCACTTCCTCATCTATGAAATAGTCATACGAACCTCATGAGTTGTGGTGGGGATTTAACAAAATAATGAATATGAAATTGCCTGGTATAGTTCCTTTCATGTAGCAAATATGCAATGCACATTAGACCTGACACTATTCAAACCTAGGAATAATTTTTACAGTTCTTGGTCAATCATGGGAGACTTGATTAGCCGGCAGAATATAGCTGTAAAGCTGTCCTGCCTTGCCAGTGGCAGCCAGGAAGGCTCCACTGACCCCCAAAACTAGAATCAGCAGAGATGTGGGGGCTGAAGAGATCCTAGAAGAAGAAGAACCCCAAATGTCCCATTTACCTGCGTATGCTCTTTCTTGTCCACAAAGACACCATTGATCCTAAGAACTCTGTCTCCATCCTGGAGACCTGCCTTCTCTGCTGGGCTACCCTTCTCAACCACCCGGACCAGGTGGCCATCAGTGTCCTTCTCAATTCGCAGGGAGAAGCCATAGCTTTGCCCTTCCTGTTTAGACAGCTTGCATTCTCGGGGGTTGAAGGTGGAGGCCATTTCTGTGATGAAAAACAAATGGGTAAATCCACAAGACAGAAAATCTAACTGGGGTGAGAAATCTGTCCTCCATCTCCTATACCTCTATTCTTCTGTCACACCAAATCCAGACTGTTCAGGTAGCAACATTCGGGGTATAGGAAGCCACCTTCCAGGACTTGCTAGTGACTTCTAAATCTATTTCTCCCCAAAGATGACCTTTCACGTGAATTTCAGACCCATGTATTCGGCTAGGTACTGGACAGAGATGCTTCCGTTTCAATAGCTGCAAAACCAAATTCCCCTTTGTCCCCTGACCAAAAGAAATTAGTTCCAAATACATTACCTAAAAATTTTAAGAAAATCCAAGTCTACTTTCATTTAAATATTTGAAGAGCTTGCCAAGTTCTGGGCATTGAAGATAAATCTGTGGACAAGACAGACCTATACTTTGCCTCTCATATCAGGGAGAACATGTTTCTACAGAAACACGTGATGAATGATCTACTAGGGAAGAATAGCGTGATAAGGGAGAATATAACAGAGTGTCTTGGTAGTAGGGAATGGGGTGGGAAGAATTAAGAATGGCTTCCTGGAGAAATGACTTTTCCAAGAGCTGAAGAATTAGTAAGAGTGGTGAGGTGAGACAAGATAAGGAAGACTTCAAACAATTAAAAATCAGAGAAGCCAGGCCTGAGAGCTGACCTGGTACATTGGAAACAGATAGAAAAGTGGTTTCTAGAACACTGAAGTTCTAGTCAGAACAGAGTGGGGATGCCCGACAGAGAGAGGATTCCTGCTGCCATGTCAGATCTCTCCCTCCTGAAGCGCTTCCGTTTCCACCCATTCTGCCCCTCCTTTCACCCCATTGCAAGAGCAAGGCTCTGGGCCACAGGAGGAGGAAAGGAAAAGTGTGAAAACCAACAGGCACCCAGTCATTAAGGGTCAGATTCCTGCTAGGCACAGGGAACTATATTCAATATCCTGTGATAAAACATAATGGAAAATAATATGAAAAATATGTATAACTGAATCACTTTGCTGTACAGTAGAAATTAACACAACATTGTAAATCAACTATACTTCAACAAAATTTAAAAAAAAAAAGATTCCTGCCAGGGGTCCCCAACACCTCCTGGCTTAAGCACTTGAGAATAGAGGCCAAGAACTGCTGGTGCAGAGCAGAGCCCCGAGAGCAGTAGGCTAGACTCTGCTGGTTAATCTGCCTGCACGGCAAGCCCTCACGTTCCCCTCGTCACAGCTCCCTCCAGTAACTCAGAATAAACCATCCGTTTCTCCCGGAGGGACAGGAGCAGATGATCGCACAGGGTATGGGGGTGGAGGGCGGAGGAGAGACAGCAAAGTGCTCCAGGCTCCCGAGAAGCCACGCCATGGTGACTGGAGGTGGCCACCTCTGACTCCGGGCCCACAGAAACATACAGTACAAATGGAGCAGAAAGCCTCCCACGGCCCGATCCCTGGGCTATTGCAGGGTCTGGCAGCCGAGCCACCAGGGGCATGAATGACTAAGAAGCCAAGGAAACAAGAATGGACAATGTTTCCACACTAGTCTATATAAAATAGATAACTGACAAGAACCTACTGTAGAGCACAGGGAGCTCTACTCAGTACTCTGTAGTGGCCTATATGGGAAAAGAATCAAAAAAAAGAGGGGATATATGTATATGTAAAACGGATTCACCTTTGTCGTATACCCAAAACTAACACAACAGTGTAAATCAACTATACTCCAATAAAAAAAATTTTTTAATAAAAAAATAAATAGACAATGTTTCAAGTGATCTCTTATGAGGGCCTGAGGCCTAAGCCCACCCCAATGAGGATCAAGGGCAGAGAAAAGTGAAACCACAGTCACCACGATCACCGTCCACACCTGGGAGAGCATTGCAGCTCTGTCTTATCATGACCAACCTCCAGGAAGATGCTGCTTTGGGAGGAAAGGGGGAAAGTAGGGAGTTAGGGGAGGAGAGGGCAGCGCCAGAGTGGGGCTTCCTCACATGCAGGAACCTGTGTGTGGCCCCTCTGACTCTGACCCATGACTTTTCTTTCTACTGATCATCTAGCCTGCAAGCATTCCGTTTTCCAACTGGAATCCACATCTATGTCCAAACGTACCCCTAGATCCCTATCAGCTCTCAATTTCATAGGCCTGAAAAGCCTTGAAGGGAAAAAAAATAAAAGCCCTCTGAAATTTGGAAGTATCAATAATTATAGAGAAACCTCATCCAAATCCTACAAAATTTGAAACATGTCCTTAAAACTATTCAAAATTGGGCTTCCCTGGTGGTGCAGTGGTTGAGAGTCCGCCTGCCGATGCAGGGGACGCGGGTTCGTGCCCCGGTCCGGGAAGATCCCACATGCCGCAGAGCAGCTGTACCCGTGAGCCATGGCCGCTGAGCCTGCGCGTCCAGAGCCTGTGCTCTGCAATGGGAGAGGCCACAACAGTGAGAGGCCCGCGTACCGCAAAAAAAAAAAAAAAATTCAAAATAAGGGCTATTAGATGCTATGTTTTCATCAAGAGATGAGTATGTTTCTGATCAGCATATGAATGCTCGTTTCTAAGGTACCCACCCCTACAATTCAGCCCTCTCACACTCTGCAATGGCAACCACAGGATCTTACTCTTTTTCTCAAGGATGGAAGATGAATCCTCCTTGCTCGTAGGGCGGTCCAGTGTTTGGGGAGAGAAGAGACAAAGTTTTCCTGTATCTCAATAGAGACCTGAAAGTCTGATATACAAGGAAACACAAATCCCTGTTTCTGGGCAAAATCTCAAGTTGTTTGTGTGTTTCTTTCTTTCTTTAAAGTTTCAAACAGCCAGACAGTAATCACTCAGATCTGCACTTATGTCTTTGAAGCCTCAGGTGTTCGAGGTCAGAGTTTCTTTTCACATCTATGGTTGAAGCACAGAGAATTAGAGGCAGTTCACACCGATAAAAATACTGATAGAAATGCTACCACTCTGGGTGGGAAACAGCTGCTGTCCCCAGGCCCAGATTACATCCTTCCACCCTGTCTGCTCTTGCCACAATTCAGCCACTAAAGGATTAATGCTGCCCCCCACACCAAACTGATGAAATATTTAACACCTTCAACTGTACCGATAGAGAAAGCTGATCAAAACCCCCAAAGCTTGGCCTTACATAGGGCCCTGAAACTGTTTGTTTCCTGTGCCATCTTGTAGAGAGACAGTTCAACTAGGAATCACGAGGGCTGGGCTCTGGTCCAGCTCCAGTCCTGGGTTTGTCTAGTCCACAGCCTGGTTTACACTGGCCCCTAAATCAGGGCTGGCATCAGTCACTTTAGCAAGACTCTGTCACTGCACCATGATAAGGATGCCTGGAACTCTGGAACACAGGGCCTAACTAGGAAGGATCTCTGTATTTAAGGATACTGTTTCCTGTTTCTTCCTCCTTTTCTTGCAAATCAAAACCACAGTGAGATATCATTCACCTCACACCTGTCAGAATGGCTATCATCAAAAAGACCACAATTAACAAATGTTGATGAGGATGTGAAGAAAAGGGAACCCTCGTACACTTGTTAGCGGGAATGTAAGTGGGTGCAGCCACTAAGGAAAACAGTATGGAGGTTCCTCAAAAAATTAAAAATAGAACTACCATATGATCCAGCAATTCCACTCCTAGGTATATATCCAAAGAAAATGAAAACACTAATTTGAAAAGATACACACCCCAATGTTCATAGCAGCATTATTTACAATAGCCAAGATATGGAAGCAACACAAGTGTCCATCAACAGAAGAATGGATAAAGAAGACGTGATACACACACACACACACACAAACACACACACACACACACACACACACACAATGGAACACTACTCGGCCATAAAAAAGAATGAAATTTAGCCATTTGCAACAACATGGATGGACTTGGAGGGTACTGTGCTTAGTGAAATAAGTCAGACAGAGAAAGACAAATACTGTATATTATCACTTATATGTGGAATCTAAAAAGTAAAACAAACAAATGAATTGTTTGTTTGTTTAAAACAGACTCACAGATACAAACTAGTAGTTACCAGTGGTGAGAGGGAAGGAGGGAGGGGCAAGATAGGGGTAGGGGATTAAGAGGTACAAACTACTATGTATAAAATAAATAAGCTACAAGGATATATTGTACAGCACAGGGAATATAGCCATTATTTTATAATAACTTTAAATGGAGTACAGTCTATAAAAATCTTGAATCACTGTTGTATACCTGAAACTAATATAATAGTATAAATCAAATATACCTCAATTTTTAAAAATTAAAAATAAGTAAGGTAATAGTTTAAAAAAAAAAAAAAGGATACTGTTTGCTATTTCTTCAGCCCCCACCCCCATCTTCTGCTTCTTGAGAATCCAGAGATCAGAACCCTATGGTGGAGAGATATGCAATCAGTGAAGGCCTATGGATTTCCGTAATATCATATCAGCGATCATCTGATTGAGGCTGGAGTCCATCAAACCCTCAGCAGGCCTTACTCCACAGTTCAGACAGCCAAAATAAAATACTGGAAATGGAAGAAAGCTCTAACCATTTCTGAGCTCTGGGGGAAAAAGTCAATTTTTGGCAACAAAGTTGCTTGTCTGTGGGAAGAAGAACAAAGTGCTGGTGGGCAGGAAAGACTCAGTGGTGAGAGGCAAAGAGATTTTTTTAATCAAACTTTATTATTAATCATACCTTTAGACCCCACCTTCTTCTAAAAGGATTCGATTATTGCTACCAGGAAAGGCAATAATATATCCAAGGTCGAGAAGAAAAAATAGGTACATTTTAGAAGTTAGGAACTCTAGCTAATGACAACAGAGGAGGGTAGGTAGGACCTGTGGATGTGACCAAAGAAAGAACTGAAGCCACTGGGTTATTTTCCACAGGAGAAAAAATAGCTGGTGGGACCCAGGGGACTCTCCCAAGGCCAAGGTAGCCAAGGTCTCCCGGCTCCAGGCAGCCATCGACACGGACCCATACACGATCCGAGTCAACACCCACCCTCCCCAGCGGTGCCGCACAGAGCCAGGAGTCCGGGCAGGAGCTGTTCCTGAGAGGAACACAACCACAAACGTGAGACTCAAACAGCCAGAAGGGTTCAGCTTAATTGGCCCAGGCTAAGAGGAAGCCTCATTTTCCCTTCAGTTTGTGTGTTTGGGGCTGGAACCTACAGGACCTTCCTCAGCAGGGCTACTTGGAGAAAGAGTGAGACTCCATTTCAGTTGATTCCCACATCAGTGGGACTTGTAGTGAAGCTTGCCTGCCTTGTCACCCGGCACGTCAGAGAGTCCCCTGTTCCACGACAGGTGCTGTAAATGGAAAGGTCCCATTAAAAAATACCATGGGCGTGAAGGCTTTTAAGCCCCCACCCCGTACCCCTCCAGTGCAGGGGAGGGCTAGGAGTGAAGGGATCTTAAAGCCACTTAGCTCATCAAAAATCCATGATCTCCTGAGAAATATTTGAGAGTCTCAAGGTCAGTGGGAACCTGACAAGAACACAAAGCATCTCCCAATACAAAATGGAGCACAGGGTTCTCCGAATTATTTCCTGCTCTAAAGCAGCGTTATTTGTCTAACTCCTGTAAGCTTCCAGGTATTATTTTGTAAAAGAATCCTGAAATTGCTATAGATCAGCTAACACACAAGCCAGGGAAGAGCAAATTCTTCTGAGGAAGGAAAAGACAACTCCTGGGAAAGCGAAATCAGAAAGAATTCGAGGATATTTATTCGTCTCCTCAGCCCTGGGAGCTGTCTACCCAAAGTCAGCAGCTGGTTTCATCTGAGGGAACAGATCTACTTAGTTGACAGTGTAAATCTATAGCCCATCAGGTGATGCCAGTAATAATAAATCACGTTACCGTTTAAAAACTCACCATATGTCAGGCATGCTACATTATCTCATTTAATCCTCACAATCACCTTACAAATTTAATCTCAATCCCAGCGGGCCCACAGAATCACCTGCAGAGATTTATAAAAACAGATGCTTAAACCCCACCTCAGATCTACTGACTCAATCCAGGCTTGAAACCTGAACATAAGCATTTTTAGAATCCCCACGAGTTCAAGAAACTAGTGATCAAAACCACCCTTTGCTGCTCCCAGCTTCCCTTCTCTCCCCTCAGTCTTGGGATAACACCCTCATGGGTCAGAGAAGAATGTCAAGGTTGGGTGAAGTATTAACAGCTACCTTGAGCTCACCTTTACTCAACTTGAGAAACCAAGGTGGCAGCCTGGTTAGGAGAGGCCCTCAGGATCCAGCCCTGCCCACAGTCCTGCCCGGCCAACAGCATGGAAGTTTGTGGCAACCTAAAGGCTGTGACCCTGCCTCCCTCCCCACGTTCTAGCTCTGAGCCAGGAAACAGAATCCAGCAGCTGAAAACAACCTTTAACAGCTCCCGTGGTCTCTTTGTCCAAGGAATTAAGTCTGAGGGGGCCCTCCCCTGGCCAGCAAACCTAACCACCCAAAGAGCTGAGGCCATTTCTCCTCCTCCATCACGCTATGGGTGGAAACCCAAGCTCCACTCCTGTCTGAGGCCAATCAATTAGATTCTCCAATTAGCATATGGAAGTGGGTGCAGATTGTTTGGGATCGTGCACACAGGCCCCTCAAAATTCTACTGAACATCAAGAAGACACATTACCCCAAATGCGATTTCATTTGTCCATGCCACAAATATTTGCCTCACACTTATACGCAAAACACTGTTAAGTGGTTGATGGAATAAAGTGAAACAACAGCTCCATCCTCAAGGACTTTATAGTTAAATGGGGGTGAAGGAAACGTTTTAGGACAAAAAGAGCTACCACTATGAGCAGAGTATCAATGCCATGAGACCTACAACATGGGACAAATTAAGGAAAGCTTCACTAATTAGGTAGGATTTGATTTAGACATTGACAACAGATAGGTAGGATTTCAACAGGTACAGAAGTAGGGAGAGAACATTCTAGCCACAAAGAATAGTGTGGATCTCAGCCATGGAAGTGGGAAAGTTCTTGGGTATGGTCAAAGAAGAGCTAAAACTCAACGTGACTGAAGGAGAGCCAACAGGGGGACAGCCAAGATGTCCTTTTGTCATGGATAACAAGTTAGACTGTAAAGGCCTCGAATACCAGCCCAAGGGATCTGGCCTTAGTTTGGTGGTCAGGGACCACACAAAGGTTATAAGCAGAGGAAGGACAGGATCAGAGTTGGGCTCCAAGAGGGTTGGCCTGAAGCAAAGACATACTGGAGGTAAGTCAAGAAAGAGGCTCTTGTAATGGTCCTACTCACATGCAACGAAGGCCTGCCCCAGCCGGCAGCTGTGAGAATAGAATGGAGGTGACAGAGGTGGAGGAACTACAGAGAGGACTGAGTGACATGTGGTATTAACTCTTCAATCCTGTCCTCTCAGATTTCTCCATGCAGAGATGGCCTCAGACAGGACAGGTACAACACAGATGTCCAAAATATTTATTTACAATGACCGTGGCTAGTGTCCAGGAAATACAAGAGGTCCCTATTCCTCTCCCTAATTACTGGTTACCTCACTCACGTACAGTTTTGCTGTGGGTTCAAGAGGTCTCGTTGCACAGAGTGGTACATGCACAATTCAGTCTTCTAAGGTCACCACTCAGTGTGAACGTAGCTGTGCTTTTGGCTCCTCTGAGCTCTGAGTTGCCAGGATACCCTAATTCTGTGGCCATCTTTTCATTCTGTCTGTTTCCCCATAAGTGGTATACTTTCCCTGGATTTATTACCCTTGCTCAGTTTTTTCTACTAACCACCCTTGATACCTTTCCTAGACTCCCCTTCTGTATGGAATCAGTTTTGTCACTCCCAAAATTTCTATGTTGAAGCCTTATGACTGTTTGGAGATAGAGCCTTATAAAGAGATAATTAAGGCTAAATAAGGTCACAAAGGTGGGGCCTGGCATCTTTATAAGAAGACACAGAAGTGCATGTACACAGAGAAGAGGCCATGTGAAGACACAGTAAGAAGGCCACCATCTGCAAACCAAGGAGAGAAGCCTCAGGAGAAACCAACAATGCTGGCACCTTGATCTTGGACTTCTAGCCTCTAGAACTGTGAAGAAATAAATTTCTGTTTAAGCCACATGGGCTTCTGTTATTCTGTCATGTGGTATTCTGTTACAGCAGCTCAAGACTTAATACATCTTCCAAGTAATGCTGCCCACTTGGGCTGGGTGTTAGAAAGGAAGAGGTAAAAAAAAAAAACCCAAAACACAAAACCCCACAAGTTCATGCCTTGGTGACTGGCATAAAAATTGTACCATTAAAAGATGATGCTGGAGACTTCCCTGGTGGTGCAGTGGTTAAGAATCCACCTGCCAACGCAGGGCACACGGGTTCAATCCCTGGTCCTGGAAGATCCCACATGCCGCGAAGCAGCTAAGCCCATGAGCCACAACTATTGGGCCTGTGCTCTAGAGCCCACGAGACACAACTGCTGAGCCCATGTGCCATAACTACTGAAGGCTGCGTGCCTAGAGCCCATGCTACACTACAAGAGAAGCCGCCGCAATGAGAAGCCCGCGCACCACAACGAAGAGTAGCCCCTGCTCGATGCAACTAGAGAAAGCCTGCGCGCAACAACGAAGACCCAACGCAGCCATAAATAAATAAATAAATAAATAAATAAGTAAAAATAAAAAGATAAAAGATGGTGCTGGGACTTCCCTGGTGGACCAGTGGGTAAGACTCCATGCTCCCAATGCAGGGGGCCTGGGTTCGATCCCTGGTCAGAGAACTAGATCTCACATGCATGCCACAACTAAGAAATCCACATGCTGCAACTAAAAGATCCCGCAGGCCACAACAACGACCCAGTGCAGCTAAAATGAATGAATGAATGAATAAATAACTAAACACTAAAATAAATTTAAAATATTAAAAATTAAATTTAAAAAAATGATGGTGGGCTTCCCTGGTGGTGCAGTGGTTGAGAGTCCGCCTGCCGATGCAGGGGACATGGGTTCGTGCCCCAGTCCGGGAAGATCCCACATGCCGCGGAGCGGCTAGGCCCGTGAGCCATGGCCGCTGAGCCTGTGCGTCCAGAGCCTGTGCTCCGCAACGGGAGAGGCCACAACAGTGAGAGGCCCGCGTACCGCAGAAAAAAAAAAAAAAAAAAATGGTGTAGTTATGAGGAATGAGATGGCAAAGTCAGTTTGAGTTAGTTTTACATCAGAGGACTTGGCAGAACATCCTGCAGGTAGACAGAAGTGTGGGCCTGGAGCTCAGGAGATGATGGACTAGAGTCCTCATGGCAGTGCTCGGTGACACAAGGGAGTGAGAACATGAAAGGAAGAGAGCTGAGGATAAAGCCTTGCATGATACCGACATCTAGGCGACAAGAAGACGAAGCTGAGAAGGAATGATCAGAAGGCCAAGATTTTACAGTCCAAGCTAAAAGAAGAATTTCAAGACAGGATAGTTAACAATGCAAAATGATGCTAAGAGGTAAAGAGAATGAAAACAGAAAATGCCCTTAAGTTTAGGAAATGCAAGTTCAGGACAGATAAGGGACTAAGAAGCAAGTGAATACTAGTAAATAACAGAGGCCATGAATAAAGTTACATCTTGAAACAGATAAATGAGAGAGTTGGGATAGCAGCTTAAGGGGAAAGCAGGGTTGGGGGATGGTTTTATTTTTAATGTTTGTATATCAAGGGATGATATAGAGAGCACAGCAAATGGGTTTGGCCTTGATGAGATGGAACACCTCTACCGAGGCAGGAGAGAAGTGGAAAAAATGAGATAAAGAGGAAGACAAGGTCAATTTACCAAGAAAAATCAGGAACTTCAAGAATGTGGACCAAAATCTCCACTGAGCTCAAACTGATAAATCCATGAAGGTGGCCAGGAGAGGATGGTGGGTTAGCTGTACTTACCACCAAAAGACAGCTGCTATGAGGAGATAAGAGCCCAGTGTGCCAGACCTTCCAATCTCTCAAGAGAACCTGGAAGTCTAGATTTATGCAAAATGTCTCCATTTTTAAAATCTGGCAGCTATTTCAAAGTTTTAAGAAACTTCACATAAAGTAACAGACTTGAATCCCTGGACGGGCAGGTTATAACCCTGGCAAAAAGGCTACCCAAAGCCGAAGCGTTGTTTCACTATGATGAGTCAACACGTTGAATAAAAATTTCTAAGAAACAACGTAGGCTAAATATATTTCTTCATTAGAGAGATAAACAGATCTCACGCATTTATAGCAGAACAATCAGCATGGTTTCTCATGGCTTTTTCTCACTATAATATTTAACAAGAATAGAAGGAGAAAGTGGTAATTTTTACCCCAAGTTGCAGCGTGACATGTTTACAAACAGAAGGCTAGGAGGTGAGGGTTTCTATGTTCACAGT
Organism: Stenella coeruleoalba; assembly: GCF_951394435.1. Taxonomy (NCBI): domain Eukaryota; kingdom Metazoa; phylum Chordata; class Mammalia; order Artiodactyla; family Delphinidae; genus Stenella; species Stenella coeruleoalba. Next base: position 106,760,584 of record NC_137169.1, read on the forward strand.
GAGCCCAGAACTCATTAGAATGTGAGACAGTGGGGCCAGCGTGAATTTCGAGGAAGAGAAACCACAAGTGTCCCCTGGGAAAGATGAAGTGCTGCAGGGACTGGCTGGGCAGGATGAATGGGGAGAAGGAAGAAGAAGGGGCTGAGGGAGGAGTTTTGCAAATTAAGGGGTTGACACAGGAAAAGTCTTCTAAGATGATGTCTAGAACAGAGTAGTTTCCAGTTAACAAAAAGTCTAAAGTGGCCATATAGGTATGCAGCTGATGTGAAGGGAGTTTGTATTTTTATTTCCATCTTCCCTCAGCATTCTAGTTTGGGTAAATACATTAGAAAGAACAAGAGTTTTAAAGCCAAACCCACTTTTGGATTCCGGTGTCACCACTTGCCAGCTGTGAGAACATGAGTGACTTCCTTAATTCTGAGCTGGAGATAGAAATACTCCTAAAACAGGAAGTGCATATGGACGCAGCAAAGATTACTGAAGGTGGATCATGTAAAGCAATCTAAGCATAGCATCTGGAGCAGAGAAGCCCACTCCAGGTGCCCCACCTTCCCTGCTCTCCGGTGAGAGTCCTGAGTCAATGGGAATCCCATTTCCTGTGAGGACATTTGAGCAATCTTCCTGATTTTCCTTTTGAAGCAGTCAAGAGATTGAGTAATGCACTAAGGATGGGCAGGAATCTTGACTGTCAGGTCAGGGATTCTCTATCTCCTCACTCTGGACCACCTCTGCAACGTTAGTTTTAGCTGCTGAAAAGTCAGGGCTGAGATTTTGTTCTCCATGAAATCAAGCTCAAATAACAAACTCAGATTTCCCTAAACCCAGAAGTATCATGTAAGTCTGAAAGCTAGGGAATTAAAAAATACAACCAAATGCCATATATCGAGGAGGTATAAGATTCCAGGCAGCTTTTACAGAACTAAGCTGACCAGAGAGTCCCAACACCTGGAGCAGATGAGCTCTAATAGATGTGAGTACAAGATACACCAGCCAAGGGACCCAAGGGACAGAAAAACGTGGAGAAGATGGAGTGAGGGAAGCACACCTGATATACGGATGTATGGGTGGATCATGGTCACCAGGGAGTGATGAGTGAACAGGTTCACTCACCAGACAACATCACTGGATTTCCAAAAGATTAGAGAAAGGATGTGGGATAAACAGCATTCTTCTTAGAGAGGGAAAATCAGAAGGGCACTGTCATCAGTGACAGTCAGGTGCAATGACCACCGTCAAGAAAGAAAATGCCCCAATATTGTCTTCTTTGTCTCCCAAAATCCAGGATGTAGCCGATCATTCTATAAATACAGTAACCATACAGCTGTTAGTCACAAGTACTCTGGACCCACCACCATGTTATCTAATAGTTAGGAATCAATGGTGCAGTCATTATCAGACCACAAAGAAAACATAGCCTCTCCTCACAAGGCGCTTATGTAACCCACACCTGAGCCATGAAAAACTAAACAGTGAAGACTTAGCAAGACAGTGGGGAATAATGTTTAATCCTAGTTACTGCAACTGGGGAAGGATATTTGTATAACCCAGGATGTAACCATAGAGTAAATTATTTCTGTTTCATTGAGGCATGAAGAGAGGGGAAGAGAGGGCAGGAACTCTCGGGTAACATTCAACTTGAATGTGACTCACTTTGCACTAAACTCCATGCTGGTTTATAAAACACTTTGAACTTCAGCAAGGAGGAAGCTTGACCAGGCATGTCTGCACATCGTGCCCTTGTGAGAAATGCTGCCTCTTCAGCATTTACATGCATCCATGTCATAAGTAAGACAAAGAAATCACTAGACTTTTGTTGGAAAAATACAACTGGTGGAGACTGGTGATGTTAAGTCAGCAACTGTAGATGGTGAATTCCCTACAACCATCAGCCCTGATCGAGGGGTTCCAGCCCTGATCAAGGGGTTCCAGCCCTGGGTCAGGAATATCTGCCTTCTATCAAAGCCTGCCTCAGAGCCTCGGGACATACTGTTTCTTCCAACAGCATAAAAGAAATCCTAGTATAGCTCAGCTGGTGTTGACAGACGTCTTGAGTTAGGAGAAGATAAATGCAATTCAATTTCATCCTTCTTCAAAAATATTTTACCTAGAGCAGATCTAATATCTTTGCTGCAGATTATATTTAAGCCACCTAGATTCCTCCTTTGAAAAGCAAGAGGTATGGGGGACTTCCCTGGTGGTCCAATGGTTAAGAATCCTTCTTGCAATGCAGGGGACCCCGGTTCGATCCCTGGTCCGGGAACTAAGATCCCACGTGCTACAGGGCAACTAAGCCCACGTGCCACTACTAGAGAGAAGCTCATGCCTGTACCACAACGAAGCGAAGAGCCCACACACTGCAAACAAAGATCCCGCATGCTGCAACGAAGACCTGATGCAGCCAAAAAATAAATAAATAAATATTTTTTAAAAAGAAAAAAAGCAAGAGGTGTGGAAATTCAAACACTCAAGTTTATTAATTTTAAATGATTAGTGTCAAAGACAGAAAAATAAGTAGGGCTCCAAAATATGTTTATGCTAATTATACTTTCCCACTGTGATGGTTACTGTTTGGTCTTAGGTAGCCATAGATTCCAAGTGTGGGAAATTAATGAAATGTGTTCCAATGGAGAAGGGTGATCATAGGACCAGTGAGTAATTCTTATTTCTCATCTATGATAAGGAACAGAATCTGCTTATCTTGAAGTTCATTTGGGCTGCTGGTACTAAATGTTGCTTCCCCCTACCCACGCATCATGAATGATACCTTGTCCTACATGGTAGGACTCTTGGTTGGAGTTCAAGACCTTCCCCACTCCACTTGCTTATCTAAGAGTTCTGCAAGTTGGGAAAGAGATAAAGTCGATATCGTGTGGACACAGGGGTGCCCTCGGAGAAAGGATATCCTTGTGCTGCTGATAGAACTGGTACCTGAAAATAGCCGAGGGTTGGCTGGAACAAGAGTATCTCCCAAAACTGGCGTCTTGTTTTACAAGACCCTTTGAACTTGCATTTCTGCACTCTCGCTCTTTTCCTATGTATCCAGCCTCTAGGTTCTCCCAGCCACTGCCCCAAGACAAATTTCCTGATCTTACTCTCACCATGTTAGTCTCTAAAAACACCATTTAAGGGCTTCCCTAGTGGCGCAGTGGTTGAGAGTCCGCCTGCCGATGCAGGGGACACTGGTTCGTGCCCCTGTCCGGGAAGATCCCACATGCCGCGGAGCGGCTGGGCCCGTGAGCCATGGCCGCTGAGCCTGCGCGTCCGGAGCCTGTGCTCCGCAACGGGAGAGGCCACAACAGTAAGAGGCCCGTGTACCGCAAAAAAAAAAACCAAAAAACAAAAAAAACATTTAAGAACCTAAAGTCCAGACTCCTTTCTCAGGCTTTGAGGTTCAACATAATCCAGCCCGACTCCATCCCCCTCTGCTCCCCAGCGATACCAAACTGGCCCACGTGCGGTCACCCACACCCAGCCTGCCCTTCGCTCACACCACATGCTCTGCCTGAAATACTTGCCCCCACCCTCCGATTATTTATTTATAGTAGGTCACATTTTTTCCAAGTGAATGAATTCAAGACCTATTCAAGGCTCAGTTCAAATTTTAGGTCATATAAATACAAATCCTTCCCCAACCACCACAGTCTGAAGGAATCACTCCAGCCTCTAAATTTCAAGTACCATTTATATAATCAACAACTTACATTGAGTACCTCCTACGGAGGCTGAACCCAGATTAGACACTGCTCTGCCCTCACAGAGCCCAGAGTGAAGTGGAGAAAGTTATAGACACAACTACCAAACACGGGTGCTGGAATACGGAAAAGAAAATGTTTGTTATCGTTATACACACTTACTGAGCTCCTGCTAGGCTCCAAGGGCCAGCCTAGGTTACCTTTTATGAGTTCTCATTTAATCTTAATGGTCCATTTTACAAGAAAAAAAGTCCCTGAAAATATAAGTTGGTTTCCCATAGCTATTTGAATAAGCAACAGAACCTGGATTCAAACCCAGTTGAGTTCGGGTTCCTCCACCCAGCCTCTCAACCTTGAGGGCTGTGTTAGCGAACCCAAGTAGTTAGACTTGGAGGGGGAAGGCATCCCAGGCAAAAGGAGTAGCACAGGGATGTTCAGGGATGGTGACTGGTTCCCAAAGCCCAGAGAATAGGCATATGTTGAACGTCAGAAGCAGGTCAGGTTAGACTGGGAAGCACTGTAGACTCAGTTCTATAGACTACAGAGGAGCTTCGGTGTTTATGTCCTGTGAGGCTTGGCCATCTCAGACCACAGCTGCCATTGAGCTGACGAGGGGCTCTCTTTCATATTTATCAAAACTCCTTCCCACTGCCTGGGTTCCTTCCTTCCCTGGGGTCATGCCTGTCATAAAGCTGTCTGAAGATCATCAGGATAGTAGCACTTAAGGTGCACAAGACACTGTGAGCTTCTCCAATCTCATCCTCATTAAGAACTAGGTTCTATTACGCCCATTTGACCGATGAGGAAATAAGAGAGGAAGAATACATCTGCTCTGGAATTCAGGTTTCTGATTTTTAATCATTTAGCCATGATACCCACCAGGCAAAGAGATTATCATGAAGGGCCAAGGAAAGGCATTGCTGAGATCTCGAGGAAAATACATCTAGCTCTACCTTGCTACTCTCATCAAACTCCTATGCAACAAATGTGAAAATCATTTAACCAAGGTGTGACCGGAGACACCCATTCCCACCTGATCAGATCCGGGACCTTAGATGCCTGAGAGACTATCAGAGTTCTTCAGCCCGTCTTTGATAAGAGCATTTTATCCAAACATATTGACTCTATGCCTGTAGCTCCCTCCCTGCCACACTAACTTCCATTTATCATAATAGCTAAGCATCTACTCTACGCCAGGTATTGTTCTAAGAACTGGTATTACAGCAGGTAACACAAAGGACAAGACCCCTGCTCTCTTGAAGTTTAACGTCTGCCAAAGGTGACAAAAAGTGCAGAAGATGACTTCTGATGATAAAGGCTACAAATGATGAGATGCAGTGGTGAGGTGGAGGGAGGAAGCTAAATTTAAAAGCCATTCCTGGGGAGGTAACATTTTAAATCCTACCCGAATGACAAGCAGGAGCAGCCTTCAAAGCTCCAGGATCTATTGTACTTGGTGGGCTGAAAAGGACATTCGAGATCATCTAGTCTCAACTCTTTATTGGTAAATGAGTAAATAGAGGCTCGATGAGATTAAAAGACAAGATCCCCCAGCTGACGGCAAGGCTGCCCCACTGTTCCACAGAGCCCTTGGAAAGACACATTTGAAATGTAAGCACAGGGGTCTCCCTGGTGGTGCAGTGGTTAAGAATCCGCCTGCCAATTCAGGGAACACGGGTTTGATCCCTGCTCTGGGAAGATCCCACATGTCGTGGAGCAACTAAGCCCGTGCGCCACAACTACTGAGCCTGCACTCTAGAGCCCACAAGCCACAATTACTGAGCCCACGTGCCACAACTACTGAAGCCTGCGCACCTAGAGCCCGTGCTCCACAACAAAAGCTATCACGCACCTCAACGAAGAGTAGCCCCCAGTCGCCGCAACTAGAGAAAGCCCACGCGCGGCAAAAAGACCCAACACAGTCAAAAATAAATAAATTAAATAAATAAATTTTAAAGAAAAGAAATGTAAGCACACTTGTGGTTATGCATGAACACATATTTATAATTTTATTTTCAATACAGCCTTGGGGAAAAGATGAGAGTCTTTGATAGACAATAAAATTGAGGCTCTGGTTGCTGAAGCGACTTGTCTGATGGCCCGTCACAAACAACTGAATCAAAACCCAAGTTATTTGTATTCCAGTCCCATGTTCTTTCCCCAGGATGAGAAACGGCTGTCTAGCCAGTGGTCTATGAACATAGGACATCATTACTAGCCACTTCATGGTTTATGATACAAAGAACAAACAAAAGAGTCAAAGATAAAAACAATTCACTTTGTCATAACACACAAACTCAAAGTCCCTGAGTTATTTGCTGCAGGAAAGAACATGTGATTCCAGGTGACTAGACAACCGTGGCCTGAGACAAAGAGCCCCTGTGACTTTTGGAAAGGGGACTGAGAGCTCGTGGGTGCAACATTGCAGGGACTATCATTAAAGAGGAACGTGTTCCTGCAGAGCCAGCCCAGATCAGGAGTCTCCTTAGCTGGGAAGCCCTGAGATGACAGTCGCATTTATATCCCTTGACCACTTCTGCTTAGGAAATAAGCTACTAGTGGTTCCCAAACCTACCTGCCCACAAGAATCATCTGGGGAGGGAGTGGGGGAGATGTTGGGGGAAAAAAAAGAAAAAAGGTTTTTCAGGACCTCACAAGACCCAAAGAACTAGACACTCCAAGAGGCAGAGCCTGGGGATCTATGTTTTAAAATTCAGCCAGCCTAGAAATCCACTGGTTTCTCCACAATTCTCAGCGCTATAATGTGATAAAAAAGAGGAGAGACGCATGTTTTTATTATCCAGTGAGAAAGTTGTTAGGTTGTATCCTTTAAGGGCTGCTTCCAGAAGAAAATCTTTACTACCCAAAGCCCTTGTACAGTGGGAAGGTCCTGTGAGAGAGAATCTCCCCGCGACCTGTGAAGTCTGTTATCTCACTCCCTTTGGCTGCACATCGAACCCCCATGCAACCCTGGGAAAGCTTTTTCTCAGGATCAGTTTACCAATTCCTTTGTGAAGCAGACCCCAGCCTGCCAGGGTCGAGGCGTCTCAAGCAGAGAGAACCTCAGAGTGTGGAGAATCCCTCCACCTCAACCCCAACACCACCTGGCTCCTTCCCCACCAGCCTCTCTTCTGCCCTGGACAGCCAGCTACTGTGTAGAAAAGGAAAAGGAGCAAGAAGGGGGTTCGGGCCCAGGTGGTCAGTGCCCTCAGTCACGGGGAAGCCGACTCATTTCTTACCTGAGTCCTGGAAGAAGAGGAGCCACTGGGTTCACCAGGGAATTCTCTCTCTGCTGGTGAGCTCTAGTCTTGGAACTCACTGGACTTTGAGCAAAGGTTGATTTAAAAGCTGATGTATTTAACAGGGACGTGTGGTCTGAGTTCAAGTGACCTCTGTCCTGCTTCCTGCCAACTGGCTGGGCCCTGAGCTGGGCAAAGCTGGAAAACCCTCAGCAAACCCGACCCGACACTCTGGCCCACCTGCCTAGTGATGCCGGGCGCCCTGCTGTCCCCACCCCACCCCGCTCCCTCCCTCCCGGAGAAAAGGAGGGGAGAGGGGGAGGCCAGCTAGGGAGGAGGGGCCTTCCTCGGCTCTCTCCCCTCTGCAGATGCCTCAGTCACACCCAAGCAGCACCCAAAGCCTCAGGAGCCTCCACCATCCCCCATGGCGAGGGCAGGGCTGAGGACCATCACCTGACCATCCTCGAGCCCTGAGGTCTTCCTGGGGAGAAGTACCTGTGTCACCCCCACCCCACAGGAGGCCAGCAGGTCAAGGAGTCCCAGTAAATGGAGCAAAGCCCCTCGCGCGCCCATCCTTCCTCCTCCTCCGCCTGCCTGTTAGTTCTTACTTGCATGCTCCCTAGAAGTTGAGCCAGTAAAGCCCCTCCCTGCTCTTACTTCCCAGCTCCCTTCCTCTTCTCAGACGCTCTCTCCTCTTTCTTTCTCTCTCTCTCACCTGAGGGTGCTCTGTCTCTACTCTCCAACAGTTGCCTTCCCCGTCCACGCTCAGAACCTCTCAGGCAAGCCCCGCTGGGCAGGTGGAGGTACTTGCCGCAACTCCTGGGCCAGTGCCTGGGCAGCGGGCTGGCACCTGTGCTCAGTCCCAGACACGAGCAGCTGACCCCTGTCAGCAGCACCCACACGGGCAAACCTAGGGCTGGGCTTCTCACTGACCTCAATCCTCAGCCCACACTGGAAATCAGGGCAAGAGATTGCTCCAAGCAGGGAAGCAAAGCGAACCACAGGCTGAGGACAGGGTAGCCTTGCCCTCCTCCACCCATGCTCCAAGGGCCTCTTGTCTTTGCTGGGTCTTGGCTGCCCTGGGGTGAAGGCATGGCCGGAGCCAGGAGGTAAATCGTGGTCAATGACAAACATCTGAGCAGCTAACTCATACCAGATTACCTCTACCTTCGCTCTATACTCCCTGGGCCTCCTGTATATCTTCCAAAGTGGAGGGTAGAAGGGGAAAAGTTTGGATTTAAGATCTGAACACCTGGGGACTTCCCTGGTGGCACAGTGGTTAAGAATCTGCCTGCCAATGCAGGGGACACGGGTTTGAACCCTGGTCCGGGAAGATCCCACATGCCACGGAGCAACTAAGCCCATGCACCACAACTACTGAGCCTACGCTCTAGAGCCCGCAAGTCACAACTACTGAGCCCACGTGCCACAACTACTGAAGCCCACACACCTAGAGCCCATGCTCCACAACAAGAGAAGTCACCGCAATGAGAAGCCCGCACACCACAATGAAGAGTAGCCCTCGCTCGCCACGACTAGAGAAAACCTGCACACAGCAACAAAGACCCAATGCAGCCCAAAATAAATAAATAAATAAATTTTTTAAAAAGATGTGAACACCTGGGTTCAAATTTTGACTCCGTCACTTCCCAAGTGTTTGATCTACAGGAATTCTTTGTTTTTTTAAATTGGAGTATAGTTGCTTTATACTGCTGTGTCAGTTTCTGCTGAAGAATTCATTTTTAACTCTGTCTCACTTACCTTCATCATCTGTAAATAGTTGTTATAAGATTCTTTTTAGAAACTCTTTTATATTGAATCAAAATATCTCTCATTTCTGTCCCTGAGTCCTGATGGCTCCCTCTGAGCTACACTAAGTCTACTCTTTATTCTACATAGCAGCCCTTCAACTATTTGAAGGCTGATGTATCCCCCATAAGCCTTCTTTTCTCTGGGTAGCAATGGAGGCCCCTCATTCCTTCAGGTGGTTTGCCTATGTCATGACTTCAAGACTTCTTGCCCTGGGTCCCAGCCAACTTGTCAATGTCCCTTCTAAAATCAAAGGCCTAAAGGGAAAACTTGAAAGTGAGGGAATTGTCCTATATCTTGAATGTGGGGTGCCTATGCAATTGTCTACGATTACCAAATTTCACCAAACTATACACCTAAAATGGATGAATTGTATTGCATTTAAATAATGCCTTAATTTTAAATTAAGGAGGCGAAATCAGTAGAATTTATCCTTGAAACTTCTAAAATGAAAAAAGTTGGATGATCAAAAGAAAAGGCAGGACTTCCCTGGTGGTCCAGTGTTTAAGACTCTGTGCTTGCAATGCAGGGGGCACAGGTTCAATCCCTGGTCGGGAAACTAAGATCCCACATGCCACGGGGTCAAAAAAATAAAAAGGCAGCCTTCACAGTGGAGCTTACACTCAGTCCCCAATCAAGAGACTTCTCAAACTCACCGTTTACCCCAGTCCAGGTGGGATAAATAACCACAAGCCTTCAAACTGGGAATAGAAGAGGCCTTGACATATAGAGACAGTGCTGGTTCAAAGTTAAATAGAAATGAGCAATTGTTTGGTTTTTTTTTAATGACAAAACTCTTTCCCACCGTTATGTGGAACTGAATGAGATTTACCAGATCAGTGGCTCTGATCTGGTTAATGCAGAAGGGAAAATAACATTGTCTATTGTGTGTCTGGTAAGCCTTTATATCTATTATTCTGTTAACACTCAGCATGATCTTATGAGACAATATCCCCATTTAACAGATAAGAAGGCTTAAATTCATCTGGTTAATTACCCTGTCTGAGATCTCCTGGCTCCTTAAAGGGCCTGTCTGTCTCCTTAGGTCGTACTGTTTTGCCTCTACAATAAGCCCTCCCACTATCCAGGGAAGGAATGTGCTCTACTTCCCAAAAGGTACTCAAGCAGAGGCTGATGCTGACCTGTGTCATGTTACAGAAAGACGTCTTGCATTGTTAGGAGACTGGAGTAGGAGATTTCTTGGATTGCTTCCAACTCTAAGGTTCTGTGAACCTAAATGCTGTGGGTCCTGCCCATGATGGCATCGTTGAGTCCTGCCCTGGTGTGTAGGTAGAGGACATGCAGATAAGAGTTATGAGCATGGGGTTTGGCATCAGATGCTGATGCCATTAATGGCAGATTTAAGATCTTAAATCTGCCATTAATAGTTTTATATTTTTTATTGTGAGCTCAAGTTTGTCTGGGCTTTATCTCTGGAAACCTTGACAGCTTGGGCGGAGGGTTTTCTGTTGTTTTTGTCAAGCAGCACCTCTCCATACTCCTAGAATGATGAGGAAAGGCACCAAAAACCTGGGGTCAATTTATGTTACTTATTTGCCTTAGTGTTCCCAGATCATGAAAATAATTAATGTCAGTTAAAGCGCTAGCACCTCCTAAAGGCAGATCTGTGGTTGGGAATTTGCAAGAGAGGATTCTTTTTTCTCTCCAGAGTCCAGGCCAAGACAGATGGTTTCCTTGTTATTCCTGATCTGCTTTACCCTGTCCTGTTTTTTCCATAAACATATCTCCTTTTATCATATTTATATGTTTATTAATTATTTTCTGTCTCTTCCCCACCAGAATATAAATTCCCCAGGGGTAGGGATTTGTACTTGTTTTGTCACTGTATACCCAGTGCCTGGAACATAAGCCTAGCTTATAGCAAGCTTTCCAAAAATGAATTGAATGAGTGAGTGAAAAATGAATCTCCTTTTGTCAACAGGACTGCTTTTTATCCCACCCCTTCACTGAGAGTATAGCCTTCTGAGGGTCTGGTGTCATGCAGGGTCTCAGTTTCTAGGTCTTTTCTCTTGTCCCAAAGTGACCCTGCAAAACAGATTGCTTGGTTACTGGTTTTCAGCTTTCTCTTCACTTCTGGAACTTAGAGATTTATTTCCTTTCATCCACGTTCAACTACCTATTTGAAAAAAAGTTTGGTATATTTTACCCAGTATTTCTACGAACTTTGTAGAGAAAGGGTTTTCAGATTATCTAGTCTGCCATGTTTCCAGAAATGATTCTATCGCTTAGCAGTTACTTTTCCTCTCAAAACTCCAGCTTTAGACAATACTACAAAGCTACAGTAATCAAAACAGCATTGACACAAAAACAAACATACGAATCAATGGAACAGACCAGAGAGCCCAGAAATAACCCACACACCTATGGTCAATTAATCTTCAACAAAGGAGGCAAGACTATACAGTGGAGAAAAGACAGTCTCTTCAGCAAATGGTGTTGGGAAAGCAGGACAGCTGCATGCAATTCAATGAAGTTAGAACACAGTCTCACACCATACACAAAAATAAACTCAAAATGGCCTAAAGACTTAAATATAAGACATGACACCATAAAATTCCTAGAAGAGAACATAGGCAAAATATTCTCAGATATAAATCATAGCAATGTATTCTTAGGTCAGCCTCCCAAAGCAAAAGAAATAAAAGCAAAAATAAACAAATGGGACCTACTCAAACTTATAAGCTTTTGCACAGCAAAGGAAACCATAAACAAAATGAAAAGACAACCTACAGACTGGGAGAAAATATTTACAAATGATGCAACTGACAAGAGCTCAATTTCCAAAATATACCATCAGCTTATACAGCTCAATATCAAAAAAAAAAAAAAGAACAACCCAATCAAAACATGGGCAGAAGATTTAAATAGACATTTCTCCAAAGAAGACATACAGATAGCCAAAAAGCACATGAAAAGATGCTCAACATCGCTAATTATTAGAGAAATGCAAATCAAAACTACAATGAGGGCTTCCCTGGTGGCGCAGTGCTTGAGAGTCCGCCTGCCGAGGCAGGGGACACAGGTTCGTGCCCCGGACCGGGAAGATCCCACATGCCGCGGAGCGGCTGGGTCCGTGAGCCATGGCCGCTGAGCCTGCGCGTCCGGAGCCTGTGCCCCGCAACGGGAGAGGCCACAACAGTGAGAGGCCCACCTACCACAAAAAAAAAAAAAAAAAACTACAATGAGGTGCCACCTCATACTGGTCAGAATGGCCATCATCAAAAAGTCTACAAATAATAAATGCTGAGGAGGGTGTGGGGAAAAGGGAGCTCTCTACACAGTTGGTGGGAATGTAAATTGGTACAGCCACTATGGAGAACAGTAGGCGGTTCCTCAAAAAACTAAAAATAGAACTACCCTATGATACAGCAATTCCACTGCTAGGCATACATTTGAAGAGAATGAAAACATTAATCTGAAGGATATATGCACCCCAATGTTCATAGCAGCATTATTAACATAGCCAAGATATGGAAGCAACCTAAGTATCCATCAACAGATGCAGGAAAAGAGAAGATGTAGTATAGATAATAGAATATTATTTAGCCATAAAAAAGAATGAAATTCTGACATTTGCAACAATGTGGATGGACCTAGAGGCCATTATGCTTCGTGAAATAAGTCAGAGAAAGACAAATTCTGTATGTTATAACTTATATGTGGAATCTAAAAAATAAAACAAATAAATGAATATAATAAAACAGAAACAGACTCACAGATATACAGAACAAACTAGTGGTTACTAGTGGGGAGAGGAAAGGGGAGTGGGGCAAGATAGGGGTATGGGCTTAAGAGTTACAAACTACTATGTATAAAATAAATAAGTGACAAGAATATATTGTACAGGGACTTCCCTGGTGGCGCAGTGGTTAAGAATCTGCCTGCCAATGCAGGGGACATGGGTTCAAGCGCTGCTCCGGGAAGATCCCACATGCCACAGAGCAACTAAGCCCACGAGCCACAACTACTGAGCCTGCAAGCCACAACTACTGAAGCCCGCGCACCTAGGGCCCATGCTCCACAACAAGAGAAGCTACCGCAACAAAGAGTAGCCCCCACTCGCCGCAACTAGAGAAAGCCGGTGTGCAGCAACGAAGACCCAACTCAGCCAAAAATAAATAAAAGTAAATTTATTTTTTTAAAAAAAGAATATATTATACAGCACAGGGCAAGATAGCCATTATTTTGTAATAACTTTATTTTTTTTTCTTTTTTCTTTTGGCGGCATGGTGCAGCACGTGGGATCTTAGTTCCCTGACCAGGGATCTAACCAGTGCCCCCTGCAGTGGAAGCGCAGTCTTAACCACTGGGCCACCAAGGAAGCCCCACATAATAACTTTAAATGGCATATAATCTATAAACATATTGAATCACTATGTTGTATACCAGAAACTAATATAATATTGTAAATCAACTGTAGTTCAATTTAAAAAAAAATTCCAAGGCTATGCCCTTTCTACTACCAGTCTGCCTGGTTTAGTACAAGATTCTAGCCTCCACCCTTCACACTTGAGATATTCCCTGATATGTTCAAATTTTTACTCCAACTTCAGATCTGATTATCCTTGTCTTTTTAGCAGCTCATTAACTTACTCAGAGCCTGACATTTTAAGCTCCAGTGGTTTTCTGTCCCTGACCTGAGTCAATGTTTATGACAATCTCCCCTTTTATTCCCTGTGTTACTCTGGCCTTATCCAACACCTGAAGAAGCAGTCTGTGTAGTCTGCATACCTTTGGAGGGATTTATTAGGCCAGGGTCCAGATGCAGAACTGAGATAAATGTTTTACAGCAGTGAGAGGCAATGGGCAGCAGGAAGGGCAAAGCCGTGGTCCTCGGCTGGTTCACACATTGTGGCCCCATATGACTGCTGATCTAAACTTTCTAGTTTTTTTCAGCAACCAGGTAGCAGGTCAGGGCAGGCCTGAGGACCCCTGGAGAGCTGTGACTTATTAATACTTGCAAGCTGGCTGCAAAGGACACTTTAGTAGTCATTCCCTCCCTCTTTCTTTTCCCAGCTGAGGGGTCAGAATACACAGTATTTTTCCACTGGGGGGAAAAAAACTGACGTGCAGAGCAAGAACAGGCCATGTCCTGGGTTCCTGAATGTACCAAAGTTTGGGCACTCTCGGAGTATGGATTAAGGTCTCTACTTGCCTCTTTCTGAAAGACACAGAAATGGAGGATCAATGGTCCTTGGGAAGTTCGGACCCTGACTGAAAGAGCCAGTTTCTCAGGAACCCCAAAGGGACAAGCTTAGGGATAGGAAAACAGCAAGGAAAGTGCCAGGGATCTCAAGGCCAAAGCCTCAGCCTGACTCCAGTCCTCACAGAGAGACTGGGGACCATCCTATACATGGGTGAAAGACCAGTGAGAGAGAATCAAGACAAGGAACAGCCTAGTGGGCCCAAGTCTGTGGCATGATTTAAAAGACACCCCTTAAAAAAAATAAATTTAAATAAATTTAAAAAATAAAAGACACCCCTGCCTCAAAGTATTGCCTCCTTCAGGATGGTCCCAGGACTTCCTGACACTCTAGTTTGGAGAACAAAGGAATTCATGTGCACCCTGTTTTTCCCCATTGCTTAGAATTCTAACATGCCAGAAAAAACAAAAAAAAACCCCACAATACTCATTATCCACTGAAGACAGTACATCTTCTTCTCAAAAGCCCAAGTCAGATTAAGGATGATCCCATCTGATCTGCCTCAGCCAGCTATGGGACTGCTGAAATCCTACCCTCAGCAGTGGATCCTCTTCTAAACACTATCTTTTCCTTTCCCCTACATCAGACTGGAAATATTCCAGAGGACAAAATGTGAAGTCCCTGATTCAAAGACTTGGGCATCAGGAAGTCCTGGGATTCTTAGCGGCTGTGGGAAGGCTGAAGAAGTGCAGATGTCACAAGATGTGTGAGGCTACTTTCCTCAACTCCCTTGGCCAAAGACAAAGCTTGGCAGGAGGCTTAGCGAGGAGCTCAGCCCTGGGACTCACAAGCCTGCAGCTTGTGGGGCAGCTCTCAAGGGGCGATAATCGGAGGAGGACGGGGATCTGCAGCTCTAGAGCCACGTGCTACACAACATGGGCATCCAACAGGCAGGGAGATGCCGAGAGGAACCATCTTCCTATTTGCTCATACAGCACAGTGTGGCTTTGAGGTGGCGGTGAGGGGACATCCCAGCCCAGAAGACAGACAGAGCTGCAACTGCAGCCATTTCTGCCATCAAGCTGCTGTGTCCTGGAGAAGCTCAGGTTATCCCCATACAGATCTGCGTGTGGAGCAGGTGGCAGTGTTTGGGCTGCCGAGCCAGCAGTTCTGCAGGAGGGAGGGCTGGCTGCAAAGGAACTGCTGTCCTCGGTGACCAGGAAGAGACAAAACAGACTCTCCCTCATCCCAGTGAGTTGGGCAGACAGATTTTCTCTGCCTTCTATTTAAAAGACAGAACTTGAGGTCAATATTCCCAGTGAGCCATTCACTACAGGCTGGAAGTTAGAATTGAAACTGAGAGGTGTTGTTCTCAGGGCCTACCCTGTCGCCCTGATACCCACACCCCCGAAGCTGCCACCCCGTCCTCGCAATAAAACAGCCCTGACTCCCTCCTCATATGATATTACCAAGGGCTCTGGGCAAGAGGCCAGTGGAGACAGCGGCGGGATTGAAATGCCTACACGGCTTTGCTCTAAGTGCCCTCTGGCCCTGAGGTTTGGTTTCCTTCCAGAAAACTATTGGCTGTGCCAGAGGGGTCAGTTCGCACTTTCCCAGGGAGACTCTGGGTCTCCCACCAGGCCCGTGGAGCCAGGAAAGGCTGAGGGCAAGGCAGAGAAGGGGAGTAGATCCCTTTTCTCTGTCAGCCTCTGACATGCTTCCTCACATGGCCTGTCACCCAGGTTGCCGACTGTCACGCCCGTCACAAAGCAAGTGTAAGCCCCAGATCAGACCAAGGTTCAGAGGTGCTCTCTCCACCCAACACCCCACACACTCGCACACAGTAAGAGCCACGTGTAGATGCAGCCAGGTGAGCTTCAAGGGGAAATACGCCAGAATAACAAAATTTACTCTACATGCAGATGTGGTCTCAGACATCTTCATTGCCTAAAAGTCTGACGTGGTGGAGTGAAATGTGGAAATTAGTCACAAAAGCTAAAGTGATCTTTGGCTGCAGTGAATATACTAAGCTCTGACTATGCTGAGGCCGGTGGCAGGTCTGAGACCCACACACACTTGACAAGGGAACTTTACAAACTAGACTCCGGAGCAGAGTAGCAAGGATGAAGGAAATACTGACACTATGCCATAAGGAATAGTTGAAGGAACAGGATATTTAGCCCAGAAGGGAGAAATGTTAGCTAGAATGATTAGGTTTCTTCACAGATGTGATGAGACCCCATGTAGAAAAGGAAAACCAGGTGATGCCAATAGCCGACATTTATTGAGTACTTACTATGTGCCAAGCACCAGGCTAATTATTTACCACACATTTTGTCATTTAATCTAAACATCAGTGCTATTATTATTCCCACTCTACAGATGAGGAAAATTCGAAGAGGTTGAGAGTCTTGTCCAAGGTCACATACCTAGTGGTAGAGTCAGCAGATGAGCCCAGGCCTGAGACTTAACCACCATCCAGAGACATGTTCTGTGTGGAGCCCTTGGCAGAACGAGACGCAGTGGCTGGAAGTGAAAGTGAGGCAGATCTGAAGGTAACATGAGAAAGACTTTTTAAACAACTGGAGGCAACAAAGAACAGTGGGCGGGTGCTTTGGGTGGTCATGAGCTACACACCACTAGAGAGATGAAAGCAGGGCAGGCAAGAGGTGTTACGTAAGACAGTTTGCAAGGAGAATTACAGCGGCAGCAACAGCATCTGGGAACTTGCTAGGAGTACAAATCCCTGGACCCCACCGCAGCCCTACTGAATCAGAAACTCTGTGACTGGGCCCAGACACCTGTATTTTAACAAGCCGTCCAGGTAATTCTGATACACGCTCAAGTTTGAAAACCACCGGCATAGAAGTTTCTGCACCCGGCAAGCGACTGGGCTAGCTGACGGTGTTAGTTCCTTCTGTCTCTAAGACCTCACAGTTCTGTAGAAGCGAGATACAAATATGATTTAACATCTAACCAGATTTTCTTTTAACATTGAGCGCATTCTAGTAATATCTTGGAAACAATATATCAGCTGCTAAATTGTGTGATTACACTCAGGTAACTTAGACATCCCAAGGCTGACAAAATAAATATTTGGAAGGCTGTGGGCAAGGGGCTGCCCCTCCAGCCCCCCACCCCCGACCAGGAAGCAGCCTACATTCTAGCCACCTGTCGCTCCACGGGTTTCCAAACAAGTCCCGAACGTCCCCACTCCTTGTTCGTTCCTGTTGTTCCTCTATCTGAAAAACACTTACCTTTTGAAATCCTCCCTTCTCTGAAAGCTCAATTCAAATGTCACTGTCCGTGAAAGTTGCCGACAGTATCTGGTGCACGGGGCAGCCTTCCTTTCCTCTCTCCTTCCTGGGTTTTGTCTCACTTCTGGGCAACTCGCAGCACCTAGAGCGGTCAGCCTCGTCTCACAGGGGTGGAGCCTCTCAGCAGAGCGGCGTTCTCCTGGTGCTTAGTCATGTGAGCCCCCCAGCACCTACCATACGATGATGCTCAATGAGGAGGGATCAGAGGCAACATTTTAGGAAAATGATGTATGCAACTATTTACAAGATGAACTGATGCTGCCTGACGGGTGAGAAGGGAGCCCTCTGTGATTCAGTTTCAAGTCCTGAGGTCTTTGCAGAACTTTGAGGTTTTTGCAATAACCACTGTGAATGCATGTGTGCGCCGCCGGGATGAAGGTGCCCCACCTTCACGCAGCTACAGCCCTGTTATCTTCAACTCCTCTTCATGTTCGTAACAATCTTCGTTGCATAATCCCTGGATGATGTGAAATACTGAATGCCCTCTCAGCCAACCTTCCAAGTATCCCACAGAGACAAGCATGGACAAAACTCCTTTTTAGAGAACAGAGAGGTCATAAATTAGACCACTAGTGTAAGGACAGCAAAGAAGGATACTGGGTCACCAGATACCAGGCCCAGTTTAACAGCTTATGTCTGCAGGGCCAGGTGTCCTGTGGGCTGTGGTGGACTGGCCCTGTGACCAGGATGCTGGTGAGAGACAGGGAAATGGGATGAAAGACCCCCCTCCCCAACAAGGTTTTCTGTATCCCAGGCTCCTGGAATTGACTCATTCTACTGTGAAACCTGAATACTTTGGTGGAGTAACGAGGTGTTCCTGATGTCTGTCTCACCTGACAACACTTAGGATGATGGCTTCAATGGGGCCACGTGAAAGGACCTCAAACCCCAGAAGTCCTATTACAATTTTGGAGCAGGGAGGCACAGAGAACTACAAAACAGGAATTCCCTGTCCACACAAGGGTGAAAGGGACTCTAGATTAGTCATGAAAAATTTCCCCCAACCCCACTTGGCCTCCTGGGTAGCACAGCACTGGTTGGCAATCATGACAGGTGTTTGCTGCAGAACTAGGAGACTTCCTGTTGTGCTGGGTCCCCTCTGGCACAGAGCCTGGCCCACTCTTGCAGAGGTTAGAACCCAAAGCTTCTCATTCTCAGACCAATGCTCTTTCCACCAAAGTGCACAACCCTAGAATTTAGGAATAATCGTTGCAATCTCCCAGCCATCAACAACCAAGGAGGAACAGAACAGAACAGAAATGGGTGAGGGGGTCACAAGTGAAGAAATAAGGTCAGTCATCCATCCCTTCACCCGTACATACAGGACCATTTTGGCCGCCCTCACCCCTCATCTCCCCTGCTCCCCCAGCCTCCCTGCATCGCTCCTAGCCCATCTTCCCCTTCATCCTGCAGCAGCTCTGTTCTCTGTCCTACTTCTAAGCAAAGTCTTCTCTCAAGAAAAGACTAGGCACCTTTCTTTATACTTGAGGGCACATCCTGTCCTTATATCTTCTAGTTATTCTATTATCGGTCTTATCCTTATTATGAACTATCAAGTGAAAAAGCTTTCTCCCCCAAGGTGAAGAAAATAATTTCAAAGAGTGGTTTTTCTCAGCCCTTTCAGCACATTAGTCTATTTCTAACATGCAACCAAAAAAAAAAAAAAAAAAAGGATAAAGTGGCAAAGGAGGACGCGGAGGAGAGAGAGGAGAAAAACTTTCACAGTGAGGGTGGAGGAGAACAGCAGGAAGACCCCTGACTGCTAAAAAAGAACCCATTCTCTGGCTTTCAAAGACCATAACTACCAGTAATGAAGGCACCTGCAATGGCAGAAGTGGGGGATGGCGTTTCAACAAAAATGAACAAGTCAAGGGCTGAGAGCTCATTCAAAGTGCTTTCACCAGAGCCCCCAGCCTGAGAGCAGGAAAGAATTTCTGTCCTGACGTAAAGAGCCCCACTGGGGACCTGGGGTCTGGGAGCAGGGATGGGACAGTTGACAGGACTGCTCAGACAAGGACAGGCTTCCAGTGAGGTCCCTGAAAAACCCCGTTTCTTGAAATGTTCTTTGCCCTCGGGAGCCTGGGAAAAGAAGTGTTCCTCATGCCCACGGGGCTGGCATGCTCGCTCTTCTCCAGGAGGCTTTCAGGGATACAGCCTGTTCTGACAATATCCTCAAATGGGAAAGAACCACACTGTGTGTTCATGGGAGGGAAATCCAGGTGAACTCCTTGAAGTAACTGCATCTGACAAAGCCTAAATTCCTTGTGCTGTTTTAAATCCTCCAGGCTACTTTCAGTCTTCATGGGGGATGAATGACAAATGGTTGTTCTTATCAATGAAAAGGAGATAGTTACCAGAGGAAAATTACCAAGGTTCGAATAAACTCTCCTCTGGATCCCTCAAAGCCTGGCCTGGGAAAAGCCACCGGGCTCCATGGAACTTGGTGCTCGCCGTGTGAGGCACCTTGAGGGGAATTCACATCCCAGATGTATGCTCTGGGGGTGATGGGAGGGAGACTTCGGGTCACTGGCATGTTTCTGGCAGAGTAAACCTGGGAATTCCAGGGTGAAGATAATGGTTTGGAGATAGTTTTCCCCAAGTTCCAGAGTTATACACTTTAGTGGGAAGAACCTTCACCTAGGAATCAAGAGAGGGGGTTGCCTCAGTTTCCCTACATGCAAAATGAGGACCCTGTCCCGCAGGAGCTCTTAACTGAGGGTCCATGGGATCGTGAATCGGGGGGAAACATTACATCTTTTTTTAACTTTTTTTTTCGGTACGCGGGCCTCTCACTGTTGTGGCCTCTCCCGTTGCAGAGCACAGGCTCCGGACGCGCAGGCTCAGCGGCCATGGCTCACGGGCCCAGCCGCTCCACGGCATGTGGGGTCTTCCCGGACCAGGGCACGAACCCGTGTCCCCTGCATCAGCAGGTGGATGCCTGCGCCACCACTGCGCCACCAGGGAAGCCCAACATTACATCTTTATTTTCACCAGTCTCTAGTTGAAAGCATTTGCTTCAACTATGATGTAGGCAACAAACCACATTAGAACTTGCCATCAATAGAAATTAGTTACTTTCAAATCTCCTTACGGTTGTTACAGATTTCTCAAAATGTCCTATATGCTCATCACTATTATGAAATTACAATAGTTTATTAGGTTGATGCCACATCTAAAAAAGCATGTATACTACTCTATCACACATTCTTCTAATGTTTGGACAACCATTTTGAAATGATTTGTTTCTTTTATTATCTTATATATTTTATTTTATGAATTTTTTAATGTTATTCTGAGAACAGGCTCCACAGGCTTCACGAGACAACGGAAGTGTCCACAGCACATTTATGTTAAGGTTGAGAAGCCCTCCTCCAGTGTGTTGAGAGGGGTCAGAGCCGGAGGCCTGAGAAAGCAGACAAGCGCTCCAAGGGCCTCCTGACCCTAACTTTGGCTTACATACAAATCTGGCTCTACTCTAAGGAATTTGGTGTTACGGTGATTACTGAGATCCCATCTCTGGGCCTGAGGCGTCTTTTTCACGTTTGTGGGAGATCTGCAAACAGAGGTATTTGTGGAGCGGATTGCTAGTGTTCCAGCTCCTCTAACAGGCTAGGTCTGGGCTTTGCTGGAGGAGAGAATGGAGCCTCTCCTTTACAATCTTGTCCCCACCAGAAAACCTTGGGCACAGCTTCATGTGTCATTTAATCGTCACAACATTCCCATGAGGCAGCTTTAAACACAAGAGGAATGTGTGGCTGAGCAATTTTACGAACGTGCACGAAATCACACGAAGCTTGGATCTGAACCCAGGTGCCTCCCGCTTTAAAAGGTCGGGGAAAGGAGGGCGTGTCCTGTCGGTTGCGGCTGCGAGCTCTCAATACTGAGAGTCCACAGGCCCTGGGCAGCCAACGGAGTTCAGGAATCCCCGGGAAAAGGCTGAAAGGTGAGGGTGCCAGCCTGGTGCCAACCTAGTCTGCACCCTCATCCTTGCCCGCTCCGGGGCTGGCCACATTTTATGAGGCAGAGGAGACTGCCTCCGGCACCTGGTGGACCCAAAAGTCCCCAGACTTCCCTCCCCACCACCTCTTCCTGCTAGTGAGGACCAGCTGCCGCCCTAGTACAGGCTGTGACCCCAGGAGCCACCAGACCCGATCTTGCACCCCCCAGACCTCCGCTACTAGTTTAGGTTTTCCCTGGCTAGCCCGCATGTCCCCTGCGCCCCGGCAGTTCAGGGGGCCAAAGGTTGGTCTCAGGAAGGCTTCAACTGGAAGGCAGCGCCCTCTAGCGGTCAGAGTGCAGAACCAGCAGTGCCCTGTGCACCACACCAGTGTGCTCCCGGTCCGGAGCACAAAGGTCACCTATTCCAGGAGCATCCTTGTCCCATGGACCCCACCTACCCACAGCCCTCCACAACGGCCCACGACAGACTTACACACTCTGTTTCAGCTCGGCCGTAGGCACCGCGAAGCCCGGCCACTTTTGCATCAGCGCCTGCGAGCCGGCCAGCCTGTCTGCCGCTCTTTTCTTGGAAGCCGTCCCTACCCTGCCCCTCCCATCCCGCTGCACCAGTCCCTAAGGAACCACGCCGGGAAAAGGCATATGACCTTCTCAATATCTCACAGCTAGCTAGTACAGAGCCAGGACTGGAAGCCAAATCTCCCCAGCACACTCACCGCTGTACCTGTAAGGCACCAGCTCCCCAAAGTCAGCAGACATCTGTCAAGGCCTAACTCCCCTGCCATCTTGCAGCCTTTCCAGATCCCTCATTTAGAATTTCTCCTTCCCTATTCCTTGATATACTTTATGACCTTATTATCGTTATCAGAGTCCTCCTTGTGTTGCAGCTGTTCCTGAATGGCTGGATGGGTGTGAGAAAAGAGGCAAAGGAAATTCCAAGAGAAAGACCCCATGACTTGGGGGTTAGAATCCTTGCTCCCGCACTTAGAAGCTGTGATTTTAAGCTGGTCACAATGCCTAAGTCTCCATATGCTTAGTTCAAATGACAGATTTTTAAATAACCATAATAGCTCAGTGTTTTATAAGAACTAAACACAGTCATGTGTGTGGATGTGCTTGAGACACTGTAAATTGTCTCAAATATGAGGAACCATAAAAATAATCATGGCTAACACTTACTGAGCCCTGACTCTATGCCAGGCACTATACTAAGTAGTTTACATAGGTTGCTTCATGTAACCTGCACAACAACCCTGGGAAGAGAATATTATCATCACCATTTTATAGATCAATAAGCAGATTTTCAAAGAGGTTAAAACACTTGCTGAACATTATACAGCTAATAATTGTCAAAGCCAGATTACAAACCTGTCTTTCTGATTTTAGAGGCTGCATTTAACCACTAAAATAGTCTGTCTCTCTTTTAGTTATCTCTCTGTGCCCTATGTCGCCTGACACGTCATAGTTGCTCAGTGTTTGTCAAAGACATTCATTTATTAAGGGCTGAGCATAGTGCCTGTCCCAGGAGCCTAAGAAATTTGCTTGTCACCAAGTTTTGGGACCAGGGCTTGGCCACAAGCTGTCTGGCTCCAGAGTCTATGCTTTTAACCACACCCCTTGGCTGAAGGAATAATTGCAATCCTCTTTCTCTTTCTTTTCAAATCAGATAATGCTTGTAGTGAGACACAAAAGCATATCACTAAACTTTCAATGTTTTGTATCAAAAGTCAGCAGGACATTCTGTTGGAGACATGGTGAAGCACGAAGGTGTAACAACATAGGAGAGGGAACAAGAGGTCGAGGCTAAGGCAGCAGCACTGGGGGCCAGATCACTGAGCTGCTGTTGCTGCTGGGATTTTTTATTAGGATTGTGACAACTTTATAGGTAAATATAAAGAAAATTAACAATTATCTCCATTTAGATTTTCTTTCATGTTCCTTAATAGTACTTTATAGTTTTTATCTTATAGGTCCTAACAGAAATCTTGTTAAAGACAGAAAGAAAAACATCATATGATATCACTTATATGTGAGATCTAAAAAAAAAATAATGATACAAATGAAATTATTTACAAAACAGAAATAGACCCACAGACATAGAAAACAAACTTATGATTACCAAAGGGGAAAGTGGGGGAGGGATGAACACACTATATAAAACTGATAACCAACAAGGACCTACTGTATAGCACAGGGAACTATACTCAATATTTTGTAATAACCTATAAGGGAAAAGAATCTGAAAAGAAAATAGATATATACATATATGTAAAAAAAAGATGAAAACAAAAGAAAAAGCCGGATTCTTTTGAACTATTGTCCAGATACTATTTGTCCAAATACAGAGTCAAATATTCTGTATTTATTTATGTAAGACTATATTCAATGTCAGCAACACTCATCAGATATCTGGTGAGCAACCTTCTGAAGTGTGTAACTGAAATACCTTCAGAATTATTTTAATTCTGAAAATATTTATTGTACTAAAGAGTTTATTTATTTTTAAACCATTGGAGTATAATTGCTTTACAATGGTGTGTTAGTTTCTGCTTTATAACAAAGTGAATCAGCTATACATATACATATATCCCCATATCTCCTCCCTCTTGCGTCTCCCTCCCACCCTCCCTATCCCACCCCTCTAGGTGGTCACAAAGCACCGAGCTGATCTCCCTGTGCTATGCGGCTGCTTCCCACTAGCTATCTATTTTACATTTGGTAGTATATATTAGTCCATGCCACTCCCTCACTTCATCCCAGCTTACCCTTCCCCCTCCCCGTGTTCTCAAGTCCATTCTCTACATCAGCATCTTTATTCCTGTCCTGCCCCTAGGTTCTTCAGAACCATTTTTGTTTTTTTTTTAGATTCCATATATATGTGTTAGCATACGGTATTTGTTTCTCTCTTTCTGACTTCCCTCACTCTGTATGACAGACTCTAGGTCCATCCACCTAACTACAAATAACTCAATTTCATTTTTTATGGCTTAGTAATATTCCATTGTATACATGTGCCACATCTTTATCCATTCATCTGTCGATGGACACTTAGGTTGCTTCCATGTCCTGGCTATTGTAAATAGAGCTGCAATGAACATTGTGGTACATGACTCTTTTTGAATTATGGTTTTCTCAGGGTATATGCCCAGTAGTGGGATTGCTGGGTCATATGGTAGTTCTATTTGTAGTTTTTTAAGGAACCTCCATACTGTTCTCCATAGTGGCTGTATCAATTTACATTCCCACCAACAGTGCAAGAGGGTTCCCTTTTCTTCACACCCTCTCCAGCATTTATTGTTTGTTGATTTTTTGATGATGGCCATTCTGACTGGTGTGAGGTGATACCTCATTGTAGTTTTGATTTGCATTTCTCTAATGATTAGAGATGTTGAGCATCCTTTCATGTGTTTCCTGGCAATCTGTATATCTTCTTTGGAGAAATGTGTATAAGAGTTTATTTTAATGTAGCAAATAGCAAAAAGTTTATAAACTTCCCAAATATCTTACTGCAAACAAAGCCAGTTTTCAGGATCTGGCCTCAAAGTTAGTTCATTATAATAAAATTATTGAGTATTTGCTTTAAAAAAAGAGTTGGAATCAGAGTTCCTCTTGGTTTTCTGGATTTAGGAATGTTTAGGAAATACCCTGGAGGAAAAGAATGCAAGCATCCTTCCCTGAAAAGAGCAGATAACAATATCTATGAAAATTAAATGATTCAAAGCATATAAAGTACCTGACATATCATAGGCCCCTACAATTACAGTTGCTTTTTCCTCGTCCTCCATTTCATTTCTAAAAATTACTTTTTATAGGTTATGTGCTTGCAATACACTCTATGTTTCTTGAAAAAAAAATTTAATTAAAAGTAATATGTCCCTAAGGTAAAATAAATCAAGCAAAATAACATACAGTGAGAAAAAAAGTTTCCTTACACTTACCTGTCTCCCTACCCACAGTACACCCCCCAAAACAAACGTTCACTACTTTAAAATTTTTTCATTTAACCCCTTTGATGGTTAAGGTTATACTTTTAATTATATACCTTTATTTTCTGTTACTTCAAAGAGTATCTATTGGCCCTCCTCCATGAGGAATTTAACACCCTGACATCACCTCCTGCTTTCCAATATTTGTTAATGATATTAAATGTTTTAGTCCTTCTAGTGGTCATCTTCATAAATTTAAAAATACTTACATCTTTATTGCTTTACTAATTTTACATGTTTTTTTACTCCCCTCTGAAAATTGAGGAAATACCAGTTAGACTTCTTTCTTACTCTCCTTTAACTCTAACCCACCTAATTTTTGTAAGTTACTTTAAAACTTTTTACATTGTCAAGGTTTGTAACATTTATATTTGTTCTGTAATACCAGTTAACTGATCCATGTTATGCCTGTAGGTTTATTCTATAAGGAGTACTAACAACATTACAATTATGTAAATATTCAATTAAATCAAGCAGTTTGATTGGATCCAGAGAAAAAGAAATATAATCTTATGACATTAATTAAATCTTTGCCTCAAAAGAGAATGTTACAAATGTCAAGGTCAAATGGACTTCCTTTTCATTTCTTTCCAGATGTCTTCCATTCTTCAGATCATATTCAGTGGCTGGGGTTTCTTATATCTTACAGTAACACTATGTTTTTTCTTCCTTTATGGCTGTGTAGTACCTACTTGAGTAATTTTCTTCATAAATGGTGGGTGGGTGGTAAACCTTCTCAGATCAGTGTTCTCAATTTTATATGCATGGTGTCATAGTGTGTATGTACATAGGTATGTAAATATATGATTTTATCATATATTTTTAATATATTATTTTATATGTACAAAATATGTAACATATATCTAAAAATCTAAAGCATAACAATATAATTAACACCAGTGAGCCCACGGCACAACCACAAATTTAGAACATAAACAAAAGCATCCTCTACCTATGTATTTCTCCCCATACCATCTTACTGACAAAGAAAGAATGATAGGCAAAGAAGATGCAATTTGTGAAAAATAGGATTTAAAAATCTTTTTTACATCTATGTTAATTGCATTATGGCAGAGAATGTGATCTTTTTGACAAAGATTCTTTGATATTTGCTTTATTGGCTAGTACATAAGCAATTTTGTAATAAATAAAGCTAAGGAAAGTAGAAGGAAAGAATCAAGTTAAATGTGGAAATCAACAAGAAAATAGAAAATGATAGAACTATTAAGTAAGTTGAGCAGTTTATTCAGGAAAAACAAGCAATAAAATAGATAATTAACTAATATAATCAAGGAAAAAAGGGAAAGAAAACACAAATACACAAAATAAAAAAAGAACTATGAATGCAGAGGAAATTTAAAGAACCATAAAAACCCCTTTTCTCAATTCTATGAATATAAATCATAGACAAAGCAGATACTTTTCTAAAAAACAATTTCAATGCACAAAAACTGTTTCCAGTAAAGAAAAAATACTAAATAGAATAATTACCAAACAAGAAATAGAGAAAAATTATTATGGCCTAACTTTCTCCCTAAACATTTGCCCAGTTAGTATCACTAGAGAATTCTACTAAACCTTTAAAACACAGATTATTCCAATGCTATTGAAATTGTTCCTGAGCTTAAAAAAGAAGTTTCCAAATTCTTTTTGTGAAGTGAGCATAACATTTATTCCAAAACCCAATGAAAGTAACACCAAAAATTTAAAAAAATCAATCTTACTGAAGAATATTGAAGCAAATGTCTTAAATAAAATACTATGAAACAAGATTGTTTTGGCTATTCAGGGTCTTTTGTGTTTCCATACAAACGATCCCAAATAGCCAAAGCAATCTTGGAAAAGAAAAACGGAGCTGGAGGAATCAGACTCCCTGACTTCAGATTATACTACAAAGCTACAGTCATCAAAACAGTATGGCACTGGCACAAAAACAAAAATATAGATCAATGGAACAGGATAGAAAGTCCAGAGATAAACCCACACACTTATGGTCAACTAATCTATGACAAAGGAGGCAAGAATATACAGTGGAGAAAAGACAGTCTCTTCAATAAGTAGTGCTGGGAAAACTGGACAGCTACATGTAAAAGAATGAAATCAGAACACTAACACCATACAAAAAAATAAACTTAAAATGGATTAAAGAACTAACCATAAGGCCGGAAACTATAAAACTCTTAGAGAGAAACACAGGCAGAACACTCTCTGACATAAATTGCAGCAATATCTTTTTTGATCCACCTCCTAGAGCAATGAAAAAAAAATAAAAACAAACAAATATGACCTAATTAAACTTAAAAGCTTTTGCACAGCAAAGGAAATCATAAACAAAATGAAAATACAACCCACAAAATGGGAGAAAATATTTGCAAATGAAGCAACCAACAAGGGATTAATCTCCAAAATGTACAAACAAAACAGCTCATGCAGCTCAATATCAAAAAAACAAACAACCCAATCAAAAAATGGGCAGAAGATCTAAATAGACATTTCTCCAAAGAAGACAAACAGACGGACAAAAAACACATGAAAAGATGTTCAACCTCACTAATTATTACAGAAATGCAAATCAAAACTACAATGTGGTATCACCTCACACCATCAACAGAATGGCCATCAACAAAAAATCTAAAAACAATAAATGCTGGAGAGGGTGGGGAGAAAAGGGAATCCTCCTACACTGTTGGTGGGAATGTAAATTGGTACAACCATTATGGAGAACAGTATGGAGGTTCCTTAAAAAACTAAATATAAATTAAGAAAACACTCCCATTTACCACTGCAACAAAAGGAATAAAATATCTAGGAATAAACCTACCTAAGGAGACAAAAGACCTGTATGCAGAAAATTATAAGACACTGATGAAAGAAATTAAAGATGATACAAATAGATGGAGAGATAATACCATGTTCGTGGATTGGAGGAATCAACATTGTGAAAATGACTCTACTACCCAAAGCAATCTATAGATTCAATGCAATCCCTATCAAACTACCACTGGCATTTTTCACAGAACTAGAACAAAAATTTTCACAGTTTGTATGGAAACACAAAAGACCCCGAATAGCCAAAGCAATCTTGAGAACGAAAAATGGAGCTGGAGGAATCAGGCTCCCTGACTTCAGACTATACTACAAAGCTACAGTAATTAAGACAGTATGGTACTGGCACAAAAACAGAAAGATAGATCAATGGAACAGGATAGAAAGCCCAGAGATAAACCCACGCACATATGGTCACCTTATCTTTGATAAAGGAGGCAAGAATATACAGTGGAGAAAAGACAGCCTCTTCAATAAGTGGTGCTGGGAAAACTGGACAGGTACATGTAAAAGTATGAAATTAGAACACTCCCTAACACCACATACAAAAATAAACTCAAAATGGATTAAAGACCTAAATGTAAGGCCAGACACTATAAAACTCTTAGAGGAAAACATAGGCAGAACACTCTATGACATAAATCACAGCAAGATCCTTTTTGACCCACCTCCTAGAGAAATGGAAACAAAAATAAACAAATGGGACCTAATGAAACTTAAAAGCTTTTACACAGCAAAGGAAACCATAAACAAGATCAAAAGACAACCCTCAGAATGGGAGAAAATATTTGCAAATGAAGCAACTGACAAAGGATTAATCTCCAAAATTTATAAGCAGCTCATGCAGCTCAATAACAAAAAAACAAACAACCCAATCCAAAAATGGGCAGAAGACCTAAATAGACATTTCTCCAAAGAAGATAGCCAACAAGCACATGAAAGAATGCTCAACATCATTAATCATTAGAGAAATGCAAATCAAAACCACAATGAGGTATCACCTCACACCAGTCAGAATGGCCATCATCAAAAAATCTAGAAACAGTAAGTGCTGGAGAGGGTGTGGAGAAAAGGAAACACTCTTGCACTGTTGGTGGGAATGTAAATTGATAACAACCACTATGGAGAACAGTATGGAGGTTCCTTAAAAAACTACAAATACAACTACCATATGACCCAGCAATCCCACTACTGGGCATATATCCTGAGAAAACCATAATTCAAAAATAGTCATGTAAAAAAAAAAAAAAAAAAGTCATGTACCGGGCTTCCCTGGTGGCGCAGTGGTTGAGAGTCCACCTGCCGATGCAGGGGACACGGGTTCGTGCCCCAGTCCAGGAAGATCCCACATGCTGCAGAGTGGCTGGGCCCGTGGGCCATGGCCGCTGAGCCTGTGCGTCCGGAGCCTGTGCTCCATAACGGGAGAGGCCACAACAGTGAGAGGCCCGTGTACTGCAAAAAAAAAAAGAGTCATGTACCAAAATGTTCATTGCAGCTCTATTTACAATAGCCAGGACATGGAAGCAACCTAAGTGTCCATCAATAGATGAATGGATAAAGAAGATGTGGCACATATATACAATGGAATATTACTCAGCCATAAAAAGAAATGAAATTGAGTTATTTGTAGTGAGGTGGATAGACCTAAAGTCTGTCATACAGAGTGAAGTAAGTCAGAAAGAGAAAAACAAATACCGTATGCTAACACATATATATGGAATCTAAGAAAAAAAAATGTCATGAAGAACCTAGGGGTAAGACAGGAATAAAGACACAGACCTACTAGAGAATGGACTTGAGGATATGAGGAGGGGGAAGGGTAAGCTGTGACAAAGTGGGAGAGTGGCATGGACATATATACACTACCAAACGTAAAATAGATAGCTAGTGGGAAGCAGCCGCATAGCACAGGGAGATCAGCTAGGTGATTTGTGACCACCTAGATGGGTAGGATAGGGAGGGTGGGAGGGAGGGAGACGCAAGAGGGAAGAGATATGGGAACATATGTATACGTATAACTGATTCACTTTGTTATAAAGCAGAAACTAACACACAATTGTAAAGCAATTATACTCCAATAAAGATGTTAAAAAAAGAACTAAATATAGAACTACCATATGATTCAATAATTCCACTCCAAGGCATATATCCAGAGAAAACCATAATTCAAAAAGATACATGCATCCCAATGTTCACTGCAGTACTATTTACAATAGCCAAGACATGGAAGCAACCTAAATGTCCATCGACACAGGAGTGGATAAAGAAGATGTGGTACATATATACAATGGAATATTACTCAGCCATTAAAGAAGAACGAAATAATGCCATATGCAGCAACATGGATGGACCTACAGATTGTCATACTGAGTGAAGTGAGTCACACAGAGAAAGACAAACATCATATGATATCCCTTATATGTGGAATCTAAAAAAAATGGTACAAATGAACTTATTTACAAAACAGAAATAGTCATAGATGTAGAAAACAAACTTGTGGTTACCAGGGGCAAAAAAGGCAGGGAGGGATAAATTGGAAGATTGGGATTGACATATACACCCACTACTATATAAAATAGGTAACTAATAAGGACCTACTGTATAGCACAAGGAACTCTACTCAGTACTCTGTAATGACCTATATAGGAAAATAATCTAAAAAAGAGTGGATATATGTATATGTATAACTGATTCACTTTGCTGTACAGCAGAAAGTAACACAACATTGTAAATCAACTATACTCCAATAAATTTTTTTAAATATTATGAAACAGAAGCCAGCAGCATATTAAAAGACTAATATACCAAGACCAAATGTTATTTTTGTTTTTGTTTTGTTTTTTAGGATTGTAAGGATGCAGCAATTTTAGGAAATCTATTAGCATTGACCACCATACTAATATGTGAATAAAGAAAAATCATAGGGTCATTTTTGTTGATGTTTAAAAGCCAGTTAATAAAGCATTCAGTATTTATTCTAGATATCTTAAAAACTCAATAAAATAGAAATAAATATATATTCCTTAACATAATAAAATATATCTCATCCCCAAAGCTAGCACAATGCTTAATAAGGAAACAAATGAAGAATCTCCGATTAAACTAAGAAAAAAGACAGGACTCATTATCACCACTATTATTTAATATTTTCTGGAGATATTAACCAATACAATTAGACAGGAGAAAGAAATCAGAGATATAAAAATAGAAAAGGAAGTAATTATCATTATTTACAAATAATATGATTGCATGACTAGAAAATCCAAGAGAAACAACTGAAAAATTATTTAAAACAATTACAGAATTGAGTAAGAGAAGGTAACTGGGTATGAAATTAATATTTAATCATCAGTTATCTTTCAGGTGTGAAAAACAATGAAGAGTTAAAAGATATAATGAATGATATAAATTAAAATGATGTAAAGAGACAAACAAACATAAAAGATGCAATGGGGGCTTCCCTGGTGGCGCAGTGGTTGAGAGTCCGCCTGCCGATGCAGGAGATACGGGTTCGTGCCCTGGTCCGGGAAGATCCCACATGCCGCGGAGCGGCTAGGCCCGTGAGCCATGGACGCTGAGCCTGTGCGTCCGGAGCTTGTTGCTCCGCAACGGGAGAAAAAAAGATGCAATGGGAAAGCGATAATATTTTCAGCAGTGACATAAAATATTAAATACTCAGAAATAAGCTTAAGAAATGGACGAGACCTTTATGAAAAAACTTCTAAACATGGCCGAGCTATACACGTATCAAAACACAAGACTTTAAAAACGGTAAGGAATATCATGTTCTTGGATCAAAAAATTCAATGTCACAAAAATTTCAGTTCTAAGTTAAAATATAAATAGAACATAACCCAATTTTAAAAATACCAGTAGGTCTTCTTCTTGGTAGATGGTGGAAAAGGAGAGACCAGATAAGCAGATTATAAAAATTAGATAGAAAATTAAGTTAATAGAAAAATTCTTAAAAAGAGGGGGACTAAATATTAAAATATTCTAAATCTATAAAAATGATTAGACATTTAAAAATATTAACAAATATATAAATTACTATTTTCTAGGAATTAAAATATAAATCTAAAATTTGTCAGGCACATATATAACAGAATGAATGTACAGAAATAGGCATGCATACACACAGATGTATTGGATATATGACAAAGCATTTCAAGTCAATGGTGAAAAGAAGTTTCACTCAACTAAAGGTACTGGAATGACTGGTAGACAACTTGAAAAATTAAGTTGGTTCTGTACCTCACACCTTACACCAAAATAAATTTCATGAAGACCAAAAAATGTAACGTAAAACATGAAAAAATATGAATACTGGAAGAAACCATGGGAGAATTTTTTCAGTCTTGGGGTGGAGATGGTCTGTATACATGTCACATAATTATATGAAAACAAAAAGATTCCTGCAAAACAAAAACTACCATAGGGAAAGATGAATGGCAAACTTGAAAAATATTTCTACCTCCTATCACAAAGGACTAATTTTTTGAGCATATAAAGAGCACCTACAAATCAATCTGAAAACACCACCAAAGACATCAACCCAATAGGAAATGGGCAACTTTATGGAAAGGGAAAAACAAATGTCTCTTGAACATGTAAAAATGTGCTTAACCTCGGTCATGATAAGATAAATATAAATTAAAACTACATTAAGGCCATTTTTCACTTCTCAAATTAGCATCATGTTGTTGGCATGGGTATGAGGAAGCATTTCATATGTTGCTGGTAGAAAGGTATGCTGGTGCAACCTCTATGGAGGAAAATATGGCAACATTTCTCAAAATTGCAAATGCATATACCCTTTGACCAGCAATGCCATTTCTAGAGATTCATCATTTGCAAAATGATGTATGTCCAGGGTAGGGTTTGGAAAAGAAAAGATTGGAAATAATCAAAATGCTCACTGATGGAAATCTATGTCAATAAATCCACATAATTATAAATACTGTGCAGCAATTTTTAAAGAGGGAAAGCGCTTTATGTACTGATATGGAATGGTCTCCATGACATACTGGTAAGTGAAAAAAGAAAAATGTAGAACATCATTCGTTGTTGTTATTATTGTTTTTTAAAAAAGGAAAAATAGGGAATTGCTTATATATGCACAGAATATCTGTAGAAGGGTCCACAACAACAAAGCAACATTGGTCAATAATAGATCACTGGGGAGTCGGTGTAGGAAGAAAACTTTTAACTATATACCCCTCTCTACTCTTTGAATTTTAAACCCTGTGGATGTAATTACCTATCCAAAAATCCTATCCCATTGTAGTTTGGTTACAAACTACAAAAGTGCTTAAATATATTTTTAACATCTACACAGAGGATTTTTTTTTAATAAAAATATTTATTTTATATACATAGCTCTGCAATTTGCCTTTTTTTGACATGATGGTATATTATGGACATCTGCCTTTAGGCCCATATTTATAGAACTCATTCTTTTTAATATACAATATTCTATTGTGTAAATTAATCAAAATTTATTCAACCATTTCCCTTTTGATGAAAATTCAGGTATTTTCTTGGTTTTGATTTTTGTTCAGTTTGGGTTTTTTGACATGAAAATAATTTTTCTTAGCTAAAATTAGAAGATATAAATATAAAGGTAAAATAATAAAAATATTGGAAGAAAATTATAACCTCAGCCTGAGGGTAACTTACTTAAACAATAAAGGAAACACAAATGACTTAGGAAAGAGAAGTATATTGTATTTAACTACATACAAATGTAAATTTTCCTTACGGAAAAAAAGTCAGGAGACAACAAAGTGAAAGAAACTATTTGTTAAAAAAAAAGAAAAAGTGGCAACAGGTTAGTATCTCTAATATAGAGAAAATTCCTAGAAGTTGATTTTTTTAAAAACATGCAAAGAATATGAACAGGCAATTCATAGAAGAGGAAATACTAATGACCAATAAATGTATGAAGAGATCCTCACCCTCACTAGTCATAGTTTTGAAGGCAAAGCAACAGTGAGGTCTAATTTTTCATCCATCAGATTGGCAAAAATGTAAAAGATAATAACCAGTATTGGCAAGTCCATGAAGAAATGTACATTAACTATTCTTGCTGAACATCTGAATCTCAACCATCTTTTTGGAGACCAATCCAATAACATAGTAGAAAAAAATTTTAATGTTCATATCCTTTAACCCAGCAACCCAACTTAATCTAGGGGAAAAAAATCTGAAAATATAGCCTTTAGTGTCTCCCTATGCCTCTTCTCTCTTTTCCCCTATCTTCTCTCCAGTACACCTCATTTAATTAACTGTGTTACTTCCCAGCCAGCTGACTCTCATGTCCAAGCCCTCCTCCACCTCCATCAGACTCTAGCCAACCGAGGCTACTGCCTGAAGCAGGGGGATGGTCTTGGATCCCTGTAAGGCCTTGTCTAGGAGTTCCCCTTGTGCTTTCAGAAAAGCGAGGCCAAGGACATCAGCAGAGCCAACATCTGCTTCGAGTTCCTGGGGCTCTTGACAACATGCAGCACCTGGCAGAGGCTGCTTTGCCCTGGCCATTCTGCTGGCAATTGTGGAGAACAAGCTTGGTCGTGAGGACAGCCCATCCCGAGATCCCCAGAGCAGAGACAGCCATCAGGGAAAATCCTGAACTCATGAGGGATGGATCCCATGATTTTTTTCTGGTGGGGAAGAAAAGGACCCATTCTTCTTGACACTAATGAAAGGGTGAAAAATATAGTTTCTTTTTCTTTTTTGTTAGAACTAATACTATTGCCCTCCCCACCAGACATTCTGCCCCTGCTGTATGTGGCAAAAAAGCCTGGTAATCTGGCCCTCAGGCTCTTACACACTATAAATGTATGAAATCCAGGTTTGACATCTAGATACTACAATATTTGTCAACTTTAGCAACCCACTTAACCACTCTGTGCCTCAGTTTAACTGTAAAATGGGAACAATAATACCTGTCGCTAGGGCTATATCAAAGATTAGATGTATACAAAAGAAGTTCCAGTTGAAGAGTAGAAATAAAATATAAACCAATTCTGAATTAATGAAGAACTGGGATTGCAGATCTCCCTCAGATACGGGTATAGCCTGTAGGCTACTCTTCTAAGAGGGTGGTATTTAATGTCTATGGAGCAGCCCTCATCTCTGCCTCAACATTTATATGTGAGTGAATTTAGATTACCATGTATACACCCGGCTTCCATGGCTAACACTTCTCTTCCTATTCCAGGATGAATGCACATCCTCAGTTCAACTTCCCAGGAGCGGAAGCAGCTGTGTAGCTTAAAAAAGAAGAGGCTGAGGTGGGTATGGTGTTTTTGTGCAAGGACAAGTCTTGAGACTGTTCCCCTGAGACTAGCTTGGAGCAACTGAGACTTAAATAGGATCCTGGGAAAGATGGTATCAGTGAAATATCATTTCAGTTGGTGTTCACCATAAACCAAGCCATGGCATTGGACAGTGAGACCTACCAGTGAGTGGTGTGCCAGAAGCCAGAAGCTGGATATCCGCCTTCAGGGCCATTATTTCTCTGTTTGAGTCACAGGTGGTCTCCCGATATCCCCAGTGCCACCAGGTGGGACAGTAAGCAGGGTCAACAGCTAAAGACAGAAGTAGATATTTCAGGTCCTGGATAGGCAGCCTCCTTGGAGAAGAGTCCTTCCCATTACTCAAATCCTTTTCCATCACTCCCATTGGCAAATGCTGCCTTTCCTCAAAGCATGGATACAAAGGTATCTCATTTTGTCTTTAATTTAAAAAATCCTTCTGAGGTAGCCATCCCATTTTTATTGACACTGAGACTGAATCACAGCAGGAAAAACAACTTATCCAAAGCCACTCACTGAGCAGTGCCAGTAAAAGCAGAAAGGTCTGGAATTTAGGCCTCCTGATTCCCAATTCAGTCTCTCAGAGATGTGGCTATATTTCTAAATATAGGCACTGAGCCTTCAGGCTGGGAAAGAAAGATGGATAAAATGGATAGTTGTCTTAAAGAGCATTTAGTCATAAGAAACAGAAACCCACTCAAATTGCCATAGATTAAAGGGGGGAAAATAATAAAGAAGAAGTATAGCTAGCCCTCATGAGTTCTGGTTTCTGGAATCAGAAACCAGAAAGCCAAAAGAACCCAAAACAGTCACTGTGTCCTCTCTGGGGCAGCAAGTCCTCCCATCTCCGCATATTTCCTCATTTTGTGCATGCTCCCCTGCTCTGTTACTACTTTGGCACAGCCTAAATATGGCCGCTGCAGCCTCAGTTTTATATATATATGACTTCTTCATACTCCTAGACAATGGAGCAAGTCTTCAAAACTGAAAATTATGTTCTACTTAGAATTCTATACCCAATCAAACTACCAATCAAACATGAGGAAAGAATGAAGACACTGTCAGTCACACAGTGACTCCAAAAAAAAAAAAAAAAATTTGCCTTTCATATGACCTTTCTTAAGGAGCTACCAGAGGATGTGCTTCAGTAAAGCAAGAAAGTGAATTGGTAGAGTGGATAAAATGGGATCCAGGAAACAAGAAATCTAACAGGGGGAGGGGATAAAAAAATTCTAGAATTAAAAAGGGCCAAAAAGGGCAGTTAGTCCTGAAGAAAGCAAAAGATACGGGACTCTGAAACATCTCTAGGGGGTGAAAATGGAATTGACCATTTCTCTGATGGCCCATGACAGATCTGACGAGGGATTAAAGACATGGATATGGAAAACTCTGTCTGTTTAAAAAAATTAAGGTGATCATCAT
Source organism: Stenella coeruleoalba (assembly GCF_951394435.1). Lineage (NCBI taxonomy): Eukaryota > Metazoa > Chordata > Mammalia > Artiodactyla > Delphinidae > Stenella > Stenella coeruleoalba. Next base: position 106,797,313 of record NC_137169.1, read on the forward strand.
CTCCAGGGAAAACACTAAATTTTACAAAAGGAAACATAATCATAGCACACAACTTGGCTCTGTAATAAGTAACATTTACAGAATCCAAATTATGTAAAAACTAAAATTTATAATATAGTGATTTTTTTGAAAGATGCAAAGAAGGGTAGGGGTTTAAGAGAACCATATCCTCATCTTCTATAACAGAAAATCAATAGACAATGTCTAAACTATCATCAAGAGTGGTAATATTAGCATTTTATGTAGGAATATGGTAAAACACCTCAAAGAGTTGATAGTGGTTGTCTCTGAGAATAAAAAGACACTGCTATTACCTTTTATGAACTTTCAAATACTATCTTTTTGACTTTAAGAAAAATAGATGTAAATTACACCCACCCGCCCCCAAATAAAAACCTGTCCCAGAGCCTTTTAACAAATGTTTTCATCATCACCTACGGTTCGTAGTTAATCCAAATTTTCTACTTCAGTCTAGGTTGATTTCTATTTTCTTCCTTGCTTCCTGGTGTCTTCCCATCTGACCTAACTAGCTTAGCGTTCAGCACTTCCATTCTCTTCCTTATCAAACTCTCATCTTTATTGGCTCTGTGACTCTGTCCCACCCTGGTTTTTCTACTTTTCTGGCTGTTCTTTTCTCTCCTTCTCTGCCTGTTTCCTCCTCCCACCTCTCAAACATGAAAATTCATTCCTCAAGACTCATTCCCCACTCCTTCAATCTTTTCTCTCTACTACCTCTCCCAATTTCTGATCTACCCTCATGATTTAAACCTGCACCTCCTGGGACTTCCCTGGTGGTCCAGTGGTTAAGACTCCATGCTTCCAATGCAAGGGGCACGGGTTTGACCCTAGTTGGGGAACTAAGATTCTGTATGCCGCGTGGCGCAGCACCCCCCCCCCCACAAAAATTTAAAAATACAAAATAATAAAGTCTTGGCAACGCCCTGGTGGTCCAGTGGTTAGGACTCAGTGCTTTCACCAATGTGGGCCCAGGTCAAAAAATAAATAAAAAATAAAGTCTTAAAAAAAAGAAAGCAAATCACTCAAAATCAAACCTATCCTCCTGAGACCGTATTTCTGTCCATGATTCAGTCAAAACCTTGGTTCCTCCTTTTTTCTCTTCCCCCATCCAGTCAGTTACTAAGTACTACTAGTTCTTTCCCACATTCATTCCTTTCTTTCCAAAGGTGTTTCCCAGGTCTTCATCATCTCACACTTAAAATATTCCAACAGTCTCCTAAGTGGTAAGCCCCAGATCTCAAATCTGCCCATGTTTTACTCATCTTTATACCTCCCACACCTACCTCAGAGCCTGGCACTGAGCTATTGCCTAGTAAGTGGTCCATCAACTAGATACTGTCTCTGCCTCTAATCCATCCTGCCACCAGACATCTTTCTAAAATGCTGATTTGTACATACCAGCCCAGAGTTTTAATGGTTTTTCACTGTCTATGAGACAGTGATTAGTTTAGCCTGGCACTGGAGGCGCTCTATCTCTATAAAATTTCATTCTACTACTTACGTGAATACTCTGTCCCAGTTGATCTCACTAATGGAAACTCCTCTTTCATTCATCTAAACTTATTGATTGCGTATCCCAGGCACGGTGCTAAGTCTTGAAGAATAGAATGGGAGTATGACGAAGCCACTGCCCCTTATAATCCAGTATTGATGTTCTCCTAATACACCTTAAGTAGTTCTACTTGTGATGGTTCTAAGATAGAAAGCCTTTATCATCCTCTCAGCATATTTAAGTATTAGAGTCAGTAAATATGGATGCTCACCAAATGTGGAAATAAGGTTCCTTTCCGAACATGAAACTAGTAAGGCCAACAGGTAACAGATAATATCAATAAGCAACGTCTACCATTTACTGAGTGTTTACTGCGTGCCAAGCATTGTGCTAAGTGATACATTATTTCATTTAATCTTCATGGCCTTTTGAGTTAGGTACTATTCTTGTCCTGTGACAATCAGGCTCAAAGGTAATTTGTGTAAGTTCACTCAGCTAGTAAATAATGGACAAAAATCCATATCTATTACAAAACCCAAGATTTTATTTATTTTTAATTAATTTATTTATTTTTGGCTCTGTTGGGTCTTTTTTTTTAACATCTTTACTGGGGTATAATTGCTTTACAATGGTGTGTTGGTTTCTGCTTTATAACAAAGTGAATCAGCTATACATATACATATGTTCCCATATCTCTTCCCTCTTGCATCTCCCTCCCTCCTACCCTCCCTATCCCACCCCTCCAGGCGGTCACAAAGCACCGAGCTGATATCCCTGTGCTATGCGGCTGCTTCCCACTAGCTATCTACCTTACGTTTGGTAGTGTATATATGTCCATGCCTCTCTCTCGCTTTGTCACAGCTCACCCTTCCCCCTCCCCATATCCTCAAGTCCGTTCTCCAGTAGGTCTGTGTCTTTATTCCTGTCTTACCCTTAGGTTCTTCATGATTTTTTTTTCTTAAATTCCATATATATGTGTTAGCATACGGTATTTGTCTTTCTCTTTCTGACTTACTTCACTCTGTATGACAGACTCTAGGTCTATCCACCTCATTACAAATAGCTCAATTTCATTTCTTTTTATGGCTGAGTGTTGGGTCTTTATTGCTGCACACAGGCTTTTCTCTAGTTGCCGCGAGCGGGGCTACTCTTCGTTGCAGTGCACAGGCTTCTCATTGCAGTGACTTCTCTTGTTGCGGAGCACAGGCGCGCGGGCTTCAGTAGTTGTGGCACGTGGCGCACGGGCTTAGTTGTTCCGCGGCATGTGGGATCTTCCCGGACCAGGGCTCAAACCCATGTCCCCTGCATTGGCAGGCGGATTCTTAACCACTGCGCCACCAGGGAAGCCCAAAACCCACGATTTTAACTTAGACTAAACTGCTTGACCCACTCCAGAAGATGGTTTTTAAATGAGACTTGGAGACACCCAACTCCAAGGTAACTAAGCTATTTTAGCTGTCTCTCTGGCAAGACTTGAGTTCCTTCAAGGTAGGCCTATTTGCATCCCCACTGTGACACACATAGATTCTATATTTATTTATTGCCACTTATGTACGTCATCATCACCACCCACAAATGTTAAAAAATACTTATGTGGGCAACGGATTATACTGAGAGGTATCCTTGGGGATCATAAAAAGGATGTCCTGAGATTATGCAAAAGGAGGTATTAGTAATTTCCAAAACTCTCTCCTGATCCACTGATTCTCTTCTGAACCAGAGAGTGAACTACACAGTAATGGGATTGAAACAGGACACCCCAAGTTTGGCCACAGTAAAGGTGCTCTCAGTTCAGGCTTCCTGCAAGAAAAGGTCTGGATGATGCTGGTCACCAGCCTAGTGGCCCTTCAAGGTATGTTCAGAAGAGCTTTTAGCACCCCAAGAAATGAGGGTGTTATACCTTTAACATCTTGATTACTCTCCAGGAGAAGGGTGGAAAGGAAGCCCAGAGTGGGACAGGGAAATGCTCCTTAGGCCCTGGCTGTCCACATGAAAACATCACACCAGTATGAAGGCAAAATCGGTCCAAAGGGACTAAAGACTTCATACTAACTAGGGGATGATAGATGAATCAGACTTTCCATTGGGTAGGAGGTCACACCCATGAGGAAAGAAAGCCTGTGGGAGAGGCAAGCAAATACAAATACCTCTACTTACTGGATGAACAGAGGGCTACAAGTTGAGGCAAGAGATGTTTGGCTATAATGTGCTGAGCAAGGCAAGAAACAGACTTGGTCTGGAGGTGGGTTTTAAACAATGCAGCTCTTCAGCAAAGGTTGATGGCCAGATTGAGTATATAAAACCCTTGTAGTTGAGTCCTCTGAGCATCATTTATCAATGTCAATTAGTTTTCCCTATTAGATAAAAATGATATTGGAACTTGCAATGACACGTTTGCATAATCAGTAACTGATGCAGGTTTTTGCCTCTCCTTGGCATTCTTAATTCCAAGCCTTATTTAGGCCTTCCTCAATTCAGTAACTACCACTGTGCCACCAGAATGTAAGCTCTATATGTGCAGAACCTTTGTCTTGTTTACCCCAAACAAAAACAGTACCAGGCACATAGCAGGCTCTTAATAGATTTGTTTAAAGAGTTTGTATGACAGGTTAGGCTTTCCATATGGTGACTCTAACCTCATGCAATGCTTCCAGGTAAATATTCCCCAATTACTCACCAGCAAATGGGTACAAGGAGGTTAAATGTTGCCCCAGTGCATGGGAATTAATACAGGACTTTCTCACTCCAAAATCCGTGCTCTCAGTGATTATCTACTACATGCTAAGCACTTTCTCTCTCAACTCCATCACCACTCTCCCCATTCTGAGATTGCTTCCTCCTATTTCCAGAAACAGGACCACCTAACACTCCCTTATTCCAGCCCCTTAACTGCAAACTATCAAAGGAAAACAAAGACCACATCTGTGATCCTTGGCAAGCCCCTGACAAGTGTAAGCCTACTCCAGTTTTCAGGGAGAAACTGGTGAACATCAAGCAGTCTGACCCTTCAGACATAATTCTTTATTGAATCTGAATCTTCTCAACGGTTAGGCTATTTCATTGGCAAATTCAATTTTATTTCTTCATACATATTAAAAACTCTAAAGAGAAAAGGAGATTGGGTCTAGCCATACAACCTACTATTGACTCCCAAGTTATGCGAGAGGAAAAAATCTCTAAGCTCTTTTTCCTTTTCTAGTCAGGTGAGGAGAATGAACTTCTGATAGGTCATTCCTTTTATCACTCTTCCCACCTCAAGACTCAGCAGAATTATGGAAGTGGTAGTGTTCAGCAGTACCAAAGTACACACATTTTCTCAGGACCAGAGAAATCATGTAGGTCAAGTTATCATGCTTACATGTGATAAAATAAGGGAACTTTCCTGGATCTCTATGCCTCCCTCAGCTCATGAAACTAATTGCAATGAGTATCCCTGTCCTATCACTGTGCTAGCCACTCAGTGCTATACACGGAAAACCAACCTTGAACTTGTTGAGTGGCATCTATTTCTTCGATTGTCTTACCTTCCAGCAAGAAGAGATCAAAGGTTGGCTTCTTTCCCACTTGCATCAGGATCAGGTAGGTTTCACAAGATCACAACTGCAACTTTAAGCAGTAGACACAACACATACAATACCTCCCCTTCTTTCCTTTTCCATTCCCTCTAGTCATAAGGGCCTATCAAACACACATCCCAGGATGAATTACATCAGGTATTTTGTTACTATTCTAAGTTTGTAGCATAAAACAAACTTAGCTTTTTCTTTCTACAGCTTTGTAAGCCTTGTGCCAGAAGAAACTTAAAAAAAAAGTTATAGAGGGACTTCCCTCATGGTCCAATAGTTAAGACTTCGCCTTCCAATGTAGGGGGTGTGGGTTTGATCCTTGGTCAGGGAGCTAAGATCTCACATGCCTCGTGGCCAAAACACCAAAACATAAAACAGAAGCAATATTGTAACAAATTCAATAAAGACTTTAAAAACGGTCCACATCAAAAAAAAAAAGTCTTAAAAAAGTTACAGCAAGATAAATCTGACTCTCTTTAGCTTGGCATCTTTCACATTACAATATGCATAGAGAAGGAAATAACAGGGCACAGGGGAAGAGATGCTAAATATGCCAGGAATCTGGAGAACACAAGATGGGCAAATGAATGTGTTCCCTGACCTCCCCTCCTCATTGCCAGAGCAAACCTAACTTTCTTCCTACCTCAGTCACCAGTAAATAAAAAAGCAGCTCTCACAAAAGCAGCTGGTGTACAGTTCTCACTCAAATATTGGATAAGTGTGTTTTTGTACCCAAGAAGAACTTTTCCTCCCTCCCCTCCAACAAAGTAAAATAAACAAGTGAGTCAAATAAAATGAGAACACCAATGTTTTTGGAAGAAATTTTTATTTGACACTGTTAAGGGAAGAGAGAGGAAACAAGCAAAGACAGGTAGGATAGGAGAGGAAGGGCACCAGACCCAGTAACTGACTTGGCAGAAAATGAGGAAACGAAGAGACCCTGGTGTTGAACGGCATCCACATAACAGTGCTGGAGGAAGAGGAAGATTTGTGCAGACCAGACCAGGTGCTCCACAGATCTTAACTGTCTAGCTTCAACTAAGTACTTGTCAATCTCTCTGGTCATTTCTCTCTTTTTTTTTAAGTAAATGTCAAAGCAATTATCTGCAGCCTTTTCTTTTCTCTCTAAATTCATAAATCCTCTTGTCTCTTTGGACAGATAACCTCTTGTCTTAGTTAAGCAGAGAGGTGGGGGCAGGATATTCCTGCTAGGAGGAACTACATGAATAAAGAGGTAGAAACACAGACAATTTAACTGGGGCTAAATGGCAAGCCATCAAAGGGAAACAGACACCTTACCTGCGATCCTTGGCCAGGACCTGCCAAATGGGGGAGCTAAGGTTTGTGGGACCAGAGAGACAGAAAGCTGAAAGAGATGGGTAAGACCCTTATTAGTGATGGCCTTGAACCTCAAACTAAGGATTTTGGATTTTGTGTCTTATGGAGGTAGAAAGCTAGGCATGGAGTCAGAAGATCTGGATTTAAATTCTGACCCTGCAACGTACCAGCTACATGTCCTTGGGCAAATGAAGTTTTGAGATGCTACTTATCTGTAAAATGCGGTATTTCCTACTCTATCTTCTGTTTCCACAGGACTGCTCTGAGAATCAAATGAGATTCTGGATTTTAAACCCAGAACCACTTGAATTCTGACTCAGAAGTCTCCAAAGCTTTCTCCACTGTACTACACTCACTTTAATCTTTACCTGTTTTATGTGTTAGTTTTGTTTTTCTAACTAAATTTTAAGCTCACATGAGTAGAGATGTCTTTTACTTTTCACTATTCAAAGACTCTTCTGAAACCACTCAATATTATACAATCACTGGAAGTCTCACACAGAAGCCATGTCTAACTACAGAAAAGGTTTTATCCATTGTGCTATTATGCTAATTATAGTCTACATAAAAAATCTGCAGAAAGGACACATGATTGCTGGCCAAGTTTATCAAGACATTCAAGAGCATTAGACTACTAGCTCTGACTTGAACTAAGCAGAATAAACAAAGCAACAGCAAGTCAAGGGTCCCACTTCTAAAGAATTTATTTTATTTATTCTGCTTATCTCAAGATGGTTAAACAAAAATTTGAAATACTTATATCTCGGCTTTCAAAGTGTATTGATACCACTCCTTTCAAATAAGTCTATAAATTTCCATGCATGAATAGGTAGACTTCTGGACACACATCTTAACCTCAATCTATATGAGTGATTCACAACCCAAGGAATTTGAACCTCTGTGAGGCCATGTAGCTATTTTAAGAGGTCTATGTAAGCATTATCTTCAGTCTGAATAAATAATATATCTTACAAATATGTATATACTGTACTTCAACTGGATATAGATTCTGGTGTGACTAATAAAGACAAACTGATTTAAAAGCATTACTAAAATCATAGCAGCTTTTTGCTATGTGTTTTTTCCATCAAAAGATACTAAAAACACAACTATAATCTCGTCGGGAGCGAGTCTAATAATTTGGGGACCTTAAAAATGGTATATCTTATTAGAAAAGGTAAAGAACGACAAGCCTACATCTCATGATTTACAGATATAAGTGTTTCAGGTGAGAGAGGAAAGGCAACATATAGACTCCACTTCTGTGGACACCATCTAAGTATAATCTGGCAAAACACAAAGTTTATATGTATAAAATTAGAGAGTTGAGTGCCTGTAATTCCACTTATCTGGCAGGTATGAGAGATCAAAACCTCTTAATGTCCATGAGCTAAGACATTTTGATCCTGTCTCGATCCTGGAAAAGATCTCCAGTTGTACTCATTGTATTCTACACATTCCATTTTAAACCCATGGCGCAGACCTGGGGTTCCCAGCCTGAGTGCTGAGATGCTGACATTACTGCAAGCTATAATTTCCCACTGTAGGATAAACACCTGTGATATGTTTACCCCACCAAATCTTTCCCCGAACTCCCTACATCAGAACTTATGTTAGATTCATTTTGGAAACTCTCAGTAGGAGTACTCTCTCCTGCTAGTCCCCCCGCAAACTCCCAAATCTCCACTGGTTTATTCTTGTAAACAGCACCTTTATCTTCCCACCTCTCTACCACAGAGACAAAAGAGGGATTTTCCCTAACATCCAAATATTTATTCACCAGCCCTGTTCCTTCTCCTCCTAAAAATCTGTTTTCCTTCACAGATGTCAGTGGCCTGCCTAGATGAGCTCTAAGAACAAACTCTGAGGTACCCTTCACCTCCCAAAACCCCAGGGGTTGTTTTGTTGTTGTTTAAAACAGACAAACTATGATCCCCTCCTGATTAGTTTTTGTTAAGTCTGATATATCTGTATTCCTTGAGGAAATAGGACTTGGACACCAGGAAGAACGAAACTGAAGCATGCAGAAGTTCATGTGAGAAGTCAAGTTGTCATCAATAACTTATCAAGAAAATTTTTTGAAAGCAATAGATAACTGTGTCTTAGTTCAATTAATTATAATACAGAAACAAGAGATGACCAACACCCTTTCCTCAAAGCCATTTATCCTCAACCTTCAGAAATGACCAGACTTTTAGCTCCAGTGAATCCATTTGCCACACCACATAACGGGGTGCCTGCCCAAGCTAACAGTGCCCTGTAACAGAGAACTACAGAAACATGGGCCTGAGGCACATGCAATGAGAGAATCAGACTAAAGCTCCAGTCCTCTGCTGTACCCCTGCTCACTTTATCTACTTCGGTGCCCACCATATCCCTTCTTCCTCTAGAGTGAAATGTGCATATATGCATATGTCTATGAATATACATATATACACACACACACACACACACACACACGCATATATACAAATGTGCAATACAAAGACATAAACAAGGAATTTTTCTCCTAATAACTATTTAATCCAACTGAGACTTGTTGCGGGGGGGAAGAAACAAATTCTTGCCCCCAAATCCTCCTTCCAACTTGAGAACTAACTATTGGACCAGAAGAGTACTGCTCAAGGAAAACATTTAACAAGCACTTGCTCAATTGTTATGCGGCAAATGTTGACAACTAAGGAAGCTATCTGGATACTTCAGGTTTCCCAACTCTTCAGAGAACTGGTAATAGGAAATTTGCAGGAAAATTAATTTTTAATACAAGGATTATTCCTTCTCTCTGTTGGAGATATCGGTTAAATGTTCACCACTCTGCCCTGCCCACCCAACTGCCCAGTTCTGTCCAGCCAGAATAACCCATCTGGAAACTACCCAAGAAGCAATAATCACTTGGAGGCCAGCAAGGAATTGCCCTACATAACCTCTCAACTTTCAGGTCTACCAACCTCTAGCAAGTCCCTCCTAATTTTGTGCTAACATAGTTTTACTTCCTCTTTTATTTCAAATTACAATGAACGAAAGGAAGAATAAGAAAAAAAGACATTCATGAATGGGAAAACAATCTGTTTATCTATGCATGGAACTCAAAGGGTAGGCCATTTAGTACAAATCTAAAGGCCTCAAGTCTAAGGGCCCAAGATTTGAAATGGCAACTTTTTTCTATTCTCTTTGACTCCTAGTAAGGCTCCAGTTTCCTGAGTCTGTAAACCCTCCAGCTGTAAACGAATGAACACCTGAGAAGTCTGGGTTATGTAGTCCTCTGCCTTGGGAATTATACACACACACACACACACACACACACACACACACACACACACACACACACACACACACACACACACACACACACACACACACACACACACACACACACACACACACACACACACACACACACACACACACACACACCCTTACTGGTTCTGTTTCTCTGGAGAACCCTGACTAATACACTACCTAAATTAACCTGGAACTCTGAGATGCCTCCTATTCTAGGAAGAAACACGACAGATTCATTAAGTAGGTGGCGTCTCAGAAACAGCAAACAGATTTATGCACTGTATCTAAAAGCACAAAAAAAGTGAAGAAAATTTCAGATAACTTAAGACTGATGCGATTTGCTCTTCCGTATATTGAAAAGTTAAATCCCTGTCCAGCACTTTGTTTGCATCCTTTTGTAAAGCTACTCAGATTCTTTCTAGTTCTCTAGTGTTAAGTAAAAATACACCTGCCTGTTCTGGCATCTCCAGACACTAACAAGCAGACAAAAACTTCCAGGCTGGCATCATTTTTCTGAGACAGCTGATATTGTTCCACTTGAAAACTACAATGTGCTCCAACTTCAGCCTAACCATTCTCCATCTAAGTAATGGCCATTAAATATTCACAATATACCGCCCATGTCCCCTCAGCCTCATGACCCCTCACCATTCAAAACCAGTGTGTATTTCTGGGCTACATTTCAATAGCCATAGTAAATAGTTCACATTCTCCAAAGAAACAATCTCTACATAGGATAACATAAATATGAGAAAACAGCTTTTATGCTCTCTGGGCCCAACCTGAATCATAACTTATGGTCACAATTTTTAGAGGTAGGCTATTAAATTAAACTCTCCCACTTTCTCTCTTCCCTCTCCTACTCCTCTGTCCTCTACTAAATTACAAAGATATCTCTAACCCCATCCCTCACCCCCAAAACCAGTGTACAACAAGTCAACAAAAACCGAGGAAAGACTCCTAGCCAAGAGAGACTCACCAAAGAGCAGCCTTCTTGTTCTGATCATTCCAAACTATGAAGGGCTGATATGACCATACCACTGTTGCCCCTCTGTCACCCTTTTTGGTGCACCAACAGTGGTTACATGTCCCCATCATTTATTTTTGAGACTTTGAAGTTCCAACAACATTCTTAATCTTCTTCATTTATTCAACTTTAAACACTTAAATGCGCCAAAGAGCATGTGCATGTGCATGGGACACTGTTAGGCTGAAAAAAGAAGGCCTACGTCTCCTAGGCCAAGTTGTTTGGGCATGATCACAATAATCAGTATGACTCCAAGTACAGACAGAACCAAGCAAACAGAAAGGTTTCAGAGATGATAAATGGGCTTAAAAAATTAAAATGGGACAACATAAAATCTCAATTCCTGAAGACCAGTGAATTACAAAAAACAATGACTTAGCTGTAGAAGCAGTAATGAAGTAATTCTATTTCTGTGAGGGAAATTATTTTAAGGTCCCCAAGATAAACAATGAGTTGAGGATCACTAAAAAACCTCGGAACCAAAGATTTCAAACATCTGTCCTTCTGTGCCTGTATGCTGCCCAACTCATTCCCAAAAAGGAACCAGAATCAGATTCCTCCCAACATAAGACTCCTAAGACATGTCAGGTTGGTTTCTGCAGAAGCTGCATCTTGTGAAGTAGTCTTTAAAAATAAAAATGAGAAAACCAAAGAATGCAATGATAAGCCACTTTCTCCTTCCCACTATAATTTTTCTTTGATTTGCTCTCTGAAAATTTAAGAAAAAACAAGAATCATTAGTGTCTCAGATTCTTGAATTAATCTGATCTCACTTCATGGCTAATGTGGCCAAAAGTAGATGCTTTTGTACAACTAAAACAGAAGGACTTTATATCAGCAGGACTTTAGGGCTCTGGTTCCACTGTATTTAGTGTAAAGTACACTTATGATAGGGTGGAGGTTGGAGAAAGAGGTGGAAACATCCATCACAAGGTAACATGACAGACAGCAGGACCCTAGCTAGACTTTAAGGAACTGATTCTATTCTGGCAGGGGAAACTCACATAATTAAGTTTCGCACTTACAAAATTATCGCTCTGAATTCAAGAATGAGAGGCATTTGGTTGTAGATACAATTCCATCTGTAGATACTAACTTTAAATTTAGAGAAGAAAAACACTCAATGAATTAATGTTATGGGTTGGGGTTTCTTAGGTGATTCCTAAATTCACCTACGACTTTTTTGTTTTGATACAATTAACAGCTGTGATAAGAGGTCTACCATAGCCCTGGCTCAGAGGCGGTCTTTAGTTTCAGAAAGTCCATCGGTCATGTAGCTGGCTGTCACTGCTAAATCTGTTGCTTGCAGAGGACCCAGAGGTCTGGGTTTGCTGAGTAGAGTCCTCACCATTTAAGCTCTTCCTACATACAGGACATGCGTCGTGCTGAAACAGAAAGATATCAGTCTACATGAACAGCCTGACCCGAAAGCTGGAAGAACTAAACACTTAAGAAACCCTGAGAGTTAGCAGGTAGAAAAACCAAAAGGGCATGAATTCTCACATAGTGCACGCTGGGCTCCATGTGTAACACCGGGACATCGCCCAAACAGAATTTCAACAGATCTGACAGAGAATTCTAGGCAGCAACTTAACAATAGCTAACACATATCACCAAGCAGAACTAACTAGAAACAATGACCTGAGATGGTCTAGAGCAGGGGTCAGCAAACTTTTCCTGTAAAGGAAAAGGTAGTAAATATTTTAGTCATTGCAGGCCACACCACCTATGTTGCAACTACTCAGCTCTGCTGATGTAGCACAAAAGTAGCCATAGACAATTTGTAAACAAATGGGCATGGCTGTGTTCCAATAAAACTGCATTTACAAAACTAGGTGGCAGGACACAGGGACCTGCAGGCTGTAGTCTGCTAACCCCTGGTCAGGAAGTTCCAAACAGATTAATAATCTAAAACACAGGAATGGTGCTACTAGGAGTTAGCCAGGGACTAAAATCTGATCTGCCTGGCTCTCTATTAACTGTTTGGTTTTTTTGTTTGTTTTTTAAAAAATTTTTATTGTTGTATAGTTGCTTTACAATGTTATGTTAGTTTCTACCGTACAGCAAAGTGAATCAGCTACACGTATACATATATCTCCTTTTTTGGATTTCCTTCACGTTTAGGTCACCGCAGAGCACCGAGGAGAGTTCCCTGTGCTATACAGTAGGTTCTCATTAGTTATCTATTTTATACATAGTATCAATAGTGTATACATGTCAATCCCAATCTACCAATTCATCCCACCCCTCCCTTTCCCCCTTGGTATCGTCACATTTGTTCTCTGCATCTGTGCCTCTATTTTTGCTTTGTAAATAAGATCGTCTATACCAATTTTTTCAGATTCCACATATATGCGTTAATACACAATATTTGTTTTTCTCTTTCTGACTTACTTCACTCTGTGTGACAGACTCTATGCCGTCTGTACAAATGACCCAATTTCATTCCTTTTTATTGCTGAGTAATATTCCATTGTATATATGTACCAATTAACTGTTAACTACATCCTTACTGTGAACCATCCCCCCAAGAAGATATGACTGGCACCGTTGCCCCATCACAGATGAGAGCTGTCTGTACTTACCAGTTCTAACCACGGCACAATACAACTGCTGTGAAAGAAGTGGTTGCAGGGTAACTGCCGGACTTTCTCTTCAACTGTGTAATCCTCTTTGCATACTGGACACTCTAAACCCTTATCTGTTGGAGGAGGAAACGCCTTTTAAAATAAACAAGCAAAAAGAAGGAAGAAAAAAACTAGCCCAATGTCTTTAACAGCCAAAGGAATACACAAAGTAAAGACAAAGTGCACCCAAGGTGAAGGCAGATAGGAAGCATGAATTTTATTTCAAACTGGGGATAGAGGTGGTAGTAGACAGGGTTATGAGGAGGACTGATTAATGGGCCTGTTCCAATAAGGCCCAGACAGGAACTATATAAGGCCTACTTTTCAATGTAAAGAGTTGGAAGAACTGGGGCTTAGATTATCTTTTAAGTGAAACAGGAAAAACATCTTCCCAAGTGTGTGAAAGCCTTCTGGCAGTTTCTACTTAGGAAACACTGGCAATCTGTCCACCACAACCAAAGAACTCATCTCGGCAATCTTGGCTGTTCCCATTCAGTGTCTCAAGCCACTTTTACCCTACTACTTTCTAAATTACACATCCTATTTCATCATGGTTACCCTAAAGCCTCTTTTACAAGCTGTTCATTAAAAGCTGTACCAGGAGATAGTGCTACAGAACTGCAAGGCCCAAGGGTAGCTCAGGCTCTAAGTCCAGAGACAGGAAGCCCTCTTCTCAGAGAAAATGGCTACAAACTGAACAGGGGATACCAGGCAGTAAATTCCAAGTTTCCCAAGTTTGGCTAGTAATACCAGCTAGTCTATCGCTTCAGTAGCTGGGCTATGTATGTTACATGCTCCACAGTACTCAAGGCATTTGGAGTAAAATACCACTTAACAGATTCACTCCTTCCTCTCCATTCCCATCACCTGAGCCCTAATTTTAGCTTCTACTTCTCATGCCTACTCTACTGTAACAGCCTCCCATGTAGCATCCCTGACTCCAGACCTTCCAGATATATCCTATATTTTGCTACCAGCTAATTTTCCCTAATATCAGCTTCAGAGCAATTCCCAGCTCATCTTCACTTGGATTCTCAGCTGGTACCTCAAAATCAACAAATTCAAAATTAAAAACATCACATCACCTCCTTACCCAAACCAGGGCCGGCTCACAATTCCCCCATCCCTGATGTCAGCACCACCTCTGTGGTTATAGAGTTGCAAAATCTTAGAATCATCTTTCACCCTTTCCCCTCCTTTATCCCCTTATGCAATCAGTGATAAAAGGCTTTCTTCGATCTGAGTCTACCCCTTCCTTTCTGTTAGCATTGCCACCGTCACCTGAACCCCATCAGGATGCTGCAACAGCCCCTTAAATCTCTGTTTCTGCTTCCTCCCTCTTTCAATCTTTTTTTTTTTTAATGATTGCTTTTTAAATTTATTTATTTATCTACTTTTGGCTGTGTTGGGTCTTCGTTGCTGCACGTGGGCTTTCTCTAGTTGCATTGAGTGGGGGCTACTCTTTGCTGCAATTCGTGGGCTTGTCACTGCGGTGTCTTCTACTGTTGCAGAGCACGGGCTCTAGGCACAGGCTTCAGTAGTTGCAGCACGCGGGGTCAGTAGTTGTGGCTCACAGGCTCTAGAGTGCAGGCTAAGTAGTTGTGGCTCACGGGCTCTAGAGTGCAGGCTCAGTAGTTGTGGCACACGGGCTTAGTTGTTCCGCGGCATGTGGGATCTTCCCAGACCAGGGCTCGAACCTGTGGTCCCCTGCACTGGCAGGTGGATTCTTAACTGTTGCGCCACCAGGGAAGTCCCTTCCCATCTATTTTAGACACTACCCTCCAAACTAATCTTCCCTAAAGACCACTTAAATTCCCTCATTCCTCCATTTGTGGACCTACAAAACTTACCTACTACCTAAACTATCCAGCCCTAACTACTCTGCCAGTTTCAGGGTCCTCTACAACAAGGCCCCACCCTTCCTATCCAGTCATACCTCTCACTACTCCCCAAATCAGATTCTATTTCAGGTCTAATGAGGTTACACTCCTTATACCTGATCCAGACACCATGTCCATGCTGACATTCTTCACTGGTTCATACTTTTCCATATATAGAATAATCTCTCTAATATGGCCCATCCTGTCTTTAAAATCTTCTGACTCTAAACTGGAATTTATGGGGAAAGAAACTCCCAGTCCAAAATAATGTCCCTTATCACTAAGTTCTTTTAGTGCTTATAAATAAAATAATGTCTATGTCTAATGTACCTGAGTACAGGGTAGATGTGAAACAAATGCCTAGCCTCCCATTTTTTCTCTTCCTTTTCTCCCAAAGTCAGTATCATCTGCTCAACCACTTTTTATACTATTGTCTAATCATTTGGTAAGTTTTGCTTCCCCTGGTAAGTTCTTCAAGAAATCAAGTATTCTATACCTTTGTACCTCTTTATTTCCTGCCTGGCATCTAGAAAACCAACATGGTAATTGCTCAGGAATTACCTGTTGACTAACCCTAATGAAGGGGTAGGTACCTTCCATACCTGGCACCCAGGTATAAATTTTAGGAGTGCTACAGCTTCACGTGAAGATCTTTAGTACAGGAAATGGCTCAGATTCTGAACAGAGATAACAAGATGACAAAATACGTATGAAAATGAACCTACCAACTTGTTCCTGAGTTACTGTCACTGTTGGAAGAGATGTGATCTTTTCCTTATCAGCTGGGGGAGGCCCTGTGTTTTCCAGTTGTCCTAAAAGCTACAAAAAAAGAAAAAAGAAAAAGAAGAAGTGGTAGACATCTAACTATCCCTAGGGAGGGAGCTGTTCCAGCTGAGAACAGTGCAGATATTAACAATGTTAGTTGCTCTTACTTCTGCAAGGCTATGAGAGGCTTGGGTTTTCCCTTTACTGCTGCCAGAACACTCATGATTGCTTTACAATTTCAGAGTGACATTAGTATAAGCCCACAGACAGATCCATCATTGCAGGGCCCACCTCTGGGCATAAAGCAACTTCGGAGACAGCAAAAGGGCTGTGATGTCACGAATAAAACTACAGCGTAACAAAACGTAATACTTAACCAGTTCAAAAACTTCATTTTGCTGAAAGGAAGAAAAGGGTCTGAGTATGGAAAAACAGCACAAAGTAAGCCAAGAAATAGGTAAATTACTGCCTACAAGAAGACTTAGATATAAACAACATGCTTTCTATTCTCAGCAATCCACAAGGGAAAT
This sequence comes from Stenella coeruleoalba, assembly GCF_951394435.1. Lineage (NCBI taxonomy): Eukaryota > Metazoa > Chordata > Mammalia > Artiodactyla > Delphinidae > Stenella > Stenella coeruleoalba. The sequence goes on from NC_137169.1 coordinate 106,813,838, forward strand.
GAAAAACCAATTAAATTAAAATAAACATAAACAAGTGGAAGCAATTATACATAGCATGGGAATACCTTTTTCTCTGCTTCCTTCCCCTACTTTGTTCCATCTAGCAGAAATCCCTGCTTCAACATATGAGGAGACCCTTCTTTTTTGTGAAGTACTTGTTAATAGGATCCTCATAGGACTGAACAAGAGGCCAAAAATATAAAATATTGTTTGTTACAGAAGTCTTTTCTTCCTTTGGAGTTGAAGCTGTCTTCTAGAAAGTCCCTAGGACCAAGAAAGTACATGGATGCTGAGCTAAACCCATAAACCATCTATCCCTTTAGTAAAATGGAAACCCACAAGCTCAAACTATTAGGGAAAGCAGAGTGACTGCCGTTTCAGAAAGTAGCAGAAGGAAAGCAGGAAGCCTGTGGAACCATGAGACACACTGAACAGACACCCTCAAAAGGCAGCTCCTCACCTGAGTTACAATGGCATCAAGCCCTGTCTGACCCCAGGCATAGTCCCCAGGGTTGGAGTGCAGCATCCCGCTCCTATACATGAGATGAGACACAGAGCATTAGATGGAGTGACCAGGCTCCGCCTTACACCACAGAAAGATTGGCAGAGGAATCCTGTTCTCTCTCAGAGCTGGAAAGTCACCAGTTCTCTAGAATCAAGTGGCAAAGAATTTCTCAATAATTTCAAGGTCAAACAGATTATCCAGAGGCAGTCTCTCATTCTCTAGGAATTTTTGCTTAACTGTATACAACATAAAATGTGAAGCTACCTAAAATACCACGTGACAAACCAGAGCAAAAAGAGTGACTCATTGCCTGTTGGTTAAGAAAAGTTTGTCTTCTCTGTGCCCATTTAACTTAAACATAGATGGAGCTGCTTTTTAAGGAGAGTTTTCCCTTCGTGATCAGCGAAAATCAACAGCAGACTTCCCTCATTCTAAGACTCGGCCTTTGGTCCTGGACAATGAGGAGCTTTCACGTAGAGAAGCAGCCACAGCAGTGTCTCTGAATCACAACTTAGAGGAATCACAAAAGGGACTTGGCAGCACCTCTTTCTGGAGCTGTTGGTGTACTAGCCTGGATGACAGATATCCAGACTCTGGCTGGAACACGTTTAAAGAAACTAGAGGCTGGAAAATAGGGTAACTGTGTGGAAGGACTGAGGTCCCTTTGAGCAAAGAAGCCTTCTGGGGCAGAGTCAGAAATGGCAAATAACTGTCCAGACAAGAGGAAATTCCATCTTTAACCCGTATCGTACGTGTCGCTCTGATACTCTTATTTCTTCTGAAAAACCTTCTTACTTAAAAAAAAAGGAAGTTAAGCAGTATCTTTTCAATTTCAGAAATTCTTAAGGAATAAAATCTTCCCATATGATCTACAGGAGAAACACACAAATCAGATACCAAGCCTGGTAGGGACCATCTCATTCCCCACCTCAACACAACCCTCACACCTGAATATGAATGGAATCAGACACACCCAGTACCCAGACATCCTGTGGGACCAGGATAGCCCTCATGAGCCTGAATTATAATGAATAAGTTCTGATTAAGTTTGGGCTCAGCAGACAATGGCAGTCTTTAACAGCCTGCCAATTACACCTATATACTCACCTATGCAGCTTTCTTTCTCACTATGGCACAGATACCACCATACCTAAAATGATGCTACTGCAGGAGAGTAAGACAGAAGGCAATTAATTACTTACCAAGAAAATGGGGATCCAGGAATGAATCCTGCAATGATTTGTTGTAGTACTCTGTTGAAGGGAAAAAATTAGATAAGAGAACAGACTAATGAAAGTACTCTATAGATATCCACGGCTGACTAATCACCAACTCCTTCCCCAAAACACAATGGCTTTTCACTGACTATTATACAATAGAGAGCACCAGAAATCAGTCCACTACATGGTAGAGTGCTACTCTGCTATTATGGCTGTCTTCCTGAGCTCTGCTACTTTATGTATTAATAGATTTTTATGAATTAAGCTGGAAAGGAATCTGATTGTATGGTTAGTTTTCAAACTATGATTCTTAGATACTTGGCAGCAAAATGAGAGGCTGAAAGGGATGCTAAGCCAGGGAGATTCTGGACCCACCTCCCTACAACAAGGGTAGTTCCATTTTTATGTGTTATGCACATTGTGCAAGATACTATTTAAAGGGCCCTTTTGTAAAAGTTCAACAATAGCTAACTATACTATGTGTTTGTTTTGAAATATATTCACAAGTTATTTTATACTCCTCCTCTGGGTGTAGGTTGGACTTAATGACTTACTTTTTTTTTTCCTGAGGTATAACTGACATATAACATTATATGATTTTTTTCAGGTGTACAACACAATGATTTGATGTTTGTATATAATGCAAAGGATCACCACAATAAGACTAATTAGCATTCATTACCACACATAGTTATAAAATTTTACTTTCTTGTGATGAGAACTTTTAAGATCTACTCTCTTAGCAACTTTCAAATATGCAATACAGTATTAAAATGATAATACTGTAATGAACTATAGTATCTCATTGTGGGTTTGATTTGCATTTCCCTGATGATAGAGTCACCGTGCTATACATTATATCCCCATTATTTATTTTATAACTGAAAATTTGTCCCTTTTGACCCCTTTCACCCATTTCACCCACCCCCCCAACCCCTGCCTCTGGCAATTCACCAATCTATTCTCTATATCTGTGAACTCGGTTACTGAATTCTTTTTTTTAGATTCCACATATAAGATCATACAGTATTTGTCTTTCTCTTTGTCTCATCTATTTCACTTAGCATAATGCCCTCAAGGTCCATCCACGTTGTTGCAAATGGCAAGATTTCATTCTTTTTCACGGCTGAATAACATTCCACTGTATATATGTACCACAATTTCTTCACCCATTCATCCATCAGTGGAGCCTTAGGTTGTTTCCATGTCTTGGCTATGGTAAACAATGCTGCAATGAACAGGGGGATGCATATATCTTTTCAAATTTGTGTTTTTGTTTTCTTCAGATGAATACCCAGAAGTGGAATTGCTGGATCACAAGGTAGTTCTATTTTTAATTTTTTGAGGAACCTCCATATTGTTTTCCATAGTGGCTACACCAATTTACATTCCTACCAACAGTGAACAAGAGTTTCATTTCCTTTTCTCTACATCCTTATCAACACTTGTTATTTCTTGCTTTTTGATAATAGCCATTCTAACAGGTATGAGGTGATATCTCATTGTAGTTTTGATTTATATTTCTCTGATGATTAGTGATATTGAGCATTTATTCATGTGCCTGTTGGCCAACTGTAATGTCTTCTTTGGAAAAATGTCTATTCAAGTCCTCTGCACATTTTTAAATTGGGTTGTTTGTTTTTGTTGCTGTTGAGTTGCATGAGTTCTTTGTATATTTTGGATATTAACCGCTTGTTGGATACAGCATTTGCAAATATCTCCTCCCATTCAGTAGGTTTCCTTTTCATTTTGATTTCCTTTGCCATGCAGAAACTTTATATGGTTTGATGTAGTCCCACTTGTTCATTTTTACTTTTGTTGCCTCTGCTTTTGGAGTCATCCAAAAAAATCATGACCAAGACTGATGTCTTAGAGTTTACTGCCTGTTTTCTTATAGGGATTTTACGGTTTCAGGTCTTATGTTCAAGTCTTTAATCCATTTTGAGTTAATTTTTGTGTATAGTGTAAGACAGTGGTCTAGTTTCATTCTTTTGCCTGTGGCTGTCCAGTTTTTCCAACACCGTTTATTAAAGAGACTGTCCTTTCTCCACTGTATAATCTTGGCTTCTTTGTCATAAATTAATTGACCATATATGCAAAGGTTTATTTCTGGACCCTCTATTCTATTCCATTGATTTAGGTGTCTGTTTTTATGCCAGTACCATACTGTGACTTACTTCTTAACAACAGAATATGGTGGGATAACTGTGACTTCCAAGGCTAGTTCATAAAAGGCACTGTGGCTTCCTCCTTGCAGCCTCTCTTGGATTACTTTCTCTGGGACAGTGCCATATCAAGCAGTCCTGTGCAAAGGCCCACATGGTAAAGAACTGAGGCCTCCTGACAAGAGCCAGAACAAACCTGCCAGACGTTGAGTAACTCCCAGTTGATTCTTCAGATAACTACAGCAATGGCCAATGTCTTGACAGTAAGCTCATGAGACCCTGGGCCAGAGCCACCCAGCTAAGCTGCTCCCAAATTCCTGGCCCACTGAACCTATGAGATAATAAATATCTGTTGTTTAAGCCTCTAAGTTCTGGGGTAATTTGTTATACAGCAATAGATAACTAATACAGATTTTGATACCTAGAAGTGAGTACTGCTATAACAAAAACCTAAAATGTGGGAGTAGCTTTGGAACACAGCAGAGGGCAGAGTTGGAAGGACTTTGAGGACAGAGTGAGTAAGTTTGAAGAGCCTTTAAGAAATTGTAGAAGCATGATGGCTTTTGAGGAAGTTATAGGTGAGTACTTGTGGGAAAGTGAGAAAAATCTTTTTGGAAATGGGAGGGAAAGGGATCCTTGTTATGTAGTGACAAAAGCTGTTGCCTGACATAACATGGAAAGTAGAAGTTGTGGCTCATGAATGGGGTGATAATGTAGCTAACAAGATTTCCAGAGTGTTGAAGGTTCCTTTTGACTTCTTCTTGCTGCATTAAAATGCAAGAGAAGAGGAATAAATTAAAGGAAGAATAGTTAAAAAGGAGTTAAGACTAGATAATTCTGAAAATTCCTGGCCTCTCCAGATGGCAAATGATACTAAAATTAAGAAATGGCTTTAAAAAAAAAGAAAGAAATGGTTTCTGAGCAAAGATCAAATCATGGGCATTGCCAAGAAAATGGTTAAAGAGGAAGCCAAGAGTGTGGCTATAAAAATTCTTTGTTAAGACCTCAGAAAGAGGGGCTTCCCTGGTGGTGCAGTGGTTGAGAATCCGCCTGCCAATGCAGGGAACACGGGTTCGATCCCTGGTCCGGGAAGATCCACATGCCGCAGAGCAACTAAGCCCGTGCACCACAACCACTGAGCCTGTGCTCTAGAGACCGCAAGCCACAACTACTGAGCCCGCACGCCACGACTACTGAAGCCCGTGTGCCTAGAGCCTGTGCTCTGCAACAAGAGAAGCCACTGCACTGAGAAGCCTGCGCACGGCAACGAAGAGTAGCCCCCACTTGCTGCAACTAGAGAAAGCCTGTGCGCAGCAACGAAGACCCAATGCAGTCAAAAATAAATAAATTTAAAAAAAAAAGAAAAGACCTCAGAAAGTTCACATAGTGCCTAGAGAGCTATTCAATTAAACAACTGAGCTTCTAAGAAGCTTAAATGTGTTGTATTGGTTTCCTAGGGCTGCCGTAACAAATTCCCACAAACTGGGTAGCTTAAAACAATAGGAATTTATTCTCTCACAGTTTTGGAAGTCAGAAATCTGAAACGGAGATGCTGTTAGGGTTAGTTTCTTCTGGAGTCTCTAAGAGAGAATCTATTCCATGCCTCTCTCCCAGCTTCTGGTGGTTTCCAGCAATCCTTGCTGTTTCTTAGCTTGGCGACACATTATTCCAATCTCTGCCTCGGTCGTCAAACAACTTTCTTCTCTGTGTCTTCTGTATCCAAATTTCTCTCTTCTTATAAAAACACCATTGGATTAGGGGCCACTCTAACCCAATATGATCTCATCTTATTTTGATTACATGTATAAAAGATTTTATTTCCAAATAAGGTCACATTCACAGGTACTGGAAGTTAGGACTTGAACATTTCTTTGGGGGTGGGGGGGATATAATTCTATCCCACTACAAGTATTGTCCTTCAGCAATCCCAGCAGAAGCCCAAAGTAAAAAAGAGATTATATAAAAAAGATTTGTGGACATAAGTTTTGTTAATGGCATGAATCTCAATAATAGTAAAAAGAAACACTGCCAGCTTAAACTGAAAGGTACAGAGGCAGTACAAAATGAAAAGAGACCCTCTGGGCCCTCAAAATTCTACTGGCAAGAAGCAGGCTAAGAAAACTATGAAGTTGCAAATCTGGACTACTTTTTATGGAAAAGAATGACTCATAGGGTGGAATCAAGAGCCAGGAAGGAGGAAACAAGAGCTACAGAGAAGCATTCCTGGGTAGAAGTAGAACTAAGTCCTAATCAAGGAACGTCCAACACTTATCCAGACAAACATTAAAATAGCTACGCATCAGTGACTTCTTTGTGCCTTTCATCTTCTCCCTTTTTAAACAGAAATCTCGGGCTTCCCTGGTGGCGCAGTGGTCGAGAGTCCGCCTGCCGATGCAGGGGACACAGGTTCGTGCCCCGGTCCGGGAAGATCCCACATGCCGCGGAGCGGCTGGGCCCGTGAGCCATGGCCGCTGAGCCTGCGCATCCGGAGCCTGTGCTCCGCAACGGGAGAGGCCACAACAGTGAGAGGCCCGCGTACCGCAAAAAAAAAAAAAAAAAACAGAAATCTCTATACCTCTTTATTATACGCCTGTCCCATCACTATATGTTGGGTATATATGAGGGGTAGAAAACTTGCCTCTTTGGTTTATAGATCTCCACATCAAAAGGAATTATGTCTGAGGAACTACACGCAAAGAGCCTCATCCACACTTGGACTTAAGTAAATGACAACCACCTGGATTTCAAGTTGATGCTGTACAGGGACAAGACTTTTGGTGGGTATTGGGAGGAGGTGAATGTATTTTGCACATGGGAGAAATATAAGTAATTTCTGGCCAAAGGTTAAACTGTGGTAGTTTTCAAATATGTCCACAAATTCTTTAATACTCCTCCCCTTTAAGAGGCAGAGCTTAATTCTCCTCCCCTTGAATGTGGACTGGACTTAGTGACTCACTTCTTACAGATAAAGTGTGGCTGGAAGGACAGTGTTTGGCTTCCAAGATCAGGATATAAAAAGGCTTTACGGTTTTTCCCTTCTTCCTTTCTCTCTCTTGGATCACTTACTCCAGGGGAAGCCAGCTGCCAAGTCATGAAGACACCAAAGAAGTCCTATGGAGAAGTCCACACAGTGAGGAACTGAGGCGTCCTGCCAACAGCAATGTTAGTTGACCCATCTTGGAAGTGGATCTTCCGGCCCCAGTTCAGGGTTCAGATGACTGCAGCCACAGCAGACATTTTGATTATAACCTCATGAAAACCGTTACCAAAAACACCTAGCTAAGCTGCTCCAAAATTCCTGACCCTCAGAAACTGTGAGATGATAAATGTCTGTTGTTATAAGCTACTAAATTCTGGGATAACCTGTTTACACAGCAATAAGTAACTAATATACCCTCCCTGCTTGCTAGTACAGATATACCTCAGAGATATCACAGGTTTGGTTCCAGACCACTGCAATAAACAAATTTTTTGGTTTCCCAGTGCATATAAAAGTTATGTTTACACTATACTGTAGTCTACTAAGTGTGCAATAGCATTATGTCTAAAACATTGTACATAACCTTAATTTAAAAATACTTTATTGCTAAAAATGCTAACCATCATCTGAACCTTCAGCAAGTTGCAGTAGTAACATCAAAGATCACTGATCACAGCTCACCATAACAAATACAATGAAAAAGTTTAAAATATTACAAGAATCATGAAAATGTGACACAGAGACATGAAGTGAGCAAATGCAGTTGGAAAAATGGCACCGACAGACTTTCTAGACGCAGGGTTGTCACAAACCTTCAATTTGTAAAAAACGCACTATCTGCTAGGTGCGATAAAGTGAAGTGCAATAAAATGGGGTATGCTGTACATCAGCCCTCTGTATCCACGGGTTCTGCATCTACGAACTTAACCAACCAAAGACTGAAAATATTGGGGGGGGGAAAATCTCCAGAAAGTTCCAAAAAGCAGAACTTAAATTTGCCATGCACCACCAACTATTTATATAGCATTTACATTGTATTTATAACTATTTACATAGCATTGTATTAAGTGTTACAAGTATTCTAAAGATGATTTAAAGTATACAGGAGGATGTACATAGGTTGTTTGCAAACACTACACCATTTTATATCAGGGGTAAGAATCCTCAGATTTTGGTATCCGCGGGGGTGGGGGTGGGGGGTCCTGAAACCAATGCTCCCGATGGATACTGAGGGATGACTAATTAGAAGAACAGTTTATCACATGCTTGAACTAACCAATAAGTAAATGGTAATAATCAAGTTTGAGAGAGAGCCTAGTTCCTTGAAGCTCTAAAGCTGACCCTATACAAATACTTGGAATTGCCAGGGACATCTCAATGGATCAGCTGATTTCCCCTTTATCGGCTGCTTACCCTCTGGAAATGAGATGTTGGTTCCACCTCAGCAGTGACAGAGAGAGACCACTCAGGGTGACCCCAGTAAGTGTATGAGCTGTTGTTAGGAGATTATCTTCACTTGATACATACAGTATTTACGCTGAATTTTTTTTTAAACAAAAACTTTTTCTTGTTAAAGTACTAGGTAGCTAAAAGGGGTAGGGGAAGAGGTGTATGTATCTAATTTTAGCAACCCACAGAAGAGAAAAATCAATCCACAGGGTCTGGAGGGGTATGCTAAGACCAGATAAGAGTATTCACGTAGTCTCCAAAGCTGTAATCTCTCTAGGTTTTCCTCCTAGCTCCCTTCTCAGACTCCTCTACTTATTCCTCCTATCTTCCAAACTTCTAATCAATGAGGGCCCAGAGCTCAATTCTCTGAGCTCTTCTATTTTCTATCTTGACTCTTTTGGCAATTTCATCCAGGTTTATAATTTTAAGTATCATAAAGAGGCAACAACTTCCAGATTTTATCTCTAGCCAAGACCTCTGCCTACTCAACATCACCACTTGAATGTGTAGTAAGCACCTCAACCCTGTTATGTCCAAAACTGAACTCTTAGATCTTCTCCCCCAAACCTGTTCCCCCTAGTATCCCACATTTCAGCTGATGGTGGCTCCACTTTTCGAGTTGTTCAGACCAAAAACCTTTTTGTCATCCTTAACTCTTCTTTCTGTTATACCTCATATCCAATCTGCCAGCAAATCCTATCATGCCCATTATCAAACTTTATCTAGAATCCAACCATTTTTTTGCACTAACCCTCATCCAAGCCGCTAGTATCTCTAACTTAGATTAATGCAACAGCCTCTTAAATAGTTTCTCTGCTTCTGTCTTTGCCCCTGTGCCTCTTGTACACACACATAGCCCTGGCCATTCTATTATCAACATAGCAGTTAGAATGATCATTTTAAGACATAAGTTAGACCATGTCATTCTTCCGCCCTAAACTTCCTACTGGATTTCCACTGCACTCAGAATAAAAGCCTGTATAACAGGCTACCAGTCTCTACATGATCTCATACTCAGCTTCCCAGCCCCAGCCCCAACAACTGCTCTGTGACCTCATCTCCTACTATTCCCCTCTCTTACTCTGCTCCACACTAGACGCTCCTGTTGGCACATTCTTGGCTCATCCCCTCACTTCCTTTATGTCTATTCAAAAACCTTCTCAACAAGGCCTTTGCTGACTATACTTTTTGAAACATCACTTCTCCCACACTCCCTAACTCCCTTCCCTGCCTTTTTTTCCCCAAAGCATTTACTACTGCTTAACGTTCTATCGATTTAATTTATTTTGCTTGTCTGTCATCCCCCATTACTACGTAAATTCCACAAGGGCAATCATTTTTTACTGTTTTGTTCACTACTGTATGCCCAATATCCTGAATAGCACCTGGCATAGTAATACACAAATGTTTACTGAATGACTTAAGAGACCCCAAGATGGGGTCCAATCAGATGGACATTGAAAGACATATATAATCTATTAAGATAAAAAAAGGAGATTATAAAATAGGTATAGTATGATTCCATTTCAATTATATAGATGTAGATATCTCATATATATATGGGAAAAGGTCTACATAATTATGTATCAAGGTATAATAACTGTGGCTATTTCTGGGTAATGCTTTTTTAATCCATGCCAAAAAAACAAAACAAACCTATTACTTTTAAATAGCAACAAAAAAAGTTAACAACCGAAAAGAAGTCATTTCTCAAAATCTGAGTTGTGATCAGTGGTCAGAAAATGTTAAGTCCCAGAACCTAGGGTTAAATTCAGGAAAACATATTCTTAAGGAAGGAAACCTTAAATGTTAAGAGTACCACACTGATGGGCTTCCCTGGTGGCGCAGTAGTTGAGAGTCTGCCTGGCGATGCAGGGGACACAGGTTCATGCCCCGGTCCAGAAGGATCCCACATGCCGCGGAGCGGCTAGGCCCGTGAGCCATGGCCGCTGAGCCTGCGTGTCCGGAGCCTGTACTCCACAACGAGAGAGGCCACAACAGTGAGAGGCTCGCATACCGCCAAAAACCAACAAACAAAAAAAAGAGTACCATACTGAAACAAAAGATAGGTTTTAATGTAATAAGTGCAAACTAAAGGGTGGTAATCTCTATGAAGCCAGGAAAATACGAATGTATTAGTGTTGATCTAATACAAAGCAAAGGAACAAATGAAAAACATAAATACTTTTCTATCCTAAAAAAAAAATCATTAAGATGAAATATGAGGACTTCCCTGGTGGTGCAGTGGTTAAGAATCCACCTGCCAATGCAGGGGACACGAGTTCGAGCCCTGGTCCAGGAAGATCCCACATGCCGTGGAGTAACTAAGCCCATGTGCCACAACTACTGAGCTTGAGCTCTAGAGCCCATGAGCCACAACCATTGAGCCCACGTGCCACAACTATTGAAGCCCGCGCACCTAGAGCCCATGCTCTGCAACAAGACAAGCCACCACAATGAGAAGCCTGCGTACCACAACGAAGAGTAGCCCCTGCTTGCCACAACTAAAGAAAGCCTGCACACAGCAATGAAGACCCAATGCAATCAAAGATAAAATTAATTTTTTAAAAAAAGATGAAATATGAATAATTCCTTAGGCTTATCACAATCCAAATGAAATTTCTCCAAAAGACTATGCAATTTCCTTTGCTGACTCTATACACACCAAGCAACCATCTGATTGCTTTTGATTTCTTGATATCTAGGAAATTCAAAGACATTATTAAGCTAATAAGCAGCAATGAGTTTTCCAGTCACTGAAGTAGAATTCCCCAAGTTGTAAATTAATACATTACTCTTCTGGCACAGGTCAGATAATTATTTAAGGTTAGATAAGATGACCTGATTACACCCAGATAGACTATCATTTGAAAGCTGCAGATTAGAGGACTTTAGGCACACTCAATAAATATTTGCAGAATGGATGAACAATTGAAGACTTACCCTTCTTTATATGAGCAAAAAAGGCTTCACTCATGTCAATGAAAAAGCCAAAGAAAATACATCTCATTTCAGGAGAGCTCCTTAAATTTGTGTGAGGAGCACATTAATAATAACAATTAATAATTAATAATAATAACTAGTAACAATAATAATTAACAGTTAATAATAACAAAGGCTAATCTCTGACATCTGATTTCTTAAATGACAAAGTACTCTGTCTACAGCAAAATGGGTGGAATGATCAGAAGGCTGAGATGTAGCCCATGGAAACCACTAGCTGAGAACCCGACGAGCAGGATAAAAAGTTATACTACTTCTCAAATCAACAGGACAAACTGTTATCAGGAAGAAGCCAAGCCAGGATTTAATCAATAAAAAAACCCTATAAAATGCGAAATTGTAAAGTGTTTTCAAAACACTGGGTGACATTATAATGACAACTACTGCAAAGTAATAACAATCATGCAGAACAATCTGAGTAGACCTGCTAATCAGGCAGAGTAGTAATATGCCCCAAAGATGTGTTGTGTTCCATTTACACTTACGTGAAAGAAAAGAGAAAATAAACTGAATTTAAAACTTCCCAAGTTCTACTTACCGACACACTAGTATGTGTCTCTTGGAAGAAAAATTTCTGAGAAAGTTAGGAAAATGCTTAATTCTTTTTTTTTTTTAATTGGGAAGACTATAAGATACTGTTAAAATTTTTCAATTATTTTGAAACATTCATAATCCCACCAAATACAAATATCATCATTTTTGCCATATCCTGGCTCCAATATTTAACTGGCTTCATACCCTTAGGCAATTTACCTAACCTCTCTGTGCCTCAGTTTCTACTGTAGAACAGAGATATTCACAGTAACTTCTCCAGAGAGTTATAGTGAAGATTAAATAAATACCTGAAAAGCACTTAGACTAGTACCTGGTACAAACTCTTAGCTATTATAACTACTAATTCATATGTTCCATACATACCTCTTAGCAACATAATTACAATTAATCATTCATTCAACACAAGTATATACAATGTCCACTATAAAACAGACACTACCTAGAAGCTGGGAATACAAAAACAAACGAAATTCCACCCTAGACCATTAACCCTAGAAGTAACTGAAAAGGTTGTAACAGATCTGGTCCCCCAAAAGATTCTAGGTCCAGATGAAATTACAGGTAACTTTTACCAAACCTTTAAGGAATAGATAATTCCTTATTTAAACTATTCCCAAGCCTAAGAACAAAGCAAGATTTCCCAGTTCATTTTATCAAACTAATACAACCGTGATACCCAAACTTGATAAAGATAACACAAGAAAATTACCAGCTCCCTTATGAATCAATGCAAAAATCCTAAAAAAGATTAGGAAGAAATCAACTCCAATAGTGTATTAAAAGATTAACACTCCTTGACAAAGTAGTTTTTATTCGAAGACTGTTGAATTCAAACTGTTGGTTCAACGTGATAAAATCAATTAGTTAATATAATGCATTAATTGTTTGAAGAAGAAAAACTATAAGGGTCATTTTCATAGGACTGCAAAGGTCATTTGATAAAATCACTAGTCATCCTCAATTAAAAGCTCATAATAAATTAGGAATAAAATAAACCTTTCTTAATGTGATAGGAACCATATTAGGAACCAAAAGTGAATATGCTTAATAAAGAAACACTAATTCACTCTCATTTAAGTCAGGAAGAAGATAAAGATGGCTACACTTAGAGAACTTTGTTTTGATAATATAGTTAATGCAACAGATAAGAAAAAATAATGAGGCATAAACATAGGGGAAAAATACAAGCAATATTTGTATCAATCAATTGATACACCTGCTAATCTAGAAACCTTAGAGAACAAAATGAAAAACTATTAGAGCTAATAAGAGAATTCAATTAAGTAGCACGGGGCTGGGTAACAATCTATCTAATAATCAGTTTAAAATTAAGTGAAACCATAAAACTTTACTGAATAACATAAAAAAAGAACCAAACAAATTGAGATATGAGCCATGGGCCTAGATGAGAAGTTTCAATATTATAAAAAGTACCAACTGTCCCCAAATTAATATGAACTTCCAATCAAAATCCCAATGGGATGGGAGAGAGGTCAGAGATTGACAAATTGCATTTAAAATTCATTTGAAAGAGTAAATGTAAGAGAAGCATCCAAAAATTTTTGCAAAGGAACAATAACGAAGTGGACTTTCACTGCTAGCTATCAAATCATACTATAAAATTATAGAAAGTAAATCAGTAAGACATAGGCACAGGAGTACACAATTAAGATCAGACCATAACAGAGAATCCAGATAGAGATGAATATGAAACTCTATATATAACAAAGGTAACATTTCGAATCAGGTGGATTATTCAATAAATGAGAGGGGACAGACCCTTAACTCAAAAAATACACAAGAATAATACACTCACCACCAGACGTGTGGGCACAAAACACAAGCCAAGCCAGAGATCCTCCCTGGGAGTTGACAGATGCACATATCCTCTGGGATGAATGCTCTAATGTTCTTATAAACTTGGAACTACCATCAGCTACCTTTCATTTTACACAGGAGAGCTATCTAATAATGATGCCAACAAAGAGAGAGACAGATGAAGATAACATACTGATTGACCACCTAGATCCATCTAAGAACATCTAATTTACATCCGTGGTTCTTAATATTGTCCCTACACAGCAACTTAGGAATCCAAGGAGATGGTTTTGCTAGTTACAGTAAATAGGGTAGTACCATTTGTATTTAGTAGCAAGGAAAGAGCAGTGCTAGTCACCCTGCAAAGAAATGGGAGGAAAGCCAGGACCAAAAAGGAACTGTCCTCCAGCATGCATAATTTTTAAACATCCTGCCTGGACGTTCACTTGGGGAACATCTGTCTATAATTAACTGAGCCTAAACTCAACTCCATTCTACACAAAGTATTTCCAACTTGGTTTTAATATATACTGAATTAATTAATTAATTTATTTATTTATGGCTGCATTGGGTCTTCGTTGCTGTGCGCGGGCTTTCTCTAGTTGCAGCGAGTGGTGAGCGGTGGCTACTCTTCGTTGCAAATCAAAACTACAATGAAGTATCACCTCACACCAGTCAGAATGGCCATCACCAAAAAATCTACAAACAATAAATGCTGGAGAGGATCTGGAGAAAAGGGAACCCTCTTGCACTGTTAGTGGGAATGTAAATTGATACAGCCACTATGGAGAACAGTATGGAGGTTCCTTAAAAAAATAAAAATAGAACTACCATATGACCCAGCAATCCCACTACTGGGCATATACCCTGAGAAAACCATAATTCAAAAAGAGTCATGTACCACAATGTTCATTGCAGCACTATTTACAATAGCCAGGACATGGAAGCAACCTAAGTGTCTATCGACAGATGAATGGATAAAGATGCAGCACATATATACAATGGAATATTACTCAGCCATAAAAATGAAACAAAATTGAGTTATTTGTAGTGAGGTGGATGGACCTAGAGTCTGTCATACAGAGTGAAGTGAGTCAGAAAGAGAAAAACAAATACAGTATGCTAACACATATATATGGAATCTAAAAAAAAAAAAAAAAAAAAGGTTCTGAAGAACCTAGGGGCAGGACAGGAATAAAGATGCAGACGTAGAGAATGGACTTGAGGACATGGGGAGTGGGAAGGGTAAGCTGGGACGAAGAGAGTGGCATGGACATATACACACTATCAAATGTAAAATAGATAGCTAGTGGGAAGCAGCCGCATAGCACAGGGAGATCAGCTGGGTGCTTTGTGACCACCTAGAGGGGTGGGGTAGGGAGGGTGGGAGGGAGACACAAAAGGGAGGAGATATGGGGATATATGTATATGTATAGCTGATTCACTTTGTTATAAAGCAGAAACTAACACACTATTGTAAAGCAATTATACTCCAATAAAGATGTTAAAAAAAAAATAGACACAGAGGTGATCCAGATACTGAAGTTACCAAAAAAGGGCTTTAAATTAACTATGACTAGTATGTTCAAATAAAGATGGAGAATATCACCAAAGAATCTGAATCCATACAGCAATCAAATTGAAATTTTAGAAATGAAAATCATCATATCTGAAATAAGGAATTCCTTTGATAGGTTTAACAGTAGATCAAAAACAGCAGAAGATAAGACTAATGATACTGAAGGTGGGTCAATAGAAAATACCCAAAATGAAGTACAGAGAAAAAAAGAATTAAAAATACGGAAAGATAGATTCTCATAGACATACAAAAATATATAAATAAGGAGGAGTGTTCAATGCACTATAGTTTATAATGATGAAAAAAGAAAATCTAAAAGCTCTCCAATGTTCATCATTAGGGAATTGTCTAAATTAATTACCAGACATTCATAAGATGGAATTCTATTCATGTGTTTAAATGCGACAGATCTGGCAGGTCTATAAGTAACGACATGGAAAGTTCGACAAAATATCCTGCTATGTGAAGAAAATTAGATAATAAAGATATCTAATTAGATATTGTCCCTACCCCCGTGGAGCAGTGAGAAAAAACTACAACAGGTATAAACGGGTACGTAAATTGGATTTTTTATTTTCCATATAAACACAGCAAAATCCATTTTTACACATCTCTAATGGTTGGCTATTTTCTTCCTAAGTGTGTACTTAGAATGAAAATATAATATCTGACATTTTCTGATCCTACAGCAGGAAGTAGTCTCTACTTAAGTGGAAAAAAAAAAACCAAACAAACAGCTAATGACTATACAGTCAATAATGTTTACACAGATAATACTGTGAAGTTTCTTTTCACAGCACATCTAAATAAGTGTAACAGAAGGACCCTATGGGGCCTTCCTGGGACAGACCCCACCATGTCCTCTGCCTGTCTCTTGTCTCTAGAAAAACTTTAGAATAAAATTAATCAGAGAAATGGGAAAATACAGAAGCAAAGGAAAGCAGTCAAACAAAACCAAACAATAGTTTAGTCGTTAAACAAAGTCAAGGACCTTTAGTTCCTCTTCAAGGGCTACAGATAATATTCTGAGCCATAGCTTTTGAGCTGTTTTGCAGATACTGAAACCCATACCAGGTGGAAGAAGTTAACTACATGATGACCAGACTGTAGCCATGACATAAGCTGCTCCATCTTAACAATTCTGAGAACTGGCCTCAAGGAAATGGGAATAAACCAACCCTGGAACTGAAGATTAACTGTGCTTAAAACAATCATGATGCTGATCAGATCACCACATGACCAACTTCAAGATGACTGTTGGAGCTGACTGTGCTGTTCTGCACATAGGCCCCTCCCTCCACCTATACAGCCCTGAAACTCCCCTTTCAAAGCTCTTGCCCCCTGATCAGAAGCAGGAGAGTTGACCTTTGAACACAAGTCTGCCTTCTCCCCAGGTTGCCAGCCTCCTAAATAAAGCAACCTTTCCCTTCCTACCAACACTGGTCTCTCAAGTACTGGCTTTTGAAAGGCAAGCAGCTGAACCTGAGTTTGGTAACACAGGTAAAAAAAAAAACGTAGGTCCATTTAAAGAAAACATTAAATAATAATAATGATGATGACAGAGAGGAAAAAATTCATCAATACAGTACTTAAATGACTAAAACGCAGAAAACACTGATTTAGAGCCAAAATCACTGAGTTCATGACATCCACAAAAAAGGGGTCAGGGAGGGGTGCCCATGGTTAATATATTTTACAAGCAATAGGATTAAAATCTTCAGAAGATTGCTATAACATCGTTTAATATAAAATAATGAAATAACATGCCACTTATTCTATTAGCTGAAGTAGCTAATAAAATAGCTAATTAGCAGACACTGACAGGCTGACCCCAATCCATTCTCAACAGCCTTCTCCCTTGCCACCTCCTACTACAAAGGACAGAAAAGCTAAATCCATGCTCTCCTAGCTTTCTTTACAGCTGAGTGTGGGGAGCATGTGACAAAGTGCCCAGGGAATAGAATTTTCCAGGCAGGAAGTGAAGAGGTGGAAGTGGAGCAGTGAAAAAGATGTTCCTTTCCTTCAAAATATGGGACAAATAAACTGGTGCTATCCCTTTCCCCTTTCTTCCTGCCTGAAGTCCTAAGGCAGTAAGCATGAGGGAAAGACCAAGAGAATCACAGAGATCCAACCCTAACATGGTTGACACACTGAACTAATTTGCTGTGACCTACCTACAGACTTGTTATGTGTAAGAAAAAAAAAAGCTTGTTTGAGCCATCATTAAATCAGGTTATTTGTTGCTTGCATGTTACTAAGGTAATATGATTATCAGTAAAGGACATGTGAGAAAAGGAAGCTCATGTCTTTCTCCCACTCTTACTATCAGTTAAAGAGACAATGTAGTAGCAGAACAGACCACAATTTCCCATGGTATGAAAAGGCAAAGCAACCAAGGAGAACTGATTCAAGCTAATATCTTCACATTGATATTTTATTAGTCTGGCAAGGAATTTTTGAGCAAAACGTTTTAAAATTTGACCCCTGTCTTCTTTAACTGTACATGGCCCAGCTCAACGGCTCTGTGAGAAGAGTGTATACAGCCTAGTGCCTAAAAAATCCTAGGCATTTGGTAAATGCTAGTCACCTACGTCTCTAGTAGATTGCAGACAGGACATATGGCTGCCTAACCGCATTCATATTGTTTTTAAGCATTCAAACAGTAGAACTGACAAATTAGGGTAAATCTCCCTGTTCTTATTTGACAACTAAAAAAAAAATCTTCTTGAAAGATTTTATTTCCATTAAAGGAAACGCAGCAGAAGCTCCATTTGTCCAACTGGCAAGAAATTATCAGCTAATAATCAGAGAAACACAGGATGATCACTTTACTTAGATGTCCCAACTCTCTTATTAATTTAAGGGCTGTGAACAAGGGCTGCTACCTAAAATGCTTAGATCCAATTTCTCTGGCCAAATTGAGATTATTTGATCATCAAAATGAATAATGATTAAAACAAAATGCATGAGTCTGGGCTAAAATAAGTAGACAGATAAGGTAGGGCAGGGAGAGAGAAAAACTTTATTTTTTTTAACAACAGATTGTCTAATAGCTGTAGAAAGAATCAAAGAAATAGAAAATCATTATTGTATAGCCATTATAGTAATAATTCAGGCAAGAATCATCAATGGAGTCTAATATCATTAGGTAAAAAGCTATTAGAGAACCAGATATTTACTCAATCTCCAAGTATCACCTCAGATTATATATTAATTACAAAAGAGAAAGGGCACCTTTATAAGAAAAATTTGGCAGGCACTGCCTTAACCAAATGGTCAAACTTAACATCACCCATGAGTCAAGCTGACATCATGTGCACCCTCTGTTGTGATACACCGAGAAGGATACATCATTTATTTTGTATTCTTGCTCAGATATTTAATCTGAATGAAGAAACAACCAGACAAATCCAAATTAATGGACATCTTGCAAAAACCCCAAAAAACAAAAAACTTGTCTTGACTCTTCAAACTAAGGAAGGTCATGTGTGGGTTTTCCAGCTGGCAGCACGAACTAGACCCCCAGCCACAAGCAAGCATTAACCACCAGACATGTAAGCAAATAAGCCTGCAAATTCCAGTCAAGTCTTCAGCTTTAAGTCTTCTAGCTGTGGTCCCAGACATCATACAGCAAAGACAAACTATTTCCCCATACCCTATCCAAACTACTGACCCAAAGAAACGGTGAGAGAGAATACATGATTATTACTGTTTTAAGTCACCAAGTTTTAGAGTAACCTGTTATGCAATAATAGATAACTAACAGAGGCTCTACTAAGGCAGAATCTCAATTTTCCTCAATAATACCTACCTCATAGGGTTACTGGGAACATTAAATGGGCTAATGAATGTCAAGCCTGGCACAGTATGTATTCTTCATGAATGCTACCTAGTATTAAAATAACTTCAATTTGTGTAGTTAGAAGTATGAATAGAAGAATGCATAAGGTGCTTTGGGGAAGCACAAAAGAAGAGCGTTTGATACAGTCCTGGGGGTCATGGGAGGCTTCCTAAATTCAGCGAAGGACTGATTAATTGGGTTAAAAAAGCAGTAGAGGTACTTCTGCCAGAGAAAACAGATTAAGAAAACATATAGAAGCATGAAACAGTATGGCATATGTAGAAAACTACAAGTTTCGTATTGGTAGAATAAAAAAAAAGCAAGAAGTGACCAGAAACAAGGCTACAGAAGTCGGGAGAGTTCAAAACCTCTATAAAGAGGGCCTTGTATATGAAGTTATAGACCCCATGACAACGGATTTTAAGGCAGGAAGTGATACAGATCTGAACACTGAGGCACATAATCCTGCAAGGGTAATATGGGAGTAAATTTAAGAATGATAAAGCTTTGAAGGAGGCTAATGCAATAGTGCAGGCAAACAAGAAAAGATGTAGATATGAACTAGGGGGAAAATGGCTGGACAAAATGGGAGTTGAGAAATAGGAAAAAAAAATCAGAAAGACTTAATGTTTGATTGGATGTGTATATGAGCTGGATGAGACAAAGAAAAGATTCTAGATTAATGCCTAGGTAGAGAGTGGTACTTCCAATCAAAATCAGAAATAAAGAAAAAGGATCAGGTCTGGAAGAAAAGAGTTTGGTTTCCATTTTTGTGAGTTTGTAGTACCTATGGAACATCCAAATAGAAATGTCTAACAAGAGGTTATACATTCAAATCTTAAATTAGGGAGAAAAGTCAAAAAGAAATATAGATTTGGGAGTGTTTGTATACAGGTAATTATTAGAACTGTGAGAGAACCTAATAACGGCCAGAAAACGCTTACAGAGCAGTATTCTCAACCAGAGACAATTTTGCTCCCCCAGGGGAACATCTGGCAATATCTGGAGACATTTTTGGTTGTCATAACTTTGGGGGAGGGGGGGTTGGTTACTGCATGTAGTAGGTAGAGGCCAGGGATGCTGCTAAACATCCTACAACATACAGGAGAGCCCTACAGAACAAAATTATCCAGCCAAAATGTCAACAGTCCCAAAGTTAAGAAACCTTGTTGAAGGGTAAGAAGAAAACCAAAATGAAGGAAACACCTTAGGAAAACAAATATACAGAAATACTATCCACAAGAAGGAGAAGTCAGAAAATAGGTAAGTCAAGAAAATATACTATCATGGAAGTCACAGAAGTAGAGAATTTCTAGAGGGAAGAAAAAGACCAAAAATGTTGAATTCAGTGAATTGGACCCATGCGATAAAAATTTTAAAGTATCCACTGGGTATGTAACCAGAATAGAAGGTCACCAGGGATTTTAGTGAAAAAAGGGCCAGACTATAGGAGCAGAAGCATAATAAGAGATGAGAAAGTACATAAAATAAACATAGGCTCCCCTTAAGAAATCTTATTCAAAGGGGAAGGAAATAAGATTAGGCAGTAACTAAAGCAGTGGTTCTCAACGCTGGCTACAATCAGAATAACCGAAGGAGCTTTTAAAAATTACAAATGCTTGGACCTCACCCAGAATAATTAAATCAGAATCCCTGGGGGTATGGCCCAGGTATCTGTATTCTAAAAAATATCCTCAGTGACACTAATGTATAGCCAAAATTGAAAACCACAGAGCTAAAGGAGGAGGGAGAGGTATAAGGGGACGGGGCAGGGAGCAGTAAAGGGGGAAAAGAGAACAGGGAGAAGAAAATGAATGAAACAAAATCCCAAAAGAAATAGGTACATGGGCTGATGGAGTTGCTTTGAAAAAAAGAAAGGATACCTCATCTCAGGAGACTGGAAGGAAAAATAAATACTGATGTCAAAGAAATTGGGCACAGGGATTTGGGGAGTTCATGCCTAAAGTCCTAATTTTTATAATGAAGAATACAAATAAGCTGCTGAGAATCATCTACTAGATAGGAAATTCAGAGACTGAAATGTAGTGATCGTTCAAAATATTTGCAGAGGGAAATGCAAATTAAAAGCACTGACAGTTTAATGGAGATTAAATGCCCTTTACCAGCTGCAGGGGCACCAGTGGGCACATTTATATGATTTTCCTCCAGCAGTACTTATCCATTGCCAAGTAAAGGAGCATGGAAAAGTGGACCACAGCACTGACTGGCAGTTTAGCGGGTGGGAGAAAAAGCACAGGATGTAAAAGTTTAGATGAACTGTAGTTGAGGAGTTCAACAACAGGGTCCAAGCCAGGTAGTAAAGGGAAAGTAATACAGATACAGTTTAAATGGCACAGGAAATGATGGATTTACCTCTGAGCACCATAAGTTATTAAAAGTCTAAGATATCATTGGCTTTTGTCCTAGACAATCCCATTAAATCAGACTTCCCATAGCCTATAATTGTCCTAAGAAAGACTGTCTGCAACTAACTTTGAAATTTACAAAATATAAGACGAACTAATGGACAAATCAATGGATAGATATGTGATAACATAAGTATAGTAAAATATTAATAGTAAAATCTAGGTGTGTGGAGGGGAGGGGAGTGTAGACTCTAGAACAGCAGTGTCCAATAGGACTTTCTGAGATGATGGAAATGTTTATAACCTGTGCTGTGAAATATGGTGTCTACTCGATATCTGTGGCTACTGAGCACTTGAAAAGTGGTGAGTGTGACTGAGGAATTTTGAGTCTTTTGAACTTTTAATTAATTTAAATTGATATAACCGCATGTGGCTAGCAGCTGCTATCTCAGTGCAGCACAAGATGCATATATCCCTGGGTTCAAGTCCTAGATTCACCATTGATCCAAGTTACCTTACTTCTCTGAGTCTTTGTTTATTCTTATATAAAATGAGAATAGCAACAATACCTACCATTTTATATGGATTAAATGAGATAAGAGAAAAAGCATGAAGCACAATCCTATGCATACAGCAAACACTTAGAAAAATCAGTGTTTATTATTCCTACTAAAAGGGATCCATGAGATCAAGTAGCACCATCTGTTTTGCTTACCATTATATCCCCAGTATCCAGTACAAGTGTCCCAGCATAAAAGACACTCAATAAATATTTGTTGCATGAATGTTTTGCAGAAGACTATATCATTATTAAATTTCATATTAAGTCCATTGCCCTAATCTATTGAGGTCTTTTTGAATCCTAATGTCATCCAATATATCTGCTATCCCTTTCAGTATCTTCTGAAGTTTTGACAAACATATCACTGATATATTAATCTGAAATATTAATAAAAATATTAACCAGAGACCTATATCATTAGTTTTATCATCCGTCAGTTTATCATCAGTAAATTATACTAGTTGAGTATAGACACTCAATTTAGCTTCATTTTCATTCTGTATATATATCCCCATCTTGTCCACAAAGGTAATAAGTATGAAAACCTTATAAAGATTAGGTTATGTCAATATGTCCTTCATTGAAACTACCCTTTAAAAGAACTTAAATAACAACTTTGCACTCACCTTTCAAAAGCAGGGGATCTATCAGGACGAGTACTTCCTCGAGATCTGTATCTTTGAGTCACTGACAGCCGTGGCGGCCGACTTGGTCCCCAGAAGTCAGTGTGAGTTTGGTGACCCCTCTCATTGGCTCTATTATCTTGGTCCAGTAGACTGCTACTTAGAAAGGGTCTAAAATCTTGGAAAAACATCGTGGGGTCCAAATGGTCCCAGAACTAGTAAAAACCAGAAATAAAGCACATGTTACTGGTTTTAAGAAAAGGAGAAAGAGGAAACAGGAAGAAGAAATACTGAAAAAAGAGAGGATTAACTTTTAACACTTCAAAATTCAGCAGTTCCGAATTAAAGAAATGTATGCTTCTCCAATTTCATGGAGGAGAAAAGAGAAGTCTTTCAAGTATATGCACAGGGGGAAAAATTTATATACCAAGAAACTACTTCCTTCATATAGAAACAAGCCAGGACTTCCCTGGTGGCGCAGTGGTTAAGAATCCGCCTGCAAACGCAGGGGACACGGGTTCGAGCCCTGCTCTGGGAAGATCCCACATGCCACGGAGCAACTAAGCCCAGGAGCCACAACTACTGAGCCTGCACTCTAGAGCCCGCGAGCCACAACTACTGAGCCTGCGTGCTGCAACTACTGAAGCCCATGTGCCTAGAGCCCGTGCTGCGCAACAAGAGAAGCCACTGCAATGAGAAGCCCGCGCACTGCAACAAAGAGTAGCTGCCGCTCACCGCAACTAGATAAAGCCCGCAACGCAGCAATGAAGACCCAACGCTGCCAAAAATAAATTAATTAATTTAAAAATAAAAAAAGAAACAAGCCAATGTCTGGACCTTAACACTGAGCTCAGATCCACATGCCTCTGACCAGTTTCCCATACTAAAAATAAAAACTTGAGCCAAAGGTGATCATGAACTTCTGTCCTAAGCATAGTCAACCATCTAGATCAACATTACAACCTTGTGTTTTGTAACAATGACATCCACATTTCCACCATAGAATAAAGATTAAACAAAATGGATGTATTTATACACTTGTAAAAAAAAAAGGCAGCATCACCACAAAGTGAAGACACGTGTCTATAAAATACTTAACTTATAGAAGGTTCATCAGAAAGCTGTGGCAAAGCTGTGACAAAGCAGTGTAAGAATGCCTGATAAGACTATTCTATTGTACACACTTTTTACTAAAAGGGTCTTGGTGGGGGTAGTGTTTGTTGGGTTTGGCCAAGGAATCACTAAACAAAGAGTAAATGGAAAAAAAACAAATTACATCTGAAATAATTTAAATTTTATTTATCTGTTTATCCATCCACCTGTTGACAGGCATTTGGGTTGTTTCTAATTTTTTATTATTACAAATAGTTGCTATGAACAATTATGTACATATCTTAGAGGAGTGGAATGGCTGAATCATATGGCTGATGTATTTTTATCTTTTTTAAAAAACAGCTAGCCTGTTTTCTAAAGTGGTTGTACCATTTTTACATTCAATTTCAGTTGCTCCATAGCCTCACCAAAAGTTAATATTGTCAGTCTTAAATTTTAACCATGCTGTAAGTGGTATAGTGGTATTTCATTTTGGTGGTTTTTATTTTTTGGCCATGCCACGCGGCATGTGGGATATTAGTTCCCCAACCAGGGACTGAACCCATGCCCTCTGCAGTGGAAGCAGAGTCCTGACCACTGGACCACCAAAGAATCTCCTCATTGTGGTTTTAGTTTGCAATTCCCTAATGACTAATGATGTTGAGCATTTTTTTTTTTTGCCATCTATATATCTTCTTTGGTGAAGTAGATTGTTCAAATCTTTTGCCATTTTCTGAAACTGGGTTGTTTTCTCATTATTCCATTTTAAAAGGTCTCTACATAGCCTGGATACAAGTTTTTTTTTTAAATAAATTTATTTATTTATTCATTTTATTTTTGGCTACATTGGGTCTCTAGAAAATAAATTTATTTGTTCAATAAATTAAGGAAAATTAGAATAGTTTTTTAAAAAGAATAAGAAGCACTAGAATGACTACCAGGAGCAGTGGATATTGAAAGAAAAATAAAAACAGTGCTCATCCTCAAATCAGCTCACGGATGCCTGGAATATAAGGCTCAAAAATAAAAGGAAATTAAGAGGTTTATAATATGCTGGCTGGGAAAGAAAGGACTCTCAGAACAAATCTCAAGACTATGGGTGAGGGGTTTCCCTGGTGGCATGGTGGTTGAGAATCCGCCTGCCAATGTAGGGGACCCGGGTTCAAGACCTGGTCCAGGAAGATCCCTCAGGCTGCAAAGCAACTAAGCCCGTGTGCCACAACTACTGAGCCTACACACTAGAGCCCGCGAGCCACAACTACTGAGCCCACGTGCCACAACTACTGAGCCCACGTGCCACAACTACTGAAGCCCGCACACACCTAGAGCCCATGCTCCGCAACAAGAGAAGCCACAGCAATGAGAAGCCCGCGCACTGCCACCAAGAGTAGCCTCCGCTCGCAGCCACTAGAGAAAGCCCACGCACAGCAACGAAGGCCCAACGTAGCCAAAAATAAATTTTTTTATAAAAGGCTATGGGTGACTATGGCAAATTCCTAAATTTTATAAAAATAGAGTATTCAAATGTCATTCACAAAGAAAAAAATACGATGTCCAATGCCCACCCACCCCCCAAAATGTAAACACTCTGCCATAAACAATCTCTTGAAAGGCACCTTTTCCCAAATGAGTTTAAATTTAGAGGCTATGGACTCTGGTCAACTGGCAGTCACTGAACAAAAAACTGGCAAGGCTGACACCAAGACTGTTTTCTGTTTCACTCTTCTTCCTTCAGCTACCATTGAGTTTATGTTATGATCTTTGCTTGGCAACAGTATTACTGGTGTGAACTTAGTCACGAATGACATAAACATAGTTATTCTTTGAACAACTGTTGAAGAGCTCAGGAGTTTTACTTGATATTTCCAAATGGACTGGATGTGAAGTAGGCAGCACTGTGAAATGAGCTATTTTAACCCTTCATACTAAAAAGTGAGACAGATGAAAGATTTGGTTGAGTTAATTCAACCTTTAAGATCCCATCCAGGCTGCAGCTGCTCAAAGAACCCAAACTCTACCTGGCATTTGAGTACAAGCCCTCTGGCTGAGACTGGGAAGAACAGCAAACAGGTAAAGGATGATTTACTTGGTAAAGGAAAGTTAAAGGTTTGAAATGTTTGACTTCTTTTCACTAGGTTTAATCATTTAAAATTACCATCTTTGTAGGTCAAAAACAGTAGAATATCAACACTTTTATTTATTGTAGTTCAATTTAATTTAACTTTATGTTGTTCTTGATTATTTCAGAGCTTTCTCCACAGGTCCCAGGAGCACACACAAAAGAGCATGAGCTGGTAATGGAGAGAACCTTCATGAAGGTGGAAGTAAAACTGCCCTCAAAGCCTACTGATCTCCTCCCCTAACTACCAGAGGTACTAGTCCCAATCCCCTGCTAACTATAGACTTAAATTACTAAACCCAAAGGGGAGGAGGGAGGAATCAGAGCTTTCATGTTCACCTCTGACCTCTTCATTCATTCCTCATTACTCCTCCCTACCAGAGGAGTGATGCATCTGATTGGTGAGTGGCAAAAGTTTTTGCTAATTAGCAAAAGTTCTGCTAATTCGCATTTCTCCAATGGATGGAGTTCATTTATAAGGAGGCTGCATAAATGCAAAAGAAGTGGTTCTGAGTATTTGTGCCTGCTCAGCAGCCTCTGATTCTCAAGTGGGTCATCCTGTGCAGACTTAGGATGTTCATTTGGCCACAGATCAACTGTGCTCTCCATTTGGCTGAATAAAAACTAAATCTTTATTTCCATCTGCCTGGCGTCTATGTTTTATTTCTCAGTATGTTCTGGACGCTCAGATGGAGGGAAGAGGTATGATCAATTATCAACCATCACATATAACCAGACAGGTTTTAACACAGGATAACAGTTTAATATAGCACAGGCATGAAATAATATGAAGTCATAAAATATATAATTCTTATAACTATGAAGAGATAAGAAAAAAGATTTATGACATAATCCTAAGTAAATTTTAAAAATCAGAAATACAATACAGTATATCCTATGATTATATCTGAAAAGTTATGAAGCATGAATGTGAGAAATGGAAAGTATTAAAAATAAATAAATAAATAAAGTAAAAATAAGGTAATGAGAATATGGAAGATTTTTCATTTTTAAAAAATCTTCTTAATGTTGTTACAATATTTTTCAGTATCTATGCCTCAAGACAAAACCTGAAAGGAAATGTATGGAGAAAGGGGGCTCTTAGTAGAGCGGGACTCCAGATGCTTTTTAATACCTTTTTTATTGCCCATTGTAATGTTGCATATGTAGCAAAACAAACTTTATTTAAATAAATATAAATCAGACTGCTCAGAGTACCCTGCCTTCTTGCACACCTGGGAGTTCTTTTCCTAGAAAGCCATCTATCTTATTTTCTGCTAATCTGAGGCAGCAGCTACAGCCGCTCTTGCACTGAAGTGATAAAACTGAGGTAAGTTGAGACCTTCCGATCAGATGTCTCACTGGCACCAGGTCATGGTCAGAAGCTTTCAAGTAGTCAATGAAACCCCTCAGATAGCCATGGGCTCCATTCCCCAGGTTATCAACAGGAACCTCAGTATAGCTATGTCCTCTCTCTATACAAACTGCTAGCAACATTTCTAGATTCACTCTCCACTGACCCTCACACATCACTCACAGTTCCCATTTAACTGGCAACACTCCTCCATCCTCATACACCCTCCCTATCTCCCCCACCCCAGACCCAATTCAGAAAAAAAAATCAATACCAATTATATGAGAAATTTTGCTTGGACTAAGCCTCTTCTGATATATCTAGTATTTTAAGAATTCAGCTATTAGTAAATGCTAATTAAGAAAATAACCTCTTCATTGTACAAGCAACTCTGGCTGAAGAAAAACAGAGCAAAATTGAGCATAAGCCTTTGCTGAAATTACCAACTGAAATATAGAAAAGAAAAATAGCTTTCGTTTCCACACATAATTTTCCTTTTATTGACTGACTGATTGATTGATTGACTGATTTTTGGCTGCATTGGGTCTTCATTGCTGCGCATGGACTTTTTCTAGTTGCAGTGAGTGAGAGCTACTCTTCGTTGCGGTGCGTGGGCTTCTTATTGCGGTGGCTTCTCTTGTTACAGACCACGGGCTATAGGCGCGCGGGCTTCAGTAGTTGTGGCACACGGACTCAGTAGTTGTGGCTCACGGGCTCTAGAGCGCAGGCTCGGTAGTTGTAGCGCACGGGCTTAGTTGCTCTGCGGCATGTGGGATCTTCCTGGACCAGGGCTCGAACCCATGTCCCCTGCATTGGCAGGCGGATTCTTAACCACTGTGCCACCAGGGAAGCCCTCTCCACACATAATTTTCTTTCTAAGTTTTTCCTCCAGGGACATGGGTATAAGACCTTATGGCCTATGAATACTATCTTGCGATAGCATTTCTCACCTCTTTGCTTATCTAAATTCCACATACCCTTTAAGGCTCTAGTACTTGAAGCCTTGTTTTACCTTCTCCATGAAGGAGTTTTACCTTCTCCATGAAGTCTTAATAATGGGTAAAATTTATTAAGCGCTCACTATATGGCAGGCACACTGGCCCACACACCTGGCATGTATCAACTCACCTAATCCTCATGACAACCCTCTGAGGTAGGTATTATTATTTTCCCCAACTTATAAAGGAGAACACAGAGGCACAGAGAAATTCTAAGTAATTCTGCCCAGGTTACCTAGTCAGTAAGCAGTAGACCCAGGGTTTAAACTCAGGCAGTCTGGATCTGTGCATATCACTATGTCATTTGACCTCTTTCCTAAAGATTTTAGTCTTCCCAAAGACTGCAGCCCACCTAATCTCTCCCTTCTACTGTACTTGTTACATCCCCATAATAAGTTTATTATACTCTCTGTACACACTTGTTTTCATATCTGTTTCATATGTTTGCACTTGTTCCTCAAATAAATTATAAGTTCCTTGCTGGCAAGGCAACCATAACATTTGCTTCTTGCTCCTACTTCTAGCAGAGTGCTGGAAGTGCACTAAACATATACTTCTTAGATGATTTTTTTAAATCCCTGACAACTTCTACAGTATTAAAAGAAAATACTTTTTTTTTCTATTTTTTAAGTGCAAAATATCGTTTAAAAAGGAGAAAACTGAAATATTCAGGCATGATGACAAGGGAAAACTGGGCATAATCATGCCCTTGCTACAAACCCTTAAGAACATGAAGTCACAGGCTATGACTAAGCAAAATTACTTCAACACCTGAAGGATAACTTATGCAGTCAGTGTCAGATTTAGCATTACTGAAGTTAGGAAACTGACTATATATATTTATTTTTCTTCTGAATGCATCTTCTCCTGGTGAGTCATATCTATAAAACTGACAGACCAATGTATTTCCATCTCCTAAAAGAGAACTAACACTTAAGGAAAATCAGATGAAGTCTCTTCTGATGCATATGCATAACCAGTAAGTGAAAATCTGTGTAATCAGGAATAGCATACACAAGGAAAAAAATTACTAAAACCGGAAAGGCTTCCAGGCCTGGTTAGCAGAATCAATTTTAAGTAATATTTTTCCATCCACCAAAATAAGAAAGTGGGAGTTCAAAGACATAATCTGTCTTGAATCACACTAATCAACCCATGTACCAAGGCAGTTCAGAGTTAAGCAAAAAGCTGAATGTTGGATATTAAGAAGTACCACAGGGGCTTCCCTGGTGGCGCGGTGGTTGACAGTACGCCTGCCGATGCAGGGGACTCGGGTTCGTGCCCCAGTCTGGGAAGATCCCACATGCCGCGGAGCGGCTGGGCCTGTGAGCCATGGCCGCTGAGCCTGCGCGTCCGAAGCCTGTGCTCCGCAACGGGAGAGGCCACAACAGGGAGAGGCCCGCGTATCACAAAAAAAAAAAAAAAAAAAAAAAAAAAAAAGTAGTACCACAGACCATAAGTAGAAGAAAATACCTTAATAAAACAGGACTGTTACCCAAAAATTTCATTAAGTTTCTTGACTATAAATCTAACAACGGAAAAATCTGGGGAGCTGGGAATTCCCTGGCGGTCCAGTGGTTAGGACTTGGCGCTTTCACTGCCAGGGCCCAGGTTCAATCCCTGGTTGAGGAACTAAGATCCAGCAAGCTGAGCAGCAAGTCCAAAAAAATTTTTTTAAAAACCTGGGAGCTACAGGTCTTAAGATGATTTTCAGAGGATAAAGGAGAGAAGCTTAGGGTTTTATGGGTTTCTTATTGAATACCAGTTTTCAAATACACTGCAAATACAGTTTTAATTTATACACAAATAACTACCAAAAAGTTTTGCTAGTTCTTCAGGTACTTGAACTATCACCAAAAAAGGCTAATGTGATCCTGAAACACAAAGAAATTCTGATTATGGGATTTAAGGGTTTTTTTTTCTTTTAGCATCTGTTAGCTTTCTAGAGCTAACCAAGCTGTGCGGCAATAGGAGCAAAAGCAAACCAGTGTTTTTTGTAGGCAGAGCTGGTCTGTCCCTTGTGAGGTAACAGTCTCTAAATGCTAATAAACAAAGAGTACTTAATGCCACTTAAAATTGTACACTTAAATTGTACACTTAAAAATGGTTAAAATGGTCCAAAAAAACCAGATTTTAAGTCAATGGATTAAATGAAAAAGAAAATTACTGCGTTTAATTTAAAATGGTCTTCAAGGATACAGATTAATGTCTTATTTTCAAATCCTAGTTAAGATTATTTTTCCCAAAAAATACGGATGCTGCATTATATAAAGAACTGGAAATTAATTGTAGGTCCCATCTTGAGACCTGGAAGGCAAGCAAATATCTTATCCTTAATCTAGCCCTGAAATTCCAATTACAAACTACCACAATCATTAAAGGTAATCTCTAGAAACCAGTACCTCTGTGTAAAATCATAGACTGTGCCTCATTGTGACTTCAATTACAACTCATCCTGGCCTGTTCTTTACTTGACTGTCAGACCATTAAGAGTCTGCAACACTGTTATTTAAAAAACAATACAAGCTTTTTATTCTCACACCATATACACAATATAGAAGCAGAAAACAGAACTGAAAACACCACGAGGTTTCAAATATAGCACAGCTCTCTCCTAATCAAAGGTTTACTAAAAGTAACATGCCAAAGCCCCAACTATTGAACACAAATCTTTCTAAGACTACTCTTGCCCATATTTTTCTTATACATTCTGATGTTTTGCTGCACTGGGAAGTGAAAATCTGTCATGGTTTTAACACCCACCCACTATCTAAAGAATCCATACAGCCAACGGAAAACTTACCTCTGCAAAATGTGTTGATGTGCTGCTGCCACCACCTAAAAAACTGAAGAGAAAAAGCAATGAGTAGTGATTCTATTCCCAGGAACAAGCTTCCCTCCTGGAAGCTAAATATAGAATGGTACAATGAGAGCAAATCCCAATAAGGAAAAATAACTCATCCCAACATGACACCCTCAAAGGAAATTATGAAGAACTGGCATGTGGATTAATCTATGAAAAATATTATAACAAACTACAAAATCAAGGGTAAGCCAAATGAAAAATTGGGGAGAGGGCTTCCCTGGTGGTGCAGTAGTTAAAAATCTGCCTGCCAATGCAGGGGACACAGGTTTAAGCGCTGGTCCAGGAAGATCCCACATGCTGCAGAGCAACTAAGCCCGTGCGCCACAACTACTGAGCCAGCACTCTAGAGCCCGCGAGCCACAACTACTGAAGCCTGCGCGCCTAGAGCCTATGCTCCGCAACAAGAGAAGACACTGCAATGAGAAGCCCGCACACCACAACGAAGAGTAGCCGCCGCTCACTGCAACTACAGAAAGCCCGCACACAGCAACGAAGACCCAACCAGCCAAAAATCAATAAGATAAATAAATTTTAAAAAAAATTGGGGAGAGAGACTATCACAGAGAAGGAAGAAGGATCCACAGCCAGCAATGCAGCTCAAATCTGAGCAAAGGAAGAAAAACATCTATTCTCAGAAGCTAAGAAATAAAACAAGATTCTCAAAATAATATTTCATTAAAAAACCATTTAACCACCAGATGAAAACAACATTTGAAACTATTGGGAATGATTAAATGTAGTAATGCAAGGGGTCTGATACTATATTTAGCACCTTACAAAAGGGCTCAATAAATATTTTTTCTTCTTCTGATAGCTTATCCTATTCTATGATTATCCTACCCACCCTTCAGGGCCCATCCTCCATTAAGTCTTTTCTAAACTCACCAACCAAACAAGACTCCTCCACACCCCTCTGCACTGACTTTGATTCTAAATTCAACCTTTTATTATAAATATCTAGGGCTTCCCTGGTGGCACAGTGGTTGAGAGTCCGTCTGCTGATGCAGGGGACACGGATTCGTGCCCCAGTCCGGGAAGATCCCACATGCCGCGGAGCAGCTGGGCCCGTGAGCCATGGCCGCTGAGCCTGCGCGTCCGGAGCCTGTGCTCCACAATGGGAGAGGCCACAGCAGTGAGAGGCCCACATACCGCAAAAAAAATAAAAAATAAAATATCTAGAATTTTCCTCATCCATTTCTACTTGTTCCCCTCCTTTCATAAACATAAATTCAGAGGGTAAAGGCTGTATTTTATTAATACCACAAATATATGTGTTTATTATGTATCAGCCATTATACAGAGCACTCACCACTTGTGAAAACCCTGCTTTACCATATCCTATATTGATGACTGGAAAGTAAAAGTTGTTGAATTAATATCACATGTATAAAACTATTCCCAAAGACTGGGGAAAAATATTTGATCCCACTGTCCCCACGAAATCTGCAAAGAAGAGAGGAAACTGGCTAACACACTTTGGCGGAAACGGGATGGAAAGTATCACAAGATCTGCTGGATATCACTTTTACTTCAAGAGACACACACATGTGCACCAAAGTACACACACTAGCACACAAGCATGCACACACTCACCTCAATGAAATAAAGTCCACAAACTATTATAAATAATTTTCATTTTCAGAATTACAATACCAATCCAGGCACTGCACTCAGCTCATTGAAGAAACAAACACACTCCAGTTAGTCTGGAACCAAAAGTGAAAAAACGAGGCTAATGCCATTCTCTACGTCATCATTCTCAGGCCTTATTCTCTAATTAGAAACCATTTAACAACTGTATTTGCTTCAGAAGTTAAAACATCTTTTGTAAAAAACACTTCAAATGTAGAACAAGCCCAAAAGTACCAGTACATCTATGCTAAATAAATAACTGAACTACCACTATGTATCCATTTTATTACTCAAGCCTAGATAGGCTTCCAGGGCTCCTTCCTGACTTTACCATACAGTTTCAAGAATTCAAACATCTTTGGTAATTAAAGCTATCAACTCTATCTTTTGGGCTTCTTCTCCCCCTGAAACTCCCTCAGCATTCCCTTTCCTTAAAATTCCTTTGCATTTTAAGAATGATAAGGCTAATCATAGAGAAGGGATAATAACAACCACAACATTCTGAGAAATGTTACAAAGCTTAAGAAAACTTACAAGATGCCCCTCTAGCTGAAATGTCTAATAGCAAATGGAACCCATTATCCAGTATTTACATAAGGACTTGCTCTCATTAATTTTTACCATCCACTACTTACTACTGTAATTGCTAAGTATTCAAATAAGCAAATGTTTATGAACTTTATAGAAGGGAATACCATGCTACATCTAAGACTGATTCTAAGACAAAGATTTCTTCAACTATTTAAAACACTGATATTTCAAAAGACATAATCTTTGCATTTGAATATCTGGTACCAATAGCACCTGTACAGGACAACCTTTGACTTACAAAGGCACAAAGAAAAGAATTAAGTCAAATGAGAGCAGGAGCCATAGAATTCATAGTTCCCCGCTAGAAAAGATTCATCCTGCAGTTACTCACAAACCTCATTTATAACCATACTTTGTATACAGGGCTAAAGAAAGCAGGATTAGTATTTAAAAACTTTGAAAAAATCGCCCCCCAACAACCAATATGCTCTTCATTCAATGCATGCAGAGCATACCTGCTTGAAATAAGTATTAGATGCAATTATAATAGCACAAATAAAAAGATATCCCAAGTTAGCATGCCATCCACGCAAAATTGCTAATTTTGCTATCAAGCTAATCTTTATAGATTTAGAACTGGTATTGTGTTATTTAAAACCAAGATTATTATATCAACACTTAAGTGTTTGTACCAAACTAGATCCCATGCCATATATTGCCTTAGAAGCTCCAGTTCATTTACACATATATAATCACTGATCATTAATAAAGTTAAACTAATTGTACATACTGTAAAATGTGTAGTTTTTCCTGGTTGTGGAAGGGACCTTCAACTTTATATTCTGCCAACAGCAACAGTAAAGGAATTATTTACTGCCATTATTTTTTACTGCCCCAAAGTCATCCCAAGATTAAAAGAAGCTTCAGATTACAGATTCTTTTTACCCAGTCAGTATTTCTTCAGTTGTCCAACCAATGTTTAACCAGATAGCCAAAAAAGAACAAATGTGTTATTACATTTACCCCAAAAAGGCCCTCCTATCAACACTATTCTACTTTTTGTTAAGCTTTCATAGTTTTAATCATATTGACCAAGAAGGAATACTTAACACTGTCACTTTCAGAAATAATGTCCCCTTTTTATAGGTTTTATACCATTAGTAAAAGCAACAAGAGCCAATATCAAGCATTACCAGCAAACTGATATTACAGTGGCAAGATGGCATAAATTTGACCGCAATAATCCTAATAAGGACAAGGGACCCAAGGCTTCCGCAAGAATAACAACTCAGTTTCCCTGGCTAGAACAGCCTGTTTATCTTACTAGATATCTTTGTCAGAAGTCACTCACCAGCCCACCAAAGAGGTATAACAGAAATTTACCTTCAGGCCACAGAGTGGTCACTAAAAACCAACCAATAATCCAAGAGATCCCCAAACTCTTAGAAAATATACGAAAACTAACCAGATTTACTATGATATGGATACAGAGGTTTCCAAGGAATGCCACAGTAGATCTCATCACACCCACTATCACATCATTTTCCAAATTTTCCCATTTTTCTTCCCCTTCGCTCTGCCACTTTTCTTCTCTCTCTCTCAATAGAGTATGTTATAAAACAAATTCCCTTCTATTCATTCAGTTGATGCTGAGAAAAATAATTTTGATAACAGAATGCCTGATTTATTCATGAGCTTGTACAATACCTGGAATCATCTGTCATTTCTTCAATAAAGCCTGATTCACATCTGGGACAAATATATTCCTATAAAAGAAAGGAAGACAAATAAAAGTTGTTCATCAGAAAGCTAAGCATATAGTTTCAGAATAATATGCAGTACACAAGCTGATGCTGTGAAATGTAGTATGTACTTGCTGACGCCCAGGACAGTTTTTTCTGTTATACTCTGGCAAATAAAGAATTCCATGAGATGTCTACAGAATGGCTTCACAAGCAGTTCCCACTGAGAACTAAAACAAGAATGTCAAAGTTTTTTATTTTTTTAAACTGGAATGAATTCATTATCTAATTTTCTATTCAAATCTACTGAAAAAGTTCCACTACATATATCAGAGCAGTAGAAGATTATAATATTCATGGGTACAGAAATTGCTGTATTTTTTTTACTATGTACATACAGGAGACATAAACTGAATCACAGAATAAATCAATTTGTAGACTAGGAATTTACAGTGAAGTTTTACAATATTTCTGATCTGCTTTTTGATTATCAGTGGTTCCAAATAAAACAATGTTCTCAGGTATTCTATAGAAATGATCATTTAAATAACCAGAACAATCCCATTAGATCAGCTTCTATTTCCTAAACTACCATGAATCTTTCTTTTAAATAAGTAAATATTTCTTTTAAATATCAAGCTTTGGGGCTGATAAGAAAGAATATAATTTAGAGACTGCCTTACCATAGTTTTAAAAAAGTATATTTTAACTACCTATTAAAATAGATCTGGGAAAGACATTTTCAACTATTTTCTTGCTCTCTATTTTTCTAAACCTGAAAGTTTGTCTTATCAGAAGGAAATGTAAGCTGTATTTGCCTACTCAAACAAAGACAGTCAGAATGGTAACTCAAATATTCAAATGCTTTCTTAAAAGAGATATAAAGAAAAAAGACCAATCCCTTCTGTCAAGGAGATTAGTTTGGTGAGGAGACAGTCAATGCAAGAAACAGTAAAATTTAATAAAAGACTTTCTTTAATCAGTGCACACTGGGAATATAAACAAATACCGAAGTCTGCCTGATGGAATCAGGGAAGGCTTTATCTGAAACAGAGACTTAAAACAGTACTCTGTTTGCTCAATAAAAAAGGAAATTAGGGGTTAAAAACTGTAACAACAGAATACAGCATGCATGGAGGTTGGAGGGGAATGGTATGATGAGTATGAATAGGCAGGCTGGAACCAGACTGTGGAAAACTTCACATTACCATGAACTTTACCCTGTGGATTAGAAATCTCTCAACCTTTTCTCTCCTCTATACACATGAAAGACGAGAAACACTCATAATGGGCATACTGTGAACTACTCCAGAAATGAAATAATCTGGAGACGATATGAATCCCTGAGCCCCTCCCTCTACTCCTTCATCCCCCACCCTCCCAGGCAGCAGTAACTACATTCCTTTCTCTCCCACTAAGAAAGTTTATCTGAAAGGAAGTGAGATTGACTTTAGAAGGCTAACCTTAAATCTATTCTAAAGTTAAAAAGAAAAAAATATCAATTACAAAATGTGATTTGTCACCATCCCAGTGCCAGGCCCTCCTCTTTCTTTTCTCTTCCTCTCTCACTCATTCCCATTGCTTTAAAATCCCCTGTATGAAAAAAATTAAAAATAAAAAAATAAATATCCCATATGTGGAACAACTCCCAAATGTCTCTCTCTAACCCAGGCCACTCTTCTGATTTCCAGATTCACTTATCCTCATACGTATTTTCTCTCATGCTCTTTCTCTCTCTTACACACACACACACACACACTCTCTCTCTCTCTCTCAAGAGGCGGCATTATCAGTTTGTTCATACCAGAAAACTGGGAGTCGTTCCTAACAGCTCCCTCTCACCTTCCACAGACAACCATCAAATCCTGGCACTCCTACCATGAACACATTTCTCAAACCTACTCCTTGCCCCACTGCCTTACTATCTTAACCCAAGCCAACACTGGCTCTAGACAATGAATAACTTCAATCTTAAGTGTTGTCCTGCTTCTCTTCTAGCCTTTTCCCATCTGTTCTGCATGAAGAAGTCAGAATGATCTTTTTAAAACATAAAATGGACCATATATCATTTCCCATCTTAAAACCTTTCAACTATTTCCAAAAACACTTAGAATAAAATCAAACTCTTAAACATGCCTTACAAGGCCCTAATTCAGCTGGTCTCTGTTTAACTTGCCAACCTCATTTCAGGCTACCCTCCCTCAGTGAATTCCAGCTACAAGGACCTCCTTTCAGTTCTTCTAACACATCAAGCTCATTCCTACCTCAAGCTTTCATACATTCTGCTCCTACGACTGAAACACTCTTCCCCTAACTTTTTGCATGGCAAGGGACTTATAGTTCTTTAGGTCTCCATTTTAAGGTCATGTCAGAAAGTCCCTCTTTCATCATCCAATCTAAAGTGGTTTCCTCTTATTATTTTCTCCTATAGCACCCTGTTCATTCCTTTGTTGTAGTTTATCTTATGACAGGGCCGAAAGTAAGCTCATCACACAAGATGAATTGTGCCGAAGCACAGCAGTAGAGGGCTGCCGCTCGCTCAGGCAAAACAGCGCCGTCTGTCCTGCTGTGGTAGCTTTTATTAAAGCATTATCTATGTTTACATTTTAAGACTTATTTTCTTAACATTCCAGAAGTGCCAAAGCAGCAACATATGCTTCTATTGATTATACAAGCAATAATGGGCTTTCTTGAAAACATGCCGTGCTTCGTCCTTGAGCGCAAAAGCAGCACAAGGTTCCCACCATTATTTTGATTATACTGAAGTAGCACAAGGACATTTCCTTGTGTTCCCACCATTCTGATTATACTGAGGACATCTCATGGATCAGTGCCCAAAGCACTCAATGCTTATTCGCAGGCCCCCGGTTTGCCGGGGGGCGGGGGGAGGCTCAAAGCATTCAGGACTGTTTGCAGTTCTGGCTTATTCGCCAGCTCCCAGTTTGCTGGGGGGGGGGGGCAGGGGGGCTCATGGGTCACGTCTCCTTTCCATGTCCTCAGTTATTCCACTACATTCCTTTATAGCACTTATCACAATTTGTAATTAGATATTTGTTTAATGCTTTTTTAATGTCTGTCACCATTCAATAAGTTTTAAGTTTCATAAAGGCAGGGTCCAGATCAGTTTTGTTTACCATTATATCCCTAGGACAGAAAGGTGTTCAATAAATATTTATTGAATAAACAAACATGAAATTACTTGCCACACACCTCACAACTAGGAGTCAAAGTACCAGGATCTAATACAATTAGAGGACGGTTGGAGTGGAAGTAAAGAAAAGAGCTGGAAGCTTAAGAAGTTGTGGCCTGCTCATGGGAGAGTGAAGCCTAAGATTTCAGAAGTAGCAATGTTCTGGATGATCACAAAGTCCAGGATACAGCTATGGGGGTAGCTGGCTAAAGTGGAGTAGGTATGAAGGTCTTTAGACTTAAAGGGTGGTCTACATTGATACTAAACTTCCAATAATGTTTAGAGCCGTGGTAGAGAGAAAATAATTTCAAAAGACAGATATTACAATTGGGAAGACAAAAAAGACTTGAAGCAAGAATCACACTGATTTAGAGTAGAGAAATGTACAAATCCTCTCTTCATGATCCCAGTCATGGTTCTAGGAATCAGGCTGTCAGCCATCATAGATAGCTGAACATGAAGTTGTAAGAAATAAGAAATAAGAAGTTGAACATGAAGATAGATAGATAGCTGAACATGAAGTTGTAAGAAATAAGATAGCTGAACATGAAGTTCATAGATAGCTGAACATAGATAGCTGAACATGAAGTTGTAAGAAATAAGAAATAAGAACATGAAGTTGTAAGAAAGAAAGAAATAAGTTGTCTGTGGCAGATTTGATTTTCCAAAGATGGCACCAACAAAATCTCCCAACCCGCATGCTGTTCTGCAATGTAACCCTCCACTCCACCCTCTTTGAATCGGGAGGGCCCTGTGACTTCTTTACCTGTAGAATACTGAGTCAATTCCAGACAATGCTCTTAACTGCCTAACAGTTTCTGCTTCCTGACTCTTAAAGCCCTGAGCAGCCACAAAAGTCTGGGCTACTCTGTTGGCGTAAAGGAGCACTAAGACATCAGAGAAGGATTGGATTGTAAAAGGGAAAAACTATCTTGAAGGTCCATCCCAACAGAGCCTTCAGATGGCTCCCTCTCCAGGTTCTGTATGACTACAAATGCATGAAAGATCTCAAGTGAGAACTGACCAGCTGAACTCTGTAAATCCAGAGGAACATGAAAGATAATACTGTTTTAAGCCACTAAATTTTGGGGTGATTTTTTAGGCAGTAACAGAAAACCAGAAAATTGCCCAAAGGATGAAGAAGAGCTTTGAATCTTGGTCTTTCTTGAATTCAAAACTCCATATTCTTTTCATTACACTTCACTGATTGAAAATAACTATTCTTTTAGAGAAGGGAACAGGAACTATAATTTGCTGAGGATTGAATGGAAACGTTTATGTCAAGGCCAAACGAGGACTTGGGAGGTTCAGCAGCCTTTCAGCCCCCTCCTTCCCTTACAGGGGAGCAGTACCCTGATGAACATACCGTCCAGGGTCTGAAACCTTCAATCTTACAAGCTCAGAAATACAATTTAGCACCTAGAGAAGATCTGTCTCTTAGAGGAAGAGTCGCATAAAACCAAATTCAGAGGCCATCTCAGAATGCCCACTTAATTTCAATGAAAAAGAGTTATCAAGTGGCCCATTTACTTTTACAATTCAGCACAGTCTTCCTCAATAAATAAATCCACCTAAATAGAGGAAAGAGGCATACGCATAGAGGAAAGATTTTTGGAATCAGAGACCTGAATTCTAATCTCAGGTCTCTATTAGATATGAAGTCTTGGGAGAGTCACATTACATTTCTGAGACTCAATTTCCTCATCTGTAAAATGGAGACGCTTGCTTCGATGCTGTATTACTGTAAAGTTTAAGATGTTTGCAAAATACTTAACTCAGTGACTGCCACATTAGATAGTAGACATTTAATAAGTATAGCTATTATAGTTATTCCAGATTATAATCACCTGCTAAATAAGCAGAGAATCAGAGCAGTAGGCAACTGGATATATAGCTTGTGTCATCATGCTAGGATAGCCTAATATATCCATTCCCACTATGAACATAAACCACATCCTCAAAAATCAATGATCTGGGTTTCCTCTCCCTCTGGGCAAGAAGAACACAGCATATGTTTGCCTCTGACTCCTTTTCTATTCTTTCACTGCTGACCCACAATTCCCACACCCTCTTCTAATAGACAAATTCTTTCTCCTGTTAGAATATAATACAATTACTTGGCTGTATTTTCTTACTTACAATCACAATTTAGTCCTGCCCTTCACTGAGATTACAACCAGACTGGACTGGATTTTAAGATTGGATTTTAAGTATTTATCTCTTGGATCACTTCTAAAGATGGCTAACTTGGCATTTCAATTTTTCCTAATTTTTCTTCAGAGGTACTATTAACTTCAATTTGGGTGAACATCCATGAATTAAGGAGAATTTGTAAGAAGATCAAACCAGAACCAAACAGTCTCTCTCTGACTCTACACTCCTCCCACACCCAGGCCTTGGCCTTATGATCATCCTCATATATTCATATAACAGAGTTCTGTTTGTTTTTTTTTAATATCTTTATTGGACTATAATTGCTTTACAATGGTGTGTTAGTTTCTGCTGTATAACAAAGTGAATCAGCTATACATATACATATATCCCCATATCTCCTCCCTCCCACCCCTCTAGGTGGACACAAAGCACCCAGCTGATCTCCCTGTGCTATGCGGCTGCTTCCCACTAGCTATTTTACATTTGGTAGTATATATATGTCCATGCCACTCTCTCACTTCGTCCCAGCTTACCCTTCCCCCTCCCCGTGTCCTCAAGTCCATTCTCTACGTCTGCATCTTTATTCCTGTCCTGCCCCTAGGTTCTTCAGAACCTTTTTTTTTTTAAGATTCCATATATATGTGTTAGCATATGGTATTTGTTTTTCTCTTTCTGACTTACTTCACTCTGTATGACAGTCTCTAGGTCCATCCACCTCACTACAAATAACTCAATTTCGTTTCTTTTTATGGCTGAGTGATATTCCATTGTATATATGTGCCACATCTTCTTTATCCATTCATCTGTTGAGGTAACAGAGTTTTAAATTTTAAGCATAATATAGGTTGGGGGGGAGGGAAAAACCAAGGATAAGAGTGAATTAA
This sequence comes from Stenella coeruleoalba, assembly GCF_951394435.1. NCBI lineage: Eukaryota > Metazoa > Chordata > Mammalia > Artiodactyla > Delphinidae > Stenella > Stenella coeruleoalba. Next base: position 106,855,066 of record NC_137169.1, read on the forward strand.
GGGCCCATTATATGTCTGGCACTATGGATATCTCTCCTCTACTTAAATATGAATATATCAAATCTTCACACCAACCCCTCCCCCCAAATACTGCCAATGTATGTAGTCCCCACAGTCACTAAGTCTTATCAAAAAATTTCATTAGGTCGTTTCTATCATCCTATCTGTAAAAGAGAAGTATAACAACCCTAAGTTACTTACCCAGAATCACTGGAAACAGGAACCCAGTTGTTTCCACTAAACTAAGCTGCTTTCCTCTAGGGTCTGAATGTTTACTATATACAACCTAAGTGAGGACACTCAGTAGCAGGTACACTTGAATGAACTACTTCAGATGTTCCACTGTCTATTTCACCTAAAAATACCCACAGGAAGAAATATCTTTCACCATTAATAGCCTGAATCAGGGACAACTCCCTAAGTACAGCTTAGCCCCGATGCTTACCGACTTAGAAGAACAGTACTGGAGGACACAAAGCACTTGGAATACAAGAGAGAAAGGGAAAGGGTGGTTTTAATGCATTATTTTCTTTTCCTTCTTATATTTCAAGGGATCAATTATAACAAAATGTGAGGTCTTGGTAGAACAATGACCTATAAGCCAGGACTTATTTATATGAAGTCCCATGCTGTGAAATTTACATACCCTTGAACTTTATACAAATTTATATCCAATGTTTATTCAGAATATGAAATACAAAGGCTTACTATTTATTTCCTAATTCCACAGCTTTGCTTTTCTATACAGTCACGATCAAAGTCTATTTTTTTAATTTTATCTAAAAGAGAAGCCTATTTCCTGTGTCATTTGACAGAGTCAAAATCTAAGATCACAATATTAAGTCAGTCATGTTCTATTGTTCATATTCTCTTTGAGTATCACAGGCAAAACTGTTCAGAAACTCCTAACTAGAAGGATTAGGAACACAAACTGTTTGAAATACATCACAGTTCCTACCTAGGCTAGAACCCACCACACCATGAATTTCATGCCAACTCACATCTCTAACATCAAAGACACTACTTTTTTCTAGAGACTTTTTCCATAATCCCCTATGATTATCCCTTTACAAGCCAGGCTGCACTTCCTCCCTTTTCAAAAGCATCAAGTAAGCCCCAAAACAAAGATAACAGAACTGAGATAGGCTGGGACCTGTGACCTGGAACCCCTTACTGGAGTGCTTGCACCTGGACAAACTAAGGAACTAAAAATAACTGCACAGAGGCACAGTTGGGGCAATTATCAACAGTAAGATACAAAAAGGCCACAAACCAACTGACTCTTTGGAGGTGCTGGGTACAAAAAGCACATGATCTCTACACAGGGCACCACCTGTGGGCAGACCAACCCGCCCCTACACTCACCTCATTTAAGGAACCAGCTAGGCCCCACCTCAGAAAGCGAGCAAGGGCACCTGTTTTCTTATTTTCACTCCCTCATGCTGGAGTCCCAATAAAGCCTTGCCTGAATTTCTCGTCTGGCCTCTTATCAACTTCTATTGATTGAAGAGTCCAAGGACCCAGGTCAGTAACAGAATTTCTGAGTTCTATTCCCAGTTCCACCAGTTCATGGTCTTTGGGAAGACCTGTTTCTCCATCTGTAAAACTAGAACACAAATGCTGTCCTCATTTACTTGTCTCCCCTAACTCTCCTTCAGGAAAACAAGAAGTCTCACTCATTCAATTCTTCTTTTGAGGATAAGTACTTAAGATTAGGATATTCACAGAAGTTTGTTTTATGTGCCTTTACTTCCCTAAGTGTGATTTTATTATTACAACATAAACTATGTACATGATTTCAGTGACTTTTAATCCCAGGTTATTTTTCTTTCCCCACCAAGCATGCTTTTCTTTCTGCACAATGCTTGGAATTTGAGCTTAGAATATATTTGCTGAATGAATGCTGTCAGCTTATGTAAGAAGATTCTATCAGCCTAAACTGAACATAAGACAAAATTTTCCTCCAAACTATGATGGTACACAACAGAACTAAGGGCAACCTTTTAGTATCATTTACCATTTTATATCTATGCCCCTGAGTTGTTCTCCTTTTTGCTGCCTTTAGTGTAAGCAAGCAAAGAACACTGTAACTAAATCTTTTCTGGCTATGTTGTGTTAACTTTTTCTCTGATAATTCTTATAGTTTAGTCTTTTTTTTTTCTTAGAAAATTTGGCTTCTTGTCCATCTGATCAAGCTTATATCAAGTAACGCTTTGTCTCGTGACCTGATTTTCTGCCTTGTTACACAATGAACTAAAGAAGGTTGGTTGATTATACATTCCTATTTGGAGTCCCTGATAATGTCAATGTTCAATCACGGCCTGGAATGAAGGAACAAAATGATGATGGTTGTTAATGTTACTATTCTTAGGGAGTGAGACCATAAATAAAGGCAGTTCTATTGGCCTGGAACTGAATCACAGCTCTCCAAACAATATTTAAACTATATAGGTATCTTTGTACAACACTAAAAAACTGTGGCCTAATGGTGGTTTTTTTGTTTGTTTTTGTAAACTGGTTTTCTTCCTGATTAACAGCCAGGGAAACAATCACTAAAGATTTGAGTTCAGAGAAATAATTCACACTCAGGATTAGAAACAGACATACTTCTGGAACCCTTTTACAACACTAGTGTTGCAAGATGAGAAAGACGTATGTTACACTACTGACCTTATTAAAAACCTTGGGAACTCTGAATCTGCTCATCTAATACTGATTGTATGTGAAAACAGAATGCTAGTAGGGAACAGTTCTCACAGCTTTCTGGGAGTCTGTTCCAGGATTATAATCCTCAATTTGGCTCAAATAAAATTTTGCATTTCAAAAACAAAGAACCAGGGGCTTCCCTGGTGGCGCAGTGGTTGAGAATCTGCCTGCCAATGCAGGGGACATGGGTTCGAGCCCTGGTCTGGAAAGATCCCACATGCCGCGGAGCAACTAGGCCCGTGAGCCATAACAACTGAGCCTGCGTGCCTGGAGCCTGTGCTCAGCAACAAGAGAGGCCGCCATAGTGAGAGGCCCGCGCACCATGATGAAGAGTGGCCCCCGCTTGCCACAACTAGAGAAAGCCCTCGCACAGAAACGAAGACCCAACACAGCCAAAAAATAAAAATAAATAAAAATAAATAAATAAATTTTTAAAAACCCAAAGAACCAGAATGCTAGTATATTATTAAAACAGGACTCCCTAACTGAATCAGCACCTACACTTGGCACAGAATAATAAACCAATAATTTTAGTGATCAGGAAAACAAAGTTGAAAAATTTAGGGAATTAAATACTTTCCTTATTCTCACTTGTTCATATTACTTCCAAACACTTTTTAATCTAAAACATGCAAATTAAGAAGAGCAGTGAAAGCTAATTTGCTGAATTTGCCTTTTACATGTTATTAAACAAAAAGTAAATGTACCATTATAAATTTGTTTTCACACCACGTCAACTATCAAAATAACAGTATTTTTTTTTTTCAAACCAACAGGCTTAAGGTACAAAATTTCCATTTCTCCACCTAACTTGTCTTAACTAGGAATACGAATGCCTCTAACCATTCAGCAGTGACTGTATTACAGATCAGAACCTAATAACTGGTACTATAAAATAAAATCAGGGAATCAACAGCTTCATAAGTTCATTTGAGAATAAAGTACCTCTGACTACCACTTAAATTACAGAAGATTCACTAGAAGCAGCTAAGTTCCATTCAACAAGTTAGTCAAAAATGATGACAAGAGTGGTGAGGAAATGAGAAATTTAAAGGCATATAGGAGAAATTGTCTAAAGGAAAAGTAAATCAAGTCTAAATGACAAAGACTGAATCTTGCAATATGTTAAAAGTACTACACTAAAGTAGTGAATAATAAGCAAGAGAAAAGAAGAGTGATAAAACAGGAAAATGTTTTCCTGTGACTAGCAGTCATTCTCAATGAGGATAATACAATCATCTGTGGGACATTTTGGACATCTACTGAAGTGTTGTCACAGCAATTAAGAAATGCTACTTAATTTAATGGGCAGAATCCGTAAGCATAAGAAACTCCAGCACAATGAAATGTCTCTATTCTTAAACTTCCTATGGATAGTTAAGTAGATAAAAAATATCTTTATAATTACCAAAGCCTAGAACCTAACTCCATTTTATATATAAACACCAACTCTTTCTATATATAAACACCATGCACTGTATGTCCAGAAAAACAACTACTGAATAAAACAAGAGAAAATTATACTTTATTTGTACCTTTATCAAGAATTGTTCACCATTCTGGTGGCTTACCACTCATGCTATTTAAGGTATAATTACCCTTATAGCTAATCTCCTTGGGTAGCTGTTATGCCTGTGTTTGGTGCCAATATCTACTACATTATATATATCTTCCTATAATGGACTTCTCTGAGTATTTACACATTGAAATGCATATTATTTTGTCATGAGTTACTTTCTTTTTATTTATCCTTTACCTTACATCTAGAGAATTTTTTAAATGTATATGTAAGGAAATTGTATTACCTAAGAATTTCATTTCATTAAAGGTAGTGTCAAAATGTTTATTATAAAAAGAGGGCACTGGGTCTGACAAGTATGAGAACTATCGGGCTAGAAGATCAACATCACTGTAGAATACCTATAGGTTTTAGTCAATCCAGAAAAAGAAAAGAAAGGACACATAACTATGGGATTTTTTCTTTCTTCTGAGAATGTAAATTCTAAGCATGCTGAAAAGTAAACACAATAAAACCTTTATTGGAAGACGGTCCTCTAGGTTTAAGTCTATTCAAATCTGCACAACATGAAAGTGAGTGGCAAAGAGGTGAATATAGGATACATTGCCTACTAAGAACTTCCTTGTGACACTGTTGAAATCATCAAGGAGAGAGATTATCTAATTTAACAGCTCTTCAAGGAAAACAAAACTAACTGGCCTATTTTGGGAAAAGAAGCTGGGCAATCTATTTAACATACAAGAAAAGTGTGCCTAGTTTAAAATCACCACTTCTATTTGTTATATATGCATCTGGAGACTTCTAAGGAACCTTGAACTGCTAACAATTGAACTTAAAAGATTAAAAAAAAAAATCCTTCAGAATCTAACCTAAACTTCTTTATGTGAAACTATAAGAACTACCTAAAATGTTTCTCCTATGTAAAGGCCTTATTTCTCTACAAATAAGGACTACTCATTCCTACACAACCTTTCAATCAAAGATTACATAGCTCCATTTCTCCGAATACCCACTCAAGCTTTCAATAGGCACACCTCAGTAGTATTTTTTTTTTTTTTTTTAGCTGTACCTGGGCCTCTCACTGTCGTGGCCTCTCCCGCTGCGGAGCACAAGCTCCGGACGCGCAGGCTCAGCGGCCATGGCTCACGGGCCCAGCCGCTCCGCGGCATGCGGGATCCTCCCGGACCGGGGCACGAACCCACGTCCCCTGCATCGGCAGGCGGACTCTCAACCACCGCACCACCAGGGAAGCCCCACCTCGGTAGTATTTTACAGTGGGATATACTAAGATAAACTGAGAGGGTCAGATGACTTAACTCCAGCCCTTTGAAGAATTAGTATTAGAACAAGAATTGATAACTTTAATTCACCCACTCGACCAAGAGTTTGAAGAAACAACGTCTAAGCACAACATCTCCTAAGCTCAGGAAAACTTTCAAGAGCAAGAAACACTGAAAGTAAAACTTGATTAATGCTAAGATGAGCTATAGAAAAACTAAGTTAGACTTGTCTGCTTTTTGCTTTGTTTTCAAACTGGAATTTCCAGATGTCATACTAAGTTACATGTGCTGTTACCACCTCAATTCCCAATTGACAAAAAATTTGGATACTTTTCTTTTAGAAGTTGCCCCACAGTGTGTAACTTGAGAGGAGTGATCCAATTCCTCTGGTCTCAGTAACCACAAGGAAAGAAAGTGACCCCAAGAGATACTGCTATAATGGAATAGCAGCCACTTAACTCCTGTTCTAAACAATCCCAACCATCAGGGCTTTGGCTAAAATTATATGGTCTCAATTATCTTCCTGAAAATTCTCAACAGGATCCCAAAATTCGAAATCAAAACTAACCCAGGACAAAACCTTAAGCACGACTGACACGAGAAGCCAATGACTATCCCTTTATCCTTCTATACCCAGGGCTCCTGAACCTCAGCGCTCTAGACATTTTGGGCCCGATAATTCTTCGTTGTGGGGGGCTGTCCTGTCCATTGAAGCATGTTTAGCAGCATCCTTGGCCTCTATCCAATAGATGTCAGAAACAACCCTCCCCTTCCCCCACTAGTGACAACAACCCAGTTGTAGAAAATGTCTACAGATGTTGCCGAATTTCCTCCTAAAACGCAAAACTGCCCCCCGTTGAGAGCCACTACTCTACATTATCTCCTTTATTTATCAATATTAAGCTGTGGAGACATAAAAATAAGTCAGTATCCAAAGGCTTCTTATTCTCAGACCCCTTCTAATTTGACTACAGAGAATAAGAAACAATCCACTTTTTTTTTTCCTCTTCTAATAAGATGGCTGTCTGAAAGACCTTAGCATCCTCTCCCTGGACGTAAGCAAAGGTCATAAAAAGCCACGTAAACATAAAGAAACACAAAGTGTTAGCAATCAGCTGGTACTTCCCCAAAAAATATAAGGAATTTCATCTGCAGTGAGTTTAAAGATTCTTGTTCTTCCTCATACTGAAAAAAATCCCACAGATTTACCCAAGATATACATGTCTATTTATCAGTAGAATTTCAAGACCAGAACTAGCATTCTACCCGTAAGAATACCTATTTCTTATTTCTAGATCTTTGCAGGGAACATACTTACTGACACTATATGTTCAAACTTCACATGGTAGTACCTGCATTTTCTTCCACTGAAGCCTTTTAGATAAAGATCTCATACCACTAACACCACTACTTTTTAAATATAACTACGGGGTCAAGAGACTATCATTCAAGAGACTTTTAATAAGCAATTGCTATATAGCACCAGAAAGATGCTAGATAATCAAGCACACTTTTTAACTGAAGTCACCAGTAGCAGAATTTAAGAAATCTAATTATTGGGACTTCCCTGGTGGCGCAGTGGTTAAGAATCTGCCTGCCAATGCAGGGGACATGAGTTCAAGCCCTGGTCCAGGAAGATCCCACAGGCCACGGAGAAACTAACCCCATGCGCCACAACTACTGAAGCCCATGTGCCCTAGAGCCTGTGCTCTGCAACAAGAGAAGCCACCGCAATGAGAAGCCCATGCACCGCAACGAAGAGTAGCCCTCGCTCACCGCAACTAGAGAAAGCCCGCGCGCAGCAATGAAGACCCAACGCAGCCAAAAATAAATAAATAAAATAAATTTATTTTAAAAAAAGAAATCTAATTATTAAAACCTCTAAAACCCAGCTCAAATCACTGTTTTGTTTCCTCAGCTCAACAAAACTACTAACATTACTTAGACACCGTTCTAGGATCTTTCTAAGAATCATGCAACTTTAAAAAGCAAGGTCAGTGAGCTTAGAGTTTTAAGAATCACAAAGTCTTTAGGGAGTCTACTTTTTACCTACTCTTATGGGGTGGTTAGAAAGTTTTCCTGTATTAGAGTCATTACAAGCACAGCACAATGACAATGACTTGTATAGCACTTGGTAAAGAACCAAACCAATATTACTTATTGATAAGGATGACATTTCATTAGATCAAAGGTGATATAATAAGGAGACGTGAGAGGGAGAGAAGCCAGCTACTTCCTTCAGACAAAGCCTCAGAGGTGAGCAATACACTTGCAGTCCTTAATTACACTGGTCTCTTCTCTGGCTTTGGATACTCTGATCTCCATAAAACACTTAAGAATCACCCTAGTTTCATCAATACCAAAAGTAGTTTACTCTGCATATGATTTATCTCACCTGCTTAATGACGCTACAGGATTTAATCTCATAAGGTAATATTCCCTGACCTTGATTTAAAAGTGGGGGAAGGTAGTATGGAGATGGAATGACACCTTTACATTCCATGACACAGCCCTCTGTGGCACTACTCAGTCATCCCTAAGTGTCACATAGTTAACTCCATCAGTCTTGGCTTCATTGTCTCTCAATGGGATAGTCAGGTGAGGTAGAAGCTTCTGCTGTATTTTCAAAATAACTTTAAGTTACTTAAGTATTTCCTTTGTCATCTGATGACCAAAAAATATACAATGGCATTTTACCCAGTTATATATATAAACTTGAAAGACTAGGGCTTCAGACCATATATATAATCAAAATCTCTTATTTTAAAATCCAAGTTTAACATTCACTAAATTTTACTAAAACCATTTCCACTGTAAACAGGAAAACACTGTTAATTAAAAAATAAATTCCTAAATCATTACTCACTTCTAGAATAAAGGCTTTTTAGAAACCTAATGATAACAATACCACTGAATGTATTTTCATTCTAAAATTCCCTTCATGATTTCCCCCTCATTTCTTAATATCTTATTTCTAAAAGAAACTTTTGTCTTCTTATCTGGGAGGATCCAAATCAAAAACACACAAAGCTGAGATGGATAGATCAGGATTAGGAGTAAGGAGGTTATTTCATCAAATTAAATTAATTCAACCAAATGTGGCTTAACCTACATAGCATTAGACACACTCCAATCTCTCTCAGAAGTTATAACCAAAAAAAAAAACTTTTATAACAGCCATTGAAGTTAGCTGGGCCTGTGAATCTTTCAGAGTAGCAGAACTGACAAGAAAAACAATAAAAACCTAAGGGTAGTTTCAGGGATGAACATTGAGCAAGCTATTGCTATTGCCTGTATACTTCCAAATGTATCATGAAGTGCTATAACCTAAAGATTGGGGAAGGGAAAAGAAATAAAGAATTGTAAAACCTTGCAACCTAGTCCCAATGAACAAAATTATGACTTTATGTGGTGAATAAATTGGCAAGAGATGAGATGGCTCTGAAGCAGTTCCTCCCACTGACTGGGTGAAGAAACCTCCCTAGCAATAGCTCACTAAAGGCTGATGTAAAACTCAATACCAGCCTCTGGTGTTCAGAGAGAGCAACACTCCTGGGTAATGGATCTTGTGATCCAACTACCACCAAAGTACCCTCTTGAGATGTAAATTAACCCCAGACAAAGAAAAACTTTATTCTGGCTATCTGCAGAAAGACATTCAGGTTTACCACAACACTGATCCAGTTCAAGAAACAATGCATGCCTAATGAATGCTGAGTACTTACAGTGAGAGAATCCCAAGTTTATATAAAAAATTATTTTTAAAAAACTTCAATGTTGTCCAATATATATGATATTATTACTGACTAACCAGTGCTGAATTGGTTTTTCAGTAGCAGAGATTGATTTGTACTGAATCAGCCACTTACTAACCTGGTCATTCTTATAATCAACATTTTCAAGATGACAGTCTAGGGTTAAGGATACAGAAATGGCCATGAAACATGAAACTCACTGGCTCATCCACAAATCAAAACTATATTCCTAACCTCACTGCACCTTTCCTAAAAATGCATAGCAACACTGATTTACTAAATGTTTCTCCCTTCTTCCTCAACTCACTCTTCCTTTTCTACCTCAGTCTATGCTGTCTCCTCAGTCTGAACTCTACCTATCCTTCAAAACTCAATTTAAATCCCATCTCATCTGTCTTCCCCGACCTCACATCACCAATGCTACCATGTCTCCCCCTCTCTGAATTCTAAACCACATTATTATCCATCCTCATTCACCTTAGCTGTTACTTTTTCCAACAAAACTGTGAGGTGCTTAAGGGCAGAAACCACATACTCCTCAGTATCACCTCCAGGACATTCAGCTGAGAGAACCTGGTATGTCTGCAGGAAGTATTCAGTTGCACTTAATAGTGTTAGGCCTCAATTTACAAATCAGGCATGACAGATAATAAATCAGGCTAAAAAGATCAACAACTTCCCCTCCATGTATCAAACTAAGGCTTAGAAAAACACCTAAAAAGTCTTTCAAATGATCCCTTTTCAAGAGCACTTTTAAGTGAGGACTTGAGATGGTAAGAAGAAAAGATATAAAAAGTTGCGGAAAGTTAGACTGTTTTCTCACTCCTAAAGGCAAACAGTGAACAGCAACTTAAAGCTCAGAAGAGCTGAGGCCACACTGTTCAATAGGACATCACATTCAACATGTCACTGGTCACACACATACTGGCTGAATTCCAGACTCCTTCTCAGTAGTAAGGGAGCATTCTGGAGGCTCTGATGTCCGCTGACAAAAAAACAAGGCACCTGCTCTTCTCAGCACTGAAGTATGGCAAAAAGCACACAAACACAAACACAGCCGAATCAGCAAGCAAAACTAAAACAGCATGTAGATGACACTGCAACTATGAAGTTGGCGGTCGGGCAAAAAGAGAAGAAAAGAAAATGCTGTAAAAGCCTGAAAACGCACAACCTTTAGGTGAAAAAGACTAAAATAACTTTGGGCACTTTTCACTGGACTCCGTTTGTGTTTCCAAGAAATAAGACATACAGACACACTTTAGTAGGCTTTCTTACAGACTGTATGAGGCACTATAAACACTGAGGGAAGTTGTTAGACAGGCACCCTGTATTAAGGCTGAACACAGATACTTCTAAGGAAAAGAACAAACATAACTAGTTCTAAAGATGTGGCCAAAGGTAGGATTAACACTCACCCTGGTGGGTCTCCCTGTGGTAGCTATAACCCAACCCCAAGCAGCCTGTGCGACTGGCGTGCTGTAGCTGGCTAGCATGCTGCAGCAGCACTTTTTGTCACAGCCATAGCACTACCTCTCTAGGGGCTAACACAGTCTGGCAGATAGTGGTGAAAACCAATTTTACATCAGATGATGCGGTCCCCAGCATTCTGTCCTAGATCTTTTCTATTAAGTGAAGAGATAGAACGGCGGAGGACGGGTGGGTAAGGCAGGTGGTGCTAAAGACACTGGCAGCATGACAACTAAAATAAGCAAGTTGAAACAGTATGTTCTGCCTTCTTCCTAAAGCCATTTCCTTCAACAGTGATAGGGAGCGCAGGCAGTCTGCAAGTCATTAGTACACTGCTGTTTTCACTTTCACAAGAACGCTGGAAACCCCTGAATAGCAAAATCCCCCTCTCCATCCCAGTTACCTTCCAACCCTCTCTTTCTTTCCGTGCTTTCTTCCTCCTTTCTTCCCTAGAGACAACCGAATAAGGACAATCCTCAGCAATCCGCTATTTTGCTTCAATGAGGATGGGGGAGGGGAGGATCTGGTGAAAAGTGGAAAAGGAAATAGAGAAAGGTGAGAAGCAACAGCGGAAAGAGTATCGAGTGGGGGAAAAAGAGAGGTCATCGTGGGAAGGAGACAAGGTGAAGAAGAGTGCAAGAAAACTGAGGGGATGTCAGAAGAGAACTTGCTAAAGAAGACCAAAAAAAAAAAAAAAAATGGAGGGGGAGGGCCGGTCAAGAGGGGAGAGAGAGTGAGGGGCAGGTGGAGCATGCGAGCGGGAGTTACGGAGCCAGGACCGGGACGCCCGAGGTTTGGGGCCAGCGACCGGGAGGCAGCAAGTACTTGCGAGACCGATGTCAGGGGAGTCGGGGATGGGCAGGAAGCTTAAGACCTGTTCCGGGATATCGGGGCGAGGAATCCAGGCCGATGCCCGAGCGCAGAGGACACAGAGCTCTTACCGGTAGTTTGGGGCTGACCTCGCCCTTGCAAAAGTGGCAGAAAAACCGGTGCGCGGCAACCGCGGCGCCCGCGCCGGCCCCGGCCGCCGAGGCCTCCGCCATTTTTCTCTTTCGCCGCGGCCGTCCGAAAGGGCAGCCGGCCGGTCGCTCTCCAGGTCGCTACCTCCCAGCTGCTGTCGCCGCCTCTACCGCCGCCGCCGCCGCCGCCGCTTCCTTAGCGCTGCCAGCCGCTCCAGAGCCAGCGCGGGTCACGTGAGTTCGCCCGGCCCACAGAGGCGGCGGCGCAGACAGCGACCCCGAGGCCCGCCTCCCAGCACCAAAGAGGTGCAGGAAGGAGAGTCCGCCAGCCGCGGCCCGCCCGCCGGCTCCTCAAACAGCCCCTCGCCGGTCCTCCAATCTCCCAGCGAGAAGAAAGAAAGAGCGTCCCCGGAAACCACCGAAACGCTGGGGTAGAGCGGCACATGTTTTGCCTCTTTGCCGGTCCTCCTCGGTGACCGTGCTCCTGCGCGAAAGGACCTTGGGCTCCCCCTCTGCCCGGGCGGCTAGCGGGAGCTATACGAAGCTGCAGTGGGGAAGTCGGCGGCGTTACGTGGCATTGACCCAGAGGTTAGTGGAAAATGCGGTCTGAACGAGGTGGCCCTGTCTCTGGACCCAGGGACCCAGTCCGGGACAGGAACCTGCGGTAAAGAAGTGAAGAGCCAGGAGCCGGACTCCTTGGAAATACTTTCCGGGGATGGCAGAGGGTCTGGGGATGCTTCCCCAAAGACCTGTGGATGGGGATAGTGAGACTGAAAGGCAGAGTCTTGGCTTCTGAGGAATTGGGAGAAATAAGTGAACAAACCAGTGTTTGATAGCACTTGTGATAATAAGGAAGTGATTATACAGTGGACTATGTCTGTTTCTCTTTGTGTATACTTTGTCAAGGAATAGAAATTTCAGAATTAAATACTGCCCTGCCAACAACATACTTCATCCCCTATTTGAAACACCTTGTTGAGAAGCTCTCATTTACCTCTTAGTTTATTTTGCAAAGTTGTCATTGCCTGTTCAGTCCCAATAGTCTGTGAATAGTGGTCTTAATTCTTCCAAACAATGAAGTATAGAATCTGAGGTCTGTGACAGATCGCAAAACCATCTACATCCGATCTTTAAAGTAAACTAGAATCACACATGATCCCATAAAGATAAATTTGATATATAGTCTTCCAGTCTTGTTTTTCATGCATACGTGTGAGGCTATTTCCACAGTAATTGAACTTTCCTCTACATTTTGCTTTGTAATGAACAATTTTCTACACTAATACATATTATACTTTATTGTGAATGTTGGCATAGTATTCCATTATATGAGTATACCATAATTTATTGAAATAATCACTTATGAGGTTGTTTCCAGAATATCAGTATTCTAAAGTGACATGTTTTTATTATTCCCTTGGAAGAGAATATCCAAAACAAAAGTATTAGGTCAAAGATATGCAAGATTTTAAGGCTTTTGATATATCTGCTGTCAAATTGCTCTCCAGAAAGTACATGAATTTACACTCAGCAGCTCTACTCCCAACATAAAAGAAAAACTTCCCATCATACCATCTTTTTCTTTTTTTCCTAGCTCTGAGACTCCTCAGCACAATGACTCAAGCAGAAATTAAACTGTGTTCTTTGTTGCTGCAAGAGCATTTTGGAGAGATCGTAGAAAAAATTGGAGTCCACCTAATCAGAACTGGCAGCCAGCCACTAAGAGTTATTGCCCATGACACAGGAACATCGTTGGATCAGGTATGTTTGGATCACAGTAATTTGCTTCCATTTCATTAATTTCTTTAACCTACCTTTGAATATTGTTACTCCCCACCCCACAAAATGGAAAAGAAAGCAAAGTCTGTGCTAGGATCAGAATAGTGTTATTTGGGAGGGGAAAGATGATGAGACATAGTGCCCAGGGTTCTGCTTCTCAAAGTGGCTCATCGTGGCTTCTGAGGCAAATCTTGCTCCCCCTCTGCCGTATGCCATATTTCATTTATTCATGAGTCTATTAATTTCAGTACTGTGTTTAAGGAATAAGAATAATAGAGGGGATGGGACTTCCCTGGTGGTGCAGTGGTTAAGAATCTGCCTGCTAATGCTGGGGACATGGGTTCGAGCCCTGGTCCGGGAAGATCCCACATGCCGCGGAGCAACGAAGCCTGTGCGCCACAACTACTGAGCCTGTGCTCTAGTCCCCGCGAGCCACAACTGCTGAGCCCGCGTGCCGCAACCACTGAAGCCCATGAGCCTAAAGCCCGCACCCCGCAACTAAAGAAACCACCACAATGAGAAGCCCGCACACCACAACGAAGAGTAGCCCCCGCTCACCGCAACTAGAGAATGCCCACATGCAGCAGGAAGACCCAAATGCAGCCAAAAATTAATTAATTAAGTAATTAATTTAAAAAAAAGAATAACAGAGGGGAAGTAAATTGTACTTTGAAAGATAAAGATCAGAGGAAATATGAGCATCATAGCAAGGACTCTTCCTGATTTCTTCCATTGACATTTGCTTCTTATTAGCTATTCCAACGGAGAGAGGGAAGACACACAGAGATTCCAGCCATCTCCTGATGTTTAGGAAACTGTTGGACAAAAATTGCCAGCAGTAATGAGCTGCATCTTCAGATTTTTCTTCTCTTTCTTCTGTGTTTTCTCTAGGTAAAAAAAGCCCTTTGTGTCCTCATCCAGCATAACCTGGTGATATATCAGGTGCACAAACGTGGTGTGGTAGAGTATGAAGCCCAGTGCAGCCGGGTGTTGCGAATGCTTAGGTATCCCCGGTACATCTATACTGCCAAAACACTGTACAGTGACACTGGCGAGCTGATTGTTGAGGAGCTCCTGTTGAATGGCAAGATGGCAATGTCAGCTGTCGTGAAGAAAGTAGCAGATCGACTCACAGAGACTATGGAGGGTCAGTACTGTATCCACAGCTGTTAGCAAAAGCATAGATTGGCTGGCTGCAGGAGAGGACCCTTAGCTATCTGAGGCCATCTCACTTGCCTCTTTTCTCCTGTCATACAGATGGCAAGACCATGGACTATGCTGAGGTCTCAAACACATTTGTGCGACTAGCAGACACACACTTCGTGCAGCGTTGCCCCTTGGTGCCTGCCACTGAGAATTCAGACCCTGGGCCACCGCCACCTGCCCCCACTCTTGTCATCAGTGAAAAGGACATGTACCTGGTTCCTAAACTGAGCTTGATAGGTAAGGAATTTTGGCCCCTAGATCTGTGATTTGACCTAATTGTAGATTCTTCCTTAATGATTGTTAAATGAATGACTCAATCAATTAAGCAGTTACCAAGGATTTACTCTATGCCAGATACTGTGGTATAAAGAGATGAAAAAACCATTATGGTCCCTGCCCGTATGGGGCTTAAGTCTAGTATAGGAGGCTTACATTAATCAAATAGCCTGATGGATATATAACTAACAAACTGCGGTAAGTACTATGAAGGTAAAATATGGGATGTTATGAAAATATATAACAGGGGACCAGATTTACCCGGGGACTTGGGCACATGCTTCTTGGAGAAAGTGGCATTTGAACTAAGATTTGAAGCAGAAGTAGGAGCCAACCAGTGAAGTAAGGTATGAAGGGGTACAGAGGATAAGCATTTTTGGCAAAAGGAATAGTATGTAGTGAGGAAAAAAATAGGAATTTGAGAAAGTAAAAGAAGATCAGTATAGTTAAAGTACAGTGAGGAAAGGAAAGAGAGCCATAAGTTAAGGTTAGACAGACAGTTAGGGGCTAGATCATGCAAGACCTCGTAAAGCACCTGTTCTTTATCCTAAGAGCAAAGGAAAACTACTAAAGGATTTTAAAGGAAGTAACATGATCTAATTTGCATTTTTTAAATATGTTTCTGTCTGTAGAAAGGATGGGGCAGTTTTTCACAAACCAGTGAAAAATTAGACATAGGAAGGGTGAGGAAGACAGAAATCAAGAATGACATCTGTGTGTCTGGCTTGAGTATGTGGGAGGATGATGGTACCGTTCACTGTGAAAGGAAGCATTGGAGCAGGAGCAGTTTGAGGGAGAAAGACTATGAATTTCTTTTTGAACTTGTTGAGTTTCAGATGACTTCATCATTAACTTGAATTTCTTGTAGTTCCTGAGTCTCCTCAACATCTCTAACCTAGAGGTAGCTACAGATGTCTTTGGGATAGAGACACCTGCGTTCACCTTCGGTCATTTCCTGTTATCATATGAGGTGTAGCCTAACTGTGTAACTGTTTTGTTTGGCAGGGAAAGGTAAAAGGAGGAGATCATCTGACGAAGATGCAACTGGGGAGCCCAAGGCCAAGAGACCAAAACATACCACAGATAACAAAGAGGTAATGAGGCTTCTTGGTTAGGAGTCCTCACCCTGAGGCAAGCCAGAAAGAGCACTAAGATGACAAGCCCCAAAAGAGCTTAAACGTTCTTGGATCGAGAAGTAGTAGGATTACGAACTTCATTAAATATTGCCCAGGGATAGACTAACAAAGAGTGAACTCTGTTGCTGTGTCCCTTCTGAGGCTTAACTTACTTCAGTCATTGGACAGAGGTAATAGATTAGGCAGAAAAAGCGCCTAGAAAAGTTTAAATTGGTCAGTATGACTGGACCATAGAGACCCATGGGGATGAGTGGTGATAAATGAGTTTAGAAAGATACGTATAGGCCTGAGCTCTTATATTCAAATGCCTTCTCAGCATCCCTGTAAAAACATCTGATAAGCATCTCAAAAGTAGTATGGCTAAAACAGAGTAATCGATTTCCTGCTCCCAGATATCTACTCCCTCCTAAGCTTTCCTCATCTTAGTTAGGGACACCACCAAGGCCAACCACCCAGGACACCATTTGCTTAGGCCAAAGTCCTAGGAGCCATCTGATCTCACAGTAAAACCTGTCAACCCAATTTCTAAAAATAATTGAAATCCAACTATTTCTTATCGTTTCCACTGCCATCACCCTAGTCCAAACCATTATCACTGTAGTCAAGACTTTGCCAACACTCTCCTAAGTGGTCTCCCTACCTGCATTCATACCTACTTAAGAGCCAAAATGACTTTCTAAATTGTTCTTTTTAAAAAATCCCAACACATCACTGATTTTTGACTCCTTTAATAGCTTCCCATTACTCTTAGAAGAAATCCAGTTCTTTACTATGGATTATGAAGCCTTACATGAGCTGGGTCTTTTTTTTTTTTTTAATGAATTTATTTATTTATTTTTGGCCGTGTTGGGTCTTCGTTTCTGTGCGAGGGCTTTCTCTAGTTGCGGTGAGCGGGGGCCACTCTTCATTGCAGTGCGCGGACCTCTCACTGTCGCAGCCTTCTCTTGTTGCAGAGCACCGGCTCCAGACACGCAGGCTCAGTAGCAGTGGTGCGCGGGCTTAGTTGCTCCGTGGCATGTGGGATTTTCCCAGACCAGGGCTCGAACCCGTGTCCCCTGCATTGGCAGGCAGATTCTCAACCACTGCACCACCAAGGAAGCCCGAGCTGGGTCTTTACATGATCTGCTGGAGACAAGGCTCTCCAACCTCAGCTCTTCCTACTCTGTCATTCACTATGTTCCAGCTTCTATCATTTTTTCCATCCTTCAAATGTATCATACTCTTTCTAGTCTTCAGGCTTTTGCCCTTAGGATTTCTTCTGCTTCAAATACTTTTCCCTCAGATCTTCATGTAGTTGCCTCTTTTTCATCATTCCGATCTCAGCTCAAATGCTACTTTCTTAGAGCTCAAGCACCATTGCCCACCCTCTACTCCAGTCTCTACCACATTTTCGCATTTCATCTTC
Source organism: Stenella coeruleoalba (assembly GCF_951394435.1). NCBI lineage: Eukaryota > Metazoa > Chordata > Mammalia > Artiodactyla > Delphinidae > Stenella > Stenella coeruleoalba. The sequence goes on from NC_137169.1 coordinate 106,872,554, forward strand.
ACAGCATTTATAAGTAGCTGAAATTACTTATTATTTGTACAAGTGTTTGTCTCTGTACTCCCAATAGTCTATAAACTCTTCAAGGACAGTATCTTGTCCCTGGCACCTGGAATACTCGCAAGACACCAATAAATATTTCTTGATTGACTAACTAAGAAGTTTGGACTTCAACCTGAAGACAATGGAGAGCCATTGATGAATTTTAGGCAGGTGAATGAAGTGGCTAGATTTACATTTTAGAAATATTACTATAGTACAGTGGTTTATAACTTGTACAACTCCATGGATGCGTTTCAGAGAGTCCACCTGTACTATGCATTTTTCTATAGAGCACTCCATAGCTTTCTTCAGGGGAACTGTTGAGCCCAAGAGGTAAAAAGAAGCACTGCTCTATGAGAAATGGGGAGAACGATGCAAAAGGAACAAGATTAAATGCAGAAAACCCAGTTGCCCTTTTTTATAGTGTCCACTATATGAAAAAGAAAAATGAAAAACAGTTAGGAGGCTACTGTAGTAATCAGGTGAGTCAAGATTAGAGCCTGAAATAAGGTAATGACAGTCAGGATAAAGAAAAGTAGACTTCTGATTAATATAAAGAATAGGTAGGGGGCTTCCCTGGTGGCGCAGTGGTTAAGAATCCGCCTGCCAACGCAGGGGACATGGGTTCAAGCCCTGGTCCTGGAAGATCCCACATGCCATGGAGCAAATAAGCCCATGCACCACAACTACTGAGCCTGCACTCTAGAGCCTGCGAGCCACAACTACTGAAGCCCACGCGCTTAGAGCCCGTGCTCTGCAACGAGAGAAGCCACCACAATGAGAAGCCCACGCACTGCAACGAAGAGTAGTCCCCACTCGCCGCAACTAGAGAAAGCCCACTTGCAGCAACGAAGACCCCACACGCCAAAAATAAATAAATAAAATAAAATTTAAAAAAAAGAATAGATAGAACTGGGTAATTGGATAGTAGATGAGGGAGAGCAAGGGGTTAGGGGTGATATTCAAGTTTCTAGCTTAAAAAACTGGGTTGGTTGTAGTGTAGTTAGCTGAAAACTTAAAAGAAAAGTTTTAAGTCACAGGTGGAAGTAGGCAGTTGAGTCTATGCACCTGGAACTTAATAGAGAGTTCTAGAATTAAAATAGACTTGGAACAGTTGAAACCTTGAGAGCAGATTAAATCACCTAAGTAGAATATGTAGAGTGAAAAGAAAAGAAGGCTGTGGACAGAACCCTGGGGAACACCAGTATTTATAGATGGGATCTGCAAAAGGAATCTGTGGGGACTGAGGAAGGGTAGCCAGAGTGGTTAGAAGGAGCACCAAGAAAGAATGGTGTCATAAAGTCTAAGGGGCCACATAGAGTTAAGGAGAAAATGTCCAACCATGTCATATGCTTTAGAAATATCAAATAAGATTGGAACTGGACAGTATTCTTTGAACTTAGCAACAGGTTCCTCAGGAACTTTGGCATTTCAGTGTAACGGTGGAAATGGGTTGAGTAAATCTGTGAATGGGGATACAGCTGGGATGACCAACTCTTTGAGAAGCTCAAATTTTTTTTAAATAAAGAAATGTGGTGGGGATGTGTGCACCACGCTGAATGAGTTCTGGCCTAATGGCTTCTATTTGCTCTCTGAAATAAGAAGCAAGGTCATCTGCTGAGAGAGAAGGGAGGGGCAAATGGGAGATTTTGAGAACACTGGTAAAGAGTTAAACTAGACAAAGATTCGAGGTAAGCAAAGAGAATCTGTTTGAAGTTGGGGGTTGTGAATTTGTCATTGTGGAGGCACTAAATCCACATGGTTGAATGGTTTTTTCCTCCAACCAATTTAGTTGCTACTATATAGGAAAAGAAACGGTGAACAGTTAAATCCAAGCTTCTCACTAGAAAATGCTTCCTTGTATCTAAATGTTTCTCTCTAATCTTTTTCTCCTCCTCAGCCCATTCCAGATGATGGGATTTATTGGCAGGCCAACCTTGACAGATTCCACCAGCACTTCCGTGACCAAGGCATTGTCAGTGCAGTTGCCAACAGGATGGACCAGGTGATATCTAAGTGGGTGGGACAGTGGCTATCAGGAATATTCACTTATTTGCAGATGTGGCCATTGGCATATAGCCAGAGCCAGCACAGCAGAGTGAATTCTGATTTCCAGTTCACTTTTCAAACCCAGACAAGCAGCGAGATCGTGCGGACCATGCTCCGGATGAGTGAGATTACCACTTCCTCTAGTGCCCCCTTCACCCAGCCATTGTCTTCCAACGAGGTGAGCTTCATGTTCTTGTACTAGTTTTCTGACAGGCTCTTGGATATAATAATCATTATACATAGAGCCTGCGATTAGGTTGAGGTCTGAACTTTGAAAGGAAGGGTTTTTGCTATTTGAGGAGGGACGGGGATTATTCTTAGGTGGTAGGTACTGAAATATTTGGTCTCTTGGGAATTCAACCTTTAAAAACCTAAACCATTACCTTAGTCAAAGTATAAGTAATTCTTTTTTTTATTTTTAATTTATTTTATTGAAGTATAGTTGATTTATAATGTTGTGTTAATGTCTGCTGTATAGCAAAGTAATTCAGTTATACATATATACATTCTTTTCCATATTCTTTTCCATTATGGTTTATCACAGGATATTGAATATAGTTCCATGTGCTATACAGTAGGACCTTGTTGTTTATCCATCCTATATATAATAGTTTACATCTGCTAATCCCAAAATCCCAATCCATTCTTCCCCCACCCACCTCCCCCTTGGCAACCACAAGTGTGTTCTCTATGTCTATGAGTCTGTTTCTATTTTGTAGATAAGTTCATTTGTGTCATATTTTAGATTCCACATAGAAGTGATACTGTATGGTATTTGTCTTTCTGACTTCATTTAGTATGATAATCTCAAGGTCCATCCATGGCTGAGTAGTATTTTATTGTGTGTGTATACATCTATATATATATATATATATATATATATATATATATATATATATATATATAGTATAAGTTATTCTTAATTGTTCTAAGAATCCACTGTTTGGAATCTGAGCCTTGGTACTCAGGACATTATATGGCCCCTTATATTTGTTTTTTTCAATATATTTTGTATATTTTAAATTTGTTTAAAATGCTTTGTTCATTGTTTTGTTTATTGAATATTTAATATTTCAAATGTTTTATTTGTAATTATACTAATTTTTTGTAATTATACTAAAATTTATCCAAATTAAATATAGTTATATTATTTAAAATTTTTTTAACTTACTATATAACAAAATTTAAATACAAGTTTTTTTTTGATGACAAAAGTAATTACATGACCTGTATTCAAACAGCATAGAAATGTATAATTTTTTTAAACTTGTAGTTCCCCAAACTTTCAGGAATGCCAGGCATGTTCTATATCTTGAAGATGGTAGTTATGTGGGTATATACAATTGTCAATACTCATCAAACTGTACCCTTAAAATCTGTGCTTCTTGTATGTAACATACCCCAGTTTAAATAAATATATAGTTTTGCATAATCCCAGCCCCAGAGATCCTTGTCCGTAGTTTGGTACATATCTTTATTCAGACTTTTTTATATGTGTAGTCTCACATAAATGTAGATATTTATTTATTTATTTATTTATTTATGGCTGTGTTGGGTCTTTGTTTCTGTGCGAGGGCTTTCTCTAGTTGTGGCAAGCGGGGGCCACTCTTCATCGCGGTGCGTGGGCCTCTCACTATCTCGGCCTCTCTTGTTGCGGAGCACAGGCTCCAGACGTGCAGGCTCAGTAGTTGTGGCTCACAGGCCCAGTTGTTCCGCAGCACGTGGGATCTTCCCAGAACAGGGCTCAAACCCGTGTCCCCTGCATTGGCAGGCAGATTCTCAACCACTGCGCCACCAGGAAGCCCTGTATTTTTTAACAACAAAAAAATATGGGGTTATACTCTATGTACTGTTCTAAACTAGCTTCTTTCATATGACAGTATACGTAAACTTTCTTTTCATGTCAGTATTTTTAGATCTGCCTCATTCTTTATAATGGCCGTATCATATTCCACTTAATGGCCATGATGTACTTTATTTTAATGAATTCCTTATTACTGGACATGCGAATTGTTTCTAGTTTTTTACTCTTATCAACAATGCTGCTGTGCTTTTGGACATTGTTATACTTGTGATATCTAAAATTAGAACATCTTTATTTCAGCAATGTCAGCAGTTCTAAGTTCCCAGACCCATTTTCACTGTATCTTTTGCTCCACAGATCTTCAGATCCCTACCTGTTGGCTATAACATCTCTAAGCAAGTTCTTGATCAGTATCTCACTCTGCTGGCAGATGATCCAGTAAGTCTTTTCTTTCTTTTTTCTGCTGTATTTACGATTAATTTTTGCCTGCTACCAGTCTTCTGTAGCCTCATTCTCTACCTAGCCAGCTCAGACAATTTCTCTACCATCATCTGATAGGAGGGCTTCCTGCTGCAGACTCTTGGCCAGATTTGCTCTTTTGGAAAAAGAATCACTGGACTTTCCATTCAAATAACACAAGCTCTCTTTTTTTTTTTTTCCTTTTTTTTAATAGCTTGAGTTTGTTGGAAAGTCTGGCGACAGTGGTGGAGGAATGTATGTCATCAGTATCCTTATGGGTGGTTATTTCCTTACAGTCAGGCAGCGTGAACTGTGAAACAGAATGGTGACTTAGAAAAGATTTGATGATATTTAGTATACTAAGTAAGTTAGAAAATTGAACTAAAACATTGATGATAAAGAAGTGAAAGGGACTTTTAACGAACCAAACTTTAGTTAAGCAAAACTCTGACTTAAGCACCTTAGTTAATTAAGGTTTCGAAATACTTACATACCATAAGTGAGACTAGTGTGAAAAACAAAATAGTATTTAAGTTTTAAATTAAAGACTCAGGGATAAAACTAAGATCACAATGACCAGGCCAAAACATTACGGAGTAACCTTAACCCTCTACATAAAGACCTACATAAGGCTCTAGGATCTCTAGCCACAGCCACTCTGGAGTCGGTCATACAAGAGAGGTAAGGGGGTCACCCTGATTGGGTTGGGGGTCAGATACTTCCTTTCCACACCCCATTTGAACAAGTGACTTGGTCATTATGTCAGTAACCAATATAGACATACCTTGGCACATCCTGCCCCATTTTCCGCTGGACTGCTGTGGATCCCACCTACTACAGCTCTTTACCCTAAATACCCTGCTGCTTCATTCCCAGTGAGGCCAATGAACCATCCTTCCTAAAGCCTTTAATTACAAATGCAGGAACTGAGGCATTCAGGTGAGTCAGCAGTTGGTGACTCTTATGATTAGCAGTATTGTCATCAGTCTGTGGAGTTATGAAGGAATTCTCTGATTGCTGTTCCTCTCTGGTCCTGTCTCCACACGTGGAAACTGAACAAGCACCGTCTGTGACTAAGAGCTAAAGCATGCCATTTGCTTTCTTTATTCCTTTACAGATTTGGGTCTCGCTGTGCCAGAATATTCCGTTTAGTTTTACAAAAGAAACACCTGGAGCAGAAACAGGTAGAAGACTTTGCAATGATTCCAGCAAAGGAGGCAAAGGATATGCTTTATAAAATGCTCTCAGAAAATTTCATATCACTCCAGGTAACAGTAATCACCAATGAACAGAGCTGACCTAGGATGAGAGGAACTCCTGAAGCAAACATTCTGAACCCCAAACAAACTGTATCTAGCTCTGAGACAGAAAAAAAAAAAAGATTAACAAAGACATAGCAAGCACTTGAAAGATAACTGTGGAGCTTTAACCGGCCTAGTAAAAAAGAGGCATAGCCAAGAAATTACCCCAGAATCACCCTCCCTTTTTTCTTTAACTCCTAGTCCGTGTGATTTGTCCTTTCCTCGAGCCTTAAGTTTATTGTAGATTAACTCTATCGGGTCATCACTACATGCAGAGCCATGTAGTATACCCTACGAGGAAACAGATAGAATGGATTTTGGAGTCAGAATCACAGCTCTGCCTCTTACCCAGTTACACTGAGCAAATTACCTACCATCTTTTTTCCTGTCTACAAAATGGTGATGGATGGTGGTAACAGAGACAATATGGCTTGTTATAAGATCAGATACAATCTACCTGGCACATAAGAGTTGCTTAGTAAATGTTAAGTGCCTTCTCTTTCTTCTCCACTCAGGATGTTGACAGTCAAATGGAAAAAACAGGGCAGCCCAACCCTCCATGTGGCTGATTGTACCATAAACACAGATGCTGTATGACTGGGGAAGACTGAAAGTATAAGTGAAAGAGAGGGCTGAGTAGCTCCAGACGGGACAGGTGTTTACTTTGCCATTTCTGAAGAAAAGTATAAAGTCTTATTTTTCTTTCTATGGACAAATAGGAAATTCCCAAAACACCAGACCATGCCCCATCCAGGACCTTCTATTTATATACTGTGAACATCCTGTCAGCTGCCCGAATGTTGCTGCACAGATGCTACAAGGTAACTCCTCCCCAGTCCATCCACAGAGATGTCTCACCCTCATGCCCCCTTTAGCCATTTTGCCTGAGCTGCTTAAATAGAACTGTGTGCATTTCTTGTCTTCTCTCCCCTCAGAGTGTAGCCAACTTGATAGAAAGGAGGCAATTTGAAACCAAAGAAAACAAGTGAGTGACATTTTCAGTTGAGTAATTACATTTTACAAGGCCAAAAGGCTTATGGGGAAATTTCCTGTAGAAGTGGAAACCAACAGAGACAATAACCAGTCTGGTTGCACTGAATTATTGGCTTAGGTTGGCATAAAGATGCATTAGTATACACTTTTCTAGTATGTCCCCAGTGAAATAATTTTGCAGATTAAATTTATGAGCAACGTATAAACTGGCACCAAACTTTAAGTACAAATGAGAGGCAGCAAGAGTTTCAGGAGTGAAGTCACATTTCTAATTAAGCTTGTAGAAAATTTCCTTCCTTAGAGAGTGACATTATCCACTTTGACCAGGAACATGGTAAAAGGGGGAGCTATGCCCCAGGGCTATGGGATAAAAGAATCTCCAAGGCTAGAGGACATGCCTCAGAGTTGCGTTTGTCTGACAGGCGTCTACTGGAAAAGTCTCAGAGGGTAGAAGCCATCATTGCATCTATGCAGGCTACAGGTGCAGAGGAGGCACAGCTACAAGAAATAGAGGAGATGATCACAGCCCCTGAACGCCAGCAGCTAGAGACCCTGAAACGTAATGTCAACAAGTAAGCATCATAAACTTCAAACGTATGTTTCAAAATACCTTGCAGACAAATCCATCTTGATATCCTGCTACCCCTCCAACTTAAGGTGAGGAAACCGAAACTCACTCTCTTCTTCCCCACCTCAATTAACAGAATTTAATCCACCTATCTCCCTAAGCTAAAAACTCTGAAGACATGTTCAGCTTCTCCTCGCTCACCAGCCGCCCCCCCCGCCACACACACACACTCTCTCATTCACCAAAGCTGCTGATTTTACTTCAGTGTGTCCCAAATCTGGCCTTTCATCTTGCTTCCCATGCAGGCCCTCCTCACCTCTTTGCCAGACCTTTGCAAATCACCTCCTGCTTCAAACCATTTCTTATAATGCTTTCACAGTTAGTATCTTTAAAGTGATTGACAATATCACTCTTCTGCTTTAAATGCTATATTGACTCCTCGTTTACAGTATAAAGACCAGACTCCTTGGCATAACATATAAGGCCTTTCACAGTCTCATAACAGCCTATCTCTTCATCCTCATTTCCTTTCACTGCTCACTGTTGACCTTCATAGGGATTTTGCTTTGAATCTGTAGATCACTCTGTGGAGTATTGCTTTCTTAATGATACTAAATCTTCCAACTCATGAACATGGAAGGTCTTTCCATTTACTTAGATCTTCCTTTGTCTCTTTCAATGAGTTTTGTCGTTTTTGGTATTCGTCTTGCACTTTTTTGTTAGATTTATTCCTAAACAATTGTTTTAGTGTTTTCTTAAATTTCATTTTTGAATTGTTCATTGCCAGTGTATAGAAATAGAATTGACTTTTGTGTTTTGATTTTATATCCTATAATTTTGCTAAATTCATTTATTAGCTGTGGTAGGTTTTTTTGTGGATCCTTTGAGCTTTTTCTGTATATAAGATCATGTCATCTGTGAATTAGAAATAGCTTTACTTCTTCCTTTTCAATCTGGACGCCTTTTATTTGTTTTTCTTGTCTAATTTCCAGACTAGAACTTCCAGTAAAATGTTGAATGGAAGTAAAAGCAGACATCCTGTCTTGTTCCTGATCACAGGAGGAAAGCTTTGTCTTTCACCACGAAGTATGATGCTAGGTGTGGGTTTTTCCTAGATGGCTTTTATCAGGTTGATGAAGTGTTCCCTTCTATTCCTAATCACTTTAAGCCTTAGCCACTCTCCGCTTCTATTTTAAAACACACTAGGTCCTTTTACACCTGTGCCTTTAACATGTACTGTCTTCCTCCTCATTGCAAGTTAGAATGTAACTTCTCCTGGGACAGAGGCCTTATCTTTTGAATCCTCAGCAATTTCCACAGTACCTGGCACATAAGAGATGCTCAGTAAGTGGGAGGAATGATCTATTGGTTCTCTTGCTTTCCGCCCAGTACTTTCAGGAGTAACCCAGCAATTCTCCATGACCACACCCACTCCAGCCTCTAATCTTAAATATGCTAATGAATGTTCAGTGTGGGCAAATGCTTTCACTTTTTCACTCAGGTTGGATGCCTGTGAGATCCAGGTGGATGAAACCATCTTCCTGCTGGAGTCATACATCGAGAGCACCGTGAAGAGGCAATGACCCAGAAGAAGAGTCTTCCTCAGAAGATCTGAGGGGATTGGAAGGAAGAATAAAGGAGGTGCCTAGATGCATTCTTTGCAGTAGGATAAGTTCCAGATTCTTGTACTGAAACCCTCTCTCTCTCCTTACCACCCAGAATACACCAGAAAGAGTTTGACATATTTTTTTAAGTTTGCTGATGCTGTTTTAGAATCATCACTATATTCTACCGTCATCAAATCTTGGCAGGGGAAAGAACCTTAAATCAACTAGATTAATCATCTATCACATGCATCAGTTCCCACCAAGAAGTCAGCTACAGCTGTGTTTGAACATCCCTGACAGTGAGAAAAACTTCTCCCAAAGCTGTTCGTTCCATTTTCAAAAGGCTACACCTGTTCTTTACTTTGTTAAACTGTAATCTTAAACACACACACACACACACACACACACACACACACACACACACACACACACACACAATGTAGGGAATGTGAAAGACTACCACAGAGGGGGGATAAAAGCTATTTTCAGGGCTAGCAGGTGGATTGGCCCAAGCAGTCACACTAGAATCTATGGATAAAAGTTACATTTGCCAGCTCCGGGCTTCTAACACGTCTGAAATTATGTATGTGAAACACTTAGCACAATGCCTGGCATGTGGTAAGCACTCAATAAATCACTGCCTTCCTCTTCACCATGGTTCCTAAAAACTGGCAATTCTAACTTCTCTCTCCTAGTACCATGGACAGATGACTAATCTAGTTGACATAATTTGTCCCAGCAGCTTCAGTTTCATTTAAAGCAGGTGTTGTTTTATAATCTCTTCAGTTTCCTCTTACCAGTGTTAGTTCTAATTCATTAAACATTTGAATGCCAATTAATTGCCAGCCACTATACTAGGTATAATATACAAAGATAAATACAATACCATCTCTGCCTTCAAGGCACTTACCATCATTTACTGAGCACCAGTTATGTGCCCGGTATGTCCCCAGGCCTTGGGGATGCAAAGATGAATAGCCTTGAGCATACAGCCTAGTGGAGGGAGACAGATAAGTACAAGGAAGTGTTGCGGGGGGGGGGGGGGGGGGGGGGGGGGGCTATAGTGGGAAAGTGTCATACAGAGGCAAAGGGGAAAAGGGTCAGGCAGGAAAGGGAGCGTAGAGAGGGTGACACAATCCGTATTTTGAAAGATGGGGATTTGCCAGGTGGAAGGGAAAAAGGATCCCAGAGGGAAGCAGAGCCTGTTTCTTGGGGGAACAGGGAATAACATGTGACTGAAAAACAGGGCATATGTCCTGCCAGAATTGACAGGCAGGGGCAAGGACTGGTGGGTGTGTAGCAAGGATGCTGTGTTAAGTAGCTTATCTTATCCTGAGAGCAGTGGGAAGCAAAGTGAGCAGATCTGTATTTTAGAAAGATCACTCTGGCCGCACTGTAGAGAATGAATTGGTGGAGGCAGGACTATTTAAAGACTTGTAATAGTATCTCAGGCAGAATATGAGGAAGGCTTGAACTGGGCAATGGTGGCTGGAGATTAAGACATCGATTTGAGAAAGTTTAAGGAAGTAGAATCTGCTGCACTTGGTTGCCATTTGAGTGAAAAGAAAGGGAAGGTGGGACTTCCCTGGTGTTCAGTTGTTAAGAATCCGCCTTCCGATGCAGGGGACTCCCGGCTCCATCCCTGGTTGGGGAACTAAGATCCCACATGCTGGGGCAACTAGGCCCCTGGCTCTGGAGCCTGCATGCCACAACTATAGAGAAGCCTGCATGTCACAACTATAGAGAAGCCCACAGGCGGCAACAAAAGATCCCACATGATGCAACTAAGACCCCACACAACCATAAATAAATTAAACGAGAAAAAAAAAAAAGGGAAGGTGTCAAAAATGTTTCTTGGGTGTCTGGCTAAGAGACAGATGTAATTCACTAATTGGAGGTGTTACCTGCTATACCAGATAGGTGTGCAGAGTGCCATGGAGGGGTGCTTATCGTTCCGCCCATGGCTGGTGGGAGGTGACATGTGAATCCAGAAATCATTCCGTCTGGGGATCATTTTCCTAAACTGAAGATGGGAGGAAAAGAGGAGCTGAGGATTTAGAGGTGTTCCCCTTTGTCATTTACCTATCACACCCGTGGTTCATCCCCAAGTGTCTTGCCTAAATTTCCCGGGGGAAGTCCCGAAGCCGGGCTTCCTTCCCACCCGGCGGAAGGCTCCGAGGGGAAGCCCGCTGGGCCACTAGAGGGCGCAGAGTGGGCCGCAGAGACCCCAGAGCCGCGTTATGGCGGCGGCGAGGGTGCTTCTCCTGTCCGGACGGCCGGAGTCGGTGAGCTTCGCGCAGAGCGTGTGTGGCCTCCTGGGCGCCGGGCCGGGGCTCGGGCCGTGGCCCACGTACTGCGGCCTCAAGCGGGGAGAACTCGTCCTCTCGGACAGGCCGTTCCCAGGCGCCTCCGCCAGGCTTCCGCTCCAGGTCCGGAGACGGGGGCGCACGGGGCGGGGGCGGGGGGTGAAGGGCCGAAGGTAGGGACTGGGATCGGGTGGGGGCTGGAGGCGAGAGGCCTAGGGGCCAGTCGCCTGCCGTGGCCTCTTTCCCCATCGGGGTGTCGCCCAGTTTTTGAAAGCCACGCCTCGCTTCTGAGATATTAACCCCAGCGGCTCCCTCCCCCCAGCGACCCCCTTTCTGCCCTTTTTCGGCCCTGGATCAGCAGCCCAGGGCTCCTGGGGCCGAGCTGCCCACGAATCGAGGTGTGGATCTGGCTGTGGCGGTCGTTCTGCAGTCCAGCGATCAGACTGTCTTGCTGACCCGAAGGACACAAACTCTCAACGTTTCCCCCAACCTCTGGGTACCCCCAGGTGAGCGGTCTGAGGGCAAGGCCCTAAGTCCAGGAAAGAAATCTGCCCTTTACCCAACAGTGCTATTCCCAGTCTCAGAATGACAGAGAAGTAGGCCCAGAAATGTGGTATCAACAGGTCCCATAATCACAAGGGGCTACAACTGCATCTGTGCCCACTGGAGGAGGGGGCGGTGTAAACAGTGAGTGCGTGTCCCTGACCAGGAACACCACCATTCACCTGCTGGTCCCACTGTTGTTGCAGGTGGGCACGTGGAGCCTGATGAAGAGGTAGCCAATCCACTGACCCAACCTGCACCCCGCCCTGAAGGAGGGACCACCTTGGGTGTGGGCTGAGGGAAGGGCAAACACAGGACTTGGAGGAGTCAGGCGGTGGCCTCTCTGACCTCTTGCCCCCTCACTCCCAGCTGCTGGACGGAGGACTTCGAGAGCTTTGGGAGGAGAGTGGACTACAGCTGCCCCAGGGCCAGTTCTCTGGGGTCCCTCTGGGGTTATGGGAGGTGAGACAGGGACCTGGGAGCCCTTAACAGCTTCTAACCCACCAAAGCCCAGAGAACAGCCACACTTGCCTTGACCACATGGGACCCGATGGAGTGTGGGTGGTCTGGAGTTCCCAAGCCCACGACCCTTACCCATGTCCCTTCTCCACCACTTCTACTCTCCACTTCCTCAGCTGCATTTACAAAGCCCCAAAAAGGGACAGGAAGTTCTCATTTTTGTTTTCTTCTCTCTTAGTCTGCCTACCCTCCTAGGCTGAGCTGGGGTCTCCCCAAATACCATCACATCATTCTCTATCTACTTGTCATTTCCCAGGAGTCACAGCAGCAGCTACAGGTAGGGCTGGCAGTAGAGGAAGAAAATGCGGCTTAGGACAACCAAACAGACTGGTTCCGACTATGACTAAGGAGGGGGAGAGGGAAGGTCAGAGATAACCAAGAAATCCAGTAGCCTCTCCCCTTGTCCCTGCCCCAAGTCTCTCCACTCCACCTGTGGGTGGGCTGTGATCCAGAACAGGTCTTCTGAGAGAGGCCATGACTAAGGGATCAACATGTCTGGCTCCAGGCCCGGATCCAACCAAACCCAAGAGAGGTGAGCGCCCTTATGTGGCTGGGACCAGATGTAGCAGCTGCGGTGGCTGCCACAGAGGATGGGACAGAGACACCCAGACATCTTCCCCAGGACCTACCACCTTCTGTCCTGTAAGTAGGAGCTTCTCCCTAACCCTCCAACACACCAACACATACACACTGAGAAGTTCAGAGGAAATTTTGTGCTGTGGGGGAGATTTAGGGAGGGAGTGGGTCAACTGATAATGAAGAGAGCACATGAGATCAAAGATATTGCCCATGATACTCCAAGGGTTCCTGTCCAACTGGCTAGCACTGAAGACCTGGGTTTCAGTCCCACTCTCTCATGGGGGCAAGTCATTTAACTCTTCTTTCTGTAAAATGAGGTTAACACCCACCCACCCCTCTCCTGTGGTGGTTGGGAGGATCAGATGACCTTATGGATACGGAAGTGGGCTAAGCCACAAGGCACAGCCCAGACAGGAGCTGTCGTTCTGCAGTGCGGTGGAACTAGAAGAGAATGGAGGAGCTCGACCTCTGGTCTTGCCCACGTCCACACTGCTGCGGACGACCCCAGCCACGGCAGATAGCAAAGAGAGGGTCAGCACTGGGACCAAGTTTGCCCTCAGGCTCTGGCTACAGCATCTGGGCAGGTAAGGATGAGGAAGGACTTAAGGACTCCACAGTGTTGGGCTGAATGGTCTAGTGTTTTTATGGGTGTGGGGGAAAGAAAGGAAGAAAGAACTGCCCTTGGAAATCCTCAGTGTGACACCCCTACCATGTGGAAGTGGAGCTCACTCGGACCCAGGGCCTGCAAGGGAAGAACAGAACGTGGCCCATCCCACCCCCCACAAACCAGGGATCTGGAAAGCAAAGTGCTTAATCCCCTCCCCAGCCCACCTCCGTGACACTCACAGAACATCCACAACCTTTATTATGGGTAAGAACTTTGCTACAACTGTGGGAATAGAAAGTAAAATTACAACATAGATCCTAGGCCCTAGAGGAGCCTGAAAAGGGAGACTGGAGAGAGCACAAGGGTGCTCCCACCTCCCAGGAAAGGTGCAGAATGAGCCAGACCTAACGACAGGGCCATGGGCCTTTAGAAGCTCAGGCTCCAGGCTGGTCAGCATAAGCATCATTGTGAACTTACTTAAATATATAAATAGAGAGACCCAGGCGATTGGCCAGGCCCTTCTCCCAAACCCCTGGGGATCAGGGCTAAGGCCTTATCTCCTCCTCAGTCACACTGGGAAGCAGGAGGCAGGGAAAGTCATCTTTGGAGTATTTTGGTTTTTCTTGTTTACACACAAAAAATATGCAACCCAAAATAGAGTTCTCTGTCCATGTGTCTGCCTATCTCAGTTACTCCAGCTCTCTGTTTGGCCAAAGAGAACGGAATGGACGTGAAGAGACAATGGATATGGGGAAGGAACACAGCCGGCTTTGGGGAATGGGAAGAGAGGGCATCTGGGGGACACGAGAAGGGCCCCTTCCCCACGAGGCTTTAGACAGTCAAGGCTGAGGATTCAGCCCTTTCCCCAACTCACATCCCATCCCATTTGCCTCCCACTGCCTAGGTTAACAGACCCAAAGGAATAGGCTGGACATCAAAGAACATTTCCAAAAACAGACCCCAAATGTCCTTTAAAAGAGGTTAAATATTAACCCTTTGGGTGCTAGCCTTGTCAGGCAGAGATAAGGCCAAAAACAGGTGTCCATGAAGATCTTTCTGGCCTTGACCAAAGCCCTTCTGATGGGTCAGAGGGGCCAGGGTTCCAGACTCCACAGCATACTTGCTCAGTGTTGCGAGGCGGTGAAGGCTCCATGATCCAGGGGACTCAGTCCAGGGAAATGATGTCTGACCGACAGCCAGTCAAAGAGGGACCTGAGGGCAGGGGTCCTCCATGCCCCTCCCTTAAGTTTCCCCCAGGGGCCACAATGCTACTGACACGGCCAGGAGGGGGTGCCGGAGTGGTGCTGCGGTGAGAGCTCCCCAACGTGGGGCCTAGCGGGCCCAGGAAGTGGGAAGGGGTTCCTCGGTACTGGAAGAAGTGGCCCAGGGCATCCTGTTCGTCTAGCGAGGTGATGACGGACGGACCATAGTGCTGGGAGGAATCAAGAGCATGGTTTAAGATTTTATCCTGACTTTACAAACCGCCTCCCAGTCACTCATCTCAGAAATATCATATGGGATAAATAAACCCCTCAGGATCCCAAAGTATTCTCTGAGAAGCAGGAGAGCCTCCCTCTGACTCCTTCCCCTACTTCCCCACACCCCACCCCTCTTCCCTGCCTGGAGACAGCCCCACCAGCTTGCTAGATTCTCGGCCCTGTGGGCGTCTGAAATGTGTGGAATGTCCGGCTGGGGCAGTCATGGTGCTCAAGTGCACATGGGTTTGGGGGGGGTGGGGAGGGGTGAGCAGACAGGCACAGAACTACACTAAAAACTCTGGAGACAGAACAGTAAGTAACAGAGGACAGAGGAAGACATGGGTGAGAATCCGAAGAAATCCCAGTGGGGCCTAGGAGGGAAATAAACTGCCTGTACCGCAGTTTCCTTCCTTCATGGAGAAGCACATTAAGGTCCCCGGGGAAAATGAGAGAGTAAGGGGGCCCATCAGTGCCTAGAAAGGAGGCTTCAGCAATCTGAGATGGAGAAGGGACCACTTACCTGACTCTCAGTCTGAAGGAAAGAAAATAAATCTAAACCTGGTAGGAGAAGAAAAATTAAAATCAACCTCCTATCTGACCCCTTCACCACACACACACACCCACACGCACGCACACACACACACACCCGCACGCACACACACACACACAATATCAAAGAAGTTCCTTGGATTGTGGCCCTTTGCAAAACAGCCAAAAAGCGCTGAAAAGGAGCAAGGGTTGTGAGCTGGTTTGGGGGAGGATATGGCAGTGCACGGCCCCACCTTGTGATCAGTGTCATACCTTGTATATCAGCCCCCAGTGGGAAGGCAGGTGGGTACTCATGTAGTGGGAGACTGGACAGGAAATCCCCGCCCAGCGTGCCCATAGCAGGGCTCCGTAGCACCGAAGATGGCTGGTGACCAGATGTCAGGACTCTGTGAGGAGACAGAAGGAATCACAGGTGTCCTCACCCAGCTCAGCCTCTCAAGTCCCCTCTCTGCCCCCGAGTTTGCCCAGTGATCAGAAAGCGTTCCTGACTTCTTCCTCTCCCTTCTGCTATAGATTCAGCCTATTTCTTCATACCCTTTGCTTCCAGGTAGAGCTGGGATAGCAGCTGAAGTGACAGGACAGTGCTTCTTCGTCGGGGGCAGGTCCTCCTCGTCTGATGAGCTTTCTATTGTCAAGTCAATAACTTCAACCTTCTTCTTATTCTCTGATGGATTGCCCTCTTGGACTGGGCTATACTGGAGGCCTGTGGTTGGTAAGAAGACTGTGTCTCAGAGAAGAGGCGATACAAGACTTAGCTCAACTGGGGGACAGGGGGTCACTCACCATCCAGCCCATACCCTGGCGGGGGGCAAACCTCAGATGCCTCCTTCTTGGGTTTCATTGGGCACCAGGATCCATCTTCCATGAACTGGATCTCATCACAATCCGAGCAGGAATTAAGAATCTCCATGAATAAACTAGGGGAGGGGAGAGATAGGAATTCATGTGGCTGGGAGATGGCTGCAACAGTAGCCAGGGAGTTCTGGGACTCACCTTCCTGAACCTCAGTTTCCTCACCTGTAAATTAGGGATGTTATCCACCCTCCTGACCTCTCTGAGTTGTTGGAATCAAATAAAGTAAGGTGCATAAAAGAGCTTTGAAAATTTTAAATGCTGAGTTTTAAAATAAATACATTCTAAGCACGTGTTCCATGTAGTACTAGGAACAAAACAGAAGGAGCAGAAATAACAGAACTCTATAAGCTACCTCAAAAAGAGGCACTGGGGGCTTCCCTGGTGGCGCAGTGGTTGAGAGTCCGCCTGCCGATGCAGGGGACACGGGTGGGTTCGTGCCCCGGTCTGGGAAGATCCCACATGCCGCGGAGTGGCTGGGCCCGTGAGCCGTGGCCGCTGAGCCTGCGCTTCCAGAGCCTGTGCTCTGCAACAGGAGAGGCCACAGCAGTGAGAGGCCCGCGTACCGCAAAAAAAAAAAAAAAAAAAAAGAGGCACTGGGAACAAGAACCATAATGTAGGCTCTGGAAGCAGGTTAGGAGTCGCTAGATCAAAAGAACTTTATTGCTATGTTCAGTAAGAGGTCAGGTAATTGTTGGATGTAACAGTTTGATACACTGGCTCTGCCACTTACTAACACTGTAACTTTGAGCAAGATACTAGGTCTCAGCTTCCTCACCTGTAATGACCGTACCTATCTCACAGGGTTACTGGCATCTCATAGGACTCAATGAGATATGGCATGCAAAGTACTTAGTACGGTGTGTAGTGAAGTCCTCAATGTTGGAGGGAGAGATAGATAAATAGATAGGTAATATTTATATAAAAGAGACAGGTATGTTAAAAGTTGGGAGGGGAAGTAAGTTACAGATATATATTTATATATGGGGGCAGGGGCCAGTCCTAGTGGATGTCCTAGGTAGAAGGAAGCTGAATGCAGAACAGCCCTACCCATCAATGATAAGAGATTCATAGGGAGCCTTCTTATCACACACAGGACATGTCCACGTTGGCTTCTTCTCATTCATCTGTAGATAAAGGGCAGCATCGAAGCTCTGCAGGTGGGCGCAGGTGAGGGCCCGACAAGGGACAGTCAAGCGCATCTTCCCTAGCTGAGGAGAGACGAGTTCTCTGGTCAGAGTCCCCATGTCCCAGAGAGCCTCACTCTAATAGCCCTAGGAACCCTCATCTGAGTCTAGAGGTTTAACCCACCACTCCTCCCCCTTCTCTTCTCCCTTGTACCCACCGGGCACATGAGTGACACCCGGAGACTTGTAGTGGCCACCTCACTGTCCGGGTCAGCGGTCAGCTTCTCCTTGACTGAAACAAGAGTGGGGCCAGAGCCATGGGGTCAGCAAGGCTGGAGAGAAGCCCGGGAGGTGGTGAGGCCAGAAGCAGATGGCTCTGGCTGAGAGGCGGCTGGGTAGAGCGCCTTTGGGGGCCAATGGGATGTCACATGGGGGTGGTCTGGGATCTGCATTACGAAGGCTAGGTGGCGGGGAGAGATTTCCCCATCCCTGAAGATGCTTAAATACAGCTGGGTGACACTGTGGCAGAGATGACCTAGAGGGAATTGAAGCAGCACAAGAGGGTTAGTGTTGATGATACTTAAAGACACTTTCTAGTCTGGAGAACCCAAATTCCAACAGGGCTGGAGTTAAGGTCTGCGAGGTGCAAAGCAGATGTATAATTGGGAATGCAAGGGTGTCAATGCCTGAAGTGGCCCCACTTTTCAACCACAAAGATTGGTAACAGGGGTACGGCACGGGTTGGGGTTCATGTGAGAGGTGAAGTAAGTTGTCCTAAGAGGGGTATGAGTTTTAACTGTAAAGGCTCGAGGGCCAGGAAGAATTGGATACTGGTCAGAGAGAAAAGGGACGGGATGTTACTCACTCAGTGCCCGGGAATGGTCTGGGTTCCGGATGCCCTTTGCTCTGAGTTTTTGTAGAAGGGTTCCTGCAGTCAGCTGCCTCACCAGGTACACAGACAAGGAGTAATTCTACTTGGAGGTGCGGGGGGAGACAATCAGCCTCTGCTTCGTACACCACTACCACCACCACCACCAGCAGCCCCCCACCTTGTCACATGAGGGCCAGAGACAGCAAGTTAATGCAGAGAGACCCACGAAGAGAAAGATGTTTCCCCAGCCCAATGCACTGGATGATTCCCTCTCACTCCCTGCAGGCTTCTCCAGGCCCCCAGCCTCAGCCACGCTCACCCGTCCAAACTCAGATGACCAGTTGACCACGATGGTGTTGGGAACAGTGGCCGAGAGTCGAGCCAGGGGTGTGATGTTGATGGGGCGGCTGGGCCTCTTGGGCTCAGCCCCATTCTTGGTAGGGGGAAGGTAACCCTGGGGGAGGGAGGGAGGGAGGGCCTGGTTAAGACACCTTGTCTTAGGTCACTCACTGAGATGAGTGAGACGGGGGCCCATTCAGTGACAAAAAACTGGGGCACTCTCTAGGGTTGGCAGCAGGGTTCATTCCTGGGGAAAAAGGAGAACTTACTCACTGACCAGATAAATAGAAACCTGCTCACTGAGTTCTTGAAGAGGAAGAGTAGGGATACCCCACTTCTTCCAACCCTCAGCTCTAGGGTCATCACTTCTGAGAATCTTTCCTGAACCTTTGAGTTGAACTAATATCCCCCCTCTGGGTTCTGAGAGAACCCTTGTTCAGCCCTATCTTGGTACTCTCTAGATTATATTGATTCAGTCAGTAAAGTGAGCACCTACTATGTCAGGCATGTCTCTTTCATAAAAGATGTAACATTTAGGAACTAAAACAGGGAAGGGGTTACTGCCAGAAGAAGGGAAGAGCATTTACCGGCAGGGGGCACAGTTTCCCATTGACCTTGACAAAGAGGTTGGGGGGGAAGTAATCCTCTTGGGGGCAGCTGGTCTCACAGAGACAGAACCTGGTAAGAGATGAGAGAAGATGAAAGGGTGGGAGGCAGTTCTTGCAGAGAGAGGCAGGCAACCTCAGAAAATCAGTCATGGATATCTGTAGCCTTCAGCTTCCAAACAAGAATCCTAGGGCTGGGGTGGACGTGGCAGAGCATGTCCTAATAGTAACCTCCTAATAGTAACCGTCATACCCTTACTTCATTCCCACCCTCAGTGGGAGCCCTGAGGGGAGGGAGAATCAACTCACCTTAGCTGCACCTGTATGGTATAATCACATTTCGCTCCTGGCAGAACCTCTCTGGAAGAGGGAGGGAGGAGAGATGTCAGTATGTGGCCCCTGAAGGGCAGGGGTGAAAAGAGACACAGAAAGTTAGATGTCCAGAGAATAGAGAAGGGACATACAAGAGAATGAGGGACAAAGCAGGTGCAGGAGGATGGAGAGGAAGGAGGGCAGGGCAGAAGAGAAGAAAGTCAGAGAGCAGAGTCTAAGGGTAACCACCCAAGGATGAGGCAGGACGACTGAAAGAGATGTACCTGGATGTGAGAATCTGCTGCACTTGCTGGGGAGTGAGGGCAAAGGTGAAGTGCGCTTCCTCAAACCGCTGGCTAGAAGTGGATGCTGAGGACACAAAGGGGCAGTTATTCCCAAGCCCATGCACAGGCAGCCACAGAAGTTGCCCCTATTCCAGGGTGCTGATCCCACAGGACTAAAGCCTAAGAAAGGCTTGGGAAAGAGGCATGGAGTCCAGGAAGACCCAGGGATCACAAAGAGCCATACCAAGGGTGGTGGGCCGGATGAGCTCCCCGTAGATTTCATAGAAGGGCAATGGTTTCATGGTGACATCAGGGTGCACAGGCTGGGGCAGAGGGGGGTGCATGTCCACTTCACGCTTGGGGCCCAGCAGGGTGCCAGGGGCCAAGAGGGCTGGGGGGATGGGAGCTAGAGGACCAGGAGAGCCTACAGGAGGGGTGCCAGGGGGCAGAGAGAGCAGAGAAAGATCGGAGGGCCCCAGGGTCTTCCGGGGAAAGCGTCGGCGGTAAAGCTCTTTGATCTTCATCTGGACGCTGGGGGCACAGCTGGACTTGAGGAGGTGCAGGGCCTTGGCCAGGAGCTCGTGCTTCCGTCCACTCTTGTTCCGGCCAGCGAAGCCGAGGAGCACCTGGAGCTCAGACACCCGGAAACTCATCACCATGTGCTGTGGAGACCAGAGAAGCGTGAGAATCCTACCTTGCACAGGGCTGTCCTGCCAAAGACACTGGGGCTGAGCTAGTAGGTGGGCAATGCACTTTCCCTCCAGCACTAATCAGAAAGGTGCTTTGCAGCCAGTGGATTACTGCCAGACAGCGAAGCTGGCCAAACGGACATCTAGGTCGCATTTTAGCAACCCTCAGATCACCTCACCACTGCCCCCCAGGCTTGAGCAGCCCTATCTCCCTGTGCCTGGCAGTTTAACAGGTGAGGGCAGGGTGCAGACAGCATGCCACCCCAAAGCACACCTCTCAGTCCACTACAGCCTTTTCCCTCCATCCCTGCGGTGAGCCTGGACCCTCCTGTAAGCTGCTTATCTCCTCTCCTGCTCTTTCTCAGACACTCAGATCCATCCCAGCTCCTGGGAAGAGGATAGGAGACAGGGAGAAGGAGGGGGGAGAAGAGGATTCAGGCCAGACAGCCCCATAGAGAAGAAAGGGGCCAGGTGGCTGGAGGATTGTGCCCCACGGCCCACCCCTCCCAACACCTCGATCTACCTCAGCTATTTTCCCCAAGCCTCTGAAGCTTTTGTGGCCAGGGTTTTCAGGTCAGGGTTCAATGCTCATAACTCCCCCAAATCCTTTCTCAGTGTCATTTACATAACCACCTCCCCTCAGTCCTATTTCTGTGGGAGAGAAACAGGACCAAAACTTGGGGTGAGAGGTTAACAGCGAATTGTGAAATCCAGGTATCCTTCCTGTTTACCCATTTACTCCATCTGCCAGGAACTAATATCCTGCTTCTCTCCTACCCAGAGAAAATAAGTGATCCTCCCCCTCCTCCACAGGGGTGGAAGAGGGAAGAGGGAAGCTCTAAACAGAGGCCCTGGGAGGGTGAGGAGAAGGTGAGCAGCCCCTGAGCCAGGGTGCAGAATTGCATGCTCTCCTAGGCAGCTAGACCCAGTAACTAGACCTCAGGCCCTCCCAAGAAAATGGCTCCATTTCAAAAGGCAGAATAAAGCCAGGAGACAGGGGGATGAACCCCATGGTTTTTAAAGGTTCTGTGAGATGTCCTCGGATATGGTTATCCTCAAGTCTCTGGTAGTGGTAAGCTCTCTCTTTAAAGGACTCACTTCTATGAATCTCTAGGAGACCCTGCCACGGGCAGGCCTTCCTAGCCCTTCACAATTCTTCCCCTCACAGGAGACATTATGGCTTTGGGCCCCTTTTGAGGAATATGATTAAAAACTTGCTCCTCTACCTTTCTCCCCATCCTAATTTCCTCCGTCCTGCCTTTATTTCTCCACTAGCTTTGTCAAGAACTTCTCCCTTTCTATCCCATAGTTTCACTCCTCTGCCCAAAGATACCGACTCACTAAGGCAGGACCTTCTTCTCAGCCTCCAGGATGCTTCTGCCCCACCCCTCGATCTAGCCCCGCACAGCCCCGCCCCCTAGATCTCAGCCGCCTACTGGTACTTCCCAAGGCTCAGATCCCAATAGCAGCCCCAAAGCCTCTATCCTCTCAGCGCCTTTCCCCCGAGGAGCCTACCCGTAATCTGCCCCCCAGTCACATCCAACATCTGCCCCCTACTGTCGCATCTCTGGCCCTTGATCGACTCGCCCCCTTTGCCTCTACAGCAGCTTTTCCTCCTGGCCCAACTCCTACATCTGCCCCTACTACCAAATCCGACTTCTACCCCGCGTCCCCGCCCCCTGCGCCTCGGCCCCCAACTGCGGCAATTCCCCTCGGCCCCACCCCTATATCTGCCCCGCGGCCCCGCCCCCGGAGCCCCGCCGCAGCCCCTTCGTCGCCCACAGGCACTTCTCACCATCCCCGGCAGCCAGTCCCCGCCACGTCTCCGGCCCCCACCCGAGCCCTCAGCACCCAGTCTCGGTCGCTTCCCGGACTCGGCGTACAGCCGGGCTCAGTCCCGATGGGGATGGGGGAGGGGGCCGGTACCTTTAATTCGCCCAGCTCCGCCATCTTGAGACATCGCAGGCGCCCGAGCCCGAGCCCGAGCTCAGGCCCAGGGACCGGCGCACAACTCTCCACCCCGGCGCCGGCCGCAAATGCCGCCTGCTCCGCCCAGTCCGGCCCCCTACACCTCCCCTTCCCGGCCCCGCCCGCCGGGTTTTGGACCCAGCCTCAGCCCCTCCCTCCACAGCCGAACCCAGCCCCTGCACGTCTTTGGCCGGTGTGCCAGACCGGTAGACCCGGAGGGAGTGTACCGCCCGAAGGATCGCGGGGTCCCAGGGGGCATGGGAAAGGAGGTGGACCCGAAGCACCTGGGGGAGGGGGCTTTGCCACGCCGGGGTTGAGAAGGGATGAGCTTTTAGGGAGCCAAAGATACTTGGAATATGCAGAGAAAGTATCGGGAAGGGCTAAATCTCAGAGAAATGGGGGAGGGGGTAGCGAAGTTGGAGGAAATACCCTCAGCTCCTTATCTACAAGTTTAACCATCTAAATTCAAGAGTTCTACTAATTCGGGAAATGGGGGAGATCTGATCCATTTTAGAGAGGCTATGGTGTCGTGAAGAGTTCATTCTATTCTCAATTCACCCCCTCCCCCCCAATTACATTGTATCTCGTGGTCCGGCGGTAGGACTCAAACTCGGCAGCAAAAAAGTTTGGTGCGGAGAGTGGGACTTACCAGCACAGTTGCAGGGAGCGGGGAGGGGGCTCGGGAGGCTCAGAGGGTGGGCTGGAGACGTGGGGGGAGGGGGCCCGGCGCCGCTCCCGCAGTCTGCCCGGCTGGAGGTCGGTCCGGCAGCTGGACGCTGCAGCCGCAGCTCCGCCTGGGCGGGAGCTCCGCCCGGCCCAGCGCTGGGGCTGGGGCCGCCCCCCTCCTGGGTAAGCCCGCCAGGACCGCGGGAGAAGTGGGGAGGGGGCGGAGCCTGAGACGGGAGGGGCAGGGACTCAGAGCCTGGCCGGGAGGGATTAACTCCTCTAGTGAGTGGATCAGGAGAGAAGTTCTTTTATCTCCCATTCTCACTACCGCTGTGACCCTTGCAAAGTCGCGTATGCGCTTGAGGTGGAAGAATGGTGCAAATAAGATGGTGTGGAACTGGAATCTGATCGCATAAAGAGGTTCCTACTTAGAGTCTCTCTCCCTAAGGGTAAGAAAACATGGGCTGCTAAAATCCAAAGTGTACCTAAACCCTAACTTTGCCTGTGGTCCCCTACCCCCTACCTCAAATACACTGTCACCAGAGACCCCACAGCTTTGAAGTAGCTGAAAGTGAACAGAGGGGAGGTTTTCTCACCCCAAAAGGGCACCCTTCTGCCACTCTGAACTGCCTGCTCTCCTTCCTCCAAAGCTGTAGACCTTCCAGAGGCCCCATTCTCAACTAAGCTAATCACTCGCAGGCAGGTCCCTTGAAAGTACCAACGTGAGAGCAGTTTACCCAAACTAGGTACTGGAAAAATTCATAGCATTTTATACTTAGTCGGCTGGGACCTAAGTGATAATGTCATTTGTTCAATAAATATTTGAATGCTGTTCAAAGATTGTTAGGTGGTGAGGACATAAAATCCTTGCAGGAGTTCTCAGTCTAGCAGCAGCAAGATGGTTAAACCAATAATTGGCATACAAAAAGAGTGCTTTAATAAATTATATGAGTAATCCTCTCATTTAGCTTAAACCTTCAGTATAATCCTTCCCATGAGACCCCACAGCTGTAAGACTGAAGGTGCCAGCATACCAACATCCCCAGGTACCTGTTGAACTGGACCATACCCAACTACTTTGTGGATTTTGTCCCTAGGGAGGATGTCTGCCCTCTCCTGACACTCAGGTTCTTTCCTTGCTGCTCTGCTGCCAGCAATGGTGGAACCTCAAGCTCCGGTATTTGGTTCTAAATCCCAACTGCTCCCTCCAACACTTGAATCTTTATCAGGCCCTGAGCTCTTTTTTTTTTTTTTTTTTTGCGGTACGCGGGCCTCTCACTGTTGTGGCCTCTCCCGTTGAGGAGCACAGGCTCCGGACGCGCAGCGCGCAGGCTCAGCGGCCATGGCTCACGGACCCAGCCGCTCCACGGCAGGTGGGATCTTCCCGGACCAGGGCATGAACCCGCGTCCCCTGCATTGGGAGGCGGACTCTCAACCACTGTGCCACCAGGGAAGCCCCCTGAGCTCATTTTTTGTTCTGTTAAGTCCTCTATATCAAAAGTTACTATGGACTAGTTTGTATCTTCTAGAATTTTCAGGGGAAGGAGAAGAGGGAAGATTAAAAAAAAAAGAGAGAGATGGGGGAACTCTGTGGGAGTGATGGATATGTTCATCATCTTGATGGTGTGATGGTTTTATGGGTGTATACATATGTCAAAATTTATCAAACTGTACCCTTTACATGCAGCTTATTGTATGTCAGTTATACCCAAATAAAGCTGTAAAAATGTAAAGAAAAAAAAATCAACCTCACCTTGATTCCTAGTGACTTCATAAAGGAGGGATCTCCTTTAATAGTTAATTTGAGTCCCCAAGAAAAAGAGGAAATTCTCTTCCAAGGAGGAGCCGCTCAGCAGTGGACCTAAAGAGGCTGCTGATAGCAAGAGCAGAAGCTCCAAGAAAAAGTTCCAAAAGCTATTCCAGGGAGATTAGAATGGACATTTCTCTGATGGGGCATAACCCATGGAGATATTTCACAACCCATCCCCTATATCCCAATAAAAACAAATTCACAAGGAAAAAAAAAAAAGAGTTAATTGCAGTTATAAGTGCTAGCATCCCTACAGGATAACATAAAACTAGCAACCAGGGCGCCTGAGTCTGATCCTGCCTGCAAGCTCTCTCTATCCCCAGTGCCTGGCACTTAGTAGGTCCTTTAAATATCAGTTTAATAAAGTAATGTTACCAGACAAAGGAGGGAACCTGCAAATCAGAACCAAGTTTCAGATCGAGGGCATTCAAAAACATGGTCTGAACTGCATCATGGCTCACCGAGCTTCACCTACTCTCATGCATGCACTCACATCTGAAGCCTGGAGCACGAAGGGGAAGTGAAGCAGGAGTAGTAAGTCCCTACTGAAGTCCGACTTGAAGAGACAGCCCAGGAGGAAAGAGGGGAACATTAAGACTAGAGTTACTTTGAGAAAGAAAGATTTATTTATGAAATCAAGGAAAATTTCAGGGATTGGGGGTGTTGGGGTAACAGTTTATGGGGTTGTATAGAGGGAGATTGTTTAGGAAGACCAGGGGCTGGAGAAGGTTCCACTTCTGTGTTATCATTAACATCACTGACCATTCCCACAGCCATCCTGGGATCAGCTTCCAGGAGCTCCAGAGGAAGCCAAGGGCCTGGCTTCCATTACCAGAGCTGTTTCCTGACTCATACTTGAACTTAGCAAAATGATCTCCCCCTCTCTGGACCCTTCTCTCAGCAGTTTCTTCATTCTTCCCACCCCACACTGCATATATAATAAGGAATGTAACAGTCCTTTTCTATTCTTTGGTAACTCTAAGGGTAGAAAGGAAAAGAGAGGTTCTGTTCCCCTTAATAGAAATGACTTGGACATTTTGATGCTCTTCTGGCAGCTGCACCCTTCTTTTTCCCCATCAATTCCTCCTCTCTTCATTCTCCCAACCTTAAAGCAGTCTTGTGCCCATCCACATAAACCCCGAAGCTGACCCTCATCTTCTTTAGGACCTAATCTACATAGCTGCTCTTTTCCTGGCCAGACCCTGGAGCGAGGCTCTGCAGCCCTCCAGTGGCCCCCTGTCTTCCACGACGGCCCCTCCCCACTATTCTCTCAGCCCAGTCAGTCTCCACTGCCAAACCGCTGCTGCCTGACCCAGCATAACCCAGCGGGGGGGTGGGGGGCTGCGAGAAGGAACTGGGAGGGATCAGTGCGGCGGCCACCAAACAGCAATTCCAGATTTTGGAAGAACTCAGCTGCCTCACTCTCACCTAGCAATCTGGCTGGTGAAGAGGCAGGAAGGGGAGGAGACCCAGGGGAAGTGGACCAGAGAGATACACTTTTTCAGTCTGAGAACAGAACTGGGGGCAAGAAGCCAAAGCTGAGTATCCTTTCTTCCCTCTTCCAGGAATCAGACTTTTCATCCCTCTTTGCACCTGGGGCAAAGAACACTGACTACATAAGACCATGCACCTCAAATCTAGACACACGGTTTAACACGATAGAATTTTTTTTTTTTTTTTTTTTTTTTTTTGCGGTACGCGGGCCTCTCACTGTTGCGGCCTCTCCCGTTGCGGAGCACAGGCTCCGGACGCGCAGGCTCAGCGGCCATGGCTCAAGCGGCCCAGCCGCTCCGTGGCATGTGGGATCTTCCCGGACCGGAGCACGAATCCACGTCCCCTGCATCGGCAGGCGGACTCTCAACCACTACGCCACCAGGGAAGCCCGATAGAATATTTTAGATTGTACATCTTGAAGAAAATCTAGGTCTCTCCATCTATCCTTCTTAAAAAAGATAGTGGACTGAGGAGTCCCAAGGTAGAGAAAAAAGATTAGAGGTGTGTCAGTCAGTAAGAAGCAGATTTGAGAAAGAGAAAGGAAGAATGTCAATCTCCATTTTTACAGAGGGCTGTTTTTCAAACTGTGAGAATGCTGTTTTTCAAACTGGGTCTTGACCCATTAGTGGATGTATTGTAACCAATATTTTTTGATGGAATATAGAACAGAATAGAAATAGTAAGGGTAAATATTATTTCAGGTATGTACACACAGGATGTAAAATGTATTTGTTACTATGGATCATAATCAAAGTGTGAAAGCAGCTAACTTATGGGGCCATTTGTGATCAAAAAGGAATGAAAAAGATTCCTTCCCCCATGCCCCTTTAGGCAGAAAAAACGACACCCAATATCATCCTGCCTCCTGCTTTATTCTCCACAGAGCTGGCTTCCATCCACACCTCCTCTGATCTCATCCACGCTGAGTCCAAGGTTCAGGTTCTCAGGTCTGGGGTCCATAGCGTCAGGTGAAGCCCCACCCACACACCCGTAGTGGCCAACCCACCACCCGCCACAGCCTGTTGGAGGCTCTGGCAACCAGGGATGCTCTATTCCCTGAAAGAAGAAATTCAAGGATGAAATGCACACACTTCTATACCCTCTGTCTCCTCCCACCCATGCCAAGATGCTAAAGATGATCCTCATCTATCTGGACTGGAGAAGGTGGCTGCCTGCGTAGGGGCAGGGAGAAGGATGGAGGATGACTACACTTTGAATGAATGGTGTGGGAGTGAAGGAGAGATTCTGGAATCTGTAGAGTCCCACACTAGGAAACAACTGTGCACCACTATCCCACCATCACTCATCTTTCACTGGCATCTCTCTACCCCAGACCTTAGGAGAGTCATTCAACTCCTCTTTTCTGTCTCCATCTCATAAGTCAGACCCCTTCAGTCTACCTGCTCACTGATTCCTGACTCCACCCAGTGATTCCCCATATCATATCTTCTCAATTGACCTCACCTCAAACGCTCTATGCCCCACAGGACTCCCTAGTGTCAGCTACCACATGGGGCAAAAGGAGACTCCAGTTTCTATCCTTAAGCCTCCTTTCTCCCAAGTTCCTTCCCTCATCACCCTCAGACCACAACTCACAACAGAGAGATCCCATATTCTTCAGGACACAGGATGCCTCACTCCTCCTGGATGCTGAGGATTCGCAGTAGGATACTGTACACATCCTGTTCCATGTAGCCCTGTAGGCAGCATGAAAGAAACAAAAGGAGATGAAGAAAAGGAAATGAGAGAGACAGGAAAGGGAGAGTTTCTATGGTAGAGTAGGATGCTACTTACTAACTACGTGCCCTCACTTATACTACTGACTTCTCAATAGCTGTTTCCTAATCTTCACAAGGAAGATAATCTTTTTAGAACTGCTGTGAAGGTTACAACTGTGACTATGGAGCAAAGCACCGGGTACACAATAAGTGTTCGATTCTTTGTAGTTATTATTGTTCCTAATAAAGGAACGAGCCACCCACCTCTTCTTCCTTGGCGAGGGATAAGCTGGCTCAGGAGGACGCTGAGAAGTGGTGTAGGGGACAGGAAAAAGCCTTACAGTCAATCAGGGAATTGAAAAGGAGGGGCAAACACCTCTCCCCCTCACATTCATGCATAACTTCTCTCAGTCTGCCTAATGATATCCAGAAACCTGGTACTGGGACATCTAAAGTCCAGCTTCCTGAGAGACGAGTCTGTGCAGGTAAGAGAAGGGATGCCAAATGCAATGCCCCCTGGCCAGCTCTCTGCCTCTACCTGTCCCCAGGCTCACCTGAGCGGCATTCAGCAGATGATTTCTGTAGGTGGAGATGATCTCTTCGTGGTTCTTCTGGGAATCCTGGGAGTGAGCATCAATGGGAAGTCATGTGCCCAGTCTCTCACACTCACCCTCATCCCCCAAGCATGAGGAACAATGAAGTGAAGTGCTCAGCTGTGCCAGGTAGGCTCCCTTGGCCCATCACTGGCTCAGCCTAGACCACTGCCTAGCCAGGCCTCTGGAATCCCCAGAATCTCTCCCACAGGTACATCACTTCCACTGTGCACCCTCTTCTCTAGCAGTGTCCATTCCTCCGAGAGCCAGACATACCTGCAGCTGTCGGGCAAGGTGAGCATTTTCTCCCCGAACTACTAGAATCTCCTCTGAAAGCTGCTCCAGCTTCTTCAACAATTCCTTGATCTGAGGTCAAAGGAAAGAAAAGGAACCAATGAGGCCCCAGTCATTTCCCACCCCAACACCACCCAAAGTCAAGGTGAGTTTCCTTTTATTGGGTAGTTAATATCTGCCAGATACTTTTACACACATTGTCCCACTTAATACTCAAAACAGCTCTTCTTCTGTTCTGAGAAGAACAATCCTTCTCTGAGGGAAGTATTATTATTCACATTTTGTAGATAAGGTGCCTGAGTTAAGTAATTTGTCAAAATCATACAGCTAATAAGTGATGAAATCATAATTTGAACCAAGATCTCTTTGAATTCATGGGACACACTCTTAACTCTGTACTGGATCCTGACCTACTTTGGCCTACTGACCACTGAGGGAAATGGAGATGAGTTTCTGTGGTTTGTGAGACTGAGGTACAAATGCAGTTAATGATAACCAGCAGTAATAGGAATAGTGGTAGTAGGAATAATAAAACTAGCTAACTTCTACTGAGTACCAGCCATTTACCAAAAATTGTCCTGTTTTAAATATAATGTCTTATTTAATGTAATCCTCACAACAACTCTGTTATTATCCGCATTTTATAGATGAGAAAACTGAGGCTTAGATAACTCACCCAAGATCAATCAGTTTTGGTTTTTTTGTTTTTTTTTTTTTTTGGCCACACCGTGCAGCTTGTGGGATCTTAGTTCCCCGACCAGGGATCAAACCCAGGCCACCTGCAGTGGAAGCCAGGAGTCCTAACCACTGGACCGCCAGGGAATTCCCAATCAGTTCGTTTTGAAATTGAAATTCAAATGCAGACAACCTCAGTTCGGAGCCCACTACACTATTTTTTTTGCTCATTTGTCTACTTTTATCTTCCCCTTCAACACCAACAGAAAATTCCTTTCTTTAATTAGCCCCACCCCACACTGATTCCTATTCTGTATAACATTCCTTCTATTTTTATGTCCTTTATAGTCTGTAAAATATATATTCCCTATATTTTTTAATCCTTCCAAATTTGATCATGTACACAAACTTTGATAAGTCTGAATTCACTCACTGCACAGGTAGTTCTACAATTACTAAATTCATTTGTAAATTGATGTTTTTGAATTTGTAAAACATGTCTGTTGGAAGCCTGTAGACTTATATTCATTCACCTTTGGAGCAATCATTAGGAAACTCGGGTATCTAACACAATGGTTTTCAAACTTTTGTTTTTCTCTGCATTGGCACCCTCTTTGCCAATGGAAATCTTTTGTAGAGCCCACTCTGACTGAAGTGGGAGGGGAGAAAGGGACTACAGTCTAGTCTACTTCTCTTAACCCGTCAGCAACCCCTAGCCCAGGCACCTCCTCAGAACCCTAGCAAAACCACAGCGACTCACCACAGCATCCGCTGTCTTCGCAGGCTAATACATTACCTAAGTCAAAATGCCGATTAAACCATAGTACCCCAATGGTGGTAGCCCTGACCACACTGCTTCTGAACCCTGCGTCCCAAATTCTAATACCTAAACCCCCTTCTCTCTTGTATTTATAACTTACCTCACCTCCAATCTCAATCCCAGACCCCCTCAGACCCAGGAGAACATATTGCGGTCCTTGCAAATGACTGGTGTTCTGTTTGGGGTATTAATCGGACGAACCAAAGATAGATTCCGGTCAGCCAATCCTAAACACACAAACCTGCCCTGATGCTCCCTTCGGCTACCCGGTCTGCTCACCTTGGCCTCCTTGTCCCGGCCAGCCCCGATGAGATGCTCCACCTTCTCTTTCAGCAGCTCCGCCGTTTTCTCCAACTGCTCGGACCGCCCGCGCAGCTCGCTGGCCTGGCGCTCCTGCCCCGCCGCACGCGCGGCCAGGTCCCCGCTCCTGCGCCGCTCCTCGGCCACCGCCTCCCGCAGCCGTCCCATCTCCCTGCAGGCCGTATTATACTTTTCCAGCAGGGCCTTTAGCTCCCGGCCCCAAGCCCGGGCCTGGGCCACCAGTGAGCCCCGAGTTTGCTCGTGCTGCTGCAGACCGGCCGCCTCCCGGGCCCTCAGCTCAGCCACTTCCTCCGTGGCTTGGTAGAGCAGCTGCTTCAGCTTCCTGATCTCCTGGCTCTTCCCGCTCATCGTGGCCTGAACCGCCTGCAGCTCTTCCTCCAGCTTCCCCAGGTCTTGCTCCAGAGCTTCAACTTGGGGGGACGCTGAGGCCTCTGAGGAGGCGCCCGGTTCCCCACATCGGGCAGGGAAGCCCCGCAGCTGCTGGTTTTCCTCTTCTAGCCGAGCCAGCACCTGCTGGGCCTCGCGGTGCCTGGCCACCAGGGCGCTGACGCAGGACTGCAGCTCCTCCAGGCGATCGGCCGCTGGGCACCGTGCGCTCCCCCTGCCCACCAAGTCTGGGGGCAGGCAGTCCCACAGTCCCCGGAGGCCTCTGCTCTGGGAGGCCAGGCGCTTCCGCAACTTCTCGGTGGCCTCCTTCTCCAGGGCCAGTTCATCTGTCAGCAGCCCCATGCTCCACTGCAACTGCTGTAGCTGGACCTGCACCTCTGGCTTGGGCACGCACTCCCGCTGTAGCTGGACCTGCGCCTCTGGCTTGGGCATGCACTCCCGTTGTAGCCGCTGGCTCAGGGACGGCAGCTCCCCCTGCAACCACTGCCGCTCCTGGCCCAGCTCCCCCAACTCCTGCAGCAAGTTACTGTCGCTCAGCCTCAGTGCTGACACCTCCTTCTCCAGCTGTCCCTCCGCCAGGCGGCCTCCTGGCATCTGTTCCCCTCCAGGCATCCCTAGAGGCTCTCCCCAGGCCCCAGGAGTCCCTTCCTCCTTCCCTTCACCCTCTTTGGTGATGGCCCCTGGGCCTGCCTTTGGGGATCCCTCTCTGGGCTCCTGGGCAGGGGCCTCAGGTTTCATCTGTAATCCTGCTTTTGCCCGATCCAGCCTCACCAGCACCTGCTCCAACCTGGCCTCCATCTTCTCCCAGGCTGCTGCTGCAGCCTCAGCCCGGGACGTCCCCACAGCTCCCTCCAGGTCTGGTCTTGATAAAGCCCCCCGGGCTGCATCCTTTTCTCGCCACACCGCAGCCAGTTCCTCCCTCAGCTGTAGCAGGAGCTGGTTCATGGCTGCCGTGTGCACTGGTTCAGCCACTGTGCCTGTTGGTTCAGCCCCTGGGGCCTGGGGCCTCGGCTTCTGGCCAGCATGCAGTTGGTCAGTGTGATCAGGGCCAAGGGCCTGCCCACCATTGGCGGTCAATTGCTGTCCTGTGGCTCTCCCAATGGTCTCAGACCTTGGGCTGTGGGGTGGCTCCTGTTCTGGTTGGGACCTTCCATGGGCGTCATACTGGATCACCCCTCCAGCTGAATCCTCAGCCTTCTTGGAAGCTAATACTGGCTTTGCTGCAGCTGCGGCTGCTGCCTGTTGTTGCTTCTTTAGCTCTTGTATGCACTTAGCCAGCAGGTCGAGGGTACAACCCTGCTCCATGCCATCTCCTCCAGGCCGGAGACTAGAGCGCAGGTCTCCCGGAGTTCCGGGCTCTTGTGATAGGAGGAGCCCCAGCTCCCGAACCTGTTCTTGAATCTGGCTCTCCAGGCCCAGATAAGCTGCCGATTGAGCCTTACGCTCTTCCGTATTTCGCAGCAGCTCCTGCTCCAACTGGGAAACTTTCCTCTGCTCCTCTTCGTACTTCCACTTCCACTCCTCTGAACAGGGATCTTCATCCTCTTCTTCCTCCTGCTCCTCCTCAGGCTCTGCTCTCCATGGGCTCTTAGGTGGAGAACCCACCTGAGGCTCAGATGGGGAGGCCTATGGAGAAAAAGGAACAGTGAAGTAAACCCAGGCAGCTAGCCCAAGAGGGCCTTTCTTCTCTTAGACTGTCTCGATGCCCCGGTGATCACTGCCTGGGAGATATCCCAGCAGGAAAGCCTGGGGTGGGTCAGAAGCGAAAGGAGAAGGCACTTAGGGTCTTACCTGGGATGAAAGATCTGGGTGTTGAACTAACTCCTGACCTATATGAAAAGACATGGGGAAAATGAGAGAGGAGACAGGGCCCACGTGCTTCTAGCCCACACTCTGCCTTCAGACTTTCTCTGAAAGGAGTGGCCCCTCAGTGTTAATCCTTTACCACACATGTCGAATAGGGAAAGCCACCCCTATTTGATGGATCCCTAGCTGTCCAGCAACCTTCATTGCCTATCTCAGAGATATGCCAGCTATTCATTTCATTCACTCACTTATTTATTGGACACTGTGCCAGGCACTGTTATAGGCACCAGGACCTCAATGGTGAGCAAGACAGAGATGGCCTGTCATCTGAGGGGGTTACAGTCTAGTAGGGGAGAGAGAGAGATTGACCATCAAATCACATAAATAGATGTACAATTGCAACTCGTAAATGCTAGCAATAGTACTAGCCAGAGTGGCCTTCAGTGAGAGACAAGGCTGCTTTGAAGAATTTTGTGACTGTGCTTTTGGGAATTTGGAGTCATCTCATAGCAGCAGCAGTAAATAAGTATACTCTCAACTAAAGTGACAATTATTATCGCCATGGAAACAAATGGGATTCTAAGACGCTTCTCTGATTCTAAGGCTATCGAGGAGCATCTTGAAGTTACAAAAGGGTATTGGCTTTACCTCCCCGCCCCTGCCGGTTCAGGGCCTGCCGCAGCAGCCTCCACAGCACCTTGTCTTGTGTGCGTACAGCATAATGCAAAGCGTCATGCCCCGTGCTGTCCACCGCCCCTGCATCTGCTCCATAGCTCAGGAGCAGTTCAGCCACCTCAGTGCTGCCTTTTTCACAGGCCAGGATCAGAGCCGATCTATGGGTTGGGACAAATCTGAGCATAAGCTTTTCTCATGGAACCCAGGAGTCCTGGTTTCAAAAAATCCACTCACAAGGTCAGCTCTCACTCAGTGTGGTCAGGAGAACCACAGACCAACACCAGCCAGTGACAAAGCATGAGGCCAGACCAGAACTTTTCAAATGTCATTCCTTGGAGCTATAGCATCAGAAAGCAGGGGGCCAATTAGAAGGGCTCCACTTCCATCTGCTTTATATATTGAGGTTCTGCATAAATTCTTTACTGGGGAAAAAGTATTCCATTGCTTAGAAGATAGTTCGAAAACCAGTAAATTAAACTAGGGGATCCAGAGGTATTGATTCTACTTCCAGAGTCACCTATGCTAGGAAGATGGCAGTGTCAGCAACAGCATAGGAAAGTATAAGGAAAACGTGCTCAACTCACCAAGAGGAAAACAGTGAAGCAACAAGCAGTGCTCTTCTGAACCACCACTGCGAAGAAGAGAGGTTCCCAAGAAAACAGAGACCAACATGCCTTCTTCCCCAATACACACACACACACACACACACACACACACACACACACACACACACTTTGCCCAGTGGCTCCTTTCTATATTGGTCAGGGTCGGGATTTGGGGTGGGAAGACGGGGAAGGCTCACTTGTCATTCTTGTCAGTGACATTAACCCGGGCGCCTCTCTGCAGTAGCTGTGAGCAGATAGCTGCATGACCACCCAGCGATGCAATCATCAGGGGTGTACGTCCATCCTGCACAGATTGTGGGAAGGGGGTTCACGAGGAACCGGGGGAACCAGAGCTTTGACACAATGCAACCAACTCTCCTGTTCCCGTACCTCTCCAGGAAAAAGCCCCGATCCTGGGGCTAAATACTCCTTCTCAGAGGGTTAGAAGCTCTCCAGAAGATAAGCCTTAACCTCTCTGTGTGGAAGAGGAGGAAGGGCATGGGGAGAAGGAAGAGGAGGTGGTGCTACACAACCCCTGGTCATGGAACTTGGCTAATTAAGTTCAGAGAAAGCAGCAGTCTCCCCATGTAGGGCCCTGCCCAGCTGCCCAGCTGACACTCACATTATCCAGGACATCCAGGAAGGCTTCGTGATCACACAGGAGGAGCACACTTGAGGCACAGCCAGAGAAGGCTACGGAGGGTTGCGGGACGATCGGGTTAAGGGGAAGCAGGAAGGACACCTAGTCAGACCATGACGCAGCATTCCCTCCGACCATTTCAGCAGTCAGCTCTGGCCTGCTCTTCCCACCAAATGTTATCCCCCCCTCCCTCCCCATCCTCTGGTCCCTGCAGCCCTGTTTCCCACCAGTCCCCTGGCACACACCTGCCCAGTGCAATGGAGTACGATTTTCCACATCTACAGCATCTTCATTGGCACCATGCTGCAAACAGCCACAAAGGGAAGCAGCATGGAGCGTGGTGTTAACATTCTCATCCCATAACCCCCTGTTGGGTCACCAGCTTTCACAGTACTGTGGGGAGGGGCAGGAGGGCCATGACTTTGGCTACCTACTAGGCAAGTCCAATTTATTCCTTGCAGGTGATAGGCAGCCTTGAATTTCAGCCCTGGTTCATAAACCTAGGGCCTAAGAAAAATCATATTATAGGTAAATAAACATGTTAGGGAAAATGACACCTGAGTCTATGTCTGGTATTTTAGGATCATAACTGGGAAACTTGGAAAGGGCCAGGAAGAACAAAGCAGAACATCCATTTGCACAGTGGCCTGTTGAACTGTGCCTTTGAACTTTGGGAGGCTTATTTCTGAACTGTCCATATGTCATTTCACATGTATATTTCTCTTTGTACTCCTACACCACAAACTCCTCAAAACAGACAGCAGGCTTTGGGTTTAATGTGAACACCTCTGCCATCCTTCCACCAGCCCATGATCACAGCAGTTAGTCTCTGCAGTGCCTCTGCCAGTGGCTGAGCTCAATACATGCATATTAACTGACTGGCAGTCAGTCCCTGGCAACGCTGCTTTACGACATGCCCTCAAGGGCAGCATTAAGCAGGGTGTCTGCACATAGCAGGTGTTAAACAAATGTTGGCGAACTAATGAATAAGTGATTACTAGCTCTCTTATTGGGAATGAGAGGGGTACATTTGACCAAATATTGCTTGTGAGTACAAGACAGAGTAAGGCGTCTCTGGGTCCTCTTCTTCCTTTCACAGGAGTAGTATCAGAGGTTGCTCTTACCTGCAGCAGGACCTTGACACATTGTGGCTGGCAGGAAATAGTGGCCGAGTGCAGGGCGGTGCTCCCTGGGAAGCGAAAGAAGGGGAGAGGGAGCGTGGGTGGCCCCATGCATACCGATGACTCACAGGGAGGGAAGGCAAGAGACGCACATATAATCAGAGGGAGATTAGAGAGAGAGGCTCTCAGCCACATGGGGCCAGAAATTCCTGTTCCCCAAGTGCCTGGTACCTGCGGTGGAGGTGGGAATGGGGGTGAGGTAGGCCCAGCTTGCAGGGAGCGGAACCCCTGGAAGGAGACTGGCCAGAACTTATGAGGAGAGAAGCAGGAGGGCTACAGTTGGAACCTCCAGCAGGGCCCAGCACTGGCCCCCCACCCCCCGACTGCTGCTGTAAAGGGAAAAGCAAGCAGCATGACCCAGTGCTTTAGTCTAACTCACCATCCTCATTCTTGCTGTTGATGTCAGCCCCATTTGCAAGTAGTACAGTCAGACATTCTGTCAGGCCTTTGGAGGCTGCCAGATGAAACCTGCCAGAATCAACGCCGAGAGGCAGAAGGATGAAGGGACCAGGGGATGAGGAATGGGAGAACCTTAATAAGCACTGCCTACTAAGCTCCGTCACCCCGAAGCCAATCCCAAAAGCAGAGAGGGAAGCTCCCGTAGCCTGACTTTCTGAGAAAGAGAAGCCTATATAAATGGCCTACTGTTAAAACTTCAGAGGAGGCTGGGAGCAAAGGTAGGAATAAGAGCTACAGGTCTCAAGCAATCTCAGAGCACTGCAGGGGCGTCCAGGGAACACATAATTACCTGTAACTCAGCACAGGACACTTAGCAGACTGGAAGTGTCACAGAGTGGGCCAGAGCAGAGGGCTGGACATTTGCAGGCTGACTTGGGTAGAGACAAGGGCTAATATCCCTCTTGTTCTAATCACTCCTTCCAGCCACATGACTCTCACGGCCACCACTGCACTCCTAATTTCTCAAGCATACACACCCTCCTATTTGTACAATGAAGAAATACTCTATTTAGTGTATGTTTCAGTTTTCCGTTTGTTTCATGGGCTTTATGTCCTTTTTTGGTCAATTTTGTTGATGTGGGTCATGAGGTGTGTGGACCTCAGGGACAATATCTTCTTCCCCCACTTTGTGCAGCACTTGATATGTAGCAAAGATTTATTGATATACTTGCTAATTAAGACAAAAAAGGGCTCTGACGTTGTAGGCATTTCCTGGTCTTACATCATACTGGGGTTTGGGTTTTTAAAGAGAGCCACATACCAAGGGTGGGGATCAAGAAGGCTTACTTACGGGGACTGGCCGTTCGAGTCTAGCTTGGTGGGTCGGGCAGATTTCCTGGAGGCCAGGGCAGCCACACATCCCACGTCCCCCCGCTGCACTGCCTCCAGAAGCTTCTGATCACGGCGGTTCCATCTCTCCACCTGGTCCAGAGCCACAGATTGCGTGAATATAAGAGGCGGGGGTAGAGTGGAGAAAGAAAAGAAGAACATGTTTAGGATGCCAAGCAAGGGAAAAGGGACATCCCTGAGATCCTTTCAGTGTTCCACAAGTCGCTCAGTCTAGATCATTTAGTCCTTCTAGGTGAGCCAGTTAAATAGTCACCAACTCATATGCCACTGGGGACTACTGCCCGTTTTTGCCAGCCCTGGACCAAAAGGTGCTTGGACTACTGAATTAAAAATCATTTTTGAGGACTGAATGCATAGTAATTCAAATGTCTTTTTTTTTTTTTTTTTCCCGGTACGCAGGCCTCTCACTGTTGTGGCCTCTCCCATTGCGGAGCACAGGCTCCAGACGCGCAGACTCAGCGGCCATGGCTCACGGGCCCAGCCGCTCCGCGGCCCTCAAGTATCTTTTTATCAGCATTATGATTATTGTTGTTAGGTGCACAACCTCCTAGCAATCGTAGCCATGATTCCTTTCCCTTTTGCTCTTTAAGTCTTGCTGGAGCAAACTGAACCAAACTGACCACTCTGGACTGGGTTCACCTTGCCTCTCAATGCCCCAAGCCCCATGCTCCTCTGTTTCTTTGTTCTCAGATATTTGAGAAATCAAGGCACCTGGCTTTGGGTCATAGCTAGGAGTCCAAATACCTATCCATAGCATCTCTACCCATTGGCTTTGGAGCCCAAAACTAGGAGCAGAAGTACAGAGTTTTCGTTTTCCCTTCTCATGCCTATGCCCTCAGGCTAGTCCTTCTTCCCCTTCCATGGCAACAACAACCAAAAGGCAAAGACAGGTTTCTAGCTCGGCTTGAGGAGGCAGCTCCCCTCCTCCACCCTTCCCTCCCTCCTCATTTTCCTGGCAGGGAGCAGCTGTCCCAGACAACAGCCATACCTGGGCACGCATTGTTCTACCATGCCAGCTTGACTTTTTCAGGTGGTGGGGTAATTACAATAATTGAAGTATCACAGAACATGAAAGAGCTGTGTAAAAACACCCAGAGCTGAAAGCACGGAAAAGCCTGGTTTGGTCCAGAGAGGAAAGGAAAGGAAAGGAAGAAAGGATGCAAAAATCTGTGGAATGGTGAAAAGGGCCCTAGGTGAATATTTGTCAGCAGGCCTAAGTTCACGGCCTTGTTCAGCTACTTCAGTAATTCACATACTTCAGCTACCTAGAGTAAGTCATTGAACACCTCTAATCTGTTTCCTCATCTATAAAATGAGGAAAATAATAACTACCTCATCATGCTGTATTAAATGAGCTAACGTATATAAAATCTCTCTGTAAACTGTAAAAAGCTATACAAGTGTATGGCATCCTTATAAAAAAACAGGAAGCAGTGGGGGACTGGTGGCGGCACATTGCATTTTATGAGGTGTAATTGCAACAAGAAGAGGCTATAGGAGAAGGTGGGGAAAAAAGGGGTCTATGGAAGCCAACTCATTTTCAGATACATAGCCAGGGCAAATTATTAATCAAGAACAGGAAAGACTTTAAATGCCTAAACCATACAATTATCTAAGGTAGATGGATTCTGAGGTAATACTCGTGAGGTAATTCCTCGTAGCCCTTTTAAGTGCTATTTCAATTACCCTCTCAACACCCCTAGAAAGTAGTTAGGGCTGATATTATTTTATCTAGTTGACAGAAAAGAAACTGA
Source organism: Stenella coeruleoalba (assembly GCF_951394435.1). Classification (NCBI taxonomy): domain Eukaryota; kingdom Metazoa; phylum Chordata; class Mammalia; order Artiodactyla; family Delphinidae; genus Stenella; species Stenella coeruleoalba. The sequence goes on from NC_137169.1 coordinate 106,911,749, forward strand.
AGCACACTGAGGTTAGATAACTGTCCAGGGTCACACCACAAAATAGTGGTAAAATTGAGATTAGAACCCAGGCCATCAGATGCCCTATTCTAGTTCTCACCACCAGGCCATTTACTACGGAGCTATGGAAGGTTTACTTATTTTCAAATAAACAGTCTAAGACCGCCTCCAGGGTAAAACCACCCACCTTCAGACACTCCTCTGTACAAGGAGAAGAGTCTCCAAACAGGTTAATTCTCAAAGGACATAATAAGCAAAATGACTGCTCCACATACCAACAGACTGAGATGTAATAACACGTTATCCAATGCCCCATGGGGGGCCATATCACCCTCAGAAAAAGCAGACAGCTAGAACTACACCTCCACCACAGGACGCCACCATCAGCTGACCTCAATCTGAAGTTCTCTATTTAAAATCCTGATTCTAACACTTTCTATCCTTGTGAATTGAGGCATGTAAAACTTTTTTGAACCTCAGTTTGCTAATAAAATAACACTATATAAAGCACCTAGAACTGTCTGTCACGTAGTTAAGGTACACAATAAATGTTAGCCCTAATCCCCAGCCTTCCTAGCCTTGCTTGGCACATTTTGGGTGTTCCTGGGCTCAGAATTCTCCATCCAGGGGAGTGGGAGGAAGGGATCTTGATCATATCGGGTAATGTATGACAGTCAAGCTGTATAGATGGTAAAGGTGCTTCTTAGCAAGGTAGATAATTCTCTTTCCAGCTAGATAGTTCTAAATCCACCCAATTTACTTCCTATAATTTTGTTATACCAAGAAGAATTTAGTATAGGTAGAAATTCTTCACAGCCAAACCTCTGCAGAGCTAGGGTGAAGAAGAACAGAGGGGAACTTCCCTGGCAGTCCAGTGGTTAAAACTCTACACTCCCAATGCAGGGGGCACGGGTTCGATCCCTTGTAGGGGAACTAAGATCCCGCATGGCCGCATGGCAAGTACAAAAAAAAAAAAAAAAAAAAAGAGCAGAGGGATGCTTCCGAATTTCAAGATCCAGTCTATTGTTCATCACAGCCTCAAGGGAGCAATCACCAAATTAATCAGCAGACTCAAAACAAGGATAAGCTTTGTATCTCCGTAGGATTGGGGGTGGGGGGGGTGGCTTTGTAGAAGTAATTGCAGCCTCTGCTTATCTCTGGCCATGTGTCTATGACCGTCCTATCAAGGTGGAACACACCAACAGTAGAGAGAGAAACAGCAGAGAGAGTGGGTACCTCTGTAGGACAGGTGAATGGAAATGGAAATGCTGTCCTGGAGGAACCAGGAGCTGTCTCTCAATTTTTAAAATGCAACTGACATTCCTCTAAGCTGATCCAGTGCCTACTGTTTAAAGCTATTTTCTGACTTACTTCCTACATACGCAGAGTAAGCTGCCTATGTAAGACACCCTCAAAGGTATCCTCTACTTGACTAGATCAAAATGAGATTATAGGAGCTGGCTTTTGTTTTTTTGTTTCTTAAACTTCCTATATGTATTCTGGATGACTTAGATTAATTTTTAAATGATCACAGATCCTTCAGTCCTTATCTCAATCTGAGGGTGCAATCTGGATCCAGGGGTGGGAGCGGGTATGGAAAGGGGCAATCTTCTGCCATGACTGGGAAGCCAGGCTTTGGGAGTGGTCAGGAAGGCTGTCACACTATTTCTCTGACAAACTGGTTCAGAGCGGTTAGCCACCCAGGGAGTGGAGGAATTTATCATGAGAAGTGTGGGGAAGTTTCAAGAGGAAACAATTTACAGCTTAAACTGGTCTATTTTCAATCTTGTTGGATCCATACCCTGACTGAGGAAACACATTTCTTTCCAGCTAAGTAGTTCTAAATTCACCTAATTTACTACCTATAATCTTGTACTAAGAAGAGTTTAGAATGGGTAGAAATTCTTCATGGCCAAACCTCTGTAGAGCTGGGATGAGGAAGGACAGAGGAATGCTTTAGAATTCCAACATTCAGCCCATTGTTCATCCCAGCATCCTGGAAAGTAGGTATTGACCAACAATTGGAGAATCAGGATGAATGAGATAGTTTCCCCATTCCTAAGGAGCAGGCAGACTCCACAAACCTGAAAGGGCAAGGCAATGTGGAGGACTTTCAGTAACTAAGAAAGAGTCCATGTGAATAAGAAAATCATCCCGAGTTAAGACATTCTGGATAGCCTCAGTTTCTGGTACCTTTAGTAGTCATTCAGTAAATGCCTTTTGATTGGTTGATTAATGTGTGGAAACTAAGTGGGGAAGCAAACATTAAGTGGGATGAGAACAGGCCTCAACAGAGTTCCTACTCTTGCCTCGTAGGTCACTTCCAGGCTTCTGTGGCCTGCCCATGCAGGGTGAGCTGAGCATTTCTCACGTTTGCTCAATGAATGACACCACAAAGTCAAGTTAGGCTAAGCAATATTACTACAGGTAGTTGGCTACTTCACTTCAAAATGAACTGTCATCCCAGTCTCCACACAAAATTTCATCCCTAGATAGGGGGTCTCTCTGTAAGAGATCTTCAGAGAAGAAGAAGCTATACCCTCCCTTAGCCACTCCCTTCTGTAGTCTTCTCCCTGTGTTTTGTTCTGGGAGAACATGGGGAGGACAGTGACTTCTACTGGGAACTCTCAGAGTGAATCCATTTTATCCTCTTCGCCTCTCACCATTACCGTTCCCCAGCTCAGTCAAAGGAAGCAGAGAGTATAGGCCCTAAACAACTGGGTGAGGGTCTAGAATGAAGGAAGATTATGGGGAGAAGCAGGCAGAAGGCCTTGAGTGGCCCAAAAACCAGTATGATGACCAGGCACTGCAGTGAACTGGCCAGAGTGGATTCTGCAGGCAATTTACCCATTCCTTGGGGAGCTGCCAGGCAACTGTCCTCCTCTGGCAGTGCCTGTTGGGCCGGCCAGGCCGGACTGCAAGATTAACCCGCAGAGAGCAGGCAGAAGGAGGTCGGGGAGTTGAACAGCCACTGGACAGAGAGGAGCAGAGCTTGAAGGGGAGAACAGGAGAAGGCTGCTGCTGTCAGAGCACCGACTGGAAAGAGGTTTGGAGTGATGTCTGAGAGCCAGTGGTGCTGATGAGAGAATGGAAGCGGAAGTGGCATGGGGTGAGATGGGGGCAAGGACAGAGAAGACTCTATGAGGAAGTGCTAGGGGAAAGCACGGGGCTGGAAGTACTTGCTGGACTGAGAGCAAGGATTAGGCCATATAGGAGGGCAGGCTTGTGAGGACAAGGCAGGGCTGGTAAATGGGGCGTGGGGCAGTACTTGGGAGACAGAAAGGGGCTTGGGGCTGAGCAGGGGCTGGGGATAGGACAGATACTTGAAGGCAGTTCAGTACTGGGAAACAGAGAAGAAGTAGAGAACATAGCCTTTGGGAGGCGGCAGGGGCTGCCGGAAACATATCATTAGTTGGGGGTGTAGATGCTTGGAGGACAAGAAAGGGCCAAGGGAAAGGACCTTGTGGGAGACAGAGTCTTGAGGAAGGCAGGGAGGGAGGGCTGCACTGCGGGAGCGAAAGAGCTAGAAAGACCGATAAAGAGAAAAGGCGACGGTGCGTGGAGATGGGACTCAGGACTTCTGTCACCACAGGGCTTGGACCCCAGCCCCATGCCCATCCTCCCAGACATTGTAGCACATACCGCCACCTGTGAGCTGGAGCAGGAGAAGATGCGCTTCATGGCCGGGGCCGGGGCCACGGGGGGACGGGGACGCGCGGCGAGCGGGGTCACAGGTTCCTGAACCCACCGGACTCGTCTGCAGCTGTGTAAGAGAGCTGTCAAAAGCAAACCGGGACCCGCCCCAGGGGGGGCCACCCCGTTCAATCAGAGGCAAGAATCCGAGGGCTGGTCTTAACACTCCGCCCCTGGCCCAGCCTCACTCCGCCGTTGCGGAGACAAAAATCCTGCAGTCTCCGCCTGGGCTTGGTCTCAAAACCTCACCCTCCCAAACCGAACCCGCCCCCAGCTCCGACCTGCTCAATCGTAAAAGGGACCTCAGGTCCCCAGACCCGGGATCCGGCTAAAACTCCTCCCCCTGCCCCGCCCCGCCCCGCCCCGCCCCGCAGTTCCAGGCTGCGGCTCCACCCCAAGCCCCGCCTCAGCCCCGTCCCCCGGAGCGCAGCCGCAGGAGTCTCCCGGTGTGCACGCCTCTTAGAAACTGTCGCATTTAACCACTGGTGACGAAGATTTGATTATATCCAGAGATATTTGCCGACTTAGTTACCTCTGCTTCGTCCCCCCATTCCGCGGCCAAAAACCCGGGCACAAAGAAGGATTTGAAGAGAGCAGTTTGGAAACGGGAGGAGATTGTAGTGCCGAGCAAAGGACTGAGCGTGGATGATGCACGACCCACCGCAACGTGGAGAAAGGGGACCAGGCCTAATATCCCAGCGCACCTCTACGTTAGTAAAGGGCACAGGGAGAGGAGCGATTTTTTTTATTCTAAGCATTCCCTTCCACAAAAATATGCACAAAACCGTCTTCATTATTTCCACTGCCCTTTAAATTCAGATTCTCAGAAATTCGTGCTTGAACAGTTAGTCTACCCGTCTCTCTTTTCTCCTCCCTTCAGCCAGAGAGAGCACACTCAAATGCATGTGAAAGCCTACAGGATAAAGGTCAGAGTTCTTAACGTAGTTTACTAGGCTCATCAGGAGCTGCACTCTGCCTGTTCAAGTCTCATCTCTCACTACTTTCACAAACAGTCTAATGCTCAGGCTGCTCCAATCTACTACAGTTCCCTTCCCAACTGGTGATTAATCCTCCCTGGAATGCCTCCTCTCACACTTGGTGGCCCCTCAAGACTTTTTTTTTTTTCTGTAAACTTTTAAAGTCCCTCCAACCTCACCTAAAAAAGTGTGCCTCTTGTGTGCGACACATTTCTAATACTGATATGTCGTCTAGCAACCAGCTCTCTGTATTTTCCATTATATGTTTACATGTTTGTTTCCCCTACTAGACTGGGCTCTTTGATGGTAGGAGTTGCATTTTATATTATTCAAATTGCCTAGCACATATTAGGTGCTTAATGTCTGATGAGTGAATGAACAAAAGAATGAATAAAGGAACAAAGGAGCAATGATGAGAAGAAAGCAACACCTGTGTGTCTGAGGAGAGCCTGGTGTTTCTACAGTTGCTTCTCAAACTGGCTCTGCTTCAAAGGAAGAAAGAGGTAACAGGCTTTTTGAAGAACAGGTTGGGGTTAGAGAAAGTCCCATTCTGGCGCTGAGGAAGACAGAAGAGAGGGATCTCTAGGTGGAGAAAAATATTAAGAGTGCTTTTTTAATCATGTGGAGAGAGAATTAGATGAACCAGTCCTCAAGGATACCCATCTCCCTTTGCAGGCTGACTGGGGATAAAGAGGGGAAATCTGTCAACATAACCATGGCCTCAGTCCTTGCCCCAGAAACAAGTGTGCTGCATAAATGTTGATCAAACTATAGCCTATATGAATTGTACTAAGGGCCACCATGGATCCTCCTGCCACAAAATAACTCACCAGCTTGGCACAGAATGGCTGTCCCAGCCTAATAGGCCAGGTAACTATAACAATAGTTACCATTTATTAAGTACTTACTATATGTTCACTTTACTTGAATCATCTCATTTAGTCCTCACAATCCTAATAAGTTTAAAGTCAAGAAAGTCAAGACATTGAGAAGTTAAATCTGTTCAAGGTCAAGCAGGATTTAAGTGGTAGAGCTTAGATTTAAACCCAAGTCTGTCTTCATTCTTAACCACTGCTCTACACAGCTTTTTATCTGAGCCTCAGGGTAGTTATGACTTGCCCAAAGCCACTTAGCTCATAAATGGCAGGCCTGGGATTTCAGTATAGGCCTATGTGTTCACCAAACCTACACATTTTACACTCTACGCTCATTGAAGTAGGTGAGGATTGCAGGAGGCTAGAGCACATCTCCAGTGGGAGAGTCACAGAAAACATTTCAATACTTCATAACCTTGCCTTCCAGGGACTCAATTGTATAAGGTCTCAAGGTAAACTGAGACTCCACCTCTCACCCTTTGTGAGCACTCTATATCCCAGGGAACTCAAAGAGAGCCAGAAGTCATTTGACACTGAACTTTATTTGTTCTGACCATCTGATACACTGTCTACCCTGCTAGGAAACAGAGACAATGCTGTCTGCAAAAGGCCAGAGACATGCCAAAATAAACACTGTGACCAGATCTCAAGAACAGCCCTGGAGGACAGAGTCTGGGGCGGCTAGTCAACTGCCCAATCGGGTCCCCTCTCTTCTCAGCTCTGAATGGGTGCTGATTCTTCAAATGGCTGTCAGAGCTGCCCTCTGGAGACCAGTAACTAACTTTGGTGTCCAAAGTCTTGATTACAGAGAACTGTATGTTACCCAGTTGTCAATGAGAATCCACTTCTCTTTACTGGCCATGACCAAAAAATGGGAGTCAGGTGGTGGGGTGGTCCAGAGATAGAAACTAACTTGAGAATTTCCAGTAAACGTCAAGCAAGGGCTGTCCAACTGATTGTACCAGAGAAGCCCTACAAGGTATGACTGGAGATGCCCCAGAAACATTTCCTAGGAGATATTTGTGCTATATAAACAGTGCCAAGTAAGTAAGGGCTTGCTTCCCAGAGACCTCTTGCAACCTACTTCAGCTTCTTCCTTAATTCAGACCCCATGGGGCTGCTGCTTCCCAAATCTAGTAAGGTGAAAGCGTTTCCCACCATCAACTCCCTTCTCTCTAGTTTCTATAAGGAGGCTCCAAGGAGGGCTCATGAGTGTGCGAGGCCTGAGAGAGGAGAAGACTGCCTAGGGTATCCAGTCTTCTCTGTTATTCCAGCTCTAGCCACGTGGGGGCCCCTGGCTCCAGAGAATCGGGCACCCAGCTCTGGCTTTGCTCCCAGGGAAGGCTGGAGAGTTGGGAAACCCTTGCCCAGAAGGCCTGGGGCAGCTCCCTTTCACCAGCACCTGAGGGCGGGCGAGTGCACCACGAAAGTCTCAGGTTTCAGGGGGATGGCAGTTGCCTGTCTAAAGGCTTCTCTGTTCCTTGGAATTGTACAGAATGTCTCTTGTGGCTTTTTCTCCTCCCTCCTTTTTTCCTGTTGACTCTCCCCATCCGGCCCTCTGAATCACCAGACTCCACAGGAAAGCAGCAGATGTTGACTTTACTTCGTTCAAGCCAACGTCAGCTCTCTCCTGTGGAGTGGGGAGAAGGCAGGAAGGTGAGAGGTGGGAAATGGAGGAAGATAACCCTCGTCCTTTCCAAATTGTGAGGGAGGATGTAGAGGGAAACTGAAAGAAGTCAGGGACCTAGGCAAAAAATTCTTAATTCCTGGGGATGGGGAAAAAAGAACCCTACACTAAGGTCCCAGTGTTGGCTCTGGAACCAGGATGGTAAGGAGGGAAGCGCAGGGTGGGAGTGTTTAGTGCCAGCCCTTCTCGTCTGAGGTAAGGCCTCATCCCTTGCCAGCAGCATCCTCATGACTCAAAGGTCAAGTCAGGCTGCAGGTCTGGGGAGATAGTCCAGAGGCTTCTTCCTGTCCCATCTGAGCCCCCAAACCTCTGCTGTTATGCAAGTCTTTTGGAGAAGCTGCCAGGGAGGACTTTCTAGGGCTTTATTCTACATTCATTGCTCCAATTTCTCTTCTCTTTTTTCTTCCTCAGGGATTTTCTTACGGGCAAAGAAGCCAAGCTGTAGGGAAAGAGATAAGAGTCTTCACCAAATGCCCTGCCTGGGGACCCGGCCAACAGCCCTCAGATGTATCTGAAGTCTTCAATTTTGTTCTGCTTCCAAAACTGAGATTCAAATTTATTTTATTTGGCTTAGTTTAATTCAACCAACATTTGTGGAGGACAGTGAAGGAGATCTGGGCATGACACCCACAGCCTGCTTAGCTGCCCAGCACAAATCCGGTTCTCCCGGCTATAATCAAGGATTCCTTAATTCACGAGCACCATGCCCCGTACTCCCCACGACAGCAGTGCTTACCTTCCAAAGGCAGAAGACAAGGAGAGCAAGCAGAAGCAGCCCTCCCAGGACACTGCCAATGAGGATCCACAGGGAGATGAGGACAGGGCGGGACTGAATTACCTCCAGGAGGCTCTGCATAGGAAGGAGAGTTGTTTTTTGTTTGCACCGTTTTGCCCAGCTAGCCTCACCCAACATTGTAGCAAAGCCAGCCGCAAAATAGAGGACTAAAAGGAAAGAGACTGAGGTAGGAATGGAGGCAGTGGGACCCCACCATTCTGATTTATCACTTCTGACTCCCTGACTGCTGCCTAATGAAGACACCTCTGTTCTGAAAAATCTCACAGGTGCCCTTAGGCCACTGCCACCCTTACTAGTTCCACAGTTCTCAGACTCAGTCTCCAGCCCCACCTCACTCCAACGGGAGGCTTCAGTCAGCTGTAGGACACTGCCCTCCTCAGTTCCCAGCTCGAAGGTGCTGACCACTGTCAGAGACTTGAATTTGGCCTGCGAATGGAAAGACATTTAAAGTGAGCCATCATCTGAACTGGGAGATTGGGATTGATTAATATATGTATAAAAAGGATAACTAATAAGAATCTGCAGTATAAAAAAATAAATAAAATTCAAAAAAAATAAAAAAAAAATAAAGTGAGCCATCATCAGGTGATAAGGCTCTCAGAACCCTAATGGCAAAGATGAGGCTGAGGGGCACAACTTCCAGGATGTTCAAAACCAGAGGAAAAGGTTGGAGACTGATGGGGAAAGAAAAGAAGGGTAACAGATGGAAAGCCTATGGCCCTTCATATACTCTGTTTGCTCTACCTGAAATGCATTCAACTCCTCTTTCTTTGGCTAACTCCTACCCTTCCTTTAGATGTCATCCCCTCTGGGAAGTAGGAAAGTGTTCCCTCCTAACCCCCATTACCCTGGATCAGGTTATAATATTCTGTTTACTTCTCTGTCTTTCACCTCTGAACTATAAGATCCTTGAGGTCAAGGGTTGTGTGTTAGTAATTTATGTGTCCCTAGTTTCTCAATAAATCTTTGTTAAAAGAATAAATAAATGAATGAAAAAAGGATACCAAAGAGAGATAAAGAGAGAACCAGACTTAGGGAAGGATGGCCTGTCAGACTTAACTTCCCTGAAAGATGCCTACATCCCAGGGATCTTGTGTAATTCAAAGTATACAGAACACGGGAAAGCACAATATAAACCCCTAGTACTAAACAGCTGTTATAATTAAGAGGTCATTTCCCTGCTCAGGAACTCACATGACTCCTGACTGCCTATCATATTAGGTTCTATTTCATCTTCCTGGCTTTAAAGATCTTTGATAATCTAGATCTCTTTCACTATACAATATCACTTCCCACTACCCTCCATGCTTAACCCTGCATGTAATATCAACTATTTACTCATTCATTTAATAAAAATGTATTAAATCACTACAATGAGTTAGGCATGGTGCTAAATGTTGGGGATATTCTCCTCAGTGTCTACCTAATAGAGGGCTTTTTATATAGCAGGCATTTGATGGGTTGATTGAATTTAGGTATCCTATAAATGTTGGTTGGGGCTTCCCTGGTGGCGCAGTGGTTGAGAGTCCACCTGCCGATGCAGGGGACACGGGTTCGTGCCCCAGTCCGGGAAGATCCCACATGCCGCGGAGCGGCTGGGCCCGTGAGCCATGGCCGCTGAGCCTGCGCGTCCGGAGCCTGCGCGTCCGGAGCCTGTGCTCCGCAACGGGAGAGGCCACGACAGTGAGAGGCCCGCATAATGTTGGTTGATTATTGATATAACAATAAGATATGATAAAATGGAGGAAAATACAAGAATAGTAACTAGCTTCTAGTGAGTTCATCTCATTTTTCACTTAGTCTTTACAACAACCCTATGAAGTAGGTCTTTTCGTCCTCATTTTAGAGATGAGGAGAAAGAAACTTAGAAAAATTAAATAACTTTGTGAGTAGGAGGCAAAGCTCGAACTTGAACACGAGTCTGTCTACCGGAAAAGGCTATGCTAAAGTCCCAGATAGGAGCAGCAGGGGAAAGCAGTGGAAAAGGAAAAGTTTACCCTTCGGAAAAATTCATTGTGAACCAGCCTCAGTAGTCCAACAGAGACCTCAGTCCCCTTTGCCAGTCGCCCAAGGTGGCACCTCATGACCTGACACCGGGAATTGTTCCCATTCTACCAGAAGAGAGAGACACATCAGGACACTGGGGTGGAAATATCCCTCACTCCCCACTCTACTCTCCAGCCCAAGGCTCCAAACTCTACTGCTCCCCCCTGCATTCCCACTCCGTACACCTCCTTTGCCCTCTTGTGACTCATACCAGCCAGCTTGTGTGCTGGAGCTCCTCTGGATGCACAGGGGGCTCTGGGGGCTCAGTCAGGTTCTGCACTGTGCAGCTTGCCTAGAGGAAGATCCAACTTGAGGGACCCTCTTGATGGTGAGAGGCCGGCCACTCCAGGCTGAGCAGGAGCACACCACCCACACTCTTGTAGTTCTTCCCTGGGTGATCCCTTTCTTTCTTCTCAACGAAGCGACGTATGTGAAAGAAAGGCGCCCCCAGGGAGGGAGGAGCCCTAAGAGCAGTGACCCAGGACGCTGGGAGCTGGGTGAGTCCACCAAATCAAGAGGGCAGGGTTCCACACGCCCCTAGCCCAGACTCACATTGTTAGTGATGACTTGAGACAGTGACAGGAAGTAATGGCCCCCATGGGCCACGGCTGGAAGGAGGGCTGAGACGATGAGGCCACTGACCACATAGCAGCCAAGGTTCTGAACCTAAGAGAAGGATTGGAAATGGGAAGAGGTGAGAGGCAGAGAAAGACTCTTCCTCATCCGTTCCCCTTTACCCTCAATACCACTGAAATCTAAGAGAGACTCCTCCCATACTTTGCCCAGGAACTCCTCCCCCTCCCTCTGCTTATGCCCAGGTCCCTCCAGCTTCTCACCCTAAGAGTGGTTTTGAATTCAGGGCCGGGGCCCACTGGGAGGGTCCCATATGGGTGAACCTCATAGCGGTGCAGAGTGGACTCACTGCGTGGACACCAAGTCAGGAAGCACATGGTCACAGCCATGACACAGACACAGGGGCACATGATCAGCACACAGACATGGATTCAGGGAAGGTAGGGCCAGCACATGGATAAAGAGATAGGGGTACATAGAGAAGACAGAAATGAGACATGACATAGACTTGGTACAAACTTTATGGCCACACCCCATATCCCATCACACCAGCTCCAACCCCCAGGGCCCAGCAAAGCCCTACAACTAGGATGCATAAGTACTACACCTAAGAAAGAAAGATGCTTAAGAGAAGCTTCAGCATGAGTGGGACTGAGGGCAAAAAGATAGAGCAGCCCTAAGGGTTTGGTGTTTGGGAACACTGAAGCACATGGAGGGAGAGGGGGGAAACATAAAGAGTATGAGTCTGGGGTCAGAATGGGGTCTCAGTGGGGAGCTGAGCCATACCTAGAGAATAGGAGGTGAGGCTCATACTGGATGTAGGCTGAGGTCTGGGCTGTGTTATCATGAAGCGTGCCATTTCTCTCCAGGCTATTGCTGTAGGGTCAGGGGGAGAGGCTCGCATCCCAGCCCTGTCTCAGACACCCCTCTCTAGAGTAAAGGAGTCACGCTGTTTCCACCCCTGCTCCCACCCGCACACCACCACCACCAAGACCCAACAGGAGAGGCCTGGGAGGAAATGCCCATCGTTCTCACCTGGTGGCAGTCAGCCTCACAAGGACCTGGCTCAGGAGGAAGGAGCAGCTAAACTCAAACTCTAGCAGAAAGGTCACCTGGGAGAGAGGGACACGGTAGATTTCTCCTCATGGGACAATACAGAGGAACAGGAGCCCTTGTGTGCCTCCTTTCCTAAACTCCCAGGCCCTGCAGATTCCAGCCCCTGATCCTGGGCCCCAACTCACCTTGGCTCCAGCCTGGAAGACAGGATGCCCCACGCTGCAGAGGCGGGCATGAGGGGAAGGGGCTGCACACTCCACCTTCACTGGGCCGTCCCCCTGAGAGCAGAGGAAGCGGGGTGGAGGCTAAGGTGGGGCTGCAACTGCCCTCCTGCCTGCAGCCTCTAAACACTGCAAGCCTTTCCCTAGAGCCCCTCACAGACAATACCCCAATTGTCCTCCTCCCAAATTCCCTCCCCCAAGGGCACCTGAGGAGTAAAACTGGATAGGTGAAGGTTTCTGGAGAAGCTGAGACTCAGGCTAGTGTTGTAGGCATTTTCCTTCCTGTTCTTCAGAGTTGCTGACACCAGCACTTTCCGCCGACCACCTCGAACCACGAATGGGTCCTTCCTAGGAGTCGTGGATAAAAGAGAGACCAGAGTTGAAGGAGCGCCAGAAGCCTCGCTTCTGTCTTCCTGGGCAAGAAACAACCCTCCATCTCCCTTCAAGTCCCTTCTGATCTGTCTCGGGTCACCCCCATTTGGCCAGTTCATGTCCATCCCACCTGGAGCCTCTGATGTTCATATTAGCTCGAAGTACCAGATCTGTGACACATTCATTGTCAGGGCCACAGTCCTTCGAGAAGGGGACCTAGAGGAGAGAGAAGGGGCTGAGGGCTGAGAGGAAGGCGTGGGAGAAAGGAATGGGATTGAGGGAAAAGTGAAAAGAGTGGGTGCCCAAGTTAGATTTCACTGTGATCTCATGTCTCCTCCCTCCCCTTTCTCTTGAATTCACTGAGAAGGGCAGTGTTGGCACCCAGGGCAGGGCAGGGCTTGGCACTTCTGACCAGCTTTCGTAGGGAGGTAGGTGAGCCCTCATCCAGCACAGGCCCTGGTTTTGTGGTGTTGTCCAAAGCAAAGGTCACAGTCAAGGCCACTGGCCGGAGGTAATCTGATGTATCCTAAGAGAAACCAGAGTCAAGGATCATGGGGAGCCAGGATTAGGGATACGACCCAGGAATCCTAGCAGAATGTGATAATTATGGCGATATTTACGGAGCACTTTCTGTGTGCCGGGCACTGTCCTAAGGTTTTATCAATACTATTACATTTAATTCTAAGACAGCTAACTCTTATTTTGTAGTTGTTATTATTATCCCCCCTTTTCAGGCAAGGAAACTAAGGTTTGCAGGTTATATGAGTTGCCAGAATTCACAGGTGGTAAACGGCAGAGCAGGATTCAAACCCAGATCAGCCTGACTCCACAGTCTGATCTTTCTCACTTTGCTGACTCTGGCTTTCTTGCCGATCCAGCAGAAAGTCCTCCCTCTGATCCAGCCTTCTTCTCACTCCCAGGCCCTGATGCAAAGCAGTTCCTGCCCCCTCCTCACCAGCACATGGAAGTGCAGCGGCTCACAAGTGATAGTCCCCACACTGAGCCGGAGCCGCCGAGGGGACAGCCTCTGGCCAGAGCCGTCAAACGCTGCACGGGCTCCAGCTGTCCACTCATCCAGCGATGCTGTGAACCGCACATCTGAATGGGGCAGGCAAGAGTGCAGGTGGAGAGGAGTCCCAAGATCATGGCAGGCAAGGGGTTGAGAGCTGCCTAGCATGCACTCTAGTCACTCACAGAATTGGCGATCCCAGCGACCGGGAGTGCGGGAGGTCACTTGGAAGCAAAGGGCTGCGGATAGGCAGGCTGCCTCCTGGCTGCGTCGCTTGCAGTCCCTCTGAACCACACTGATGGCTGGCGGGGTCACATCCAGTGAAGGGGCCAGGTGGACAATGGGCCGGGAGCTGGGAACAGGGTGGGAAAGAAAGTCTAGCAGAGGGAAGAAAGCCCTTTGAGAAAGGCAGTCCCCAGTGTTTGCCTCCCTGAGGTCAAAGGAAAGAATAAGGAGCTAGGGGACACATGTGTCCGCCTCCCCTGAACCTTCTGACAGAAGTAAGATAATAGTTAACATTTTTTAAAAAATTAATTTATTTTTATTTTTGGCTGCCTGGGTCTTCACTGCTGCGTGTGGCCTTTCTCTCTAGCTGCGGCGAGCAGGGACTACTCTTGGCCTTGGTGCATGGGCTTCTCATTGCGGTGGCCTCTCCCATTGCGGAGCACGGGTTCTAGGTGTGTGGGTTTCAGTAGTTGTGGTACGCGGGCTCAGTAGTTGTGGTGCATGGGCTTAGTTGCTCCGCAGCATGTGGGATCCTCCTGTACCAGGGATCGAACCCTTGTCCCCTGCATTGGCAGGCAGATTCTTAACCCTGCACCACCAGGCAAGTCCCAATAGCTAACATTTAATCAGCACTTGCCGTGTGCTAGGCACTGTGTTTAGATCTTTTCACAGATTATAGCGTTTAATCCTCACAACAAACCTCTAAGGCAGGTACGATTATTATTCCCATTTTATAAACTAGGAAACAGAGGCACAGAGTAAGTTGATCAAGAAAGCCAAATGCAGCTTTGTGATTCCAAAGCCCTTGCTTTTAACAGCTATGCCATGCTGTCTACTGCTACCTGAGCTGGGGCCACTCACCTGAGCAGGATGGCTGCCCCTTGGGCACCCACAGCAACATCTACCAGGTCATCTCCATCCAGATCTAACCGGCCATCCACACTTCGGCCAAAGTAGCTGAGGGCCTGTGGCATGGAGACAGCAGCAATCCGCTGAGAGGGAGAGAGGAGACACTGAGCAGAGACTCACACAACTGGTTGCCCAGGCCTCCCACCTGGCTTTTTCTAATTCTCCCCTCAGGCATGAGGAGGAATGAGAGGAACTTGCCTGTGTTCAGGAGTCTCTAGTACAGCAACATGTTTCCTACCCCACCGCCTCACCTTTTTGACTACTGATAAAAAAGGCACTTGTTCAGTTTGGGTCTCAAGCCCAGGGGAGCAATGATAACCAAAGGGTGCACCTCCTTTCCCTTTCCTCCCACCATGCCCCTGCCTCGTCGGGGCACTCCTGACCTGGGCAGGACAGGGCTTGACTCCACTCTGGGTCCCGTGATAGAGGTACAGTGCTCCACGGTGCCCATCCTCCAGGGGCGCTCCCATAGCCACATCAGCAAAACCATCTTGGTTCAGATCAGGAAGGGCAGCCATGGCAAAGCCAAACCGAGCATCCTGTGGGGGTTCTGGCTGAAGTGTTCCCTGGAGTGTCAGCAAGGACTGCTGGTGGAGGTGAGGAGAAGGCAGAAGATGCTGATTTGACAGTCCCAACCTCTCAGCCAGCCCTCAAATGTGTGTGCCTTCCCTCACTCCCTTTGCCCCCCACAGACAAGTTCTAGGGTACCCCAGCAAGTCTCACCTGGCCCACCAGATACACATAAACACGTCCTGTCTCCTTGTTCTGGGGCCCCAGGAACATGGGGGCAGCCACAAGCAAGACGTCAGTTGTTCCATCCCCATCCGTATCCAATGGGCAGAGCTCACTGCCAAAGTACGAGCCAATCTGGAGAGCGGTGGGTAGTGGTGACCCCAGAGGAAAGGGAAGGCAAGATTATGGACAAGTGGGGAGCACCTGCCAATCTGGTCCTCACATCCCTGACAGACTCTGCCAACCAGAATTCAACACAGACTTTTAAGGCCCCTCTCTTGTCCCTTCACTCTCTTCCCCCACAGCCTGAAGGTCCCTCAGGAGCCAAGGGTCTCACCCTCCCTTGGATGCCCTACCTGCTCCCCCTGGAGGCTCTGGGCGACCCTCACAGCCCCATCTTTCTTAAGCTGGAAGGCGATGACCTTTCCTCGATGTCTAAACCGAGGAGCTCCTGAGAGAAAGAGGCGGCGTCCACCCCGCAAAAGCATGGAGGAAACTGAGTAACCTAGAAGTGGACAAGGAATCGGAGGTGAAAGGGAAAGAAGATGGGGTCAGAGTAGGAGGTTTCCCTAAAGGCACAGAAGGGGGTCCCAAAGGAAGGTAGCAGGAGATCAGTGAGAAACTGCATGAGTTAAGAGTGAGTACCTTATACCCTCCATCCCACCCCCCACTGAGGAAGCATTTTTTTTTTTCCCCCTCCACCATCTAATCCTTTGCAGCTCTCTGCTACTCACCCAGGTAGGCTGCATGGTTCTGCAATGCAGGGGGGAACTCATCTTCCAGGGCCGTCCGTGGCGGGAAGAGGCGGCGACCTTCTTCAAGCCATAACACTGAGCCCCCCCAGTCATAAGCCCCTACCATCCCGAAGAGAATCCCATCCTGTAGGGCAGAACCAGATGGGGTCGCTGAAAAGACAGTGGGGAATAAGAAGAAAAAGCTCTCCAGGAGTGAGAGAGTCACTGAGGGCATGCTGGGGTCAGTTGGTGGGGTATGGGAAGGTCAGCATGGACATTGGTTAAAGGAGGAATCCGGAAGACCCTGGGGTTGAAGCTGTCTGAGTTAGAGGTTGGAAGGAGTCAGATGTTGAGAGGGGTCAGAGTCTGTCCAACCTTTAGCCGATGAGTAGAGAAACCAATCTGAGACATTTCCAGCCCAAAGGAGCTTTCATTTTCTCCGTGGGACCCTTGAGTGTGAGAAAACATCATGAGGCAATATAAGGGAAGACAGTTTCCCCTTTGACCTTCTGAACTTATTCCAGAAGCCCACCTATACCCCAGAACTCCCCCTACCCTGTCCTCTGTTTCTCCAGGGTAATCATTACCCTCAAGGCCAAAAATCCGGTCCCCTAATGCATCCACAATGTCAGTCAGTGCTGCTTCATCTGTGACATTGAAGAAGAATCTCTCGTCTGGATCACTGGCAATAGCTCTGATTTCCCGCAGGAAAGCGCTGGGGTCTCGCTGCCGCCGGAGGTAGTGACCAAGGACCTGGGGTCAGGAGATAAAGGTGGGGTCTGCTAGCTGTGTGCTGTGAGACGGTAGAGCTGTACAGGACACAGCCAACTAAAGAGAAGAAAGGGAATACGGCTGATGTCTGGGAAGGGGTCCACGTCTGTTTTCTTAAGTTCCCAGTCCTCAGTGTCACCCTCCCCAATCCCTTCTATCCTTCCAGATCCAGAGCTGTTCTCACTGCAATCCCATAGCGTGTCACTCTGCCAGCTTCGCAGGCCTTTAGTGCTGCAGGAAGTTCCTCTCCATCATGTGACTCTCCATCAGTGACAACCACCAGTAGCCTGGCAGCCTCTGGTCGGCCCCCATGGGACTGACTGAATCCTTCTGTGCTGAGAAGAGAGAGAAAGGAGTGAGGTGTGATCAGATGTGTGCAGATAGATACACATACACACAGTACTTAACACTGTCGGCAGTTCACTGAGGCCAGGCCTCTTGCCTTTTAGCCCATCTCCCCAACTGTCTAGCGTAGAGACTGGCATACAGTAAGAGCTCAAATGTCTGAATGTCATAGAACATATAGAGCAGCATATCATCAATGCAAGTAAGTATAAAATCCATTCACTCATAGATTCATTCAGCAAATGTTGTATTTAGGAGGACAAATATTAAGGGAACGTAGAATAAAGGAGAATGGTCAGGTCAGAGGAGTCTTCCCAGAGATGAGTTTTGTCACGTTTGGAAAATGGGCTAGGACATGAGTGGTGGAAAACCCGAGGGCCAAGAGCAAAGTGGGAGTGGAGGTATATAGACAGAGAGAATTCTGTCTGCAGAGATAAATAAAGCAGAAACATGGAGAGACACAGACAATTTGTAGAAATGCAATGAGTGCGACGACAGCCAATTTAGCCTTCCCCCACCGACATTAGTGTGCAAAAAAAAATAAGCTGGCAAGACATCTTGGGATGTACACGTACACACTGCACTCCAAAGCCTCCCCTAACCCTTCTGGCTTCCCACACCCCCCTTCCCAGTGCCTCACCAGGCCATCATTATTGCTTGAGCAGTCTTTGTTTCTCGTCCCTCCCGCCGGCTCAGGTTCCTTGCTGCTCTCACCACTTCTTCTTTGGTTCGGAAATCTCCCAGGGACCACTCATGTACAGAGCTCTCCCCATACTGTACCAGTCCCACCTGAGAATAAAGTGTGCACTCTAATGGAGTGTGGGGCTGGAGAAGGTATGCGAGGGAGGGGAGACGAGCACCTGGATACTACTGAAGATGCTACCTACATTTATCTCCTCTCTCCCTGTCTCTCCCCCTCCAAGCCCATCCATGTCGCCTTCTCTTACCTGTATCTGCTCCGGGTCAATAAATAATCTCCCTACTAGTCTTCGCAGGAAGGTCTGAACTTCAGACCAGGGGTAGATGCTGTTGGAGCCGTCCAACACAATGACGACATCCATGTATGTGGGACAGCCTAGGAGGAGGGGTATGGTGATGGGGAAGAGAGGGGTAAAGGACATTGGGCATGGGGACAACAAGGGAAGAGGTCACAGGAGGGCACATTTAATTCAAACATTTATTAGGCACTTTTACATATAAGGAAGATAGTGTGCCAGGTCCTGGGTAAATATAAAAATGAATAAAAGAGAAGATGGGCATATATACAATTGACTAAAAAAACAAAGAAGAAGGAATCAAGCGCTAGTAGAAACATAGCACCACTCTATGATGTGAGAGAAAAAAGGAGGGTCAGTCCTGATGGTGGAGAATCAAAGGAGGCAGTGACTGAGAAGATACTGAAGACTGGAGATGTTTGAGGAGAGGAGACAAAACAGGAAGGTATTTGGGTGGAGAACACTTTAAACAAAAAGAGATGGAGGTATAAAAATAGATGACACATAGGAGAATGGTGAGGTGAAGGCTATAGCCAAGGTGCAGGGTATGAAGGGATATAGTGAGAGCTGAGTTTTTGAAGTTGATTAAATCAGTTCATGGAGTCTTGACGACCTGGTAAAGAGTCTGAATTCTCATCTGTTAGGAAACATGGAGCTTTTGTGGACATGTTAGGTAGCAGTGAGGATAAGCCATGCAGTTCCCCTGTCAAGCATCATACCCTGTGGCCCCATCTTTTTCCCACCCTGCACCCCGTTCTAGGGACTGAGTCGTCAGGCCCTTCTCCTGGCTCACGTTGTACAGTGGGTGCCAGGCTTCCCTGGGGCCGGAACGAAGCATCTACACGGGCACATATCCCAGAACTGAAGACAGATGAGCCACAAGCACGAGACCAGAGAGGGGCACAAGCCTGGGGATGGGTAGAGGAAACAGTTACTCCCAGGCTTGGGAGGGCACCCTCAGAACATGCTCTTTGTCAAAAGAGGCATTGAGACCACTCCCCAAGACCCCCCTCCTTGCTTTCTAGGGTTTTTAACTCCTTGACCCCTCCACATAGACCAGTTTCCCTTATCATACCACCCTTTTCTCTACCACAAACCGTCAGAGACCCCGCCACCACCCTTTCCTTAGCTTACCATGAATCCCCCATCACCAACTGTCTCCAGTAGAGACATCCCCAGGTGCATATTCACAGCAGGATGAGATGAATTTCCCAGTGGATAGTCACCTGGTTGGAGTGGAGTGGAAGAGCATGAGATCATGGGGTCACAGATGGGGTGACTGAGTTCAGGATGATTTTGGAAGAGGATGAGAAGAGGTCCGGATCAAGTCAGGAAAAGGAGTACGTGGGATATGGAGGTAAAGAAGTAAGGTGTGATATCACTCATATGTGCAGTCTAATTTTTTTTAATGTTATCTATGAACTTATTTACAAAACAGAAACAGACTCACAGATTTTGAAAACAAACTTATGGCTACCAAAGGGGAAACATGGAGGGGGGAGGGATAAATTAGGAGCCTGGGATTAACATACACACACTACTATATATAAAATAGATAATCAACAAGGACCTACTGTATAGCACAGGGAACTCTACTCAGTATTCTATAATAACCTATATGGGAAAAGAATCTGAAAAAGAATGAATATATGTATATGTATAACTGAATCACTTTGCTGTACACCTGAAACTAACACAACATTGTAAATCAACTATGCTCCAAAAAACTTAAAAACAAAAAAAAAGTGAGGTGTAAGGGGTCAAAGCTACTAGTGTATCAAGGTTAGGGGTTAGGAGTGGAAGAGTGAGGAGTCTTCTTACCCAAGTGGCCCTTGGCACATGGGGCATTGTGGGAGCCCCCTACAGGGCAGCGATAAACATCCCCCCTTCGGTCGCCTGAAGGCCCATCCCAGGGCGCACCCACCAACATCCTGGGAGGAGGAAATGAATACAAGCATAGCGTAAATATGACACTTGAGATAGGCCAGAGGGAAAGGGCACGGTGACGGCAAGTCTAGAGCCCCAGCCATTTCCAAAGAACCAGATTAGTTTATATTTCCATCTACCTTGCCTCCCCCTTAACAGCTCTATCACAGTCCCAATCCCACGGCCCCCTGGTTTCCTCCTCACCATCGGCGTCCACCCCCAACATGTTGTAAGACACTGTATCCAAATTCAGCCTCCGGTGGCCCTGGAAATAGGCGTGGGTGATGCACGTCCAGGTTAAAGGGGGAGCAGAGACCTGGGGGGCCAGGATCATAAGGTTAGCAGGAATCAGCCAGAGAACCTAATGAATGCCCAGAGGTACAACCAGAGAGAAACCGTGGAGGGAACTTTTTGATCTCAGCCTATCTCCCTTCTTTTTACTCATAAGCTGCCCTGGACTCTGTGAATGTCATATACTCCAAGCAAGGATGATTTTCTTCCTGTGTTTGGGTCCAGATGTCTAAACTGTGGCCCTCTGCCATGCTGTTGCACAGATGTATTTCCATTCCTATCCCCCAAATTTCATTTACAGACATGTCTGGAAGGGTCAAGTTCCCCTTTTCTACATCATTCCTCCTACACATCCTCCTCTCCAAGCTGTGAGGGTCAAAAGAGGGAGAAGGCCTTTCTGCAGCCCCAGAACAACTATTCCTTACAAATTCTCCCCAAACCCAGGACCATAGGGAAAACAAGAGGAGGTTAGTGAACACTGCATGTCTGGGTCTCTTCTTCTCTCCCTGTCTCTTCTTGACTCCCAGTATCATTGTTACACTCTCACTCTCCTTCTCCAATGTCTAGGTCTCTGGCTGATTCCAGCCCTGGAAACCTCAGTGGTAATTAACTGGGTGGAGCCACTCGCCTACATCCATGGTTTGCCATACATCCTTTCCAAGGGTGCCATCACTCCCAAAGTTTCTCACGATCCACTTCCTTTGTAATTCATCCCCCCTCCCAACTGCCCCCTGCCTACTTGCATTTCTTCCTTAACTCTCAGCCCACTCTAAAGACCCCCTCAATCATGTTCTTGCTGACTCTTCCCTCCCAACCCCAATCTGTTTAAAATCAGAGCTGGTATTTTAGGAAACGAAGATTACAGGGCACTGATGAGGAAAAATTCCAGGCCTCTTGTCCCTCCCATGGTTCTTTCCCTGTGACTTGCTCCTTCAAGTAACCCCCACTCAGGCCACCCCACCACCACTTTCACCAATGGCTATAGCTCTGTCTCAAACCAAGCTCATTTTCAGAAAAGTGTTTTGTATGTGAGCCTTTTTGCATCCAGGAAACTGGCAAGGCTGTATGACCAGGAACTGTAGCACATTGGTTAGATAAACCCAGAGTTCTGACCACACAGTTAGTCAGTTATGTCTCAGGAACCCAGAGACCACCAAGGGCAGGGAGAAGTAGGGAGGGGGATAATAGTAATCAGACTAGCCATGTGGAAGTTCACATCATGTTTCTTTTTGGTCGCCTCACTCTTCCAGGGCTTAGGACAAAGTTTTATTTAATTGGACACAAATATTACACAAGGCACTGGACAGCTTCAGCCCTTGCCAGGCAGTCATATGTGTGGGCAAAAGAATGCAAACCCATGCACATGTGTACGCACACACCACACACACACACACACATACACACACACACACATACACACACACACACACACACGAAACATAGAATCAGTTAACCTCTTAACCTAACTCCCAAAGAATTTTAACCATAAAGATCCCAATGCTAAACAATCCATATATCTTTCGTTCCCACCAGAAACCAAGAAGTTAACCTCCCTCACCTGTCAGGAACATCAGGGGCAAGAACAGGTGGGGGATGAGGGGGAACTCCATGTCTGGATGTTCTCTGTCTGCGTGAGAAGTCCTCTGTGCCTCTGTCCCTCTCCTTCTCTGTTTTCTGTACTTTCCCTCCTATCCTGCCCCCTCCCACTGGCAGCTAAAAATAAAGTTGGAAGGAATGGGAGGAGTAATGGTGGGGAAGTGTGGGGAGCCCCAGACCAAGGAAAGGAGGAATGAGCGATTTTAGTGTATTTCTCTGCCTTGGTGCTGCCCCCTGGAGGCATCATCTCAGTATCCAAAGAGAACACAATTCTTGACTTTCTGTCCTTTCTTTCTCTTCCTCTTTTTTCTACCCTTTGTTGTTGCCTAGCAATAATGCTTTCCTCAGGTTTGGAATAGAAGGTAGGAGTGGGAGACAGATTCTTTTTACCTCCTAACCTTATTTATCTCAACCTGGAATATGGAAAATGAAAGAGCTGATAACAGTGACATCATTTCCCCACCTACTCAGAGTCCCAACATGTGAAGACACAGCCCACCCACAAACCAAGACTTACCATCTCCATTCCACTTAGTTCTGTTTGTGACTCTTAGCCTATGCTGCCTTATGGCATTATAGTTTTTGGAGGAACTATAAACCATGAACTGGTATGGGGTAGCTTTGTGGAACCAGTATTATTACTTTAACATTAGACTCTCATCTCCTCAACTAAGCTATAAACTTCTGAAGTTGGGAACATGGAGCCTCTTAGCTTTCTGTATCTCTACCACTTCGTATTATGCCCTACATACTGTAGATGCTCAATAAAAGTCTGTGGATAATGATGCCAGTGGCTAATCCTATGGAAAACCCAAACCACAGTGACAGAAACAGGGGCCTCAGATGACCAGAACACATGGGACCAGACCAAACATCAATGAGCAAATTGATCTTTAATTTGCTAACCTGGAAGGCTTTGCTATCCATCATGGGCTTGGGCCTCAGCTATTTACACAGAATCACTATACAGTATTTACAACAAGATGCTAAACATAGCATCATTCTGGATAGGCAAAGAAAGGGTATGGAAAGGCTAGAACAAGGCCCTGAAATCAAAGTGTAAGCAGAAACCTGCAGGTGTGAGTGGAGGGAAAGGTAAGGGCAAATCATGAGAAAGCTTGGTGAGGTAGACATGAGAGAGGAAAAGGAAGCATGAAACTACTTCTGGTGCATGTGGGAAGAATCCACTGGGACATCAAGCCTTCAAAATTAAATCTGGAGTCTGAAGGGGAAAATAACAGCCACAAGTCACCTTTGTGAGGAAAAAGAAGAAGGCAGTTAGAACCTTATAGACCATACCTTCTACCTCCCATACCAAAAAGTAATCCTGCTGATTAAATTCCTATGACAGGGACTGAGAAGGTACAAAAGAGATACAGAGACAGAACCTTAAATAGACTTAAGAGACAGTAAAAAGAGTCAAGAGAGACACAGACAATGCAATGAAGGAGGAAAAGAACAAAAGTTCTAGCAGATCTGAACAAGTGACTCATCCAAGTGACTTCACAAGTCACCTCTCTTCACCTCATCTTCCCCAAAGCTCCTCCCTCTTACTCCCAAATCTCTGGATTTTAGCTTTAACCAAGGAGTGGAGTTAGAATGAGGCCGGTACACGGGGACAATCTAAAATTCCATCTCACCAATTCAGATCCCCTCCTTAGCCTGTACCAGAATATCAGGGCTTGAGTCGGAGCCAAGGGCAGATTAGGGTGAGAATAGACAGGATGGAGGACACGAGGCCACAAAGTCCCACAATTCCAGGACCACAGCGCCACAGGCCTAGTTTGTCCAGTGGAATGAAGAGATCACAGGCATTTCTGACCACATCCAGCAGGAGAGGGGGATGACCTCGAAGGACCCGAGCCAGGAGCAAGACTCGGAGCCGAAGCTTCAGAGCCACCTGAGGCAGACCTCCTCCTGGAGCCCCTGGACCCCCAGGTCCCCCAGTTTCAATTCCTCCTGGGACTCCTCCTCCAGAACCCTTCAGTCGTCGACTACAAGCTGAAGACTCTTGTTCCATCAGTAGGCGAATCTCATAAGCATCACGACTCAAGTTCATGATGAGGGAAAACAGATAGTACCTGGGATACACAGGGGAGAAAGGTCAGTACAGATACATATACCCACTTAGCATATCCAACAGAATATTTAAACTTCTTTCCCCCATAGTACAAAAGGATTACATATTAGAATACCAGAAGTGAATGTTATTACCCACTATTAGAAATGTCCTTCCACCTTTCTGTAACTAATGAGTTTATGTGTACCTTAAGATTCTGGCTTACAATAATGAGCATCACAAAATATTCCAAGATCAACCTCATATTTCACTTTTCCACTTGGCAACCCATTAGCATACACACATTCAATTTGAACTACAATTATGCAAAATTTTTTAAAAGAACACCTTCAGGACTTCCCTGCTGATGCAGTGGTTGAGAATCCGCCTGCCAGTGCAGGGGACACAGGTTCGATCCCTGATCCGGGAAGATCCCACATGCGCGGAGTAACTAAGCCCGTGTGCCACAACTACTGAGCCTGTGCTCTAGAGCCCTCGAGCCACAACTACTGAGCCCACATGCCACAACTACTGAAGCCCGCGCGCCTAGAGCCCATGTTCTGCAACAAGAGAAGCCACAGCAATGAGAAGCCCGCGAACCGCAATGAAGAGTAGCCCCCACTCGCCCCAACCAGAGAAAATCCCGTGCACAGCAATGAAGACCCAACGCAGCCAGAAACAGTAAATAAATAAAATAAAATAATAAAATAAATAAATTTATGAAAAAAACACCTTCAGTTGTTTCAAAGACTCAAACACATAGACCATTTAAATCCAATACTTTTGTTAAAAGAAAACAAACAAAAAACGACGCCAAGCTTGCCAAATGTGTTAGATTATAAATTCCTTAAGAACAGTCTACGTTTTTTGATTTTTAATCCATTCTGACAACAGTGGTCTGTATTCAATATAACTGTCCTACCTCTAATATATATTCTGAATCCACATCTATCTATTGTACTCCACCACCACAGTCTAAGCTACCATCATATCTTGCTTGAACTACTACTTTAGTCTTTTAACTGGTTTCTCCACTGCCACTCTTGTCCCCCACCCCCAAGAATCTAGTTTCATATAGTAGCTGGCATAAACGTAAATCACATTATACCCTTTCTTAAAACTCTCCATGGTTTCCTTCCTATCACATTTAGAATAAAATACCTTAGAAAGGCTTACAGAACTCAACATTTGACCCTGCCTCTCTAATTCCATCTTGTACCATTCTTTCCTTCAATCACTATGCTCCAGCCACACTGGTTTCTTTCTATATTTTGATCCCATTAAGCTTGTTCCTGCTTTAGGACCTTTACACTACCTCGTCCCTCAACCTGGAATAATCTCTCTCCAAAATCTTCAAATGGCTGGCTCTTCCTTGCACTTTAGGTCAGAGCTTACATGTCACCTCTTCAAAGAAGACTTCTCTGACCCTCGATTCTAAAGTAGCAAACCATTTACTGTCTATCACATGACCCTATTTTAATTTCCTGCACAGCACTTACCACGCTCTGATGTTTTTCTTATTTATTGTTTCTTTGTCCCCTCCCATGACAATGTAAGCTCCATAGGAGCAGGGATGTTGTTTGTCTTTACCACTGTATCCCTTTGTCTAGACCAGTGCCTAGCACATAGTAAGAGCCGAATAAATATTTACTGAATAAAAGT
Source organism: Stenella coeruleoalba (assembly GCF_951394435.1). Lineage (NCBI taxonomy): Eukaryota > Metazoa > Chordata > Mammalia > Artiodactyla > Delphinidae > Stenella > Stenella coeruleoalba. The sequence goes on from NC_137169.1 coordinate 106,937,299, forward strand.
ATAAACATGGCATATAAACTCTTCTAGGGAGTTGCTTTTCCATACCACTCCAGCCATGCCTCTGCCCCCACCCTTCATACACCATAAGTCTTGTTATAACTGAAATCACTGAGAAAGATGAAAAGAAAAGAGAGACATAAGTGGAGACGGAAAGATGCTAATATAATATAAAATAACAAAGCAAATCATAGGGAAACAAATAATATGTATAGAGATCATTTTATTCCCAAATCATATTCCTTTCCACCTTCATTACAGCCTGCTCCTTAGTCCAAGCTAACATCATTTCTTGGCCATATTAGGACATCTTCTCCTCTTTAGCATTACTGCAATCCATTTTCCGCACTACAGCAAGAGGGATCGTCTTTAAATGCAATTTGAATCATGTCACACCCCTACTTAGAACCCATTGTACTTAGGATAAAATTTAAACAAAACTAAATGAAAAAAATCCTACCATTACCTAGAAGTCCTTGCATGAATGATCTGGCCCATGTCTACCTGTCCAGTTTGAACTTATGCCCTTACTCAATACCGTCCACCACATTGGCTTTCTTTCTACTGCTCTAATTCCATGAAGTTTTTCTTGGTTCAAGGCCTTAGAATGAGCTATTTTCTGTTTGGAATGGTCTTCTCTGCTACTGTTTGCTTTGTATAACTTCTACTCAGACATCAGGTCTGAAATAAAATTTAATTTTCTCTAAGAGTTCTTCTCTGACCTTTCAATCTAAATTAGCTCCCCCTGTTATGTATCTCATAACACCCTGTACTTCCCACAAATATTTGGTTTGGTGATTATTTGTTTTAATATCTGACTCCCCTACTAGACTAGAAGCTTCATGAGAGCAGGAACCATATAGCTCTTTGGCTCTTTGCTTTATTCCCTGGCTCATAGTAAGCAGCTACTAAGTATTTTTAGAATGAATGAATGAACGAGTAAGCAGTGAGGGGCATAAACCTGTGGTATAGACAAAAGCGGAATTAAAGCAATGTAATGAATATCTAGTCTTGTCCAATCTTAGTCATTCATCATGAAAGAGCATCTGTCTTCCACCTGCCCCCATTCATTATTCTCTGATGGTTTAAGATCTAAATGAAGGTTAGAAGCCAAGTGATTAGGATGTGTATATTATGGGAAGGCCCTAAAAGATCATTCTCTCATGAAAGGCAAGCTATGCAGTATGGAGAATATGATAGGTCTTGTAGGATAAAAGGATATCAAACCTGAATGAACGCTGGGCCCACTTCTCCTGATCCACACGGGGAGCAAGTCCAGACTTTCCAGCCCACAGGACATTGTCACAGGCGAAGTACAAGGCTCTATTGAGGTGACTAACAGTGATGCAGAATCTCAGGACAACATCTGATAGGTGCACAGCTCGTTTGGCTGACTCAAGGGCATCTGCTGAGTTACCGAGGCGTAGAACTTGTGGGGATTAGCAAAGAAAAGGAAGGATTTGAAAGTAGAGAGGCAAACAGAGAGCAAGACACAGAAAAAGAGAGAAAGCAAGAGAGTGAAAGTCGAGCAAGTAATAGAAACAATAATGAACAATTTTTTTAAAAAAGAGTAGAAATGGTTCAATTTTTTTTACGTCCAATTTTTATTAATTTGTGTCCCAGTTTAGTTTTCTCAAATTTGCCTCATTCTTTCCAATCCTTCATTACTCTTACACCTGCTCTCTCACCTCAATCGGGAGGCTTGCAGAGGATACGGGTAGAGGCAAATGAGGGAGAATTGGCAGAGAAGGTCAAAAACAAGAAGGAGGGACTAAGGAAGAATAGCTGGGGATGGAGGAAGTGTTGAGGTAATAAAAGGAAAGGCACAATTACTTACGCTTTCTCCCTAGGCTCAGATGACCCTCCAGTTGTCGAATCTGTTTCTGTAACTCAGAACTGGCCCCGTGTTTCTGCAGTGCATGGCCAAGAAGGGAGCAAGCATACTGGGCGGCCCTGGAGGAGAGAGAGGTAAGGTAAGGTGGAGACCTCCCTCCTCTCCCCCTCAAAAATGTACTTCAAAAGGCAAGTACGGACTCCCCCTTCCCCTGTTTGAGACCATTCCCTTTCCTCCTCTTCATGGCCATATCTCACTGTTTCTCCTCCAGGCCAGGGGAAGAGACAGGCGTAAGAATAAAAAGGAGCCTAGAAGGGGTTGGGAAGCACTACTTCGAATTGAGGAAATAAGAGATCTGATAATGTAAGGCCTGAAGAGGACAATGAAGGCGGCAGGGGGTCCATCACAAGCACATCAGTGTGAGCATGTATGTGATATGTGAGGGAGTGGGGGAGAGTTGGAGGACAGGTTATTCTTCAAAATAGGTGAACTAAGAGATTTTCCAGGCCCTTGAGATGAATCGAGACTAGAAGGCAAGGCGGAGGCAGAGGAGCTAGCGGGTGACAGTAGGGTGAGGGGACACGGGAACTTCGAAGTGCCTCCTCCGCTCTGGGAAGAGTCCAGGTCGCTATCTGCCACGGGGCGAACGCTCCTCATTCCACCATCGCCCAGTGAGGAAAGTGCTGGTCTTATGTGAACACGCAACCCTGAGCGGCCTCCCCGCCGGCCCACTCGTGCCTCAGTTTCCCCATCTTTCCCGCGAGCAGAAACGAACCATGGCCTCACGGCCGGCTCAAATCAGCCCCTCTCGGTCCGTCCGGGCCCCCGTAGCCCGATCTGACCCTTTATGACCCCCGTAGTGTGAACTGACCTCGCCTCAAGAAGGTCTTCCTCTGCCCGCCCTCCCCCCATTCCTATTCGGGCCGCACCTACACAGCCGCTCCCGGGCCTGGCTCTGAGCGCTGAAGCGGACCCAGGCGTCCATGACAGCGGCAGCCCCGGCTCCACAGCTTCGCTCCCGCCCCACTTCCCGCCCCTAGTCACGCCTCCTGGACGACCCAACGGTGCCGCGCGAGGGACAAACATCATCAGAAAATAAAGGGAGTGGAGCCGGCCCCTGAAGCGGAACTTCAGAACGAGAAGCCCTTGTCTCTGGGCCTATACCTGCGTGTTTTTTGTGCGTGTCTCCGTCGCCTTGTCCTCTAATCAGATGATCTCTGTTTCCTAAGCACACCTCCAGAGGCACATTCTTCTTTAAATATTCTGGACCAAGGGCGGGGCTTGCAGGAGTCCGGGCGTAGCGAGACTGCGCCGCAGTGCTCCCGCCAGGGCCGCTAGGATAGGGTTGCCCCCAACCCTGGGGTGTTTCCAGCAGAACACCCACAACACACACACACTCACTCGCACGCTCCGACCGAATCCAGGGCTCTAGGGGCTAAAGAAGTCTATGGAAGTAGAAGCCAGCACCAGATCCCTGTTCCCTGCAGGACCCTGACAGTTGGACAGGTGACCTCCAGAATACAGACGGAGAGTCTCCAGAGACAGAGGCTTTAGTGGACGAAATTCGCAAAATACCCAACTCATATCCTTAAAAGGAGAGAGAAGAAACAGTGGACTCAGCTAACCTCTTCAAACCCACACTTCATCCCCCTACCCCTTTCCCTTCCAGGTCACCATGTCGGCAGGCAACGGCACCCCTTGGGGGTCAGCAGCGGGATCAGGAGTAGAGGTGGAGGGCGCAGAGCTGCTCACCTTCTCAGCTGCCGCCAAGGTCCGAGTGGGAGTGAGTGTTGCGCTGTTTGTTTCTTCGGCTGGAGGAGCCTGGCCGTGCTGTTGTCAGTGACACGGCCGCAACCCAGCCAGCTCCGCCCCTCTCCGGTAAGACGACTCTTTGCCCATTTAGCAGCTGCCGACTTACTGGTCATTTTTGTGGTTATGACCATAGATATAGTTATGCCACCAGGAATATCACTGTTCAATGGCTGGCCGGGGACATCGCATGTCGGACACTCATGTTCCTGAACTAATGGCCATGTATGCCGCAGCTTTCCTGCCTGTGGTCATTGGGCTCGACCGCCAGGCAGCCGTACTCCACCCGCTTGAACCCCGCTCAACTGGAAGGAAACTTCTGGGAGCAGCCTGGGTACTCGTTTTCCCGCTTGCCTGGGAGGTGAGTGACTTGTCGGAACTCAGGGCTAGACTGGACAAGAATTTGGGTACACAACAGAAGCCTTCGGATTCAAGGGGTGTGCTTGGCCGTGGTCACCGTTAATCCTCAGCGTGGGGCCTCTGCTATCTCTCTTGCAAGTTAAGATCATTGCATGTTAATTTGTACTTCTGTTAAGAGCCTTTGTTTTTACTACACTTGGCTTCCACCTCTTTGCCTCCTCCGAGTTCCACCTTCTTCAGATTATTGCAGAAAAACCCTAGGGCATGGTGGAAACATATACGGGAAGACATTAAGAAGACAGTGAAATCAGGGGCTTTGGGTAAAACTTTGTGGTACATTCATTCATCAATTCAGAAACTATTGTGCATCCCCCAGGTGCGTTCAAATGCTCTATCAAGGATAGAGCAACAAAGTCCTGCCTTCAAGAAATTTATAGACTAGTGCAGAGTCAAATTAGTACGCAATTACAATACAGCGTGCAGTTAAGCATTATGCTAAAGGTAAGCATAAGGAGCTAAAGAACTGTCCAAGACCCACTCTTGGACAGTCAGGGAAAGATTCCTGACTTCCCAGAGATGTTACAATTTGATTCTTGAAAGATAGGTGTTAAGACAAATTACAGCAGGAGGAATGCTGGAGAAGGTGGTGGGTGGATGATCTCAAAGAAGCTGCAGCTAAAGTTGAGGACTAGAAAATGATGAGTAATGAGCCTGGAGGGGAAGGAAGAACCAGATCACAAATATTAAGCTTGCACTTTATCCTGAGGGCAGTGGAGAGACACTAAAGTAAAAGGTGGAGAATGACATAATCAGATTTGTATTTTTTACTCTAGCTTTATTGTGGGTGTCAAAACTGGAACAAAAGGGAGCATCTGAACTTGAGTACCAAGTAATCAAATCTCAATATTGAAAATGAACTAGAAATCTAGAAAAAAAAAGCTAAATATGAAGCAATTTCTTCAAAAAAACCAAAACCACTACCACCATCTGAAAGCAGCATCTCTGAGTCTAGGGTTAGGATTGTCAGGGAGAGGGCTAAAATTTCAGTCTCTGGAATAATGCATTACAGAGTCAGATTTAAGATTTGATCCTTAAATCCTCACATATTAGAAATATAACTAACAACAGTTAGTCTGACTGCAGTTCTAAGACAAACAAAAAATATTGCTTCCAACAATATGTTGCAAACAGGACCTCTGCTACCCAAAGTTTTAAAAAGCAGCATGTTTCCTCAGTGCAAAAGGAATTAGTTGGGTTTATATGAAGCAAATTTTAGATGTGGACTGGGAATTAGAATTAGGATTGCTTTTGTTGTTCGTTTGTATTACTTTGCTCTGTTTTTCCTGAGTCTAGGCTCTACCACTAACTAGCTGGATGACTTTGGATAAATCACTTGAAACATATAGGCCACAAGATTATGGAATAGGAGATGCATTTCATCCTTTCTTAGAGCCTGACAATCCAACGACAACAATGCAATGTCTATTTGCTTCAATAGCAAACTGACGGTAACGTGATTCAGGTGCAAAAGGTGTTATTTTGGGCTCTAAATTAGCGACCTCTTGTATAAATTCTGCATTGCCCATATGTTGCATTTAAAATATTAGTGTCAATAAAAAATTGTTAGTATGGTAAAGGGAATATTGGTGTAGTTAGAAATTATTTTTGTAGACTCAAGTTTTCAAGTATCAGAGGTAAAGACTTCCACAGTAGGTAAATTGCACATAAAATAGGGAAAGGAGAGTCAGAGGTAGGGCTATGGACCAAAACATAAGTCCAGGAGACTTGCCTATTTTTTAAATTAATTTGGTGTGCCAGGTCTTAGTAGCGGCAGGCGGGCCCCTTAGTTGTGGCATTCGAACTCTTAATTGTGGCATGCATGTGGGATCTAGTTGCCTGACCAGGGATCGAACCCTGCCCCCTGCACTGGGAGCGTGGAGTCTTCTACGACACCAGGGAAGTCCTGCCTATTTTTAAACCTCTTCTCACAACCTGTCAAGTATTTCTAGGCATGGTGCAAAATCGCGCCCCCACCCCCCAAGAAAACGGCCAGAAACATATGGACTCAAGATAGGGGAAGAGGAAAGACCACTTCCCAACTAGCTCAGAATAGCCTGATCATAACTCCAAGCAGTTCATAAAATTGTATGTCTGTGGCTCATACTATTCACCTTTCCTGAAAGTCCCTCATGCCTGCTATCACTTTCCAAATGCCTTCCTTGTATCTAGAAATTTGATACCTACTAAGCTTGCCTTTTATCAAACTAGTAGTGACTCAATCTACCTTACCTGAAACTCAGGTACTAACCCTGAAGCTCTCAACTGAAAAATACTCATTACTGATTCAAACCAAAAACCCAGCAGTTTACCAAAAAGGAGAAGGGGCAGCCAACAACATTTGGAAAATGTTACATTTTATTATTTAACGTTGTTTCACCATTATAGTTGTACACATGACTATTACTACAGGTCACTTTACACAGTGACTGCAAAATGGCCTGAAATTTTAGCAGCACCCATTTTACACAAGATTTCTTTTCTCCACCGAATCACAGACACATCAGGAATAAGTTCAGCTTAAAATGTTGGTGAGGAAAAAAAAAAAATGTTGGTGAGGTGGTAGAGATATCCTTTGATAAAATGCAATGTTAGAACAGTACTTGAGAAGACAGGGTTCTTTAAGTCCCAGATTTAACAAACATAGCCTAAGAGGAAGACAGGGATTTTCAAGATACATTCCTAACCTTTTAAATATGGCACCATACTCAGCACTGCAGGAAATTAAGAACAAATTGGAATTATGCACTGTATTAGCTCCCGTTTTCTCAACAATCTCATTAAAAAAAAAAAAAAAAAAAAAAAAAAAAAAAAGGGCTTCCCTGGTGGCGCAGTGCTTGAGAGTCCACCTGCCGATGCAGGGGACACAGGTTCGTGCCCCGGTCCGGGAGGATCCCACATGCCGCAGAGCGGCTGGGCCCGTGAGCCATGGCCGCTGGGCCTGTGCGTCCGGAGCCTGTGCTCCGCAACGGGAGAGGCCACAGCAGTGAGAGGCCCGCGTACCGGAAAAAAAAAAAAAAAAAGAATTGGGAAGAGATACTGTTGAACTGGTGGGTAGGTTGGCATGAGAGGGGAAAGGGAGACCAGTTCTAATAGTCCTTGACTCCACTCCAGCTGTTCCTGTTCCACACCGTCCGCTGAGCTGGTCCAGTCCCCTTCACTCAGTGTCACCAAAAGCAGCTTCAAGGCTTGATGGCAAGAGACCACCTCTTCACCTTCTGCTGCCTCTTCCTGCTGCCACTGACTGCCATGACCGTCTGCTATAGCCGCACTGTCCTCAGTGTGTCCAGTCCCCAGACAAGGAAGGGGAACCATGGTGAGACCCCAACCCCCAGGCCCTAACCCATACCCTAAAACTATTGCCTCTAGCCTCATAAATTTGATAGCTATCTATCAAACCAAAAGTGAGTTGCTAACCATATCTCTAGCAGCTGATGCTGCACATAACTTTATTGAATGCCTTCAATTCTAACCAGCCACTAGCCATCATTCTATGAAGTGGAGTTAGCTGGGCAAGAATTAAGAAGGGTGATCAGTATTCCTTTGCTCTTGGACACCAACAAGACTTCAAATAGACTTTGTAGCTTCATGTAACACAACAGCACCTCAATCGAAACCTTTTTTGCAGCACGTCTGTCATAATCTCTGGTGGGAGGGGAGCGTATAGTCCCAGGTTGGGAAGGGGAAGAGGGCTTGTACCATTCTCTTCCTTATAAGGGGAGAGCTCCATCTCACTATTTCTGCCCATCCATCAACTCAGAAGCTGAGTGGTTCTGAATTTGAGTGTATTTTCTAAGTTCCCAGCCCCTGCCGGTGAATTTGCCCTCTGCCGCTCCTTAGACAATCGCCCCCATGTTCATCTTCAGGGTCTGCGACTGGCCCTGCTTGTCTTGCAGACCTTCGTCCTCTGCTAGACATCTTATAACCTGCTGGGTCTTTGGTACTGGTTCTATCCCACCATGCTAACTGAAATGCCTCCCAGCCTCAGCCACATCCTTTTCCTCTTTGGCCTCCTCAGTGCTCCTCTGGATCCTCTCCTCTATGGGGCCTTCACCCTTGGCTGCCGAAGAGGGCACCAAGAACTTAGTATAGACTCCTCCAGGGAAGGAGGTTCTGGGAGAACGCCCCAACAGGAGATTCAGACCCTTAGACAGATGAAAGTACAAACAAAGGTGGCAGCAAGAAAGGCAGGAGAAACAAAAGAGACATTCCTATGACATCCATTTGCTCAGGAGAGCATATTTAAGAACAGAATAATTATTCTCTAGTATCATGAGAACATCTCACTTGTACCCCTGGCTCCCTTAGCTTCCAAAAGAAAGAAAGAAATAATGAGCAGTGTTTCTACTTTGACCCTAGGTGAGACTTGAGACTATATTTAATGTAGAAACTCACACAGAATTCAGTCCCTGGAAGAAGTATCTTCACAGTGACCCAGAGTGTCTTACTGTAAATAGTGCTTCAGAGCTTGCAATGTTAGAACAGGAAAGTAATTTTAGAAAACAAAAATTGGACATTTATTCATAACTCAAAAGAAACACTAAGCAGGTAGGGTAAGAGATTAAGTATAGATGCAGTGAGTTACACCCCAGCCCTATTTCTCCAAGGCTGCATAGTCAAACGGAATCTCTGGAGAGGACACCTGGACAACAGAGGATGGGTCAGCGACGCCTCCGGTCTGGACTCCTGCTGCGTCTGCGGCCACCTCTAGGGAGAAGGAAAAGGGGCAGGGTCCATCAGAGGGACATAATGCCATGTCCTTATTCTGTTTTGCTCATATTTCCTCCACTAAGATAGTGTTTCCCCTCTCCACTTTACCTCCTCTTGCCCTTGGGTGGACCCCGAACAAAACACCAGTCTACGCTGATCGGCTGTCCCATCAAATCCTGGCCATTGAGTCCTTCCATAGCAGCTTGGGCCTCCTTGTATGTTTCATACTCAACTAGAGTATACCCCTGGAACAAGTGAAAAGACAGATTATCAAAACTCTCCTATTCCACCAAGCTTTTTTCTACTCAAACAGAAAAATCCATAAACTCTAAACAACAAATGTACATTACATATCCCTACTATATATACAACTTGTCTGTCTGTTTCTGCCTGTCTCTTTGCTATGTCTAACAAAATCAATTCCCAAAGTCATTTTATTTCAACTTTACTCTTGGCCAACCACAGCAAACATGGGAGAACTACCAATGCCGTCTAAGGTTTATGGGTGAAGAGAAGCAATGGAGTATCACTCAGAATACCTTTAGATATCCTGTACGTCTGTCCAGGTTGAGGTGGATGTTTTTTATTTCTCCATACTCTGCAAATTTATCATGGATGTCTTCTTCCGTGGCTTCCTCATGGACTCCAGTAACAAAGAGAATCCATCCTTCAACAGCTGTTCGGGAAAGGAGGGAGGTTGTTTGAGCACATGAAAGAAAAACTTCAAGCAAGATCACAGAAGTAGAGTGTGCAGACTCCACAGAGATTGGTTAAGCTACCTCTGACCCCATTCCTACTGGGTTTTATTTCATTGGCCCCTAATTCTCTACAGACAGACAGGTTCCATTTACTTACAGCGCTGTGGTCCGGGTTCATCGCCATCCTGCTCCACGCTGTCATAATCCTCACGCATCCGCGCTCGAGACCCCTCTTCTATTAGAAAGACACAGGAGATCACCGGAAATCCCCCTCCTCCCACTGTTCACCATGTGTCTTTATGGGGACTCCAAAGCTCGTCGCTCTCGCCATTCTAGACCCCATTCCACCCACAAACACTCACCGGAGCCAAAGCCACGGCCCTTCCGTTTCTTCGCTTTTTCTTTCAGTTTGTGGATGCTCTCTGCAGCCCCAGAAGTGAAAGAATAAGTGAGAAAGATAACAGTTATTTACAACAATAGTCTCCTTCCAAGACATTATCAGAAACCTGACCCCACCACCTCCAGGTTCAGTCCCTTCCCGGCCCGCCCCCATTCCTCCCATCGGGGGCGGAGTCTCCAACCAACCGAAACCCACCTCCCCGGCTCCCATCCTCCCTGCTGGGGGGAAAGATTATATTTTCCTAATACGTCCTTCTCTCGCACCTTCCCCGCTTCCCGCAGCCGCCTCCACTGTCCTCACCGTCCCCATCCTCATCCATGGCGAAATCCTCGCCCCCGGCCTCATGAAGATCCAGTACGTCCGCCATCTTGCCTAAGCTCTAACTCTCGTCCGTGGCGCTCAAGCACTTGGCTCCTCGGGAAACTGTCGCGGATGGGAAAGGTCTCCAGTCAAGTTGACCAATTAAAAACTAACTCTAAGTCCTGCCCTCGGCGCGGTAATAATACGCATGGAGGCGGGCCTACTTGGGGAAGATGCCGGAAGTGCTCCTGTAGCCATCTTGAGCGGGTCGCGAGCAGAAGGGGGCAACCCCGTGTGGGACACGCTGGGGGTGTGGGCGGAGTTAGTGACTTACTCTTACCTAGAGCAGACGAGAAACAGTACTGACAGTGGAGCCCAGACTAATTTTATTAGAGGGTTGCTTTTCGTCTCTTTTCATTGCATACCAGGAAATGGAAGTTGAAGAAAGTTTTTTCTCTAAAAACTTGCAGGCCTATACTGTTCCCGAGGAGCAGTCAGATCTGTGATGGAAGCATTAAAAAAAAAAATTGTTCGGTCAGCAATGCTGCCTCAAAAAGCTGCTTCTGGAACGTACTGCAGCATGGCCTTTCTCTCTCAGAAAATCAGCAGACCTGGGTGTCCGTGTTGATTGATGAGACAGATATCAACTTCTCTTTTTTTAAAAAATAATCTCTCTGGTAATTCCCTGGTGGTCCAGTGGTTAGGACTCCCGCTTTCACTGCAGGCGGGGTTCAATCCCTGGTCAGGGAACTAAGATCCTGCAAGCTGCCTGGCGCGGCCAAAAAAATAAAACTAAAAATCTCTCAAACTCTGCCTACCACCTCTGGGAATTAAAATATCATGGATTTAAACAAAATAGGGGCTTTAGCTTCTTTGAGGATAGTACAGATATTTCACGTTTAAAAACCCAGGAGTTGAGGCAAGGAAAATATTGCCCCCACATTCTGGAATCCGACGTAGGCCTTACACAAACAATAGTGGACTGCATATTCACTCATTTATTAATTTTTAAATCAAACAGTTATGAATGCCTATATGTGTGTCTAATATCAGAAGAGGTGCTAGCAAGACAAGGGGAAATACTTGCATTATCAACAATCACTTTATAATAACATTATGAAAGTGATCGTTGCCATCACAACGCACTAAGGCAATAAAAAGAAAGTTTCTAATAGGATGGGAAGTAAGAGTGCATTTAAGGGAGGGCTTCCATTTAAACTTGGCCTTTAAGTCTGGGTACTTTTCCAGGCAAAGGAGTTGTATTGAGACTAAGATACACTAATCCATTCTCTGCAATATGTAGTGTGATCTTTTAAAAAATCAGTTGGTCACATCTCTACTAAAAACCCTTACTTGACTTATTTTTGCACTTAGAATAAAGTTCAGACTCACACAGCCTGCTCTGCCTATGTCTCCAAACTCTTCCACCACCATTCTTCCCTTTCACCCATTAAGCTCTTCCTATACTTTCCCTCAACTATGTTCTACTCTTTCCCATCTCTGGACTTTTTGTAACTCTCTGTCCCTGATGTTCTTGCTCCAGCTTTTCACATGGCTAGTTCAACCCCGTCCTGTAGGTCTCCCTGAGATACTACTGTCACCCAGAGGGGTCTTCTCTACTCTATCTTTCATTCTTATTTCCTTCACAGAACTTAAATCCAAATCTTTAATTACCTTGTTTACTTTCTAACTTGTTTATCGTCTGTTTTTCCCCTTAGAATGTAATCCTTATGGCAGAGATTCTTATGTACAACTATATCCTCAAAGTTTAGACCAGTGCCTGGTTCATAGTAGACACTTGGTAAATATTATTGCATGAATATCAGAATGGCAAGAAATTCCGTATGCCTGATGCTGTGTAATCAGGAAATAAAGCTGGAAATACAGTTTAGGGCCAAACTGTATGTCATGCTAAGGATTTGGAACTTATCCTATAGGCAAGAAATTTTTCTAATTCAATATTTTAGTATTCATAATTTTTAACATTTGCAAATAGCCCCCATACTATTTTCAATTTGTGTTTTTTCCTTAAATAGACTGGCGTTTTAAACAAATTTACACTAAATTTAAATATCACTGCCATAAATGGAAAACATGTTTTTCTATTACAAATTCAGCTAAAAGCATAACTAGTAAAAATGAAAAATGTTTGGCCATGTACCACCTAAAATCTTCTCAGATAATACCAAGGGTTCACATATAAAATTTGGGAAGTGCCGCTAAAGGTACAGATAGCTAAGTGATGGTTTAAGCAAGGGAGTGGTACAGTCATAAGTATTTTAGAAAGAAATCTGATAGTAGTGTGGAGGATGTTAAGAACGAAGTTAGAGACTAATTAGGAAGCTACTGCAGTGGTCCAGCCCCGAGATGATAAAGGACTGAACTAAGACAGTAGATATGGACAAAACAGATTGGGAAGTTTGTACCGAAAGTAAACTCAACAGTGAGTGACTGATAAGGTGATAATAGGGAGGCATTGAGGATGGATCTGAGGTTCTAGCTTAGGTAGCTGGGCAGATAATAATTTCTATAGCAGATCTGGGGAGTCAGAGGAGCACGTATGGAGAAATGGTTTATTTTAGATATGTAAGTTCAAAGAGCTTGTGTCATTCAGGTGGTAATGTCCAATATGTGGAAATATAGATGTAAAAGCTCAACAGTTTGGGGGGCTTCCCTGGTGGCGCAGTGGTTGAGAGTCCACCTGCCAACGCAGGCGACACGGGTTCGTGCCCCGGTCCGGGAAGATCCCACGTGCTGCGGAGCGGCTGGGCCTGTGAGCCATGGCCGCTGAGCCTGCGCGTCCGGAGCCTGTGCTCCGCAACGGGAGAGGCCACGACAGTGAGAGGCCCGCGTACCGCAAATGAAAAATAACAGTTTGGGGTGAGAGGAATAGTTTTGAGCATTGTATGATAGTGGGTGCGACTGCCAGCGGAATGGGTAGAGCTTCAGGAGAAAGGGCCAAGAACAAAACTCAGGCTCCTCAAATGTCTGGAGAAGCAGAGGCAGATGCCTTCCCCCAGCAGTACAACCTTATTTCTACCACCAAAAAAATACTAAGAAAAGTTCTTTTTTCATATATATGTAAAAGAAAGGGTCATTTTAGAGCTCCTCTGATACATAGGTCTCAAGAAAGAATCAATCTGGCTCACTAGACAAAAATCTATTTTTAATTGTATAAAATTATACATATAAAATACATAGAAAGTACTAAAAGGTAAGTAAAACTTTAACACCAAAAGTAGACAGATCAGGGAACAATTTTTCTCAAGTTCTTTGGGATCTTACTGGTTGGTATTTGAGAAAAATAATCCAGGAGGTGCAAAGACAAGTTCTTCCCATAACTCAACACCCCTTAACACTTCCCAGAGAAAAGAGCAAAGGAGAAATGAGTGTTTATGATATCTGGATTATAAATATCAATAAAAATTGAATAGACACACCTATTGTTTAATGTAGGAGCCTCTGCTCCAACCCTACATGTGCTTCATGGAATACAGAGATGGAGCTTGGAGAATTCAAGGAAATCCCTTTCAAGCACTAATGCAATTGTTGCTAGATTCCTTGCTTCTGATCCCATATGTACTGGTCACTAAGATGATTTCAAAAGCAAGAAAGCTGACTTTCACCTTTCCCCTATCTGATCCAAAAGAGCAAACTGTAGCCTGTTTCCTAACGCATTTCTAAAAGCAAAGTGTATAATTGTTAAATGGAAAATGTAATTGCAGGAACATTAATTTCCCAAACTCAGTTTAGGAAGTGCACTGAGCTATAATATAGTATAAAGGTGATTACAGAAACAAGGAGAAAATATATCTTAGAGAGACCTACAAAAAATTCTCCCAAAGGGAAATGCTTTAGCTGTACTCCAGATCATTTCTCTCCTATTTTACCCAGGTGGGGGAAGAGAATAGTATTAAAAACACAGGTAGCTGATCATTGATTCTCTTTCCCCTCCTGCAGTCTCTCATGGTTCCAATTAGGAAGTGCCATAATGCCAAAGTCTCATCTAATTTTTCTGATCAACTCATGCTCTAATAATCAATGTGGAGGAAGAGGAAAGAAAAGAGGGAAAACAAATGTGAATCTAAGGTATATACATCTAAGGTCGTAAACAGCAGCCACTTCGTGGGAGTAGGAGGAACATAGCCCTCACCAAATTGGACAGATAATGCTTCCAAAGAGAAAAACGATGGGAGGAGAAAAAGGAGGGAAATATGCTTTATCTTCTACCAATCTTTGCAGGCAGGAAGATCTATAGCCAGGGCTTAACTAAGCTAGGTGAGCAGGGGAGGAGGAGTAAAAAAAGAATACTGAAAGGTAAGCAACTTCAGCCCTGACCCCTTCAGTAGAGTATACTGGAAATCTGGACAATGGTATGGTATGGTATGCATGCCCCAGAAGCAACGTAGGTGATAAACCCCTACAGCTTGTGTTTATACTCCCTCTCTTGTTTCTGGGCAGTTTCTCAGCAATTATTTTAAAAATAAGAAACCAGATCTCCACTTCCTTCCAAATAATAAAGTAAGGAAGCCTCCAAAATGAAGTACCATTTGCAGGCAGAGGAGGAGTAAGGTAGTGGTGTGGAGGCGGGGGGTGTAGGTTAGGAAATATCTAGTTACTGGAGGAACAACTTGGTACCAAGTAGCCCCAGCTCAAGAGAAACCAAAGCCGAAGTCTTCATTTTCATGTCCTGTTGGGTCCAAGAGAAAGCAGGAATGAGGGTGAGGGTGAGGCACACAGTCCTTATTCAAGCTCCCTGTTATTTTAAAAGAAGGAGACATGAACAATTAGTCAATCACTCTGTGCTATTGAAATGCCTACACAGAGTTACTGGAGTGTAAGAGCTAACACAGCTCCAAAGACAGCCTGCTCTTCTTGTAAAGTGGTGTGGAGATGTTTTAAAAGCAACTACATCCAAAAACTACAAGTAAGAAGAGGGATCTCTCAGCAAATAGGAATCCAGGTGTAGAATTTATACATATATATATATATATATATATATATATATGTATGTATGTATTTTAAAGTATAAAACTGAGAAAGTATGTACAGAAATCACACTAAGTCTTAGAAAGGACATATAAAAAACGGGCCTGGAGAGGATGGGGAGTATGTGGGTAGATGCCTAGCAACTGGAAGAATGCATGTTGCCCAACTGCCCAGCAGCCAGCATGAGAATATCTTTCTTCTCCTTGTGGAAGCGCAGCTCCTTGCCTGCCAGCCGGGCTTCATCCAGCTCCCTCTCAGTAGAGGCCAGCTCTCTAGACAGCGCTCCTGGCACACTCTGCTCCCGGCTCACCCAGTCCAATGCCATTTGGTGGCGAATATCATCGTCTAGGGCCCGGTGTGAATAATGAGCCAACACTTCCTGGAGGGGGAGAGGAATGTCAAAGTCACGGACAAAGTAAAGGTTCATACCACATTGACCCAACTGGGACTAGGAACTCTCAGCCTTTGAGTCGTAACTGAAGTCAGCACTGGAGTCCTTTGAGGAGATTCTTATGGGGAATTTCCTGGTGGGAGAAGCAAGGCAGGTAAAAGAATCACAGTTAAGATTTTAAAAGGAAAGATTATGGGAATGAAGTCTTTAAGTAAGGCTTTCAAGATTCACAACCTGGTAGGCTTGCTTATTCTAACACAACATCCACCTCCAAATAGTCCTTCTGGGACTTCCCTGGTGGCACAGTGGTTAAGACTGTGTGCTCTCAATGCAGGGGGCCCGGGTTCGATCCCTGGTCAGGGAACTAGATCCCAAGTGCATGCTGCAACTAAGAGTTCGCATGCCACAACTAGGAGTTCACATGCCACAACTAAGGAGCCCATGTGCCGCAACTAAGACCCGGTGCAACCAAAATAAATAAATAAATATTAAAAAAAAAATAGTCCTTCTGCCAGACTCCCCTCACCCATAGGAGCTCTTACCTGCCGAGAGCACTGTCTTTCTCTCATGGCCTTAAGGCTGCCATTCCAGTGCAGCAGTTGAAAAACTGTCATTAGCTCCTGGAGGAAGAAAATATGAAGTGCCAGGACAGTGGCATATATATCGGGGGGTTGCATCAGAATTAAATGGGGAAACTTTCACAAAATGTAGTTGTGGCAGCATCTCTTATACCAACTCTGATACGTCTTTGGGGGAAGGAAGATATTTATATTTTGAAAAATATCCTAATAACCTTTTCTGCCTTCCTTTCCAATTGAGTGTTAGTAGGAGGTGCGCGCACGTGTGTATGTGTGTGTGTGTGTGTATACAGGCTGACCCACGTTATTAGAGCCAGGGAAGTAGATAGAATAGTATAGTACCTGGAACTCCAACATTGACTTGCCCTTGTTGGATTCCAACATGAATCGGAAGGCACCAATCCCTGTATTTGGGTTGTCAGCTTCTTCCCTGTTGCCCTGGTAACAGAGAAAAGGAAAAGACAAATAGATTTTCAATCAGGATTATCACCTCAAAGAGCACTGTCCAAGAGGGATATAATGTAAGCCACATGTTTAATGTAGTTGCCACATTACAGTAAAAAATATACAATAAATATTAATTTTAATAGCATATTTTATTTAACCTAATAAACTCAAAATATTGTTTCAACTATAATCATTATAAAAATTATTAATGAAACATCTTTTTCTTGTACTAAGTTTTCAAAATCTGGTATCTCTTTCATCTTACAGCACATCTCAATTCATACTAGCCACATCTCAAATGCTCAATAGCTATATGTGGCTAGTGGCTATTCTGCTGGTCAGCACAGTCCTAGAGGCCTCCAAAGTCACCACACATTTTAACTTAGGTGACAGAGAAAAGTCAACCTGGTTTTCCCTATTTTACAAAAGGGGGAACACTGAAACATAGAGAAGAGTCCTGATTTAGCTAAAATAACAGAGTGAGTTCAGCATACAGGATTGGACTAGCCTAGAGGACAACTGACAAATGCATTTTTTTTTGCAGTACGTGGGCCTCTCACTGTTGTGGCCTCTCCCATTGCAGAGCATAGGCTCAGTGAGCCCGCTCCGTGGCATGTGGGATCTTCCCCGACCGGCGCACGAACCCATGTCCCCTGCATCAGCAGGCAGACTCTCAACCACTGCGCCACCAGGGAAGCCCTGACAAATGCATTTTAAAGGGCAACAATAAAAGTCATAAGCACGGCAAATTCTGGGTAGCAGTTTGGCCTCCTGGACATTTGCTTCATGTGTCTTCTACTGGCGACATGACCCCGCAGGGGTAGAACTAAGATACATTGTCCTACCTGCAAGCCTAGTGTGTACAAAAAAACAATACAGTATAGAAGTTAAGAGCGTGGACTAGAGCTCCTACTAGTCTTGCGGCCTTGGTGAAGTTATTTAACCTCTCTGTTCCTCAGCTACCTTAACTGTAAAATGAGAACAATCATAGATCTACCTTACAGGATTGTTTTAAGAATTAAAGAGTTTTTAAATTTAAACTTAAAAAGAGATAAATGCAGTCTAACAATTCCAATCATACAATTTGGGTGCATTATTGTACTGGACCTGGTGTCCAGTTACACAATCCAAATCCATTCAGGTACTGGCTCTGGTTTGTGCTATTTGGTGGTGGTTTCATGTTACTGGAGATAATTCCAGATCCTAGGTCTTGCAGGGACTCCCAAAATAAGGGCATCTCCTGGTTTACTAGTGACCCTTTTGTCAACCTGATCTAGAAGAATAAGGCCAGGAGACTACTGGGAACACAGGGATCCAACTTTCTCCTCCTGCTTCCTGAGAGGTTTCCTGCTCTTTCTAGCCAGTTCCACACACACCCCCACCTCCCAAGATAAGAACTTTATTCTGCTCTCTTTGAGCAAGGGGACTGGATAGGGGTCAGGAGCCAATCAAGTTATATCCAAATTCAGTTTATTGTGGGATGCTTTATCATGAGGTTGTACTGTACATGTATCACACCTAAAATAATGCCAGGCACTTAGTAAGTATACCATAAGTGCTAGTTTATTATTATTATTTGCTTTCACTGTGCTAGAATTAACAAGAAGTCAGAACTACTCAAAATCAACCCACTTTGTTTTGTGGCTCATGAGAAACAATCATGCCACATGTAGTTAATCTTTGTGGTGAAGCAAAGATCACAAAATTTGTATTTAGAAGTGAAAATCTAGAGGCAGGAAGGAAAATGGTGGTAATTTTCACCATTAGGATTTAGGGCTTTAAAGCAAGCAATAGTTTTCATTTTTATCTTTAATAGTACAATGCGATACCTTATTCAGTACCTCCAAACTTTTCCATGATACGGCCCAAAGAAAATAATGACCCTATCTGTACAGCCAACTGGGATATACAGAGAAGACTGCTGGCAGAGCAGCTGCCAGCAGAGGCTGTGGGGCAGAGGAGTCCATCTGCCCTAGGCCTTGTTCAATTCCCCTGAGAGTTGAGGGGATCAATATCATGGCACATCTGTAACCTATTTGGAGTACACCAGTGTGGAATGACCCACCATTGGCAAGTTCCACCACATATGACACTTCTACACCTAACAAGGTGATATATGAGCTCCATTTATTCAATAAACATTTAATCACAGAATACTTGATTAATGGTAGGAACATTAGAATATAATTGGAAAGGAATTAGAGTTAATTTTAATTTAACCTACTTATTTTACAAATGAGGAAACTCAGACCCACAGAGGCTAGGTGATTTGTCAAAAGACATAATATAGTATCAGATTCAGGACTTTGAAGGACAAAAGCTAAAAGCAAAGAATGTGGACATCACTCTTTGCCCATGGCTAAGACCAAATGAAAATTGTTATTTTGGAGTATGGGAATTCCATTGGGATATTAATGAGAAATCCATTAAGTTCTCAATTTGGGGGGTTAATCAAAAAAGAATACTGGCATGAGAAGAATAATAGTTTACATTTCTTAAACACTTTGTAGCAGACACTGCTGGTGACCTATCCAATATCTATTTCCTTCTTCCTTACTAAAGAACCTTAATCTTATTCTAGTGCCTATACATCTCCCAATTGCCTCAGAGAAGAGTGATTTTATCCTAACTCCAGTGGGTAAATCCTAATCCCTTTTGCCTGTGACTGGTTTTAAGGTGGGAATTCTGGGCATTGGGTGGTAGAGGGGAGTTCTGCTGGAGAGCTTCTGGGAAAAGATTCCTTACTACTAAAGAGACACGAGAAAAGATGGTCTCTTTCTGTCTCTGAGTTTAGTTTTGTCTGTATTTAACAACTGGAACTCTGTAGCTGTCTTGTACCCTGAGGGGAGTCAGCCCAAGGGCAAAGCCAATATCTAGAGGATGGCTGAGTTGAGAGATGGAAAGAATTTGGGCCAGTAGATGATGACATTCTCTTTTTTTCCCCAGGTTAAATGTCTGCTTTATTCAGATCCAGTGACCAGAGGCCCAGGCAGCCAATTTTGCGGGAGATTTTGCACCTGAGTGTCTCCCTGCCAGACCCTCCCAAGAGTGTGCTCCTACAGATGGGACATCAGAACTCGTCCTTTATGTCACAATGGGACTGGTCTTCAGGCTTGAAGTCCAGGTTGGGGCTGCCATCCTAGATGATGACATTCTTGATCCATCGAATTATCTAGCCCTGAAATCTGCCCTACTTCTAGACTTCTTATCATGTTAGATAATACATTTCCTTCCTTTATTTATTAAGTCAACTTGAAGTGAGATTTTCTATTACTTGCATCTAAAGGCACCTAAACAGATAACATGTACTAAGTGCTGGAACATATTCTCTTTTATCCAATAATCCTATGTGATAGGTATAATTGTTATCCTATTCTACAGATGAGGAAACCAAGACAGATTAAATATCTTGTTCAAAGTCACATAACAAGTAGAACCATAATTTCAAAACGATGAATTCAGAGCCCATGCTCATAACCACTGCTTTCTATAATCCAATCTAATGTTTCATTTTATAATACACTAGGTGACTTAAGAGTGAAAAATGTGCTTTCTTAATTTTAACTGATTTGATTAATATAAAAATGTTTTTATTCCTTGCAGATACTGCTGACTGGGGCAAAAAGTAATAGGAGAAAAACAGACGGGTCCTAGGCTACAGAGGGATTATGATTCAGAGTGTTCAATACTAAACTACAAAACAGATAACTGAAGGAGTTAGTATATGTAATTACATCATAAATGCAAAGAAAACATAAACAGAAAATTGATCTGACTTTATCTCCCTATCAATGATCTTGTGCAGAGGGAGGAAGAAGGCAGTGCTAATTTCTAAGATGTACCTCTAAGCTAGAAAAGTCTGTAAGTTGACTTGGGTTCTAGTCTTGGCTCTACCATTTACAAGCTATATTATTTTAGGCAAAACTTCACTTCTGTGTTTTTAGTTTCCTCATCTGTAAAATAGGGGTAATAATAGTACTCATACCTCATAGGATTGTTGTGAAGATCAAATGAGATAAAATACATATAAATCCCCTCAAAGAGTCCCTGGCACAAAATAAATACTCAGTTAGGATTAGCTATGGTTATCATCATTATCATTATCATTTAAAGAACAGATGTTCTTTTTAAAGGGAGTAAATAAATTACACTCCCCATTCCTAGACAGGTAAAAAGACAAGACCTTGTATTATAAAGTGTTCTTCAGTAATATGATGAAGTAATGGAGGCAGGAAACAAAGTGACAATAAAAACAATCATAAAAAAAAGAACAGTGAAGGAAGAAGGGACTAAGGTCTTAAACCAAAATTGGGAAAAGTGAAATTCAAGCTCAATTTTTATTTTGTAATACCTCTAAACTTCCATAAATCTTGAAGTGAAGGTTTCTAGATACCAAAGAGACAAAATAACAAAAACAAAAACACACATAGAATTAGAGACTGAGACATGTGGAGCATATAATACAAAAGACTGACAGAAAATAAACAGAACAGAAATGCAGACAGGAAAGAAAACCAAGAATTCATGCTCTGTTTCCCGGGAATATACAAGATTTCCCAATCAGCCAATTCTCCCATCCCCCACTCTCCTCCCTTCCAACTCCAAGTAACTTACATTGAAAGATGCCAGGGCCTCAGAGACACTCTTCTCAATGAACTCATCAGTGATTCTTCGGGAAGGATGTTCATTAAACACAGAGTTCATTAGTGCAATCTTTGCAGCACTCCGCCGGGCTTCAGCTTTTGTGGGGCAAAACTAGGCAGGGAGACAGAGAAAATATGTGCGCATGTGTATCTGAGAGAGGAAGGAAAAGTGGGAGAGAAACACTTGGGATAGAAGACACTTGGATACTCTTTGGCGAAATCAGTTTGTTCAACACACCCTCCAAAGTTTTTATTGTAAAATGGTTGGGGCATTTGGAAACATAAATTTGATTCAACATCCTGAAGTCATTAAGGAACTGGAGACAGCTGTAGCTCATACCAAATTGAATGCAGGATGAAGAAGACTGCTGAGGTCAGCATATAATCACTGGATATGAAAAATACCCCTGTTTAAACTGTCAAGAGAATTAATTACCCAAAAGCCAGATTCTGGCCAGTCTATTAGAAATCTGTATCTTGTTCTCTTATTCTGCAGACAGGCAAGAATTTTTTCATCCCTCTAGATAACCTAAGATTAGAACAAAGCTATGTCTAAGCTGCTTCTGCAGAGGAGCCCTCTAGTCTCTATCAGAAGCACCCATTTGGGATTCTTGGACTTTTCTTTTAGCTATGTGCAGGCAGTTTCCCCAATAACGTAGTGGGCTACGGAGCTATCCCTGAACAGAGACTAAGGTCTGAGGAAGGATTTTATAGTCTTCCCCCACCCGCTCCCAGTAGAAGCAAAGAGAAGAGAGGTGGCTAGGGAAAGGAAAGCTGACCCGAGGAAAACAAGAAAAAATTTTAAATTAATTCATGGTTTTACATTGTTTCCAACATATGTAGTATCATAGAACAAGCCTGATTTTCAAAAGTCTTAAATCACTCAACTTCAGATCCCTAGCCACCTTTATAATTCATCTTCACTGGCTGCCTCAAAGGCCTCTGTGCCCTCTGTCACTTGTGATTAGGATGAGAGAAAAGGAAGAAAGTGATGTTATAGTTTTAAAAAGTAGACCAGGTTATGTTTGCTACTTAACCATCCTTAATATCAGTAATTCCCAGTTTCCTTTAGCTGACAGGTCTCTCTGAAACAACATATGGAGTTTTGTGCATTAATCCTGTCTTCTTGCTTATTCAGTTTCTCTGTTTCCACTTCTCTCACTATTTATTAGCCTGCTACTCTTTCTACTATATAGTGCTCTTTCTGAAAAGTCATCTATGAAGAAAACCACCAGGAGAAATTTCACCTGCCAAAGTGGATATAAAAGATATAAGCTAAAAGGGGCCAAGATAGATAATTCTACTCTTTCAGGAAATAACAGAAATCAAATTACTCTGATGGTCCAGTTTGGGGCATCCCCATAAAATTATTAAATCTTTAATCAACAGTATGGTGAGGTGGGAAAAGGAAGGAAAGGTCTTATTTTCTAGTAGCAAAAGATAAACATTAGTCATCTTGGGCATATGTTTATTTCTCCGAAATGGCTGGGGTTATGAGAGAAAAATTTAGTCACCTGATTTGAAATGAAGCTTCCTTAGGTCTGTTTCCGTTTGAGGCAGGAACTGAGCTACAATGGCACTCATTCATGCAACAGATTTATTAAGTGTCTGTTCTCTGCTGGGCACTGAGTTTGATGGTAGAGATTTAAAACTGAACAAGAAAGAAGACAGACACTACCTCTGCCTCCGTGGAGCATAGTCCACTAGGAGAGAGAAACAGTCAATTATGATATGTTTTGATAAATGATATGATAGGGGAAGTTCAAGGCACTATGGAAGCACAGAGCAGAGGGTATAACTTTTTCTAAGGGTTATACAAACCATACAGAAAACAGAACAAAAGTGTCTAGTCTCTTCTCTAAATTCCTACTCAGGCTCTAAGTTGACATTTCAGGAGGCTACCTTCCTATCTGCAATGTGAAAAATCCATCTTTGATGATAATATTCACACTAGTCAAATTTCTCGTTACCCTGTAATAGCATCAGCGCTTTTCATCATCATATACTACAGGACTTTCATATAACTGTAGAATGTTAGTACCAGAAATACTGGTTAGAAATAATCTAATCTATCTCCTTCATATTATAGATGGGGAAACTGAGGCCCAGATTAATTACTCGACTTGCCCTGTTAGCAGTCAGGGGAACAAGAATTTGGATCTCCTAATGCTTAGATGAGTACTATTTCCACCATATATAGTCCCTCTCCTTTGATCTCTTAGAGTCCTCAAACATTGCTTTCCTTAGTGATAGTGATAAGAAAAAGTACCGGGGGCAATGAGTATTATTCTACGTCCTGAAAAAGAGATAGCAGGAAGTTGGAAAGCCAGATTAGAACGTGAGTTAGATGCTAGTAGTCTGCTTTTCTTTCAGCCTTCAAAAACCCAAACCCACTTTGAATTTGAGTATGGTTAAAAGAAAAGCATGCTACTGAGGTTTTTTCTGCTCAAATGAGCCTCAGATGCTTATCAGAATGATTTGCCCAGAATTGGTCCAAGTCCTCAAATATGTGACTTTGGATAGAGATTTAATGGCCAAAGTGATAGAGAAAGACATTAGTAGCACCTAAGCGTTTATCTTTGCTACTGCTGCCTCAGAACTCTTACCTGGAAACTCCCAAAGCAACTTCCCCCAGGCAGGGTGACATAGCAGACATAGGGAGGGCTGTTGGAGGGAACCATCTCATAAACCACGAGAGCCCCATTCTTCAAGTCAGCCCCACGGGACTGTTTCATCTGCCAGAATTCCTGAAGTGCCTCCACCACATTCACTGCAAAAAGAGAAGTAGTTAAGTTCAGCAGTAAGAACGCTTCCAAGCAGTGCTCTGCCTCAATACAGTATCTGTAACCTGTACTTACATTAAGAATCTAGCCCCCTTAGCTCCCTACCTATTATCATTTAAAAGCATTTTAATTAATAAGCCTATGCTGTGATTAAGTCCATTTGCATAGGAAGACCAGAGTATGCCTGCCCTCCTCCACTACTTCCCTAGTTCACATTTGATTAGTCCTAGACACCAAAGGAGAATAGCATAAATATTGGAGGCCAGAGTTTCCAAGGTCAGCATACCATTATCTCTGACTGATGAAGTAGATTATTCCACAATTGGTCAGCTGGCCTAGAAGAGTAATAACCACCATGATCATAAGTGCTAACATTTACTGAACACTTACTGTATGTCACATTTTCTCCAAGTGCTTTACCTATTTAATCACAACAATCTTATGAGGCAGGTACTTTTATTTTCCCCATTTTACAGATGAGGGAAATGAGACATAGGGAGGTTAAATAACTTGCCCAAGGATATAACAGCTAGAAAGCAGAAGAGCAAGAACTCAAACCCAGGCAGTCTTGGTTCCAGAGTCAATGTTCCAGAGTCAATTATATAATACTGTCACTCAAGGAAATATGGCCCTATTAGCCATTTTCAAGGCTGTGCTTCTGGTGAGCAAACCCATGAATAGATTTCCTTTTCCATTCTGGAATACTATGTGTATACTATATATATATGAGAGAGAGAGACAGAGAGACAGAGAGAGAGAGAGAAAGGGAGAGAAGAGAGAGAGAAAGAAAGAAAGAAAGAAAGAAAGAAAGAAAGAAAGAAAGAAAGAAAGAAAGAAAGAAAGAAAGAAAGAAAGGAAGGAAGGAAGGAAGGAAGGAAGGAAGGAAGGAAGGAAAAGAAAGAAAGAAAGAAAGAAAGGAAGGAAGGAAGGAAGGAAGGAAGGAAGGAAGGAAGGAAGGAAGAAAGGAAGGAAGGAAGAAAGAAAGAAAAAGAAAGAGAGAAAAAAAGAAAGAAAGAAAGGAAGGAAGGAAGGAGGGAAGGGAGGAAGGGAATGAATTCTGAGGCTTTCCCTAGGCATAAATGATCTTTGGAAGGACTGTATATTGGGAAACACTCCTCCACAGGTCTCCTGCACTACTTTCCATCTTGCTAGGTATGCCAAGATTTCAAGGCCCTGACTGCTCCTTACTTGGGCCCTTTCTCAGGATTTAATTTGCAGCAAGAAACCTTGAGGGATGAAGTAATATCTCCCTCTGGGACAAAGAACAAGCTTGCTTACTGTTTGCTATAAAATGGCAGGTTCCCCAAGCTCAGTGTTCCTCTCCTGTAATGCAACCCATGGCCTGTAAGCATCCACCTGAGCCCTTCACATCAGACTTGGGAGACAAGGGAAACCAATGCAAGCAAACAGGATGCTCATGCTACTTGCTGTTCTATGAGTAATAAAGTCCTTTGTCTCTGACCCAGAAGTCTCTTGACTTCTGCCAGCATCCATGAAACAGTAACCGGCTATGTTATTAGTTGTATATAGGGTAAAATCAAACTCCAGACTTGACACTGTATTCCAGAAATTCCAGAACAGTTCCCTTCATCCCTCAGTACTTGGATTCAATTATTCCACAAATATGTATTGAGTACCTACTCTGTGCTAGACTGTGTGCTGGGTGCTAGGCTGTTACAATAGTGAGCAAAACCATACACATACACCATAAAATTTTTACAAATGAAAAATTGCAACAGTGATAAATGCTATAAAGGAGTGGTAAATGTAGGAGCATCTGACTAATTAAGAAGGTCAAAGAAAGCTACCCTGACAAGGTAATATTTAAGCTCAGATATAAGTATGAATTCCCTAGGCAAAAAGGTGAGAGAATAGTGCTCTGAGCAGAAGGAATAGCATGTACGATGGCTCTGCAGCAGCAGGAAATATGGTGAATAAAGGGACTAGTGTGGCCAGAAAAGAGAGAGTGAGGGGTAGTATAAATGCAAGGTGAGGTTGCACACACACACACACACAAAAAAGCAGGGACCAGATCAGGTCAGACCTGGTGGGTCATGTTAGAATATTGGCTTTATCCTAGGAGCAATGGAAATCTCTTGAAGAGTTTTAAATGGAAGGAGGGATAAAATCAGTTTGTTTTTGGAAAGGATCTTTTTTTTTTAATTTTATTTATTTATTTATGGCTGTGTTGGGTCCTCGTTCCTGTGCGAGGGCTTTCTCCAGTTGCAGCAAGCAGGGGCCACTCTACACGCGCGGGTCTCTCACTATGGCAGCCTCTCTTGTTACGGAGCACAGGCTCCAGACGCGCAGGCTCAGTAATTGTGGCTCACGGGCCTAGTTGCTCCGTGGCATGGGGGATCTTCCCAGACCAGGGCTCAAACCCGTGTCCCCTGCATTGGCAGGCAGATTCTCAACCACTGCGCCACCAGGGAAGGCCTAGAAAGGATCTCTTTTGACTCTAAGGTTCCAAACATTTCAAATGGCTTTAACTAAAGCCTCGTAATAAAAATTCATCACACACATTCTCCAATATCTTCCAACATGACCACTCTCTACTCTTAGTTACAACAAGGACTCGTTAATTCTATCATATTACATTAGTTAAGATCTGACAAGGAGAAGACACCAAGATGGGACAGACAGGCAAGAGATTTACTGGGGAGGAAGCAGGAGAAGGGAGAGCCTTCAGACCATGTTCTAGGTCTGACACCTGTGGAAGGAGAAAGGGAAGGCAGGAAGTTTGGATATGTGAGTCTCAGACTGCAGCACCGTTCCAAGAAAGGCTTGGCCAGGCCAGTAGGAAGTCCTCAAGCCAAAGGAATCCCACATCTCACTAGGATGTGCCTGAGTTTGTACCCCTGCTGTGCTCAGTCATTGACTGGGAGCAGCCTGCAGGATGTGTGGCCTCAGTGCAAATGTGGTGATGAACTCAGAGGGAACAGCAGTTTAAGGCTGTCAGTCAATTATGCTCCCAGCAGCTGGAGATATTAAACACGTTTTCATGGCTGCCACACACACATTAAACAAAAATTTGAGCACTTAATAGGTGCATAGCTCTATTCTAGGCATTAGAGATGCAAAGATGAATAACATACATTCCCTGCCAGGAAGGTGTTCAAAAGCTAGTGGCCAATAATAACTTATCTTACCTGCTCTGCAACTGAAGCCAGCACTCCATGTACCAGCCAGGGTTTGAAAAGCAGCATAAGCTCTTTACTAATACTCTACATTTAACTGACTTTTTAAAATATTCATTCTTCCATTAAAAGACAGCATGAAAAGAAAACTCTCTTTTTCCCACCCTTGGTTTTAGCAGAGGCTCTTCAGAGGTCACTGCTGCCCAGAAAGCTTAGCCACTCTTGTTCTTTTCATTGAGCTCTTTTCAGGCCCAGTTCCCTCTTTGAGACAATTTAGCACAATGTGCTGGGTGACAGCTCTCCTGACATGCAAACAACAGGGAGAATATTGAAATAAAGAGGAAGGGGAGGAGACTGCTATAATGGGGAAGGTCCTATTAAAAAGCGTATGTCCATTCCATGCCCAGTTAAATCCCTTTTGGCACAGAGTACAGGACTATTTTTTAATGATTACTCAAAGCCAAATGAAACAGGGAGTCTTATTTCAGAAATGTGAGCATGAAATGAGAAACTGGGCAAAGTGATCAGGAAAAAAGCAATGAATTGTGATCTACGTTTGAAAATGCTCATAAGACTCATTCACTTCTAGAGCTGAAAGGGACTTTAGAGATTATCTAGTCCAAGTCAGGCTAAGAAATGACTTGGTTGAGGTCACATAGCTGTGGCAGAAGTGGGGCATGAAAGTAGAAATTCTGATGCCCATGTTTTTTCCAATTTGGGAATCTTAACCCAGGGCCCAAGGTCCAGTCCATGGCTGAACTTCGTGGGGGTTCACAAGTCCCCTAACACTCTAAGTAAAATTAAGCATGTGTGTGTGTCTGTGTGTGTGTGTGCGTATGAGTATTTGTGTGTGTGGGGGTGTAGGGAGGGTGCTCATAGTTTTGATCAGATTTTCAGTGAGGAATCATGGATATAATGGTTTACGTAAGGATGGTTAAAGGGACAGTGAGGTAGGAGGGTAGCAATTACTGAGACATACATATCTGACAGCTACAATTAATTTTTGGAAGTCACTGATGGATGCTGGGCTGAAAGGGACACGAAAGACCAAGATAGTGAGGAATATTTAAGTGCTTGTACCATAATGTTGAACAACAACAAGAAAGATAATACTTTTGTTTTTTCCTTAGGAGATAAAATATTAGATGAATGTCTAAGAGGCAAGACAGACAGATTGTATACCCACCAGAGTAAAAACATTAAAACAACACATGGGGACTTCCCTCGTGGTCTAGTGGTTAAGACTCCATGCTCCCAAGGCAGGGGGCCTGGGTTTGATCCCTGGTCAGGGAAGTAGATCCTGCATGCTGCAACTAAAAGCCTGCATGCTGCAATGAAGATCCCACTTGCTGCAACTAAGACCCAGCACAGCTAAATAAATAAACATTTTTTTAAAAATTAAAAAAAACACCACATGAAACTATAATAAAAATTTTATAAAAATAAATACAATCTTGTAGTGGGGCAGCATGGATAAATAGATAATAAACAGATAATGGAATTGAGAGGTGAGTGAGAAGGTTCTCTCTGATCATACAGGATGATGAGAATAGTCTGGCCTGGCTTAATTCACATTATTATGAAGATAGGGAAGCTGGTTAACAATACTTCATCTGACATTTCCTGTTTCAATTTGTAGAAGGTATCCCTGAATAGCCCACAGTGCATAGTCTCTGGAAGGGATGGAAGGGAAGGATTGAAAAGTGATGTGACTTTGGGAGAGGACTATGGTAAGCTGAATAATGCCCCCTGCCAAGATGTCCATGTCCTAATCCTTGGAACCTGTAAATGTTACCTTATGTGGCAATGATTTTGCAGACGTGATTAAGTTAGGGATCTGAGATGGGGAAATTATCATGGATTTTTGGTGGGCCCTAAATGTAATCACAGGTGTCCTTAGGGAAGGAGACTTGATGAAACACAGAAGAGGAGAAGGCAGCATGAACATGGAGGCAGAAATTGGAATGATGCAGTCACAAGCCAAGGAATGCTGGCAGCCCCCAGAAGCTGGAAGAAGCAAGGAAGCAGATTCTCCCCTAGAGCCTCTGGAGGGAGCACAGACCTGCTGTGACACCTTGACTTTGGCCCGGTGATACTGATTTTGAACTTCTGGACTCCAGAACTGTGAGAGAATAAATTTCTGTTGTTTTAAGCCAACTTCGTGATAATTTGTTACAGCAGCCACAGGAAAGTAATACAGGGTCTAATCCAACATTCCAAAAATTAGAAACATTCAGATCAATCATTTTAACTACATACTCACAACAAAGAAGCTGTCTGTGATTCTGAGGGAAAGGAAAAACTGTAAACAGAAAATACCACACAAGATTCATTTGTTCAGTCTAGTGGAGTAGCTGGGCAGAATTTCCAATCATGTAACCATATTGTGATATAAAGGGACAGCAATAATTTTAAAATAGATAGGTTTGAAGAGGGCAACACAGAAGTTACAGAGCAAGGAAAGTGACTTGGTCATTCAGGCAATCGTGCCAGCTTAGAGACTACCAGCTGTCAGCCGTTAGAAGAAGGGGTCTATATGCCACGCGGAAAAAGGGGCAAAGGAAACGGTAATGCTAACAATACCTATCAAATGCACAGTTATCAAAGCATATCCACATGCGTAATAATAGCAGCCACTCATTGAGTACTATGTGCTGTGTGCTTTACATTCATTATCTCATTTAATCCATGCAGAACTATTAAGATAGGTATTATAATAGCTATTGCACAAATGGCGAACAAGCTAAGGAACAAGCCACAGTGGCAGAACCAGGATTTAGAACCAAGGTTTGTTTGCCTCCAAAACCAACCCTCTTTCTGTTGTACTATCCTGTTTTATTGCACCATTAATCCTCACAGAGGCTCTATAAAGTGGACTGTGAGCTCCATGAAGATAGGGACTGAGTACCTGTCTTGTTCACCACTGGTGATTAATAAATATTCGTTAAATGAATGAATGGAACAGATGAGGCCTAGAGAGATAAAGTAATTTATCCAAGATCACACAGCCATTATTTGACAGGCCCAGGTTCTCTGATTCCAAATCCCATAGACTGATTAAGATCCTGTAGCATACTGAGCTAGGTGTGTATCTTGGGCAGGGACTGCGGGGAGAGATATAGGACAAACAAGTGAAATGACAGAAGAATTTAAAAAAATAAATGCTGAGATCCTACATGAGTCAGGTCTAAAGACTGTGCCTGGCAAAGGTAAATTTAGAGCAGTCAGGAAGAAGATGATGAAAGATCTGAATTGAAGATGATGCAGTAAAGCATTGCTGGATTGAGGACTGGTCTAGGCAATGACTAAAGTAAATTATATTCAGGGGAATAGAGCCAGCCCCCAAATACCATGCCATCAGTCACAAAGGTATGTGGACATATGCCAATGGCAGCTTTACCTATTAATTGAAGCAGAATAAGTGATTCCATGTGGTGAAGGACTTCTGAGCCAAATCAGCAGAGATTCCGCTTGCCTGAAGCTAAGCTATCTGCCAAACTTTCCCAAAGTACTGGCTGGACACCCAGACTGGAAATGAGAAACTCAAGAATAATGAGAAGGACTGTGGTGGGAGGTAGGGAGGTTGGAGGGGAGAATTGCGGGAGAGTCTGAATCCTGACTGATTGCTCTTGGTCAGTACAATCCCCTTGTTCCCTCATCCTTTCTAAGGAAATGAAAAAGGTTTTACAGGATGCTCAGTTTAGACAAGAGCCTCTCCAGGTAACCCAGAGAAGAAAACTGTCACTCCTCTACAATTTTAATAAACACCTATAAGTTTCTAAGAAGGTGGCTTCAGATTTAGGGCGCCCACTCCTGGCTACTCCTATGCCCAGAGGCAAAGACCTTCCCTTGGTCCCGACTTAAAAGAGACCTGAAGCAACAGGACAATAGCTAATGGCAATTCCATTACATTGCTCTATTAAGTCTAGGAATTAAACTAGAAAAACAATTATATTCCCTCATGATGAATTTCAGGATCATGTGCATTTGCATTCCCAGCACCTAGCAGAGTGACTGCCCCCGTGGTAGGAGTTCAAAATGCTGAAGAACAAAGGGAAACTGATGGGAAATGTATCATTGCGCATATAAAGCAAAATGGATCTAAAAATCTGTTTTCATAGGCACCATTGGTTTTACACTGTTAGGATTTAACAATGAGAGAAAATGATGTGTTCTTCCCAAAGAAATATGAACCAATAAATTTGAGAGAATATTTGTCATTTTTTAAAGTACCCATTATGTGTCAGGTGCAATATCTCATTTAGTCCACATCATAATTCTTGAGGAAACTGAAGCTCAGCGAGGTTAAGTTGCTTCCACAGAGACACAGCTGGCAAGTGACAGAGATTTAATCTGGGATTTAATCCAGACTAGTCTTACTCCAAAGTCTGTGTGTGTGCTCTTTTCACTGCACTTTCTCAGGGAGGAAAAAAAAAAAAAAGTCATTACTATCTACAGAGAAAGCCCCACAACTTTTCTCTGTATTAATGTTAAACTAGAAAATTAAAGATAGTCACTTCCAGGTCAGGCAGGACCTAGCCAAGCAGAGAGAAGTGATGTCTCAGAAATTCCAGACCTGAATGCTGTATCCCACACCACTCACTATATATTTCTTGTTACACTATAAATCTGGAACTCAAACTCAGGAAATTCTGCACTGGTTAAACAAAAACAACAAAGAAAATTCTCACATCCCCCTTTTCAGAAACCCTGGAAATTAGACATCTTTAAGATGAAGATTTCTAATGGAAATAGGGTTTCTGCCTGGCTCATTTCCACTGAATTTAACATTGAGAGAGCCAAGGCCTGGGATTTATCCTCAGTTCCTGGGCAAGGGCCAGGAAAACAGAGCCAGCCAGACAGAGAGGCTGGAGTCGTGAGGCTCCATACTTAAAAAGACACCAAAGAGGTATTAAGTCACAGGAAGCTGGTGTGGGCTCAATGGTATGGGTCCAGATTTAAAGGCACAATTATAGCGAACTTGTGAAAGCACTGCCTAATTCCCCAGCAAATCTGAAGTTGCACTGGAAATCTCAGAGTGACATAAGTAAGAAAAGAATTTAAAAGTCAAGGTTAAGGAGATGGAGTAAATTAGCAGGGAGCCCAGGAATTGCTGAGATCACAGAAGAAAGATTGAGAGGATATGGATGAGAAATGTCTTGGATCTGAGATAAAGGATAGGATCCCACACAACGGGGACTAAAGGCAGAGAGATGTTAAGGCATTAAGCTACAGGAGGGATTCCATTTCTAAAGGAGAAAAGGTTGGATAGAAAAGAGGGTTATACCTGTAAAAAGGGGTCCCTGGAGAACATAGTAGTAACTCAATAAAGGGGAGGGGTGGGAGGCTTAAACGTGTGTATGAATGTGTGCGTCTGTGCGTGTGCGAGTCTGTGTGTGTGTGTGTGTGTGTGTGTGTGTGTGTGTGTGTGTAGCCCAGAAGGAAACTCCCCAAAAGGAAATGCATGTGAAGGCTCTGCGCCAGGAAAAGCGATCCAAAGGACTGTGGGAGCAAAGCTCCCTTACAGAGAGGGTGTCCCACAGGAGGCCAGACCCCGCAGACTCACCTCGGCCATAGCCCTGCGTGTGTTTGGCGAAGCTCCTCACCACGGCCTCCACGGCCTCCCGCAGCACTGCGGGGCTGCCGGCGGCGCCGGGGGGCAGCGGCAGCCCGGCGGCCCCAGACAGGAGCAGAGGCGGCGGGGGCGGTGCGGGGGGCGGCGGGGCCGGCGGGGGGCCCGCCTGGGGTGTGGCGGTGGCTGCAGCGGCCCCAGTCACTCCGGGCCGAAGCGCTCGCAGAGTGCCCCTCCCGCTGGTGCCCACTCCAGGCTGCAGCCGCTGCGCTCGCAACGTCTCCATCCCGGCCGCCAGTGGAGTAGCGGTCCAGAGCCTGCCAGCCTGGCGAGCTAACGGTCCCAGCCTCCCCCGCCAGCGAGCGCCCAGGGACTGAAGGAGGTGCCGGAGCCCAGCCGTCAGTCAAGCGGGGGCGGGGGTGAGCCAGGTCCTATGCCAATCACCAGAGAGGGGGCGGGAGCTGGCCGGCTGCCGCTCCGCCATAGGCAAATTACTGAGGAGGGCGGAGGTTCTGAGCAACCAATTACAAAGAGAAAAAGCGACATCCTCAGTACTGGAGAGGCTTAGCTTGGGCGCGTCTTTGGGAGTCCTGTGGGGAGTACTAGAAAGCAGGCCAGACCCCAGGGCCGAGGCTAGAGGCAAAAAAAAAAAAAAAGGCCTGGATGCATGGCTGGGGAGAACTGTAGACAGAGTGAGAGGATTCTTAGAGAGCCTTTGTCCGACCACTTCATTTTACAGATGTAGATGAGGAAACTGGCTCAGAGAAGTGACGTGACTTGTCCAAGATCACATGCAATTGGTGGTGGAGCTAAAGCAAGGAAAGATACTGGCATTTAATGAGCATATACTTACTGTTTGTCAGACACTATACAATGTACTTTAGTGCACTGTCATTAATAGTCACAATCACTAACTAGACTTTATTATTTTACGGATAAAGAAACTGACAGAGAGGCTAGATAAATTGTCCAAAATTAAATAGCCAGAAGATGGCAAAGGAGGGTTCAGACATAGATCTTCTGATCCCCAATATTTTAATCTTTTCGTTATACCACATCGTTGGGGCATTTTCTGATTTCACCTATTCTAGGTTGAGGGAGGGAGTAAGGAAGAGTAGAATGGGTTGCTCCCATACCTCTCATTAGAGCAAGGGAGAGTTAGATTATAGGAAGAAAACCAGCAAGCTGAAAGGTCCAGGGGGACAGATTAAGACAGGTACCTTCGTTCACAGGTACCTGTCAGGCTGGGTTCCTCCAATTACTCTTACATGCACACGCGCGCGCACACACACACACACACACACACGCACCCTGTTTGTCAGTTGACTATCATACCATTTTTACCTAGGCGAGATTATACGATTCCTCTCTCACTCTCTCTCTCCACCCTACAGTGGCTCAGAACTCAAGGATGCGGAAACAGAAAACAGAAGCAAGAAGTAGAAGAAAATGAAATGCACCTGGTGAGATAAAAGTTAGGCCCCCAAGGAAAAACTGTGAGTGGTCAAGACATAGGAAGCTTGAAAGAGGGACAGTTAATCTATTGGGATATATCTGCTGATGGTGGAGGGAGGGATTCTTTGTAGGAATCTTAAGTTAAAGAATTTGAGGATGGACATAGGGGAGACTGAGGGAAATGAAAACCTATCAGATGGCATAAAACCTTCAGGACATGGGACACTTGCCTTTTCTTCTACAACCACAGTTGGTCTCCTGGAAAGAAGGTGGCTGGAACCTCGAAGTATCCCCTAGATGGTTATAGCTATAGTTAGCATCACCCTCCCTCCCTATTCCTCATTCCCCACACCCTCCACCCCCAGCAGAAGTGACCAAACAGAGACTTCTGAACACATTTATTTGATATGTCGAGTGGAGAGAGGAGTGATTTAGGGTTACTCCCCACTTCTACCTGTGGGGGTGTTCATAAGCTCAGACAGACAGAACAGCAGCTTAGAGCCCATGACCCACCTCCTGGAAAAATGAGACAACCTGTTGTATTGGTTGGGGGAACAGGATGGGAAGAAAAAGCAGGAAGCTGAGAAGTAAAGCTGAGAGCAGGAAGGGCAGCAGCAGAACTGAGGCTGGGGATTGCTGCAGCAAATTCCCAAGGAGAGTGAAGAAGATATCCTGAAAAGTGGTTAGGGCTGGAAGCAGGGTGTGAACAAGGAGCCAAGCCTGGAGAGAGAAGCAAGACCTGCAGAATGGGGGTGGGATATTCACGAAGAGGGTAGAGTGTCCAAAATCATGAGTGGGCTGTGTTGCAGGGCATACATGGAAAGCAAGGGGTTACTATTGCAGGAGGTCAAAGAGATTGGATATTACTCATAAGTAGGGGCTCCCTAACGCTTCTGAACAAATGCAAGTGAGCTTGGGACCCTTTTGGGGCCCTAGCACAAATGGTCCGGTGTGTGAGTAATTCCCATATGCATGTGAAGTGGCCAGGGCATGAGTGCATGTGTCTATATGACCAATAAATAAGAGTACTTACCCTTCCCTGCAAGTGCAAGTACTGTGCTTGTAGACACATGTTTACCCATGTGTGCGTGCGCCGAGCCCATGAGCACATGCAAC
Source organism: Stenella coeruleoalba (assembly GCF_951394435.1). NCBI lineage: Eukaryota > Metazoa > Chordata > Mammalia > Artiodactyla > Delphinidae > Stenella > Stenella coeruleoalba. The sequence continues at coordinate 106,972,575 of NC_137169.1, forward strand.
AGACCCCTATGTCCGAGGTGTGTGTGTGAGCTGGTTCTTCCACCCTTCCCAAGGTCTTGATCCCCACCCTCCTTGGTTCCTCTCACTCCTCTCAGCGCCCAGGCTCCCCTGGCCCGCCTAGACTCTGGAAGCCCCCTAGCAGGCGGATCTGCTCAGTCTGCATGGAGTGGCGCCTCACCAACTTGCGCTTGGTCCTGGGAGAGCCTGGCGCCCCCGCCTGGGGAGGGGCGGGCAGCGAAGGCGCCCGACCTCCGGGTTGGGGACGAATGTCAGGGATGGGAGGGTGGGGGCTGACATTGAGCGGGGGCAGGAAACCAGGCCGTGTTTGCGCGATGTGGTCCAGAAGCAACGTCCCCGAGCCCCTCCGCTCCAGCAACCCTGGACTCCGCCTCCGCCCGCTCAACGGAGACACAGCCCCAGGCAGACTCTCCTGGGACTGGCGCGGGGAGGGAACAGAGCCGGCTGGAGGGAGGGTCAGCGGGGAGGCGCTGTATCTGCGGCGCTCCAGGGACGGGCGGCTGCACTCCGGCGAGTCGGGGCAAAGATTTCCGGGGATATCGAGCTCCACCGGCTCCATGCGGCTCAGTTTCTGCCTCAGCCCTGAAGGGGGGCCAGGCTCCTGAGCTTCTGGCGCTGTGTTTCGGCGCGAGAGAGGACCCCCACCCGTCACTTTCTCCGCCCACGGGGGCGGGTCCTCTGGGCCTTCAGTGCTATGACGTCTGGAAAGACGCGGTCGACCTGTCAGGGTCAGGCCGTTGAATTCGGTGGTCAGGCGCTCAATCCCCGGCCTCACTTCGGCAGGAGGGACCGGTTGAGGAGGGGCCACTAGGCCCCAAGGCTCGGAGTTGAGCCTTTTGAGTGGTTTTGGAGGATGACGGGGTGGTTTGGGGAGTGGCTCAGAAGGGGAGGGGTCATCGGGGGGCTTAGGAAGAGGGAATTCAAATACGTCCCGCTTCTCCTCTTCTTCCTGGGTGCGAGGGGATAACAATCCCTGTCCTCCTACTCCTGCAGTCTGCAGTTGGATTTCCGACGGCGACGTGCAGACCCCCGGGCTAAGAGGAGCGGGAGCGGGGTCCTCCACCCCCGGGGACGGTGGGGAATTGAGATACTGCCGGGTCTTCTTGGTGCCCGAGGGCGAGGTGTCGGTGGTGATGATGATGACCTCCGTGCCCTTGGCCTTACAGGCGTCCAGCAGCGTGGCAAGGGTCTCGCGATCCCCGCGGTCCAGGGCGTGGACAAGCGCCGAGGCGCCAGCGTGATCTCGGACTGAAGGGTCTGCGCCATGGGCAAGGAGCAGGGAGGCCACCGCTGCGCCCCCGCCGCCGGCGCAAGCGTGCATAAGCGCCGTGCGCCCTAGGCGATCTGCGATGTTGGGGTCCGCGCCTTGCTCCAGAAGGTAGCGTACCATGCGCGCCTTGTTCTGGGGGTCGTCGTAGCGGGCCCGACAGGCCGCCATTAGCGCAGTCTCCCCTTGGGCATCACCCTCATTCACGTAGGCGCCCCCCTCCAGAAGCAAACGGGCCAAGCGTAGCTTACCCTGACCCACGGCCCGAAGAAGAGCGTGGCCCTCGGTGTGCAGCATAGCTGCCGCTGGGGCGAAAGCACCGATGGAGCCGGGACTGGGACCTGCCGAGGATGGCTAGGGGAGTGGGGGTGGTGGCTGGCAGAGGCCCGAAGGCTCAGTGGCGAAGCCAATCCCTGCAAAAAAGAGAAAGATCTTATTTATTGATTCAGGCAGGGAAACTGAGGCACTGGTGGAAGGATCGGCGTGGGGCGGGGGAGATCTCCCCGGCACTGCACACAGTCCTTCTTCTAACTCCTGCCTTGAGCCGCCCCCATCCCCCCAGCGCATGCCTGAGGAGGTGGGAAGGGTGCACCCGCACTGAAGGACGAGCGCCAGTGCAAATGCGTACGTGCACGCGCAGGGATACCGCACCGCCACCCTCACCCCACGGCTTATCAGACCTTTCCAGCATCCCCCTTTTCTTATCCGTACTTGGAATCCCCCTTCCTAGGATGCTGAACGCCACCCCCCGACACACATGCACCCATACATTCACACACAGTCCCATTCCTAACCTCTTTTAGGTTGCCACAGCCCCACAAACTGAATGGGGGGAGGGAGGCAGCTTGCGTTTGGGACCTAAAACGGGTAGGGGGAGAATTGCGGGTTTCTTTTGCCCCTGCTACATTCTCCATCACTCCTTGCTCTTTCCCCTTCCCAGGCTGTGCACCCAAATAGATACCTGTAAGTCCGCAGAATCTCCTCCGGGCCAGGACTGAGGCCAGGGCCACGGGGCAGCTGGGGTGGCGGAGCCGGGTTCCTGGGGGCCCACATGGCGTGGGGGTGGGCACCCGGATTCCCTGGGTGTCAGTATCTGCGCCCGGGCACAGAATCCTGGTCCCTCCTCCCGGTGCGCCCCGGGCACAGCGCCGGCTCGGGAGGAGAGAAGCTGGGGGGGGGGGGGGGCGGAGCTCTGCCTCTCTATTTATAGCCTAGTCTCTGAGGGTGGGGGCGTCGGGCACCAAACCGTTACCCCACTCATGCACACATAAACCCTCAAAAGCTAGAGGCTCCAATCCTGACTTCCCTTGCTTAGCCGACCTCCCCTCAGTCACAACAAACCTAAGTGTTCCTTAGGAGACTCCTCCGCGACCCAGACTGGGACCATCCTAGTTCTTCGTTGAGCTTCAGCAGATCCCCATTCTCCGAGCTTGGTGTGTTGATGCGCGCCTGTGCGCCAGATCTGACCTGCCACACACAGCACATGGCACACTGTGCAGAGGGGTGGAGAGAGGCGATGGCGATCCACAGCCGGGGTCCTTACTGTGCAGAGCGAGGCAAGAGTTGTGGCTGCCTTCTCGTAGTTTAAATGTCAGGGGGAGCTGGAGTCACACAGCGATACATCTTCATTCCACCTCCCCCCAAACGGAACATGTACCACAAATAAACTTGGACCTCAGCTCCCTTGTACAGACCTCTTAGATAAGTATGAAGAGGTTGGCTATCTGGGATCATTTTTAGATACAGCAAGGGGCATTCCCAGTTGTCTCCTCTCCATATTCTTGGAGGGGTGGGAAGGAGAGAGATAGAAAAGGGGCAGAGAAGAGTGAACCTTGTAACACATCCTCTCTCATTGCATCTCTTTACTCTCAGTCTTGCTTAGAATCATTATTTTTCCATCTCACTTAAAGGTCTCTGTTTGAATCGCTCCTTAAAGTCTTCTTCTCCCTGTCTGTAGCAGTCGGTTTCTCTCACTGTCTGTCTCTGCCTCTCCTCACCATCTGCCCTGTCTCCATGGTTACCATAGCTTCCATCTGCATATTTTAGGAATGAGTTTGTGTCCAGCTGGAAGGCATCAGGGGGAGTGGGAGGGGGAGTGAGGAAAAAATCCTAAGGATTTGGAAAACTCACCTGAGGTAATTCAGAGGCTGGAGGCCCCCAGACACAAGATACAATGTTCCTGGAGAAGGGGGAGAGAGAAATATTTGCAGGGAAGCCACCCATTTTTACTAGCTGCCATTTATTGGAAACCAACCATGTGCCAAGTACTTTACATACATTATCTCCAATCCTCACAACAACACTATAAAGTAGGAATTATTTTCTTGTTATAGATGAAGAAACTGAGACTTAGTAAAGTGAAGTAAGTTCTCCAAAGCCTCACAGCTCTGTTTCTGTCCTATTCCAAAGACTTTGTGCTTGCCACTCCACCTACAGCCTTCCCAGTCCAGAGGCTTCACTCCCAGGGCCATTCTCCCTGACGTCTGGGTTATTGTTCTTAACTAACTCCTAGATTCTATCTCTACTCTGAACTCTTTCCCTCTGGTTTTTTTTTTTGCGAAGTGGGACTCCTCCTCCCGTGCCCCCTTTTACCAAGGGCTAGGAGGAACTGGAAGGCAGTGGGAAATGCAGGAAACACTGGATTCCTTCCCTGTCTCCTCAACTCTGGTTATCTGATTCCTAATCCTTCCTTTCCCAAACCCTCTTTCCATCTTCTCACAGACATGGCAGCAATCCACAGGAAAATATTTTTCTAGAAAAGAAATATTCATTGGTGGTGCTGGAGGGAGGCAGTGCAGGATTGAAGGGAAGGTTGGAGTAAAGAAGGAGAGGCCCAGTGTGAAGACAGAGTCACAAAAAGAACGACGCCTAAGAAGCAGGTTTCACAGAGGTTTATTTCTCTGTGTAAGCTCCCTCAACAGAGTCCCTCGGTGAGATGTGAGAGTCAGGTTCCCTCTGTGAACTGTCGCTAGCCAAGGGGATCCTCCATCTGAGATGAGGTGTGAAATGACTGACCCTTGGTTGATTCTGCAACTCCATCTCTCTCCTCACCCGGCTTCTCTAGCCTGAGTTCCGGCGAACTCTCTCCCTCCCTCCACTCCTCAGCTTCAAGTGGGCGGACCTCCCTCCTCGGCTTCTCCAAGATTGGCCGGGAGAACTCACCAATGGGGAGCTCTGGGAGGCGGACCTAGAACGCCAACAGCTTGAGGAAGACCAGCAAATTTCAAGTTGGCTGCGGCGTGTTTTCCGCGTGGGGGAGGGGCAGCAGGTAAGGCCCCGACTTGGTGGCTCTGACCTGGTTCCGTTCCACACCTTCCGAACTAGTTCACCAAGGCCAAGCTGCTAGATAGACAACGCTTTCCGGCAGCCTGTTGGATCAGCCCGCTTCTAGTTCCCTACCCTTTTCCTCTGGGCTCCCATTGCTCTGTTGATTTTATGCCAGAGAACCGTAGTTTTCTTTCGCGCAAAGGGGAGTTATATTAAAGGAGAAAGTGAAAGACTCACTCTGGTACCTCTGACTCTTTGCTATGGGGTCAGCTTCCCCTAAATCTATTACTGTTAAGAGCCTGACAAACTCCTGTTATCTATCAAGACTCTGATGAAATGTTACCTTTACCTGTAGCTTTCCTGGTTCACCTTTTTTTGCAGAATTAATTGTTCCCCAGTCTGAGGATAGCATTGTAGGCATACCTCTGTTGGAGCACTTAGTGCTCAATCCCTCTTTAATGTTTCTATTCTTTTTAGAATATAAGGTTTTGTAGGGCAGGTTCTAATATTTAATACACAGTGCCCAATAAAGGTTAATTGGATGGAATTAATTGGGGAGGAAGAATTTAAACTCCTGATGTAATTAGGGAAAAATTAATAAAAGATAAAACAAAATACAATACAGTATATAATTATGACCTCTTAAATTAGTGTTTCATAATATAATTGCTCCCACAGTCTAGAGAAGGGAGAAAGCCAAGAGGACTGGGATGGTGAGGGGAGGCTTTAGGAATCACAAAGTCTTAAGTTTGGAACAGACCTTAGAAATCATGTATTCATTCATTCATTCATTTTTAAGCAAATATTTATTGAGCATCTACTATATGCCAGACATAATGCTAGACAATGGGGATCATAGTGAATCCTCTACTTTAGATATGCATTCTTCCTTTGATAAACCATATTTAGTAAATGGTTATCCAGCTTCAGTTTAGACTTCTTAGTAAAAGAACTTCCTATCTCACTTTGTTCTTCAATCAGTATCTAACAAATAAAACAAATACGTGGCTCAACAAAATGCAATCCACATTTCCACTGTAAAAGAGGAAGAGCTGTCCTAGTGGTAACATTCTTAAAGATAAAGAAAATCATCCCTTTTGTTTTCTGATTATAGAAGTAATATACATTTATCCTAGAAAACTTGGAAATACATAAAGGTATAAAATATCTATTATTTCATGACCGTGATATAGTGTTATTATTTTAATATGTACCCTTTCAAGTTATTTTCTGCTTGTATACATATGTATACATCTGTGTGTTTGTGTATATATTACACACATAGGGCCATACAACAAATACAACTTTATATCATGCTTCCCCCACTTTACATTATATTGTGAACATTTTCTGCCTTTAAATATTATTTGAAATAATTATTATGTCTACATAATGGTCTAAGATGGATGTTTGATTTTTTTTTAACCATTCATTTTTTTGTTGGACCATTTAGGTTATTTCAGAATTTGTGCTACCATGGATAGCTCTTTGATAAACATGCTTTTACTTATATCTCTGACTATATATCTGATGATTTCTTTAGGATAAGTGTTTAAAGTGGGATTACTGGGTTGAGGATATAAACTTTTAAAAGGCTGTAGATTCAAGGGGTCAAATTGCTCCCCCAAAAGACTGTGTTTATAGTCCTTCCAGTAAGGTATGAGAGTGTCCATCTCAAAAAAACCCATGGCAGCCTGATTATTTTTTAAATCTTTGTCAATTTGATAGGTAAAGAATGGTTTTATTGGCTATTCTTTTCTTAATTGCCTGTTTGCACATTTATTCTATTCATGTTCTTTGCACATTTATTCTACTGGGGTGATTTTTTTTCGTTTGGATTTCCATGAGTTCTAATATGAGTGTTAACTCCTTGTCTTATTTATTACAATTATAGCAAACTGTAAACATTAGAGTGCTCCAGGCCTCAGTCCCTGGATCTCTTCTTTTCTCTCTTCACATCCACTCCTTTAGGAATCTCACCCAGTCTCATGGCTTGAAACATTTGTATACTGAGAACACCACTAGAATGTAAGCTCCATTTAAACTCCATGGGTGCAGGAGTTTTTTGTCCATTTTGCTCACTGATACATCCCTAGCACTTAGAACAGTGCCTGGCACTTAATAAGAACTCAGTAAGTATTCATTGAATGAATTTAGATGGTTTTTAAATTATTATTATTCCCATTTTACAGATAAGGAAATGGGTTTACAGTTATTAAATAAATTGCTGAAAGTTGTATAGCTAGAAAATGACTGAACTGGGATTCAAATCCATGTTCTTAACCACTACATGTACTGCCCTTCTTAAATTTGATGTAATTGTTTTTCTGTATGTTCTGTTGAAACCTGCTTCATAGTAACTTCTACCACATCACACAGTTATGCTTAATTGGGAATGAGTATAATGTACATGAGATGTTGTTGTTTGCAGGGGAAGGAGAGTACAGGGGTAAACACTAGGGAGGGTTGATGTTTATGGAGGAGCAGTCTGGGACCAGGTTATGGGAAACCTTAAACATCTTCAAGAATTTAGACTCAATCACAATCTTAAATAGAAGAGACTCATTGGAGATTCCTGAGCTGAGTGGGGTACAGATAGTTTACAGTTTCCCAACCAGTTTAGTGCCTTAATTAACTAAAGTTTTGTCTTCTTTTTACCCCACATCCTTGAGGGTCACTTGGTTAGTATGTGGAAATGGAGTTAGATTTGTCTAACCTGAAAGTTCATGGCCTTTTCTTAACTCCTCACTGCTTTGCAGTCAAAACAGCTCCTGTGTCCACTGCTAGAACTGTATCTATCAGGTGGAAAGACATCTAAGCTGTCTAGTTAGAGTGTCTTTTCCCTTGAAAGGGCTTGAAGACATGGTGGCAAATTCTTACTACTTCTCTAGTGTCCATAAGACATCCTCTCTCCTCTAATGTGTTCTTTAAGTCAGATCACAGTTTAATCTATTAACTAACAGCCATCTTTTCCTGACATTTTTCTTGGCACTTGGACTTGAAACTTTCCAAATTCCTCAGGCACACATTTTCCCACCTCTCCTTCCTGCTGCATATTATTAATCTCATCTACTATGCTGTTTTACTATATTTTTAATTTTTTAATGAATATTTTTTCTTATTACAAAAGCAGCCCCTATTCAGTACAGGAAAAAAAAACCCATAAAATACACATCATCAAAAAACCCCCAAAACCCATCACCTCCAATTAACCAATGTTGATTTTTGTTGTATATCCTTCAAGAACAACTTTTTAATTCATATATCTGGGTGGGTGTATGTGTTTGACAAAACAGATTACCTTGTACATATTTTAAAATCTTTTTTTCCCCCTAACTAATCTTTAGTGGAGTGCATTTTGTTGAGCCATGTATTTCTTGTTTTATTTGTTGAATATTGATTGAAGAACAAATATCCCAAAATGGAATGACCTGCAAAGTGAGAGAGGGAGTTCTCTTATTAAAAAGTTTAAATTGAAGGTGGATAACAATTTACTAAATATGGTTTATCAAAGGAGGGATGCAGGTCTAAAGTAGAGGATTCAATATGATCCCCATTGTCTAGCATTATGTCTGGCATATAGTAGATGCTCAATAAATATTTGTTGAAAGAATGAATGAATGAATACATGATATCTAAGGTCTGTTCCAAACTTGAGACCTTGTGATTCCTAAAGCCTCCCCTCACCATCCCAGTCCTCTTAGCTTTCCATGGGAGGAATTATATTATGCATCACTAATTTAAGAGATCATAATTCTATACTATATTGTCTCTTGTTGCTCCATAGCTAACATATTGTTAGTATGTTCCCTTAATATGATGTGATGAAAATGGCTCTTCATCTCTGTGATCTTCCTCCCTGAAACACACAACCCCAGTCTAATCAAGAGAAAAACATCAGAAAAATTCAAACAGAGGAACATCCTATAATACACCTAACCAGTACTCCTTAAAACTGTCAGGGTAATGAAAGACAAGGAATGTCTGAGAAACTGTGAATTTTGAATTGCTACTCAAGTTTCTTGCTTTTTTTTATTAAGAAAATTTATTTCTTAAAACAGTTTTAGATTTACAGAAAAACTGAGCAGATAGTTCCGAAAGTTTCCATATGCCCTGGCACCAGTTTCCCCTATTATTAATGTCATATATTAATATGGTATACTTGTTACAATTAATGAACAAATATTGATACATTATAATTATTCAAGGTCCATACTTGATTTGGAGTTCCTTAGTTTTACCTAATGCTCTTTTTCTGTTCCAGGATCCCATCCAGGATACCACATTATATTTAGTTATCATGGCCCTGTTATGTATGGAATATGTCTATACATACATATACTTACATGCACAAACATATATGTATATGTATGTATACATACATAACTGAAATTGAGAGGATCCATATGCAAATACTAATAATGATTATTACTACATCATGGTCATGAAATAATAGGTATTTTTATATATACCTTTATGTTTTTCCAAATTTTCTAGAATAAATATATACTACTTCTATAATGAGAAAACAAAAGGAATGGTTTTCTTTGTTTTTATGAAGGTCACCGCTAGGACAGCTCTCTCTCTTTTACAATGGAAGTGTGACCTTTCCTTGTTTTTGATGACCTTGACAGTTTTGAAGAGTACTGGTCAGATATATTATAGGATGCTCCTCTGTTGGAATTTGTTGGCTTTTTTCTCCTGATTAGACTGGGATTATCAGTTTTGGGGAAGAGGATATCACATCATATTAAGGGTACATACTAACAATATGATTTAATTTTGTTCATGTTGAAACCTTGGTCATCTGACTGAAGTAATGCTTGTCCAGTTTCTACACTGTAAAGTTACTCCCCCCACCTTTCCAAAATTGTTTTGGACAAAATTCCCTATACACAGGCCATACTTAAGGAGTGGGGAATTACACTCTCCCTTTTTAGGGTGGAATCTACATAATTTATTTGGAATTCTGCATGAGAAATTTGTTTTTTCTCTACCACGTATTAATTTGTTCAAACGTTTATTTATATCAGTATGGTCTCTTGGATATTTATTTTATACTTTGGTGTTATAATCCAATACTACTTTATTGCTCAAATTGTTCAGGCTTTGGCCATTGGGAGCTCTTTCAGTCGACTCTTATGCCCCTTTGACACAGCCCCATCAATGTGTGTGTTGTGTTTTTGAGCACTTTCTTACTTTCTGGCACTACAAGATGCTTCAGTCTCATCTTGTATATTTCCTGCCCCAGTCCTAGAATCAGCCATTTCTCCAAGAAGCCCTGGTTCCTTTTATTGGAAAATGGTATTAGGAGCCAAGATCTGGGTGCCAGTTATCTTCCCTGCTACTGGGATTTCATTTCCTTCAAGTTTCATTTTCATTTGATGACTTTCTTTATCCCCCATGCTATCTGACTGCCTTCTCAAAAATAATGACAAGAGGCAAAGTTCAGTTACGGTAGCAGGAGGAACTTTCAGTTCATCACAGTGGAATGGGCTGCCTTGGAGAGGAAAATGGACACCCTCTCTTTAGGAAAATGCCACCAGAAGCTGAATGACCAACAACTTACAGAGGGTAGTACTGTACTGGGAGGGTGTTTGGGCTAGAAGACTCCATGGGTCCTTCCATTCTAAGATTCTGTGTTTCCAGGTGGTGTTTAAAAAGATCAACTTGATTGTAATGGCTCTTATCACATACATCCCCACCCCCAATCAAAGGACAGTGAGACTGATGACTCATTCCTGTTCCCTCCCAGTGTCTGGCACACTACCTTTTTCATGGTAGATGCTTAATAAATGTTTTGTTGAAATGTATTGCGTTAGATTGAGTTTAGGCCTGGTTGGGTTTGGAAAGTGAGGGAGAGAAAGAATTCAAAGATCATATGTAGATATGCAGATGGTGATAAACATCAAATTAACTTAGGGGCGTAGGAAAGTTTTATCCAAGGGTCTAGTCACTTTCCTCATTGCGCTACAGTCACACCATATTGCAATTATCTGTCCTGTTGGAACCGTGTCTCATCCATATTTTATATTTTTAGAAATACCTTGCTTGGCACTATGCCTTCTCAAAATTTGTTGAATTAAACTGGCTTTCCAGGTCTCTGGGAGAAAAGATTGAGTGTCTTGTACCTCCCTGGCTTCCTGTCTGTTCTACTGTACTTTTTCTCTGTGTTTTTGTCTTTATCAGGTTTTTCCTATTGGATGTCTGAATCCCCAGGCCCCCTCCATCATGGCCAGCCGGGGTGGGGGCCGGGGTCGTGGCCGTGGCCAGTTGACCTTCAGCATGGAGGCTGTGGGCATTGGGAAGGGGGATGCTTTGCCCCCACCCACCCTGCAGCCTTCTCCACTCTTCCCTGTGAGTGTCTGCCCTCCTTTCCCAAGACTCCCATATGCCCCTGGCTGACTGTGTATGATCCTGGATTCCTCCTGAGCCATCATAAAATCATCCTCATCTTGCCCCTCCCTGTCTATATACTCCCACCTTATATGGGATGTTTTCCAGACAAGGAAGTATCTACCCTCACTTTTTACATTCTCAGCTCCCCAGCTTTCAAAATGCTGCGTTGTTCCACCCATTTGCCTTGGTCCTCTGCTCAGTGGGAGCATTGGATTGAATTGTGGGGAGAGGAGAGGCCCTCCCAGATTTGTACTCCAGCATGTTCTCCCTGAATTGACCATTGCCTCTGCCTCCTTAGCCCTTGGAGTTCCGCCCAGTGCCTCTGCCCTCAGGAGAGGAAGGGGAATATGTCCTGGCACTGAAGCAGGAGCTTCGAGGGGCCATGAGGCAGCTCCCCTACTTCATCCGGCCTGCTGTCCCCAAGAGAGGTCAGTTGGAATGCTAGTATCATGTTCTGAGTGCCTTCCATGAGTAGTGCCCTATACTTAGCACCGCTGGGGCCCAGAGAGGCCAGAAGAGGCACAGAAAGCTCACTGCCTAACTGGGGAGATCACAGTAGTTACCCCTGCATTTGAAATGCATTATGGTATCCATGGTTTGTTTTGAGTCTCACAGTAGTCTTGGACAGTAGGAGGTTAAGTATTAAGATGCCCATTTTACAGATAGAAATGAGGAGATGTATTAAAATTTTTAACAATCTGGATATTGCAGGTACCAACCAATCAGAAGAACTTGAGAAGGGGTCTCTGAGAAGCCCTGTAATTAAAATATTACCCCTTTGGTTTGTGGATCATGAGAGGTCAGGGAGCCAGGAGGGACTGGAGTACAGGATGTACTTAGGAGGTCTGGGATAGTGGATATTTACCAACTGGTGTGGAAGTACAGTATTTCAATGTATTGACAACCAGTGCTTTCCTCCTAAGCCCTAGAAGCTAAAGTTCAGAGAGATGAAACAATTGCCTAAGTTAGTCTCATTAACGAGGAGTAAAGGGAACACTGAAACCCTCGTTTCTTGCTCTAGTATACTTTCCACTGTACCACACTACCAGTCAATATAGCCATGCCTTTGCATTAAGGGAGATAACAAAAACATTGTAATTTGAGGTGGCAAAAGGACAGGTTAGAAGAGTGTTGAAGGTCCTCATGGAAGCTGACCCCCTGGGCTCTGGGTCTGGGGTGAGGAAAAAGGCAATGTCTGAGTTTTGAGAGGGCTGGACCTCAGGAAGAACCCTGTTCTAGGGCTCTGAAAGGATAAAACTTTGACCCTTGACCTCTGATCCCTCAGATGTGGAGCGTTACTCAGACAAATATCAGATGTCAGGGCCGATTGACAACGCCATAGATTGGAACCCTGGTAGGTGATGGGCCCTTTCATTGACCTCCCTTCTTTCAAATGCTTGAGATGCCTCAAGCCACAAGCCACCACCCTATCCACCCTCCTCCGTCTCCACCTTCACCCTATTCAGGAGCCTTAGATGTGCTCCAAAACACTCTCAGACTCTACCTAAAAACCTATTAAATGGCCCCCACTCCTCTGGAGGCATCCAAGCCACAGTTTTGTTCCAAGCAGCTTTGACCCAGCCCCTTCCTTCCTCACCCTTAACCCTGATCCTTACCTGTCCTTCAAAGAGTCATCATTCATAGGACACCCCAGGGCAGAGTCTTGCTGACTTTTTCATTCCCGCTATTCCTAGATTGGCGACGTCTACCCCGGGAGCTAAAGATCCGAGTACGGAAGCTACAGAAGGAGCGTGAGTGTATCTGGAAAAAGGAGGGAAAGGAGAGGTTTCCTTCATCAGCTGTAGGGCCAAGGCTGCTGGTGGTCTTGCCTGCCCTCCCAATTCCTACCTACCCAGTCTACCCAGTATTGTTGCTGGGTGCCATGGTGGCCACATGAGGGCAGCAGAGTGACATGGTCTATGCAAGAGGGTGGGGTAGAAAGCCATCTAGGAAGTTTGCTCTGATGGTTCACCTTTTGATCCTCTCACCAGGGACCACCATTCTACTCCCCAAGAGGCCCCCTAAGACCACAGAAGATAAGGAGGAGACAATACAGAAACTAGAGGTAAGGAAGAAATGCGCATAGAGACCACCTGGGCCCCAGATTCATTCCTCCCCTTTGGCCCATGTGTGCCTCAATTTTTCCCTTCTGTGAGCTGAGTTTCTCTTCCTATTCATCCTCACATAAGACCCTGGAGAAGAAGGAAGAAGAAGTGACTTCAGAGGAAGATGAGGAGAAAGAAGAAGAAGAAGAGAAGGAAGAGGAAGAAGAAGAGGAGTATGATGAAGAAGAGCATGAAGAGGTGAAGGGGACCTCCTTTCATTCCCCCTTTCTTCCACTCATAAGCTCTGGGGATCTCAACTTCAGAAGGCTGGAGGGCCAAAGGAGATAGTGCCCCCAAAGGATAGCGCCCTCCACTTTACCTGTCCCTAGGCTCTTCTCAAGAGTGAACTACAGCTTGAATGCCGAGTGAACTATAGGCCTGGAATGCTGCGATTGGGAGGGAAGGGGACTGGTACACAGGGATGAAGGAGAATGCTGAAAGCATGCCGACATACCTTTCTTCCTTCCTTTCTTTCTTTCTATTTCAGGAAACTGATTACATCATGTCATATTTTGACAATGGAGAGGACTTTGGGGGTGACAGTGATGACAATATGGATGAGGCTATATACTGAAGAAGGACTCTAAACAATACCCTGGACGTTCATCTCTTTCTTGATTTAGGACACAGAGAGTAGCTGTCCCCTATTATTAGGTTTTGTGAACAAGCAAATCATTTGCTCAGAATCCAGATAACCTGTTTGGTCCCTGGAGATAGGAATAGAGAGTGACCACAGATAGCTCTCCTTTCTACCCTTCCCCTCCCTCTCTCCTGTGGTATTGTATCACCTCTGATATCTTGGGGAAAGGACAAAGGACCAATGTCTTAATTGTATGAAAGTGAGAAAGGAGGGTCGAAAGAAGGACTGGAATCATTAGAGCTGAGACAGCTGTGCACATGCCCCTACCCATTTATAGTTCTTTGTGGAGATAATTGGGGGTGCAAGCAGTTAGGAGGAATAAGGCCAGTTTTATATTTTTAAATAAAATGTTTTTATCTGTCTCTCTGTCCAGGGTGAAGCCTAGTGGGAGAGGGCTGGAGGAATGAAGGGGATGCCTAGTAAGCCATTCTTCTTTCCTCACCTGTTAAGAGTCCAGTGTGACACGCTGGGGGTTACAGCCTTCCTGTCCTTTGCCCCTTCCCTCCTACCCCCATGGTGGGACACCTAATCCCCATCTAGCTCTGCCAAGGCACATTCAGGAGCTCATCTGCAGGGCTGCGCAGAGAGAATTGTATACAGCCCACGCCCTGAAGACCAGCTGGCTTCTGGGCTTCTGGTCCTCAGGCAGTGGGGACGACATGATTCACGTGTGTTCACATGTGTTCACAGGGACACAGGCCCTCACTTTCCCACGCTTGACCTTGATCTTGTCCTTGTTTACAAGGAATGATTACAACTATTTTTGTGGGGAGAGTCAAGAAAGCCAGGTGTGGGGAGGGAGTAGGGAGGAAGTGCCGATTCTTCTTCAGCACGCTCGCCCTCTTCCAGGCCCTGGAGACCCCACTTTGAAAGGTGTGTCTGTGAAGCAGGAGCCCCCTAAATATCCTATTCTCCACTTCCGGAAGCTGCCGTGTGGCTGAGTTGCAGTTTCCCTTCTGTGGAATTTAGTTCTTCCTTTGTGGAATTTAGTTAGCCTTTCTCTCACTCCCTTCTTGTGGGGAGGGGGAGGGGGCAGGCAGTGTTGCTTTACAGGAAGTAAGGAGGGTGCAGAGGAAGGGGGTGACTTAGGGACACTCAGCTCTGAGATGTGCATTCTCACCCACACAGTTCTCCCTTGGGTGAGGTCACTTCCCTGGGCTCTGATTGGCTTCCGAGGAAGCCCTAGATGTACTGATTGGTTCCAGCCACTTGACATGCAACAGTCACGGGCAAGCTGCATGTCCAGAATAGGGACTGGATAAGGAGGCAGGAACAGATAGCTGGGATGCTGTCATAGCAACCTTACTAAACATTTGAAAGCCATGAAGATGGGATGTAGGAGAATCTTCAAGAAATTCCCCAGCCATATTCAGGTAGGCAGACTGAATTCCCTATGGCATCAAGTGATAGAGACTGGCAGTCTAATGTTAGATATTTCTGACCCAATTGTAAAGAATGAATAGGGGCTGTGACTCCATTGAGGGAAAGCACCTTAAAAGCCTGGTTTGGGTGTGGTAGTAGATGTTAAGGTAGGAGCCAAGAGAACAGAGAAGGAAACAGGAATAGAAATAGAACATTCCAGAGTTATTGAGCAATTTGGATGATTGATGTGTTCCCTTTTCTAGTTCTCTGAGGTATTGTGTGAGTGGAGTAGGGGGAGGGGCCAGGGGACCTGTCACTGGGGTTTCCCATAGTCACACTGTAGCCTGTGATTGTAGCTAGGGAGAAATGAGCAGAAAACAAAAATAAAAGACCCTGGAAAATCTCCTTTACCTTTCTCCTCTGCATATACACACATACCAGACCTAATCTGGTTAACTATGTTTGTGTCTATGTTGGGGGCACAGTTGACCTCCTAAATCCCACCTAATGCCAGCATGTGTACTCAAAAGAGTGGGAACAAAGAAGATTCTAGACAAGAGACAGTAGAGGAGAACTGAACACACCCCTGCCCCCACCTCTATACACACACATCCTTTTCCCATGAAACAGGGGAAGGATAAAGGTTAGAGTGGCCTCTTGGGATCAGTTGTACTTCCTCAAAGACAAAGTGTCAGAGAGACCAGACCATTCTTGGACTCTTTCCTATCTGGCCTCCTGCCCTTCCTGGCAGGTGACCTTGCTGAACAAAGCCAGAGACAGGGGACCCAGCAGCTTCCCCAGATTCCGGAACAGTTCCAGGAATGAGCTAGACTGTTTCCATTGACCTTTCCCCTACTTTCCATAGGTTCTATTGGGCAGGCTGAGGCAGGAGCCTAAGACTCAGTAAATAGAGTCAGGGCTGCTAGTCCTCCGGAGGACCACCTGAAAGGGTAGAGGTCCAAGCACTACTTGTAAACATTTAGAGAGGCCCCACGTGGTTCTTGCTCAGCCCTGTACTGCGTGCCTGCTTATGTTGAATAGATTGCTCCCATGCCCACAGCCTAGGCTGCTCTGGCCCCAGGCAGGGTAGGTTCTCAGTCAAGAATCCTATCCTTCCATACCCCATGTTCCATCCCTAGCCTACTGGTCCCCTCCCACCTCGGGCAGGAAGCTTGAGATTGGGGTCTGCAAATTTAAGCTCAGGGACTCAAGTGATTTGAGGGAGGGCTGAATGAGAGACCTGGTTATAGCATGCAGTTTAGAAGATTGGGAGTAGAGACCAAAGAAAATTGGAGGGTCAAGTATTGGGTGGACAGGACACCCATGGTTGGTGAGGTAAAGACATGTATTTTCCTCAATTCATTTTTATTGCTGTTTGAACTGTGAAAGGAACGAAGGGTGGCTTGTAGGCCTAGGCTAGTTTAAGAACTAAGCCAAAGGGAAAAGCTGCCATCTCAACTGGGCAAAGCACTGGTTTATGGTCCTAGTTTCACCACTCCATAGCTTTGTACCCTTGGGAAAGTCATGTAGTCTCCAAGCGTCAAATTCCTCATGTATGAAAGAGAATTTGAGTTAGATGTCCACTAGGAAATCCTTCAAGCTGACGTTGGTCCACCTGCAAGAATCCAGATGGTTCTGAGAACAAAGGTCAGGATGTGTCCAGCTTTTGCTGAATTCATTCCGTCTGCTGGATTTCCCCACCTTATTCTCAGCTGGGCAGGCTAAACATACCTCAGGCAACTAGCCAGTCCTTTCCAGGAACCTGCTTCAGCCCAAGTAGCAGAAGGATCAGCAAGTCCATTAACTAGCAAGGAAGGAGACACCCCTGCAGCAGAGTTCAAGGTCACGATCAGCAAGCCAGGACTCAAATCAAGCAGGCCACCAAGGAATTTCTGACTAAGGAAGGGGCCTGTGGGGCAGGTCCTCCCTATCTCCCCTCATGTAGCATGTCTGGCCAGAGGACAGAGAAGAGAAATGAGCTAGACAGGAATAGTTCAGTTAGCTAATCTGGCCAGACCAGTGGTGACCCTTTCTCCACTGACCTTTCCCCTACTGAGACTCACTTTTTCCCCAAGGTCATTTGGGACCAGAAAGTGGGAAATAACAAGTTCTAGTTTCCTAGTATCGCCTCAGAAAGTTATTTGCCTTATTCCCAACAGGACTTAATTTGCCATTGTACTCCGGAGGGAAGGGAGGTTCCCCCTGCAACTCTAATGGGAGTCAGTGGAAAGACAGTGATCCAACCCTAATTGCAGGACCTGAGAGGCTAAGTGCGATCACCCTGGGCACCCAAAATTTGGGGGGAAGGAAGCCAGGGATTCCTCAGACCCAGTCCTGACCAATGCAGGGAGGGGCTATGCCCCGGTGACCTCTGACTCTGGGACTGTTCTTCATTCTCAAACCTCTCCTCCTCCTGGAATTCTCAGCTGTGGGCTGAGGTTCCCAAGACTTGGACCCCCGCCTCTCCTTGAATCTTCTCCATTCTCTAATTCCATTTCCCTTGGTATAAAATAGACAAGGAGAAATATCCAAATCTTGTGTCTTATGTTCTCTGTTACACTCAGGGCAGCCTTAATAGTGCTAGAATAGGAAGGAGGTTAGATCTGTCTTTGCCTTACCCAAAAGGATTGGGGGGACAAACTAACCTGAGTCATGGACACAGATCTGGGATATTTCCTATCTTGGAGAGAATAAATGAAATCCCATGTGGACAGGGAAAGAAGCCCTGGTACTCATCCTCCTTATGCTCTGCTATGGCCAGAGAAATAGCCATTCTAGAGGGGAAATTCCCTCAACTAAGGAGGTCAAGGTAACTCTTTTACCTCATTTTTCGTGGGCAGGGATGGTAAGAGGATGTGAAACAAAGATGGGGTCAGTGAAAGGAAGGCCAAATGCTGACCGGTCCTTTTCTCAGCCCTCTGCTTCCTGTCTCCAAGCCTCTCTCTTGGCCCTTGGACAGTCTTTCTTGTCTGACCATACTTGGATGCTCTTGGCCCCTCACCTCTCCCTTACTTGGCTCCTGTTTTGAGACTTGCTTTCCATCCCGAGCCACCATTCTAACACCTGTCCAGAGCTATCAGGGATGTTTATAAACTTCTCAGGAGCTGGACTGGGCCAGGTCAGGAGGGGTGGCTGAGAGCCAGAAAGAGAGCTTGTCACTCAGACTCTCTTATTGTCTTTCAGATTCCTTTCCTTTTCTGACTCTCTAACCACATCTTTCTTTCCATGTCTCTCTTTGCCTCATGTCTTTAGCATTATGCTACTTAAATTAGGTTATCAATGGGTGATGTGGTGAGGAATATTTGGAGCCGCAGACTACACA
Organism: Stenella coeruleoalba; assembly: GCF_951394435.1. Taxonomy (NCBI): domain Eukaryota; kingdom Metazoa; phylum Chordata; class Mammalia; order Artiodactyla; family Delphinidae; genus Stenella; species Stenella coeruleoalba. The sequence continues at coordinate 106,990,955 of NC_137169.1, forward strand.
CCTTCCAGAATGTCAATTTTACTTTTAAGAGTTGCTGGGGGAAGATAAATTATTCTTATACTAAAATTACACAAATATATTATGCAGTGTGAATCAAAATTTGCACTTTTTAAACATAAAACGGGTACTTCAAAGACATTTCTGGCTTGTGACAGGCTACTTTGGACTGTTCCAGAAGCCCGGGGGAAAATTCAGTTTGCCTAATCTTAGGGGTCCTTCAGAGGAAATATTTGAGAAGAAGCTCTACTTAGAGCAGAGATGACAACCTAAGGCAAAAACCTTAACACCAGACAAGAGCCAAGGGTATAAAGGAGTGAAGCAGGTGAGTGTAATGCAATAGGGAGTGGTGAGAACTGGCAGATATAAGTCTGCCTGACCCTTTTAGCTCTAGCAGGTTGATGCCATGAAGGAATGTGGGCTCAGTGTTACCAAATGTGGTTGCTTTTTAAGGGAAGCCAGAACAATAGATTTTAGTGAGATCTGTTTGTTTGTTTTTTTTTTTTTTTTGCGGTATGTGGGCCTCTCACTGTTGTGGCCTCTCCCATTGCGGAGCACAGGCTCCGGACGCGCAGGCTCAGCGGCCATGGCTCACGGGCCCAGCCGCTCCGCGGCATGTGGGATCTTCCCGGACCGGGGCACGAACCCGTGTCCCCTGCATCGGCAGGCGGACTCTCAACCACTGCGCCACCAGGGAAGCCCGAGATCTGGTTTTTTAATGTTTACAACCAATTCAAATATTTAGGAAGAAGCTATACAAGTTTCTAAATGCCTGCAAGCTGATTCCACCTATGGGCCCTCGGTTTGCTGCCTCTGACCTCTATCAACATTTCTTCCACTTCCCAAAGGTGTATGTGGTCCAAATCTGGGCTTCCAAGGTCTCAAATTCTGTTCCCAAGAGCTGGGGGCAGTGAGCTTCATGAGGTTACAGGGGAGAATGGAGCTCTCCGGCAGGACAGCTTGGGGAGGTAGAACTGAAGAGAAGCCCTTTGGGTACCAATGGCAGGTGACACCTTTCTCCAGCGGGAGAGAAGGAGCCATTGGTCCCTGCCCAACCACCTTTTCCCTGATCTTCAGGGATATGGAGCTAAAAACATCTTGGGGTCTGGAACAGAAACCAAAGATTCCTCAGATTTGGAAGATGAGACAAGCATGAAAGCCCACGCATAGAAAGAAATGGGAGAACAGGAGATGAAGGAAGGAAGCTGTGAGCCTGGATAGATGAAGGAGGAAGTCAGAATTTAGACAGGTAAACTGGAGAGGGAGGGGTCTTTAGCCACAGAACCATATAAGGGAAACACAGTTCTCACGCTCCTGAACCCCGCCTCCCCTCCCAGCAACTGAAATCCTTCCCCTGTCCATCTGTCCATGAGGTTAAAAATATCTTAGCTGGGTACCCAGCCAGACATTTCCAAGAACCTGTTTACCGAGCATCTGATTGACTTGGAGAGGTGGTCAGCAGCTCCATCACCCAACAGGGAATGAGAATGGACCTTGCTTGACATTCCAGGACTCAAGGCCCATGGGTGTCACAATTCTGTCCCCATGTTCTGCCTTTCCTCTTCCTTCTTCCATCACTCCATGGCCTGGAGATGACCAATCAGTTGGTAGTCAGAAAAATCCCAGTCTTCAGTCTGTCCATCCTTTTCGTTACAGGCTCCATAGAAAGTACAGCAGGGTCACACCAAGGGAGAGGTCAGGACAAGACAGGAATAGCCTAAATAGGCTAAATTGGGCCTCATCAGTGGGGCCTCCACTGGCTTTTGTGCTACTCAGTCTAGCCCACCTCAGGGAAATAAATTAAATGAGATGCAATACCTTCAAATAAGGAGTCTGAGAGTTCTTTGTAGTGTCACAAACAGCACTCTCTGTTTCTCAGTTTATCACTCCAAATGGTGGGAAGCTTTCCCCTGGAGTTGTATACTGAAAAGTTAAGAAAGCTCAATTAATTAATTCCCAGAAGCACGCTGGGAGTATGAGAGAGAAAACTCTAGTGGTCCCAGAGCTATAGCATGGGGGTGTGCAGAGGGCCTGTCCTGGCCTGGGGGTGGGAGTCCCAATAGTGGGCCACCTCTCCCACCACAAAATTAACTACAGGTTGAGTCAGCCTCTGTACAGTGACCTCTTCTCAGACTGTTTTGCTCCCCCAACACAGGAAGGGAATCAAGAGAAGCAAAGAGAGAGTGGTGTTACTTATGATAGGTCAGAGAGGAGGAACAAATTTGAGGACATGCCTGGGAGTGAGCTAATCAAGGCAGTGGTGGTGAATATGCCTCCTCTTTTATTTTAGATAACAAGCAAAATAACTTCGCCATTGTTCTAACTCTTCATATATATATATATATATATATATATATATATATATATACACTTTTTTTAGGAGAAATAAAGCTGTATTAGTTTGCTAGGGTTGCCAGAACAAAATGCCACAGACTGGGAGGCTTAATTAATTTTCTCACAGTTCTGGAGGCTTTGAGTCCAAGATCAAGGTGTCCACAGGTTTAGTTTCTTCTAAGGCCTCCCTCCCTTGCTTGCAGATGGCCACATTCTTTTGTTTTTTCATTTAATTAAAAAAATTTATTTTATTTTAGGCTGTGTTGGGTCTCCGTTGCTGCACGCAGGCTTCTCATTGCAGTGGCTTCTCTTATTGCGGAGGAAGGGCTCTAGGTGCATGGGCTTCGGTAGTTGTGGCTCACGGGCTCTAGAGCGCAGTAGTTGTGGCGCACGGGCTTAGTTGCTCCGCGGCATGTGGGATGTTCCCAGACCAGGGCTTGAACCCGTGTCCCCTGCATTGGCAGACAGATTCTTAACCACTGCACCACCAGGGAAGCCCCTGTCCACATTCTTGCTGTGTCCTCACATGGACTTTCCTCTACGAGCTGAGTGTGCATGTCTGTGTCCTAATCTTCTCTTCTTATAGGGGCATCAGCACATTGGATTAGGGCCCAGCCATATGACCTCATTTTAACTTCATCACCTCTCTTAAGGCCCTATTTCCAAATACAGTCACATTCTGAAGTACTAGGGTCTGGACTTCAACATATGAATTTATGCGGTTTCAGTTCAGACCATAAGAGCAGCGTCTCCCTGTTGGTTGAAGCAGAAGTCTCTTCTCAGAGGAGAGAGGAGTCTTCCCACATGGCCTAGAACTTGACCCAGCCAAGTCATGACCATGACTCTGATTCCCTGTTGTTTTACCACATGCCTCAGTGACTGAGAGTGTAGGTCAGGGAGTGAAAAAGAAATTACGTCCTTAGTACATTTTCACTAAATATTTCAGCCTTTGTGAGGCCACGTATTCACAAAAGAAGTAAAGAAGTTATGTTTTTGTCACCAAGTGGTTGGCCTTGGAAGGCACCCAACTCACTGAGGAACCACATAAGTGCCTCCAATATGCTGAGGCAAGCCATGAACAGAGGAGCTGAAGACAGTGAGAAATCAGATGTCACATCCTAGTTGGGAAGCAGGTGCATCACCAGGTTAGTTCAATCAAATCCGTGTTATAGGTGCTGGGGTTGAGGAGGGCGTCAGTCCTGGAACACATTATCAGAGAAATTTATATTTTCATATGGCCTCAAGTTACTGGCATCCTCCAGTACTCCCTTTAGCATTTCTTGAAGGGTAGGTGTTATAGTACTGATCTCCTTAGCTTTTGTGTGAGAATGTCTTTCATTTTTCCTCATTCCCAGGTTTCACATGTGGATGACCAGGGTTCACACTTAAAGAACTTTACTATTTTCTTACAGCTACATTGGACCACCAGGAAAATAACTTGCCTGGATATTATTTCTTGCTTTTAATGGTCACGATTTTTGCCAGAAGATGAGACAATGGATGTCCTCCAGCATCACATCTATGTACATATTTCTCTGCAATGTGTCCAGCAGGTCCCACTCTTTGTGGGTGAGTTCTACAAACACGTCTTCAAAGGTCACTGACCTCTAAAGCATCATGGATATTCTGGTTCAGTCAGCATCATTCTTTCCAGTGCCTCCCATGACTTGCTGTATTCTGTTGGTCAGAAGCCAGTCAGTAGCCACTCAGTAGTTGCACAAAGAGTGGAGTTTCCTCACTGGATGTGGATCACAGTCTGTGGCTGGGAACATCCAGAAGTGGGGTTCAGTGTTCTCCCCAAGAACTGGGAAAAGTGGCTGCATTCTGGAAATAACTGAAAGTGATGAAAATCCAGCCTCAATCATCACTGAGAAGGTGGGGATAGACCGCGTGGGGCGGCCGGAAATGAAGGCACGGTGACGGGAGGAGGGTGCATGACCCCTTTTCACAGGTTGGGGCGCGGGCGGGGAGCGTCTTCTTCCCGCAGCCCCGCCAGCCACCACGCGGGCCCCGAAGCCGCCACATGTGCTCCCGCCACCGCCATGGCGCCTCCCTTCCCCACATATATTTTTAAAATCCTCACTTCTAAGGTTGTTACTATTACTCTTTCCCATTTTACAGATAAACTGTAGCACAGAGAACATTAAACAAGTTGCAAGGTCATACAGCTAGTTAAGTGGTGGAAGCAGGATTTGAATTTAGATAGTTTGGCTCCAGTTGGTGTTGTGCTTAATTACCACACTATACTATTTCTCCTTAATGGTATAGGGAGACTGATCCCTGAACTTCTTCTAGGCTATAGACTCACCTATTGGGCCAGGAGCTGCAGCCCTGGTTCTGCAGTCATCTCTGAGAGGGAGTTTTTCAGCTTTGGAAATGGAAGTGAACGTAGAGTCAGAACAGAGAATGGGGCAAAAGTTTCTTTCTTTCCACTCCAGAACTATTGAGGTCAGGATGCTTGGGACAGGGGCCGTCAGAGGGTCAGTAAAACATTCTCCTTATCCATCTTATGCATTCCATCACCTAGGGATAGTCCGAGGAAAAAATACTAGGAAGGGGTCTGTATACTACTGAAAGAACTGGGCAAAAGTAACTCTTTTACCCCACTTCATAACCTTCAGCTCTTAGGTGATTGTTTTTTGTTGACCAGGTGTTTGGTCAGATCTTATCTCCATACTTTTCCCTCCCGATGCCTCAACCCAAGTTATATCCTTGTTTTTCCAGTCTGTTCAGAGTTATCAAGGTAGCCAAGGATCCTGGTTGTGGAAGTATCTGTTGTTTCCTTGTTAATTTTACTTTCTCTAGCTCTTTTCTCTCTTTAGTTTTCTTTCTGTCTTCTCTCAGATCTTCCTATACCAGATTGGGCCTAATGAATAAATGATACTAAGAACTGGATCTCCTCAAATGGCTGTACATGTAGGTTATAGCTCTTTAAAAATTAAAAGTCATATGAGAAGAGCAAAGGAAAGGAAGACCCAAGGTATCCACCCACTTAAGTGGAGAAACAGCTGGGCTGGGACCTAAGGAAGAGTACTTAAGCAAGCCTATGTGCAGATGTCCTGGGGTGGGGTAGAAGTTGTGTATCGAAGGCAAAAGGAAGTCCAGTGGAGACTTTTGTGCTCTAAGGGAGGGATGCGTTTCCTCTGGATGAACAGCTATAGCTGCTTCCTTCCTTCCTCCCTCAGATTTTGCTGTGCTGTTCAATATGATAGTCACTAGTCACAGGGAGCTAACTAAATTTAAAATAAACAGAAATAAAAATTCAGTTCATCAGGAAGAGTAGCCACATTTCAGAGCTCACTAGTCACATGTGGATAGTGGCTACCGTATTAGGGCAAATATAGAACGTTTCCATCATTACAGAAAGTTCTGTTGGCCAGTGCTGGATTTGAGTTATTAGGGTATCAGGAGGAGGTGCATATGTTCTGGCCCTTCAAGGATCAAATCTCTATCAGACCTTGGGTGTAAGTTATCTACCCTCTCCATCCCCTTCTCATATCACGTACCAGTAGCCAGGCTGTATACACAAACAACCAGGCTTTTGTGCTCCATGGTCTCTCCATCTCTTTGTTCTGCCCTCTGGCCTGCTCTTGTCCTTGGTCTATCCCTCCAGTCCCTGCAAAACAAGCTCCAGAAAAACTTTTCCATCAACTTTGACTTAGTTTTCTGGTCACAGAGTTGAAAAAGGGCGGAGGCACTAAATTCTTGAACAGGTAAGAAAAGGAGGCAGAGGTGAGAGTAAAGGTCACAGTCACCATGGCAGCAGAGCTAGAGACTGACACCTTGGTAAAAAAAAAAAAATGACAACGGCCAGTAGAGAGCAAAAGAGCTGCTGAGAATGAAAGATAGATGCAGACAAAGATTGAAGTGGAAAAGAATCTTTTCAATCCTACTTTCTGTTCAATTTACATTGATTTTATGAACTTCCAGGAGCCTAAGGTCTGGAATTACTATGTGGAGGTCCATAGAAAAGCCAACCCCCAAATAAGGGCTAGGGCTAGGACTAGATTTGTCTGCAGATTTAAATGAACCAGAAATCAGAACGTACTCTAACCTCTGCCATCTCAGGGTTTCTCATCACTAGTCACTCCTAGTCACTCCTTTCGGAATAATAAAAATCATTTCAATTAGAGGTGGAATTGCGCCATCAATCTGTTATTACTCTACAAGGAAGTAACAGAAACTGCTGAAGCATATCATAAGGAATGAGGGTTGGTTTGAATATTCAGCAAACATTTACTACGTTATGATCGTGTACTTGGATACGAACTGTAATGGGAGCTGCAGAGATAAAAAAAAAAAACGGTAGCTGCATTCAAATAACTTGATGGTCAGGGGCTTCCCTGGTGGCGCAGTGGTTGAGAGTCCGCCTGCCGGTGCACAGGACACGGGTTCGTGCCCCGGTCCGGGAAGATCCCACATGCCGCGGAGCGGCTGGGCCCGTGAGTCATGGCCGCTGAGCCTGCGCGTCCAGAGCCTGTGCTCCGCAACGGGAGAGGCCACAACAGTGGGAGGCCCGCGTACCAAAAAAGAAAAAAATAAAAAAAAAATAACTTGATGGGCATAACTAAATCCTTATGTCCTGTATTATGTCTTCCTGCATAAAAACCAGCCTTATACTGGGAAGAAACTATGATGAAACCAAATTTTGAAAAAGACCCATAACCCTTTCCTTCCAAATCCCCTCACAAACTTCATTTCCCTGTATTTCAAGAGCTCATTAAACAAAACAAAAATCAAAGCTTCATGCACTCCAAAGTTGAAGGAATTTAGTAACGATTAACTATAGATGTAGAAAACTAGCTTGGACCACCAGAAGATCCCACTACAGTTCTTTAGTGAATTCGACAAAAGACAATGTAGCTCAAATTCCTTCCCTCTTCACCCCACCAACCCGCATTCTGACTATATTCATTATGGTCAATAGGAAATGGTTTCTCTACAAGGTTTCCAACAATGTGAATTGTGAAGTAGGGGGAAAGCTCCTTTGGGCACATTTTCTTTCTAATAACGTCTTCAACACCATCTCAGAGACAAGAAAACAAACTTTTTTTGCCATTAAAAAAAACTTTATTTATTTATTTTTTACAAAGAATACCCCCACCTGGGGTGAAAAAATATATCTGGTTAAGTACAAAATATAGTTTTTGTCATACAAAAAGATATACAATTAAAAAACAACAAAAGAATGAAACCACCTTCAGCCCACATACTTTCTCAGGAAAGGGAAGATAGAGCTCAGTGCTCTGACACAGGACAGTGAACAAAGTGCTAAGGCTGAGGGAGACTGAGCAAGTGCTAGAGGCTGCAGTGAGAGAGGGGCTGTCAACATCCCTGTCTCCTAACACTGGGCAGGAAGGGAGCCCGCACAGCTTTTGTGAAGACCTGCCCTCTAGTTTCTCATGGCAACATCTGTATGCTCTAATCACAGTGTTGGGGCATTTTGATTTAGAGTTCCTCCTTGGGTTTGGAGAAGTCACAGTGGGCAAGGCTGATAGCAGCAACCCTTCTCATATAATTAGAGTGTCAGAATTGCAGAATTCTGTACACTGGGACAAAGTCTCAAAAGCAGTAACACTTTTTTTTGTCATTGTGCTTACCCCTAGAGACATAGTAGACCAGTTTTAGCTTACACTTGAGAAAGGAAAAAAATCCCAAATTTGACACAAACTAAAGTGCTAAGAACATCACCTCAGAATCAATTCCAAGGAGTCACATGAAAAGAAAAACATTCTCCCACGTGAAAATGTTTGCCAACAGGAGAACACAGTGCAATAGGCTCTAAAAATGGCTTTTAAGACCTTTGGTGGGGTACAGTTACTACCGCTTTATACCTGATTAAAGTACTTTCTGAACAAAGACAACCTTTGAGCTTCTTCCCTTTAATCCACATGGGAAGCTCACTCCAAAGTCCAAACCAAATCAGCTCTGGAGGGATTTTTTTTTTTCTGTAAGTGTACAAACGATTTTAAGAACATCCTTTTCCCAAAGTTTTGGCCGTGATTTTTTTCCTTTTCATTTTCCTGGTTTGCTAAATTGGCTCTCCTCTACATGGCAGAAGTTCAAGGTCTATTGTTATACCAATCTATAATCCCCTCCATAAAACACTGGGAAGACCATGCCAGGAGACCATTTCTACCCCTTATTCAAAACTACTGAAAATGCCTCAATTTTCAAAGAGATTTAAGAAAATAGGATTGGCCTGAATTTTTCTAGTATGTTTTTAAACCCATCCAGCAAAATACCCTGTATCACATCTCACTGGCTGAGGACGAGTGTGCACCCATTAAAGCCCAGGAGATTGCATGCTGATCACCTCCTACACTGGAGAGTCAGAGGCTGGGGTGGACCGGTACCCCACTGTAGAGACTGCTGAGTCTCTAAAAAAGTACGAGTCCAGGAGGAGAGATGAAAAGAAACAAGTAGGTACAGCTGCTTCTTTTCTTCCACATGCTCACTGCACATTGTTGTTGAGGATGCAGGGATCCACCTGGGAGGAAGAAAGAAAACATTTTAGTTTGGGTGAGAACTAAAAGAACAACCCAGTTTAGCAATCCCTCCAAATCAACTTCCTATAGTAGGCTTAGGGCAAATGTATGGTAAAATGACAATTCTCACCTCAGTGTAAGTAGGTGGTGGCATGAACTTGAACTCAGGAGCATACATAAAAATAGGGCTGTCTTGAGAACCATCTGTGTCATCCAGCAGAGGAGTAGTGGGGCTCTCCAATCGGTGATCTTCAGGAATAATATCCATATAGCAAGGAGGAGCTAGAGAGAGAAAGTATGGGGATAAGAAGCCTGGCCAAGGAATGCTTGACCATCACCAATTTAACAAACCCAAGCAGGCCAGAGAGGAAGAACAGACATTAGGTCTAGCTCACCTTCTGGGGTATCGGGGATGTTTAGATCTACCCAACTCATCTCAGAACTGGTTCGGCTGGCCATGCTGGATGTCCGGCTACTGAGGCCTGACCTGCTGCCAATTACCAGGGGCAGGTCAAGAATGACTTTCTTGGAGCCAGGGACGCTAACGTAGATCTAGAAAAGGAGACGGTGGTTTGTTAGACTGGAGATCTGGAGAAAACACCACTATTGTTCTGACAGATGAACAATATCTCTCTCCAGCCCCACTCACTCACCAGTAAGGAGTATTCAACTCGAAGGATGTTGCAGCCCAAGATAGAAGGCCTGATCTTCTGCACCCGAAGGCTCTTGCCACGCCATGATGCGCAAGTTCCTGAGATAATATGATTGCCTCTGACCGATGACAACTTCTGCGTCAGCATCTTGGTTTGGCCATTGGCAAGGTAAGTGTGGCGGGCAACAATGGCAGCTTTGGGGACCACAATGCGGGAACTCGTATTCTCAAAGTCAGCATGGATGTTAATCTCATCACCTAGCAACAAGAAAGATGAAAACTGATGCTTAATACAGTTGATGACTTTTCATCTGTCCCTGTCTCCTGCCCTCACCCCCAAACCCACAGTTCCTGTTTTAATAGTCTCCCATTTTAAGCACTAGATCCTTACCTTCACAGAATCCTCTTCTGTCTATTTGGGCAGAGACGGACACCCGCCCATCAGGAATAAACATGCAGGAAACTTTCTTCTCCTTTTTAGCAGACACAGGTGCCTATGTAGAATGGAGGAAAAAAACGTTTTGAGAATTCCTAGAGATCCTTTCTCTGCTTCTCTTTCCTTTCCACCGCTAATTTAGAATAGGCAGCTTTCCCTCCCACCCTGATGACTTAGGACTTGATTCCCTGAAGGGCTTCACTCTAATGCCCTAGACACTTGACTTCTTATCCCTGAAACCCAGAAGAATAGAATCTTAAAATGAACCTCACCAGTAAATCAGGGGTATTGACATCCACTAGATCCATCACTTCAAAGTTTTTCTTTGTCTCCTGAGTTGGGTGGCTGGGGCGATCAAGAAAAGCCTTCACCCAGTAGTCTACACACCCATATTTTCCTTTGAAAGATGTTCCCAGAGGCCTTTATCAAGAAAAAAGAAACAATTAATTTAAAAATGCTCTCCAAGAAGAGTAAGTGATCAAAGGAGGGGAAGATAAGTCCACAGATGCATTTAGCTGATACATACCCCTGAGGAAGCTCAAAGCCAAACTTGTATTCATATTTGTTTCCAGGTCTCATGATCACCATCTCATTCTCACCTGAAGGCAGAGAAAAGCGAGTAGCCATTAGGTTTCCTGTTACACTTAAAATGCATCTGTGCGATATGGAATTCTTGGGCAGCATACAAGAGAATTGTAGAACCCCCATTTTCATCCCTTATGTTCTTAAACGAGAGATTCTGATGCATTTCGTTGGGCCAAAAGTTGCAAAGCCCTGCAGTGCCCAAAGGCTCAACCAGGACAGTTAAGCTACTATCATCTCAAACAGGAAGCAAACAGAATAAACAAGTTATGCACACAGAAAATCTTTCAATAGCTAAGGCAACATCCCTCAGGATCACCTACAGAACACAGCATCCAGCACCATAAGAAATTGCACACATCACCCTTTTTTGGGTGGGGGGTGGGAAGAGTTTGCAAATTAAAACTAAAAAAGATAAGGAAGCCACACAAAATGCAAACCACACAACCTGAGCAACTTAGTATCTACACTGTAGGCTCCACTTATTCGTATCAATTCTCTTCTCGAATCAGCTTTCACCTTCCAGCAATCAGCTGGGTCACTCACCTGTTGGCTGGTCGTCCAGGAGAAGCGTGTCTTCGTAGCGCAGGTAGTTCAATGTCTGTTTGCACTGTTGGGATCCCTGCATCCACAGGACCTTGGCCATTCCGCAAGCCAGGATCCTGACAGCTTTGACTCCAGTGACTTCACACACCTCCACTATCACCCGGCCAGCCACCTTCTCCCCACTGCCGTACACCTTTTCGGGGTCGTTAAAGACCACCTCGAGAGACTTGATCTTCTTGAACATCACCATAATTGGGCTGGGTTGGCTTAGGAGTTAAAAACGAGGGAGGAAAAACAGAACCCCAAATCAAAGGACCCTTAGCAGTAAGTTAAAATTATTTCACTCTTCAATCCTCTACTAAATTTTCGATAAGATGTCCACAGAAATTGTAAGCTGCGGCTTAGGCCAAGGGATTTCAAGAGAAAAATTAAACCCTTTCTTTTCTTTCTTTCCTCCAACAGCTGGAAGAGAGCCCCGGATCTCCGCGGAAAGGCTAAAAGTACACCACCTGAAGAGACGAAAGGAGAGTTACAACTAACAGCCGGAAACTGCTCTATATAGTAGCCCGGCAGGCAGGGCCACGCGAGCGCTGGCCTGGAGGCTCGTGCTGCCCTCGTGCACAGCCCTCCCATTGGCTGCCCGTTCCTTGTTTACCAGGAGCCCGACCAATCAGTGAGGTCGCAGCAGCGCGTGGACACAGTGTGCTCCTGGCGGGGAAAATAGTTGTTGTGCATCGCTGCAGGGCCAGGAGGAGGGGGCGGAGGGGCTGTGGGGTGGAGGGGCTGTGGGGTGGCTTCCCTTGGGCCCAAAAGAAGGAATGCTTCGCTTCCCGTAAAATTTATCCGAGGCCAGAGTCCTTCGAAGGATACTTTTGGGGTGCCAGCGATGTTTTGAGGTAAAAGGAAAATGTGCTTATGAGGGAATTTCGTGCCTAGCCTCAGCCAATGCAGTTAATTTAGAGGCAACTGTTTATTTCCGACTCACAAATCGCAAGTCGTGTGAAAAACAATCCCAGAGTTCCAGAATAATTTAGGATCGGGGCGGAGGACAGGGAGTGCCGCTGTTACTGTTCAGGAACATCCCCTTTGTCCTTCTGTTGCCCCGCACCTCTTAAAAGCCAACAAACAACACCCCACCCCCTAAAAAACCTGCTGTGTGGGAAGGAAAAGAGAGCTTGTCACAAAATTTTAACCTCTCTTCAGCGCTCACAGGAAAGCGAGTGTGTGGGACTGATCCGCCTTCTCCCTCCCTTTCTAGCCCCCGGGCGCGGGGCTGTGTGCCTCAGCCCATGCGCCCTCCACTCTGTTCTTGGGACCGGAAACAGTGCGGGCGTGTCCACATCCTCTTGCTTATCCCCTCACCTCTTCAGTCCCTAACTGCAAAGTTGGGGAACACTTTATGTTCCGCCAGTTACCTCATTACCTCTTCAGTAAAGTGTGTTTTTTAGGCTCTAATTATCTCTCACTCCCCGCTTCTCCAGGAAAGGAAAAAAAAAAAAAGGGTGCTTCACTCTTTTCACTACCCCCCCCCCGCGCTGTTACTTTAACTCTTTCTTGTCTTCGTCCGCTCTCCAACTTACGAAATCAAAGGTACATCCCTAAATCTGCTGCCTGTGTTCCTCACTCACAGCCTTCAAATTAGTTAAAAGCAAGAAAGTTCTCTTGTTTGTAACCAAAGTGTCCGAGGAAAGATGGCCGTATTCCTGTTTGAAAGAAGCATTCCCCTGTCTTTGAAAAGTTTTTCGTTTTTTGTTGTGTTTTGTTTTTTTCCCTAAGCTGTTTAGAAATTGTTGAGAAAGGGAAGAGAAAACAGAAGGATCACTAGCACACTATATATTCATGCTAAAAGAAGCCTTGACTCTTCATCCTGTGTTGTCATTTGTCTCTCTGTCAGATGGGCTTTTCCTTAGCTGGCCATGAGATGCCTTAGGAACCGACTCCTGAGAAATTTTTCATAAATGCAATAAGAAAAACTTGTGTGCAGAGATACAGGGATTCTTCTCCCTTGGCTTTGATTCCTGATTCCCTCCCATTTGTTGGGGAATCAGGAGATGACGTCATTTCTTGTGCTGGAAAGAGAAAGACAATGTTCCCAAGATTGAGATGGGGAAGTAAATAAGAAGCATTAGAATATCCAGAAATCCTACCCTCTCAGCAAAAAGATGGCTATTCATTGCTGTGAAATATCCTTTTTCCTTCCTCACACACCCTAACTGGGTTGACACTCTAAGGCTAACAAGTTACAGCTCAACCCCACCATCAAGCAAACTCAAAAATCAGGCATCAAGACTTCTGGAAAACACACACACACGCACAGCACCAACCCCCAGGAACAAAAAGGGGAACATGTTGATCCTTAGGGTGTGTGGGTTTGAGGCAGCACCCTGTTCAAGAAAGTTAAGCAATAAGGCCTGAGTTATTTTCAGTCAGTCAACAGTATTGACTGAGTTATCTGGAGCAGGGAAGGTGGGACTCTCATTAAAGTAATTTTAAAATTTTGAATTGTAGCTTCTGAGAGAATTTTTAGCTTGATAGATATGAAAGTACATAAATACGAAATATCAAAATGTTTACAAAGAAATACATGAATCAATATTGTTAAACAGTGTGTGATGTGTAACTACCTAAATTTTGAGGGACTGAGAGGAGAGGTGAGTGTAATAGACCAGGGTGGTGTTGATTTGGGACATCTTAGAGAAAAGGGAATGCTGATATTTATTTGGGCACATCTGTGAACTTCTGACTTTAAAAAAACCCCATAATACCATTCCCTTTTGCTCTAAGTTCCTCTCTTGGGCTCCAGTTTCTTCTTTCCCTTTCAAAACTTGGTACAGACCACTTGTTTGCGCTGTGCTACGACTGGGTTCCCTTAAATGCCAAAAACCTATTTCACTTTGGCAGCAGCTGCTGCCTACCAGGCCTGTAGCCAAAGCATGTTCTGAAATGGAGTCCCCCCTGGCAGAGTTGTTTACAACCTTTCACCTTATAACCTGGTATTCTGAGGAAAATGTGCCTTCTGATTCTTCTTTCTCAGTTCCTGTGCCAAAGAAGAAAAAAATCTTGTAAACTGCTGTCCTGAAAACAGAGTACAAACATTTGTGGGGTGCAAGAGAGAAAAGGGGCAGGTCCAGTAAGGAACAGCAAAGGAGGGCTAAGTCCAGTTTTGCAAATTAGATCATCTTTACCTGCTCCTTCCCCACCCTCTTCAATCCCAGCGCCAATAGGAAACCAAGTGGTGATTGTTGTTTGCTTTACAGGAGGTGGTTGAGTAAAGCCAAATCGTTCATGAAGAGAAGTGCCCTCAGTGCTCAACTGCCAGTCAGAGACAAGGAGCTGGTTGCATTTCTCTTTTCTTTAACCTCTGGTGTGATAAACATTTAGGACTCTAAAGACTCAAGTTTCCTAATAACCCCTTCTTTTTTCCTTTTAATTGCTACTGTCATCTCCACTCTGTAAAATTCCCTTTTACTCTTATCTTTTCCATTCTCCTCTAGGGAATATTATTTTAGAGGCAAATAAAGGGAGTGTGGCATTTGAGGCTGACCAACTTTGCGTATGCCTCCAAGTCATAGATAACTGAGAACTTAGAGTTCAAAGTGACTTTTTGGCTATTTATTGAGCACCTATAATGGACCAGTTCCTTTACATAATTAGCTCAATAGTATTTTATTTATAGGTTCATCTGTCATCTTGTTCCAGAAAGGATTTAAGGGTAGATTATTTCATTTAATTCTCACAATAACCCTGTGACTCAGGGTTGATGAAGTCAGGCTCAGAGGGTTAAGTAATTTGCCTGCAGTCACAGATTTTGTAAATAGAGCAAGATGTTGAACCCAGATCTGTCTATAGGCACCCTTTCTAATGTGTTGTCCTGCCTCTCAGTGCTTTAACACATGGTATCCTGTTTGATCTTCACTGTAAAGGATTCAAGCAAGACTCATAAAATGTTAGAGTTAAAGGGGACTCTAGCAGTCTTTTTTTAAAAAGACTATTCCCTTATTTTAGTTAAGTGACTTGCCCTAGGACATACAGCTAGTAACTGGTGGAGCCACTCTCCAAACCCAGGGTTCTTAATACTTAATCTAGAGTCTTATCTCTAGTTTGCTTTGTAAGGGTTCTTGTTTTTCAGTTTAGCTTTAATTATCAAAAAATACTTCATCTGAACAGATTGGTGGTTGCCGGGGGTTGGGGGGTGGGTGAAATGGGTGAAGGGAGTCAAAAGGTATAAACTTCTAGTCATAAATAAGTCATGGGGATGTAATGTACAGCATGGCAACCGTAGTTAATAATGCTGTATTGCATATGTGCAAGTTGCTAAGAGGGTACATCTTAAAAGTTCTCATCACGAGAAGAAAAATTCTGTAACTATATATGGTGACAGATGTTAACTAGACTAATTGTAGTGATCATTTTGCAACATATTCAAATATCCAATCATTATGTTGTACACTTGAAACTAACATAATGTTGTATGGCAATTATACCTCAATTAAAAAAAAATCCTCATCTGGAAGCCACATTTCGTGTTTATTGGGGTCTATTTTTCTACTATGTTGAGGAAGGAATGGAGATGTAGAAGTTGTCCAACTTCAGGGAAAGATGGGGAGAGGAGGTAAATTAATTTGTTCAGAACTACTGCAGACATATTTCTTAAAGTTGCCTTATTATATAAAAAAAATTGTTTCCCCCTCTCATGCTATCACCCATATATTTTCTTTCCTTTACTGTCAAATTTCTTAAGAGAGTAACTTATACCAGCTTTCTCTGTTGGCTAAACTTGTCCCTTTGTAGTCTCGCTTCTGCTAACACTGAAATGCTTTTCTTAAAGTTTTCCAGAGGAAACCAGAGTAGTTTCTTAGGCCTTATTTCCCTTGACTCCTATATAATTTGAAAACTGTCATCTTTTAAAATTTAAACGTTCATCTTGACTTTTGGATTTTATCCTTTTTCTCCCTTGTTAGCAATTCCTTTTTTCTCTACCCCCACCCCCCTCCCCGAAAGCTTTTCTCCTTGGCCCTCTCCTTTTCTGTCTTCAAGCTTTGCTGTTCAGTTTGCCCATCTGTACATCACTCAAGGAAACCTCTAGCCCGTTTTGAGATTTCCAGTTGGCATCTCAAATTCAGCTTGTCTAGTATGGAGCTCATAATCTTCCCTCGTGCTCAACCTCAGTTCTTACCCTTGTTTCTTTTAATGGGACCATTATCTATTCCCCTGGTTATCAAGGCATAAAGTCCTGAAATTGTCTTCAATTCCTTCTTCTCTGACATTCCCCACGTTCAATCAACTGCCCAATTCTGAAGAGGCCATCTTTCCAGTGTTTCTAGAATTTCTTATTTCTTACTCCACTGCATTCACTCTGGTTCATGTCCTTGTTACTTTTGCCTAGATTATTTTAATAGCTTTTAGCTGATCTTTCTGCTATAATCTATAGACCATGACTAGTTTAATCTAACACAATTGAGTTCCTATCTGTTCCTGTGATGCTCCAAAACCCACCACTTACTGAATCAAATTCAAATGCTTCAACCTGGTATTTAAAGCCTTCACAAATTGACCTAAACAAAACTTTCCAGTCTCATTTCTCTCTACTTCCTCAGAAATGTACCCTACACATCAGCCAAACCTGAGTACTCAGTATTCCTCTAATATATCGTTCTCCGCATTTGTTTATGCTTTTCTCTCTGCCTGGAATGCCTGACTTTCCTCCCCATCTCTACTTTTTGAAATCCTACCCACTCTTCAGTAGACAGCCAAATGACTTTTCCTGTATGAAACCTTTCCTGATTCCCAAATCCCCTCATCTCTCACCTTGTAACCAGATAGGATTTCATTCTCTTTGAATACTCCATTCCACATTGTTTATATTTCTCATATGGAACTTACATGTAAAGTTTCTTTTCTCTCCTAGGTAATGAATTCCTAGAGAGCAGGATCTGTGTCTTTTTAATTTTTTTATTCTTCATAGCATCTAGCAGAGTACATTTCATAGAGAAAATATGTTATTAAGTATAAACTGCATTGGTAGACTGGGATATGTCTCTGGAGTAGAATATGTTACTAATTCAGAACCTAGTATAGTTTCTCATCAACAATAAGAAACCTCAATCTCAGTTCCTTCTGCTATACTTGAACATAACCAGTCCCTCCTCAAGGCCTGTGGCCCAATTATGTATAGAGCAAGGGTGGTGAGGGTGGTGAAGTGGTGAGGGGTGATGGTTTATTTCTCTATGAGGGAAATTTGGACTGTGTTGATGTTTATAAACATGAGAGAGATGGGACATTTTGTGCTTAAACCAACTTCCCCTTTTCTGAGAAATTCTTTCTTACACAATTCAGTAATCCAGTTGGCTCAGCCCTGCCACCCAGTGGATAAATTAAAGTACTATTGAGATCCTTAGTCCATACAGAAGCTTTTCTGAGACCTGAAACTTGACCCAGACCACTCCCCTGAGTGACGCAGATGATTCTTTGATCCTGAGAAAGGAGCAGAGGAGGGAATATGATGTTCGTGACTGAGAGGAAGAAATTACATATGAAAACAGTTTTCTATCCATTTAAGAGTACTTTCTATGTTAATAGCATTTTACAAATGTACATAGAGCTAAATATACATGTGCATTATAAAGCAATTGCACAAGCATTAGATTGTCACTAGATAGGCAGGCAGATATTTTGTAGAAAGGAATATTGCAATGTAGAGAGCTCAAGTGACTTTAACTTCATGCAATTAGGACAAAATTCATCTAATTTATGGCTCAAAAATCTTTCCACTAGAGCATCTCTTACCCTTTAAAAAAAGAAAGTCATCTCCTTTGTAACGATTTCTCTGATTTCTACAAGCAGATTTAATTGTCACTTTCTTTGTATTCCTAACAGCATATTGGACATACTTATATATATTATGAATATTGATCATTTATCTGTTTATTTGTCTGTTCCTTCCCACTAAACTGAGTTTCCCAAAGATAGGAACCATGTTGTCTTATGGCCTGGCATAGTTTCGGTGCTTCAAAAATTCTAGATAAGGGTAAAAGTCACTCCGTAGAGGATTATTTTAGCCTGATCAGCTAATATGTAGCATATTTAGCCCATCCCATTGCTCATCCTTCTGGTTTTGGCTTCTTCTCCAGCACCGATGGTATTCTCCCCAGGCTTGGTCGTGGTAGATGCAGGACAGTGATCTCCATAAAGAGAAAATTAAACCGTGGCAGAACATTTTCTGTTCCAGGTGCTACAGTTTCAGCAAAGGACCTTTCGATTCTTCACTGGGGTGAGGCAGGGTTGGAGGGCAGGATGAAGAGACTGATTAATATTTTTAAAAAATCCAGCTTAACTAGTTCCTCATAGGTAGAAGTAGAAATGCTGTGTCAAAGACCAATTACACAAAACCTTTGATATTAAAAATATTGAACCAGTAGCAAAGAATGATTCCATAATAGCCCTGCAGTGGAGGCAGAATCCAGTTATCTTTCCTGATTTCTCTTTCACTTTCTCAAAGCCCACCCTCCATTCACACACAAATTTTACCTCAGAAAACATATGTAACTTATTTCTTCTTATTAACTATTAGGAGGATGATGAATAATTTGGTGTGGGAGTAGGCAGAAAAATTGAGGAAGGCCTATTATTTTCTAATGTTCTATCTTCCTTCCTTTCCTTAGTGCTGGTGCAGTTTCTTGGCACTGATTTTGAGAACGTGTAATTACTGGACCATGGAAATTATCTGTTTCCTTGAGAAGAAATGTGGGAAGGAACTTGCCATGAAGTATACAAGGTGGAGTGAAGTGGGTAAGAAGGGGGTTGGGTAGACCTGAGAAATGGTTGAGGTATCCACAAGTATAAGAAGCTAAGGGGAAATGCTCAGGACTGGCCAAGGTGGAAATGCCCTCTCTTTTTAAAATCAAAATAATGTAACATAATGTAGTTAAAAATCACATAATATTTGATGCTTATGCAAAAACCCAGCAGTCCTCAGTTCACTCCACTGAGATAGTCTCTTTCAATTATTTCAGCTTTTTCATCTGGTATTTACTTCATATTTCTAAATTATATGTTTCTTCTTTTGTTTCTTAATTTAGAAATATTAGACATATCTGCTCTTTTTTTGTTATAGTATTTGAAATTTTAAGCATCTTACATCACATTGTATCCCTACCTTCCTGTTCCTCCTACCTCATCCTCCTTATAGAGTTATATAACGGTTTGGGCCAAATCAGTAGTCATTGTTTACATTATCATCACTGTGTAAATAGCATCAATTGTGGAGCTAAGTAGTGTATTTTGATTGTTTTGTGTTCTGAACAACCCTTTGTTTGTTATGAAGTTATAATTATTTAAGCAATTTATTTAGTTTATTATGCACCTATCCTCAGTTTATGTCTGAAATGCCAATTCTGTCAAATACTTATTAATATTTTCTCTCAAATGGTCAACAGATCAGATAATCTAAGAAATTAATTTTCTTTTTCCTGAAGGTTTGCTCCATCCCCACTGGGTAATTCTTTTTAGTCATCAGTACTATCTGCTGACTGTGAAATGAAGTGGAAAGACAAAACTGAGGCACAGGGTTGATGTTTTTAAACCAGAAAATGTCCTTTCTGTGATCTCTGACCTGGAGAAAGACAATCTGGAGGAAGGAATATGGTCCTTGTGATAGGAGTAGAAGAGAGAGTGTACAATATTTAAATATTCTCTTTCCTTTCCCCATCATCCTCCTCTTTTCTGTGTTTTCCCAGAAGAAGGAAATTCTGTTCTAATCTTCCTTTTTATACTGTGGTCATTCTAAGCCTTTGACTGATCCACCAAAGGAAGAGGGAAATGCAGGCTACCTATTTTTTTAAATTACATATTTAATGGGTATACTGGATGTTTGATGAACTGCACATATTTGAAGTGTATATTTTCATGGCTTTTGAAATGAAATCACTGCCACAATCAAGATAATGAACATGTTACTCCAAAAAATTTCTTCATGTGTCTTTGTAAACCATCCCTCCCTCCCTCCCCCTGACCATCGCCAGGCAACCATTGATCTTTTTCCTGTCACTATATATTAGTTTACACTTTCTATAATTTTATATAAATGGAAGTATACAGTATGTAGTCCTTTTTGTGGTTGTTTGGCTTCTTTCACTTCCATTCTTATTTTGAAATTCATATTGTTGTGTGTATCAGTAGTTTATTTCATTTTATTGCTGAGTGATATTGTATGCAAGTCATTGTGCAGACACATGTTATCATTTCTCTTCTTTCAATACTTAGAAGTGGAATGTTTAGATTGTAAGGTAAGTATATGCTCTAAAAGAAACTGCCAAACCATTTTACAAAGTAGTTGTACTATTTTACATTCCCACCAGTAGCATGTGAGAGCTTCACAATTTGTCAACACTTGATGTGGTCAATCTTTTAAATTTTAGCCATTCTGATGGGTGTGTAGTGTTTTCTTATTGTTTTTTTAAAATTTGATTTGCATTTCCATAATGAGTAATGATGTTGAGCATCTTTTCATGTGCTTATTTTGAGCTACCCATTTTTAAATACTCCATTGGTAATAGGGTTAACCTAAGTTTGGGCAAAGGAAGCAGTGTTGCATGACAGGTGCCATAAGAGAATCTCACTCACCAATTCGCTATGCAATTCTTCTTAACTTACTTGAAATTCCCACACCTGAGGGACAAAGTTACGTACTCTTTTGAGTTAAGAGAACCAATATAAGGAGCAGTTTCTAAAAAAGATGTTTTGAGTTAAAATGCCTAAGTTATCTGTAAGTGAAGACAGCAATGGATATGTTTCCTCCAATTTTCTTCCATTAAAACAGATTGTTTTCTAGATTAGCTAAAGGTCATATAGGGACTTCCCTGGTGGTCCAGTGGTTAAGACTCCTGCTTCCACTGCTGGGGGCGTGGGTGCCATCCCTGGTCAGGGAACTAAGACCCCACATGCCTCGTGGCGTGGCCAAAACAAAATAGAAAAAAATTATAGAGACTGTGCTTTGTGGGAATGGCAGAGTGGCTATGGTCCTTAGAGAAGGTGGAGAGACCGGAATAGAGGATGAAGAATTGCAAAAGAATTTTGAAATGGCAGCCCAGATAGGACCCCCTGTCTGGTAAGCAATGGCTGGTGTGTATGTGTATCCTGGGGGAGTTTGGTCAGGTGGGTGAGACTGAGAGAAGAAGGAGGAGACAGGGTGAATACACAATTATGTTAGGGAGGGCAGGCCCTAGATAATGGAGTGCCTAAAGGGGAGACTGAGACCAGAAGCAGGGGGACAACACTGAATGTTAATGTTCTCTCCTTCATAGTTTTGTTCAGAACAGAACTGTTACTTTCGAACATCCTGAACTAGAACAGCTTCTATTTTCAGTCTTTTCTTCTACAAACTAGATTCCTTCAATTTGGGGCCTTTCCCACCCTTTTCCAGCTCTCCCTTTTGGGTTTCATATGATAGAAGAAGAGAATAGTTTTTGTGGTGGCAGCCACTGCCTGCAGCTCCCCTTCCCTGCCAAGTTCCACAACCAAAATCTTTAATGGCTGTTTCCTTGACAGCATAGTTTTGTGGTTTAGAGTTCGTTAGGTCTCTGGAGCCAAATTGCCTGGGTTCAGTCTCTAGTTCTACCATTTATTAGCTGTATTACTGTGGGCAAGTTGCTTAATCTTCCTGTACCTCAGTTTCCTTGTATAAAAATAGAGATAAGAATATTACCTTCCTTAGAGAGTTGTGAGGATTAAATGAATTAATAATTTTAAAGTGTTTAGGGAACCACTGGTGGTCCAGTGGTTAAGACTTGGCGCTTTCACTGCCACGGGCCCAGGTCCAATCCCTGGTTGGGGAACTAAGCCATGCCGCATGGCCGAAAAAAAACCAGAAAAGTGTTTAGAACATTACCTGGCAAGTTTTAAGCTCTCAATAAATGTTAGCTGTTAATTGAATTTAAACTCTTTGGCCCCACTTTCAAGGCACTTCATAATCTCTCCTCTGTCCATCTACCCTTCTATCCCATTACTTCTTGTCTACTTCATTTGAGTTTTGCTGATTTCCTCACTGAATCATGAATCTATGTATAAATCCAGATGGTGTCCATTGCCCAGAAGGTTCTTAATTCAAATCCTACCCGATCTTCAAAGATCACTTCAAATCCCATCTCCTCTACTACCTCTTATTATATCTTGAGTTCTCATCAACCATCTTCCCATTTGGATTCATAGTACCATAGAATTTAGTGAATAATTACACTCTCATCACTCCTTCACGTGAATCAGTTTTGTCTCCCTAATAGCCTGTAAACTTCCTGAGGGCAGAAACAATATCTGATACTTCTGAGCCCTCTTTCAGTGGAGTGAACACATTGTCTTTATGCCATCTTAAGCGTCTGTAAAGAGATTCAACATAGGCAATAAATGTGAAGAATTCATAACTTTAATAACAGATTAGTTAGGGGTGGGGATGATAGCTTCTTTCCTATCTGTGCTATTCTCCAAAGACAGAGATTCCCTTCACCAAAAATCCAGACAACCCCCACTTCATCTCTGAACCAAGAAAGCAGAACACATCTTACCCACATATTCTTATCGAATAGACTCTTCTCCTTATCATTTCCT
This sequence comes from Stenella coeruleoalba, assembly GCF_951394435.1. Taxonomy (NCBI): domain Eukaryota; kingdom Metazoa; phylum Chordata; class Mammalia; order Artiodactyla; family Delphinidae; genus Stenella; species Stenella coeruleoalba. The sequence goes on from NC_137169.1 coordinate 107,013,588, forward strand.
CCTCTTTCCACCTTCCAAGAGAAAATATCATTAGATTTTGAGTTTCTGATGGGTAATGATCACCTCTTTCTCTTTCAGTTCTTCTCTATTAAAAGTCTGAACGCTTAAGTTTTCTACTGATGGTCAGGACCCCATAACCTCTAAGCTTGTAGGGGTGATCTCAGGAGTAGATGGACTGGAACAATTTGCTTACTATAAACAAGACTGGGAAAATTAGTGAAGAGCCCCTACTGAGGTCTGGAATGCAGAAACCTTGCACAGAATCCTCCCTCTGTGATCATTTCAACCCTGGACTGCAGCCTCTCTCACTCTGGATAAATGTCATTGTTTCACGTGTCTCTTAGTCCCCACTATTTCCTTCAGTGATTCTTTACGTTCTTCCTTGCCAATCTCTATCCACAAATCACTTCTAAACCAGTCATGAGATTGCTGGCCTAGTTATTGAATGCAAAGCCACAGAACAAAGACCCCAGAGAGGAGTGGGGCTAGGAGGGTTGCTGAGGAAAGAGGAACCCCAGCATCCGAGGGGAAGAGGTGCAGTTTTTCCAAGTCCGGCAGGAAGGCTCGGGCGTCCTCCAGAGCTGCCTGCGCTGCCACAGTAAAGTTGGGGTCACCAGAGATTAAAACATCAAAGACACAGGAATGGAAGTAAGCGTCTTCAACTGGCAGCCCTTCCTTGCACAGCTGTCTGGCAGTATCAATGGTTATAGCTCCCCGACGACTGCGCTCTGAGCGTGAGAGTCGCTGACTTGGAGGGCATCCCCCAACGCAGAGCTGCAAGTCCTGCTCAGCTGAGAAGGCCCTGGCCACATCCTCTGCTACTTTGATGGAGAAGGAGAGCTGCCCAGCTGTCTGCCGAATGATTATAGTTGTGCCAATGTAGGCAGCTCGGATCTCCACATGGCTCCCAGGGTTAGCAGTTCGAATGGATAAACTTGAGCCCCCAGGTCGGTCACCTCCATTGATAGAACCATCTTCAAAGGCTGCGGGAAGATTGTCCACCTCAGCCTGGTAGACCTTCTGATCAATGCATTCCTGCATGTTCTTAAATATAATGGTGAGCTGTGAGGGCAAGAGGGAAAACAGTTTATTTTGGGCTCAGTGCATCCTACCCGCTTCCACCAGTCAGACCTCATTACATAGTCAGGGATCTCATCCCAGCAGAGATGAAAGGCTTATCATGGTTCTCACTCCTTGATCCCTTCTTTATGTTCCAATATTGCTTTATCCCTGCTCAACCCCTCTCTTTCTTATTTGGTCTCAACCTCGGAAACTCCCACAGGAGAAGGAAAAGTTTCCTTTCTGTAACTCCTCAACCCAGGGCTCCTCAACTTTCCTCTTTCCAAATTTCTCTTCAGTGTTTTCTGCATTGGCATGAAATTCCCACTGAGGGAAAGTGATTTACAGGAGCGAGTGTTTGGTAGGAGGGAGTGATTCAAGATGTGAGAGAGGTTGAGGAGGAAAGGGAATAGGGAGCATTGCTGAGAAATAGTGGGAACGGCATGGGAGTGGTACCCTGAGGTGACCCTGGGAGGATCTGGAGGAGCAATTGAGTCCCTGACCTTCCGGGTGGTGGTGGCGTTGGCCCCCGATGCCACGGGGGAGCTGGTGGCCTGGACAAAAAGGAAGTCATTATCCAGCAAGGGCCAAGCTCCTTGGACACGGCACGTGTGAAAGTGGTGATGGAAGCTGCGCACGTGAGGGTCCCCGAAGGAGGCGCAATGCAAGAAGCCTGGGGGCTGACCGTTCAGCCGGAAAAACCGGCCTTCATAGTCACAGGGGTCCGGGGCTGGGGGACCAGAGGAGCGCACCGGGCCTGCGCCTGGAAGGGCTGGGCCCCGGGGTGGGGGAGGGGCCGTGGGGCCCTGGCGGGAGCAGTTGTGCTGGATCATCAGGTCTTCGATGCCGTGCACAGCAGAATGGAAGGCGAGGTCCCCGCGGCAGGTGCGGGCCGTGCGCCGAGTGCAGAGCGCGTAGGAGCGGAGGGCTCGGCAGAGGCCGCTGGAGCCCACCCCTCCACCCCGGCCTCCTCCTCGAAGGGCTCCTGGTGAACCCCCACCTCTAAGGCTCAGAGTGGAAGATACATACTCAGCATTGCAGCGGAGGATCTTGCACTGAGAATGAGCTGAGGACGGAAGGGAGAGAGGATTGTGAGATGGTCCCCAGATCCCCGCTCAACCATAACTCTCCCAAACCTCATCAGGGGATTCCAGCCGGTCCTAAAACCCAACTGAGAGCCTTCCACAGTCCCCAGTGCGCAGCCGCGAGCCCCCAGCCCCCCAGCTTTCTAGTCTTGTCCTCTTTCAATCTTGCTAAACATGTGTAAGCCCTGCTAGATCTATTCTTCCTGTGGATCAAGGGCTTTCCCAGTGCCCTTCCCCAAGTTGAATGGAGAATAAAATATACCTATCTGAGAGTGGGGCGAGTGACTGGAATTCCTCAGCACCCATCTCTTCTCACTCACCCAAGCTCACATGCCCACCCCTACATAGCAGCCTACCCCCTAGATTCCCCAAACCCTTATCTAACCCTTCCTTACCATGTCCACAGAGGAGCAGCAGGAGAGTGAGAATGCTTAGAGTTGGGGGACTGCCATGGGGGCACCAGGGACTAGGGGACTGGCCTGGATCCCCCATACCTATCCAGCCAGGTCCCCCCAGGTTCCGGTTCTTTCCAGCTGGTGACCCTCCTACCTAGTGAATTTTGACCGGACGTCCTGTAAGGGACTGAAAAAAGAGATTTGGCTGGGCATGGGGAAAGAGAAGAGTTGAAGATTGTTCAGAATCGTGTGAAGAGGATCTCGGGAGATCAGGAAAAAGATGAGCAGACTGGAGTTTGGGGAGAATGGGGCTCCCTGATCTAAAAGCGAGGCTGTTAAGCCTCTGTGCCCTGCTCTTGTGGCCACTTTCAGGTCCCTTATGCAATACCCCTAGGTGGGGGTGGAAGAAAGGTTGAGTGAACTCAGGGGGGCAGAGTCCACTGTATTGCCCCATTCTGAGCTACCAAACAGCAGAAATGTCAAAAAAGGAGGAATCATCTGGATAGATCAGATCTCAATCATACTAGTGGGCTCCCCAACAGAATTAGGATCTGAAAATGCTTCAGAAGCATACCTCTTATTTGCCCTTCCCTATCAGGAGGGGACACCCTCCAGAGGTCATTCATTTATTTTCCTCCTTTGTGTCAGAATTTTCAGCGAGAAGGGGTAAGGGTGGTATAACCATCCCTGTTCTCTGGAACGTCAGTATTCAAATGAAAAGGGAACCAGTCTCTTTCATCTACTCTAGAGAGCAAAAATTATAATCCCTCTCTCTCAGGGGATAATGGGATGCAAGCCAAGCATGCAAATAAATATTTGTTTGTAAGTCAACATTTCTTCTTGTATTTTTCCAAACCTCACTGAAGAACCACTCTTTCCATTAACCTTACCTTGCAAGTTTAGAAGTTCTCAATCTTTTGATGAGAACAGAGCTTGGAGAGGGGCTAACTCCCTTTTGCCAAACTACCCTCTCCTGGGATAAGGAAAAGATTGAGGGAGAGTCATGCAGGAGGAAGAACAGGATGATGGGACTAGAGTTGTGGGGAGAAATCATTTACAATGAGGAGTAACCCCCAGCCTTGGAAGCCCAATGTGAAGGGCACTGCTAAGTAGGAGCAGGGTAGAAGGGTATCAGTGGCTAATCATCTCAGGCTAAATTTGGCCTTGGTGAGAAAACCACAGAATAGGAAATGTGGGACACATATTAAAGGAGACTTCATCAGAAGTCTTGAGGTAACAAGATAAGAAGAGAGTTGACTCTCAGAGGAGAGACGGAGGTTTAAATTTCTAATGGCCAGAGGCCAGAAAGAAATAAGACAGAAGGAGAAATGGAGATTGGGGCACCTTGGTATGGGAGAGATCCTAGCTTTTGGACCAGAGACATCCAAGTAGAGTTTGTAATTTTATGAAATTCTAACTTCAATTCTAACTCCAAAAGCTTATTAGAGGAATCGCAGTTTCATTTTGACTTACTGTTTCCAGAGGTCAAACATTAGTCTGATATCCAATTCTCCAGCCATGACTGTCTACTGTCAGTCAGCTCCAGCCAGGGGATCCCCCGTCTCTTTCTCCATGTCTCCCCTAGGTCCCCAGACCGGCTGCAATCTCACTGAGGTCAGGGAACCAGAGAAGATCTGGTGTGGGGGGAAGGGGGAGTATATGGCTGGCTGGAGTACTGGACAGCTGAGCAGGGGAGGGAGGTGGCTACTGAGTTGACTGTTTTAAAAATAGCTAAGTCCAAGATTCCAGGAGCATTGGTGGGGGTAGGGTGTTGGAGTTGGGGGAGTGGGGAGGGTAGGATTAGAAACAATATGGAGTATAGGGTACCAAGTGCGGGTGGGAGGACAGAAATATGACAAGCAAGTCGGATATCCAGTTCGAGCTTATATGTTTCTAGTCACTGCCTACTGCAGGTAGCCCTTCAGCATTGTCAATAATGAGCTCCTGGCCTTTAAAAATTAGAGTGGACAACTGTATGCATTTCATTCACCACCCTCATCCCTGCTGTACTGAATATTGCGTTTAGTTTCTACAGAACATATCTAGGAGGTAGCTGACTTTAAATAAGGTGCATAGCAGAGGTAGTTCGCAGCCCCTCCCCCATTTTTGTAGAGATTTCAGGACTAAAAAAGCCAGCTGTCTAAAGAAGAAATCTGAGCTCTGAGTTGTTTAGGATGAGGGTGTGTTTCAGTCTACCAGCTCAGATCCTTGCAGCTGTCTATCCCCCTACCTCCTCCATTCTCACTCCCTAGTTTATGTAGCAATTCCTCTTCCCAGGTATACACACAAACATATAAGCTCCTGAGTTTCTGGGGAGGAAGCTAGCAAAGGCAAAGAGAAGAAGAAGGAATGGGGACAGAATTTTTTGAAGGTTAGTAATCCACAGGGAAGAAGAACTTGGAGAGATAAACTGAGAGAAAAAGAGATTCAGAAAGATACTTTTGTGAAGTAGCATAATCTAGTGACCTTTTAAGATATTGCAACCAAGGAATTTAGCCATGTCGTATTTTTACAGCCATAGGCACCAGGGATCATCATCTCTTAGTACTTGCCAAGTGAAATTAACAGAAGGACTGATTCCAAATACTGTCATTAAAGCATCTTAAGTTACTCTACATTTAATTCAGAATTTAGAAGTCCACAGAGTACTCTTCTCTTTTTTATACATATAGATATGAAAAATTTTCTCTCCACCACATGAAGCCATATCACAAGGGCTTTTATTATAAAAATGTAAAATGACCCCAACCAAACTATCCAAATGATTTTAAAACACAATAATTTGACTATGACATCCCAAGTGGGATATACTCTAAGGACAAAAAGAAGTGCAAAAACATTTTAGGTAGTCATATTGTTGGTGGTAGTGTCGGTATTGTTATTTTGAAAGTATTGTGGGTGTATTGTGGGATAAAACAAATGAGTAATAATGTTAGTGTCTTTGTGAACCACGATTTTTGATGTAGAATAAAGAGAGACAGATTTATGATGGATGAAGTTAAGTAAAAACTCTATATTCTGAATTTAAATTGGAAGTATAACTCATAGTTATACTCTTATACATGGTATATACTCATAGTTATACAGAGCTCATGGTGTATTTTATCCTAAAACATATTCTAACTTTATCCTGAAAAGGCCTAGAAACAATAACCCAGTAGCAATGAACACCCCTGGTGTCCAATCTGAGCTATCTCAATACCATTTCACACTAAAAGGAACTCCTTGGAGAAATGGCTAATTTCAGGTATGGGGCAGGAATTGTCCAAGATAAGCAAGGAAGTTTTCAAAAACGGTTAGAATTCTATCAAAAGGACTCAGAAGCAACTAGAACAGTCCACTGGCCAAAGATGGGACAATTTGAGTGTCAAAATGGATACTATACGCAGTGGATCTAAACATACCAGGTTTGTTTAAATCTATGCGTTTACAGTGATTCTTAAACATACAAACTCATTGGTCATTGTTGGAGAATGCTAGGGGAACAACTAATTCATTATGTTGAAACTGGAAAGCAGTAAGCATTTATCCTATTTTTTCTGTGGGAACACAAGATGAGGGGAAATTTTCTCTTTATAGAAGTTTTCTAGCAAATGAATGAAGAAGGGATGGCATTTTACAATATCAGCATTTTGTAACTCCTAATGAATTAATGTATCTAGTCAATGATCAATGATAGCTGTTATCCATCACAAAAGGAGAGACAAGCATGTCCTTCTGATCATAGGTGGAGTACACAATTCCACCTATGAAGTAGTCCTGCAAAAAAAAAAACAACCCCTTTGGTCTGAATCTGATCAACCGGTAGTTAGCTTACTACTTATTTAGAAGGAATACAGGAGACATAAAATGATACCTCAGAGGTGCAAATCCAGACTATGGGCATACTCTTCAGAACAAATGACCAGGGTTCTTCAACAAATAAATTGGGAAAAAAAAAAAAAAAGACGAAGATGGAGAGGAAACCTATAGCCTAAAAGAGAATTAAGAGACATCAAGCAGTTGCAGAGTATGGACTTTATTGTATTCTAATTCAAGAAAAAATATTATGAGATATTTGGAGAAACTTGAATGTTGATGAACACTTACTGGATACTTAATGATTTATAAGGAATTATTATTAAAGTTGTTGATGTGATACATTTTTTTAAAAGTGCTTATCTTTTAGCGATACATCTTGAAATAGTTGCAGGTGAAAAGATAGGATAGCTGGGGTTTGCTTCCAAATAATCCAAGATGGGGGAGAAGTGGGTGGGGGTAAAATAAGATTGAAACATGAAGTGATCATTGTTAAAACTGGGCGATGGATACACAGGGATTTGTTATACTAGTCTCTTTCTTTTTGTAAATGTTTGAAATTTTCCATAATAAAATTTTAAAGTCAGAAGTCATCTGTGGGCCCTGTGAGATTATTGGAGAATTTTTACCAACATCCTTGTCAAAGCCCATTGACCAAAGACCACTGGGAACAAACCTGAAGTCAAAAAATTGGGTTTCTTGGGCTTCCCTGGTGGCGCAGTGGTTGAGAGTCCCCCTACCGATGCAGGGGATATGGGTTCGTGCCCCGGTCCGGGAAGATCCCACATGATGCGGAGAGGCTAGGCCCGTGAGCCATGGCCGCTGAGCTTTCGCGTCCGGAGCCTGTGCTCCACAACGGGAGAGGCCACAACAGTGAGAGGCCCGCGTAATGCAAAAAAAAAAAAAAAAAATTGGGTTTCTTGCTGCAGCAAAGAAGAGAATGCTGCAGTGGGACTATGGGATCAGTTCAGTAAGGGGAAGTTAGGAGGAGCCTCTTGTAGAGACTGGGCTGCTGTTTGATGATTCTTAACTAGAGTTTAGAATAGTAAGGGCCAATTCTGGACTGAATATTGTCAAGAAGCAGGGGTATTTCAATGGCTGGGTATCTAAATTTTTATCTAGGAGATGGAAGGATTAAAGAGGGATTGGAGCTAAAATTGGTTAAAACAACAACAAACAGTAGCAAATATGCATGTTAAGAGGGGATGTTTGCACATTTTTGTAATTGCAGAGTGGTCTTGTCTCTGTTTTATTCCAAAGTTGCAATGTGGGTCCGATAAGCTGAGAGATAATAATTGCCAACCTTGACTTCTGTACTCAGCTAAAATATTATTCCAGAATCAAAAATAAGTAAAACATTTCAAACAAATTGAAACCTGAAGGAATTTACCACTAATATATCCTTGTCAAAAGAACTGTTAAAAAAAAAAAAAGAACTGTTAAAAAGATTTACTACAGAAAGGATGATTTGAGCAAAGAAGATGGATTAGATGGGAGAAGAACTGGTAAACCAAGAAATGTGTGGCTAAATCTAAATAAATAATTACTGCATTTAAAAAACAACTGCTTCTGAAAGTAGGCATAGAGGGAAATTTCCAACATAATAAAGGCCATATATGACAAGCCCACAGCCAACATCATCCTCAATGGTGAAAAACTGAAAGCATTTCCACTAAGATCAGGAATAAGACAAGGTTGCCCACTCTCCACTCTTATTCAACATAGTTTTGGAAGTTTTAGCCACAGCAATCAGAGAAGAAAAGGAAATAAAAGGAATCCAAATCGGAAAAGAAGAAGTAAAGCTGTCACTGTTTGCAGATGACATGATACTATACATAGAGAATCCTAAAGATGCTACCAGAAAACTACCAGAGCTAATCAATGAATTTGGTAAAGTAGCAGGATACAAAATTAATGCACAGAAATCTCTGGCATTCCTATATACTAATGATGAAAAATCTGAAAGTGAAATCAAGAAAACACTCCCATTTACCATTGCAACAAAAAGAATAAAATATCTAGGAATAAACCTACCTAAGGAGACAAAAGACCTGTATGCAGAAAATTATAAGACACTGATGAAAGAAATTAAAGATGATACAAATAGATGGAGAGATATACCATGTTCGTGGATTGGAAGAATCAACATTGTGAAAATGACTCTACTACCCAAAGCAATCTATAGATTCAATGCAATCCCTATGAAACTACCACTGGCATTTTTCACAGAACTAGAACAAAAAATTTCACAATTTGTATGGAAACACAAAAGACCCCGAATAGCCAAAGCAATCTTGAGAACGAAAAACGGAGCTGGAGGAATCAGGCTCCCTGACTTCAGACTATACTACAAAGCTACAGTAATCAAGACAGTATGGTACTGGCACAAAAACAGAAATATAGATCAATGGAACAGGATAGAAAGCCCAGAGATAAACCCACGCACATATGGACACCTTATCTTTGATAAAGGTGGCAGGAATGTACAGTGGAGAAAGGACAGCCTCTTCAATAAGTGGTGCTGGGAAAACTGGACAGGTACATGTAAAAGTATGAGATTAGATCACTCCCTAACACCATACACAAAAATAAGCTCAAAATGGATTAAAGACCTAAATGTAAGGCCAGAAACTATCAAACTCTTAGAGGAAAACATAGGCAGAACACTCTATGACATAAATCACAGCAAGATCCTTTCTGACCCACCTCCTAGAGAAATGGAAATAAAAACAAAAATAAACAAATGGGACCTAATGAAACTTCAAAGCTTTTGCACAGCAAAGGAAACCATAAACAAGACCAAAAGACAACCCTCAGAATGGGAGAAAATATTTGCAAATGAAGCAACTGACAAAGGATTAATCTCCAAAATTTACAAGCAGCTCATGCAGCTCAAAAACAAAAAAACAACCCAATCCAAAAATGGGCAGAAGACCTAAATAGACATTTCTCCAAAGAAGATATACAGACTGCCAACAAACACATGAAAGAATGCTCAACATCATTAATCATTAGAGAAATGCAAATCAAAACTACAATGAGATATCATCTCACACCAGTCAGAATGGCCATCCTCAAAAAATCTAGAAACAATAAATGCTGGAGAGGGTGTGGAGAAAAGGGAACACTCTTGCACTGCTGGTAGGAATGTGAATTGGTTCAGCCACTATGGAGAACAGTATGGAGGTTCTCCATACTGTTAGAATAGAACTACCATATGACCCAGCAATCCCACTACTGGGCATATACCCTGAGAAAACGAAAATTCAAAAAGAGTCATGTACCAAAATGTTCATTGCAGCTCTATTTACAATAGCCTGGAGATGGAAACAACCTAGGTGCCCATCATTGGATGAATGGATAGAGAAGATGTGGCACATATATACAATGGAATATTACTCAGCCATAAAAAGAAACGAAATTGAGCTATTTGTAATGAGGTGGATAGACCTAGAGTCTGTCATACAGAGTGAAGTAAGTCAGAAAGAAAAAGACAAATACCGTATGCTAACACATATATATGGAATTTAAGAAAAAAAAATGTCATGAAGAGCCTAGGGGTAAGACAGGAATAAAGACATAGACCTACTGGAGAACGGACTTGAGGATATGGGGAGGGGGAAGGGTGAGCTGTGACAGGGTGGGAGAGAGGCATGGACATATATACACTAGCAAACGTAAGGTAGATAGCTGGTGGGAAGCAGCCGCATGGCACAGGGATATCAACTCGGTGCTTTGTGACCACCTGGAGGGATGGGATAGGGAGGGTAGGAGGGAGGGAGATGCAAGAGGGAGGAGATATGGGAACATGTGTATGTGTATAGCTGATTCACTTTGTTATGGAGCAGAAACTGACACACCATTGTAAAGCAATTATACCCCAATAAAGATGTTAAAATAAATAAATAAAATTACATCAGAAAAAAACAAAAACAAAAAACAACTGCTTCTGGCAGTAAAAAAACACAATAGTAACACATAAAGCAGGAGAGGAATTGTAATTAAAGCTGTCATATTTTTTGTCAAGATTTATTGGATTTATGCTTTAATTAATTATTTTAATTAATGAATATGTAAGTATGTATTGTAAGGGTAGGTACCAAAATAATAGGAAAAAATAGTGTGTTATTTCTGAACCAAGAGGAGAAAAAGGGGAATTAAAATAACAAAATAAGACTAAAACTTGATTAATTCAAAAGAAGATAAGAAAGAGGAGGAAAAAAAGTATAAATCAAAACACCATAATAATATCATAAGCCAAATTTTAAAATCAGGTAATTCTCACTGATCTGTAGAAAATGGTTTTGGAAGTGGGGAAAGAGTGGAAGCAGGGTCAGCCATTCAGAACTATGATTGTGGCCAAGGAAACAATGAGAAGTGGTCAGTCTTAGGATATATTTTGCAGGTAAAACTATAGGACTTGCTGATGCTCAGATATTGTTCTTGAGACTAATTTTTACTACTTTTGACAATGTCTATTTTTAAAGGTAGATCATTTCTCTCATGATTCTGTTCCTTATAAAGCTTTAAACTAGTCTATTTTCTCTAAATCCATGGCTTTTGATAGGAAAAGTTTCCCTTCTCTCCTAGAAGATGGTCACTAACTCATTGTTGCCCCAGGATGATTTGGAGCATGGTTCAGGTCCTTTAGATCTTTCCCATTCCATTTACAGACCTTTCTCCTTTACCCCTTTGGATTCATTTATATTGTAGTTGTAAGTTACTACATGTTCATTCAGTGTTAGGAAGCTGTAAAGAAGCTGCAACAGGAAAAGTAGTGGAATGAACTGGATAACAGCTACTAATTTGTGTACTCTTTGTGCTAGGATAAAAAACATCCCAGCTGTGGCTGAGGGTAGTGCTACCTTTGAAAGTATAGACAAGGTTAAATGATAGGAGAAACACAGCAGAGAGTATTATGTTGGTTTTACAATAGGGGAGTAGTCTTAGAAATGGGTAGGGAGAATTGTCATGTGACACAGTAAAGCAGACCAACCTGGACAAGGGTAACCATAATAATAAAAGTAGTTTAAATAATAGCATTGCTGAATATCTGCTGGTGCCATATGCTATGCTGAGTGATCTGCATGATAATATTTCTAATCCTTACAACAACCCTGAAAGGTAGATTTTATTCCCATTTTACAGATATGGAAGCTGAAGTTCAAAGGACCATCTTGCCCAAGGTTTACCTAATTCAAGCCCAGATTTACCTGACTCAGGTGCCAATACTCTTTGCATTATAATGTCTTTTATAGGTTCAAAGGTGGCTGAGTTTAAAGGATGAAAAGGAAAACAGAAAAGATACAGATTTAGACAGGGATGTGAGAGACAGTATTGGCAGAACAGAAAGAACAATCCCTAGATCTTCAAATTAGAATGCTGGCTCGGAGAATGGGCCTATCATTAGTAAATAATAAGGATAGAGACAGGCTGGCATCCAGCTTTTATATACCTAAGGAGTTCAACAAAATTTGTGTTTTGACTCATTTAAACTATGTTACAACCCTTAACTTATAGCAGTATGCTAAAAAAAAAAAAGAAGATAATCATTTGATAGCCTCTTTATTTTGTGTCAAATGAAAAAACAAAACAAAAAAACAAACAAGGAAACAAGATACTTTTTTTGTGTGTTTTTTTTTTTTTTTTTGCGGTATATGGGCCTCTCACTGCTGCGGTCTCTCCCGCTGCACAGGCTCCGGACACGCAGGCCCAGCCGCCCCACCACATGCCGGATGCGGGATTCTCCTGGGCCGGGGCACGAACCCGCGCCCCCCGTATCGGCAGGCAGACTCCCAACCACTGCGCCACCAGTGAAGCCCACAAGATGCTTTTTCAAATTCATTTCAGATAAAGCCAGTGATGGTTATGGTGTTCAGTTGTTATGGGTATAAGGGCCTACTTGATAAATTCACCTTGTAGTAAAAGTTTGCGGGCCTTCCCTGGAGGCGCGGTGGTTGAGAATCTGCCTGTCAGTGCGAGAGGACATGAGTTTGATCCCTGGTGCGAGAGGGTCCCACGTGCCACGGAGCAGCTGGGCCGGTGTGCCACAACTACTGAGCCCGCGTGCTGCAACAACTGAAGCCCGCGGCCCTAGATCCGATGCTCCACAACAAAAGAAGCCACCGCAATGAGAAGCCCACACAGCGCAACGAAGAGTAGCCCCCACTCGCAGCAACTAGAGAAAGCCCGCCTGCAGCAACGAAGACCCAACGCAGCCAAAACAAAACAAAACAAAAGTTTGCCTCTTTTGGCAGCTTGATGTGTTTCCTTTTAAGAAGTGATGGGAATTATATAACTCATTTTCTTTTTCTTTTTTACTGTTCATAAATCCAGAGGTAAATATAATGCTCAATTATAGTATTTATATTAGCTCAGGTTTTTGCTCTATAGTTTGTCTTTTCTAAAGCTTTTGAATCTTCTATTTTTATGTTAGCTGTTTGCTGTATTTGGTTACAAATGAGGTGTTTACTTTAAACACCTCACTTCAAATCTCTTTTGGGAAAAATGTTCCCAAAACGTAAAAGTAAATCAAATATTTTTGGAAGTGTGAGTTTAAATTTAAATTAAATAAAAAAGCATTCATTTTTTCATAGCTTGGAATTTTGCCATTTTACTCATTTGGAGCTGTTATATAAAGACGTATTCTTTGTGCCACCTTTACCCACACATTTGATGTTTTTATCAATTCCTGCAAAGGTGAAGAAAGCGGTGCTTACATTTCCCTGTATGAAGGTGAGAGTTCCAAAAATAAATTGTTTCTAAAATCTAAGACTGCCAACACAGTAAAAGATAAGTTTCCTCTTGTTGAACTGATTAGGAGGTTGGCCGTGTGAGATTACTTGGGACTGAGAGTTTATAAATTAATGGTTCTGAACTTTTTGGGTTACAAACTCCTTTTGAAAACCTAATGAGAGATATGGGCCCTGTCCTCAGAAGAATGCTCAAGTACGAGCACTTGACATTGCAGCCACAATTTCTTGGGGATATATATGCCTCTTACTAGAAGGCTAGAATAGATAAGACATGACTCCTCTTTACTGTGATAGCACAGATTCCTAGTCACCACCTAGGCAGGGAGCCTTTATTGTGGATAGCAGTAAGAGCAAGGTAGACACTTGCTAAATCAAACTTGAGTAAGTCAGTCAACACATAGCTCAAAGCAATAATAGAATCATAGGCAAACAGATTCTGCTCTTCCTGCTCCAAGAGTATTTTGCATTCTCTTTGAAGCAATTCTATTATGGTCATCAAGTAGTTCTAAAAAATACCCAAGTTGCTGAAGAATATCCCCTACAGTATATGCCCTCATAGATGTTGTTTTGTTTATTGGGGTTTATATTAATTTCTATCTTGAGGTCTTATAGAGGGGGAACTCTCTATTAACTATTTGGGTAGAAAATTCTGTCATGTTGCCATAAAATGTTTTTATGTTTCATGTTTCTTTTGTGGTGTGTGCAAAGTCCTGACCACTAGCACACTATTAAAAAGACATTATTTATTTTTTATGGAGCCAACCACCAGAGGCTCCTGGACTCTATGGAAGCCGCAGATCTTCTAACATCTGAAAAAAGGATTATCCTTTTGAATGTGAAGGTGAATGTGAGTAACTGAGAAAAGGTAGAGTAGGCAGTGAAAGTAATGAAAAAAGAGAGATTAGGGTTCAAAACATATTGAGGTGTGTCTTAGGGACCTTGAGTGTAAAGCTGCCTTCAGTGTTTCTCAGTGGGGCCTTATTGACATTATGGGAGGGACAATTTTGTGTGTGTGTGGAGCTGTCCTGCCCAGTGCAGTATATTTAGCGTTCTTGTCTCCCGTCCCCTGTCAAATGCCATCTGCATCCCCAGTCAATGTAAATTTTTAATGCCCCTACATATTTCCAAAGGCCTCCCAGGAGGTGGTACCACTCTGGTTGAGGAATACTACTAGATATTCTTAATCCTAGGTGGTCTCACACTACCATGACCTAAACTGGTTTAGCAGAAGTCTTTTCACTGTATGGACTATCCTTGCTTTAGCAAGATACAGGACATTTCCATCACAAGGATCCCCCACGTAGCCACACTCACTTCCCTCCAATCTCCATCTCCACATTAACATCTAGCAACAACTAATCCATTCTCCATTTCTAAAATTTTGTTATTTTAAGAATGTTATATAAACAGGTTACAGTATGTAACGTTTGGGGATTAGCTTTTTTTACTCAGCATAATTCTCTGCGGATTCATCCAAGTTGTGTGTATATCAGTAGTTTGTTCCTTTTTATTGCTGAGTAGTATTCCATGCTATAGATGTACCACAGTTTCTTTAACCATTCACCTGCTGAAGGACATCTGCCTTGTTTCCAGTTTTGGGCTTTCATTAATAAATTTGCTATAAACATTTGTGCATAGGTTTTTTTGGTAACATCTTTATTGGAGTATAATTGCTTTACACTGCTTTGTGCATGGGTTTTTATGTGAACATTAGTTTTTATTTCTCTCGGATAAATGCCCAGGAGTACAAATTCTGGTTCCTGTGAAAATTGTATATTTAGGGTTTTTTTTAATAAACTGTTTTTTTAAAAAATAAACTGTTTTCCAGAGTGCTTGTACCATTCTACATTCCCACAAGCAATGTATGAGTGATCGTTTCCCTGCATTATTCTCACCAGCATTTGAGGTTGTCATTATTTCTAATTTTAGCCATTCTGATAGGTATGTATGATATCTAATTGTGGTTTTAATTTGTATTTCTCCAGTGGCTAATGATGCTGAACATCTTTTCATGTGCTTATTGCTGTCTGTATATCCTCTTGGGGAAATGTTCCTTCTTGACTTTTGACCGTTTCCTCACTGGACTGTTTTTTATACTGTTGAGTTAGAGAGTTCTTATATATTCTAGACAATAGTCCTTTGTTGGGTATGTGGTTTACACATATTTTCTCCCAGCTAGCATCTTGTTTTTCATTCTCATAATAGGGTCTTTGGCAGAGCAAACATTTAATTTTGATGAAGTCTACTTTATTGATTTTTCCTTTTATGGATTGCTTTTGGTGTCAAAACTTTGTCTAGCCTTAGACCATGAAGAGTTTCTCCTATGTTTTTTCTAAATGTTTTATACTTCACATTTAAGCTCTTGATCCACTTTGGAGTTAGTTTTTGTATAAGGTATGAGACTTAGGTTGAGGGTTTTGTTTATTTGTTTGCTTTTTGTTAGCTTATGGATGTCCAATTTCTTCAGCAATATATATTGAAAAAGCGATTTTTTCCTCCACGGAATTGCTTTTTCACCTTTGTAAAAAACAACGAGTTGGCATACTTGTATGGGTCAACTGCTGGGCTCTCTATTCTGTTTCATTGATCTGTATATTTATTTTTCTGCCAGTACCATACCATCTTTACTACTGTAGTCTTTTAATAAATCTTGAAAATGGATAAGCTGATTCCTCCCACTTAATTCTTTTTCAAAACGTGTTTTAGCTATTCTAGTTGCTTTGCCTTTCCATACAAGTTTTAGAATAATTTTGTCTATATCTACAAAAAAATCTTGCTAGGATTTCCCCTTTACTAAGTTTTAAATTGTGGTAAAATACATAAAACATAAAGTTCACAATTTTAACCATTTTAAAGTGTACAATTCAGTGGCATTTAGCACCTTTGAAACGTTGTGCAACCATCCCACTATCTAGTTCCGGAATGTTTTCATCACCCCAAAAGGAAGCCCTGTTCCCACTGTGAAGTCAGTCCCCAACCTCTGGCAATGACTGATCTGCTTTCTGTCTCTATGGCTTGGCCATTCTGTACATTTCATATAAACGGAATCATATGATATGTTACCTTTTGTGTCTGGCTTATTTCATTTAGCATAATGTTTTCGAGGTTCATCCAACTTGTAGCACGTCAGTACTTCTTTGTTATGTCCAAATAATATGCCATTGTATGTATATACCACAGTTTGTTTATCCATTCATTCATCCATGGACATTTGGGTTGTTTATAACTTTGGGCTATTATGAATATCATGCTGCTATGTGTATGCACGTACAAGTATTTGTATGAGTACCTGCTTTTAGTTCTTTGGGGTCTACCTAGAGTGAAATTACTGGACTGTATTCTATGTTTAACATATTGAGGAGCCTCCAAACTGTGTTCCACAGCAGCTGCAACATTTTACATTCCTGCCACCCGTGTATTAGGGTTTCAATTTCACCTCATCCTCACCACACTTGTTATTTTCCATTTTTAAAAATTACAGCCATTCTGGAAAGTGTGAAGTGGTATCTTACTGTGGTATTGATTTGCATTTCCCTAATGACTAATGGCATTGAGCATCTTTCCATGTGCTTGCTGACCATTTAGATATCTTCTTTGGAGAAATTCTATTCAAATCTCTTGCTCACTTTTTAATTGAGTTGTTTGTCTTTTTTGTTGTTGAGTGGTAGCCCCTTCATTCTTAAAGGATATTTTTGCTGGATATAGGAATCTGGGTTGACAGTCTTCTTTCAGTGCTTGAAAAATTTGTGCCACTTCTCTGGCCTCCATGGTCTCTGATGAGAAATGTGCTGTCATTCAAATTGTTTATCCATGGTATGTAAGGTGTCATTTTTCACGGATTTCAAGATTTTTTTCTTTGTTTTTAGTTTTCTGCAATTTGACTATGATGTGTCTTGGCATGAATTTTTTTGGGTTTATCTTCTTTGGGGTTTGCTCAGCTTCTTGAATCTGTAGGTTTATCATCTGCTAAATTTGGGGAGTTTTACTCATTATTTCTTTTAGTACGTTTTTCAGTCCTGTTCTTTTTCTCTTCTCCTTCTGGGAATCTGATGACACAAATGTTAGATCTTTTTTTATAATCCCACAAGTCCGTGTGACTCTGTTCTTTTTTTTTTCATTCTATTTTCTCTGTCGTTCAGATTGAGTAATTTCCATTGTTTTATCTTTCAAGTCACTGATTCTTTCCTCTGTCCCCTCCACTCTGCTGTTGAGCCCATCCATTGAGGGGTTTTGTTGTTATTGTATTTTTTAGTTATAAAATTTCCATTCAGTTCTTCTATTTCTTTGCTGAAACTTTTCTTTGCTGGGACTTTCTATTTTTTTGTTTGTTTCAAGTATCTTCATAGTTGCTTGTTGAAACATTTTTATGATGACTGTTTTAAAATCTTTGTCAGATAATTCTACCGCGTTGATCATCTAGGTATTGTCTGTTTTCATTCAGTTCAAGATCTTTCTCATTCTTGATATGATGAGTGCTTTTTTATTAAAGCCTGGACATTTGGGACTCTGGATCATATTTAAACCTTCTGTTTCAGTTGGCTTCTTCTGATACTAATCAAGTAGAGGAAGTGGGGGTAAGGTACCTTGTTACAGCCAGGTAGGTGTAGGAATCTAGGTTCCCCACTTAGTCTCCATTAACACCTGAGAAGAGGGGCTCCTCATTACTGATGGGCAGGGGTAGGAGTTCCACCTCCCCATATGGCCTCCACTGATACTGGGAAATAGGAGTAACCTTGCTATCACCAGGTGTTGGTGAAAGTACGATTCTCTACCATGTTTCCTCTGATACCAATCCGGCAGTGAAGAGGAGGACCACTTCTTTACTGGCCTGCTGAGAGGAAGTCTAGGTACCCCATATACCTAGACTTTACTAGGTATGGGTAGAGGTGAGCCACAATTCTTTCTGTGGCATTTGGCTGGAAGTAGAGCAGTTATTATCTAAAAGTTTTCTATTTTGCTAGGCTACCTCTTCCCTGGTCCTTTGGCTAGAGAGAGCAGGTTTTGTTGTTGTTAATACTATTGATACTTCCTAGTTTCTCATGATACCAAAAATTACCGGCAGGTGGCAGAATAGCTGATGAAAATGGACTGTTCACCAAAACATAAGAAGGCTGATTTCCTTTGTGACATAGGGAAATAAAATCTATGACCTTGCACCCACCCTGGATACAATCCCAAGATTTTGTTCTGAGGGTTAGATACTCTTTATCAGCCTTTGAGTACAGGTAGCTGCCCAGTGGGAATAGAGCTGGAGTAAAAGGAATGGGCTTTGTTAGGCTCCTTGGTGACATATGACACCAGGATTACTTGGGTTTTGTGAAAATAAATGTCTAGCATTTAGTTACTCTTCTCCCTAGGAAGGTGGAGATTGGATGACTGGAGAATTAATACTTTCTTTAAACAACATTGATACTTTGAAAGCGCAACAAAACCCCCAGAAACACCCCATATCCTATCACTCATTTTTTCTATCAGGCCCTGCTGATATGTACACATATATGATTCAATTTTTTAATTCTCGTTTTCACTTATTGTCAAAGGTGTTTTCTGATGTTAGTGCATGGGGGTGGCTTTTTAAAATTTATATTTGAACTCATGTGCAAAGAATTAATCACACTGCAGTCATCTGACCAAAAAAGGTCTGAGGGGAGTCTTTTGATTGTTTGTTTCATTTTTGGTTTTCTCAAATTTTTATTTTGAAAAATTTCAAACCTACAGAGAAGTTAAAAGAATAAAATATTGAACATTCAATTACCCTTCACCTAGATTCATTGTTAACATTTTGCCGTATTTGCTTTCTTTTCTGTCTCATATAAAGCTAATTTGCAGACATTGATGGGTATGGCTTTCAAGGTTCCTTTAGTCTAGGTATGCACCCCAGTTTTCTTTTCTTTCTCCTCACTCCCTCTCTTCCTTCTTCATATTTGAAAATTTTGAAGCTCCAAAACTCTTTCTCTTAGTTTCCCACCAGCGAGTTGTGCTCAGATCCTGCTGACCACCAAGCACCCGTAGGCTGAGTCACTTTCACTTGTCTGTAATATTCGTTTTGGCCAACAGAGTTTGGCTTAAATTCACACGAGATGGAAAAAAAAAAAAAAAAAAAAAAAGCTGCTATAGGACCAGGATCTCCTAGAGTTGCTTACACGACAACCTTTATATTCCTTAAGGAAAAGTTCCTAGTCAATTTGGCAAAGCCCAGTTGGAGACCTCTACTTTTCTGCTGATCCCAATTCAGGAAATCACTGCAACTACAGGAAGCTGAGAGTTTCCTATTTGTCCTTCTATCTTTTCTCCAGACATTTGTCTCTGGTCTTGGGAACTGCGATCGTGTGTACACGATCCTCCCTCAGCTCTGGGAGCCATGCAGAGGAGTTCTCTCAAGGGTTTTCTACTCCAAAAAAGAAATACGAGGAAAAGGTAGCTTTGACGTGGGGAAGGCCCAGTAGTCAAGAATCTCGAAATCTAGGTGGTTGAAACAATATGTGCCACAAAAAGGGTGGAGACACACGTTGAATTAGCCTCATACATTCTCTGTCGCAAAACTTTTCCACATTCCCTGGTGGTCTAGTGGTTAGGATTCGGCGCTCTCACCGCCGCGGCCCGGGTTCGATTCCCGGTCAGGGAAACAGTGTTTTTTTTCTACCTACACAATACTTTGTGTTCGTTTTTCTTCCTACAAAATACTTTTAATGACAGTTCCTATAGAACACTTTTAATGATTAATTTTGTTTCTTCTACACAGTTGCCACATGGGTGACCTTAGCTGAAATACAGGAAATGCAGGAAAACATAAAGAAAAAATCGTTTACCATTCTACCAACCACCGGTAGCTATTATCCAGTTTTTGAAACAGAAAATGGAATAATGCTGTACATACTATTTAATTATCAGCTTTTTTTTAAACATCTTTATTAGAGTATAATTGCCTTACAATGGTGTGTTAGTTTCTGCTTTATAACAAAGTGAATCAGTTTTACATATACATATGTCCCCATATCTCTTCCCTCTTGCGTCTCCCTCCCTCCCACCCTCCCTATCCCACCCCTCTAGGTGGTCACAAAGCACCGAGCTGATCTCCTTGTGCTATGCGGCTGCTTCCCACTAGCTACCTATTTTACGTTTTTACCAGCTATTTTTAAAGTTAATATATTTCTAACACTTTCCAGTAGAAATAAATACACTTCAGCAACATGATATTTTCTTTCAATTTAATTATTTAATTTTTGTAAAGGTAATATATTTACATGGTTTAGGATTCAAATATCCAAAAAGGCATAACTGATAAACCTACTTTTCACCTCGGCCATCTAGTTTTCTTCTAATAAGGCAGCCAGTAGTAAGTTTCATAACTATATTGTAATATAAGTATGTTGTAAATATAAAATATAAATAGATTGTAAATACAAGCATACATACGTATATATTTCAGTACGTTCCCCTCCCTCGCACAAATGATAGCAATCTATACACACTTTTCTGAACTTTGCCTTTTTCACTTAATTTTAGAAATAGTTGCAGATTACACATGAAGAGCTTCCTCTTTCTTTTCTATGGCACATAGTATTCCATTATATTGATATTCCATAATTAATCAAACCAGCTTCCTATTGATGACACTTCGGTTATTCTAATCCTTTGCGGCCATAAAAATAATCTTCTACATATGTTATTTTGTACGTGTGTAGAATAAATGTCCAAGAATTAAAATGTTGGTTCAAAAGACATGTGCATTTGTGGATGGGTAGTGCCAATATGCCCTCCTTAGAGGTCCTGCCAATTTATACTCCCACCAGCAATGTACAATATAAAAAAAAAAAATGTGGGTTTTCATCAAAATGGATTTCATCAATCGTATTTCTGGACTTTTAGGTTTTTCCCCCCTAAAATTTTGGTTTTACAAATAACACTTTGATGAACATCTGTGTGAATACATCTTTGTATATCCTTAGGGATTGCTTTAGGATAAATTCATAGAAGTGGAATTACCACTTCATATCATATATTAGATGGGTTAAATAATTAAATGTAAGAATTGAAACAATAAAAAAAATCGGTGGATAATTATCTTATTGAGCTGGAGAAGACTTTTTCAAGGTAAAAGCAAACACAGAAATCATAAAGGATAAAACTGATAGGTTAGACTACATAAAAACAGAAAACTGCCCATCTGAAAATCCTATAAATAATAGTATAAGACAAATGCCAAACTAATATGTAAGTAATATACATATAACATAAATTACCCAATAGCAAAAATCGACAAAGCGTATGATTTAGTAAGTCCCAAACTAATACAAATAATTAGTAAGTTTATGAAAAATGATCAACCTCAATAGTAATACAATAAATGAAAGTTAAAATGAGACTTCAAATTTTTATGTTGCACTTTCATAAAGATAAAAAGAATGGTATCTAGTTACCTGAGGTAATTTGGTAATACTCATTGAAAAGTGAAAGTTGGTGATATCGCTCCACACAGCAATTTGGCAATATGTATTCAAAGCTTTAAAATGTGGGTTATCTTTTCAATGGCAACTTTACCTTTATGCATTCGTGCTGAGGAAGTACTCTCAAATGCGTAACGATATGTGTACAGAGATAACACTCGCATTAAGGCCTTAACTCGTCCACTTGATTTCAGAGGCTCCCTTCAAAAGACAATAAACTAGAATTGATGATTTTCCTTCCCTAAACCTCTGAAACGACTAGAAAAACTACCCCAACATTATCAATATAATCATAGGTAAAATCCTAGAGGTCTTTTTTTCCTCTTCGTCCTTTGGCTTTGTGTTGAATAGTTCTCTTAGCACGAATCCCTAAATATGAAAGACTTTGGTTGGAGCAAACCATGACGAACTAGTAATAAGGATACAAACAAAAAAAAATCTCTCGTGTGCGTTGGTGGTATAGTGGTGAGCATAGCTGCCTTCCAAGCAGTTGACCCGGGTTCGATTCCCGGCCAACGCACTACTGACATCTTCTTTTCTCCGGAAGCTCGAGTAGAGCAAATAGGGGGATAAAGAAAAACCTTTGACCACCCATCCGTCCTCAAACTCTGAACCTTCTGGGAGACTCTACCGTGAGCGAACCTCCAGACTTCATGCAGCTGCCAAGGCAAGCCCATTTGCTGTGTTTGGCCTCTTGCTTCGCACCAGTTCACGATAATTCTCCTTTTGGGGGTCTTTAGGGAATGTCAGAAATGGAGGGTGATCGGATATGTTTTTCTGAATACTCGGAGGCGACTTAGATTTACTAAAGAGTCAGAATAAGGAAGTCAGCCCAAGACTCCGAAGTTACTGAGAGAGCGCGCCAAGGAGCAGTGAGGGAAGCAAGAAAAATAATAAAGGGGGACCTCACGCCGTTTAGCATCTCACCAGCTTCGCTTCTCTGCCGGTTCCAACATTCGCAGGGTACAAGGTGGAGATGTAAATAGGAAAATCCTCGGGTTGCCTAGTGGGGGCGGCTTGATTATTTGGAGGGGAAAGAGAGAAGTGGCTTGAGGAGGGCGACTGGGGACGCGGTCCCCGAGCTGCAGGCGGCGCTCTCAGACCTCGTCGGGACTGGGTGCGCCGCCGTCCAGCGGAGGGGGTGATGATGGCGCGGGCACGGCGGGATTCTGAGACCCAGATTCGGGTGTCAGGGCTTCGAGGTTATGGGTGGAAACGTTTGGGATTTTAACCTAAGAGAATCACGCGAACTAAGCAAAGAAAGCTGCAGCACCACTTAGACAATCCTGTTTGTAAAGACATTAAATCCAACCGCAGTGCGCCGCCTTGGAGGTGGCGCGCCGTGATCGTATAGTGGTTAGTACTCTGCGTTGTGGCCGCAGCAACCTCGGTTCGAATCCGAGCCACGGCAAAGGATTGTAGTTCACCTTGGTGGCCTACCTTTTTGGAACCCTTTAAAGGTTAAAAAAAGCTTGTAATCCGTCTTTGCTCAAGGCTGCATCGCAGAAGTGCAGTCTACGAATTAGATAAATAACTGTCTCCACTCAGCTCCATTTGCGGCTCTCCCACCTAAGCGAATCTAACCAGCCCTGGCAAAGCTGCTTCAGGGCGGTGTGGAGGCCTCGGAGCAGCAAGCAAGGCCTACCTTCACCTGAGCAGAGGATAGAGCCCTTCGCTGGTGACTCCGGAACTCAGCGCCTCTTCCAGAGGTTGGAGAAATGAACGTTTTGGAGAGTGCAGTGAAATCTCCCGCGAGCGCCCACGCCTGAGACTCTAAATCCCATCCGACTTTAAATCTCAATCCAGAAGAGGAGGCGAAAAAGCGCGAGGGAATGGGGATGAGAGGCGCAAACTGCCGCGAGAAGTAGGGGGGGCGCGGGGACTTGTGCTCCCGGGACCTTGGTGCTGCAGCCTCGTCCTTCCTTCTACAAAATTTTAGTATTTAAAAACAAAATCGTGCCCCCAAATGAATAGTCAATTGGACCTAACTTCCGACTGACGCGTCCTTCAGCCTCACCCCCACCCCATCCCCTGGTGGTCACGGTTTAGGGGGGGGAAACGGTTTCGGACTGAGAAGAAGGAAGAACGAGGCTGCAGCACCAAGGTCCCGGGGGCACAAGTCCCCGCGCCCCCCCCTACTTCTCGCGGCAGTTTGCGCCTCTCATCCCCATTCCCTCGCGCTTTTTCGCTTCCTCTTCTGGATTCCGGGTCCTAGAAACCGGGTTCTCCAAAAGAATTTGCTGTCCAAAAGGTCTCAAGACCTGTCTAAAAGGAATTTGAAGAAATGTCGAGGTTTCAGGACTACTGATTCCCGCGCCCTCTGCAAGCTCTTCTAGCCCCGTGCAGTCCCATCACTCTAGAAGCCTGGAGTTTCTCGGTGACAAAAGCTAGTGCTGCGTTTAAAATCCTGGAGCCAGAGAACTCTTTCAAACTAAGCTGCGTGTATCTTTGACCGTGCAAGCTGCCCCTCAAAAGAAATTATATTTCTGTAAGAAGGCTCGCAAAGCAGCGCCCGGCTAGCTCAGTCGGTAGAGCATGAGACTCTTAATCTCAGGGTCGTGGGTTCGAGCCCCACGTTGGGCGGTACTTGTTTTTCCCCGCCTACCTCTGTTTTATTGAATCTTCTCTTGTTAGCTACCAACTGAACCAGCAGCTTCTAAATAACCATTGTGGTCACTGTTGTTTTAAACTTCGGTAAATTGTTCCAGAAACCGCCTCTACTCGCCCCAAATCTAGCAAAGAAGAGGAATCCGAGCTACCGATTCCAGCATCTCAGGTTGAGATCAGGGGTCACAGATCTACAGCCGCCCGAACCCAGGCTCCTCCGAGGAGGCTCTTCCTCCTCCCCGCGGGGCTCTCCCTTCGTCCTGCCTCGACTCTGCTCCACTGAGAAGACATCTTAGGACATGACCAAAAGGAAACACTTTCGTTCTCTTCTTGTCTGCGGGAAATTTTGGATGAAGTGTTGAAGGGCCTTCTTAAGTAGTTAAAATGTTCTCCATTAGGTGCTAAGGAGCGTGCCTTTGCTTTTTAGGTTTTGAAACGTTCATCAGCCTCAAAGGGCTGTAAAATACAACTAGTTTAGGAAGATCTCGAAACGAAAAAGAGGAGAGGCCGCTGGAAATGGAGCTGAGGAGGAGGGACGCGGAAGAGCAAAGAAAGGGGGAAGTACGATAGGAAGGGGAGGGAGGAGCAAGGACGACGGCCCGGAGCTGGCAAGTGGAGAGATTGCAGCGGTCTCGTCAGATGGATGTAAGCGGACTCTCTGGAGCGCTGCGCCCAAGCGTTTCGAGTTAGCTATTGATCGACCGGAGAACTCTGTTCTACCCCGAAGGCCTGAAGTTGTTTGTCTGATATTTGTTCCTGCTAAATCTCTCATTCAGTGTTGGGATGAGTGGTGTGAGTAAAGTGGGTTTTCAAAGTGAGTGGAAGCAGAGTTTGTCCCCAGTCATCAGGCTTCTCCACCACAACGCGGACACTCGCTTTTAACTCCTCATACAGGTCTTTCCCACATCTCCCTAAGGATCATTTACCAGTCATACTTTTTTTTGTTTAAGTTTGTAAATGTGCTTTAATCTCCTTTATATATCCCGCCAACCATCTCCAAAATCATCAAAACACTAGCCGATTATTCTCAAGGTGTTGTGCCGGGACAAACATCACCAGCATCATCTGGAAACTTTTGAGAAACGCAAATTCTCGAGCCCTACCTCAGACCTACAGATTCAGAAACTCTGGAGGTGGGCCCAACAATCTGAGACTTAAGCTCTCCAGGTGATTCGGATAAATGCTCGAGTTCAGGAACCACTGCATTAGGGCAACTTCCTTTCCTATCAACCAAGATGTACCATGTTCTTGGGTAGGAGACTCAACGTCATAAAGATAACACCTCTCTTTAACTTGGTGTCTGAATTTAACATAGTTTTCATTAAAATATCAAAAATATTTTTCTTTTTTATTCAAACTGGACACTATAATTCTAAAGTTTAAATGGAAAAATAAGCAGTAATACTCAGGAAATTCTTTTTTAAAAGAACAATAAGGAAGGATTAACCCTATGAAATATTAAAATGCCATAAATTATAATGGTTAAAGCAGTAAAATATCGTGTATGGGTAAACAACAATTAATGGGACAGCACAGAGTCCAGAAATGGACCAAAATACATGAAGAAATGTAATACATTAGAAAGAGGGACTCAAATCAATAATTCTAATGACCAATTTTTTAATAACTAGGTAGCTGTCAACAGAAGGGCTGTGACAAAATAATGGGAAAAAATAATGGTCAATGAATATCATACCCTTTACATAAGGGTAAATTCCAAATTGATCAAAGATTTAAATAATAATGAAAAGGAACATAAAAGTTCTTGTAGAAGCATGAAACAATTATTTTATTATCTTGGGGGGTGTGTGTGTGTGGAAAAGCCTGTTCTAACTATGACACAAACTCAGAAGTCCTGAGAGAAAATATTGATGAGTTTGACTATATAAACCAAGTGGAATCTGCATAAGCAAAGTCCAAAGACAAATGACAATTTGGGGAAGTATTTGCAACTCACATTGTGTTAAAAATCCTCCATTTTGAGTTAATGCTTTGGCATATCAACATCCTTCTCACAGCCCTAATTGTGAATGCACACTCAAAAACAGCTGAAACACCCTGATAAGCAACCCAACCCCTGGACTCTAACTTTCCCCTCCTCCATCCTCTTCTCCCGGCCCCGCCCCCCTTCCTCCTCCTCTTTCCTTCCTCTCTTTCCCCAACTCGGTTTGCTTTCCTTAGACCCCACTCAGGACCCCAGTGAAGGCTTTGGCCCACAGGTCCTGGCTCTCACTGCTCCCCAGCTGTTCACTTGAACACACTGCCAGTTGGACTCCTGTGTGGCCCTGCGCACGCCCGCGGTGACCCCCTCTGGGACCTGTGAGTATAATAAACTTCTCTTCTGGTTCTCTTCCCTTCCTGTGGAGGCACCAAATTTACCATACCATGCTAGACATCTACATTCTTAGAACATACATCATGTACAAAAGGCTAATTTCCCTAATATTTACAGAACTATAAGCCAATAAGAAGTAAACCAATAACCCAATAAAAAGTAGCAAACATATAAAGAATAGAAAATATAAAAGGCTATTGCTCATATGAAAAGATACTTAACATTCAACATTACTATTAATGAAAGTAGTGCAATTTAAAACTAAGTTGAGATAATATTTTCAACTATAATATGGTAAATTTTTTAAAGTTTAATATGTTGGAGAGTTAATAAATATTGTTAAAGAGAGGGTAAATTGGTTTAAGTTCTACAGGGTGTTTTGAACAATACCTATCAAAAATTTAAACTTTTTTTTAACTTCAGTAATCCACATTTAGAAGTTTATCCTACAATATTCCTATACTTATGTGAAATTAAGTGTATACAAAGTTATTCACGGAGCACTTTTTATTACGCAAAAGATTGTAAACTCTCTAAATGTCCATCAGTTTTGGGGGTGACTAAATAAATGACAGTACAACCATACAATGAAATATAGTTCAGCTAGCTGTAAAAAAGAATAAGGAAGCTCTTGAGGGGAGATTTACAGAAATTGCTTATAATTCAGTAATAAATACATGGAAAACTAAGCAAATGGAAAAGTAACATAATTGTTACTGCCAAGGGAAGATTATATTAAAAAAGTGATCATGTTAAATTATGTGGCTTCTCTGTTAATAGTTTATATATTAAAAATAATAAGCATTGATCTCATCAAAATTAAGATATAAGTATATTGATGTATTAGGGTTCCCCAGAAAAACAGAACCAATAGAAGATACACATGTATGTATATAGAGATTTAGTTTAAGGAATGGACTCATGTTGTTGTGGAGGTTGGTAAATCTAAAATCTTCAGGGTAGGCCAAGAGGCTGGATAGCCAGGGAAGAACAGATATTGTAACTCTAATCTGAAAGCAGAGTCTGGAGGCAGAACTCTCCCTTCCTCTGGGGACCTCAGTCTTTTTCTCTTAAGGCCTTCAATGGATTGGATGAGGCCTACTCACATTATGGAGGGTAATCTGCTTTACTCAGAGTCCACTGATTTAAATGCTAATCTCATCTAAAAAATACCTTCCCAGAAACATCTAGACTGATGTTTGACCAAATATCTGGGTACCATGGCCTAGCCAGGTTGACACATAAAATTAGCCATCACAATTGGGAAGATGGAGGAGTGGGAAAAGTGTGTGTGTGTGTGTGTGTGAAGTGGTAAGTGTAGGGGGAGTACGGAAAAGAGAGATAAAGTGCCTAAAACTAGAAAATCAAGATTTAACAATATATATATTTTTTCCGGTATGTGGGCCTCTCACTGTTGTGGCCTCTCCCATTGTGGACCACAGGCTCTGGACGTGCAGGTTCAGGGGCCATGGCTCACGGGCCCAGCCGCTCGGCGGCATGTGGGATCTTCCCGGACTGGGGCACGAACCCGTGTCCCCTGCATCGGCAGGCGGACTCTCAACCACTGCGCCACCAGGGAAGCCCAAGAATTAACAATATTTGTCTACAGAGACAGAGGTGAATAACAAATCACTGATTAAAAGAATTTAAAGAAGTTACTTCTAGGGAGTAGGAAATGGGAGAGAGTTTCAGGGGCCTGTTGGTTTTCATTACCGAGTTTATGAGTTTGACTCTCTAAACTATGTGCATATATAAGCTTGGTAAAAATAAATACTAAATAAAAAAGGCTTTTTCTATGTTGTAATTTTTCAGGTATTTTACCAAACTGTTGTCTTTTGAATTTTGTAGGGGAATGGCTCAGCTGTGGCACCCAGGTGACCTTGTATGTATTTGCACAGGCCACACCAGCCAAGGCTTGAACTAAAACTATTCTGAATCTTACCACAAGGCAGAGCACCTTGTGATTGCCCCAAAGCAAGAGAGGATGGGAGGGTTGTGAAGAGTGCCAGGAGACAGCTTCCATTCCCCTCCCTGTCTACCCTGGGACAGTTTCTCATTGCCCTTCAGGTTCTAATCACATATGAGGCATTCTGCTCACCTCCTTATCCCTTCCTTGGGGACAGCTGCAGACTGCAAAACTACTTAGCTGCAGTCTAGAATTGGCTTCTCAATAACAGGTATCCCACAACTTGCATTGTAGTCACTGACCTCTTTTGTTTCAGTGTCATCCCTTTGGATGTGTGGGTTGAAGGCCCAGGAAGTCTATACCTTCAACTACTCTTCCTTTTGCTGTCTATGTAAGTAATAAACTTTCTGAATCTAAAAGTGACTTGTTATAGCTTTACAAGCTGAATCACTCAGGCCTTGGCTTTGCCAGATGTTGAGTGCTTGCCTGATTGATTTTTTGCTAAACAAATTCTTAAACGTTTTATGTAGCTAAATGTATTAAACTTTTTCCTTAGGGATTTTGAGTTTTATCATGCTTAGAAAGCATTTTCCCTACAAGACTAAAAATTTTTTGAAAATTTTTTGGGGTATTTTTTGAAGGAAGAAAGGTGTAATTATTCTGCTTATGAGCTGAACAGAGATGCAATGAGCTCCCAGATAACTTTGTGGCACATTCCCCGAGGCTCTCTGAAACCCAGACCTGCTGAGGATTGAGAGGGTTTCCTGGGACCTCCCAACTCAGGAACCCTGGGCTCTAAGAGGGGGATGTAGCCACTAAACAGATGGTGCGACATCCCAGGCCTAGCAACAGTGGAGAGCAATTACTAGACCTGATTGGGCAAGGGGAGAGAGCTGTTCCTGGAACCTGGGAAAGTGATAGTTGTAGGTAAGGCTGTAACTGTAGTAGAGTGCCACTAAACAATAACTGTGGTCTTGGGGGGTGGCGGAGAACACAACTACTGCCAACCTGCAGGAAATAATTACCCTGACCTCATATTCCTCCTACACTCCCATTCCCAGTCAGTGAATCCCATTGGCTGTAACCAGCAAGAAGTCGGTGGGTAGAGGAGCCCTTTTGCACAGTTCAAAAAGATTAACTTTCTGGTGCATATAATAGGGTGGAAAATGTTGAGAATGTATCTGGAGGGACAAACGCAAAATACTCAGCAATTTTCATTCTTGTGATTAAAAAAAAAAAATCCCATATACTCCCTCTCCTCCACCCACACTGCTTCCCCTGTTATTAACATCTTGCATTGGTGTGGTACATTTGTTACAATTGATGAACCAATATTGATTCATTATTATTAACTAAAGTGCATAGTTTCCATTAGGGTTCATGCTTTGTGTTGCATAGTTCTATTCCTGAGATTTTAATTGTGAAAGCATCTCATTATGAGGTGAGTTTTAGTGTCAAATAGGTTTTTCAAAAAAGGTTTTGTATTTCCTGAATTCTTTCATTTATTTGACATCTGTTTGTTGTCTTTAGACCTGTATGGTATCTGGACTGGAGATATGTATGTATGTATTTGATTCCATCTTTTTTCCCTCTGATCATTATAAACCCTAGGTTAAATTTTCTTCCAATCATTGTTTGTCAGAACCTTATTTTCTTGTCAGAGCTTTCCAACTTCATTAAAGCAAAGTTCTATAACTGGTATATGTTTTTCATACCATAGCTAGAGTCTCTTTTCCACAAAAATGCTGGTAATGTGAATGAAATTTCAAAATGCAGGGGTTTTAGTTTCTTTCTTTTCGTTTTTGTTTGTTGGATTAATATCTGTGAATTTCTAGCTCAGATCAGACAAGCAGACAATGGAAGAAAGAAGCAAAAGAAAATCCTTCGGAACCTCTGGATCATGATGCTTTAAGTTCACAGAGGTTGTTACTTGCCCAAGCTCCCAGAGGAAAGGCTGTGAGTGTGGTTAATGGCCTGCCTTGTGGCTTCAGCCTCCTATAGTCAAGTCTGAGTTACAGCTGGGTTTGTCTGAGGTTTTTAATATATACTTATAAAGTAGGTGACTACTTTGTTATAAAAATAATAAAGTCATGCCGGTTGACTTTATTGAAAATAAAATTGTTTTATTTTATTAAAAATAAAATTGTTTATTAAAAACCACCAGGTTGGTATTATTTGGCCTTTGGGAACTGGGAGCTTGAGTAGTGGAGGTGAGAATTTTCTCAATGTATGTACCTTTCTATAATCCCTTGATTTTTCTATTCACACACACACACACACACACACACACACACACACACACACACACAGTGCCTCCAGGAAGAAAGAAAAGAACTGCTGGACAAGTTCTCTCCCACCTTCATGTGACTGTTAAGTCTGTGCAATCCGGTCACCATAAAGGCATTTTAGACACTTGAGGAATGTCTCTCTGTGTTACCACCTATTCTGCACTGAATGTTGTTGTCCGTCCCAAATTCCTATGTTGAAGCCCTAACTCCCCAATGTAATGGTATTAGGAGGTGGAGCCTTTGGGAGGTAATTAGGTTTAAATGAGTTCATGAAGATGAAGCCCCCATGCTGGGATTAGTACTTATAAAAATAGAAGAGACACCAGAGTTTCCTTTCTCTGCCATGTGAGGATGCTGTGACAAGGTCTTCTGCAAGCTGGGGAGGAGGCCCTCAACAAGAACTGAATTCTGTCAGCACCTTGATCTTGGACTTTACAGCCTCCAGAACTGTGAGAGGTGGCGAATAGATAACCTAAAGTTGCAAGTAGCTAGCAAGGACTTCGATGAAGCAAAAGGTGACGTCCCTGGGTGGGCTTGAACCACCAACCTTTCGGTTAACAGCCGAACGCGCTAACCGATTGCGCTACAGAGACATGAGAGCGCATTCCCCATAACTCGTTTCCTGATTCAAGAAATTGCTTTTCAACCTCTGGCTGGGGACATCCTTAGATTCTCATATTCCGGAAGCCGAGGGTGCGCGCGGGAGACATTGAAGCCAAGAGTTGGTGTCATCGGGCGCGTTTGGACATCGATAGAACGTTTGGGAGTCAGCTAGGGGACTCTGACTGCCGAACGCCAGATCGATGGCCTTCCCACCTGCTCCCCGCCTCAACAGCCGCCCGGCTCCAGGTGACGGCCGCAGCCTCCCGGGCTGAAGTCCATGTTACCCTTCTTAGCTTCGCTCGCCGTGAGTCCCCAGTTGACTCTGTGGGCGCGCGTGCGAAGGACACGAACCAGCTGTGCCCCCACTGCGCTGCCCACGTTCTGCGCCTCTCTCTAGATGTGGACTCCGACCGGCAAGACCTCAGAACTGCTCGCGATGCAGCCCGCCCTCCAGGGCAGGGCCTCGCACCTAGTAGGCACTCAATAAATGCCCGGTGAAGGATGCATTCTGCCGCAGGGTCCTAGGCAACCAAGAATTCCAGTGTGTGCTGTAAGCTTTTAGGCCTACGAGTAACTCCGGAAACGGAAGGCTGGAAAGGTTTCTCAAAGCCGGAGGCGCTTTTATTCCCGCAGCTGACTGAGAACAAGGCAAAAGTCTTGACTTTGGACACGTGCGCCCCGAGCTGAGTTCCCCACCCTGGACTGCGACTCAGCCTCGGTCTGGGGTCATCCGTCCTGAGGGGTTGAATAGGGAAAGCTGAAGAAGAGGAGAAGAAAGCGAGTGGGAGTGGAGGCAACCCAGTGACGGACGGGGAGAGAGCGAGCTAGTGCTCTGGCCATTGAAGGAAAAGGCGAAAAGAAAACGGAAAATGCCTATTTTCGTTAAATAACTTTGATTACCCTCCCCCTGCCTCCTCTTTGTCGGCCACCGCGCTGACCATGATTGTGTACTGTTGGATGCTCTCGAATCCGAATGACTGAGGTTCCTCTTTGAAATGCTTGGTTAAAGACCGCAACGCCGTGAGATGTCACCGGAGTCCAGACCTCGGAGCAGGTGGCGAGGCGCCCCCGGCCCCGCGCCGTAGGGGGCGCACAATCCCCTGCTCACCGCTGGAGGGTGAGACAGGACTCCGACTCCGCCCCAGCCCTCCGAGGCCGGGAGTCGGCTGCGCGCCTCCTCTCCCCCTTCCCCTGCGCCCTGTGCCTTGCGGAGGAATGCTGAAGAATGTTATCCAACCACTTGTACTGTCGGGTAGATGCACTGTCAGAAGCAACCGTAGAGAGATACTGATAAAAATTCTGAAGAACAGAACGTCTGAGTAAGCATAATCTCATTCCTGGAGCAGACTGAGTAATGCTGACTGTTTACTAAAGGTAGGATGATGACAACTGTAGCTTTAATCCCACATAAATAGAGCTGGAAGTCCACAATAGCTTTGTAGTCATGTGCGGGCTACCTGCAAGCATGCACTCTGAGGTTTTTTTTTCTCAATAATAAACTTAGCTAATACTCAGTTGGTCAACATGCGTGCTCCTTTGAGTCTCGATTTCTTATTTCCCCAACAGCCCCACAGAAGAGGTGGAGGATGAGCAGGGCTGAAGCACCGAAAGTGCACTTGGCACTGCCTGAATTCTCCCTTGTGACTGAAGACCTTGGAGAAAAGCATTCACGATTGTTGTGGAAAGTTAGAAAATTCCAGTAACAGGACTAAGGAGGTGGATCCGGTAAACGTCGGTGGGACCTCTTGGGATGAATTGGAAAAGACCCTTTTATCCTGGACGTCCTTTCCATTGAAGTCTGGGGTTCCATCTGAGCGGAAATGAGCACAGGGAGAGGCCGTTGTAAAAGTCCCAGAGGAGGGCGGAGTCGCTCCCTCAACCCGACTCCACCTCTGCGCAGCAGTTTCTACCCACTACCCCGGTTCCTCCTTGAAGTCGGAAGTAGGACGATCGTAGGCCTGGTCCGTGACTTACTGCCGATGAGCCCTGGGCCGGAGGAAATCCATTAAACTCTCTACAAACCTATTTCCTCATCAGCAACTCGCCGTGGTTGCCTTCAGTCTTGGCGCAGACATTTTCCATTTGGGCAACTGATACCAAGCTGGTAGGGAGAAGAGAAGCTCACGGCTTTTCGTCTTCCTGCTAGCTCAGTTTGTAGCGTGCACGACTTCTAATTTCAAAGGCCTGAGCATAGCCCAGCTTCCAGTGCGTTTTATTTGGTTTTCTTTGGATTAGTATCCGCAGTTGCAGGGCTGTACTGCTCCCCGCAGTGGCCACGAGAGGGCGCGTGGTCCTTCTCCTTGGAACTCCGTCCCAGGAACCACTACTTTGTCTCAGTTTGGTTAGTATAGAATAGTGATGTCCAGTAGTTTTAATTCCTCTGAGACCGGCGGAACCCAAGATCTCTTATTTTTCACCACCTCAACTCTAGGGTCATCTTGGGTCGAGGCATGGGAGGTTGATTGTGTAAGCTCAGCCTTCCTGCTCATTCTATCAGACTGGGGAAGCCTCACAAAGAAAACTGTATTTGATTCAACATATTAAAATTCATTATTCTCACCCCAGGACCTAGAATAGTGGATATAAATAGGAGATGTTCGATAAATATCTTTTTTAATTAAAAAATTCATTATTCTGAGAAGGGTGTGCAGGTTTCAGCAGATCACGAGAGGAGTTCTTGGTAGAAGAAAGATTAAAAACCCAAACACATGGAGAGAGACATTGGTGGAACGAAGACCCAGGCCCCGGGTGCAGCCTAAACACAGGCAGGGTAGAAATGGGAAGGAAGACTCAGAGGGAAGAACGGCAGAACTGGGAGGAGGAAGAGGAAAGGGGAGGAAAGAGATGGATTCAAAGGAGAAATGTATTCACTGGTCCCCAGTTATATGACAGCTGGTCTCTCTGGGCTTCCCCAGGCAACCATTGTCTTTTAAGGTAGCCTCTCACCCTTCCACCCATATGATTCTGGGAATTCTAGCATTTCCTATGAGGTCTACCAAGCCTACATCAAGTCCCCTCTACCAGGACCAGTTCTGGCCCCTTACAGATAGTCTTTTACTAATCCTTTCTTTTGTGGTCCTAGGACAGCCTGTAGGGGAGGCAAACTTCACCTCAACCCTCTTAGGGTCTCCAGCTAGGCCTGAGAATTAGATTGACATAAGACAGATTAAGAGGAGGAAAGCATCCAGATTTTCACATGTACATGGGAGCTCCAATAGGAAAATGAAAACCCAAAGAAGTGGCTAGGCCTAAGTATTTATATACTAGGTTGAACAAAGAGAAGTGATTATGGAAAAGTAAAACACATTGGAAGACTAAAGGAAGATACAAGTTATTTAAACAAAGTCTGTTTGTGTGGATTTCTCTCGGCCTTGACTTCCTGTCTCTGGTGACAAGAATGATTGTACTTGCTGTTTTCCAAATGCCTTTAGCTCAAAATAATTCTTATGCCAAATTGGCATACTTTGGAGTGGCATATAGTCAAAGCATTGGAATATAGCCAAAGAACAGGATCCTCAGCGCAGATGTCCTTGTGGTGCTGGGGGGTCACCATGCTGAAAGTGAATCCAGCAAGCCTAGATTGGTTTAGTTGTACTTGTTAATAAAGTAAAAACAAAACCCTTGGACCAGGTCATTTTAAATGTGGAAAACAGTGTTCAAATTATTTAGACATCAGTAATGCGTGAGATTAAAACTTAATTTTAAGGCACTGAAAAGAATCCAGGACTTCCACCTACAGCTATAGTATAGTAATGCCACCAGTTTAGTCTTCTTGCTGTAAACAACTATAAAAATGGACAAAATATGTGAGGCACCTGTTATAGACACTGGACAGAGGCAATGCAAGACTATGATTGCCTGAGAGAGGGTTGCGGAAATGACCTGATGGTGGTATATAGCAAGCTGGAATCCCAGGAGAGCATGGTGTTCACACCGAGCTAAAGTAGATATCAGAGGACAGCTGAAGCAACTGGAATCTGCAGAGAACCAGAAAGGAGAAGACAGTTTACAGGCTAGTTTTCAGAAATCCATACTGGGTCTCCTGCCAGTCATTTGCTGAGTGCTGGGCTGCTCACGTGTGGAGAGCTACTACCAAGGCTTACCGGACAACAGATGCTACAGGATGGAAAACAGAACAGAGATCTTAGAAGTCTCTGCTGGCAACATTGGAATTCAGGCTTTGTTAATGACTCTTTACCACCCTGAGCATCCAGTTGATACTCCAGAAAGGCTGCTTTAGGAGTAAAGACCACAACCTAGTGTGAGGCCTACTCTTGATCCTCCCTAAAAAAGGATAAAACCAAGACCTGACAAGATGAGCAGGGTTTGGACATTGAGTCACACCAAAGAGGGCTTTGGGAAACACCCTGGACTTTCCTCAGATCTACTGAGAAACCATTAATCCAGTCCTACACAAGTTCAAGGTCACTGGCCAGCAATCAAAGTGCGTAGTAGAACAAATGTTGATACTCTTTGGAGGAAGATATCAGAATCCAGAGTCTCTACATTGCATCATTCAAAGTGTCCAGTAAACTATAAAAAATACTAAACACGCAAAGAAACAGAAAAATGTGACCCGTTCAATACATATTCTTAAAAAGGAAAACAAAGCAGGTAAAAGAAACGAACTCCAAGATGTCTCAGGTGTTGGATTTAGCAGACTTTAAAGCAGGGTTGCATTTTATGTGTGGTTCAGCAACATGGGTTCCACTCATCATGGCTAATCTAGCTACAATCACTAGTGGTGCCCAAACAGTCAACAGCAGAGAACAACTCCGCCCCTGATAATGACAGCAGTCCCTAAATCGTTGAATAAAGACAACTAGATGTTCACATTTATCTGGCTGAATTTTATTTGTTGATAGTAGCTAAGAAGACAGTTGTTATAGATATCACTGACAGTTGCAGAAAGGAGGTCCATAACAGGTATGAATATTTCCTTATTATATTACTAATAGTTTTATATGTATCAACCAATATTTTTCTCTTTTCCTCTTTCATCCCACTACCAGCTAACAAAATCTGTTGCTAGGAGTTAACTTTTAATTGCAGTATTTATTACAGCATATCTAAGGTAAAAAGAATGTGACTCTGCTGGAAGAACAAAAAACATTCAAACTTTACCCTCTTCTGTGGAAAGATTGGCATGTTTTCACTGTTTGAGGTAAGCATAATTTTGTTATTGGCTTTGTTTGAAAGTTAAGAATGGCTACCAAAGGAGGAAAAGGAAAAGATATATAAATATAGATGTCTCCATATATATGGATGTCAAGTGCAGAAGATGTATTGTGGAAGATTCGTGTCAATATTACTAGGCTAGAAAAAAATCTCCCAGAACTCCCTTCTCTGCATAGTTCTGGGTTAACTTCGACCATAGGACGACATCAGCTGAGACTTTGAAAACGGAAAAGGAAGTGGCTACCACATTCATTTGGACCCTGAAAAGGTTAGAGAAGTCACCAGCGCTTTTTACTACTTGCACATGCAATTTATCAGCTGATAACAGGCAGGCTTGCAACAACCTAGAGCTCCTCTCACATTTCTTCTTACTGCTCTGGATCCTTGACCCAGCAAGGTGTTTAGCTTCTGGCAAACAGCAGTAACAAAACACTCTTCTCGGCCAACAGCAGTAACACTCCAATTTTTAGACTTTGGACATTAGAAGTAGTAACAGACCGACGAGAACTCCAATTTTTCTTTTCTTGAGAACTTCATTTCTTCATTGAGTTTCCTGAAGCATCTGCTCAGGATCCTGCAAAAACTTTCTTGCATCTGATCTCACACAAGTCTGTGTGATAAAGAACAATAATTCCCAGACACAAACGTAAAACAACTGAAATTTTCTAAATTCTAAGGTATAATAAGGAAGCACAGTGAAATTGAAAAGAAAAACAAAGAACTCGGCATACATACAAGAACGAAAACGCTTTTCCAACTTCCGCGCCGCGAAACGTTGCATTACCAGGCATCTGTGCGCTTTACTGCCTTCCAGAAACAGAACACAGATTCGCAGAAAAACCGAATCTTTCCACTCACGGCTGTTAATAGTATTTCAATGATCTGCAGCTATCTCTCCTCTACCTTGACAATCACTGACCTGGCTCGTTCAATTTTACCTAACAACAAACAATCTTCCTGCAGTAATAAAATGAAAAGGTATTTCTGGAAAATCAGTAATACTCCACACACGTACTTCAATTGTCATACCTGAAAACACACAGTTAACCTTTGGTGATTTTATCTGATAAAAAATCGCAATTACAGCGACAACTACTACCAAAGCCACTAAAACTAACACTGTTTTTAATATATAAAAATAAGCAGGGGAAAGCGCGAACGCAGTCCCCCACTACCACAAATTTTGCAGTCGAGTTTCCCACATTTGGGGAAATCGCAGAGGTCAGCAAATCCGAAGTGCAATGGATAAGCCTCACCCTGGGAAAACCACCTTCGTGATCATGGTATCTCCTCTGCCAGGTAAGTATGAGTTTATTATGTTCTGCCCTGACGCACCCTCAGGCGCCCTATACTGTACAGACACGGTCACTTTCCTCCCCGCAGCCCCGAGCCTTCCTGCCCCTTCCAGACAGCTGATCCATGCACTTGCAACCAAGCCCTCGATTCGCTTCCACACTACGGGAGATCATGTCGTCTTTCACCACCAGATCACGAACCAGCAGACCCTGTGCTGAGATATCTACATACGACACGCCCCATCCGTCAAGCCAACGGGAATTACCGCTCTCCTCCAGCCCACGCCCCGCCCTACTCCGCGCCTCCCTCCTCCCACGCCGTCCAGACAAGCCTACCAGAGGGCGCGCGCCCTCTGGGGGAAGTGACGTCGACCGCTCGCTCTTTTCCTCCCACCCGCTCCCACCCGCCCCCACCCGCCCCCACCCGCCCCCACCCGTTGGGGCCGTGCGCGGGTGGCTGGCTGCATAACCTCTGTCCTGCCGAGCACCTGTCTGGCGGCCTGCTGAAGCCTGAGCACCTTTTTGAACTGTAACGGCTTTCAATGCGCAGAATAGAGAACATTTAGGAGTCCAGGGGAAACCGGTTCCTTTCAAATCCAGTTGTCTTTGTGATGTACTATTGTGTGTACGTCTAGTAAAACGCATTAACCATTATGACTGGCGGTGAACTCTATTCCATCTTGAAAGTTCAATTTCGTTCATCGGAAATTTCATTCATTTTATTTCCATTTTCAGGTGTTGTTTTGATTCTATCTTCGAACAGATCTTAACATCTATCTACTACCCTCTGTCTTACTGAGACAGGCTGGGACCTGGGACCCTTTCCTGCAGTGTTTGCACCTGGACAAACTGGGGCAAAGATAGATGGGCCCCAGGCTGAGCAGTTGGAATCCGTCCCCTGTGGACAGATACTCCAAGGTAAAGCTAATAGCAGCAGCAAGGTGGAGCTGAGTCCTACTTGGATAGAATATCAAGAGACCACATATTTCTTATTCTTGAGGTCAAGGAGACCTCCCAAACTATACATGCTCAGAAAGGTTCCTCTGGGGTCAAAAGGGAGGGAGGGAGCCACCCCATAATAGGTGATGTCAACCTCCCCGTAGGCCTCTGGGCCAGAATCTATCTTGGCAAAAAGATGCACACGCATGTCGGGAAGGGCGCTAGGACAGGTTAGGTGTGAAAAAGAATCGAGATAATTGGCTAAAGGTAAACAAAGACCCAGAAGAAATGCCCTATATAAGTGATTTGAATCACCTCTCTGGTGCGCTCTTCCTCATTAGGGAGGATGGCCACACCCTTTATCTCCGGGTGTGTATCTCTGCCTTGCTTCCGTCTTAAACTGTTTCTCTGTGTGCCCTCCCACTTGTGCTGTGGCTCTAATAATAAACTTTGAGCCTGTTTTTACAGTTTTTGCCTCCTTGAAAAATTCATTTTTCAATACGGGCAAGAGCCAGGGCAACTTTGCTTCTAGCCCTAGCCCCTTGTGGACTGGTGGCTAGGATTCTTGCTTTTCACCCAGGCCAACCACGTTCAATTCCTGAGCAGGAAACAAAGATCTCAATTCAAGCCACCACTGGCTGCTATCTCCTTGAGATCAAAACGTTTCCTTCTTCAACAAAATACAAAGAAACTATATGAGACTAAAAATAACTGCGTGCATGTTCCATTGGGAAGAATTATGAACAACAAGATACAAAAAGACCAAAAACCTAACTGCCATCTCTGAAGAGCTGGTAGCAAAAATAGGGAACTGCACATGCCCCCTGCACACAACACCACCAAATGGATGGGCAAACCTAAGCCACAGCCCAGCCCAACCCCGGAACCCACCCCTATCCTGGCCCCATATAAGGAACCAGCTGGCCGCTGCCCCCGGCCCCCACCTCCAAGCAAGGGAACCTGTTATTTGTTTTCCTGCGTCAGGGATCACAGTAAAGCCTTGCCTGAATTCCTTGTCTGGCCTGTTATCAATTTCTATTGATTAAGAAAGGCCAAGAACACTTGGTAAACAAATAAACTGAAAACAATCAAACAGCTAGTCCGGATAGGTAAATTTGGTGAAGATGACTAACTAATCAGGTAAACGCTTTTGGCTATGTGTGGAGGCTCCAACAATTCTTCAGAGTTTAGTGGTGACGTGAATGTGGCGGCTTTTCTTTGTGGACGACCTGCCAGTGTCCTCCCTTTGGCACCTCTGAGTTACTTAAGCCTAATTGAACTACTTTCCTCATCAGAATTTCTCAATTTCATATACCCTCCCCCTTCCTTGACTCATATTGATTCTTAACAGAGCAAGATTTGATCATGAACACTTGCTTCTCTCTTTGCCGCAGTATGAACAGTGGAATGTCAGCTTAGGGTCATGGTTGTGAGCAACATATAAGTAAGTAGTCAGATATCCGATACTGAAGGGAAGCCAGAAATCTGAGGACAGCAAAAATATCCCAGTAAGTACTTTGAACTTACTTTTCCTCCTAGCCCAGGACAAAGCAGAAGAAAAAGTGTCAACATCACT
The DNA here is from genome assembly GCF_951394435.1 of Stenella coeruleoalba. Lineage (NCBI taxonomy): Eukaryota > Metazoa > Chordata > Mammalia > Artiodactyla > Delphinidae > Stenella > Stenella coeruleoalba. The sequence goes on from NC_137169.1 coordinate 107,053,854, forward strand.
TTAACAATAACCAAGTGGCATTAAATTTTTAAAAACTGAGGCATAATATGCATAAAGTACAAAGAGTGTACAGTTCCCAAACCATTACCAGTGTACAGCAACGTGAATAACTGATGAAGCAACCTGAATAACTAAGGTATGGAAAACGACCAGACCACAAAAGGTTCCTCATGACTCTTCCCATGCAAGAGCTCAGAGGAATCACGCACATACCCCTCCCAACCTCTCTGCCTGTTACTTTCACATAAATTGGATCACAGGGCATGCACTGGGTTTGGGGGCCTGGAGGGGCATGGGTCTGACTTCTTTCACTCAACATTATGTTTATGAAATTTAACCCTATTTTTCACGTAGTTCTTTGCCTCTGTGTGTATTCCTTGTAAGAATATAACTCTCCATAGTTTTCTACTGTTGGACATTTCAGTTGTTTTCAGTTGAGGATATTCTGAAATCGTACGAACATTTTTTTGTGACTTTGGTTGAACATACACATTTTTCTAAGACACCCCATTCCAGCAGAATAATGCCAGTGTTCACTTTAAAAATAATACTTTTGGGGGCTTCCATGGTTGCGCATTGGTTAAGAATCCGCCTGCCAAGGCAGGGGACACGGGGTCGAGCCCTGGTCCGGGAAGATCCCACGTGTTGTGGTGCAACTAAGCCCGTGCACCCCAGCTACTGAGCCTACACTCTAGAGCCCGTGAGCCACAACTACTGAGCCCTCATTCCACGGCTACTGATTCCTGCGTGCCGACAGGCAAAAAGAGAAGCAACAAGAGAAGCAACAAGAGAAGCAACAAGAGAAGCCAGCACGATGAAAGGTAGGCCCCAGTCACTGCAACTAGAGAAAGCCCTTGCCCAGCAACGGAGACCCAACGCAGCTCAAAACAAATAAGCAAAATAAATGTAAAAAATTTATAAATATATAAAAGTTGGGTTTTTTTTCTTTTTTCTCCAGCAAAAACAGTTTATTCAGGAATAGCGGAAGAATTGCAATTCAGGACAAGCAAGCTATAGCAAAAGCCATAGGCAAGTCCCACAAACAAAGGACAGGAAGGAACCTTACTTACAGAGAAAGAGGAGGAAGCTGAGGGAGGTTGTTGTGAACCTAAGCCCATTGGAGAAAAGTGAAAGTTCAGGGTGATGATGGTTTCTCATTGCCAAGTTGCTGGTTTCCTGCAGGAGATGCAACGTACATGTTTTTCTGTTGGGGCCTGTAATCCATGATTCTTTCCTATTGGTGCTTCTTCTGTCTGGGTCTGTAATTGACGATACTTCCTGTCTTTGAACTTGAGTGGTACCCCATGAGAGCTCCCACTTCTGGTCTCCCGACTTCATTTTAGTGACGTTTCCCTTTATTAGTTTTCAAACCTGTCACAAGGAATTTTGATTTTTCTAGTTTAATCTATTTTAACGCTTTAGGAGACTTACTACATCAGTCTAGTATCATTACACCCTGTGGCCCTAGCAACTTTCAAGTGTTCAGTAGCTACATGTGGCTTGTCCCTATCATATTGGAGAGCACAGGTCAAAGGTGTAGCACAGCTAAAAGTGCGATTTCTGGGCCACAGCATATAACTGTGTATGGATGACCCTCAGCTGATGCTGCCAAATTTTTTTCCAACCTGTTGAACTTTTTTATACCCTTTCCAGAAATGAATATGAATTTCCAGTGCTCTCCATGCTGTCAACATTTGGTTTTGTTTGTCCTTTTTTGTTAAAAGTAAGCTTTATTGAGGTGTAATTTACATAGTAAAATCTGCCAACATTAGATTATCCTACAATGTTTTCAATGATATCATTTCTGTGCAAAGCTGGATTTTGGTGCTTGCTGTGATAAAAAGCAAGGGCCATGCAAAAATGAATGTGTAACGAGAAGCAAGGAGGCGATTGAGAAGGTTTCAGAGGCTGTGCAGTGCGCAGCATTAAGGTTATGATTCTGCCGTGTCAGAGCAGTGAAAACACAAGCCACGCTACTGAACTTTTGTCAAGGGAACACATAATAGTCACAGCACCAGCCGCAAACCTACAAAATATAGAAATATATGTGAACCCAGAAAACAACAGCATTCCCCAACGAAAGCGCTGTTGTCAGCCAACCTATCAGGAAATCAGGGCAAACAGGAAGGACAAAGACAGAGAGAATTTGCAGGCAACCAAAGATGATTCGTTAATTAAATCAATTTAATGTTAGTCAAAGCATTAAAGTTAACTCTAGATCTTGAATTTGTAGTTTAAGCGGGCACATGTTGGAACATGAGAATGTTGGAATCATATATTCATATATATGGAATCACATATTAGATGACACCTAAAAATATTTACCAAAAATTGTAAGTGGAATAATTGAGTCGTCTGGTTTCTAGAATTACAAGTATTCATTCCTCTTTAAAGATATTAGTATATTTAATGTACTTGACTAGTATATTTAATATACTTCAACACATAAATTTAAATGTTTAGACGTTCAAAACTTATTGGATATGTTTGCTTATTTAACCGGTACAACCAGTATAGGAAATTTAGGAAGTCCAACTTAACTCAGACGTTCAAGACAAAATAAAGGCAAGACTTACGTACCAGAACACTATACCACCATTATTTTTTACATTATATGATAACCTGAAAATATATATATAGTCGTTTTTAGACAAAAATTATTAAACCAATCTAAGTTTTCTGACTAACCTCGATAAAAACACACCACGTGATACAAACATTTTAAATGCCATTATATATTAAATGTATAAATTATTTAAATTGCTTAAAAGTATTAAGGGCCATCTTTGTAATCAATTTCATTTCGTTTCTCACTGTTCTTCCAAGTAATCAAGACCATTAATTTAATCTACAGCTAAATCTGTTATTGTTCCTTGTCACCAGTTCAACAACAAAATTTTTCCTTATATAAATACCACATTGAAAGCATAAGTAGTAAAGCAGTTTTCCCAGAAATTCTTAATTTTCTTATTTTAAATTTATATAAGTGATTATTACTTTCCCGAAATTAATTGGGGAATTAATTTTTAATTAATTAAAATTTTAGAGGCCTGATTTATCTATTCTCTCCCAGGAAGAGAAAGTATATTGTTTAGTTTCTGAGAAAATATATTTAAAGGGGAAAAAATTCATCAAACTAGTGGGCATTATGTAAGGTGAAAGCAGAGGCAACGATATGTATTAACAGCAACTGAGAGTGAGGGAAACAAAATGAAATAAGTCAGCCACATTAGGTCCTTGAAGGAAGCTCATTAGTGAAAATCGGAGTGCTTCTGTGATATGCTTTTGAGTCTCCAGGGTATGTATCTGTGCATGACGTCATTGCTCCTCATCCATCTCTATCGAGGACTTAACTGGCTTACAGTTCTGGAAGGTTTAAATCTTGAGTTGTAGGGTTGTCACAAGTGCTCGTTGCTGACTTTGCAGCTTGTTTCTAATGATATAAATGTCTTTCCTCTGCTTTCTGTAGTCTGATGTAAGCAATTTCTAAAGGACATTTGTTTGAAGTTTTTCAGTTTTTAAGAAACTTGGGTATACCAATGAAAGAAACTTGCCTATTCCATGCTAAAAATTCAATATTCTTCCTGTATTAATCCCCCTTATTAATGTGGAGCTCCACTTGAGGGAAAAAATGCATATTAAGGTCATCCTTATTGTAGCTCCTACACTTTTGCAGTTATTGACAAGGATTGCCTTGGCCCACGCGGTTTTTACGTAATAGTGGAAAACAAGAGGTGGACAGCTTCTCATTGTTGCCGTGTCACATACCAGGAAATACCAGAATCCTCAGGACAAGCATCAGACAAAAAAGACTCATGGTCCAGACTAGCTGTCATCGTCTACCTAACAGGGAATAGATCCCTGTAAACCAACCCCCAACAGGGATTATCCCCGAAGTTCACTTCCTAAAATTAAAACCAGAATCCCGCACTGAGAGGAGAAATTAGTGATGCACAAATGAGACGGAGAGAGAGAGAGAGAAAATCCTTGTCCAGTAACCACACAGTATGAAAAAGCCAAAATACTCAATTTCTGCAGATGAGATTTAACAGAACAGAGCAAACATGTGCTAATAACTCTAAGGGTCCAGGTCTGAAGCAGGAACCTGAGGGGGGGCAGGATTCTGTTGGCTACCACGATGTGTCTTAGATGGGCTAACTTTTATAGTCACAGCCAGAAAACACAGAAACAAACAAACAAAAAACTGACAAGGAATAACATAGAAACACTTATTCCCATGCTAATTCCCCATTTTATACGAGGAAGGACAGGCATTAGATTGTTTTCATCAAATTAAAAGTATAAGCAAAATTTATAAATAAAAGAGTAAAGGGGAGAAGGAAAAAACCTCTGGGATCAGTGAGATTCTTCTCTTTGGATAAGTTGCTTGGCAGGACGTTATCAAAGAGGTCATTCTGGGCAGTCTTCTCTGGACCCTGTTGACTAGGTCAGCAGAGAGAACAATTACATTTATTGGAGGATTTAAAAAATATTGAATATTGAACTTTTGAACATATGCAATAGAATATCTCTGTGTAATGCCCACAATGTCCCTCTGTTGTCCTTCCCCTTAGTTATGTCGGGAGGGCACTGCTCCCTTTATTAGTTAGACTATCTTACAGAGATGTATACAAAGATTGCTGTGTTGGCAACTAAATGAAGAAAGGGACATTGAAAGACTGGAAAATAAAATAGAACACGATTCAGTCCCACTTCTGTGGAAGGAAAATTTGAAGGATTTACCAACATTAGAAGCATAGAAACACTAAAGGTAGCACTTGCACTTCCAGTTCTCTAAGCTATGGAAACACCTGCACGAGTGGTCAGAGGTGTGTGTACAATAATGATGGTTGCAGCATATTCATCATCGTGAAACCATGAAACCAAGTAATACACAACCAGGGAAGAAAGCCCTTTATCAAAAATAATGCAGAGGAGAATTATGATGATGAGTTCACTGCTAACATCATTCATAGAACAATTACTAACGTTCACAGATGAAAAGTTTAAGACACATAAAATATGACTTTCTTGACCAAGAATATAGACTTGCCGAATAAAGACTATCGCACCAGACCGTGGATTCCTGGATCTCTTCCAGGAGGCCGTAAGTTAGGCAAGTATAGAGTCCAATAGAGACGACAGAAAATAGAGCTGGGAAGGGGAGTGTGGCCCAAGACTGGCAGCAGTCGGGAGGTGGACAGGACCCCAAACGCAGTTCGGTAAACTTTGTGGAAGCAGATGTACAGGTAATAATCAGCATGGAACACCGGGAATGGTAATCAACACGGAGAACCTTGAATTGGTTCTAAAACCTCTCTCACCGTCCCTGGGTGGGCTCGAACCACAACCCTTCCGATTAACAGCCAAACGCGCTAACCCACTGCGCCACACAGACAGCAGTACGTGACTCCTCTGGACTCTCTATGGAGTAGACACTCAGGAATTCCCAGGATGTGCCGCCTTTCTCGCAGGAAAATGATACCAGTTCCAAAGCCTCGGAAGAATGGACGGTTTAGAGCAGTTAATCACACTGGACCTGAGACTGGGTCAAGGTCAGGAAAAGACAACACTAAGCACTATTATCACAGGGCAGCCACCCATGCACACAATTCTGACAAGCACTTGAGAATACTCCCCCTGCCTTTGACGCATTTCCCATCTGCTCCTCTCATCCTCCAACTCACTACAGGGAAGGATTGTCACCTTTGTGTCCTGTCAGAACCCTTTACGCTCCCTGTAGGGCACAGAGAACCAGGCAACAGCCAAGGGGCAGCTGCACTTCCCTGAAGGGCCTTTCCCGAGGTAGTCGGTTCCAGCGCTCAGGCTGACCCAAGACCCCACTGCCCGCCAAGGCAACCGGGAGGAGTCCGGAGGGCAGCCCGTCCGGGAGGATTCCTACTAGCACAGAACGTGCCTGGCCTGCACTTCGGGGGGAGCTGAATAAAAGTCCTCCTGAAGCTTCTCTACAGCCTGAAGAGAACGGATTTCAGGTTCCTGAAAGGGCAAGGGGGCATCCCCGCGAGGACAAACGCTTCCCCTGGTCTTGGAGGACAAGTCCCGCAGAAGCTGGCTTTGAGAGACACGCCAAACGAAAGGAGCAATCTTGAGTGGAGATGTCTGCAAGGAACTCTCAAGTGGTGTCGCCATTCTTATATACGGAGAGAGAGTGAGAAACCCAACGTGGGAAAATGTTTACTGTGCACTTACGTATAGAATATACGATGTTATTACTCTTGCAACTTTTTTGTATGTTTCAAAGAGTTTTCCTTTTGGTTTTCAATGAACTCGTGTCCCCGATGCTCTTGGGATGAAAACTCTGTAAACAAGTCTTCGGGTTTGTAACATGCAGGGAGAAAAGAGCCGAGGGGAGAGCTGGCCAGCCCAGGCTGTTCATTACATCTCACCTCCTCCAGCCTGCGCGATGTCAAGGACCCTGAGGCCAGGACTCACCGGCATTTGGGGACTCAGTGCAGAAGCTCTTCTGTATCTGCACCTTGAAGTAAAACACAGCTCTGGTCGGGACAGGAAGAGGAAGACTCCTGCCAGTGGAGATGCTGAAGGGGGGAAAAAAGGAAACCAAAAAAAACCCCTTCCCTGACCGGGAATCGAACCCGGGCCGCAGCGGTGAAAGCGCCGAATCCTAGCCACTAGACCACCAGGGAACTACTGAGGAGGCGCGATTTAGCGTCTCCAGATGAAAATTGTAAAAGTAAAGATTACACTTCAGAGACCCGGAGAGCTGGAACGGAGATCTCCCAGAAGCCCAGGGCTGAATGCAGCTGTGCAAGGCTCCCAGCCCTTGCCCGGCTGCTCATCACCCTTCACATCTGCAGTCTTGGGCGACGCTGTGGGCTCTGAGACAGGACACAAGGTCCGTCCTGGTCTAGCTTCAGCGCTGTGTGCTGCCGAGCCAAGGTCATGCTCTATTTCTGAACCTCGGTTTTCTCTTGAATCAGGTGCCGACTGGGATGTCAATAGGTGATGGGCGGATCCGTCCACTTCCTGATGTCTGCCCTGGCTCTGGGCGCTCTCCTGGTTAACGGCACCGGTACGGGCTCCTTCCCCTCCGCGACCAGCTCAGTTCGTGGAGCCTGACATTGTTCATTTCCGTGTCTTTGGCTCGAGTCCCCGGTGCACAGTTGGGTTCGGTCTCTTTTGTTCCGTCACGCAAATCAAACTGTTGCGTAAGTGTGCCGAGGTGGGGGAAAGCCAAGTGTGAAGGGGTGAACTTGTGTGAAGCCAAGCCGGGGATGAACTCCTTGGTTTCCAGAGACATAACTCGCGTGAACATGTGCAAGAGATTTAGGCGCCTGCTTAGGAGGTGAGGGGATTTCCGGATGTAAAAATGAGCCGAAGTCAGCCTTGTCCTTTGCGCACTTGGGTCAGCTGGCTGTGGCCTGGACTCCGCAGTGACTCAGAGCGGAGAAAGGAGGGCTGGCTCCTAGCGCTGAGCAGGCTCTCAGGCAGCAACGGAACTCCTGGCCTGTCCCTTGGGGATGGAAAATGCAGCTGCGCCCGCTGCCTCAGCCGCTGCCTTTCGGCCGTTTTGCTTTTTTGAAAGGGAAGGTGAAAGTCTCAGAAAGGAAGAACGTTTGTTTCCGCCCGGTTTCGAACCGGGGACCTTTCGCGTGTGAGGCGAACGTGATAACCACTACACTACGGAAACACGGCGGGTGCTACAGCTTAGTGACACATCCCTGAAATCCGTAGGTCCTGCCAGCACTGCCCTACTCGCCAACTTTTTAAACTGAAGAATGAACCTTGAAGCCCCAAGACCTCTCAGGCAAGGAGACTGCGGCTTCCGAGAGGCCCTGCTTTTAGGGCTCCGAGCCTGCCCCGAAGGGAGGACCCCCGAGCCTCCCACAGTCGGCCTTCGGGGTCCCTCACCGACCGCAGAGTCCTCGGATCCACAGCTATGCCCCCGAGTGCAGGGGTCGCCCCCGCTGACTCCTCAGCTCCCAGAAGCCGCGGGAGCCGGGGGTTCGCGCAAGTGCCCTTTGGGCCTAAGGGGAAAAGGTAGAGAATTAGGTTCATTCCAGTGAGCTTCTCTCTCTCTGGAGCTGATCCTGTGGGTCCCAGCTGCATTTCTCCAAAGCCTTCAAACAGAATTCCTTTAATCCACACTTGACTTAGTCGTTTTCAGGGTGAATGCCAGCTTGCTACAAACACCCCGTCATAACTGAAGGAGGAAATCTACAACTTCCAGGTAAATTCTATTTTCTTCCTTTGATTTCTTCAAACAACAACAACCAAAGACAGGTCACTGGTACATACTTGCACTTTTCTTATAATACTTAAGGTATGTCTGACTATCTATGAAAAGCTCTTGCTATAGAAACATGTGCAAGAGATTGTCTACCATGAGCTAAACACTCGTCATGCCTGCTCAAGGTCCAAGAAGGTGATAAAGTTGGATCCAGTCCCCCACTGTCTTTAGATCACCAGTTAGATCACCATCCAAACCAACCAGTTTTCCAGATGCAGGTCACTAAAATGAGGGAGAAGAGGTCAGCTAAACAATCGGAATTTGTTCTGGGGAATGTTGAAGGTCAGCAGTGGTACAGTTAGAAGGGGAAATAAAAGACTTCACAATAAGGATAATAGCAGCTTTCTCGAGCTTTACTGAGTGACCAGCACTGTTCCTCAGTGCTTTACTCTGGAATAACTTATTAAGTCCACATAACAGCCCTGGAAGATAGTGTAGGACTTTACCACCCCTTGTTGCAGATGAGAAGGCCGAGGCACTGAAAAGCTGAGCTAACCTTTTCTCGGTCTCACCCCCATGACAGTGAGAGCCTGCAATCAGACCCAGGCACTTTGCCTCCAGAGCCCTTCCCCTTGGCCACCATGCTCACGGGTATCTGAGGAAACTTCACTGAGATTTGCATCCCTTCCTTGTTCAACCTCCAAGATTTCAAAAGGAAAAGAAGTTTGAAAGGTAGGCCTACAAAACTCCCCAAACTAATTAATGAAATGAAGAAGAAGAAGAGGAGAAAGAGGAAACGGGACGTTTGGAGAAGCCACGACGTTAGACGCAGAGAGAATGACGATGAGCTTGTTAAACACATACTAACTGGAAACTGTCTATTTAAAGACTAAGAAGGACCTATCTTCCAACAACTTAAGGCCTAAACTTTCCTTTTCCGTGGCAGTCTCCACCCAAGAATACATTTCAAAGCTACCAATAGAGTGTATACAGATGTGAATATGAAAATCATACTTCAACATTAGTGGTAAAGAGATTATTTTTGAATTTTGTTTATTTTTTATACAGCAGGTTCTTGTTAGTAATTTTATACATATTAGTGTATATATGTCAAGCCCAATCTCCCAATTCACCCCAGCACCACGAACCCCTCTGCCACTTTCCCCGCGATGGTGTCCATGTGTTTGTTCTCTACAGCTGTGTCTCTCTTTCTGCCCTGCAAACCGGTTCATCTGAACCATTTTTGAGGTTCCACATATATGCGTTGATATATGATATTTGTTTTCCTCTTTCTGACTTACTTCAAGTAGTAAAGAGATTTTGAATGAGTTAGCTCACATGGTTCCTAATAAAATGGGAGACAGTTATTAGGATGTTGTCATTAAAAAAGACAGGATTTATAAAAGAGCCAGAAAAGAGAAGAGAGGAAACACACACACACACACACACACACACACACACACACACACACAAAGCCATACGGAAGGGAAGCCAAAAATCTGAGGACAACAAAAATATCCCAGTAAGTACTTTGAACCTACTTTTCCTCCTAGCCCAGGATAAAGCCGAAGAAAAAGTATCAACATCACTTTAACAATAACCAAGTGGCATTAAATTTTTTAAAAATGAGGCATAATATGCATAAAGTACAAAGAGTGTACAGTTCCCAAACCATTACCAGTGTACACCAACATGAATAACTGATGAAGCAAACTGAATAACTAAGGTATGGAAAATTACCGGACCACAAAAGGCTTCCTCATGACTCTTCCCATGCAAGAGCTCAGAGGAATCACACACATACCCCTCCCAACCTCTCTGCCTGTTACATTCATATAAATTGGATCACAGGGTGTGCTCTGGGGTTGGGGGCCTGGAAGGGCATGGGTCTGACTTCTTTCACTCAACATTATGTCTATGAAATTTAACCCTATTTTTCACATACTTCTTGGTCTCTCTGTGTAGTCCTTGTAAGAATATAACTCTCCATAGATTTCTACTGTTGAACATTTCAGTTGTTTCCAGTTGAGGATATTCTGAAATGGTACAAAAATTTCTTTGTGATTTTGGTGGACATACACATTTTTCTAAGGCACCCCATTCCAGCAGAATAATGCCAGTGTTGACTTTAAAAATAATACTTTTGGGGGCTTCCCTGGTTGTACATTGGTTAAGAATCCACCTGCCAAGGCAGGGGACACGGGGTCAAGCCCTGGTCTGGGAAGATCCCACGTGTTGTGGTGCAACTAAGCCCGTGCACCCCAGCCACTGAGCCTACGCTCTAGAGCCCGTGAGCCACAACTACTGAGCCCTCATGCCACAACTACTGACGCCTGCTCGCCGAGATCCCATGCTCTGCCACAAAAGAAGCCACCACGATGAAGAGTAGGCCCCAATCACTGCAACTAGAGAAAGCCATAGCCGAGCAATGGAGACCCAACGCAGCCAAAAACAAAGAAGCAAAATAAATGTAAAAACTTTATAAATATAAAAATATATAAAAGTTTCGGGGGATTTTTTTGTTGTTTTTTTCCAGCAAAAAGGGTTTATTTAGGAATAGCGGAAGAATTGCAATTCAGGATAAGCAAGCTATAGCAAAAGCCATAGGCAAGTCCCACAAAGGACAGGAAGGAACCTTACTTTACAGAGAAAGAGGAGGAAGCTGAGGGAGGTTGTTTTGAAACCAAGCCCTTTGAGGAAAAGCGAAAATTCAGGGTGATGACGGTTTCTCATTGCCAAGTTGCTGATTTCTTGCAGGAGATGCAACGTACATGTTTTTCTGTTGGGGCCTGTAATCCATGATTCTTTCCTATTGATGCTTCTTCTGTTTGGGTCTGTAATTGACGATACTTCCTATCTTTGGACTTGAGTGGTACCCCATGAGAGCTCCCACTTCTGGTCTCCCGACTTCATTTTAGTGACGTTTCCCTTTATTAGTTTTCAAACCTGTGACAAGGAATTTTGAATTTTCAAGTTTTTGAAAGGGAAGGTAAAAGTTTCAGAAAGGAAGAACGTTTGTTTCCGCCCGGTTTCGAACCGGGGACCTTTCGCGTGTGAGGCGAACGTGATAACCACTACACTACGGAAACATGACAGACGTTACAACATAGTGGCACACCCCCGAAATCCACAGGTCCTGCCACCACTATCCTAGTCGCCAACTTTTCAAACTGAAGAATGAACCTTGAAGCCCCAAGACCTCTCAGGCAAGGAGACTGCGGCTTCCTAGAGGCCCTGCTATTAGGGTTCCGAGCCTGCCCCGAAGGGAGGACCCCCCGAGCCTCCCACAGTCGGCCTTTGGGCTCCCGCACCGACCGCAGAGTCCTCGGATCCACAGCTGCCCCCGAGTGCAGGGGTCGCCCCCGCTGACTCCTCAGCTCCCAGAAGCCGCGGGAGCCGGGGGTTCGCGCAAGTGCCCTTTGGGCCTAAGGGGAAAAGGTAGAGAATTAGGTTCATTCCAGTGAGCTTCTTTCTCTCTGGAGCTGATCCTGTGGGTCCCAGCTGCATTTCTCCAAAGCCTTCAAACAGAATTCCTTTAATCCACACTTGACTTAGTCGTTTTCAGGGTGAATGCCAGCTTGCTACAAACACCCCGTCATAACTGAAGGAGGAAATCTACAACTTCCAGGTAAATTCTATTTTCTTCCTTTGATTTCTTCAAACAACAACAACCAAAGAGACAGGTCACTGGTACATACTTGCACTTTTCTTATAATACTAAAGGTATGTCTGACTATCTATGAAAAGCTCTTGCTATAGAAACATGTGCAAGAGATTGTCTACCATGAGCTAAACAATCGTCATGCCTGCCCAGGGTCCAAGAAGCTGATGAAGCTGGATGCAGTGCCCCACTGCCTTTAGATCACCAGTTAGATGACCATCCAAACCAACCAGCTTTCCAGATGCAGGTCACTAATATGAGGGAGAAGAGGTCATCTAAACATTTAAACAATCGTAATTTGTTCTGGGGAATGTTGAAGGTCAGCACTGGTATAGTTAGAAGAGGAAATAAAAACCTTCATAATAAGGATAAAGCAGCTTTCTCGAGCTTTAGTGAGTGACCAGCACTGTTCCTCAGTGGTTTACTGTGGAATAACTTAGTAAGTCCACATAAAAACCCTGGAAGATAGTGTAGGACTTTACTACCCCTTGTTGCAGATGAGAACACCGAGGCACTGAAAAGCTGAGCTAACCTTATCAGTGCCTCACCCCCGTGACAGTGAAAGCCAGCACTCAGACCCAGGCACTTTGCCTCCAGAGCCCTTCCCCTTGGCACCATGCTCACAGGTAACTGAGGAAACTTCACTGAGATTTGCATCCCTTCCTTGTTCAACCTCCAAGATTTCAAAAGGAAAAGAAGTTTGAAAGGTAGGCCTACAAAACTCCCCAAACTAATTAATGAAATGAAGAAGAAGAAGAGGAGAAAGTGGAAACAGGACCTTTGGAGAAGCCACGACGTTAGACGCAGAGAGAATGACGATGAGCTTGTTAAAAACACATACTAACTGGAAACTGTTGAAAGACTAAGAAGGACCTATCTTCCAACAATTAAAGGCCTAAATTTCCCTATCCATGGCAGTCTCCACCCAAGAATACATTTCAAAGCTACCAATAGAGTGTATACAGATGTGAATATGAAAATCATACTTCAACATTAGTAGTAAAGAGATTATTTTTGAATTTTTTTTATACAGCAGGTTCTTATTAGTAATTTTATACATATTAGTGTATATATGTCAAGCCCAATTTCCCAATTCACCCCACCACCACGAACCCTTTTGCCACTTTCCCCGCATTGGTGTCCATATGTTTGTTCTCTACAGCTGTGTCTCTCTTTCTGCCCTGCAAACCGGTTCATCTGAACCATTTTTGAGGTTCCACATATATGCGTTGATATATGATATTTGTTTTCCTCTTTCTGACTTACTTCAAGTAGTAAAGAGATTTTGAATGAGTTAGCTCACATGGTTCCTAATAAAATGGGAGACAGTTATTAGGATGTTGTCATTAAAAAAGACAGGATTTATAAAAGAGCCAGAAAAGAGAAGAGAGGAAACACACACACACACACACACACACACACACACACAAAGCCATACGGAAGGGAAGCCAAAAATCTGAGGACAACAAAAATATCCCAGTAAGTACTTTGAACCTACTTTTCCTCCTAGCCCAGGATAAAGCCGAAGAAAAAGTATCAACATCACTTTAACAATAACCAAGTGGCATTAAATTTTTTAAAAATGAGGCATAATATGCATAAAGTACAAAGAGTGTACAGTTCCCAAACCATTACCAGTGTACACCAACATGAATAACTGATGAAGCAAACTGAATAACTAAGGTATGGAAAATTACCGGACCACAAAAGGCTTCCTCATGACTCTTCCCATGCAAGAGCTCAGAGGAATCACACACATACCCCTCCCAACCTCTCTGCCTGTTACATTCATATAAATTGGATCACAGGGTGTGCTCTGGGGTTGGGGGCCTGGAAGGGCATGGGTCTGACTTCTTTCACTCAACATTATGTCTATGAAATTTAACCCTATTTTTCACATACTTCTTGGTCTCTCTGTGTAGTCCTTGTAAGAATATAACTCTCCATAGATTTCTACTGTTGAACATTTCAGTTGTTTCCAGTTGAGGATATTCTGAAATGGTACAAAAATTTCTTTGTGATTTTGGTGGACATACACATTTTTCTAAGGCACCCCATTCCAGCAGAATAATGCCAGTGTTGACTTTAAAATTAATACTTTTGGGGGCTTCCCTGGTTGTACATTGGTTAAGAATCCACCTGCCAAGGCAGGGGACACGGGGTCAAGCCCTGGTCTGGGAAGATCCCACGTGTTGTGGTGCAACTAAGCCCGTGCACCCCAGCCACTGAGCCTACGCTCTAGAGCCCGTGAGCCACAACTACTGAGCCCTCATGCCACAACTACTGACGCCTGCTCGCCGAGATCCCATGCTCCGCCACAAAAGAAGCCACCACGATGAAGAGTAGGCCCCAATCACTGCAACTAGAGAAAGCCATAGCCGAGCAATGGAGACCCAACACAGCCAAAAACAAAGAAGCAAAATAAATGTAAAAACTTTATAAATATAAAAATATATAAAAGTTTCGGGGGATTTTTTTGTTGTTTTTTTCCAGCAAAAAGGGTTTATTTAGGAATAGCGGAAGAATTGCAATTCAGGATAAGCAAGCTATAGCAAAAGCCATAGGCAAGTCCCACAAAGGACAGGAAGGAACCTTACTTTACAGAGAAAGAGGAGGAAGCTGAGGGAGGTTGTTTTGAAACCAAGCCCTTTGAGGAAAAGCGAAAATTCAGGGTGATGACGGTTTCTCATTGCCAAGTTGCTGATTTCTTGCAGGAGATGCAACGTACATGTTTTTCTGTTGGGGCCTGTAATCCATGATTCTTTCCTATTGATGCTTCTTCTGTTTGGGTCTGTAATTGACGATACTTCCTATCTTTGGACTTGAGTGGTACCCCATGAGAGCTCCCACTTCTGGTCTCCCGACTTCATTTTAGTGACGTTTCCCTTTATTAGTTTTCAAACCTGTGACAAGGAATTTTGAATTTTCAAGTTTTTGAAAGGGAAGGTAAAAGTTTCAGAAAGGAAGAACGTTTGTTTCCGCCCGGTTTCGAACCGGGGACCTTTCGCGTGTGAGGCGAACGTGATAACCACTACACTACGGAAACATGACAGACGTTACAACATAGTGGCACACCCCCGAAATCCACAGGTCCTGCCACCACTATCCTAGTCGCCAACTTTTCAAACTGAAGAATGAACCTTGAAGCCCCAAGACCTCTCAGGCAAGGAGACTGCGGCTTCCTAGAGGCCCTGCTATTAGGGTTCCGAGCCTGCCCCGAAGGGAGGACCCCCCGAGCCTCCCACAGTCGGCCTTTGGGCTCCCGCACCGACCGCAGAGTCCTCGGATCCACAGCTGCCCCCGAGTGCAGGGGTCGCCCCCGCTGACTCCTCAGCTCCCAGAAGCCGCGGGAGCCGGGGGTTCGCGCAAGTGCCCTTTGGGCCTAAGGGGAAAAGGTAGAGAATTAGGTTCATTCCAGTGAGCTTCTTTCTCTCTGGAGCTGATCCTGTGG
The DNA here is from genome assembly GCF_951394435.1 of Stenella coeruleoalba. Taxonomy (NCBI): domain Eukaryota; kingdom Metazoa; phylum Chordata; class Mammalia; order Artiodactyla; family Delphinidae; genus Stenella; species Stenella coeruleoalba. The sequence continues at coordinate 107,069,175 of NC_137169.1, forward strand.
GTCCCAGCTGCATTTCTCCAAAGCCTTCAAACAGAGTTCCTTTAATCCACACTTGACTTAGTCGTTTTCAGGGTGAATGCCAGCTTGCTACAAACACCCCGTCATAACTGAAGGAGGAAATCTACAACTTCCAGGTAAATTCTATTTTCTTCCTTTGATTTCTTCAAACAACAACAACCAAAGAGACAGGTCACTGGTACATACTTGCACTTTTCTTATAATACTAAAGGTATGTCTGACTATCTATGAAAAGCTCTTGCTATAGAAACATGTGCAAGAGATTGTCTACCATGAGCTAAACAATCGTCATGCCTGCCCAGGGTCCAAGAAGCTGATGAAGCTGGATGCAGTGCCCCACTGCCTTTAGATCACCAGTTAGATGACCATCCAAACCAACCAGCTTTCCAGATGCAGGTCACTAATATGAGGGAGAAGAGGTCATCTAAACATTTAAACAATCGTAATTTGTTCTGGGGAATGTTGAAGGTCAGCACTGGTATAGTTAGAAGAGGAAATAAAAACCTTCATAATAAGGATAAAGCAGCTTTCTCGAGCTTTAGTGAGTGACCAGCACTGTTCCTCAGTGGTTTACTGTGGAATAACTTAGTAAGTCCACATAAAAACCCTGGAAGATAGTGTAGGACTTTACTACCCCTTGTTGCAGATGAGAACACCGAGGCACTGAAAAGCTGAGCTAACCTTATCAGTGCCTCACCCCCGTGACAGTGAAAGCCAGCACTCAGACCCAGGCACTTTGCCTCCAGAGCCCTTCCCCTTGGCACCATGCTCACGGGTATCTGAGGAAACTTCACTGAGATTTGCATCCCTTCCTTGTTCAACCTCCAAGATTTCAAAAGGAAAAGAAGTTTGAAAGGTAGGCCTACAAAACTCCCCAAACTAATTAATGAAATGAAGAAGAAGAAGAGGAGAAAGTGGAAACAGGACCTTTGGAGAAGCCACGACGTTAGACGCAGAGAGAATGACGATGAGCTTGTTAAAAACACATACTAACTGGAAACTATTGAAAGACTAAGAAGGACCTATCTTCCAACAATTAAAGGCCTAAATTTCCCTATCCATGGCAGTCTCCACCCAAGAATACATTTCAAAGCTACCAATAGAGTGTATACAGATGTGAATATGAAAATCATACTTCAACATTAGTAGTAAAGAGATTATTTTTGAATTTTTTTTATACAGCAGGTTCTTATTAGTAATTTTATACATATTAGTGTATATATGTCAAGCCCAATTTCCCAATTCACCCCACCACCACGAACCCTTTTGCCACTTTCCCCGCGTTGGTGTCCATATGTTTGTTCTCTACAGCTGTGTCTCTCTTTCTGCCCTGCAAACCGGTTCATCTGAACCATTTTTGAGGTTCCACATATATGCGTTGATATATGATATTTGTTTTCCTCTTTCTGACTTACTTCAAGTAGTAAAGAGATTTTGAATGAGTTAGCTCACATGGTTCCTAATAAAAATGGGAGACAGTTATTAGGATGTTGTCATTAAAAAAGACAGGATTTATAAAAGAGCCAGAAAAGAGAAGAGAGGAAACACACACACACGCACATACACACAAACACACACACAAAGTCTGAGAAAGGGGAGTTTTCCCTTCCCTTGAGGAACAGATAGCTGAAAGCCATCAAACACCTAGTCTGGATGGGTTAATCTAGTGACGTTCCGTACTAATCAGGTAAACGCTTTTGGCTATGTGTGGAGGCTCCAAAAATTCTTCAGAGTTTAGTGGTGACGTGAATGTGGCGGCTTTTCTTTGTGGACGACCTGCCAGTGTCCTCCCTTTGGCACCTCTGAGTTACTTAAGCCTAATTGAACTACTTTCCTCATCAGAATTTCTCAATTTCATATACCCTCCCCCTTCCTTGACTCATATTGATTCTTAACAGAGCAAGATTTGATCATGAACACTTGCTTCTCTCTTTGCCGCAGTATAAACAGTGAAATGTCAGCTTAGGGTCATGGTTGTGAGCAACATACAAGTAAGTAGTCAGACATCCGATACTGAAGGGAAGCCAGAAATCTGAGGACAGCAAAAATATCCCAGTAACTACTTTGAACTTACTTTTCCACCTAGCCCAGGACAAAGCTGAAGAAAAAGTATCAACATCACTTTAACGATAACCAAGTGGCATTAAACTTTTAAAAACTTAGGCATAATATTCATGAAGTACAAAGAGTGTACAGTTCCCAAACCATTACCAGTGTACAGCAACGTGAATAACTGATGAAGCAACCTGAATAACTAAGGTATGGAAAACGACCAGACCACAAAAGGCTTCCTCATGACTCTTCCCATGCAAGAGCTCAGAGGAAACACGCACATACCCCTCCCAACCTCTCTGCCTGTTACTTTCACATAAATTGGATCACGGGGCATGCACTGGGTTTGGGGGCCTGGAGGGGCATGGGTCTGACTTCTTTCACTCAACATTATGTCTATGAAATTTAACCCTATTTTTCACGTACTTCTTTGTCTCTGTGTGTAGTCCTTGTAAGAATATAACTCTCCATAGATTTCTACTGTTGGACATTTCAGTTGTTTCCAGTTGAGGATAATCTGAAATGGTACAAAAATTTCTTTGTGACTTTTGGTGGACATACACATTTTTCTAAGGCACCCCATTCCAGCAGAATAATGCCAGTGTTGACTTTAAAATTAATACTTTTGGGGGCTTCCCTGGTTGCGCATTGGTTAAGAATCCGCCTGCCAAGGCAGGCGACACGGGGTCGAGCCCTGGTCCGGGAAGATCCCACGTGTTGTGGAGCAACTAAGCCCATGCCCCCCAGCTACTGAGCCTATGCTCTAGAGCCGTGAGGCAGAACGACTGAGCCCTCATGCCACAACTACTGACGCTTGTGCGCAGAGAGCCCATGCTCCACAACAAGAGAATCCATCACGATCAAGAGTAGGCCCCAATCACTGCAACTAGAGAAAGCACTCGCCCAGCAACGGAGACCGAATGCAGCCAAAAACAAATAAGCAAATTAAATGTAAAAAATTTACAAATATAAAAATATATAAAAGTTGGGGGGGGTTGTTTTTTGTTTTTTTCCAGCAAAAAGGGTTTATTCAGGAATAGCGGAAGAATTGCAATTCAGGACAAGCAAGCTATAGCAAAAGCCATAGGCAAGTCCCTAAACAAAGGACAGGAAGGAACCTTACTTACAGAGAAAGAGAAGGAAGCTGAGGGAGGTTGTTGTGAACCCAAGCCATTGGAGAAAAGTGAAAGTTCAGGGTGATGACGGTTTCTCATTGCCAAGTTAATGATTTCTTGCAGGAGATGCAACGTACATGTTTTTCTGTTGGGGCCTGTAATCCATGATTCTTTCCTATTGATGCTTCTTCTGTTTGGGTCCATAACTGACGATACTTCCTGTCTTTGAACTTGAGTGATACCCCGTAAGAACTCCCACTTCTGGTCTCCCGACTTCATTTTAGTGACGTTTCACTTTATTAATTTTCAAACCTGTCAGAAGGAATTTTGAATTTTCTAGTTTAATCTATTTTAATGCTTTAGGAGACTTAGTACATCAGACTAGTATCATTACACCCTGTGGCCCTAGCAACTTTCAAGTGTTCAGTAGCTACATGTGGCTTGTCCCTATCATATTGGAGAGCACAGGTCAAAGGTGTAGCACAGCTAAAAGTGCGATTTCTGGGCCACAGCATATAACTGTGTATGGATGACCCTCAGCTGATGCTGCCAAATTTTTTTCCAACCTGTTGAACTTTTTTATACCCTTTCCAGAAATGAATAAGAATTTCCAGTGCTCTCCATGCTGTCAACATTTGGTTGTGTTTGTCCTTTTTTGTTAAAAGTAAGCTTTATTGAGGTGTAATTTACATAGTAAAATCTGCCAACATTAGATTATCCTACAATGTTTTCAATGATATCATTTCTGTGCAAAGCTGGATTTTGGTGCTTGCTGTGATAAAAAGCAAGGGCCATGCAAAAAAGAATGTGTAACGAGAAGCAAGGAGGCGATTGAGAAGGTTTCAGAGGCTGTGCAGTGCGCAGCATTAAGGTTATGATTCTGCCGTGTCAGAGCAGTGAAAACACAAGCCACGCTACTGAACTTTTGTCAAACGAACACATAAGAATAGCCACAGCACCAGCCGCAAACCTACAAAATACAGAAATATATGTGAACCCAGAAAACAACAGCATTCCCCAACGAAAGCGCTGTTGTCAGCCAACCTATCAGGAAATCAGGGCAAACGGGAAGGACAAAGACAGAATTTGCAGGCAACCAAAGATGATTCGTTAATTAAATCAATTTAATGTCAGTCAAAGGATTAAAGTTAACTGTAAATCTTGAATTTGTAATTTAAGCTGACACATGTTAGAACATGAGAATGTTGGAATCACATATTGGTGTATATGGAATCATATATTAGATGAAACCTAAATATATGTACCAAAAATTGTAAGTGGAATAATTGAGTCGTCTGGTTACTAGAATTACAATATTCATTCCTCTTTAAAAAATTAGTATACTTAATGTACTTGACTAGCATATTTAATATACTTCAACACATAAATTTAAATGTTTAGACGTTGAAAACGTATTGGATATGTTGCTTATTTAACCGGTACAACCAGTATAGGAAATGTAGGAAGTCCAACTTATCTCAGATGTTCAAGCCAAAGTAAAGCCAAGACTTACATACCAGAATACTATACCACCATTATTTTCTACATTATAAGACAATATGAAAATGTTTATATAGTAGTTTTTAGACGAAAATTATTAAACCAATCTAAGTTTTCTGACTAACCTCAATAAAAACACAACACATGACATAAACATTTTAAATGTGATTATATATAAAATGTATAAATTATTTAAATTGCTTAAAAGTATTAAGGGCCATCTTTGTAATCAATTTCATTTCGTTTCTCACTGTTCTTCCAAGTAATCAAGACCATTAATTTAATCTACAGCTAAATCGGTTATGGTTCCTTGTCACCAATTCAACAATATAATTTTTCCTTATATAAGTACCACATTGAAAGCATACGTAGTAAAACATTTTCCCCTGTAATTCTTAATTTTCTTATTTTAAAATTATGTAACTGGTTATTACTTTTCTGAAATTAATTGTGAAATTAATTTTTAATTAATTTAAATTTTTAGAGGCCAAATTCATCTATTCTCTCCCAAGGAATAGAAAGTATATTGTTTTGTTTCTGAGAAAATATATTTAAAGGGGAAAAAATTTCATCACACTAGTGGACATTATTTAACATGAAAGCAGAAGCAATGATATGTATTAACAGCAACTAACAGTGAGGGAAACAAAATGAAATAAGTCAGCCACATTAGGTCCTTGAAGGAAGCTCATTAATGAAAATCGGAGTGCTTCTGTGCTATGCTTTTGAGTCTCCAGGGTATGTATCTGTGCATGACGTCATTGCTCCTCATCCACCTCTATCGAGGACTGAACTGGCTTACAGTTCTGGAAGGTTTAAATCTTGACTTGTAGAGTTGCCACAAGTGCTCATGTTGCTGATTTTGTTGCTTGTTTCTAATGATATAAATATCTTTCCTCTTCTTTCTGTAGTCTGATTTAAGCAATCCCTAAAGGACATTTGTTTGAATTTTTTCAGTTATTTAGAAACTTGAGTATACCAATGAAAGAAAGCTGCCTATTCCATGCTAAAAATTCAATATTCTTCCTGTATTAATCCCCCTTATTAATGTGCAGTTCCTTATTGTAAGGCCAACTGGCCCGAGGCAGGGGAACGCAATCAGATTCACAGGTTGCATCAGACCGAAATTCTCCAAACCACGCAGTTCCAGAAACTGCCCTGGAGACATTCTGGACCACCCAGTTCCAGGAACTGATCTGGGGACTTTGAACCCAGCCCAGCCTTCCCGCCTTTCGAGGGGCAGGACAAACTGTCCCCCAGGATACCCGAAAAGACCACCAAATAAGGAATACACTGCCCCCTCCCAGATTCACCAAACCCCTTTCCCTTCTTCCCCTATAAAATCTTGCCCAACCCTCGCCCGGGTGAGACTTCTCTGGCCCCCTTTCTCTCGGACCGGTGAACCTCGTCCGGGAGCGCTCCCTAATAAAGCTCACTTGAAGCTTTCCTCTGTTTCGTGCTGCCGTGTGTTAAGATCCGACCTTACAGTTATGAGGGAACCATTGCATATTAAGATCATCCTTATTGTAGCTCCTACACTTTTGCAGTTATTGACAAGGATTGCCTTGGCCCACGCGGTTTTTACCAAATACTGGAAAGACAAGAGGTGGACAGCTTCTCACTGCTGCGGTGTCACATACCAGGAAATACCAGAATCCTCAGGACAAGCATCAGACAAGAAAGACTCATGGTCCAGATTAGCTGTCATCTTGTACCTAACAGGGAATAGATCCCTGTAAACCAACCCCCAACAGGGATTATTCCCAGAAGTTCACTTCCTAAAATTAAAAACAGAATCCTGCACTGAGAGGAGAAATTAGTGATGCACAAACGAGAGGGAGAGAGAGAGAGAGAGAAAATCCTTGTCCAGTAACCACACAGTATGAAAAAGCCAAAATACTCAATTTCTGCACATGAGATTTAACAGAACAGAGCAAACATGTGCTAATAAGTCTAAGGGTCCAGGTCTGAAGCAGGAACCTGTGGGGGGCAGGATTCTGTTGGTTCCCATGATGTGTCTTAGATGGAATAATTTTTAAAGTCACAGCCAAAAATCAAAGAAACAAACAAAAAACTGACAAGGACTAACATAGAAACACTTATTCCCATGCTAATTCCCCATTTTATAGGAGGAAGGACACACATTAGATTGTTTTCATCAAATTAAAAGTATAACCAAAATTTACAAATAACAGAGAAAAGGGGAGAAGGAAAAAACCTCTGGGATCAGTGAGATTCTTCTCTTTGGATAAGTTGCTTTGCAGGATTTTATCAAAGAGGTCGTTCTGGGCAGTCTTCTCTGGACCCTGTTGACTAGGTCAGCAGAGAGAACAATTACAGTTATTGGAGGATTTTAAAAATATTGAATGTTTAGCTTTCGAACATATGCAATAGAATATCTCTGTGTAATGCCCACAATGTCCCTCTGTTGTCCTTCCCCTTAGTTATGTCGGGAGGGCACTGCTCCCTTTATTAGTTAGACGATCATAGAGAGATGTATACAAAGATTGCGGTGTTGGCAAATAAATGAAGAAAGGGACATTGAAAGACTGGAAAATAAGATGGAATATGATTCAGTCTCACTTCTGTGGAAGGAAAATTTGAAGGATTTACCAACATTAGATGCATAGAAACACTAAAGGTACCACTTGCACTTCCAGTTCTCTACGCTATGGAAACACCTGCACGAGTGGTCAGAGGTGTGTGTACAATAATGATGGTTGCAGCATATTCGTCATCGTGAAACCATGAAAGCAAGTAATACACAACCATGGAAGAAAGGCCTTTATCAAAAATAATGCAGAGGAGAATTATGATGATGAGTTCACTGCTAACATCATTCATAGAACAATTACTAACATTCACAGATGAAAAGTTTAGGACACATAAAATATGACTTTCTTGTCCAAGTCTATAGATTTGGCCGAATAAAGACTATCCCACCAAATCGCGGATTCCTGGATCTCTTTCAGGAGGCCGTAAGTTAGGCAAGTATAGAGTCCAATAGAGACGACAGAAAATAGAGCTGGGAAGGGGAGTGTGGCCCAAGACTGGCAGCAGTCGTGAGGTGGACACGACCCCGAACTGCATTCGGTAAACTTAGTGGAAGCAGATGTGCAGGTAATAATCAGCATGGAACACCGGGAATGGTAATCAACACGGATAACCTTGAATTGGTTCTAAAACATCTCCCACCGTCCCTGGGTGGGCTCGAACCACAAACCTTCCCATTAACAGCCGATCGCGCTAACCCACTGCACCACAGAGACAGCAGCACGTGACTCTTCAGGACTCTCTATGGAGTAGACACTTACGAATTCCCAGGATGTGCCGCCTTTCTCACAGGAAAATGGTACCCGTTCCACAGCCTCGGAAATATGGACGGTTTGGAGAGTTAATCACACTGGACCTGAGACTGGGTCAAGGTCAGGAAAACACAACACTAAGCACTACTATCACAGGGCAGCCACCCATGCAGACAATTCTGACAAGCACTTGAGAATACTCCCCTGCCTTTGACGCATTTCCCATCTGCTCCTCTCATCCTCCCACTCACTACAGGGAAGGATTCGTCACCTTTGTGTCCTGTCAGAACCCTTTACGCTGCCTGTAGGGCACAGAGAACCAGGCAACAGCCAAGGGGCAGCTGCACTTCCCTGAAGGGCCTTTCCCGAGGTAGGCGGTTCCAGCGCTCAGGCTGACCCAAGACCCCACTGCCCGCCAAGGCAACTGGGAGGAGACCGGAGGGCATCCGGTCCAGGGGGATTCCTACTAGCACAGAACGTGCCTGGCCTGCACTTCGGGGGGAGCTGAATAAAAGTCCTCCTGAAGCTTCTCTACAGCCTGAAGAGAACGGATTTCAGGTTCCTGAAAGCGCAAGGGGGCGTCCCCGTGAGGACAAAGGCTTCCCCTGGTCTTGGAGGACAAGTCCCGCAGAAGCTGGCTTTGAGAAACACGCCAAACGAAAGGAGCAATCTTGAGTGGAGATGTCTGCAAGGAACTCTCATGTGGTGTCGCCATGTTTATATACAGAGAGAGAGTGAGAAACCCAACGTGGGAAAATGTTTACTGTGCACTTACGTATAGAATATACGATGTTATTACTCTTGCAACTTTTTTCTATGTTTCAAAGGGTTTTGGTTTTGGTTTTTATGAATTCTTGGAACTCGAGTCCCCGATGCTCTTGGGATGAAAACTGTGTAAATAAGTCTCCGGGTTTGTAACATGCAGGGAGAAAAGAGCCGAGGCGAGAGCTGGCCAGCCCAGGCTGTTCATTACATCTCACCTCCTCCAGCCTGCGCGATGTCAAGGACCCTGAGGCCAGGACTCACCGGCATTTGGGGACTCAGTGCAGAAGCTCTTCTGCATCTGAACCTTGAAGTAAAACACAGCTCTGGTCGGGACAGGAAGAGGAAGACTCCTGCCAGTGGAGATGCTGAAGGGGGGAAAAAAGGAAACCAAAAAAAACCCCTTCCCTGACCGGGAATCGAACCCGGGCCGCAGCGGTGAAAGCGCCGAATCCTAGCCACTAGACCACCAGGGAACGACTGAGGAGGCGCGATTTAGCGTCTCCAGATGAAAATTGTAAAAGTAAAGATTACACTTCAGAGACCCGGAGAGCTGGAACGGAGATCTCCCAGAAGCCCAGGGCTGAATGCAGCTGTGCAAGTCTCCCAGCCCTTGCCCGGCTGCTCATCACCCTTCACATCTGCAGTCTTGGGCGACGCTGTGGGCTCTGAGACAGGACACAGGTCCGTCCTGGTCTAGCTTCAGCGCTGTGTGCTGCGAGCCAAGGTCATGCTCTCTTTCTGAACCTCGGTTTTCTCTTGAGTCAGGTGCCGACTGGGATGTCAATAGGTGACGGACAGATCCGTCCACTTCCTGATGTCTGCCCTGGCTCTGGGCGCTCTCCTGGTTAACGGCACCGGTACGGGCTCCTTCCCCTCCGCGACCAGCTCAGTTAGGGGAGCCTGACATTGTTCATTTCCGTGTCTTTGGCTCGAGTCCCCGGTGCACAGTTGGGTTCGGTCTCTTTTGTTCCGTCACGCAAATCAAACTGTTGCGTAAGTGTGGCGAGGTGGGGGAAAGCCAAGTGTGAAGGGATGAACTTGTGTGAAGCCAAGCCAGGGATGAACTCCTTGGTTTCCAGAGACATAACTCGCGTGAACATGTGCAAGAGATTTAGGCGCCTGCTTAGGAGGTGAGGGGATTTCCGGATGTAAAAATGAGCCGAAGTCAGCCTTGTCCTTTGCGCACTTGGGTCAGCTGGCTGTGGCCTGGACTCCGCAGTGACTCAGGGCGGAGAAAGGAGGGCTGGCTCCTAGCGCTGAGCAGGCTCTCAGGCAGCAACGGAACTCCTGGCCTGTCCCTTGGGGATGGAAAATGCAGCTGCGCCCGCTGCCTCAGCCGCTGCCTTTCGGCCGTTTTGCTTTTTTGAAAGGGAAGGTGAAAGTCTCAGAAAGGAAGAACGTTTGTTTCCGCCCGGTTTCGAACCGGGGACCTTTCGCGTGTGAGGCGAACGTGATAACCACTACACTACGGAAACACGGCGGGTGCTACAGCTTAGTGACACAGCCCTGAAATCCGTAGGTCCTGCCACCACTGCCCTACTCGCCAACTTTTTAAACTGAAGAATGAACCTTGAAGCCCCAAGACCTCTCAGGCAAGGAGACTGCGGCTTCCGAGAGGCCCTGCTTTTAGGGTTCCGAGCCTGCCCCGAAGGGAGGACCCCCGAGCTTCCCACAGTCGGCCTTTGGGCTCCCGCACCGACCGCAGAGTCCTCGGATCCACAGCTGCCCCCGAGTGCAGGGGTCGCCCCCGCTGACTCCTCAGCTCCCAGAAGCCGCGGGAGCCGGGGGTTCGCGCAAGTGCCCTTTGGGCCTAAGGGGAAAAGGTAGAGAATTAGGTTCATTCCAGTGAGCTTCTTTCTCTCTGGAGCTGAACCTGTGGGTCCTAGCTGCATTTCGCCGAAGCCTTCAAACAGAATTCCTTTAATCCACACTTGACTTAGTCGTTTTCAGGGTGAATGGTAGCTTGGTACAAACACCCCGTCATAACTGAAGGAGGAAATCTACAACTTCCAGGTAAATTCTATTTTCTTCCTTTGATTTCTTCAAACAACAACAACCAAAAAGACAGGTCACTGGTACATACTTGCACTTTTCTTCTAATGCTTAAGATATGTCTATCTATGAAAAGCTCTTGCCATAGATACATGTGCAAGAGATTGTCTACCATGAGCTAAACAATCGTCAGGCCTGCCCAGGGTCCAAGAAGCTGATGAAGCTGGATGCAGTGCCCCACTGCCTTTAGATCACCAGTTAGATGACCATCCAAACCAACCAGTTTTCCAGGTGCAGGTCACTAATATGGAGAAGAGGTCAGCTAAACATTTAAACAACTGTAATTTGTTCTGGGGAATGTTGAAGGTCAGCAGTGGTACAGTTAGAAGGGGAAATAAAAGACTTCACAATATAAGGATAACAGCAGCTTTCTCGAGCTTTACTGAGTGAGCAGCAGTGTTCCCCAGTGCTTTACTGTGGAATAACTTACTAAGTCCACATAACAAACCTGGAGGACAGTGTAGGAGTTTACTACCCCTTGTTGCAGATGAGAACACTGAGGCACTGAAACGCTGAGCTAAGCTTTTCAGGGTCTCACCCCCGTGACAGTGAGAGCCAGCACTCAGACCCAGGCACTTTGCCTCCAGAGCCCTTCCCCTTGGCCACCATGCTCACGGGTAACTGAGAAAACTTCACTGAGATTTGCATCCCTTCCTTGTTCAACCTCCAAGATTACAAAAGGAAAAGAAGATTGAAAGGTAGGCCTACAAAACTCCCCAAACTAATTAACGAAATGAAGAAGAAGAAGAGGAGAAAGTGGAAACAGGACCTTTGGAGAAGCCACGACGTTAGACGCAGAGAGAATGACGATGAGCTTGTTAAACACATACTAACTGGAAACTGTCTATTTAAAGACTAAGAAGGACCTATCTTCCAACAACTTAAGGCCTAAACTTTCCCTTTCCATGGCAGTCTCCACCCAAGAATACATTTCAAAGCTACCAGTAGAGTGTATACAGATGTGAATGTAAAAATCATACTTCAACAATAGTGGTAAAGAGATTACTTTTGAATTTTGTTTATTTTTTATACTGAAGGTTATTAGTAATTTTATACATATTAGTGTATATATGTCAATCCCAAACTCCCAATTCACCCCACCACCACAAGCCCCTCTGCCACTTTCCCCGCGTTAGTTTCCATGTTTGTTCCCTACAGCTGTGTCTCTCTCTCTGCCCTACAAACTGGTTCATCTGAACCATTTTTCTAGGTTCCACATATACGCATTAATATACGATATTTGTTTTCCTCTTTCTGACTTACTTCAAGTAGCAAAGAGACTTTGAATGAGTTAGCTCACATGGTTCCTAATAACAATGGGAGACAGTTATTAGGATGTTGTCATTAAAAAAGACAGGATTTATAAAAGAGCCAGAAAAGAGAAGAGAGGAAACACACACACACACACACACACACACACACACACACACACAAAACATGAGAAGCAAGTTTTCCCTTTCCTTGAGGAACAGATAGCTGAAAGCCATCAAACACCTAGTCTGGACGGGTTAATCTAGTGACGTTCAGAACTCACAAGGTAAACGCTTTTGGCTATGTGTGGAGGCTCCAAAAATTCTTCAGAGTTTAGTGGTGACGTGAATGTGGCGGCTTTTCTTTGTGTACGACCTGCCAGTGTCCTCCCTTTGGCACCTCTGATTTACTTAAGCCTAATTGAACTACTCTCCTCATCAGAATTTCTCAATTTCATATACCCTCCCCTTTCCTTGACTCATATTCATTCTAAAAAGAGCAGATTATATCATGAACACATGGTTCTCTCTTTGCCGCAGTATGAACAGTGGAATGTCAGCTTAGGGTCATGGTTGTGAGCAACATACAAGTAAGTAGTCAGACATCCAATACTGAAGGGAAGCCAAAAATCTGAGGACAACAAAAATATCCCAGTAACTACTTTGAACTTACTTTTCCTCCTAGCCCAGGACAAAGCTGACGAAAAAGTAATACTTTTGGGGGCTTCCCTGGTTGCGCATTGGTTAATAATCCGCCTGGCAAGGCAGGGGACACGGGGTCGAGCCCTGGTCCGGGAAGATCCCACATATTGTGCAGCAACTAAGTCCGTGCACCCCAGCTACTGAGCCTACGCTCTACAACCCGTGACTCACAAGTACTGAGCCCTCATGCCAGAACTACTGACGCCTGCGTGCCGAGAGCCCATGCTTCGCAACAAGAGAAGCCACCATGATGAAGAGTATGCCCCAATCATTGCAACTAGAGAAAGTCCTCGCTGCAAAGGAGACCTAATGCAACCAAAAACAAAGAAGCAAAATAAATGTAAAAAATTTATAAATATAAAAATATATAAAAGTTTCGGGGGTTTTTTTTTGTTGTTTTTTTCCAGCAAAAAGGGTTTATTTACGAATAGCGGAAGAATTGCAATTCAGGATAAGCAAGCTATAGCAAAAGCCATAGGCAAGTCCCACAAACAAAGGACAGGAAGGAACCTTACTTTACAGAGAAAGAGGAGGAAGCTGAAGGAGGTTGTTTTGAAACCAAGCTCTTTGAAGAAAAGCAAAAATTCAGGGTGATGACGGTTTCTCATTGCCAAGCTGCTGATTTCTTGCAGGAGATGCAACGTACATGTTTTTCTGTTGGGGCCTGTAATCCATGATTCTTTCCTATTGATGCTTCTTCTGTTTGGGTGTGTAATTGACGATACTTCCTATCTTTGGACTTGAGTGGTACCCCATGAGAGCTCCCACTTCTGGTCTCCCCACTTCATTTTAGTGACGTTTCCCTTTATTAATTTTCAAACCTGTCACAAGGAATTTTGAATTTTCAAGTTTTTGAAAGGGAAGGTAAAACTTTCAGAAAGGAAGAACGTTTGTTTCCGCCCGGTTTTGAACCGGGGACCTTTCGCGTGTGAGGCGAACGTGATAACCACTACACTACGGAAACATGGCAGACGTTACAACTTAGTGGCACACCCCCGAAATCCACAGGTCCTGCCACCACTATCCTAGTCGCCAACTTTTCAAACTGAAGAATGAACCTTGAAGCCCCAAGACCTCTCAGGCAAGGAGTCTGCGGCTTCCGAGAGGCCCTGGTTTTAGGGTTCTGAGCCTGCCCCGAAGGGAGGACCCCCCGAGCCTCCCACATTTGGACTTTGGGCTCCCGCACCGACCGCAGAGTCCTCGGATCCACAGCTATACTCCCGAGTGCAGGGGTCGCCCCCGCTGACTCCTCAGCTCCCAGAAGCCGCGGGAGCCGGGGGTTCGCGCAAGTGCCCTTTGGGCCTAAGGGGAAAAGGTAGAGAATTAGGTTCATTCCAGTGAGCTTCTCTCTCTCTGGAGCTGATCCTGTGGGTTCCAGCCGCATTTCTCCAAAGCCTTCAAACAGAGTTCCTTTAATCCACACTTGACTTAGTCATTTTCAGGGTGAATGCCAGCTTGCTACAAACACCCCATCATAACTGAAGGAGGAAATCTACAACTTCCAGGTAAAATCTATTTTCTTCCTTTGATTTCTTCAAACAACAACAACCAAAGACACATGTCACTGGTACATACTTGCACTTTTCTTATAATACTAAAGGTATGTCTGACTATCTATGAAAGCTCTTGCTATAGATACATGTGCAAGAGATTGTCTACCATGAGCTAAACAATCGTCAGCCCTGCCCAGGGTCCAAGAAGCTGATGAAGCTGGATGCAGTGCCCCACTGCCTTTAGATCACCAGTTAGATCACCATCCAAACCAAACAGATTTCTAGATGCAGGTCACTAATATGAGGGAGAAGAGGTCATCTAAACATTTAAACAATCGGAATTTGTTCTGGGGAATGTTGAAGGTCAGCAGTGGTACAGTTAGAAGGGGAAATAAAAGACTTCATATTAAGGATAAAGCAGCTTTCTCAAGCTTTACTGAGTGAGCAGCAGTGTTCCTCAGTGGTTTACTGTGGAATAACTTACTAAGTCCACATAACAACCCTGGAGGACAGTGTAGGAGTTTACCACCCCTTATTGCAGATGAGAACACTGAGGCACTGAAACGCTGAGCTAAGCTTTTCAGGGTCTCACCCCCGTGACAGTGAGAGCCAGCACTCAGACCCAGGCACTTTGCCTCCAGAGCCCTTCCCCTTGGCCACCATGCTCATGGGTAACTGAGAAAACTTCACTGAGATTTGCATCCCTTCCTTGTTCAACCTCCAAGATTTCAAAACAAAAAGAAGATTGAAAGGTAGGCCTACAAAACTCCCCAAACTAATTAATGAAATGAAGAAGAAGAAGAGGAGAAAGAGTAAACAGGACCTTTGGAGAAGCCACAACGTTAGACGCAGAGAGAATGACGATGAGCTTGTTAAACACATACTAACTGGAAACTATTGAAAGACTGAGAAGGACCCATCTTCCAACAATTAAAGGCCTAAACTTTCCCTATCCATGGCAGTCTCCACCCAAGAATACATTTCAAAGCTCCCAATATAGTGTATACAGATGTGAATATGAAAATCATACTTCAACATTAGTAGTAAAGAGATTATTTTTGAATTTTTTTTATACAGCAGGATCTTATTAGTAATTTTATACATATTAGTGTATATATGTCAATCCCAATCTCCCAATTCATCCCACCACCACCAACCCCTCTGCCACTTTCCCCGCGTTGGTGTCCATATGTTTGCTCTCTACAGCTGTGTCTCTCTCTCTGCCCTGCAAACCGGTTCATCTGAACCATTTTTCGAGGTTCCACATATATGCGTTAATATACGATATTTGTTTTCCTCTTTCTGACTTACTTCAAGTAGTAAAGAGACTTTGAATGAGTTAGCTCACATGGTTCCTAATAAAAATGGGAGACAGTTATTAGGATGTTGTCATTAAAAAAGACAGGATTTATAAAAGAGCCAGAAAAGAGAAGAGAGGAAACACACACACACACACACACACACACACACACACACACACACACACAGCCTGAGGAAGGGGAGTTTTCCCTTTCCTTGAGGAACAGATAGCTGAAAGCCATCAAACACCTAGTCTGGACGGGTTAATCTCGTGACGTTCCGAACTAATCAGGTAAACGCTTTTGGCTATGTGTGGAGGCTCCAAAAATTCTTCAGAGTTTAGTGGTGCCGTGAATGTGGCGGCTTTTCTTTGTGTACGACCTGCCAGTGTCCTCCCTTTGGCACCTCTGAGTTACTTAAGCCTAATTGAAATACTTTCCTCATCAGAATTTCTCAATTTCATATACCTTCCCCCTTCCTTGACTCATATTGATTCTTAACAGAGCAAGAGTTGATCATGAACTCTTGCTTCTCTCTTTGCCGCAGTATGAACAGTGGAATGTCAGCTTAGGGTCATGGTTGTGAGCAACATGTAAGTAAGTAGTCAGACATCCAATACTGAAGGGAAGCCAGAAATCTGAGGACAAGAAAAGTATCCCAGTAACTACTTTGAACTTACTTTTCCTCCTAGCCCAGGATAAAGCTGAAGAAAAAGTATCAACATCACTTTAACAATAACCAAGTGGCATTAAACTTAAAAAATGAGGCATAATATTCATAAAGTACAAAGAGTGTACAGTTCCCAAACCATTACCAGTGTACACCAACAAGAATAACTGATGAAGCAACCTGAATAACTAAGGTATGGAAAATGACCAGACCACAAGAGGCTTCCTCATGACTCTTCCCATGCAAGAGCTCAGAGGAATCACGCACATACCCCTCCCAACCTCTCTGCCTGTTACTTTCACATAAATTGGATCACAGACCATGCACTGGGTTTTGGGGTCTGGAGGGGCATGGGTCTGACTTCTTTCACTCAACATTATGTCTATGAAATTTAACCCTATTTTTCACATACTTCTTTGTCTCTCTGTGGATTCCTTGTAAGAATATAACTCTCCATAGATTTCTACTGTTGGACATTTCAGTTGTTTCCAGTTGAGGATATTCTGAAATGGTACAAAAATTTCTTTGTGATTTTGGTGGACATACACATTTTTCTAAGGCACCCCATTCCAGCAGAATAATGCCAGTGTTGACTTTAAAAATAATACTTCTGCGGGCTTCCCTGGTTGCGCATTGGTTAAGAATCCGACTGCCAAGGCAGAGGACACGGGGTTGAGACCTGGTCCGGGAAGATCCCACGTGTTGTGGAACAACTAAGCCCATGCACCCCAGCTACTGAGCTTATGCTCTAGAGCCCGTGAGGCAGAACGACTGAGCCCTCATGCCACAACTACCGACGCCTGCGCGCAGAGAGCCCATGCTCCGCAACAAGAGAAGCCATCACGATGAAGGGTAGGCCCCAATCACTGCAACTAGAGAAAGCACTCGCCCAGCAACGGAGACCGAACGCAGCCAAAAACAGATAAGCAAATTAAATGTAAAAAATTTACAAATATAAAAATATATAAAAGTTGGGGGGGGTTGTTTTTTGTTTTTTTCCAGCAAAAAGTGTTTATTCAGGAATAGCGGAAGAATTGCAATTCAGGACAAGCAAGCTATAGCAAAAGCCATAGGCAAGTCCCACAAACAGAAGACAGGAAGGAACCTTACTTAACAGAAAGAGGAGGAAGCTGAGGGAGGTTGTTGTGAACCCAAGCCCATTGGAGAAAAGTGAAAGTTCAGGGTGATGACGGTTTCTCATTGCCAAGTTGCTGATTTCTTGCAGGAGATGCAACGTACATGTTTTACTGTTGGGGCCTGTAATCCATGATTCTTTCCTATTGATGCTTGTTCTGTTTGGGTCCATAACTGACGATACTTCCTGTCTTTGAACTTGAGTGATACCCCGTAAGAATTCCCACTTCTGGTCTCCCGACTTCATTTTAGTGACGTTTCACTTTATTAATTTTCAAACCTGTCACAAGGAATTTTGAATTTTCTAGTTTAATCTATTTTAATGCTTTAGGAGACTTAGTACATCAGACTAGTATCATTACACCCCGTGGCCCTAGCAACTTTCAAGTGTTCAGTAGCTACATGTGGCTTGTCCCTATCATATTGGAGAGCAAAGGTATTGCACAGCTAAAAGTACGATTTCTGGGCCACAGCATATAACTGTGTATGGATGACCCTCAGTTGATGCTGCCAAATTTTTTTCCAACCTGTTGAACTTTTTTATACCCTTTCCAGAAATGAATAAGAATTTCCAGTGCTCTCCATGCTGTCAACATTTGGTTGTGTTTGTCCTTTTTTGTTAAAAGTAAGCTTTATTGAGGTGTAATTTACATAGTAAAATCTGCCAACATTAGATTATCCTACAATCTTTTCAATGATATCATTTCTGTGCAAAGCTGGATTTTGGTGCTTGCTGTGATAAAAAGCAAGGGCCGGGCTTCCCTGGTGGCGCAGTGGTTGAGAGTCCACCTGCCGATGCAGGGGACACGGGTTCGTGCCCCGGTCCGGGAAGATCCCACATGCCGCGGAGCGGTTGGGCCCGTGAGCCATGGCCGCTGAGCCTGCGCGTCCGGAGCCTGTGCTCCACAATGGGGGAGGCCACAACAGTGAGAGGCCCGCGTACAGCAAAAAAAAAAAAAAAAAAAAAAAAAAAAAAAGCAAGGGCCATGCAAAAATGAATGTGTAACGAGAAGCAAGGAGGCGACTGAGAAGGTTTCAGAGGCTGTGCAGTGCGCAGCATTAAGGTTATGATTCTGCCGTGTCAGAGCAGTGAAAACACAAGCCACGCTACTGAACTTTTGTCAAGCGAACACATAAGAATAGCCACAGCACCAGCCGCAAACCTACAAAATATAGAAATATATGTGAACCCAGAAAACAACAGCATTCCCCAACGAAAGCGCTGTTGTCAGCCAACCTATCAGGAAATCAGGGCAAACGGGAAGGACAAAGACAGAGAGAATTTGCAGGCAACCAAAGATGATTCGTTAATTAAATCAATTTAATGTCAGTCAAAAGATTAAAGTTAACTGTAAATCTTGAATTTGTAATTTAAGCTGACACATGTTAGAACATGAGAATGTTGGAATCACATATTGGTGTATATGGAATCATATATTAGATGAAACCTAAATATATTTACCAAAAATTGTAAGCGGAATAATTGAGTCATCTGGTTACTAGAATTACAAGTATTCATTCCTCTTTAAAAAATTAGTATACTTAATGTACTTGACTAGCATATTTAATATACTTCAACACATAAATTTAAATGTTTAGACGTTGAAAACGTATTGGATATGTTGCTTATTTAACCGGTACAACCAGTATAGGAAATGTAGGAAGTCCAACTTATCTCAGATGTTCAAGCCAAAGTAAAGCCAAGACTTACATACCAGAATACTTTACCACCATTATTTTCTACATTATAAGACAATATGAAAATGTTTATATAGTAGTTTTTAGACGAAAACTATTAAACCAATCTAAGTTTTCTGACTAACCTCAATAAAAACACAACACATGACATAAACATTTTAAATGTGATTATATATAACATGTATAAATTATTTAAATTGCTTAAAAGTATTAAGGGCCATCTTTGTAATCAATTTCATTTCGTTTCTCACTGTTCTTCCAAGTAATCAAGACCATTAATTTAATCTACAGCTTAATCGGTTATTGTTCCTTGTCACCAATTCAACAATATAATTTTTCCTTATGTAAGTACCACATTGAAAGCATACGTAGTAAAACATTTTCCCCTGTAATTCTTAATTTTCTTATTTTAAAATTATGTAACTGGTTATTACTTTTCTAAATTAATTGTGGAATTAATTTTTAATTAATTTAAATTTTTAGAGACCAAATTCATCTATTCTCTCCCAAGGAATAGAAAGTATATTGTTTTGTTTCTGAGAAAATATATTTAAAGGGGAAAAAATTTCATCACACTAGTGAACATTATTTAACATGAAAGCAGAAGCAATGATATGTATTAACAGCAACTGACAGTGAGGGAAACAAAATGAAATAAGTAAGCCACATTAGGTCCTTGAAGGAAGCTCATTAATGAAAATCGGAATACTTCTGTGATATGCTTTTGAGTTTCCAGAGTATGTATCTGTGCATGACGTCATTGCTCCTCATCCATCTGTATTAAGGACTGAATTGGCTTACAGTTCTGGAAGGTTTAAATCTTGACTTGTAGAGTTGCCACAAGTGCTCATGTTGCTGATTTTGTTGCTTGTTTCTAATGATATAAATATCTTTCCTCTTCTTTCTGTAGTCTGATTTAAGCAATCCCTAAAGGACATTTGTTTGAATTTTTTCAGTTATTTAGAAATTTGAGTATACCAATGAAAGAAAGCTGCCTATTCCATGCTAAAAATTCAATATTCTTCCTGTATTAATCCCCCTTATTAATGTGCAGCTCCTTATTGTAAGGCCAACTGGCCCGAGGCAGGGGAACGCAATCAGATTCACAGGTTGCATCAGACCGAAATTCTCCAAACCACGCAGTTCCAGAAACTGCCCTGGAGACATTCTGGACCACCCAGTTCCAGGAACTGATCTGGGGACTTTGAACCCAGCCCAGCCTTCCCACCTTTCGAGGGGCAGGACAAACGGTCCCCCAGGATACCCGAAAAGACCACCAAATAAGGAATACCCTGCCCCCTCCCGGATTCACCAAACCCCTTTCCCTTCTTCCCCTATAAAATCTTGCCCAACCCTCGCCCGGGTGAGACTTCTCTGGCCCCTTTCTCTCGGACCGGTGAACCTCGTCCGGGAGCGCTCCCTAATAAAGCTCACTTGAAGCTTTCCTCTGTTTCGTGCTGCCCTTTGTTAAGATCCCACCTTATACTTATGAGGGAACCATTGCATATTAAGATCATCCTTATTGTAGCTCCTACACTTTTGCAGTTATTGACAAGGATTGCCTTGGCCCACGCGGTTTTTACCAAATACTGAAAAGACAAGAGGTGGACAGCTTCTCACTGCTGCGGTGTCACATACCAGGAAATACCAGAATCCTCAGGACAAGCATCAGACAAGAAAGACTCATGGTCCAGACTAGCTGTCATCTTCTACCTAACAGGGAATAGATCCCTGTAAACCAACCCCCAACAGGGATTATTCCCAGAAGTTCACTTCCTAGAATTAAAACCAGAATCCCGCACTAAGAGGAGAAATTAGTGATGCACAAATGAGAGGGAGAGAGAGAGAGAAAAAAAATCCTTGTCCAGTAACCACACAGTATGAAAAAGCAAAAATACTCAATCTCTGCATATGAGATTTAACAGAACAGAGCAAACATGTGCTAATAACTCTAAGGGTCCAGGTCTGAAGCAGGAACATGTGGGGGGCAGGATTCTGTTGGCTCCCACGATGTGTCTTAGATGGAATAATTTTTAAAGTCACAGCCAAAAAAACAAAGAAACAAACAAAAAACTGACAAGGAATAACATAGAAACACTTATTCCCATGCTAATTCCACTTTTTATATGAGAAGGACACACATTAGATTGTTTTCATCAAATTAAAAGTATAAGCAAAATTTATAAATAAAAGAGGAAAGGGGAGAAGGAAAAAACCTCTGGGATCAGTGAGATTCTTCTCTTTGGATAAGTTGCTTGGCAGGACGTTATCAAAGAGGTCATTCTGGACAGTCTTCTCTGGACCCTGTTGACTAGGTCAGCAGAGAGAACAATTACAGTTATTGGAGGACTTTAAAAATATTCAATGTTTAGCTTTCGAACATATGCAATAGAATATCTCTGTGTAATGCCCACAATGTCCCTCTGTTGTCCTTCCCCTTAGTTATGTCGGGAGGGCACTGCTCCCTTTATTAGTTAGACGATCATAGAGAGATGTATACAAAGATTGCGGTGTTGGCAAATAAATGAAGAAAGGGACATTGAAAGACTGGAAAATAAGATGGAATATGATTCAGTCCCACTTCTGTGGAAGGAAAATTTGAAGGATTTACCAACATTAGAAGCATAGAAACACTAAAGGTAGCACTTGCACTTCCAGTTCTCTACGCTGTGGAAACACCTGCACGAGTGGTCGGAGGTGTGTGTACAATAATGATGGTTGCAGCATATTCGTCATCGTGAAACCATGAAAGCAAGTAATACACAACCATGGAAGAAAGGCCTTTATCAAAAATAATGCAGAGGAGAATTATGATGATGAGTTCACTGCTAACATCATTCATAGAACAATTACTAACATTCACAGATGAAAAGTTTAAGACACATAATATATGACTTTCAGTCCAAGTCTATAGAATTAGCCGAATAAAGACTATCCCACCAGACCATGGATTCCTGGATCTCTTTCAGGAGGCCGTAAATTGGGCAAGTATAGAGTCCAATAGAGACGACAGACAATAGAGCTGGGAAGGGGAGTGTGGCCTAAGACTGGCAACAGTCGTGAGGTTGATAGGACCCCGAACTGCATTCGGTAAACTTTGTGGGAGCAGATGTGCAGGTAATAATCAGCATGGAACACCGGGAATGGTAATCAACATGGAAAACGCTGAATGGATTCTAAAACCTCTCCCAACGTCCTTGGGTGGGCTTGAACCACAAACCTTCACGATTGACAACCAAACGCGCTAACCCAATGCGCCACAGAGACAGCAGCACGTGTCTCTTCAGGACTCTCTATGGAGTAGACACTTACGAATTCCCAGGATGTGCCGCCTTTCTCACAGGAAAATGGTACCCGTTCCAAAGCCTCGGAAATACGGACGGTTTGGAGAGTTAATCACACTGGACCTGAGACTGGGTCAAGGTCAGGAAAAGACAACACTAAGCACTATTATCACAGGGCATCCACCCATGCAGACAATTCTGACAAGCCCTTGAGAATACTCCCCCTGCCTTTGACGCATTTCCCATCTGCTCCTCTCATCCTCCCACTCACTACAGGGAAGGATTCGTCACCTTTGTGTCCTGTCAGAACCCTTTACGCTCCCTGCAGGGCACAGAGATCCAGGCAACAGCCAAGGGGCAGCTGCACTTCCCTGAACGGCCTTTCCCCAGTAGGCGGTTCCAGCGCTCAGGCTGACCCAAGACCCCACTGCCCGCCAAGGCAACCGGGAGGAGACCGGAGGGCAGCCGGTCTGGGGGGACTCCTACTAGCACAGAACGTGTCTGGCCTGCACTTCGGGGGGAGCTGAATAAAAGTCCTCCTGAAGCTTCTCTACAGCCTGAAGAGAACGGATTTCAGGTTCCTGAAAGGGCAAGGGGGCATCCCCACGAAGACAAAGGCTTCCCCTGGTCTTGGAGGACAAGTCCCGCAGAAGCTGGCTTTGAGAGACACGCCAAACGAAAGGAGCAATCTTGAGTGGAGATGTCTGCAAGGAACTCTCATGTGGTGTCGCCATTCTTATATACGGAGAGAGAGTGAGAAACCCAACGTGGGAAAATGTTTACTGTGCACTTACGTATAGAATATACGATCTTATTACTCTTGCAACTTTTTTGTATGTTTCAAAGGGTTTTCGTTTTGGTTTTCAATGAACTCGAGTCCCCGATGCTCTTGGTATGAAAACTCTGTAAATAAGTCTCCGGGTTTGTAACATGCAGGGAGAAAAGTGCCGAGAGGAGAGCTGGCCAGCCCAGGCTGTTCATTACATCTCACCTCTTCCAGCCTGCGCGATGTCAAGGACCCTGAGGCCAGGACTCACCGGCATTTGGGGACTCAGTGCAGAAGCTCTTCTGCATCTGAACCTTGAAATAAAACACAGCTCTGGTCGGGGCAGGAAGAGGAAGACTCCTGCCAGTGGAGATGCTGAAGGGGAAAAAAAAGGAAACAAAAAAAAAAAAAAAAAAAGAAAGAAATAGAAAAAGAAAAAAGGCTTCCCTGACCGGGAATCGAACCCGGGCCGCAGCGGTGAAAGCGCCGAATCCTAGCCACTAGACCACCAGGGAACCCCTGAGGTGCTTCGACTTAGAGTCTCCAAATGAAAAATTTAAAAGTAAAGATTACACTTCAGAGACCTGGAGAGCAGGAACGGAAATTTCCCAGAAGCCCAGGGCTGAATGCAGCTGTGCAAGGCTCCCAGCCCTTGCCCGGCTGCTCATCATCCTTCACATCTGCAGTCTTGGGCGACGCTGTGGGCTCTGAGACAGGACACAAGGTCCGTCCTGGTCTAGCTTCAGCGCTGTGTGCTGCCGAGCCAAGGTCATGCTCTGTGAACCTCGGTTTTCTCTCGAGTCAGGTGCCGACTGCGATGTCAATAGGTGACGGACAGATCCGTCCACTTCCTGATGTCTGCCCTGGCTCTGGGGGCTCTCCTTTTTAACGGCACCGGTACGGGCTCCTTCCCCTCCGCGACCAGCTCAGTTAGGGGAGCCTGACATTGTTTATTTCTGTGTCTTTGGCTCGAGTCCCCGGTGCACAGTTGGGTCCGGTCTCTTTTGTTCCGTCACGCAAATCAAACTGTTGCGTAAGTGTGGCGAGGTGGGGGAAAGCCAAGTGTGAAGGGATGAACTTGTGTGCAGCCAAGCCAGGGATGAACTCCTTGGTTTCCAGAGACATAACTCGCGTGAACATGTGCAAGAGATTTAGGCGCCTGCTTAGGAGGTGAGGGGATTTCCGGATGTAAAAATGAGCCGAAGTCAGCCTTGTCCTTTGCGCACTTGGGTCAGCTGGCTGTGGCCTGGACTCCGCAGTGACTCAGAGCGGAGAAAGGAGGGCTGGCTCGTAGCGCTGAGCAGGCTCTCAGGCAGCAACGGAACTCCTGGCCTGTCCCTTGGGGATGGAAAATGCAGCTGCGCGCGCTGCCTCAGCCCCTGCCTTTCGGCTGTTTTCCTTTTTTGAAAGGGAAGGTACAGGTCTCAGAAAGGAAGAACGTTTGTTTCCACCCGGTTTCGAACCGGGGACCTTTCGCGTGTGAGGCGAACGTGATAACCGCAACACTACGGAAACACGGCAGGTGCTCAGCTCAGTGACACATCCCTGAAATCCTTTTTTCATGCTCCCACTATCCTAGTCGCCAAGTTTTTTAACTGAAGGATGAACCTTGAAGCCCCAAGATCTCTCAGGCAAGGAGACTGCGGCTTCCTAGAGGCCCTGGTTTTAGGGTTCCGAGCCTGCCCCGAAGGGAGGACCCCCGAGCCTCCCACAGTCGGCCTTTGGGCTCCCGCACCGACCGCAGAGTCCTCGGATCCACAGCTATGCCCCCGAGTGCAGGGGTCGCCCCCGCTGACTCCTCAGCTCCAAGAAGCCGCGGGAGCCGGGGGTTCGCGCAAGTGCCCTTTGGGCCTAAGGGGAAAAGGTAGAGAATTAGGTTCATTCCAGTGAGCTTCTCCTTCTCTGGAGCTGAACCTGTGGGTCCTAGCTGCATTTCGCCGAAGCCTTCAAACAGAATTCCTTTAATCCACACTTGACTTAGTCGTTTTCAACGTGAATGCTACCTTTCTAGAAACACCCCGTCATAACTGAAGGAGGAAATCTGCAACTTCCAGGTAAATTCTATTTTCTTCCTTTGATTTCTTCAAACAAGAACAACCAAAAAGACAGGTCACTGGTACATACTTGCACTTTTCTTCTAATGCTTGAGATATGTCTATCTATGAAAAGCTCTTGCTATAGATACATGTGCAAGAGATTGTCTACCGTGAGCTAAACAATCGTCAGGCCTGCCCAGGGTCCAAGAATCTGATGAAGCTGGATGCAGTGCCCCACTGCCTTTAGATCACCAGTTAGATGACCATCCAAACCAACCAGTTTTCCAGGTGCAGGTCACTAATATGAAGGAGAAGAGGTCAGCTAAACATTTAAACAACTGTAGTTTTTTCTGGGGAATGTTGAAGGTCAGCAGTGGTACAGTTAGAAGGGGAAATAAAAGACTTCACAATATAAGGATAACAGCAGCTTTCTCGAGCTTTACTGAGTGAGCAGCAGTGTTCCCCAGAGCTTTACTGTGGAATAACTTACTAAGTCCACATAACAAACCTGGAGGACAGTGTAGGACTTTACTACCCCTTGTTGCAGATGAGAACACCAAGGCACTGAAACGCTGAGCTAATCTTTTCAGGGTCTCACCCCCGTGACAGTGAGAGCCAGCACTCAGACCCAGGCACTTTGCCTCCAGAGCCCTTCCCCTTGGCCACCATGCTCATGGGTAACTGAGAAAACTTCACTGAGATTTGCATCCCTTCCTTGTTCAACCTCCAAGATTTCAAAAGGAAAAGAAGATTGAAAGGTAGGCCTACAAAACTCCCAAACTAATTAATGAAATGAAGAAGAAGAGGAGAAAGAGTAAACAGGACCTTTGGAGAAGCCACGACGTTAGACGCAGAGAGAATGACCATGAGCCTGTTAAACACATACTAACTGGAAACTGTCTATTTAAAGACTAAGAAGGACCTATCTTACAACAACTTAAGGCCTAAACTTTCCCTTTCCATGGCAGTCTCCACCCAGGTATACATTTCAAAGGTACCAATATAGTGTGTACAGATGTGAATATAAAAATCATACTTCAACAATAGTTGTAAAGAGATTATTTTTGAATTTTGTTTATTTTTTATACTGAAGGTTCTTATTAGTAATTTTATACATATTAGTATATATATGTCAATCCCAATCTCCCAATTCACCTCACCACCACGAGCCCCTCTGCCACTTTCCCCGCATTAGTGTCCATAAGTTTGTTCCCTACAGCTGTGTCTCTCTCTCTGCCCTACAAACTGGTTCATCTGAACCATTTTTCTAGGTTCCACATATATGCATTAATATACGATATTTGTTTTCCTCTTTCTGACTTACTTCAAGTAGTAAAGAGACTTTGAATGAGTTAGCTCACATGGATCCTAATAAAAATTGGAAACACTTATTAGGATGTTGTCATTAAAAAAGACAGGATTTATAAAAGAGCCAGAAAAGAGAAGAGAGGGAAAGCACGTACACTCACACACGCACACACACACACACACACACACACACACACAAACACACACACAAAACATGAGAAGGGAGTTTTCCCTTTCCTTGAGGAACAGATAGCTGAAAGCCATCAAACACCTAGTCTGGACGGGTTAATCTAGTGACGTTCTGAACTAACAAGGTAAACGCTTTTGGCTATGTGTGGAGGCTCCAAAAATTCTTCAGAGTTTAGTGGTGACGTGAATGTGGCGGCTTTTCTTTGTGTACGACCTGCCAGTGTCCTCCCTTTGGCACCTCTGAGTTACTTAAGCCTAATTGAACTACTTTCCTCATCAGAATTTCTCAATTTCATATACCCTCCCCCTTCCTTGACTCATATTCATTCTAAAAAGAGCAGATTATATCATGAACACATGGTTCTCTCTTTGCCGCAGTATGAACAGTGGAATGTCAGCTTAGGGTCATGGTTGTGAGCAACATACAAGTAAGTAGTCAGACATCCAATACTGAAGGGAAGCCAAAAATCTGAGGACAACAAAAATATCCCAGTAACTACTTTGAACTTACTTTTCCTCCTAGCCCAGGACAAAGCTGACGAAAAAGTATCAACATCACTTTAACAATAACCAAGTGGCATTAAACTTTTAAAAACTGAGGCATAATATGCATAAAGTACAAAGAGTGTACAGTTCCCAAACCATTACCAGTGTACAGCACCGTGAATAACTGATGAAGCAACCTGAATAACTAAGGTATGGAAAATGACCAGACCACAAAAGGCTTCCTCATGACTCTTCCCATGCAAGAGCTCAGGGGAATCACACACATACCCCTCCCAACCTCTCTGCCTGTTACTTTCACATAAATTGGATCACAGGGTGTGCACTGGGTTTGGGGGCCTGGAGGGGCATGGGTCTGTCTTCTTTCACTCAACATTATGTCTATGAAATTTAACCCTTTTTTTCACATACTTCTTGGTCTCTCTGTGTAGTCCTTGTAAGAATATAACTCTCCATAGATTTCTACTCTTGGACATTTCAGTTGTTTCCAGTTGAGGATATTCTGAAATGGTACGAACATTTTTTTTTGTGTGACTTTTGGTGGACATACTCATTTTTCTACGGCACCCCATTCCAGCAGAATAATGCCAGTGTTAACTTTAAAAATAATACTTTTGGGGGCTTCCCTGGTTGTACATTGGTTAAGAATCCACCTGCCAAGGCAGGGGACACGGGGTCGAGCCCTGGTCCGGGAAGATCCCACGTGCTGTGTAACAACTAAGCCCGTGCACCCCAGCTACTGAGCCTACACTGTAGAGCCCGTGAGCCACAACGACTGAGCCCTCATGCAACAACTACTGACGCCTGCACGCAGAGAGCCCATGCTCCGAAACAAGAGAAGCCACCACGATGAAGAGCAGCCCCAACCACTGCACCTAGAGAAAGCCCTCGCCCAGCAATGGAGACCCATCGCAGCCAAAAACAAATAAGCAAATTAAATATAAAAAATTTATAAATATAAAAATATATAAAAGTTGTGGGGGGCTTGTTTTTTGTTTTTTTCCAGCCAAAAGGGTTTATTCAGGAATAGCGGAAGAATTGCAATTCAGGACAAGAAAGCTATAGCAAAAGCCATAGGCAAGTCCCTAAACAAAGGACAGGAAGGAACCTTACTTACAGAGAAAGAGAAGGAAGCTGAGGGAGGTTGTTGTGAACCCAAGCCATTGGAGAAAAGTGAAAGTTCAGGGTGATGACGGTTTCTCATTGCCAAGTTGCTGATTTCTTGCAGGAGATGCAACGTGCATGTTTTTCTTTTGGGACCTGTAATCAATGATTCTTTCCTATTGATGCTTCTTCTTCTTTGTAATTTAAGCTGACACATGTTGGAACATGAGAATGTTGGAATCATATATTCATATATATGGAATCACATATAAGATGACACCTAAAAATATTTACCAGAAATTGTAAGCGGAATAATTGATTCATCTGCTGTCTAGAATTACAAGTATTCATTCCTCTTTAAAGACATTAGTGTATTTAATGTACTTGACTAGTATATTTAATATACTTCAACACATAAATTTAAATGATTAGATGTTGAAATCTTACTGAATATGTTTTCTTATTTAACCGGTACAACCAGTATAAGAAATTTAGGAAGAACAACTTAACTCAGATGTTCAAGACAAAATAAAGCCAAGACTTACATACCAGAATGTTATATCACCATTATGTTCTACGTTATAAGATAATCCGAAAATATATATATAGTCGTTTTTAGACCAAAATTATTAAACCTACCTAAGTTTTCTGGGTAACCTCGATAAAAACATACCACAGGACATAAACATTTTAAATGTCATTATATATAAAATGTATAAATTATTTAAATTACTTAAAAGTATTAAGGGTCATCTTTGTAAAAAATTTCATTTCATTTCTCACTGTTCTTCCAAGTAATCAAGACCATTAATTTAATCTACAGCTAAATCTGTTATTGTTCCTTGTCACCAACGCAACAACAAAATTTTTCCTTATATAAGTACCACATTGAAAGCATAAGTAGTAATGCATTTTTCCCAGAAATTCTTAAATTTCTTATTTTAAATTTATATGTGATTATTACTGTTCTGAAATTAATTGCAGAATTAATTTTTAATTAATTTAAATTTTTAGAGGCCCAATTTGTCTATTCTCTCCCAAGGAATAGAAAGTATATTGTTTAGTTTCTGAGAAAATATATTTAAAGGGGAAAAAAATTCATCAAACTAGTGGCCATTATGTAAGGTGAAAGCAGAGGCAACGATATGTATTAACAGCGACTGACAGTGAGGGAAACAAAATGAAATAAGTAAGCCACATTAGGTCCTTGAAGGAAGCTCATTAATGAAAATCGGAGTACTTCCGTGATATGCTTTTGAGTCTCCAGGGCATGTATCTGTGCATGACGTCATTGCTCCTTATCCATCTGTATTAAGGACTGAACTGGCTTACAGTTCTGGAAGGTTTAAATCTTGACTTGTAGGGTTGCCACAAGTGCTCATGTTGCTGACTTTGTTGCTTGTTTGTAATGATGTGTCTTTCCTCTGCTTTCTGTAGTGTGATGTAAGCAATCTCTAAAGGACGTTTGTTTGAATTTTTTCAGTTATTTAGAAACTTGAGTATACCAATGAAACAAAACTGCATATTCCACGCTAAAAATTCAATATTCTTCCTGTATTAATCCCCTTATTACTGTGCAGCTCCTTATGAGGGAAACATTGCATGTAAAGATCATCCTTATTGTAGCTACTACACTTTTGCAGTTATTGACAAGGATTGCCTTGGCCCACGCGGTTTTTACCAAATAGTGGAAAGACAAGAGGTGGACAGCTTCTCACTGCTGCGGTGTCACATACCAGGAAATACCAGAATCCTCAGAACAAGCATCAGACAAGAAAGACTCATGGTCCAGATTAGCTGTCACCTTCTACCTAACAGGGAATAGATCCCTGTAAACCAACACCCAACAGGGATTATCCCCGAAGTTCACTTCCTAAAATTAAAACCAGAATCCCGCACTGAGAGGAGAAATTAGTGATGAACATATGAGAGGGAGAGAGAGAGAGAGAGAGAGAAAATCCTTGTCCAGTAAACACACAGTATGAAAAAGCCAAAATGCTCAATTTCTGCACATGAGATTTAACAGAACAGAGGAAACATGAGCTAATAACTCTAAGGGTCCAGGTCTGAAGCAGGAACCTGTGGGGAGGCAGGATTCTGTTGGCTCCCACGATGTGCCTTAGATGGGCTAATTTTTATAGTCACAGCCAAAAAACACAGAAACAAACAAACAAACAAACAACTGACAAGGAATAACATAGAAACACTTATTCCCATGTAATTCCCCATTTTATACGAGGAAGGAGAGGCATTACATTGTTTTCATCAAATTAAATATAACCAAAATTTATAAATAAAAGAGAAAAGGTGAGAAGGATAAAACCTCTGGGATCAGCGAGAGTCTTCTCTTTGGATAAGTTGCTTGGCAGGACGTTATCAAAGAGGTCATTCTGAGCAGTCTTCTCTGGACCCTGTTGACTAGGTCAGCAGAGCGAACAATTACAATTATTGGAGGATTTTAAAAATATTCAATGTTTAGCTTTCGAACATATGCAATAGAATATCTCTGTGTAATGCCCACAATGTCCCTCTGTTGTCCTTCCCCTTAGTTATGTCGGGAGGGCACTGCTCCCTTTATTAGTTAGACTATCTTAGAGAGATGTATACAAAGATTGCTGTGTTTGCAAGAAAATAAAGAAAGGGACATTGAAAGACTGGAAAATAAAATGGAATATGATTCGGTCTCACTTCTGTGGAAGGAAAATTTGAAGCATTTACCAACATTACAAGCATAGAAACACTAAAGGTACCACTTGCACTTCCAGTTCTCTACGCTATAGAAACACTTGCACGAGTGGTCAGAGGTGTGTGTACGATAATGATGGTTGCAGCATATTCGTCATCGTGAAACCATGAAACCAAGTAATACACAACCATGGAAGAAAGGCGTTTATCAAAAATAATGCAGAGGAGAATTATGATGATGAGTTCACTGCTAACATCATTCATAGAACAACTACTAATGTTCACAGATGAAAAGTTTAGGACACATAAAATATGACTTTCTTGTCCAAGAATATAGACTTGGCCGAATAAAGACTATCCCACCAGACCGTGGATTCCTGGATCTCTTTCAGGAGGCCGTAGGTTAGGCAAGTATAGAGTCCAATAGAGACGACAGACAATACAGCTGGGAAGGGGAGTGTGGCCCAAGACTGGCAGCAGTCGTGAGGTGGACAGGACCCCAAACGCAGTTCCGTAAACTTTCTGGGAGCAGATGTACAGGTAATAATCAGCATGGAACACTGGGAATGGCAATCAACACGGAAAACCCTGAATGGGTTCTAACACCTCTCCCACCTTCCCTGGGTGGGCTCGAACCACAAACCTTCCCAGTAACAGCCGATTGCGCTAACCCACTGCGCCACAGAGACAGCAGCACGTGACTCTTCTGGACTCTCTATGGAGTAGACACTTACTAATTCCCAGGATGTGCGTCTTTCTCGCAGGAAAATTGTACCAGTTGCACAGCCTCAGAAAAACGGACGGTTTAGAGCACTTAATCACACTGGACCTGAGACTGGGTCAAGGTCAGGAAAACACAACACTAAGCCCTATTATCATAGGGCAGCCACCCATGCAGACAATTCTGACAAGCACTTGAGAATACTCCCCCTCCCTTTGACGCATTTCCCATCTGCTCCTCTCATCCTCCCACTCACTACAGGGAAGGATTCGTCACCTTTGTGTCCTGTCAGAACCCTTTACGCTCCCTGCAGGGCACAGAGATCCAGGCAACAGCCAAGGGGCAGCTGCACTTCCCTGAACGGCCTTTCCCGAGGTAGGTGGTTCCAGCGCTCAGGCTGACCCAAGACCCCACTGCCTGCCAAGGCAACCGGGAGGAGACCGGAGGGCAACCGGTCCGGGGGGATTCCTACTAGCACAGTGCGGGCCTGGCCTGCACTTGGGGGACAGCCGAATAAAACACGACCTAAATCTTCTCTACTGCCTGAAGAGAACAGATTCCAGGTTCCTGAAAGGGCAAGGGGGCGTCCCCGCGAGGACAAAGGCTTCCCCTGGTCTTGGAGGACAAGTCCTGCAGAAGCTGGCTTTGAGAGACATGCCAAACGAAAGGACCAATCTTGAGTGGAGATGTCTGCAAGGAACTCTCAAGTGGTGTCGCCATTCTTCTATACGGAGAGAGAGTGAGAAACCCAAAGTAGAAAAATGTTTACTGTGCACTTATGTATAGAATATACGATGTTATTACTCTTGCAACTTTTTTGTATGTTTCAAAGGGTTTTGGTTTTGGTTTATCATGAATTTTTGGAACTCGTGTCCCCGATGCTCTTGGGATGAAAACTCTGTAAATAAGTCTCCGGGTTTGTAACATGCAGGGAGAAAAGTGCCGAGGGGAGAGCTGGCCAGCCCAGGCTGTTCATTACATCTCACCTCCAGCCTGCGCGATGTCAAGGACCCTGAGGCCGGGATTCACCGGCATTTGGGGACTCACTGCAGAAACTCTTCTGCATCTGAACCTTGAAATAAAACACAGCTCTGGTCAGGGCAGGAAGAGGAAGACTCCTGCCAGTGGAGATGCTAAAGGGGAAAAAAAAGGAAAAAAAAAAAAAAACCCTTCCCTGACCGGGAATCGAACCCGGGCCGCAGTGGTGAAAGCGCCGAATCCTAGCCACTAGACCACCAGGGAACCATTGAGGAGCCTCGACTTCGAGTCTCCAGATGAAAACTGTAAAAGTAAAGATTACAATTCAGAGACCCGGAGAGCTGGAACGGAGATCTCCCAGAAGCCCAGGGCTGAATGCAGCTGTGCAAGGCTCCCAGCCCTTGCCCGGCTGCTCATCACCCTTCACATCTGCAGTCTTGGGCGACGCTGTGGGCTCTGAGACAGGACACAAGGTCCGTCCTGGTCTAGCTTCAGTGCTCTGTGCTGCCGAGCCAAGGTCATGCTCTCTTTCTGAAGCTCGGTTTTCTCTTGAGTCAGGTGCCGACTGCGATGTCAGCAGGTGATGGGCGGATCCGTCCACTTCCTGATGTCTGCTCTGGCTCTGGGGGCTCTCCTGGTTAACGGCACCGGTACGGGCTCCTTCCCCTCCGCGACCAGCTCAGTTCGTGGAGCCTGACATTGTTCATTTCCGTGTCTTTGGCTCGAGTCCCCGGTGCACAGTTGGGTTCGGTCTCTTTTGTTCCGTCACGCAAATCAAACTGTTGCGTAAGTGTGGCGAGGTGGGGGAAAGCCAAGTGTGAAGGGATGAACTTGTGTGAATCCAAGCCGGGATGAACTCCTTGGTTTCCAGAGCCATAACTCGCGTGAACATGTGCAAGAGACTTAGGCGCCTGCTTAGGAGGTGAGGGGATTTCCGGATGTAAAAATGAGCCGAAGTCAGCCTTGTCCTTTGCG
Organism: Stenella coeruleoalba; assembly: GCF_951394435.1. Taxonomy (NCBI): domain Eukaryota; kingdom Metazoa; phylum Chordata; class Mammalia; order Artiodactyla; family Delphinidae; genus Stenella; species Stenella coeruleoalba. Next base: position 107,102,777 of record NC_137169.1, read on the forward strand.
CACTTGGGTCAGCTGGCTGTGGCCTGGACTCCGCAGTGACTCAGAGCGGAGAAAGGAGGGCTGGCTCCTAGCGCTGAGCAGGCTCTCAGGCAGCAACGGAACTCCTGGCCTGTCCCTTGGGGATGGAAAATGCAGCTGCGCCCGCAGCCTCAGCCCCTGCCTTTCGGCCGTTTTGTTTTTTGAAAGGGAAGGTAAAAGTTTCAGAAAGGAAGAACGTTTGTTTCCGCCCGGTTTCGAACCGGGGACCTTTCGCGTGTGAGGCGAACGTGATAACCACTACACTACGGAAACAGTGCCGGTGCTACCGCTTAGTGACACATCCCTGAAATCCGTAGGTCCTGCCGCCACTGCCCTACTCGCCAACTTTTTAAACTGAAGAATGGACCTTGAAGCCCCAAGACCTCTCAGGCAAGGAGTCTGCGGCTTCCGAGAGGTCCTGCTTTTAGGGTTCCGAGCCTGCCCAGAAGGGAGGACCCCCGAGCCTCCCACAGTCGGCCTTTGGGCTCCCGCACCGACCGCAGAGTCCTCGGATCCACAGCTATGCCCCCGAGTGCAGGGGTCGCCCCCGCTGACTCCTCAGCTCCCAGAAGCCGCGGGAGCCGGGGGTTCGCGCAAGTGCCCTTTGGGCCTAAGGGGGAAAAGTAGAGAATTAGGTTCATTCGAGTGAGCTTCTCTCTCTCTGGAGCTGATCCTGTGGGTCCCAGCTGCATTTCTCCAAAGGCTTCAAACAGAATTCCTTTAATCCACACTTCACTTACTTGTTTTCAGGGTGAATGCTAGCTTGCTACAAACACCCCGTCATAACTGAGGGAGGAAATCTACAACTTCCAGGTAAATTCTATTTTCTTCCTTTGATTTCTTCAAACAACAACAACCAAAAAGACAGGTCACTGGTACATACTTGCACTTTTCTTATAATACTAAAGGTATGTCTGACTATCTATGAAAAGCTCTTGCTATAGAAACATGTGCAAGAGATTGTCTACCATGAGCCAAACAATCGTCATGCCTGCCCAGGGTCCAAGAATCTGATGAAGCTGGATGCAGTGCCCCACTGCCTTTAGATCACCAGTTAGATCACCATCCAAACCAAACAGATTTCCAGATGCAGGTCACTAAAATGAGGGAGAAGAGGTCAGCTAAACATTTAAACAATCGTAATTTGTTCTGGGGAATGTTGAAGGTCAGCAGTGGTACAGTTAGAAGGGGAAATAAAAGACTTCATAATAAGGATAAAGCAGCTTTCTCAAGCTTTACTGAGTGACCAGCACTGTTCCTCAGTGCTTTACTGTGGAATAACTTCCTAAGTCCACATAACAGCCCTGGAGGATAGTGTAGGACTTTACCAACCCTTATTGCAGATGAGAACACTGAGGCACTGAAAAGCTGAGCTAACCTTTTCAGTGTCTAACCCCCGTGACAGTGAGAGCCAGCACTCAGACCCAGGCACTTTGCCTCCAGAGCCCTTCCCCTTGGCCACCATGCTCACGGGTAACTGAGGAAACTTCACTGAGATTTGCATCCCTTCCTTGTTCAACCTCCAAGATTTCATAAGGAAAAGAAGTTTGAAAGTTAGGCCTACAAAACTCCGCAAACTAATTAATGAAATGAAGAAGAAGAAGAGGAGAAAGAGGAAACGGGACCTTTGGAGAAGCCACGACGTTAGACGCAGAGAGAATGACGATGAGCTTGTTAAACGCATACTAAGTGGAAACTGTCTATTTAAAGACTAAGAAGGACCCATCTTCCAACAATGTAAGGCCTAAACTTTCCCTTTCCATGGCAGTCTCCACCCAAGAATACATTTCAAAGCTACCAATAGAGTGTATACAGATGTGAACATGAAAATCATACTTCAACATTAGTGGTAAAGAGATTATTTTTGAATTTTCTTTATTTTTTATACAGCAGGTTCTTATTAGCAATTTTATACATATTAATGTATATATGTCAATCCCAATCTCCCAATTCACCCCACCACCACGAACCCTTCTGCCACTTTCCCCGCGTTCGTGTCCATATGTTTGTTCTCTACAGCTGTGTGTCTCTTTCTGCCCTGCAAACAGGTTCATCTGAACCATTTTTCTAGCATCCGCATATATGCGTTATTCTACAATATTGTTTTCGTCTTTCTAACTTACTTCAAGTAGCAAAGAGACTTTGAATGAGTTAGCTCACATGGTTCCTAATAAAAATGGGAGACAGTTATTAGGATGTTGTCATTAAAAAAGACAGGATTTATAAAAGTGCCAGAAAAGAGAAGAGAGGAAACACACACACAAACACACACACACACATATACACAAACACACACACACACACAAAGCCTGACAAAGGGGAGTTTTCCCTTTCCTTGAGGAACAGATAGCTGAAAGCCATCACACACCTAGTCTGGACGGGTTAATCTCGTGACGTTCCGAACTAATCAGGTAAACGCTTTTGTCTATGTGTGGAGGCTCCAACAATTCTTCAGAGTTTAGTGGTGACGTGAATGTGGCGTTTGTTCTTTGTGGACGACCTGCCAGTGTCCTCCCTTTGGCACCTCTGAGTTACTTAAGCCTAATTGAACTACTTTCCTCATCAGAATTTCTCAATTTCATATACCCTCCCCCTTCCTTGACTCATATTGATTCTTAACAGAGCAAGATTTGATCATGAACACTTGCTTCTCTCTTTGCCGCAGTATGAACAGTGGAATGTCAGCTTAGGGTCATGGTTGTGAGCAACATATAAGTAAGTAGTCAGACATCCGATACTGAAGGGAAGCCAAAAATCTGAGGACAACAAAAATATCCCAGTAACTACTTTGAACTTACTTTTCCTCCTAGCCCAGGACAAAGCTGAAGAAAAAGTATCAACATCACTTTAACAATAACCAAGTGGCATTAAACTTAAAAACTGAGGCATAATATGCATAAAGTACAAAGAGTGTACAGTTCCCAAAGCATTACCAGTGTACACCAACGTGAATAACTGATGAAGCAACCTGAATAACTAAGGTATGGAAAATGACCAGACCTCAAAAGGCTTCCTCATGACTCTTCCCATGCAAGAGCTCAGAGGAATCACGCACATACCCCTCCCAACCTCGCTGCCTGTTACTTTCACATAAATTGGTTCACAGGGCATGCACTGGGTTTGGGGGCCTGGAGGGGCATGGGTCTGTCTTCTTTCACTCAACATTATGTCTATAAAATTTAACCCTATTTTTCACGTAGTTCTTTGTCTCTGTGTGTATTCCTTGTAAGAATATACCTCTCCATAGATTTCTACTGTTGGACATTTCAGTTGTTTCCAGGTGAGGATGTCTGAAATGGTACGAACATTTATTTGTGACTTTTGCTGAACATACACATTTTTCTAGGGCACCCCATTCCAGCAGAATAATGCCAGTGTTGACTTTAAAAATAATACTCTTGGGGGCTTCCCTGGTTGCAATTGGTTAAGAATCCGGCTACGAAGGCAGGGGACACGGGGTCGAGCCCTGGTCCGGTAAGATCCCACGTTTTGAGCAGCAGCTAAGCCCGTGCAGCCCAGCTACTGGGCTTACGCTCTAAAACCCAGGAGCCACAACTACTGAGCCCTAATGCCACAACTACTGACGCCTGAGCGCCGAGAGCACAGGCTCCGCAACAAGAGAAGCCACCATGACGAAGAGTAGGCCCCAATCACTGCAACTAGAGAAAGCCCTCGCCCAGCAACGGAGACCCAACGCAGCCAAAAACAAAGAAGCAAAATAAATGTAAAAAATTTATAAATATAAAAATATATAAAAGTTGGGGGTTTTTTTGTTTTTTGTTTTTTTCCAGCAAAAAGGGTTTATTCAGGAATAGCGGAAGAATTGCAATTCAGGATAAGCAAGCTATAGCAAAAGCCATAGGCAACTCCCACAAACAAAGGACAGGAAGGAAACTTACTTTACAGAGAAAGAGGAGGAAGCTGAGGGAGGTTGTTGTGAACCCAAGCCCATTGGAGAAAAGTGAAAGTTCAGGGTGATGACGGTTTCTCTTTGCCAAACTGCTGATTTCTTGCAGGAGGTGCAACGTACATGTTTTTCTGTTGGGGCCTGTAATCCATGATTCTTTCCTATTGATGCTTCTTCTGTTTGGGTCTGTAATTGATGATACTTCCTGTCTTTGGACTTGAGTGGTACCCCATGGGAGCTCCCACTTCTGGTCTCCCGACTTCATTTTAGTGACGTTTCCCTTTTTAGTTTTCAAACCCGTCACAAGGAATTTTGAATTTTCTAGTTTAATCTACTTTAATATTTTAGGAGACTTACTACATCAGAATATTATCCTTACACCCTGTGGCCCTAGCAACTTTCAAGTGTTCAGTAGCTACATGTGGCTTGTCCCTATCATATTGGAGAGCACAGGTCAAAGGTGTAGCACAGCTAAAAGTACGATTTCTGGGCCACAGCATATAACTGTGTATGGATGACCCTCAGCTGATGCTGCCAAATTTTCTTCCAACCTGTTGAACTTTTTAATACCCTTTCCAGAAATGAATAAGAATTTCCAGTGCTCTCCATCCTGTCTACATTTGGTTTTGTTTGTCCTTTATTGTTAAAAGTAAGCTTTAGGGCTTCCCTGGTGGCCCAGTGGTTAAGAGTCTGCCTGCCAATACAGGGGACACGGGTTCGTGCCCCGGTCCGGGAAGATCCCACATGCCGCAGAGTAGCTGGGCCCGTGAGCCATGGTCGCTGAGTGTGCGCGTCCAGAGCCTGTGTTCCGCAACGGGAGAGGCCACAGCAGTGAGATGCCCGCGTACCAGAAAAAAAAAAAAAAAAAAAAAGTAAGCTTTATTGAGGTGTAATTTACATAGTAAAATCTGCCAACATTAGATTATCCTACTTTCTTTTCAATGATATCATTTCTGTGCAAAACTGGATTTTGGTGCTTGCTGTGATAAACAGCAAGGGCCACGCAAAAAATGAATGTGTAACGAGAAGCAAGGAGGCGATTGAGAAGGTTTCAGAGGTTGTGCCGTGCGCAGCATTAAGGTTATGATTCTGCCGTGTCAGATCAGTGAAAACACAAGCCACGCTAGTGAACTTTTGTCAAGGGGACACATAAGAATAGCCACAGCACCAGCCGCAAACCTACAAAATATAGAAATATATGTGAACCCAGAAAACAACAGCATTCCCCAACGAAAGCGCTGTTGTCAGCCAACCTATCAGGAAATCAGGGCAAACGGGAAGGACAAAGACAGAGAGAATTTGCAGGCAACCAAAGATGATTCGTTAATTAAATCAATTTAATTGTTAGTCAAAGATTTAAATTTAACTCGAGATGTTGAATTTGTAATTTAAGCTGACACATGTTGGAACCTGAGAATGTTGGAATCATATATTCGTATATATGGAATCACATATTAGATGACACCTAAAAATATTTACCAGAAATTGTAAGCGGAATAATTGAATCGTCTGGTTTCTAGAATTACAAGTAGTCATTCCTCTTTAAAGATATTAGTATATTTAATGTACTTGGCTAGTATATTTAATATACTTCAACACATAAATTTTAATGATTTTTTCAATGACATTGAAATCTTCCTGAATATGTTTCCTTATTTAACTGGTACAACCAGTATAAGACATTTAAGAAGTCCAACTTAACTCAGATGTTCAAGCTAAAATAAAGCCAAGACTTACGTTCCAGAATATTACACCACCATTATTTTCTACATTATAAGATAATCTGAAAAAAAATATGTAGTCATTTTTAGACCAAAATTATTAAACCAATCTAAGTTTTATGAGTAACCTCGATATAAACACACCACATGACATAAACATTTTAAATGTCATTATATATAAAATGTATAAATTATTTAAATTGCTTAAAAGTATTAAGGGTCATCTTTGTAATCAATTTCATTTCATTTCTCACTGTTCTTCCCAGTAATCAAGACCATTAATTTAATCTACAGCTAAATCTGTTATAGTTCCTTGTCACCAATTCAACAACAAACTTTTTCCTCATATAAATACCACATTGAAAGCATAAGTAGTAATGCATTTTTCCCAGAAATTCTTAATTCTCTTATTTGATATTTACATAAGTGATTATTACTTTTCTGAAATTAATTGGGAAATTAATTTTTAATTAATTTAAATTTTTAGAGGCCAAATTTGTCTATTCTATCCTAAGGAATAGAAAGTATATTGTTTTGTTTCTGAGAAAATATATTTAAAGGTAAAAGAATTTATCAAATTACTGGGCATTATTTAAGGTGAAAGCAGAGGCAACGATATGTATTAACAGCAACTGACAGTGAGGGAAACAAAATGAAATAAGTCAGCCACATTACGTTCTTGAAGGAAGCTCATTAATGAAAATCGGAGTGCTTCTGTGATATGCTTTTGAGTCTCCAGGGTATGTATCTGTGCATGACGTCATTGCTCCTCATCCATCTGTATTAAGGACTGAACTGGCTTACAGTTTTGGAAGGTTTAAATCTTGACTTGTAGGGTTGCCACAAGTGCTCATGTTGCTGACTTGGTTGCTTGTTTGTAATGATGTGTCTTTCCTCTGCTTACTGTAGTCTGAAGTAAGTAATCCCTAAAGGACATTTGTTTGAATTTTTTCAGTTATTTAGAAACTTGAGTATACCAATGAAAAGAAAGCTGCATATTCCACGCTAAAAATTCAATACTCTTCCTGTATTAATCCCCTTATTACTGTGCAGCTCCTTATGAGGGAACAATTGCATATTAAGATCATCCTTATTGTAGCTACTACACTTTTGCAGTTATTGACAAGGATTGCATTGGCCCACGCGGTTTTTACCAAATAGTGGAAAGACAAGAGGTGGACAGCTTCTCACTGCTGCGGTGTCACATACCAGGAAATACCAGAATCCTCAGGACAAGCATCAGACAAGAAAGACTCATGGTCCAGATTAGCTGTCACCTTCTACCTAACAGGGAATAGATCCCTGTAAACCACCACCCAACAGGGATTATCCCCAGAAGTTTACTTCCTAAAATTAAAACCAGAATCCCGCACTGAGAGGAGAAATTAGTGATGCACAAATGAGACGGAGAGAGAGAGAGAGAGAGAGAGAAAATCCTTGTCCAGTAACCACACAGTATGTAAAAGACAAAATACCCAATTTCTGTCCATGAGATTTAACAGAACAGAGGAAACATGAGCTAATAACTCTAAGGGTCCAGGTCTGAAGCAGGAACCTGTGGGGGGGGCAGGATTCTGTTGGCTCCCACAATGTGTCTTACATGGGCTAATTTTTATAGTCACAGCCAAAAAACACAGAAACAAACAAACAAAAAAAAATTGACAAGGAATAACATAGAAACACTTATTCCCATGCTAATTCCCCTTTTTATATGAGGAAGGACAGGCATTAGATTGTTTTCATCAAATTAAAATTATAAGCAAAATTTATAAATAAAAGAGAAAAGGGGAGAAGGAAAAAAACTCTGGGATCAGTGAGATTCTTCTCTTTGGATAAGTTGCTTGGCAGGACGTTATCAAACAGCTCATTCTGGGCAGTCTTCCCTGGACCCTGTTGACTAGGTCAGCAGAGAAAACAATTACAGTTCTTGGAGAATTTTAAAAATAATCAATGTTGAGCTTTCGAACATATGCAATAGAATATCTCTGTGTAATGCCCAAAATGTCCCTCTGTTGTCCTTCCCCTTAGTTATGTCGGGAGGGCACTGCTCCCTTTATTAGTTAGACTATCATACAGAGATGTATACAAAGATTGCTGTGTTGGCAAGTAAATGAAGAAAGGGACATTGAAAGACTGGAAAATAAAATGGAATATGATTCAGTCCCACTTCTGTGGAAGGAAAATTTGAAGCATTTACCAACATTAGAAGCATAGAAACACTAAAGGTAGCACTTGCACTTCCAGTTCTCTAAGCTATGGAAACACCTGCACGAGTGGTCAGAGGTGTGTGTACAATAATGATGGTTGCAGCATATTCGTCATCGTGAAACCATGAAACCAAGTAATACACAACCATGGAAGAAAGGCCTTTATCAGAAACAATGCAGAGGAGAATTATGATCATGAGCTCACTTATAACATCATTCACAGAACAAGTACTAACGTTCAGAGATGAAAAATTTGAGGCACATAACATATAACTTTCTTGTCCAAGTCTACAGACTTGGCAGAATAAAGACTTTATCCCACCAGACCGTGGCTTCCTTGATCTCTTTCAGGAGGTCGTGAGTTAGGCAAGTATGGAGTCCAGTAGAGACGACAGACAATAGAGCTGGGAAGTCGGGGTGGCCCAAGACTGGCAGCAGTGGTGAGGTGGACAGGACCCCGAAGACAGTTCGGTAAACTTTGTGGGAGCAGATGTACAGGTAATAATCAGCATGGAACACCTGGAATGGTATTCAGCACCGAAAACGCTGGATGGGTTCTGGGGAAAAAGAAAAAAGAAAAGAAAACTCTCCCACCGTCCCTGGGTGGGCTCGAACCACCAACCTTTCGGTTAACAGCCGAACGCGCTAACCGATTGCGCCACAGAGACAGCAGCACATGCCTTTTCTGGACTCTCTTTGCAGTAGACACTTACTAATTCCCAGGATGTGCCGCCTGTCCCGCAGGAGAACGGTGCCCGTTCGAAAGCCTCGGAAAAACGGAAAGTTTAGAGCGATGAATGATGTTCTTTATCCTGTTTGAAACTGGTGCCTCAGGTGCCTTATCCGAAACTAAAAGGGCAGCAGAATGGCCTGACCCCGCCTTGCCCCTCACTCGCCTCAGATGCCAGCGCCCCCGGAGACACCCGGAGCCCGGGCCGGGACCCTCCGCGCCTGAACCGAATGGGGTCCAAGGATAGCTGAACTCCCGGTGGGCATCCATGACGGCTCTTCCGGTTTCCTCGCCGACACCCAATGAATGTGACTTTGCCCACCCTCCCGAGAGGCCTCCGGGGGCCCGTGTGGTGTTTTGGTTTCCTGTGTCCGTCACGCGATTTCCACAACGGCAGCAGTCGCCGTGATGGTCGCCCCTGCGTCCCCACGCACAGAACAGGGTCTGGCACTCAGCAGGACGCTCCGGGTTTCCCGGCCATTCTGTGATCCCTCAACGTCCTTTCCACGGATTTCTTTTCTTCCTGTATCAGCCAGAGACCCCTTGTGGTCCTTGCACTCATAAACCTTGACTGACCTTGAAGTTCTCCTGGAGGAGCGCTTCGTGTTGTTTGTTGCCGCCCAGCTTCTTGATTTTCCAGAAGGAAGTTTCATCTTCTCCTCAGCCCGGTGCTGTGAACTTCCTCCTGGTAACAAGGGCCTCCTTCCTCCTTGAGTCAACTCTTGTCCAGTCCCTGGGACGTCTCCCAGCAACACTGGGCATCTTACTGACTCTGTTTTTTGGCCGACGGCTCTTTTCTTTTAATGCGAATTTTTCTGTTCTGTGTATTGGATAAGGGGAGGAATGGCTTTGGGAGAAAATGAAGAAGTAAAGGGGAAATGAAATAACGCAGATTATTATTTTGAGACATAGTGTGGACTTATACCTATTACACATGTGAATATTTAGTGTGGTGGTATTTTGTGTACATAAATACTGTATACACTGTCAGACAACTCGGAGGCACGTGCTCTATGACCCAGCAATGAGTGCTCTTGGGTACCTGGGTATGTGTACACTTCTTTTAAGCCGTGCGACTTCTGGGTCATGATATATTAAGAAATTGGAATGAAACTGACTTGCCCACGCTGTGAGGAAAGAGTCTGTGACTGCCGAAGTGTCAGAGCGCTGCCTTGTGGCCTCCACAGCATGTCGTTGATTTTGAGTCACCCCTGGTGAGTATGGCCTGGTTTGTCTCAGTGTTTGGTGTAAACGTTAATTTTTACTTGCGCGGTAAATCTAACAAATCTACAGTGGTAAGAAAAACTTAGCCCCCCTTCATCAGAAGTGTATGAAGAAGAAAAGGAGAGGTCTCCTGCCTCCCATGCCCATTCCACTGCGGACACACTTTATATATTACACGTAGGAGGTGGTGGCAGCTTTGGAGTGTCATCGGTGCTGTGTAGCCAAGGGACCCAGGAAGTCCCAAGTCCTGCCCTGACAATCGTCTGCCCTCTCTGGGCAATGGGAAAAGTGTGAAGGCGAAGAAAAGTAACACTATTATCTGCAGAAATTTTACCTCAGGATGGGACACTCTGGCAAACTGAGGCAGAATATGTGGTTTATGATGGAGACTTTCAGGGGCTCTTCCCTGGCCCGAAGCCCAAAGTGGATTTTACCTCGTTTTCTGAGGTGCAAGTGAACTGAGAGAAGTCAATCAAAGGAGAGGAGCAGAGAGAAAGCAAGACGGAGGACCACCCACGCGGGTCAACCGTATTCAAGTCTTGTCGGGACCGTAGAAGAAATGCCCTGGGATTATCGCTGGGACGCGTGGAGGCTAAATAAGTACTTCCCCATCTCTGGCGGCATAGAGCGAGCACGTTTCGAGCAGGTTCCATGGTGTAATGGTGAGCACTCTGGACTCTGAATCCAGCGATCCGAGTTCAAATCTCGGTGGGACCTTTCTGCTTAGTTAGAAGAAGGACTTTTTTACTCCTCAGATGGGACGTGCTTTCCCGCTCCCGCGTCCCGGAGAGGCGCGGTCCGCGCGGTCCACGCGGACGTGGAGGGCAGGTGAGGGGACGAGCCCGCGGCGTCCCCGCTGGACCCTGGCGACTCTGCCCGTCGCTGGCCACCGGAGGCCCCGGCCCCGCCGCCCAGGGGCGCAGCGACCGAGCCGGTGGCACCCCCTCGTCGGGTCACCCTGGGTCTCGGGGGCAAAAGGCAGAGGCTGCGCCCACTGACTCCTGCCCCGCGAGAGGGGTTCGCACCGCACGTCCTGTAACTAACTGCGCGCTGGTCCCTGTGAGTAAAGGGTCGCGGTGCGGGGCTGTGACGTCGCTGAGCAGCCAGGGTGACAGCGTCTTAGCTTTCGGGTCGAGGGTTCCAGACCTGGATGGGAAGTACTGTATTGTATTCAGGTGCCCTATTTATTATTCCGAATATCAATGGATCCTATCCCAGTTTATACCCATTTTATTCAGAACTGCTCGCTCCTAAGTCTCCGTTGGACACGAAAAGCCGCTGTTAGGCTAAGATTTGAACCTTCACTCCAGGAAACCTCGTCCTTTCTTTCCAAGCTCAGCCAGAAAGGGGAGCCCCGGCCGCGGATTCCGGCGTCTGAGGAGACCCCAAGTCCCTGACCCACGGCCGCCCGGCCCGGCTCCTCCGGGGCCAAAGGTGAGACGAGCCGGGGCCGCTCCGAGTCCGGGACCGGCCGGCGCCCCTTCGTCCTGCCGCGACTCTGCTCCACCGAGAAGACGCCCCAGGACGTGACCGGATGGAAACACTTTTGTCCTCTACTGCTCGGTAGAAACGTATGGATGAGGCTTGTGATGGACTTGAATAGCTAATTAAAACGTTCTCTTCCAGGTGCTAAGGAGCATCTCTCTGAGTTTGAGATTTTGGAACTTTCAGAGGTTACGAAGGACCGAACGACACAGCTGTCTTTGGAGGACTTGACGAGAAAGGTGTGAGGCCGGCGAAAAGATCCGAGGAAGGGCAAGAGCAGGAAAGAGGAGAGAATGACACAGAAGGGAGAAAGGGGCTGGAAGGGAGAGGAGCTGGGCGGGCACTGCAGCGGGGGCAGTCGCTGGGTTTGGGCGACCACAGCTCCTCACTCTGGAGCGCTCCCACCCTTTACCGACCTGCCCGAGAACCCGGTTCCACCCCAAATCGCCAAGCTGCTTGCCTGGCATTTGTTCTTGCAAAGTTTCCTTCGCCGTTGGGTTTGGAGGGGTGAGGTGGGCTGTGTTGGTGTGCAAGCCAGTGGAAGTCCTGGCGGCTGCCTTGGAGACGACTGGCGGGTAGGGAAACACACAAACTCCACTCTTCCCTTTGCAGGCCGGTCTGCAGGGCCTGGGGTGGGAAACTGGAAAATCAGAGTCTCAATATTTATTTAGAGATAAGGAGATAAATAGCCAAACAGTAGGTCATGTGAGTTGAAAGTGGTTATCCCTGGAAAAAAAGAAATGTGGGATGGGATCAGGGGACTACTGTTTCCCATAACAAGTTTTGGGGCATATGTAACTTTGTACCACATGTATGATATTTTTAAAGTTCATTGCTTGTATTTTGAATATAAATTTTTATGTAGTCATATGTATCACTCTTTTAAAATTCTGGGTCTTGTGTCATGTGTAGAAATGTTTTCCACTGTAGAATCATGATTTTTATTTTTTTTACATTGGGGCATTCTTGAAGCAAGGAATTGGACCATTATTCCCCTTTTGATGAGCTGATCACATGAGCTAATATACTTGCAGATCCTCCCAGCCCAGGAGGTTACTGCTGGTCAGAGAGGATTGCTTTACTCTCTCTAGGAGGGTCCACAGCCACTCAAAAGTATCAGTAACTTAAATAAAATCCCACCGAGTCTTTATGCAGTGCTGTGCCCAAAACACAAGAGCTTACACTCAATGATTACATGTTAGTGCCGTGTGCCCAGGCATAGTCTACAAGTTTTACATGGGTTTACTCATTTGATCCTTTCAACAGGCCTATATCATATCATCGTCCTCACTTCCCACATGAGAAAACTGAGGCGTGGAAAGGTTAAGTAACTTGTCTCATCGCTCAGTCAGTGAGCGGGATTTGAAAGCAGGAATCTGAACGGAAGCCCGCCTGGCTCCACAAGATACGCTCCCAATCAAAGAGGAACAAAAATGGTAAAGATGCTTGACAAGAAATTTAAGTCTGTATATTTCTTTTGAAAAAAACACTAAGGAGGAGTCACGTAACGGGCATAAAACTGTCCTAAATATCCTCATGACCCACCTGCCTCCCAAACATCCTTCTTATCCCAACAGCTGCTCCCCGCACATCTCCAACTTAAACACAATTCCTGCCAGAACTAGATTTTTCCTTCCCTTTATCTTTTCCTCTCACCTACGCCATACTTCTTCCATAGCTATTCTGTTCCTTCACTTCCAGGTCATTCATTTTCTTTAAATTTAAAAATGTTAAATATATATATATAAAGAAGTAAATAAGCAGCCATCCATAGTCCCACCTCCTGGAATTAACTGCTGGTAACATCTTTACGTATTTTTCTTCGATTCTATTTTTAAGTTACTCTAATTTTTGCAAAAATTATATATGCTTATTATGTAAAATTCAAATGATGCAGAAAATGCAAATATGTAAAATTTTGAAACATCTGAAATTCAAAAATAACCTCTGTTAAGGTAGTTAAATATTGATGGAGTCATTTTGGTATATCTATATCTATATTTGTTTTTATAAAATTGAGCTCTTATAGATTCTAGTTTTATTTTAAAGTATGCAATTTAATAGTGCATAAAGTTAATGGAAGAAAAAGATACAAAAATGAAGAAATTGCTGAAATTTCAATCAAATTGTTTACCACAAGAGAGAGACTTTTCTAAAAGAACCCTCTAAGGCTAATAATAATAATGATAATAATTAAGACATTAAAATTTGGAATGATTCTTCTTATTACTTTTTAAAATCAAATTTCTCGAGTTGTAATTTGAAAATAATACAATGCATCCATTTCAAGTTTGATGACTTTTGACAGATGAATGTACCCACGTAACCACTACCCTGTTCAAGAAGGAAGAACATTTCCAGTACTCCAAAATGTCCTCTGCCGTCGATCCCCCTACCACTTCCTGTCCCAGGAAATCAGTGATCTAGTTCCTGTCACTATGGATTAGTTTTGCCTGTTCTAGAAATTCACATAAAGGGAACCACAGACTATGTACTCTTTTCATCACTCAGCATGATGTTTTCGGGAGTAATGCATATCGGGGCCCTGTATCAGGAATCTGTTTCATTTCATCAAAGAGTAGTTAGTATTCCTTTGAATGAATATATCACAATTATATCCGTTCACCTCGTGCTGGACATTTGCATTGATGAACAAAGCTGCTATAAACAAGTCCCGTTTGTGGGCATATGTTTCATAAATTCCATATAAAATCTTTTCTTCTTTAATACGAATTTATTTTATGAATGGATGTTACATCCGCAAATACAAAATGTATTCAAATGTTACAAAAACCTGAAGTACAGGCTTATCTTTGATTGTTTCCTATCAGGACATACTTAATATAAGCCACACACTATGCTAGGTGTGTTATTAGATTATCTCATTTAATCTACACAAGTTCACGAAGTACGTAATATTACTTTCATATGACGCTTGCAAAATCGGCCTAGCAAATCGGAGTTGGCCCAAGCTCCAACAGAAGGCACCAGGACTGAAAAGGAGCCCTCCCCCGGAGCACCTCCCCCCCCCCCCCCCCCCCGCGAGGCAACCCAATGTCTTCGTAATAACCTCGCTATGTCTGATAGGCCTGGAAACCAATATCCAAGCAGTTCCTAGTCCCGGTATTTATTGTTCGGCTTCTTTTGGTCAGAAACTCCTCGATCCGGGATCCAGAGCATAATACTGTGGACAACCTTGAGACTAAGGAAATCTGTTAAAAACTCTAAAAACCCGTTCTCTCATCAGTAGGGCATTGAAAGTTAACTTTCGTCTTGGTTCAGCTATTTTATATTTGAGCAGGGAAAACGCCCGCTGCTGGGGAGAAGAGCACTTTTGTTTTTTACTTTCACTTCCAATGATCTACATACTCGACCTGGGTCCTGTGCTTTTCAGTTAGTTTTCTTTGGACCTAGTTTTCTTTAGACCTACCCTTAAGTATCACCCCTTCCCCCACCTCCATCTCCATCTCCACTCGCCCATCTTCACTCCCCCTCTCCCTGACAGCACCCCCACGGGTCGCAGAGGCTTCCGGAGCTGAGCGGATCTAGGAGTGCCGTCCCCGAGGTAGCCACGAGGGGGCGACAGTCTTTTCGTCCATGGTCCTACCTTGACTGTTTGGCCCAGCAGATTCTGTTTGCCAGGACTTCGTGGATCAGCAGTGACGGTGAAGCAAGGGAATACCACATCCTGGGAAAGGAGTTTGTGAAAAGCCCACAACTGCCAACGCTGGGCCTGGGGTTTTTTCCTAAACTGTAGTTCAATAGGGAAAAAACTAAAACTACTCCTTAGTAAATGAAAAAATGTTATGTACAACTCCTGCGGCTACTTAACGAAAACGGATGTGAAGGTAATTTCTTAACTTGCCAGGCCAGTGAAGCAGGTCTCGTGCAAACTGAAGGCTGAAAGAGAACTGCTGTTTTTTGTCTATGCAAGTAAGTAGTGAGAGAAGGACTGAAAAGAAAGGCTAAAGGAAGGAAAAGGAACAGGACTGAGAAATACGAAGAGACTGCTTGAGACGGAAAAAAGGAATGAGTAGGCGGGTACCTACCGAAATCCCCAGCCATGATTGCAAACGATGCAGCTGATCACTTCAGAATATTAGTTCAGAATTACAAAAGCATGGAACCGGTCAGAAGCGCATCTATCTGCTCTTTGGCTTTTCACCACACAAACCGGTAAAAAACCGGTTACGCGGCACGCGGTTATTTTCTTCGGGTCCGTTCGCGGAGCGAACGCTGACGTCCCAGTGTAGACCTAAGCTTTAACCACAGTTGCGTTTCACGTCGTTTACACACGAAAAGCGTTCCGCGTACCGCAAAGCACAGCCGTGGTTCCGTACGACAGCCCGAATTTTCGCCGCTCAGGGGTGAAAAACTCCGTACACCACATACAGGCGAGTCGCGCGGGCGCCGCCATTTTCAGCGCAGTAACGCTGGGATCGTATTCTAGTGATAACAACCGCACCCCTCACGAGACCAAATCGCGGGTTTAGTAACTCAGCTGCCGGCACTTTACAAAACGTACTGCTAACATCTGAACCCAAGCGTTGTCGCCAACCCGGCCGCACTCACAAGTTCAGCACGTAAACAAACACCATAACTGACCACGCAGGTACCTCACAGCACCGCCGCGACAACAACAATCTATAAAACCCGGAACTCGGTACACCCCGCAAGCAATTCCATAACTCTGTTTTTATACCTCATAAATATCAGGGGAAAGCGCGAACGCAGTCCCCCACTATCACAAATTTTGCAGTCGAGTTTCCCACATTTGGGGAAATCGCAGGGGTCAGCAAATCCGAAGTGCAATGGATAAGCCTCACCCTGGGAAAACCACCTTCGTGATCATGGTATCTCCTCTGCCAGGTAAGTATGAGCTAAAGTCGCTTCGGCCCTGACACACCCTCAGGCGCCCTATACTGTACAGACACGGTCACTTTCCTCCCCGCAGCCCCGAGCCTTCCTGCCCCTTCCAGACAGCTGATCCATGCACTTGCAACCAACAGCCCTCGATTCGCTCCCATACCACGGGAGATCATGTGCTTTTCACCACCAGATCACGAACCAGCAGACCCTGCGCTGAGATATCTACATACGACACGCCCCATCCGTCAAGCCAACGGGAATTACCGCTCCCATCCAGCCCACGCCCCGCCCTACTCCGCGCCTCCCTCCTCCCACGCCGTCCAGCCAAGCCTACCAGAGGGCGGGCGCCCTCTGGGGGAAGTGACGTCGACCGCTCGCTCTTTTCCTCCCACCCGCCCCCACCCGCCCCCACCCGTTGGGGCCGTGCGCGCGTGGCTGGCTGCTTAATCTCTGTCCTGCCGAGCACCTGTCTGGCGGCCTGCTGAAGCCTGAGCACCTTTTGGGAACTGTAACGGCTTTCAATGCGCAGAATAGAGAACATTCAGGAGTCCAGGGGAAACCGGTTCCTTTCAAATCCAGTTGTCTTTGTGATGTACTATTGTGTGTACGTCTAGTAAAACGCATTAACCATTATGACTGGCGGTGAACTCTATTCCATTCTTGAAAGTTCAATTTCGTTCATCGGAAATTTCATTCCTTTTATTCCCCGTCTTCAGGTGTTGTTTTGACTCTGTCCTTGAACAGATTTGAACACCTATCTGCTACCCTCTGACTTCGGAGTCAAATACCTTCTTTAACACAGGTTCATTTGTTAATTATTTTAGGTCTAAGTAAAAAGAGAGTCTTTCATTTTGAAATGTCACTTTTCCATAAATTATTGTTTTTCATGTGTGCAGAGAGCATGGCCTAGGGGTCATTAACTTACTGAGCTCACTGGGCAGGATGTGGCTCTCATGCCAGGATTATTTTATTGTTTTGGGGCATATCTCATGCTCTGTTGCATGGTTTTGTTGCTAAGCAGGCCTGCTTGGTTTTGTGGTTGAGCAAACCCGCTTTCTTGAGTGATCATTAACTTTCTGGGGTCTCCCATACTTTTTTCTTTACCAACAAACCCCTGGTGGGATTAACTATTTAATTACCTACTTTGTCCCTTTACGCTGTCCCTATCACTATCATATAAGTTAGTTTCAAGTTACCAAAATTTGGAGAGACTATTTAATAGCCTTTCTTTCTTTTTTAAAAAAATTTTATTTATTTTTGGCTGTGTTGGGTCTTCGTTGTTGTATGCGGGCTTTCTCTAGCTGTGGACAGCGGGGGCTACTCTTCATTGCAGTGCGCGGACTTCTGATTATGGTGGCAAGGGCTCTCGGTTTGCGGGCTTCAGTAGTTGCAGCACTGGGCTCCGTAGTTGTGGCGCATGGGCTCCGTAATTGTGGTGCGCGGGCTCCAGAACGCGTGGGCTCTGTAATTTGTGGCACATGAGCTCTTTCACTGAGGCGCACGAGCTCGGTAGTTGTCGTGTGCAGGCTTAGTTGCCCCATGGCATGTGGGATCCCCTACCAGGCATGAAACCCACATCCCCTGCATTGGAAGGAGGATTCTTTACCACTGGACCACCAGAGAAGTCCCAGATCTGTATTTATTTTTGAAATCTTTTTTTTCACCTTAGGTCAAGGAATAATTGTATCATAGCAACCTACGATTGATTCTATCTGACCAGGTGTTTTAAAACTTTTTGAGATTTTTGACAGACTTCCCAAGTATCAAATTCTAACTAAAGTTCTTTTGACCTCCAGCTAACTTTGGGGTGCTTCAAAGGGCACCTGGAACATCCCAAAGAGAGATCCTAAACATACTGGGTTCATTTGATATGTTAAATTACATGGGAAACATTGTCCAAACTCGCTGTTGCCTGTGTCAGCTGGAATCATCAGGCTCTCCCCAATCTTATTGCAGCTGCCAAACAGGAGAAAGGGTTTTGGGTTCTTTTGCTGTCTAGTCTCTCACCTTACTCTATGTCCAAAAAATCCCCTGTGGGAATACTCCCACCTCTAGGCCTTCGGGTCCTGACCCCTCCGTGACATTTTCCATTGCACCCAACTCGAATTCCTGTAGGAGTTCCTTTTTGCACCTCTAGGACCCTCTTCACTCCAGGCCTTGGCAGCCCATACCTTTACAGACTACCTATTGGGCTCGCCACTTCCAAGCAGCCCACATCCTAGGCTTTATAAATGCTCAATCTCAAGGAATACACCCCAACATAGGGAAACTTGTTATAGGACATAAGCTTTATAGACAACAGATCCTCCTCAAGGAGAGTCCTGGCAATGCACTGGCACTGGTTCAAACGTCCCCTATCGGGGACCCCTCACGCAAGGGACTGGGTCGACCTGAGAATTCTGGTTAGGAATTGATGGGAGAGTAGACGACGCTCAAAATCCCATTAGGTAAGAAGTGTATTCAGAGGACACTCCGACCCGCTTTCAACAGAAGCCTCCTGGTAAAATGTCTCTGGGACGCCAGACTTCATTTCTAGGAGTGCTCTCAGTTGCAGGTTACTCAGCATGGGAGGGTCCTCTTCTAAGCCAGAAGAAATACCTCTGGAATGTATCCTTAAAAACTGGAAAATTTTTTAAATAGATGGGCTGAAAAGGAAAATACTTAAACTCTACCGTAACACGGCCTGGACTTTATATAAGTTGGGGGGGGTGGGGTGGGGATGGAGTTAAATGGCCTGAAAATTGGTCTCTAAATTACAATACCATCTTGCAATTGGATCTTTACTGTCGCAAGATGGGAAAATGGACTGAGATTCCATATATCCAAGCCTTCATAGTCCTTTACCAAAAGCCTGCTCTATGTGACTCCTGTAATCAAAAGCCTGGGGAATCAGAAAGCACTCCTGACATTTTAGATGATCCCCTTCTAAGCTTCCCCAGCTCCCGGGGGTGGGGGTGGGGCGCGGGGAGCCAAGTTTCCCCTGCTTCTCCGGAGGCACCTACTTCTCCAGATCCTCTGACCAATCCCAAACTCCACCTTCCTATGTCCCTTTATACCCCCTGTTACCCCAGGAGGGAGAGACTAGTCACTCCGGAGTAACTCATAGTGGAACTTCTTATCACCCAGGATCGGGAAAAGGATGCCCTCTTAGGGAAGTGGCAAATGGCAAAGGGACAATCGGAGTACATGTGCCCTTTTCTTTAACCGATTTAGCCCAATGCAAACAGAGAACGGGCCGATTTTCTGAACACCCTAGTAAGTTTGTTGAAGGGTTTCAGGCCCTAACTGTGGCCTTCGATTTAACTTGGAAGGATGTCCAAACAGTCCTATCAACTTTCTGTGCCCGTGAGGAAAAACAGAATTGGGCAGCAGCACAGGGGCACACTGACCAGCTTGCCAGGGACCAGCCTGAACATTTTGTTATGGGTGGAGACACAGTCCCAAATCAGAAGCCTTGTTGGAGTTATAATTCCCGGGAGGGAACAGAAGCCAGGAAACACATGATACAGTGTGTATTAGAAGGGATGAGAAAGTGTATCAGAAAGCCAGATAAGGGCTTCCCTGGTGGCGCAGTTGTTGAGAGTCCACCTGCCGATGCAGGGGACGAGGGTTCGTGCCCCAGTCCGGGAAGATCCCACATGCCGCGGAGCGCCTGGGCCCGTGAGCCGTGGCCGCTGAGCCTGCGCATCCGGAACCTGTGCTCCACAACGGGAGAGGCCACAACAGTGAGAGGCCCGCGTACCACAAAAAAAAAAATAAATAAATAAATAATAATTAATAAAAATAATTTACAGAGAAAGGTAAAATTATGACTCGCGTAGTGATAACAAATGAACCTGTGTTAAAGAAGGTATTTGACTCCGAAGTCAGAGGGTAGCAGATAGGTGTTCAAATCTGTTCAAGGACAGAGTCAAAACAACACCTGAAGACGGGGAATAAAAGGAATGAAATTTCCGATGAACGAAATTGAACTTTCAAGAATGGAATAGAGTTCACCGCCAGTCATAATGGTTAATGCGTTTTACTAGACGTACACACAATAGTACATCACAAAGACAACTGGATTTGAAAGGAACCGGTTTCCCCTGGACTCCTGAATGTTCTCTATTCTGCGCATTGAAAGCCGTTACAGTTCCCAAAAGGTGCTCAGGCTTCAGCAGGCCGCCAGACAGGTGCTCGGCAGGACAGAGATTAAGCAGCCAGCCACGCGCGCACGGCCCCAACGGGTGGGGGCGGGTGGGGGCGGGTGGGAGGAAAAGAGCGAGCGGTCGACGTCACTTCCCCCAGAGGGCGCCCGCCCTCTGGTAGGCTTGGCTGGACGGCGTGGGAGGAGGGAGGCGCGGAGTAGGGCGGGGCGTGGGCTGGATGGGAGCGGTAATTCCCGTTGGCTTGACGGATGGGGCGTGTCGTATGTAGATATCTCAGCGCAGGGTCTGCTGGTTCGTGATCTGGTGGTGAAAAGCACATGATCTCCCGTGGTATGGGAGCGAATCGAGGGCTGTTGGTTGCAAGTGCATGGATCAGCTGTCTGGAAGGGGCAGGAAGGCTCGGGGCTGCGGGGAGGAAAGTGACCGTGTCTGTACAGTATAGGGCGCCTGAGGGTGTGTCAGGGCCGAAGCGACTTTAGCTCATACTTACCTGGCAGAGGAGATACCATGATCACGAAGGTGGTTTTCCCAGGGTGAGGCTTATCCATTGCACTTCGGATTTGCTGACCCCTGCGATTTCCCCAAATGTGGGAAACTCGACTGCAAAATTTGTGATAGTGGGGGACTGCGTTCGCGCTTTCCCCTGATATTTATGAGGTATAAAAACAGAGTTATGGAATTGCTTGCGGGGTGTACCGAGTTCCGGGTTTTATAGATTGTTGTTGTCGCGGCGGTGCTGTGAGGTACCTGCGTGGTCAGTTATGGTGTTTGTTTACGTGCTGAACTTGTGAGTGCGGCCGGGTTGGCGACAACGCTTGGGTTCAGATGTTAGCAGTACGTTTTGTAAAGTGCCGGCAGCTGAGTTACTAAACCCGCGATTTGGTCTCGTGAGGGGTGCGGTTGTTATCACTAGAATACGATCCCAGCGTTACTGCGCTGAAAATGGCGGCGCCCGCGCGACTCGCCTGTATGTGGTGTACGGAGTTTTTCACCCCTGAGCGGCGAAAATTCGGGCTGTCGTACGGAACCACGGCTGTGCTTTGCGGTACGCGGAACGCTTTTCGTGTGTAAACGACGTGAAACGCAACTGTGGTTAAAGCTTAGGTCTACACTGGGACGTCAGCGTTCGCTCCGCGAACGGACCCGAAGAAAATAACCGCGTGCCGCGTAACCGGTTTTTTACCGGTTTGTGTGGTGAAAAGCCAAAGAGCAGATAGATGCGCTTCTGACCGGTTCCATGCTTTTGTAATTCTGAACTAATATTCTGAAGTGATCAGCTGCATCGTTTGCAATCATGGCTGGGGATTTCGGTAGGTACCCGCCTACTCATTCCTTTTTTCCGTCTCAAGCAGTCTCTTCGTATTTCTCAGTCCTGTTCCTTTTCCTTCCTTTAGCCTTTCTTTTCAGTCCTTCTCTCACTACTTACTTGCATAGACAAAAAACAGCAGTTCTCTTTCAGCCTTCAGTTTGCACGAGACCTGCTTCACTGGCCTGGCAAGTTAAGAAATTACCTTCACATCCGTTTTCGTTAAGTAGCCGCAGGAGTTGTACATAACATTTTTTCATTTACTAAGGAGTAGTTTTAGTTTTTTCCCTATTGAACTACAGTTTAGGAAAAAACCCCAGGCCCAGCGTTGGCAGTTGTGGGCTTTTCACAAACTCCTTTCCCAGGATGTGGTATTCCCTTGCTTCACCGTCACTGCTGATCCACGAAGTCCTGGCAAACAGAATCTGCTGGGCCAAACAGTCAAGGTAGGACCATGGACGAAAAGACTGTCGCCCCCTCGTGGCTACCTCGGGGACGGCACTCCTAGATCCGCTCAGCTCCGGAAGCCTCTGCGACCCGTGGGGGTGCTGTCAGGGAGAGGGGGAGTGAAGATGGGCGAGTGGAGATGGAGATGGAGGTGGGGGAAGGGGTGATACTTAAGGGTAGGTCTAAAGAAAACTAGGTCCAAAGAAAACTAACTGAAAAGCACAGGACCCAGGTCGAGTATGTAGATCATTGGAAGTGAAAGTAAAAAACAAAAGTGCTCTTCTCCCCAGCAGCGGGCGTTTTCCCTGCTCAAATATAAAATAGCTGAACCAAGACGAAAGTTAACTTTCAATGCCCTACTGATGAGAGAACGGGTTTTTAGAGTTTTTAACAGATTTCCTTAGTCTCAAGGTTGTCCACAGTATTATGCTCTGGATCCCGGATCGAGGAGTTTCTGACCAAAAGAAGCCGAACAATAAATACCGGGACTAGGAACTGCTTGGATATTGGTTTCCAGGCCTATCAGACATAGCGAGGTTATTACGAAGACATTGGGTTGCCTCGCGGGGGGGGGGGGGGGGGAGGTGCTCCGGGGGAGGGCTCCTTTTCAGTCCTGGTGCCTTCTGTTGGAGCTTGGGCCAACTCCGATTTGCTAGGCCGATTTTGCAAGCGTCATATGAAAGTAATATTACGTACTTCGTGAACTTGTGTAGATTAAATGAGATAATCTAATAACACACCTAGCATAGTGTGTGGCTTATATTAAGTATGTCCTGATAGGAAACAATCAAAGATAAGCCTGTACTTCAGGTTTTTGTAACATTTGAATACATTTTGTATTTGCGGATGTAACATCCATTCACAAAATAAATTCGTATTAAAGAAGAAAAGATTTTATATGGAATTTATGAAACATATGCCCACAAACGGGACTTGTTTATAGCAGCTTTGTTCATCAATGCAAATGTCCAGCACGAGGTGAACGGATATAATTGTGATATATTCATTCAAAGGAATACTAACTACTCTTTGATGAAATGAAACAGATTCCTGATACAGGGCCCCGATATGCATTACTCCCGAAAACATCATGCTGAGTGATGAAAAGAGTACATAGTCTGTGGTTCCCTTTATGTGAATTTCTAGAACAGGCAAAACTAATCCATAGTGACAGGAACTAGATCACTGATTTCCTGGGACAGGAAGTGGTAGGGGGATCGACGGCAGAGGACATTTTGGAGTACTGGAAATGTTCTTCCTTCTTGAACAGGGTAGTGGTTACGTGGGTACATTCATCTGTCAAAAGTCATCAAACTTGAAATGGATGCATTGTATTATTTTCAAATTACAACTCGAGAAATTTGATTTTAAAAAGTAATAAGAAGAATCATTCCAAATTTTAATGTCTTAATTATTATCATTATTATTATTAGCCTTAGAGGGTTCTTTTAGAAAAGTCTCTCTCTTGTGGTAAACAATTTGATTGAAATTTCAGCAATTTCTTCATTTTTGTATCTTTTTCTTCCATTAACTTTATGCACTATTAAATTGCATACTTTAAAATAAAACTAGAATCTATAAGAGCTCAATTTTATAAAAACAAATATAGATATAGATATACCAAAATGACTCCATCAATATTTAACTACCTTAACAGAGGTTATTTTTGAATTTCAGATGTTTCAAAATTTTACATATTTGCATTTTCTGCATCATTTGAATTTTACATAATAAGCATATATAATTTTTGCAAAAATTAGAGTAACTTAAAAATAGAATCGAAGAAAAATACGTAAAGATGTTACCAGCAGTTAATTCCAGGAGGTGGGACTATGGATGGCTGCTTATTTACTTCTTTATATATATATATTTAACATTTTTAAATTTAAAGAAAATGAATGACCTGGAAGTGAAGGAACAGAATAGCTATGGAAGAAGTATGGCGTAGGTGAGAGGAAAAGATAAAGGGAAGGAAAAATCTAGTTCTGGCAGGAATTGTGTTTAAGTTGGAGATGTGCGGGGAGCAGCTGTTGGGATAAGAAGGATGTTTGGGAGGCAGGTGGGTCATGAGGATATTTAGGACAGTTTTATGCCCGTTACGTGACTCCTCCTTAGTGTTTTTTTCAAAAGAAATATACAGACTTAAATTTCTTGTCAAGCATCTTTACCATTTTTGTTCCTCTTTGATTGGGAGCGTATCTTGTGGAGCCAGGCGGGCTTCCGTTCAGATTCCTGCTTTCAAATCCCGCTCACTGACTGAGCGATGAGACAAGTTACTTAACCTTTCCACGCCTCAGTTTTCTCATGTGGGAAGTGAGGACGATGATATGATATAGGCCTGTTGAAAGGATCAAATGAGTAAACCCATGTAAAACTTGTAGACTATGCCTGGGCACACGGCACTAACATGTAATCATTGAGTGTAAGCTCTTGTGTTTTGGGCACAGCACTGCATAAAGACTCGGTGGGATTTTATTTAAGTTACTGATACTTTTGAGTGGCTGTGGACCCTCCTAGAGAGAGTAAAGCAATCCTCTCTGACCAGCAGTAACCTCCTGGGCTGGGAGGATCTGCAAGTATATTAGCTCATGTGATCAGCTCATCAAAAGGGGAATAATGGTCCAATTCCTTGCTTCAAGAATGCCCCAATGTAAAAAAAATAAAAATCATGATTCTACAGTGGAAAACATTTCTACACATGACACAAGACCCAGAATTTTAAAAGAGTGATACATATGACTACATAAAAATTTATATTCAAAATACAAGCAATGAACTTTAAAAATATCATACATGTGGTACAAAGTTACATATGCCCCAAAACTTGTTATGGGAAACAGTAGTCCCCTGATCCCATCCCACATTTCTTTTTTTCCAGGGATAACCACTTTCAACTCACATGACCTACTGTTTGGCTATTTATCTCCTTATCTCTAAATAAATATTGAGACTCTGATTTTCCAGTTTCCCACCCCAGGCCCTGCAGACCGGCCTGCAAAGGGAAGAGTGGAGTTTGTGTGTTTCCCTACCCGCCAGTCGTCTCCAAGGCAGCCGCCAGGACTTCCACTGGCTTGCACACCAACACAGCCCACCTCACCCCTCCAAACCCAACGGCGAAGGAAACTTTGCAAGAACAAATGCCAGGCAAGCAGCTTGGCGATTTGGGGTGGAACCGGGTTCTCGGGCAGGTCGGTAAAGGGTGGGAGCGCTCCAGAGTGAGGAGCTGTGGTCGCCCAAACCCAGCGACTGCCCCCGCTGCAGTGCCCGCCCAGCTCCTCTCCCTTCCAGCCCCTTTCTCCCTTCTGTGTCATTCTCTCCTCTTTCCTGCTCTTGCCCTTCCTCGGATCTTTTCGCCGGCCTCACACCTTTCTCGTCAAGTCCTCCAAAGACAGCTGTGTCGTTCGGTCCTTCGTAACCTCTGAAAGTTCCAAAATCTCAAACTCAGAGAGATGCTCCTTAGCACCTGGAAGAGAACGTTTTAATTAGCTATTCAAGTCCATCACAAGCCTCATCCATACGTTTCTACCGAGCAGTAGAGGACAAAAGTGTTTCCATCCGGTCACGTCCTGGGGCGTCTTCTCGGTGGAGCAGAGTCGCGGCAGGACGAAGGGGCGCCGGCCGGTCCCGGACTCGGAGCGGCCCCGACTCGTCTCACCTTTGGCCCCGGAGGAGCCGGGCCGGGCGGCCGTGGGTCAGGGACTTGGGGTCTCCTCAGACGCCGGAATCCGCGGCCGGGGCTCCCCTTTCTGGCTGAGCTTGGAAAGAAAGGACGAGGTTTCCTGGAGTGAAGGTTCAAATCTTAGCCTAACAGCGGCTTTTCGTGTCCAACGGAGACTTAGGAGCGAGCAGTTCTGAATAAAATGGGTATAAACTGGGATAGGATCCATTGATATTCGGAATAATAAATAGGGCACCTGAATACAATACAGTACTTCCCATCCAGGTCTGGAACCCTCGACCCGAAAGCTAAGACGCTGTCACCCTGGCTGCTCAGCGACGTCACAGCCCCGCACCGCGACCCTTTACTCACAGGGACCAGCGCGCAGTTAGTTACAGGACGTGCGGTGCGAACCCCTCTCGCGGGGCAGGAGTCAGTGGGCGCAGCCTCTGCCTTTTGCCCCCGAGACCCAGGGTGACCCGACGAGGGGGTGCCACCGGCTCGGTCGCTGCGCCCCTGGGCGGCGGGGCCGGGGCCTCCGGTGGCCAGCGACGGGCAGAGTCGCCAGGGTCCAGCGGGGACGCCGCGGGCTCGTCCCCTCACCTGCCCTCCACGTCCGCGTGGACCGCGCGGACCGCGCCTCTCCGGGACGCGGGAGCGGGAAAGCACGTCCCATCTGAGGAGTAAAAAAGTCCTTCTTCTAACTAAGCAGAAAGGTCCCACCGAGATTTGAACTCGGATCGCTGGATTCAGAGTCCAGAGTGCTCACCATTACACCATGGAACCTGCTCGAAACGTGCTCGCTCTATGCCGCCAGAGATGGGGAAGTACTTATTTAGCCTCCACGCGTCCCAGCGATAATCCCAGGGCATTTCTTCTACGGTCCCGACAAGACTTGAATACGGTTGACCCGCGTGGGTGGTCCTCCGTCTTGCTTTCTCTCTGCTCCTCTCCTTTGATTGACTTCTCTCAGTTCACTTGCACCTCAGAAAACGAGGTAAAATCCACTTTGGGCTTCGGGCCAGGGAAGAGCCCCTGAAAGTCTCCATCATAAACCACATATTCTGCCTCAGTTTGCCAGAGTGTCCCATCCTGAGGTAAAATTTCTGCAGATAATAGTGTTACTTTTCTTCGCCTTCACACTTTTCCCATTGCCCAGAGAGGGCAGACGATTGTCAGCGCAGGACTTGGGACTTCCTGGGTCCCTTGGCTACACAGCACCGATGACACTCCAAAGCTGCCACCACCTCCTACGTGTAATATATAAAGTGTGTCCGCAGTGGAATGGGCATGGGAGGCAGGAGACCTCTCCTTTTCTTCTTCATACACTTCTGATGAAGGGGGGCTAAGTTTTTCTTACCACTGTAGATTTGTTAGATTTACCGCGCAAGTAAAAATTAACGTTTACACCAAACACTGAGACAAACCAGGCCATACTCACCAGGGGTGACTCAAAATCAACGACATGCTGTGGAGGCCACAAGGCAGCGCTCTGACACTTCGGCAGTCACAGACTCTTTCCTCACAGCGTGGGCAAGTCAGTTTCATTCCAATTTCTTAATATATCATGACCCAGAAGTCGCACGGCTTAAAAGAAGTGTACACATACCCAGGTACCCAAGAGCACTCATTGCTGGGTCATAGAGCACGTGCCTCCGAGTTGTCTGACAGTGTATACAGTATTTATGTACACAAAATACCACCACACTAAATATTCACATGTGTAATAGGTATAAGTCCACACTATGTCTCAAAATAATAATCTGCGTTATTTCATTTCCCCTTTACTTCTTCATTTTCTCCCAAAGCCATTCCTCCCCTTATCCAATACACAGAACAGAAAAATTCGCATTAAAAGAAAAGAGCCGTCGGCCAAAAAACAGAGTCAGTAAGATGCCCAGTGTTGCTGGGAGACGTCCCAGGGACTGGACAAGAGTTGACTCAAGGAGGAAGGAGGCCCTTGTTACCAGGAGGAAGTTCACAGCACCGGGCTGAGGAGAAGATGAAACTTCCTTCTGGAAAATCAAGAAGCTGGGCGGCAACAAACAACACGAAGCGCTCCTCCAGGAGAACTTCAAGGTCAGTCAAGGTTTATGAGTGCAAGGACCACAAGGGGTCTCTGGCTGATACAGGAAGAAAAGAAATCCGTGGAAAGGACGTTGAGGGATCACAGAATGGCCGGGAAACCCGGAGCGTCCTGCTGAGTGCCAGACCCTGTTCTGGGCGTGGGGACGCAGGGGCGACCATCACGGCGACTGCTGCCGTTGTGGAAATCGCATGACGGACACAGGAAACCAAAACACCACACGGGCCCCCGGAGGCCTCTCGGGAGGGTGGGCAAAGTCACATTCATTGGGTGTCGGCGAGGAAACCGGAAGAGCCGTCATGGATGCCCACCGGGAGTTCAGCTATCCTTGGACCCCATTCGGTTCAGGCGCGGAGGGTCCCGGCCCGGGCTCCGGGTGTCTCCGGGGGCGCTGGCATCTGAGGCGAGTGAGGGGCAAGGCGGGGTCAGGCCATTCTGCTGCCCTTTTAGTTTCGGATAAGGCACCTGAGGCACCAGTTTCAAACAGGATAAAGAACATCATTCATCGCTCTAAACTTTCCGTTTTTCCGAGGCTTTCGAACGGGCACCGTTCTCCTGCGGGACAGGCGGCACATCCTGGGAATTAGTAAGTGTCTACTGCAAAGAGAGTCCAGAAAAGGCATGTGCTGTTGTCTCTGTGGCGCAATCGGTTAGCGCGTTCGGCTGTTAACCGAAAGGTTGGTGGTTCGAGCCCACCCAGGGACGGTGGGAGAGTTTTCTTTTCTTTTTTCTTTTTCCCCAGAACCCATCCAGCGTTTTCGGTGCTGAATACCATTCCAGGTGTTCCATGCTGATTATTACCTGTACATCTGCTCCCACAAAGTTTACCGAACTGTCTTCGGGGTCCTGTCCACCTCACCACTGCTGCCAGTCTTGGGCCACCCCGACTTCCCAGCTCTATTGTCTGTCGTCTCTACTGGACTCCATACTTGCCTAACTCACGACCTCCTGAAAGAGATCAAGGAAGCCACGGTCTGGTGGGATAAAGTCTTTATTCTGCCAAGTCTGTAGACTTGGACAAGAAAGTTATATGTTATGTGCCTCAAATTTTTCATCTCTGAACGTTAGTACTTGTTCTGTGAATGATGTTATAAGTGAGCTCATGATCATAATTCTCCTCTGCATTGTTTCTGATAAAGGCCTTTCTTCCATGGTTGTGTATTACTTGGTTTCATGGTTTCACGATGACGAATATGCTGCAACCATCATTATTGTACACACACCTCTGACCACTCGTGCAGGTGTTTCCATAGCTTAGAGAACTGGAAGTGCAAGTGCTACCTTTAGTGTTTCTATGCTTCTAATGTTGG
Organism: Stenella coeruleoalba; assembly: GCF_951394435.1. Lineage (NCBI taxonomy): Eukaryota > Metazoa > Chordata > Mammalia > Artiodactyla > Delphinidae > Stenella > Stenella coeruleoalba. The sequence continues at coordinate 107,131,893 of NC_137169.1, forward strand.
TAAATGCTTCAAATTTTCCTTCCACAGAAGTGGGACTGAATCATATTCCATTTTATTTTCCAGTCTTTCAATGTCCCTTTCTTCATTTACTTGCCAACACAGCAATCTTTGTATACATCTCTGTATGATAGTCTAACTAATAAAGGGAGCAGTGCCCTCCCGACATAACTAAGGGGAAGGACAACAGAGGGACATTTTGGGCATTACACAGAGATATTCTATTGCATATGTTCGAAAGCTCAACATTCAATATTTTTAAAATCCTCCAAGAACTGTAATTGTTTTCTCTGCTGACCTAGTCAACAGGGTCCAGAGAAGACTACCCAGAATGACCTCTTTGATAACGTCCTGCCAAGCAACTTATCCAAAGAGAAGAATCTCACTGATCCCAGAGGTTTTTTCCTTCTCCCGTTTTCTCTTTTATTTATAAATTTTGCTTATACTTTTAATTTGATGAAAACAATCTAATGCCTGTCCTTCCTCGTATAAAAAGGGGAATTAGCATGGGAATAAGTGTTTCTGTGTTATTCCTTGTCAGTTTTTTGTTTGTTTCTTTGTTTCTGTGTTTTTTGGCTGTGACTATAAAAGTTAGCCCATCTAAGGCACATCGTGGGAGCCAACAGAATCCTGCCCCCCCCCCCACAGGTTCCTGCTTCAGACCTGGACCCTTAGAGTTATTAGCTCATGTTTCCTCTGTTCTGTTAAATCTCCTGTGCAGAAATTGAGCATTTTGGCTTTTTCATACTGTGTGGTTACTGAACAAGGATTTTCTCTCTCTCTCTCTCTGTCTCATTTGTGCATCACTAATTTCTCTTCTCAGTGCGGGATTCTGGTTTTAATTCTAGGAAGTGAACTTCTGGGGATAATCCCTGTTGGGGGGTGGTTTACAGGGATCTATTCCCTGTTAGGTAGAAGATGACAGCTAATCTGGACCATGAGTCTTTCTTGTCTGATGCTTGTCCTGAGGATTCTGGTATTTCCTGGTATGTGACACCGCAGCAGTGAGAAGCTGTCCACCTCTTGTCTTTCCTCTATTTGGTAAAAACCGCGTGGGCCAATGCAATCCTTGTCAATAACTGCAAAAGTGTAGTAGCTACAATAAGGATGATCTTAATATGCAATGGTTCCCTCAAAAGGAGCTCCACAGTAATAAGGGGATTAATACAGGAAGAATATTGAATTTTTAGCATGGAATACGCAGCTTTCTTTCATTGGTATACTCAAGTTTCTAAATAACTGAAAAAAGTCAAACAAATGTCCTTTAGGGATTACTTAAATCAGACTACAGAAAGCAGAGGAAAGACATTTATATCATTACAAACAAGCAACCAAGTCAGCAACATGAGCACTTGTGACACCCCTACAAGTCAAGAGTTAAAGTTTCCAGAACTGTAAGCCAGTTCAGTCCTTAATACAGATGGATGAGGAGCACTGACGTCATGCACAGATACATGCCCTGGAGACTCAAAAGCATATCACAGAAGCACTCCGATTTTCACTAAGGGACTTCCTTCAAAGACTTAATGTGGCTTACTTATTTCATTTTGTTTCCCTCACTGTTAGTTGCTGTTAATACATATCGTTGCCTCTGCTTTCACCTTAAATAATGCGCACTAGTTTGATGAATTTTTTCCCCTTTAAATATATTTTCTCAGAAACAAAGCAATATACTTTCTATTCCTTAGGATAGAATAGACAAATTTGGCCTCTAAAAATTTAAATTAATTAAAAAGTAATTTCCCAATTAATTTCAGAATAGTAATAATCAGTTACGTAAATATAAAATAAGAGAATTAAGAATTTCTGGGAAAAATGCATTACTACTTATGCTTTCAATGTGGTATTTATATGAGGAAAAATTTTGTTGTTGAATTGGTGACAAGGAACTATAACAGATTTAGCTGTAGATTAAATTAATGGTCTTGATTACTGGGAAGAACAGTGAGAAACGAAATGAAATTGATTACAAAGACGACCGTTAATTCTTTTAAGCAATGTAAATAATTTATACATTTTATATATAATGACATTTAAAATGTTTATGTCATGTGGTGTGTTTTTATCGAGGTTACTCAGAAAACTTAGATTGGTTTAATAATTTTGGTCTAAAAATGACTACATTTTTTTTTTCAGATTATCTTATAATGTAGAAAATAATGGTGGTATAATATTATGGTACGTAAGTCTAGGCTTTATTTTGTCTTGAACATCTGAGTTAAGTTGGACTTCTTAAATTTCTTATACTGGTTGTACCAGTTAAATAAGGAAACATATTCAGGAAGATTTCAATGTCATTGAAAAAATCATTAAAATTTATGTGTTGAAGTATATTAAATATACTAGTCAAGTACATTAAATATACTAATATCTTTAAAGAGGAATGAATACTTCTAATTCTAGAAACCAGACGACTCAATTATTCCGCTTACAATTTCTGGTAAACATTTTTAGGTGTCATCTAATATGTGATTCCATATATAAGAATATATGATTCCAACATTCTCAGGTTCCAACATCTGTCAGCTTAAATTACAAATTCAAGATTTACAGTTAACTTTAATCCTTTGACTAACATTAAATTGATTTAATTAACGAATCATCCTTGGTTGCCTGCAAATTCTCTCTGTCTTTGTCCTTCCCGTTTGCCCTGATTTCCTGATAGGTTGGCTGACAACAGCGCTTTCCTTGGGGAATGCTGTTGTTTTCTGGGTTCACGTATATTTCTATATTTTGTAGGTTTGCGGCTGGTGCTGTGGCTATTCTTATGTGTTCCCTTGACAAAAGTTCAGTAGCGTGGCTTGTGTTTTCACTGCTCTGACACGACAGAATCATAACCTTAATGCTGCGCGCTGCACAGCCTCTGAAACCTTCTCAGTCGCCTCCTTGCTTCTCGTTACACATTCATTTTCGCATGGCCCTTGCTTTTTATCACAGCAAGCACCAAAATCCAGCTTTGCACAGAAATGATATCATTGAAAAAAATGTAGGATAATCTAATGTTGGCAGATTTTACTATGTAAATTACACCTCAATAAAGTTTACTTTAAAAAAAAAGGACAAACAAAACCAAATGTTGACAGGATGGAGAGCACTGGAAATTCTTATTCATTTCTGGAAAGGGTATAAAAAAGTTCAACAGGTTGGAAGAAAATTTGGCAGCATCAGCTGAGGGTCATCCATACACAGTTATATGCTGTGGCCCAGAAATCGTACCTTTAGCTGTGCTACACCTTTGACCTGTGCTCTCCAATATGATAGGGACAAGCCACATGTAGCTACTGAACACTTGAAAGTTGCTAGGGCCACAGGGTGTAAGGATAATATTCTGATGTAGTAAGTCTCCTAAAGTGTTAAAATAGATTAAACTAGAAAAATCAAAATTCCTTGTGACAGGTTTGAAAACTAATAAAGGGAAACGTCACTAAAATGAAGTTGGGAGACCAGAAGTGGGAGCTCTCATGGGGTACCACTCAAGTTCAAAGACAGGAAGTATCGTCAATTATAGTCCCAGACAGAAGAAGCATCAATAGGAAAGAATCATGGATTACAGGCCCCAACAGAAAAACATGTACATTTCATCTCCTGCAGGAAACCAGCAACTTGGCAATGAGAAATCGTCATCACCCTGAACTTTCACTTTTCTTGAAAGGGCTTGGTTTCAAAACAACCTCCCTCAGCTTCCTCCTCTTTCTGTTAAGTAAGGTTCCTTCCTGTCTTTTGTTTGTGGGGCTTGCCTATGGCTTTTGCTATAGCTTGCTTGTCCTGAATTGCAATTCTTCCGCTATTCCTGAATAAACCCTTTTTGCAGGAAAAAAACAAAAAAAATCCCAACTTTTATATATTTTTATATTTATAAAGTTTTTACATTTATTTTGCTTGTTTGATTTTGCTGCGTTGGGTCTCCATTGTTCGGCTATGGCTTTCTCTAGTTGCAGTGATTGGGGCCTACTCTTCATCGTGGTGGCTTCTTTTGTGGCGGCGCATGGGCTATCTGCGCGCAGGCGTCAGCAGTTGTGGCATGAGGGCTCAGTAGTTGTGGCTCATGGGCTCTAGAGCGTAGGCTCAGTGGCTGGGGTGCACGGGCTTAGTTGCTCCACAACACGTCGGATCTTCCCAGACCAGGACTTGACCCCGTGTCCCCTGCCTTGGCAGGCGGATTCTTAACCAATGCACAACCAGGGAAGCCCCCAAAAGTATTATTTTTAAAGTCAACACTGGCATTATTCTGCTGGAATGGGGTCCCCTAGAAAAATGTGTATGTTCACCAAAATTCACAAAAAAATGTTCGTACCTTTTCAGAATATCCTCAACTGGAAACAACTGAAATGTCCAACAGTAGAAATCTATGGAGAGGTATATTCTTACAAGGAATCCACAGAGACAAAGAACTATGTGAAAAATAGGGTTAAATTTCATAGACATAATGTTGAGTGAAAGAAGTCAGACCCATGCCCCTCCAGGCCCCCAAAACCAGTGCATGCCCTGTGATCCAATTTATGTGAAAGTGACAGGCAGAGAGGTTGGGAGGGGTATGTGCGTGATTCCTCTGAGCTCTTGCATGGGAAGAGTCATGAGGAAGCCTTTTGTGGTCTGGTCATTTTCCATACCTTAGTTATTCAGGTTGCTTCATCAGTTATTCACGTTGCTGTACACTGGTAATGGTTTGGGAACTGTACACTCTTTGTACTTTATGCATATTATGCCTCATTTTTAAAAAATTTAATGCCACTTGGTTATTGTTAAACTGATGTTGATACTTTTTCTTCTGCTTTGTCCTGGGCTAGGAGGAAAAGTAAGTTCAAAGTACTTACTGGGATATTGTTGTTGTTCTCAGATTTTTGGCTTCCCTTCAGTATTGGTTGTCTGACTACTTACTTATATGCTGCTCACAACCATGACCCTAAGCGGACATTCCACTGTTCATACTGCGGCCAAGAGAGAAGCAAGTGTTCATGATCAAATCTTGCTCTGTTAAGAATCAATATGAGTCAATGAAGGGGGAGGGTATATGAAATTGAGAAATTCTGATGAGGAAAGTAGTTCAATTAGGCTTAAGTAACTCAGAGGTGCCAAAGGGAGGACACTGGCAGGTCGTCCACAAAGAAAAGCCGCCACATTCACGTCACCACTAAACTCTGAAGAATTTTTGGAGCCTCCACACATAGCCAAAAGCGTATACCTTGTTAGTTCGGAACGTCACGAGATTAACCCGTCCAGACTAGGTGTTTGATGGCTTTCCGCTATCTGTTCGTCAAGGAAAGGGAAAACTCCCCTTTGTCAGGCTTTGTGTGTGTGTGTGTGTGTGTGTGTGTGTGTGTGTGTGTTTCCTCTCTTCTCTTTTCTGGCTCTTTTATAAATCCTGTCTTTTTTAATGACAACATCCTAATAACTGTCTCCCATTTTTATTAGGAACCATGTGAGCTAACTCATTCAAAGTCTCTTTACTACTTGAAGTAAGTCAGAAAGAGGGAAAGAAATATCGTATATTAACGCATATATGTGGAACCTAGAAAAATGGTACAGATGACCCAGTTTGCAGGGCAGAAAGAGAGACACAGCTGTAGAGAACAAACGTATGGACACCAACGCGGGGAAAGTGGCAGAAGGGTTTGTGGTGGTGGGGTGAATTGGGAGATTGGGATTGACATATATACACTAATATGTATAAAACTGCTAATAAGAACCTGCTGTATAAAAAATAAACAAAATTCAAAAATAATCTCTTTACAACTATTGTTGAAGTATGATTTTTATATTCACATCTGTACACACTATATTGGTACCTTTGAAATGTATTCTTGGGTGGAGACTGCCATGGAAAGGGAAAGTTTAGGCCTTTAATTGTTGGAAGATAGGTCCTTCTTAGTCTTTAAATAGACAGTTTCCAGTTAGTATGTGTTTAACAAGCTCATCATCAATCTCTCTGCGTCTAACGTCGTGGCTTCTCCGAAGGTCCTCTTTCCTCTTTCTCCTCTTCTTCTTCTTCATTTCATTAATTAGTTTGGAGAGTTTTGTAGGCCTACCTTTCAATTTTCTTTTCCTTTGAAATCTTGGAGGTTGAACAAGGAAGGGATGCAAACCTCAGTGAAGTTTCCTCAGTTACGCATGAGCATGGTGGCCAAGGGGAAGGGCTCTGGAGGCAAAGTGCCTGGGTCTGAGTGCTGGCTCTCACTGTCACGGGGGTGAGACCCTGAAAAGGTTAGCTCAGCTTTTCAGTGCCTCAGTGTTCTCATCTTCAACAAGGGTGGTAAAGTCCTACACTATCTTCCAGGGTTGTTATGTGGACTTAGGAAGTTATTCCAGAGTAAAGCACTGAGGAACAGTGCTGGTCACTCAGTAAAGCTCGAGAAAGCTGCTATTATCCTTATTGTGAAGTCTTTTATTTCCCCTTCTAACTGTACCACTGCTGACCTTCAACATTCCCCAGAACAAATTCCGATTGTTTAGCTGACCTCTTCTCCCTCATTTTAGTGACCTGCATCTGGAAAACTGGTTGGTTTGGATGGTCATCTAACTGGTGATCTAAAGGCAGTGGGGCACTGCATCCAGCTTCATCAGCTTCTTGGACCCTGGGCAGGCATGACGATTGTTTAGCTCCTGGTAGACAATCTCTTGCACATGTTTCTATAGCAAGAGCTTTTCATAGATAGACATATCTCAAGCATTAGAAGAAAAGTGCAAGTATGTACCAGTGACCTGTCTTTTTGGTTGTTCTTGTTTGAAGAAATGAAAGGAAGAAAATAGAATTTACTTGGAAGTTGTAGATTTCCTCCTTCAGTTATGACGGGGTGTTTCTAGAAAGGTAGCATTCACCCTGAAAACGACTAAGTCAAGTGTGGATTAAAGGAATTCTGTTTGAAGGCTTCGGCGAAATGCAGCTAGGACCCACAGTTTCAGCTCCAGAGAGAGAAGCTCATTCGAATGAACCTAATTCTCTACCTTTTCCCCTTAGGCCCAAAGGGCACTTGCGCGAACCCCCGGCTCCCGCGGCTTCTGGGAGCTGAGGAGTCAGCGGGGGCGACCCCTGCACTCGGGGGCATAGCTGTGGATCCGAGGACTCTGCGGTCGGTGCGGGAGCCCAACGGCCGACTGTGGGAGGCTCGGGGGTCCTCCCTTCGGGGCAGGCTCGGAACCCTAAAAGCAGGGCCTCTCGGAAGCCGCAGTCTCCTTGCCTGAGAGGTCTTAGGGCTTCAAGTTTCATTCTTCAGTTTAAAAAGTTGGCGAGTAGGGCAGTGCTGGCAGGACCTACGGATTTCAGGGATGTGTCACTGAGTCACAGCACCTGCCGTGTTTCCGTAGTGTAGTGGTTATCACGTTCGCCTCACACGCGAAAGGTCCCCGGTTCGAAACCGGGCGGAAACAGACGTTCTTCCTTTCTGAAACTTTTACCTTCCCTTTCAAAAAAGCAAAACGGCCGAAAGGCAGGGGCTGAGGCAGCGGGCGCAGCTGCATTTTCCATCCCCAAGGGACAGGCCAGGAGTTCCGTTGCTGCCTGAGAGCCTGCTCAGCGCTAGGAGCCAGCCCTCCTTTCTCCGTGAGTCACTGCGGAGTCCAGGCCACAGCCAGCTGACCCAAGTGCGCAAAGGACAAGGCTGACTTCGGCTCATTTTTACATCCGGAAATCCCCTCACCTCCTAAGCAGGCGCCTAAATCTCTTGCACATGTGCACGCGAGTTATGTCTCTGGAAACCAAGGAATTCATCCCCGGCTTGGCTTCACACAAGTTCATCCCTCACACTTGGCTTTCCCCCACCTCGGCACACTTACGCAACAGTTTGATTTGCGTGACGGAACAAAAGAGACCGAACCCAACTGTGCACCGGGGACTCGAGCCAAAGACACAGAAATGAACAATGTCGGCTCCACGAACTGAGCTGGTCGCGGAGGGGAAGGAGCCCGTACCGGTGCCGTTAACCAGGAGGGCGCCCAGAGCCGGGGCAGACATCAGGAAGTGGACGGATCCGCCCATCACCTGTTGACATCCCAGTCGGCACCTGACTCAAGAGAAAACCGAGGTTCACAGATTATGACCTTGGCTCGCAGCACACAGCGCTGAAGCCAGACCAGGACGGACCTTGTGTCTTGGTTCAGAGCCCACAGCGTCGCCCAAGACTGCAGATGTGAAGGGTGATGAGCAGCCGGGCAAGGGCTGGGAGCCTTGCACAGCTGCATTCAGCCCTGGGCTTCTGGGAGATCTCCGTTCCAGCTCTCCGGGTCTCTGAAGTGCAATCTGTAGTTTTACAATTTTCATCTGGATACGCGAAGTCGAGGCTTCTCAACGGTTCCCTGGTGGTCTAGTGGTTAGGATTCGGCGCTTTCACCGCTGCGGCCCGGGTTCGATTCCCGGTCAGGGAAGACTTTTTTCTTTTTCTTTCTGTTTTTTTTTTTTTTTTTTTTTTCCTTTTTTTTCCCCTTCAGCATCTCCACTGGCAGGAGTCTTCCTCTTCCTGCCCCGACCAGAGCTGTGTTTTATTTCAAGGTTCAGATGCAGTAGAGCTTCTGCACTGAGTCCCCAAATGCCGGTGAGTCCCGGCCTCAGGGTCCTTGACATCGCGCAGGCTGGAGGAAGTGAGATGTAAAGAACAGCCTGGGCTGGCCAGCTCTCGCCTCGGCTCTTTTCTCCCTGCATGTTACAAACCCGGAGACTTATTTACAGACTTTTCATCCCAAGAGCATCGGGGACTCGAGTTCCAAAAATTCATGAAAAACCAAAACCAAAACCCTTTGAAACATACAAAAAAGTTGCAAGAGTAATAACATCGTATATTCTATACGTAAGTGCACAGTAAACATTTTCCCACGTTGGGTTTCTCACTCTCTCTCCGTATATAAGAATGGCGACACCACTTGAGAGTTCCTTGCAGACATCTCCACTCAAGATTGCTCCTCTCGTTTGGCGTGTCTCTCAAAGGCAGTTTCTGTGGGACTTGTCCTCGAAGACCAGGGGAAGCCTTTGTCCTCGCAGGGACGCCCCGTTGCCCTTTCAGGAACCTGGGATCTGTTCTCTTCAGGCTGTAGAGAAGCTTTAGGTCGTGTTTTATTCGGCTCTCCCCCAAGTGCAGGCCAGGCACGCCCTGTGCTAGTAGGAATCACCCCGGACCGGCTGCCCTCCGGACTTCTGCCGGTTGCCTTGGCGGGCAGTGGGGTCTTGGGTCAGCCTGAGCGCTGGAACCGCCTACCTCGGGAAAGGCCCTTCAGGGAAGTGCAGCTGCCCCTCTGGCTCTTGCCTGGCTCTCGTTGCCATGCAGGGAACGTAAAGTTTTCTGACATAACACAAAGGTGAAAAATCCTTCCCTGTGGTGGGAGGATGAGAAGACCAGATGGGAAATGAGTCAAAGGGAGGGGGAGTATTCTCAAGAGCTTTCCAGAATTGCCTGCATGGGCGCTGTCAGGTGGTTGTCTGCCCTATGATAATAGTGCTTAATCGTGTCTTGTCCTGGCCTTGACCCAGTCCCAGGTCCAGTCTGAATCCAAGCTCAGAGGCATCTCGGTTTACTGTACATATTCCATTGTGCCTCCTTCCAAAGTGAGGTAGTGATCCAACTTCTATTTCCAGGATCCCAGTGGATAGCAACCATGGGTTTTTTTTTTTCCTTGAACTTTCTGTTTTGCTGAAATGTACGTCAGGAAAAGAAAAAAGGTTTCGCTTTAGATAAATTAGTGCTCTCCATGCTAGGTACAAGAAAACAAATTCAGGTTGATAATTAGGATGAATCTCGAATACTTTTAACACGCTAGAGAATTCTAATAATTGATGTATAACTGCATAGAAAATATTTATGTCCTATCATAGTTCCAGAGAGAACTGCTTGTATGCATCACAGTGGTTTAATAATTTTGGTCTAAAATCTACTTTATGTTGTCTTCCAGATTTTCTAACAATGTGGAAAATATGGGTGGTACAGTATTCTAGTTTGTATAAGTCTTGCATTTATTTTCTATTCAAAATCCTAATGAAAGTGAACTCCCTAAATTTCCTGTATTGGTTTTAGTATCCCTTAAGCAAACTTTAATTCCAATAAATATTTATGTTTTCAAAATTTAAAATTGTGTGTTCCACTCTACTCAATACTGTGTAATGACATATATGGGGAAAGAATCTAATAAAGGGTGGATATATGTATATGTATAACTGATTCATTTTGCTGTACACCTGAAACTAACACAACATTGTAAGTCAAATATACTCCAATAAAAGTTTAAAAAAATTATGTTCCAGTATATTAAATATACCATATAATATCTTTTTTTTTTTTTTTTTTTTTTGTGGTACGCGGTCCTCTCACTGTTGCAGCCTCTCCCGTTGCGCAGCACATGCTCCGGACGCACAGGCTCAGGGGTGATGGCTCACGGCCCTAGCTGCTCCACGGCATGTGGGATCTTCCTGGACCGGGGCACGAACCCGTGTCCCCTGCATTGGCAGGCAGACTCTCAACCACTGCACCACCAGGGAAGCCCCGCATATAATATCTTTTAAATGAAGATTAACTCTTACAATTCTAGAAATCATAGTGACTTAATTATTCCACTTACAATTTTGGGGTAAATGTTTTTAGGTGTCATCTAATATGTGATTCCAACTTGCATTTCTGTGTTACAATTCAGCTCAATTTGCGATTTTAAGATCTATCATTATCTTTAAGTTCTTTGACTGATACTAAATCGGGTTAATTAATGTGTAATCTTTGCCTGGAGAATTTCTAATTAAGGTAGAAATAACAAAACACTGTTTTAATATGCTGCCTCATATTCTTATAGATTATAGAGTGGCCATAGGTTAAAAGATTAAGATGTGTGGGAACCTTTAGGAGATGTTGGTGAATGCAGCCATCATGTCACTTGAAGAAGTGTAAAACACATGGACTGTCTAAGCCAGGAAGTAAGGACCTGTTGTTTACCTGAGGTCCTTGTTTATTTTTTTAAAATCCTGATTCTTGGTTACTTGCCTTCTAGATCTGAAGTCACCCGTTTCCCCCTGTGCTATGCATCTCTTGTTTCACTCACTGCTGGTGCCCTTAGGCTCTGGAAGGTGGATAAGCCTGGGAAAGACATCACGGGGTTTGGTCCCGCTGTGATTCTTATTTTTGATGACTCCAGATGTGGAGTCATCCAGATATGGATGCAGTAGGGGCAGGGACCTTGAGTTTGCTCCTGATGCAGCATCTCTCCTGGAGAGGGGTCTGGTACCGTAAGCACCTAATAAGTGCTTGCTGATTGAAGGCAACCTACTGCAAGGTCCTGGAAAGCTGAAGAGGAGGAGAAGAAAGTGGATAAGATCCACAGCTGCCTAGAGTATAGGGGACAGAGAGAGGCAGATAGGCAAACACTCAAAGAGAGAGCCAGGGAAATATCCTAGAACCTAGAAACATCCTAGATTTAGTATGTGAAAACCAAAGAGCTCTTGTTTGCTCATGAGATTCAACAGAGGAATCAATGGAAGTTGAACCAATAACTTTAAGGATCCAGGTTTGCACAAGAGGCATTATTGGGTGCAGAATTCTGTAGGTTGCAACAACCTGTCTCAAATGGGATAATTTTTGCACAAATAGCCACATACTGTCAAGAAATCAGATAAAGACAGTCATGGGCATGCAAATGCACCCTGGTATAGGAGGGAGACCAGTCATTAGATCGTATGCATCCAACCAAAGCAAAAATGAAACTTATAAAGAAAAGGGAAGAGGAATAAATGTCTGGGACCAGTGTTTTTTGTTTGCTTGTTTGTTTTTTTCCTCTCTAACTGATAAGCTGCTTGACAGGAAGCAATCCATAGGCATTCTGGCTGGTCTTCTCTGGATTCAGTTAAGTAGGTCACCACTGAAAACAATTATAATTATTGGAAGACTTTCCAAACATCTTGAGAATATAGCTGCTGAACATATGCAATATGGTATCTCTGGGTAATGCCCACATTGTCCTTCTGTTGTACCTCCCACTTAGTTGAGTCAGTAGGGCACCACTCCCCTTGTTAGAGTAACAGGTAGATGTACAGAAAGTTTGTTGTGATGGCAAGACTATGAAGAAAAAGGCTCTTTCCCTGAGTTGGAAAAATACACTGGAATATAAATTAGCCCACCTATTGCAGTAAAAATAAGAACATAAAGAGATGCCTTCAGCTTCTGACAAAGGTGGAGTGACAGAAATCAGATTTACCTTCCTGCCTAAATCTCACTCTCCCCTTTTCCCCACCCCTAAAGGGAAAAAAAAGGATAAAAGACATGAAATACTGGTTTTCAAGACACTGGAAATCAGGCAGCAAAGGACAGCAACCCCTGAGAGATGAGAAACAAACAAGATGAGTCCTGCCATTGGCCCAGCTTACTGCTTTCAGAGAGTTTCCAGGCTGGGCCCCAGGAGGGGGATCTGAGGTCTATTCCTTGGACTGTGGGGATGAAGCTGAGTGTCGGTGGAGAGCAAGGCAGCTAGAGTTCACGGGACAAAGATCCAGTGATAAGAGAGAGAGGGAGAGAGAGAATGCAGGGATATGACAGGGTCTCCCTCAAGTACTCAGCAGAGTAATGAGCAGGGTATACTTATGAAGAAACTGCCTGAGGCTAAGGAAAGAAACTTTTAAAAAGATCATGGAACAATGCCTGGTGCTTACTCAGGACAGGCAATTGTACTTGCTCTCCCCAGCCAGACTGGACTACACATAATTCATCGGCTATTGGGAAGAACACCCAGGAAACTCTTGTTTCAGTGGTGGGAATAATCAGCCCTGGACTGACCTACCTAAAAAATCATCAAAGCAAGATCCAAAGGGATCAAACTGTTTACAAGGCACTTAACTGTACCCCAGAACAAAACTCAAGAAGTTTTATAGGAATACCAAAATAGCCAGTGCCCAAGAAGGGAAACTTTGACAATGTCTGGTATCCAATCAAAGAATGCCAGGCATGCAAAGAGGCAGGAAAATATGATGCATAAGGAGGAGACTAATCAGTCAATCAAAACTGAACCACAACTGACATGATGTAAAAATCAGCAGAGAGGACTTCAAACAGTTATCATGACTGTTACATATGTCCAAAAAGTTAACTAGAAATATGGAACATGGCCAAAATTAAACTCTAGAGATGAAAACTATAACATCTAAGACAATAAATTCACCAGGTTGAACAGCAGATTAGACATTGCAGGAAAAAAAAAAAGATTAGGGAACACAAAGCCATGAACAACTGACAAGATCCAAAATGAAACTCACTGTCAAAAAAAATGTTTTTAATGAACATAGTGTCATTGAGTGGTAGGGCAACATTAAAAGACTTGATACACGCGTGACTGATGTCCCTGAAAATACATAGGGAGAAGAAACAATCTTTGAAGAAACAATATCAGAAAATTCCAGTCATAGTAAAGATTATAAACCCACCAATCCAATGAGCCAAATGAACAAAATGAATGAGCACAAGAAACATGAAAAAACCACATCTAGTCACATCATAATTAAATTGCTCAAATCCATTGAAAAAGAATAAAATCCCCAAAGGGACCAGAGGAAAAAGATAGGGTACATACAGAAACAAAAATAAATGTCAGATTTCTCATCAGAAGCAATGAAAGTGAGAAGACAGTGGAACAACCTCTTTAAAGGACTGAAGGCAAAAAAGGCAAGGTGGAATTTTATGACTCCCCCCCACAAAGTCTTTCCAAAATGAAGGTGAATAATGACATTTACAGACATACAAATGCTGAAACACATCATAACCAGCAGACCCACATCACAAGAAATGTTAAAGGAGTCCTCCAGGAAGAACAACACGGACACCAGACGGAAATCTGGACGTGCACAAAGGGATGAAGGAAAACAGAAATGGTATCAGCATGGGAAAAATATAAGATTTTTTCTTATTTAAATCTCTTTAGAAATGTGGGACAGATTTTTTTAAAATAACGATGGATTGTGGGGTTTATAACATATGCAAAGTAAAATGCATGACAACAATAGCCATAAAATCAGGCAGAAGAGAAATGTGAAGAGATACAGTTACTAGTTGCACTCTCTCAGGAAATTCTGGACTCCCAGTGACTTGTCCTGGCAATCTCTTCTTCGATGCTCTTGGCTTAGGCTCTCCTCTTACGCACCAGACACATACAGGAGTCCTAGTGGCGGAGCCTTTTCCGGAAAGTATGTTCCGTGTAGGAAAAAACCACAATGCCTTTGAGTATTTCCTAAAAAGGAGTAGCCTTTCGATTAACCGTGACACGCTAACCCATGCGCCACAGAGACAAAGGAACATTATTTTCCCCGCTTCCCCCGGGATGAACAATCACTCCTTCCGCGCTGGGCGGAGCCTCTCGCCTTTTCCAGGACAGCAGCGCCGGCTCCAAAGCCTCGGACAACAGGAGAGGTGGAGTCCACGCAGCGCGTTCGTCCCGTGGGAAAGCCGTGCGTCGGGCGATTCTGAAGGCAGAAGGGGAGCCGAACGTCCCCGCCGCAGATGCCAGTGCCCCGGAGACGCCCCCGGGCCTGAGCCGAGTGGGGCCCAAGGGAAGCTGAGTGCCCGAGGGGCTCGTAATGGTTCTTTCTGTTCTTTGCTCCGCCTTCATCCGATCTTCTGCGCGGGGGGCGCTGCCCTCCCTCCGCTCGGCCGCGATCGGTGGGGCGGGAGCCTGAACCAGGGGGTGGGGAGGGTTGGTCCAAAGGGGCAAACGCAAGAGGCGGGAAAGAAGCCAGCGAGGTGGGGACGAGGACAATGAGACTTCCCAGAAAGCACGTGCCGGATTTAGGGAGATGAGAATTGGTTTTTGGTTTTCTTTTGTTCTATCATCCTGTATCAGAATTGAAAGGAAAAGAGGGGAAACCGGTGCTCGGGCATGAGAGAGAGAATAGGAATACCTGCAATTTCCAAGAATAAAGCGGCGCAGTGACTGGAATCCTTTTACGTCATATGACATACATCAAGGGTAGTTGTTGTCACTTGGAATATAGCGCGCCGTGATCGTATAGTGGTTAGTACTCTGCGTTGTGGCCGCAGCAACCTCGGTTCAAATCCGAGTCACGGCATTACCTTTACACCTGGCGTCTGCTTTCCCTTTTCTTACACCCGGTAGTGGTCTACACTGGGTTCTCAGACATGTGACCGCTAATTTTTATCCAAAAAGGAAATTATTTAGGTGTATTAACAGAACGAAACGCACAAATCATTAACGAATAGCTATTTGATGTGAAATCATCATGAGGATTACGACATAGAAAATTTTTACCAACCAAGTATGGATGAAACACTTTGATACATGGATGAAGCCCTTTGACACACTTTCCAGGTAATGCCTATCCACCTGCTGCTACTTGAAACTATTCTGATGTCCACCCCTCAGGTTAAGCTTGTTCTTTCTTCAAATTCACATAAACGAATATATACTTTTTACTATCTAGGTATTATCAAGCAGAGATTCTGAAGTCGAGTTTCTCACTAGTAGGGGAATCACAGAGGTCAGCACATCATGAAGGCAATGGACAAGACTTTGCCCTGGAGAAAGCACCTTCAAGATCGTGGTGCTTCTCCTGCTAGGTAACTCTAAGTACATACCCCACAGGCCACCATCTTTCACTCAGGGTCATCATCCTCCCCTCCACCTGAACCGAACCACTCTCCACAAAGAAATTCTAGCGAAGATCTCCCAATCCCCCCGCCCCTCCCCACACACGCAGAACATACGCGCCCGCCCACCAGACTGACCGCCTTTCGGCAGCAGCTCCAGAATCACAGACACCCGCAGCCACTGTGCTGTCTCATCTACTGTTGCCTCTGCTGGCTTGGTCCACCCTGCTCCCCCTCCTCTTGCCTTACAGTGGACATAACATTTATCCTAACAGGTCTTCTGAGTGAGTGTCCAAGGGAGAAGGGAAAACGTGCCCATTGCCTGGTAGAGACCACGGGGATTCAAAACAACTGCAGCTGGAGAAGTTGGGGCATTTACCTAGATCACCATCCTATTGATATTCTGGTGTTGATTTTAACACCTACCTTCTGCTTATGTCGCAGATAACAGCTTTCCCTTGTGGTAGTGAGATGAATTGGAAACTCAAATTACACAGGGAAATGAATGTGAATGAATGGATTGAAAGAGAATATTTAAAAAATATATTCCGCCCTCCCTCAACTGACGAGTGCATGGAGATGGCAAAGGCCTGGGAGGCCCAGCATGTCCGCTGATGCTGGGCCAGTCATTGGATCTGAACCTGTTGCTACTCGGAACACCTGGAGCCTGGGTCTCTGTCTCTGAGAGATGCTTTGGAGGATCCATCTGCATGGCAGCGACCGACCACACCACCCGGTTTCCTTTTTCTGAGGCTAAGCCGGGATCTTCCTGGATCACAAAGGTAGATATTTTAATGACCAAAAGTTATAAGAAAATATTATTGACATTTTTACTCATCAGGGAAATAAGCATTAACACTATAAGGAGGTATCATTACACACCCTCCAGCATGGCTGTAACTTAAAAGAATTCGTGCTCCAAATGCTGACACAAGTGTGGAGCAATTGCATCTGTAGTGTAGCTGGTTTGAAATCATTCTAAAATACTGTTGGCACTTTCTAATAAAGTTCATCTTGTACCTACTCCATGACCCAGCAGTTGCAACACTTCTATGAATGCACAAGTATACAAAAAGATTGATATGGAATATTCATCAAAACACCAAGAATATTCATCAAGAACACTAATTAACACCACCCCCCACCAAAATTACTCCAATAATACCAAAATTAATAAGTGATATACATAATATGAATATGTTTAATGAACAAAATGTTGCATGAAACAAAAGTCAGTTACCAAAAATGTACATTCATTCATCTGAATTTCAAGAGCAGGCAATAGTAATCTATTGCAATAAACTTCAGAATAGTAATTAACTAAGTGATCTAGTGTAGGAATTGCCTAGAAAGGGGCTCAAGTGACATTTTTAGGATGATGGCAATTTTCTATAACTTGATCTGGGTGGCGATTACATTTGCCAAATTTCAACAAACTGTGCCTATGCCCTAAAGATTTGTGCTTTTTACACTATGTGAACTATAGTTCAATGATTTACTGTTCCCATAAAAATCAGTGCATGGTGGATGAAGGCAGGTTGGTGTAGACCATGACAACTAGTTCGCATTTTATTGTAAACTCATTAAAAACTCGTTCTCCTTTAGTGTAAAAAATCCCACTGATATTTGAAATATCTTTACCAGAAAAGAGGGCAATCACCATGTCATTTTGTTAGTGCAAGCTATAGACAAGGTTCCTTGAGAGGCGGTATTTCAACTTTGAGGATATGTTCTGCTCAACAGTGAGACAAGGAACCATCCTAGGTTTCACTTTGACTGGCGCCCGCGGGTTTGTGCACTGTGGGATTTACTCCTCACAGCATCGTGCTCTGTGGCCAGTGCCAAACTCTGCTCTCCAACCACTGCTACGGGGCATAGCTGGTGCTGGCATTAAAAGCAAATGGATGGAATATTATTCAGCCATAAAAAAGGAGATATTGCCATTTGTAGCAGCATGGATGACCTAGGGATTATCATACTAAGTGAAGTAAGCCAGACAAAGACAAACATCATATGATATCGCTTATATGTGGAATCTAAACAAAACAAAACAAAAATGATACAAATGAACTTATATAAAAAACAGAGGTAGACCCACAGAGGTAGAAAACAAACTTACGGTTACCAAAGGGGAAAGGGGGGGAGGGATAAATAGGAGTTTGGGATATACACAGTGCTATATATAAAATAGATAACCAACAAGGACCTACTGTATAACACAGGGACCTATACTCCATATTTTGGAATAACCTATAAGGAAAAAGAATATGAAAAAAATAGATATGTATGTATAATTGAATCACTTTGCTGTACACCTGAAATGAACACAACAGTGTAAATCGACTATAGTCAATTAAAAAAAAAAAGCAAATGGAAAGACAGGTCATAGACACTAACTTGCTATAGCTTGGATTTGAACTGAGGTTGCTGCAGCCACTATGCAGTGTTATCCACTATACAATCACAATGCACCACAGGCCTGCAGGTGACTTTCTTGACATAAATATATTCACACTGCTTTTGCTGTTTTATTCTTGGACACCTACAGATGTTCGTGCTTTTCTCTCTTTCATGCTCTTCTCCGATTCTCCCTCCCCATTCTGCTACTTAATAAAAACAACTCTCATCTCAGAATCTGGCCCGAACCTCCTCACAGGCTTCCTGGGAGGTCTCGCTGTCTCATCCATGCCTCTGCTTGCTTTCGCTGCTTTTCACCTTTTCTCTTTGGACCTGATCTCTTTCCCGCTGCTGCCATACCGAGCACACCTACTAAACCTGCGGGGCAGATGGTCGGGTGAAGTCGGAGCAAGCCGGGAGCCATTACAGAGCCCACCGGGCGTTCAGCTTCCCTTGGGCCCCACTCGGCTCAGGCCCCGGCCGTCTCCGGGGCGCTGGCATCGGCGGGTGTGGAGCAATGCGCAGTGGGGACGCTTGGCTGCCCTTCTGCCTTCGGAATCGTCCAACGCACGGCTTCCCCATGGGACAAACACGCTGCGTGGACTCCACCTCTCCTGTTGTCCGAGGCTTGGAGCCGGCGCCGCTGTCCTGGGAAAGGCGAGAGGCTCCGCCTAGCTTGGTAGGCATGCTTGCTCTCTGTGGGCCTGAGGACAAGGGACTCCTCGTGTCTCTGTGGCGCAATCGGTTAGCGCGTTCGGCTGTTAACCGAAAGGTTGGTGGTTCAAGCCCACCCAGGGACGCGTCTCACCCTTTTAGAATGTAAAGAATGTACCAAGGTTTCTAGTCTGCGCATCCTCTCCCATGCTCCACTACTAGGCTCCTGCCCCCTGACACAGGAGGACCTAAGTCCAGATAATCACTGAGCCTCAGAGAGGATCTCTGGAGGAAAGCACTGGGAATCCCGGAATTCACGAAAGAGTAGACTCATCATCTTTACCCTGTAAACTCCTTTCACCAATGAAGTTTCTTACACTGTTTGTACTAGTCTTTATTTAACCCTTTCCATATACTTTTGCAATTAATTTGGTACTATGCTTTTCCTATTACAAGTAATGCTACAGTCATCATTCTTGTACACATGGCTATAGGGTAGAATCTTGGAAGAGCAATTATTCTATCATAGCTTATACATGGTTTTGCATATAATTCCATTTTCTCGCCTTTGTTGGCTTACTAGTTATAACTCTTTCTCTTGTTATTTCATTGATTGCTTTAGGCTTTAGAGCAGACATCTGTAACTTACCACAGGCTGCCTTCAAGCTTTTGTTGTCATGCATTTTACTTAGCATATGTTATGAACCACAAATCCAAGGTTATTACTTTTCCTTAAACTCTCCCATGTTTTTAAAGAGATTTAATTGATAATAAAAAATCATATATTTTCCCATGCAGATACTATGTCTCTTGTCCTTTCATTCCTTTGCTTTTTTTATTTAAATTTTTTTTATTGAAGTGTGGTTGATTTACAATGTTGTGTTAATTTCTGCTGTACAGTAAAGTGATTCATTTTATATATATATACATATATATGTATATATACAAATATATATATATATGCTTTTTCATATTCTTTTCCATTATGGTTTATCTCAGGATATTGAATATAGGTCCCTGTGCTATAGAGTAGGACTTCATTCCTCTGTGTACATCCAGAATTCCATCTGATGTGAACTCTCTTCTTCTTGGAGGACTCCTTTAACATTTCTTGCATTATGGATTTGCTGGTGATGAAGTCTTTCAGCATTTGTATGTCTGTAAATGTTGTCATTCACCTTCATTTTTCAAAGAGCTTTTTTTGGTGGGGGGAAGGCATAGAATTCCACCTTGACTTTATTTTTCCTTCAGTCCTTTAAAAATGTTGCTTCACTGTCTTCTCAGTTCCACTGCTTTTGATGAGAAATGTGACATAATCTTTTTGTTTTCTGTATGTACTGTGTCTTTTCTCTCTGGCTGCACTGGGGAATTTCATTTTCTTTTTCAATGGATTTGAGCAGTTTAATTATAATGTGATTAGGTATGGTTTTCTTTATGTTCCTTGTGTTCAGGGTTCATTTGGCTCCCTGGACTGGCAGGTTTATAATTTTCATTATGATTGGAATATTTTCTGTCATGTTTCTTCAAAATTGTTTCTTCAAAAAATTTCTCCTGGTATTTTCAGAGACTCCAAACACTCCTATATTAGGCCTTTTAAAGTTGCTCTACGATTCAATTATGCTATGTTCAGTAAAAAAAAAAAAAAAAAAAAAAAATTTAACTGGAGTTTCATTTTGGATATTTTCAGTTGTTCAAGGCTTTGTGTTCCCTAATCTTTTTTCCTGCAATGTCTAATCTGTTGTTGATTCACACATGTTATAGTTTTCATCTCTAAAGTTTGCTTTTTGCCATTTTTGTATGTTCCACACTTCTAATGAACTCTTTGGACATATGTAACATAGTCATGATAACTGTTTAAACTCCTCTCTGCTGATTTTTACATCGTTTCAGTTCTGGTGCAATTTTGATTGATTACATTCTTCCTTTCGCATCATATTTTCCTGGCTCTTTGCATGCCCTGCATTTTTTTGCTTGGATGCTGGACATTGTCAAAATTTCCCTTCTGGATACTAACTACTTTGGTATTCCTATGAATTATCTTGAGTTTTGTTTTGGAGTACAGTTAGGTGACTTGTAAATGGTTTGATCTCTTTGGATCTTGCTTTATGATTTTTTAGGTAGGTCAGTCTAGGGCTGATTATTCTAGGGCTGAGTGTTCTTCCCAAAGGCTCATGAATTATATGAGTAGTCTAGTCTGGCTGGTGGTGGTGAGTACAATTACCTGTCCTGTGTGAACACCAGCACTGTTCCATGATCTTTTCAAAAATTTCTTTTCTTGGTCTCAGGCATTTCTTCACAAGCATGCTCTTGTCAGAACTCTGCTTAGTACTTGAGGGAGACTTTCACATTCTTGGATTCTCTCTCTCTCTCTCTCTCTCATCACTGGACCTTTGTTCTGTGAACTCTAGATGCTTTGCCCTCCACCAACACTCAGCTTCATCTCCACAATCTAAGGAGTTGGTCTCAGATAGCCCTCCTCATGCCCAACCTGGAAACTCTCTGAAAGCATTAATGTGGGCCAATGGCAGGACTCAGCTTGTTTCTCATCTCTCAGAGATTGCTGTCCTCTGTTGCCTGATTTTCTGTGTCTAGAAAACTGACATTATGTATTTGCCTCTTTTTCCCCTTTGGGGGCAGGCAAGAAGGGGAGGGTGAAATTTCAGGCAGGAGGGTAAATCTGGTTTTTGTCATTCCACCTTTGTCAGAGGCTGAAGGCATCTCCTTATGTGTTCCTACTTTGATTTCAGTAGCAGGTGTGCCAATTTGTATTCCTATTTTTCCAGCTCCATGCAAGAGCTTTTTTCTTCATATTCTTGCCATCACAACAAACTTTGTATACATCTATATGATACTCTAACAAGGGGAGTGGCGCCCTCCTGATTCAACTAAGCCCAAGGTACAACAAAAGTCCAGTGTGGACATTACTCAGAGATACCTTATTGCACATGTTCAGCAGCTAAACTTGCAAGATGTTTAGAAAGTCTTCCAATAGTTGTAATTATTTTTGGTGGTGACCTACTTATTCAGGTGCAGAGAAGACTGACCAGAATGACTTCCAATTGCTTCATACTAAACAGTTTATGGATAGGAGGGGGAAAAAACACTGGTCTCAGACATTTATTCTTCTTCCCTTTTCTTCATGAATATATTTTTGCCATCTTGGATGCACACATCTAATGATTGGTCACCCTCTTATTCAAGGCTGTGTTAGCATGCTAATGACTGTCTCTATATGATTCCTTGACAGTGTTTGGCTGTTTCTGCAAAAATTATCCAATTTGAGACAAATCATCGTGACAAACAGGATTCTGCACCTGACAATCCATCTTGTGCAGACCTGGATGCCAAGAGTTACTGGTCGACCTTCCCTGGGTTCTTCTGTTGAATCTCATGAGGCTTTTACACACTAAATCTAGTTCTTGGACATTCTCTCTACTCTCTTAGTGTGTGTCTTTGTCTGTCTTTCTCTGTCCCTCATACTCTAGGCCTCCACCAACATACCTACTTTCTTCTCCTTTTCAGGACATTGCACTAGATTGCCTTCAATCACTGAGCACTTATTAGGCACTTACTAGATGCCAGGCCTTGCTATGGGGGGAGGGGGAGAGAGATGCTGCATCATGAGCCAACTCAAGGTCTCTGCTCTGTGGAGCCCACATCTGGAAGCATCGAAAAAGGCAATGCAGCGGGAACATAATTGGTTTCTGGCAGTTTTTCCCAGGCTTATCTGCCCACCTTGGCCTAGGCGCTCTAGAAGTGATAGAGACAAGAGAAGCATAATGAAGAACAGTAAGATGGATGACTTCAGGCCTAGAGGTAGGTAACCTAGAACCAGAAACATTGTTTTATTAAATAAACAAGCACTTTAGGAAAACAGGAGGCTTTCAGTGACAGCTCCCTACTTCCTGGAGCAGATATTCCATGTGTTCTACAATTCTTGCAATTACATTGATGGCCACAGTCACCAACCTCCCATAAACGTTACCTGAGCCTCCTCTCAACCTGTTCACATATGGCCATTCTTTAATCTATAAAAATGCGAGGCAGCGTCATAGTAGAACAGTGTTTGTCATTTCTATCTCAATTATACAGGCAAAGACCACAAATCAATTAATTTAATATCAATCAAAGAACTTAAAGATAAAAATAGACCTTAAAATCAAAAGTTGAGCTGACACATAATAGAGAAATGCATGTTGGAATCATACAGTAGATGATACCCCAAATTGTAAGTGGAATAATTAAGTTACTCTGATTTCTAGACTTATAATAGTAAATCTCCATTTAAAATATATTATATGGTATATTTAATTTACTGGAAAACATGATTTTAAATTTCATAAACTTAAATATTTATTGGATTAAAATTTTCTTGTTAAACAAGTAAAACCAGTATAAAAATTTAGGCAGTTCAATGTTATTAGAATTTTGAAGAGAAAATAAATCCAGGAAAAAAAAAAATCCAGGACTTGTGAAACTAGAGTACTATGCTACCCATATGTTCCATATTATTGTAATATTTGTAAAACAACATAAAGTAGTTTTTAGACTGAAATTATTAAACTGTTTTGATGCATACAAGGAGTCATCTCTAGAAATATAACATTTTCTGTACAATCATATGTTAATTATTAGAATTCTCTAGAGTGTTAAAAGTATTCGAGATTTATCCTTACTATCAACTTGAATTTTTTTTCTTGTACCTAGCACACTGGATACATACTAATTTATCTCTATGATACAGTAAAGCTAAACTTTTTGGTTTTTCTTTGGAGTTACATTTCAGAAAGAAAGTTCAGTAAAAAGCACCTTGGATGCTATCCACTGGAATCCTTAAAGTATAGAGGCTCTATGAGAGCCCCACTTTGGGAAGTGACACAGTGGAATGAATACATAACTACAAAATCAGGATGCCAGCAAAAGGACACTT
Organism: Stenella coeruleoalba; assembly: GCF_951394435.1. Classification (NCBI taxonomy): domain Eukaryota; kingdom Metazoa; phylum Chordata; class Mammalia; order Artiodactyla; family Delphinidae; genus Stenella; species Stenella coeruleoalba. The sequence continues at coordinate 107,155,419 of NC_137169.1, forward strand.
CCCTGACCGGGAATTGAACCCAGGTCATGGCGGTGAAAGCACCGAATCCTAACTATTAGACCACCAGGGAGCCACACAAAACGGCCAACTTAGTGTCTTCAGGTGGAAACTGTGAAAGTAAAAATTAAATTCCTGAGATGCCTAGAGCAGGAAAGGAGGCGATTCCCAGCGGCCCGCGGCTGAAGGCAGCTGTGAAAGGCTCCCAGCCCTTGCGCCGCTGCTCATCACTTTTCACCTCTCCTGTTCTGGGTGACGCTTTGGGCTCTGAGGCCAGGCCGCAAGGTAAGTGGCTGGGTTCCATCCTGGTCTAGCTTTAGCGCTGTGTGCGGCAGAGCCAAGGTCATGCTCTCTTTCTGAACCTCGGTTTCCTTATGTGTCAGGTGCTGACTTGGCTCTCAGCGGCTGATGAGCGATTCCGTCTACTTCCTCATCTCTGAGCTCACTACAGGGGCTCTCCTGATAATGGCACGTGTAAGGACTCCTTTACGTGCCCCTACCAGCTGCAATTCTGGAGCCTGAAATTCGTCTACGTGTCTTTGGGTCGAGCACCCGGTGCGGAGTTGGGTCGGTCTCTCTTGTTCTGTCACGCAAATCAACGTGTTCCGCAAGCGTGCTGAGGTGGGGTAAGCAAGTGAAATTCACAGGGATAAACTTCTTGTTTCCAGAGACAAAATACGTGTCAGCGTGTAGAGGAGATTTAGGCGCCACATGAGAAGGTGAGGGGATTTCCGAATGTAAAGATAACCTTAACTTGGCTTTGTCCTGGGCCCTTCTTGGTCTGTCTGTGGCCTTGTCTTCAAAGTGACACAGAGCAGACAAAGGAGGGATGGTTGCTAGTGCTGAGCAGGCTTTCAGGCAATAAGGGAACTCCTCCTGTATTTCGGGGGGATAAAAGTACAGCTGCACGCGCTACCTCAATCCATCCCACTCGCCCCGTTTTTTGGCGTTTAAACGTGAATGTTAGTTTCAGAAAAGAATCGATGTGTTTCCGCCTGGTTTCGAACCAGGGACCTTTCGCGTGTTAGGCGAACGTGATAACCACTACACTACGGAAACAACTCTTCCTCAGGCCCCTTATGACACATCCAAGAACTGTATCTCCTGCCACGACTGGCCACAAATATTTTCGACAGCAGAAGACCCTGGGAGCACAAGCGAGCCCTCAGGTAAGGAGACTGCAGCTCCCGAGAGGCCCTCGTTTAGGGTTCCTCGCCTCCCCCGAAGCGAGGTCCCTGGGGCCCCCACAGCTTCACTTCCCGATCCCGCATCCAACACACAGCTATGCACCGAGTGCAGGGATCGCCCCCGCGGACTCTCCAGCTCCCGGAAGCCCCAGGAGCCGGGGGTTAGGTGAGCCTGAGCCCCAGGCGACCTCGCATCCCAGCAGCGTGGACACCACCACTCCAAGGCTGCGGACCCGCGCCTCGGTGGCCCTTTTCACGGCGCAGGCGGTCATTGCTCTGGGCTCTCGGAAATGATCGATGCTTCGAATCCACCCGGGAACCATAGGACCCGCCCGACCCGCCCTCCCCTCCCTCCCCTCTGCTCCTTCCTCGAAAGCCCTTTCGTAGCAGCCCTTCTCCGGCGTCTCCCGGCAAACGGGCTTCCTCAGGTTCCTGCCACTGTGGCTTATTCTAGTCGTCTAGCTGAAGTCCAGTACTTTAATCACACTTTCACGTTTAGCAGGAACCGTAGCAAAGGCTGACGTCTCAGGTCATTTGGCTGTTGGAAAAACATCAAGCATCAACGCAGGCCGAGCTGCGCTTCCCGGCCTGTATTGACTTCGTTTGAAGACCAGGCCCAGCAGAAAGCCGCGGAGGACGCAGGCGCGGTCCACACCCATCTCACGACTGTTCATTCCTCCCTCGTCGTACGTGACATTCTTCTTGAGCAACAGTTTTGTTTTACCTTTTACAATGTCTGAAACATCTTTTATTTGCCTTTTACAATTTTCCGGTTCAACAGGTCATGGAGAGCGAATTTTAACCTAGGAAGACGAAGAGGTAAAGGCGGTTTTCCCAGAAAGCCGGTGTCTGGAGGGGGTTTCGTGTTCACCTCACACACGGCCAGCAGGCCGACAACTTTCTTTTTGCTGAAAGACTTTAATGCAACGTTGTCTGTCTGTGTGTCTGTGTCTCCCTGTCTGGTTTCCTTTCAAAGTAAAGCTTTACAAGTGTGGGGAAGCTTGTGCCATTTTCTCCAGTCGTTGTTTTCCTTCTTTCTCGTTGTGGCGGTCACCGCGTTTCCTTCACACGTGAGGTTCAAGTGCTGCGACCCCGAGGAAGGCGCGGGCAGCATGCGCACTGACCCCCAAGCCGCGGGGCTCTGCCTTGTTGCGCGTCGACTCCAAGTGCCGTCGAGGGTGCGACCGGACTGCAGCATCCTCGCCAGCGCTGGAGGGCTGAGTCCCCAAAGAGGCGGACTTGAAAATAGCTTTAGATCAGGACATTTCATGAGGTTTTCCCCCTTTTCCCTCCCCTCCAGGTTCCAGTTTTCACCTCCCACGCGCAGCCAGAGGAACGGATTCGGTCTTTCGGTCGCGTCCGGCGCGCTGCCGTCCCACGTGGACAGGACGAGGGGGCGGTCGTCCTTTCCCCGACAGGGGCGGAGGGACAGCGGGCCCCCGAGGGACCACAAACACACACCCGCGCCGCTGGGGCCCGCAAACCCGGTCAGGCGGCCCCTGGAGCCTCCCTGCAGCCGCAAGGGAAGGCGCGGGGCTCCAGAGCCGGCGAGAGGAGCAAGCTGAGGGCACCCGGCCCCGGCCCTGGCCTCGAGGACGGGCCCGGAAGAGGAATGCAGCCCAGGAAAAAGCGCAAGGGTCGCCCACCACCACCCCCCATCCGAAGTTCAGGGTGAGGGAGCCGAGCGTTACACTGGTTTCCCCGCCTTTATCATGAGAGTCGTTTGCCCAAGTCCAGAGTCGTGAAAAGGAGGGACTGTGTAGGCCAAAGTCCACCTGGACTGAGAAGCAAACACGAAGTCCTAACTAACTGCATGTAGGGTCTGAGGAAAACGCTGCGTGAGAGACAACTCTTGGTCGGAGCCTTAGGACCTGGAGTTGGCGTCATCTAAGGCGGGAGAACGGCAGGCGCCGCAGGTAGTGAGGGGAAGACCCGGAATCCAGGTCTGGGGAGAGGTCATGCTCTCTTTCTGAACCTCAGATTCTTTATGAGTCAGGGGCAGACTTGGTTCTCAGCGGGGGATGAGCGGGTCCATCTACTTCCTGATCTCTGACCTGACGCTGGAGGGTCTCCTGATAATGGCACGTTTACCGGCTCCGTTTCCTCCGCGGCCAGCTCAGTTCGCAGAGCCTGACATTCTTCATCTTTGGGTCTTTGGCTCGAGCCCCCGGTGCAGAGTTGAATTCGTTCTCTTTTGTTCTGTCACGCAAATCAAATTGTTCCTCACATGTGCTGGGGTGAGGGAAAGCCAAGTGTGCTTCACAGGGATGTACTACTACCTGGTTTTCAGAGACATAATACGTGTCAGCGTGTAGCGGAGATTTAGGCGCCAGAGGAGGAGGTGAGGGGATTTCCGAATGTAAAGGTACCCCGAAGTCCGTCTTGTCCTGCGCGCTCCTTGGATTAACTGGCTGTGGCTTGGTCTACAATATGACCAAGCAGAGAAAGGAGGGCTGGTTCCTAGTGCAGATTAGGCTTTCAGGTAGTAACGAAACTCCTCCCAAGTATCTTGGGCGAAGGAAAATGCAGGTCCGCCCGCTGCCACACACCTTCTGCCCCCCTTTTTAGTTTGTTGAATGGGAATATAAATGTCAGGGAAAAGAAATATGTTCCCACCCGCGTATGAGGCGAATGTGATAACCGCTACACTATGGAAACAATCGCCTATGTGTGGGTTCAGACCTATGTCCGTGAAAAGCTCAGGTCCTGCCACTACTATCCTAGTCACCAACCTTGTAAACTAAAGAATGAACCTGGAACCACCAGTGCTCTCTCAGCGGAGGAAACTGCGGCTCCCGAGAGGCTCAGCTTTAGGGTTCCTCACCCCACCTCCCTGCCCCATTTTACAGATGAGGTAGCTGAGGTAACTCAGACACTGGAAAGTTAAGTACATTTGCCCAAGGTCACACAGCTAGAAGCCACATTGCTAGTATTCCAACCCAGGCATGTGTCTCCATTTGATTCATATAGTATTTGAGGGAGAATCCAGAGGCCTAACTAGTCCACCATCCAGTTCCCACAGCCCCGCAGGCTGTCTTTGTCTAGTTCTGGGCCTGCCGTGTACATTTCTGCCCTTCTCCTTGCACAGATTTGCTCTTTATTCTATCAGCCTGGGCTTCCCCACTTCACACACTTTCCCACACAGCTTCCTCCTTACCCAAGCCTTGCAGCCGGTCTCATCTTCTCTGCCAGCTCCCCCTCCTCAAACAGCACTTCCTCCTCCAGCACAGATTCAATGAGGTCTTTGTACTCTTCACACTCTGGGGAAACAGAGACGCTGCCTCAGGGGAAAGCTGGACAGGCTGCTGGGTCACTGCCTTCAAGGGAGGAGGGAGGGTCCATCCCTGGGACTGATGTAACCTCGGTAGCAGGCTCTACGCAGGGATTTCCACATCTGATTCCTCAGCCTCCCAACTACTTGGCATTTGATTCTTCCCCATGTTAGAGCTGAGGAAAGAGAAGCTCACAGGCAGGTATAATAACTTTCTCAAGATGATTCAACTGGAATGAAGCAAAGTCAGAATTCACATACCCTGAGTTCTGACTCCAAAGCTTTACCAAGCCTTGCAGCCTCTTAAGTAGAATATTAACCTGGGGCATGGAGTAGGAATTTCCCGTGTTTTGGGGAAGGCTCCAAGGACTGTAGGGCTGACAGTTGTCCCATACTGAGAGTTTCCGTAATCCCCCAATATTTCAAAGATTTAAAAAAAATTGTATTTATTCATTTATTTTTGGCTGTGTTGGGTCTTCGTCACTGTGTGCGGGGTTTCTCTAGTTGTAGTGAGCGGGGGCTACGCTTCATTGTGCGGGCTTCTCATCGCGGTGGCTTCTCTCATTGCGGAGCATGGGCTCTAGGCCAGCGGGCTCAGTAGTTGTGACACACGGGCTTAGTTGCTCTGCAGCATGTGGGATCTTCCTGGACGAGCGCTCGAACCTGTTCTTAACCACTGCGCCACCAGGGAAGTCCCTCAAAGATTTTAAAGTTTATCTGGAGACAAACTCTGTAAAAATGTGTATGAAGGGAAAAAGTCTGAAAGACACATGCTCAAAAGCTAACGGTGCTGTGTGTTAGTCTGGAGGCAGAACTAATACACAGTGTTTGCCGAGGCCTTGTTCTAGTAGATTTTAGAGAATTATCATCCTGTAATCATCACCACTACCTGAGGAGGTAGACACTAGTCCTATTACCATTACAGATGTGGAAATTGAGGCAGAGAGAAGATAAACAACTTGGGTTTAAATCCAGGAAGTCTGGCGCCAGGGTACATGCTCTTAATCACTGCACTGTGTTACCTTTACAAGAAGACGTTGGATGATATCTTTCTTCTGCAGTTTCAAAAAAAGCTGCGTTATGATTATAATAACTGATACTAAAAAACCTAACATTCCCAAACCCTAAAGCTTGTCTTTTCACATCGTTGACAAGTAGGCTTTAATTTCTACTTTTCAGCCCATGTCAGTAAGTTGGATAGCAAATTTTATCCCCCATTGGTTTATTGAAAAATAATGGTAGAAATTTGAAAGCAAACTCAATTTCAGGGTCAGTAAGAATCCTCCCCTTATATCCCTGTCCCTCTCGTGCCCTCGCTCCCCTGTTCCTCAGTCACTACAACTCCACCCCTCCACTCTCTGTTATTGATGTTCTCATCTCCAGATATCTGTGGTTCACTTGGGAACAGAGAGCTTTAAACTCCTTTAAGGTAGGTGGGGTCTCCTATCACTTCTTTCTCCCTGAGTGCAGCTAGAACTGTGCTTTGCAAATGGGTGCTCATAATAGTTTGAATTAAATCCTGACATGTTTAAGCCAACAAGGATCTGACACGTATTCCTGGCAGAGAAAAGAAAGTTTAGCGCCTGAACCGAGATCTCAGCCTCTATTCCTCCATACACTCCCACGGCAAACTTTACTCCTTTGTGCCTCACTGTTTCCATCCTCTGCAAAATGAGGGTAAACTACCCACTTCCACCATTCTAGGAGTATAGTAAGGATGAGATTTATTTGATTTGATTGGATGATGAAGAGAAAAGAAAGTCTGGAGGGTGTTTAGGTGCTTAGAGGGAAGATGGACAATCATTTATCACTTTGGTGACTGTGAACCCATAGGACTTACTGTATTTCTGCAGCTGTTTGGCCAGGGAGTAGGCAGTAGCTTGGGACATGAGGAATTTCTCTGTGAGGTCTTGAAAGTCCTGTTTGCTTTTTTCCAGCTGGGAGCGCAAGTACTGGTTGGTTTCCAGGATGCTCATTTCACTTCTCTGACCAGAGAAAGTGGTGAGAGATACTGCCATGCTGAAGCTTATGGTGGAAGAAGTAGAGCCAAAACCTGGGGAGAAGAAACCCAAACAAATAATAAATTAAAAACAAGTGATGGATTCTGGTGATGGCCGCACTGCCTGGTAAATTACTAAAATCACTGAAGCATACAATTATATTGGGTGAGTTTTATAGTATGTAAATTATACCTCAATAAGATTTCATTAAGTGAAAAAATGTATTTAAACAGGTGCAAAGAATGCAAATGTAATTCATTACTTAGTTCAGGCCAGACTTCGTCAGCATTCCACAACTGAGAATCCTTAACCACAAAAATAAGGCACAAGATGCCAAAGCTCAGAGGTCAGGCTCTGACAAGAGTGCCCGAGGGAGGACCCAGTGTGCAGGTAACCGTGCGGCGTCACAGTAACAGAAATGGAAGGTGGCGCTGTCATGGAACCTTGGGAGCCCCTGTCTTCTAGTTGCCTAGGCCACACTGAGACTCAAGGACACCGGGTCTGTTCTGAAGGTCACCCCTGATGCGGACACCCGCTCAGCAGCTACTCTCAGTATCTTGTACTGAAACCACAGGTCTGTCTCTTTCAAAACTTTAATACAATTTTGTACTGTTTATTCTTGCAAGCATAGAAAACACCAAGGAATCGAGATTTTCCCAAATTCTTTCATTGTCTTAAGGACTGTCATGAAGACACTTTTCTTACAGAAAAATTGAAAACTTTTAGTTATATTAAGGGGGTAAATACACAGTCAAAATTATATTATTATTTTTAAAGGAATAAAAATGAAGTATTAGCCTAACTATCAAGGAAAGGAACAAAAATGTGCAACTTCAAAGAAAGCAGAGAAAAGAAAATAATAAAGCAAAAAATGTTTAAATGATGAATCGAATGGTTGCAAAATGTTGTGAATATACTAAAAATCACTTAACTACATACTGTAAAATGGTGACTTTTTGGTATATGTAAATTACATCTGAAAGCTCTAATAAAAAGAAGGAGTCAGTAAAGACAAAAGCAGTAGAATGAAATACACTTTAAAATCTGGTTCTTTTGAGAAAAAAAATAATGAAATATAGTAAAATTGGCAACTTTCTGGAAAATTTAATCAAAGAAAAAGGAGAGAAAAAGAAACTTTAAAAAGGAAAAGGGATAAAATAAATATGAAAACAACTTAAATTATAAATGAATACTACATGTCAACCCTTACACAAATTTTAAAATTTCAAAAAAAGCAAAAGGAAAATTGAAAACTTTTAGATAGTCTTGGTGCTCTTCTTTGATTCTCTAGTTTTCTCCACACCATTTTAATATTGTGGGAAAAAAATCCTGAGTATAATACTGTGCTCCGTGTGTGCATAATTAATTTATAAGGATTACCAGCCAGATTGTGTCTTATTTACCTTCTTGCTGGAGACCAATGTTATGGTGGCTTCTTTTCACTCACTAGGGAAGCATGTAGGCTTCTCATTAAACTTGAAATCAGGTTTGACCTCCCTGCCTCCAGTCCCACGCTCTTCTTCTCCTGTAGGTTGCTTTGTGTTTTAATCTGTATATAAGATGTCGTGCTTGTCACTTGTAAATGTCGTCCTAGCGCCACAGGGTTTCTTTCCAACTTGTCAAAGTCACTGAAATACTTTATTTATGTTTCTTTGAAACACGCAGTGGCCACCTAATTTGGAATGACTTGGAAATGACCGCTGTTCCTTATGCCCAGAGCAGTTTTCATAGAACTCTGACTGATAGCTTGTGTTGACCCAAAGCTATTGACCTGTGGTTGTATTCTCAGCCAGAGCACAGTAAACATCAAGATCATGGGTCTATGGTTGTTGGTGGTGGCCACAGCACTCCTGAGCAGTGGGATCTAGTGACATAGAAGCTGAGGTTTTAAAGAGGGGCACAGACAGGCAGGACAGAAAGTGATCTCCTGACCTCTGCTTACTTCCTAGGTATCAATGCGTCCCTGGTTTTGTGAGCCTGAGACTAGGGCAACTCCCCTTAAATATCTCTCTCTTCTCGTCAGCTGCCTAGCTTTTCCAGGCTGATGGTCTACACATGTGGGACCACGGCCACCTCCATAAGTTCTACTGAACATTCATGACAAAGTGAAGGAAGGAGGACAGACTACCCAACCCGCTCGCCACCCTGCTTCTAGCCTGTAGTGTTGGTGTGTGAGATGTCGAAATTGTATATGACTTCCATCCCTTTAAATGTATTTTAGCTTATTTTATGTCTTAGTGTCTAGTCTCCTGGAGAATGTTCTCAGTGCACTTGAGAGAAATTCTATTCTGCTCTTGTTGGGTGGAGTGTCTATAGGTGTCTGTTAGGTCATATTATTTAAATCTTCTGTCTCCTTCTGCTCTTCTGCCTGGTTGTTCTATCCACTGCTGAAAGTGTGGTATTGAAGTCTCCAATAATTATTGTTGAATTGTCTGTTTCTCCCTTTGATTCCGTCAGTATCTTCTTCATGTATTTTGGGACGCTGTTAGAAGCACTGTGTTTAAATCTATTACATCATCCTGATGGATTAATCCTTTTATTGTTATAAAATATCCCTCTTTATCTCTGGTGACATTTTATTGTTGTAAAGTCTCCTGTCTATTTTGTCTGGTGTTAGTATAGCCACTCCAGCTTCTTTATGGCTATTATTTGCAGAATTATATTACACTACATGGCAAAAGGCACTTTGCAGAGGTAATACAGTTGACCTTAAAATGGGGAGATTATCCAGGTGGACTGATCTAATCACAGGAACCCTTTAAATCTGGGTCAAGAGGTCAGAACTAGGGAGTTGGAGAGAGTCCAAGCTTGTGAGGGATTCAGTGAGGCTTTGCTGGCTTTGAAGGTTGGGGGAGCCACAGGCAAAGAAACAAATTCCTCAGTCCTACAGCTTCATAATTACTGCTACCTACATACATTCACTGACAACTTTAAAAATGCATTTAGAATGCGAGCTGTACAGATTCAGACGGATTCCCACTGCCTCTGACCACCCTTGTCTTCTTTCAGGTTACTGCATCTGTTGAAATTCGGGGACACAACTGCCAGGGCTTTGTTCAGCCTCTTCTCTTCTCTCACGTGTGTATGGCTCTCTGGAGCCAATGACACTGTTGAGGGCTGGGTGCTGAGCACAGGCTCCTGGTGTGCTTGGAAGCCACAGGCTCCTGATACATCTAGACTCTGAACACCACTCACCTGGAAAGCCCAGTACCTTCCTCAAGCTTCCTGTCAGCAATAAATAGATTAGTACATTCAAGCCTTGCCCTTCTGTGCACCCCGAGGCCATAGCCTCTAACATCTCAGCCACTTTTGGATGGATATGTCCCACCCCAGGGCTACTCTCCTTCCTGGAGGTTCACTTCCTTCATCCCTACAGCACATTGAGAAGATACTGGTGACCAGCCCAAGGGCCAGCTTGCAAATCAGGGTTAAACAGTGACCTGAGGATGCTTTGTCTAGATCAGCCAGAGGTGTAGGTGAATATGCCAAGGAGATTAGTTCCAAATGTTCTACACTACAGAAACACCCCAGAACCGACTTCCCATGGAATATACAACCTGGAGCAGCGGTTGTTTCACCTCAGGCCAAGCACTAATCCCTCCAGGATCACAACCTGGCCCCCAAGGCTGCCAAGCTACTGTTTAGACAAACTCTTGAATATCTTTTATTCCAAAATCACAGCTGGGTTCTCCACAGTTTCTTCAGTTGACAGCATCATTGCTCCTGGCTGCTAGATCTCTGCATGGAACAGACTTACCTGTGCAATAAACAGTCCAGCAGAGGTAGTAAAAAGGGTGACTCTTCTAATCTTGCATGCACAATGAAGATTCCCACACATGCTCTGCAGAGGCAAAAAATAAACTGTGGCAGAGTGAATGGCAAACACATACCTTGGCCAGGAGTCAACACTGGGTACTGCACATAAACCGTAGATACTGCCATTGAACTACGGATGTTCTAAATTCAAGGTTGGGTGCAAGCTCATAACACTCCCAATAATTCACGTTCTGCAACCACCATATCTGGACTTGGGGACACCACAGCTCCCAACTACACTGAGAGCCCTTGTGGTTTGGGAGCGTGGTGTGGAAAGAACCAACTGGACCAGAACTGCAACTAGGATCCAGTTCCTCCTCAAGGCTACAAATTCCCACCTGGGGTCTGGAATCCAAAGCTGTGCCTGTACAAAGGCCAGGGTGCTCCAATGACACCTCTGAGACTTGACTACTAAGAATTCCCCAAGCCTAAGTTCCATAACATTCCTCTAGCGAGTTTCCCTAGAGGGATCTTCAGGGGCCTCCATGCCTGCTGCTAGAGAACTGAGTTGAATGAATTCAGAATTCAGAAGTTCAGACACATCAGAGGACTGCTGTTGGTCAGTTACTCCTTTGATTAGTGTGGTCCAGATGCTTTCAGGACCTTGGCTGATAGCTGAAAAGCAAACATTCGAGTGGTGCAAACCTTTGGAATTTTGTCTTCCAAAAAAGGAGGCGGGGGACGGGAGGCTCCCAGAGTGAGACCCAGCATCTCCAGTATCATAAAGGACGACGGATGTGGGAACGGGGACGGCCTGGGTGGAAAGGCTTTCTAGAAAGGCCCCAGGGCTCTGAACGAAACTCCGGGTCTTTCCCCTAAAACCTGCGGCAATTGCAGCTTTCCCGCCTTAGTTGGTGATCCGTATGCTCAGGCCAAACACACATCTCTTTTACGCCGGTCTTTCTCTCACACCACACTTCCAATTTGTCAGAAAATCGTATTTTTTCTTTGATTAATTGAGCACTTTGATCCACACATATTTTTCTTGGTCTGATTTTGGCCCTCGACTCTCCTGAGAGAGGCGTAGAGATCGATTCAACTCGCGACCCTCGGTCAGCAAGGGTTCAGGGTTTGAGACCTTTAACCTCGGGAGCGTGGGGCCGGGCCGCGCTTGAGACTTTTCTTGGCTCCGCCGGTCCAAATCGGCCTCTTCCGGGCCTGTCCTCGAGGGCCGGGGGCAGGGCCGGGCCGCCTCCGCGGGGCCCCTCTCGCCGGGTCGGGAGCCCCGCACCTCGCGTGGCGCCGGAGGAGAAGCTTCGGGCGTCGTGGGTTCATTGGCCAGCGGCCCGCGAGACGCAGGGGCGCGGTGCGCGCGGTCGCACACGGCGACTTTGTGGTTCTCGGGCACCTGCTGCCCTTCCGGCTCCTCTCGTTCTCCCTCGCGGGCAGTAACGTCCGGACAGGAAGACACAGGTAGTAGAAGGGCAGCCTCTCCTTTAAGTCCTGTCCACTCAGGATCCAAAAACGGTCTTGAAGAGACAGAGGGAGAGGTGGAAACATTAAGGGAAAAGAGGAAATCCCATGCGAATTCCTCATCTAAACGCACCCTGAAGATGAGGTCAGCGTCCGCAGGGACCGAGTCGTGCCGGCTCTGGTGAAGGTGAGTCGAGTTCCCCTGAGCAGTTGTCGCCAACGCAGACAACCGTGGCCAGGCGGCCAGCGAATAAGCAGCCCCTCCGCTTCCCCAGATGGGCAGCACTGGAACTTGTAGCACTTGAACGTCTCTCCGTTGGCTTTTGATGGATTCCAAGGATGCAACAGGTTTCTTTTTAATGCACTTAGCGTAAGACCACTTTAAAAGTTTTAGCAAAGAAAACGATTGCCCAGAGATTTTAAAGTGAGGATTTTTGGGTGTGGGGAAACTAGACAAAACAACCATATACTGCCGAGAATGTCACACACTCAGGGGCACCTCAGCCGGCTAGGTGTGACCCCCAGATTGGGCCCATTTTACTTTCAACGCATTGTTTGTGGAACTCACTGAAATATGCGTTATATGTCGGAGGGGGACGACTGCAATGCGGTTTTGTGGTAAGACAGCGAGAGAGATCAAGCTCTACACTGAATACAACAAAGCAAAGTGGGAATTTATAGCCAAGAAGCACGGTGAGGGTTAGTGAATGGAACATTACTAAGAGGAAACATCAGGAGTAAGGGGAGATTATGGCTAAACCAAGCTAAGGGATTCTTGCTGAATGCCGGCCAAAGTGATCAAGCATCAGCTGGGGTACCGGGGTGGAGGAGGAGGAGACTATCATGGCAGGGGTCTGTTTAAAATGACTTAGCAGGATTCTTGCTAAAATTGGACAATGCAAACACAAACCCTGAAGTCTGAGAATCAAGACCTAGTTGAGAAGAGAGTTCAGAGGAGCCTGACCTACAGTTTGGTCCAGGAGAGAATATGTGTCAACAATCAGAGCTCTCATACATGTTGATGTAACTATAAAGTGGTACAACCACTTTGGAAACTTTAGGCAGTTTCTTATAAAATTAAATCTCCACCCTGCCTCTTAGGTTCCATCAACTACTTCCTTAAGTATTCAACCAACAGAAATGGAAGTGGGGCGAGGGGGCTGGGGGGGGGGGAATGTGCTCACAAAGACACGTATAATAAGAATGTTCATAGAAGCTTATTCATAAGAGCCCAAACTGGAAACAACCCAAATGTCCAATAGCGGGAGAATGATAAAGAAATTGGAAAATATCTCTGCAATGGACTGCTCAGGAATAATACTATTTCTTCAGTCTTGTCTGTGCAATAGAGAAATCAGCCTTGCAAAATTCAGTAAATCTCCATTTTGGGGAATCAAAAGCAGTGTCCTGGGGATGGGACAAAAATTCAACCACTGTCCCGCAATTGCTGACATGACTGCCTTACTCTCGTCCCAGCTGCCTTCCAAAACAAGGAAATCCCTGCAGTATACAGCATAGGCGCCTGCACCGTGCTGCAGCGATAATAATCAAACGTGGAAGGAAAGGAGGAACGCTCTACCACCTGGGTAGAGCTGTGTGACTAGCCAAGGCAGCTGAGACCGCTCTGTGGGAGAGCAGGACTGGCTGAGGCTCTTATTCCCTTGGTGAAGGTGTCGGGATCTAATGAGGAAGCAAAGTCAGCTGCACAGCCGGCCCCACCCTGGAGTACCCGCGGCTGAATTGACATTCAACTGTATCTCAGCAGAGGGAAAAAGGCATTCAGAATTGTTATTAGATGTGAGATCTTATGAAATCTGTTTATCGCTACAGGGAAATAAAGCAGATGATATTATGGTATAATGGTTATTCTCTAACCTGTGCTGCCCTGTAGTGTAGCCAATAGCCACATGAGAGTATTTAAATTTAAATTAATTACATATTATGAAGTAAAAAAAGAAATATTCAGTATCTCCTCACTAGTGGCAGGCATTTCAAGCACTCAGTTGCCACGTGTGTCTAGTGGCCACTGTATTAGATAATGCAGATCAAGGTCATTCATCTAGCAAGTCAGTACACATAAGATTTTTAAATTTCAAGGTCCTGACTTCTCACTCAACATTATATTCATTCTAGTCCATTTGGTTCATCCCTAGTACCAGTAGCTTCTGGGTCTATACTGATCTCTATGTGGTCTCTGAGCTCTGATTAAGAGGAGGAACTTAATGGTTCCCAGGCTGGAAAAGAAGAAGCATTCCATACCCTAAGGGCTACTATAGGGCAGTGGTAAACCAGGCACAACCAGGGTTTTCTCACATCGGTCACTCCAGCCCCAGTGCTGCTCTAGATTGCCCTAAAGGCCGCCCCTGCCCAGACCTCCAAGGAATGTTTGTGCAAACTCATGAGCTTTGCTTATTAACTCTGCTATAAGCCATAATAACACCTGTTTTCTTTTTATTTAATTTTAGAATTACATCCTGCTTGTGGCAATTCATAGTGGTATTTCAGTTGTGGTAGTGAGAGGTAATTAATTTTAAAAATAAATTTTCCAAATAAAAATGTGAATCAAAGCATGAAAAATGTCAGGTAATCAATGATAAAGGTACATGGATATGGCTAAATATGAAAGTGATCTGTTCATTAATGAACTTAGGAAACCATGCTTTTGTCTGATTTCTATGGGATGTGCTCCCTACCTCTTTTCCCTCGAGGAGCGCTTCCTCTCGCCTGAAGTCAAGGAGGCAGGAATGCTTAGCTGTTCCCTCTAAACTTGAACACAGAAGGCACTGTCACCTTTTTCTGGGAGCCCCTCTGGGAACTCCCTAGTTCAGATCAGGAAAATCAAGGCCCGTAAAGTCATCTGGTTGGAGATGTGATTGCATCCTCTCCAGAGGCATAGAGTCTGTTTCTTTGGGAAGACTAAATGGTTCTGTTTAGTCTCTCTCTTCTTCTTCATTGCATTAATTGGTTCTGAGTGTTTTGTAGGCCTTCCTTTCAATCTTCTTTTTCTCTTTGAAATCTTGGAGGTTGAACAAGAAGGAGGGGATGCAAATCTCACTGAAGTTTTCTCAGTTACCCGTGAGCATGATGGCCAAGGGGAAGGGCTCTGGAGGCAAAGTGCCTGGGTCTGAGTGCTGGCTCTCACTGTCACGGGGGTGAGACCCTGAAAAGGTTAGCTCAGCTTTTCAATGCCTCAGTGTTCTCCTCTGCAACAAGGGGGTGGTGATATCCTACATTATCTTTTAGGGTTGTTATGTGGACTTAATAAGTTCTTGCACAGTAAAGCCCCGAGGAACAGTGCTGGTCACACAGCGAAGCTCCGAGAAATCTGGTATTATTTCCACTTCTACCTGTATCACTGCTGACTTTCAACATTCCCCAGATAAATTAGTGTTTAATGGTTTACCTGATCTCTTCTGCCCCATATTAGTGACCTGCATCTGGAAAAGTGGTTGGTTTTGATGTTGATCTAAGTGGTGATCTAACTGCAATGGGGGACTGGATCCAAATTCATCAATTTCTTGGACCTTGGACAGGCATGATGACTGTTTAGCTCATGGTAGACAATATTTTGCACATGCTTCCAGCAAGAATTTTCAATATACAGTTGGTTAAGTATTATAAGAAAAGTCCAAGTATGTACCAGTGACCCAGTCTTTTTGGTTGCTTTTGTTTGTTTGTTTGTTTTGTTTGTAAGAAATCAAAGGAGGGAAATACAATTTATCTGGAAGTTGTAGAAGATTTCCTCTCTCGGTTATGGTGCAGTGCTTGTAGCAAAGCAGCAGTGACCCTGAAAACAACCAAATGCAGGCTGGCTTAAAGAAATTCTGTTTGAGGTCGTTGGAGAAATACCTATGCACCTAGGACCCCCAGGATCAGCTAGAGAGAGAGAGAGGAGAGAGAGAGAGAGAGAGAGAGAGAGAGAGAGAAGCTTATTGGAATGAAACTGATTCTCTACCTTTTCCTCTTAGCGCATTTGCCAGTTCTTGGCAAGGCACAAGTGACAGGGAAGCTGGGGACAGGGCAGCTGCTGAGGGTCAGGGAAAACAGCAACACTCTAAGTAGTGTCAGAAATCTGGTAAAAAAAAAAAAAAAAGGAGGGGGAGGAGGGCGAGGAAGAAAGGAGGGGTGGAGGAGGGGAGGGAAGGGGAAAGGGAGGAGGAGAAGATGGGGCAGGAAGAAGGGAAGGGAGATGAGAAGAAGAAGAAGAAAGAAAGTAATGTGGGCTGTCCACGTATTCAGACTTAAGGAGCCAATATCCTGGAGTGGCTTGATGAGTGTGTTGGATGCTTTCTTCAGGATTTCCCCTTAAGATATTTGCAAATTAAGCCATGTGCATGTATGACGCTATGAGGGCAAGCACAGTGTGGCTGAAAGAGAGTGGAATTTCCACCAGTATCGTGGTACGAAGGAGATAAAAATGGAAGTTCAGAATTCCTCAAGCGGCAGGACCCAAGGAAACACCTCAGGGTCTCAGGTGGGAGCCCTAGCCATCTAGAGCATGGCACTGTGAGAAAACTAGCCCTGGGCTGAGACTTCCCTGCAAATCAGCTCAGTCAAGGACTGGATTGAGGTGATCTTCCCCTCTGCTGCCTGCTGGGGGAGAGGGTGCACAATCTTCAGAGAAAGATAACATCATGACTCTATCATTTTTCACACAACAGGTTCATCCTTCAGTCACAATATTCTAGGAGTATAAAGGAACAGAAGCCAGGAAACGTGGAAGTTGACTCAACAGATGATTGAGATCTTGAAGTTAACAGGTAGGAACCTAAAGTGATATGTTTTAACTGTTCAGAAAATAGATGACAGGATCAGTCTTTTTCACCAACGGTAGAGAATCTATTTTAAAGAACCAGTGGAAATTCCAGGAGCTGGGGAGTCAGCGGGGGCGACTCCTGCCCTCAGGTGCTTAGTTGTGGAACTGGAGACACTGCGTTGGATGCGGGATCCCGAAGTTAAGCGAGGGCCTCTCAGGAGTTCAGTCTTTTTGCTTGAGGGGTCGCTGGTGCTTCCCGGTTTATTGTGCGCTTTAAAACGTTGGTGATCATGATACTGGTGGCAGGACCTATGGTTTTCATGGGTGCAGCTGATAACCCTCAGCACCGTTTCCGTAGTGTAGCGGTTATCACGTTCGCCTCACACGCGAAAGGTCCCCGGTTCGAAACCGGGCGGAAACAAATGTTCTTCCTTTCTGAAACTTTTACCTTCCCTTTCAAAAAAGCGAAACGGCCGAAAGGCAGGGGCTGAGGCAGCGGGCGCAGCTGCATTTTCCATCCCCAAGGTACAGGCCAGGAGTTCCGTTGCTGCCTGAGAGCCTGCTCAGCGCTAGGAGCCAGCCCTCCTTTCTCCGCTCTGAGTCACTGCGGAGTCCAGGCCACAGCCAGCTGACCCAAGTGCGCAAAGGACAAGGCTGACTTCGGCTCATTTTTACATCCGGAAATCCCCTCACCTCCGAAGCAGGCGCCTAAATCTCCTCTACACGCTGACACCTATCATGTCTGAAAACCAAGGAGTTCACTCCTGCGAAGCACCCTTGGCTTTCCCACACCTCAGCACACGCGCGGAGCACGTTGCGTGACAAGCCAAAAGAGCACGAACCCGACGCCGCCCCGGGTGCTCGACCAAAAGACACGTAGATGAAGAACGTCACGCTCCACGAACTGAGCGGGTCAGGGAGGCAAAGGAGCCGGTAACGTGCAGTTATCAGGGGAGCCCCCAGAGCAGGGTCACAGATCACGAAGTAGACGGATCCACTCATCACCCGCTGAGAGCCCAAATGGGCCCCTAATTTAAAAGGAAACTGAGGTTCAGAAAGAGAGCATGTCCTTGCGTCGGCCGCACGTAGAGCTAAAGTTAGACTAGGATGAAACCCAGCCAGTTACCTTGTGGCCTGACCTCAGAGTCCAGAGTCGCCCAGGTCGGGAGAGCTGAAGGGTGATGAGCAGCGGGGCAGCGACTTGGGCGCCGCGCACTACCGCGTTCAGCCTAAGGGGCGCTGGGAATCGCCTTCTTTTCTGCTCGGCCCTTCTCAGAAATTCAACCTTTACTGTCACAATTTTCAAGTGGAGAGGCCAAATTTGAGAATCTGTCTCCTGCGCGGCTCCCTGGTGGTCTAGTGCCTAGGATTCGGCGCTTTCACCACCGCGGCCGGGTTCGATTCCCGCTCAGGGAAACCTCCTTTCGTGGAAGAAGAATCCGACTCTCTTTTCCTCCTTCATCTCAGAAACCTGATGGTTTCACAGAGTTTTCATCCAAAGACAACCTGCGATTTGAGTTCCAAAAACTCATTAAGACATTTGAAACATACAGAACACTTGAAATACAAACATATATTCTGGACCTAACCGCGCAGAGTTAACATTTTCCCACGTTTGCTTTCTCACTCTCTCTCCATATATATGAACTGCGACGCCTTTGGAGTAACCTGGAATCCGTTCTCTCCAGGCTTGTAGAGAAACTTCAGGCGGTGTTTGATTCGGCTGTCCCCCAAGTGCAGGCCAGGCACGTTCGCTAGTAGGAATCCCCCCGGACCGGCTGCCCTCTGGTCTCCTCCCGGTTGCCTTGGCGGGCAGTGGGGTCTTGGGTCAGCCTGAGCGCTGGAACCGCCTACCTGGGGAAAGGCCCTTCAGGGAAGTGCAGCTGCCCCTTGGCTGTTGCCCGGCTCCCTGGGCCCTGCAGGGGGCAGAAAGGTGAAGGATCTTCCGCGTGGTGGGAGGATGAAGGGAGCAGGTGGGAACTGCGTTAAAGGGAGGGGGAAAGTTCTCAAGAGCTTCCCAGAATTGTCTGCACGGGTAGACAATTTTGTGTGCATCACAAGAGTTTAAGAACTTCTGTCTAAACACTACTTTATGTTGTCTTCCGGATTTCTAATGATGTGGAAAGCATTGCTGGCACAGTATTCTAGCGTGTACACGTCTTGGATTTATTTTCTCTTCAAAATGCTCGTGACACTGAACGGCCTAAATTTCCTCTTCTGGTTTTACTGATCCAATAAGCAAACTTTAATTCCAATAGCGATTGAAGTTCGTAAAATTTAGGACTATGTGTTCCAGTAAAATACATGTGCCCTAGAATATCTTTTAAATAAAGATTACGTCGCAGAATTCTGTAAAATCATAGCGACTTAATTATGTCAGTTACAATTTGGGGGTAAACGGTTTTAGGCGTCACCCAATATATGATTCTAACATGCATTTTTCTATTAGGATTCGGTTCGAGTTGCCATTTTAAGATCTATTGTTCCCTTTAATTCTCTGGCTGATATTAAATTGAGTTAATTAATGTATAATCTTTGCTCGGAGAGTATCTAATTAAGACAGGAAAAACAAAACACTGTCCAACTCGGTATAATGCAGCCGCATATTTTTATAGACTGCAGAGTGGTCAAAGTTTCACAGGTTAGGAGGAGTTGTGGGCATCTTTAGGGGATGATGGTGAACGCAGCCATCACGTCCCCTGAGGAAGAGTAAAACCCATGGCATAAGTGCTCCAGGAAGTAAGCAGCTGTCACTGGAGACCTGCTGTGTTCCTGAGGTGTTTGTTTACTATTATTATTTTTTAAATTCCTGGTTCTTGGTCACCTGCCTGCTAGAAATGAAGTCATCCATTTTCCCATTCCTTCCTATGCTTCCCGTGTTTCACTCACTGCTCCTGCCCTTAGGCTCTGGCAGGTGGACGAGCCTGACTGTGTTCCCACTGGGCTGCCCCATTTGGATGCCTCAGGTGCAGGTGCAGTGGCGCAGGGACTTTGGGTTTGTTCACAATTCAACATCTCTCCTGGAAAGGGGCCTGGCACCTCATAAGCACCGAATTAAGTGCTTGGCGATTGAAGGCATTCTAATGCAAGGTCCTGACACGCTGAAGAGCAGAAGACAGTGGGTAAGATTGGGGGCAGCCTAGAGTATGAGGGACAGACAGAGACAGAGAGACACAGGCACACCAAGACAGAGAGTGAGTGAGAGCAAGGGGGGTGGGGAGAAAATGTCCTATCGCATTTAGCATGTAAAAGCTGAAGAGCTCGGATTTTTGCTCATGAGCTTCAACAGAATAACCATGGGAAGGGAAGGGAAGGCAAAAACACTAAGAACCCAGGTCTGCACAAGATGCATTACCAGGAGCAAGATCCTGTGGTTCCAACAGTTTGTCTCAAATAGGATAATTTTTGTACAAATAGCCCAACACTGTCAAGGAATCATACAGAGACAGTCACGGTCATGTTCATGCACGCTGGTGATATAGCAGGGAGGCCAGTCATTAGATTGTGTGCATCCAACGAAAGCAAAAATACAATTCAGAAGATAAGGGAAGAGGAAGAAATGTCTGGGACCAGCGGCTTCTCCCCACTCCAGTCCATAAGCTGCTTGGCAGGAAGATATCTGGGGTCATTCTCGCCAGTCTACTCTGGACCCCATTAAGTAGGTCACCACCGGAAACAATTACAGTTGTTGGAAGACCTTCTAAACATCTTGGTAGTTTAGGTGCTGAACGTATGCAATAGGGTATCTCTGGGCAGTGCCCACATCGTCCTTCTACTGTACCTCTGGCTTACGTGAGTCAGGAGGGCAGCACTCTGCTTGTGACATGTCAGTTAGCGATGCAGAAACTTTGTTGTGATGGCAAGAGTATGAAGAAAAGGCTCTTACTCTGCGTTAGAAAAATACATTGGGATACAAATCGGCCCACCTCCTATTGAAGTCAAGCTAGGAACACATAAAGAATGCCTTCAGCTTCTGGCAAAGGCGGAGTGATAGAAATCAGATTTACCTCCTGCCTGAAATCTGACCTCCGCCCAAACCACCCCCCGCCAAGAAATGAAGAAGATAAAAGACATGAAATACCAGTTTTCCAGACACTGTAAACCAGGCAGCAAAGGACAGCAACCCCGGAGAGATGAGCCACAAACAAGGTGAGGCCTGCCACTGGCCCAGCTTACTGCTTTCAGAGAGTTTCCAGGCTGGGTGGGCACCAGGAGGGGCATCTGAGGCCAACTCCTTGGATGGTGGAGATGAAGCTGAGTGTTGGTAGGACAGCAAGGAAGCGAGAGTTCACAGAACAAAGATCCAGTGATAAGAGAGATAGACAGAGAATCCAGGGTTATGAAAGTGTCTCCCTGGAGCACTCCGCAGAGTAATGATTGGGGTATGCTTCTGAAGAAATGGCCTGAGGCCAAGGAAAGAAACTATTAAAAAGATCATGGAAGAGTGCCTGGTGCTCCCACAGAACAGGCAATTGTACTCGCTTCCCCCAGCCAGACTGGACTTGGACTACTCATAATTCATGGGTCATTGGGAAGGACATTCAGGAAACTCTTGTTTCAGTAGAGGGAATAATGAGCCCTAGAATGACCGACCCCCAAAATCATGAAAGCAAGATCCAAAGGGATCCAACTGTTTACAAGTCGCTTAACTGTACCCCAGAACAAAACTCAAGAAGATTGAGGAATACCACAATAGCCAGTGCCCAAGAAGGGAAACTCTGACAATGTCTGGCATCCAATCAAAGAATGCCAGGCATGCAAAGAGGCAGGAAAACTTGAGGTGTGAGGAGGAGACTAATCAATCAAAACTGAGCCACAACTGACCTGATGTTAAAATTAGCAGAGAGGACGTTAAGACAGTTATTATGACTGTGTCGCATATGTCCCAAGAGTTAAGTAGAAATGTAGAACACATACAAATGGCCAGAATCAAACTGTAGACATGGAAATGATAACATCTGATATTATGTAATTCACCAGATAGAATTAATAGCAGATTAGACATTGAAGGGGGAATTTAAAAAAAAAGAAAAAAAAAGCATCAGGGAACGTAAAGCCATGAACGACTGACGGTATCCTAAAATGAAACTACATACAAAAAAAGTTTTTTAATGAACATAGCATCACTGACTGGTGAGGTATGTTTAAAAGGCCCAATATAGGAGTAAGTTGGAGTCCCTGGAAAGACCAGAAGAGAAGGAACAATTTTTAAAGAAACACTGACAGAAAAATTTCCAAAGAGCCAAATGAACACTATGAGTGCAAGAAACATGAAGCAAAACACACTTAGCCACATCATAATTAAACTGCGCATGACTCCATTGAAATAGAACAATATCTTCAAAGCAGAGGGAAAAGACACAGTATATACATAAAACAAAAATAAAGACTATGTCAGATTTCTCATCAGGAGCAGTGAGAAGACAGTGGAGCAACATCTTTAAAGAACATGGAATTCTATGCCTCCTCCCCAAGAAATGTCTTTCAAAAATGAAAGTGAATAATGACATTTACAGACATACAAATGCTGAAAGAATTCGTCACCCGCTGACCCACACTATAAGGAATGTTAAAGGAGTCCACTGACACCAGATGGAAATCTGGAGGTACACAAAGGGGCGAAGGACAACAAAAAAGGTATCTGCCTGGGAAAATACGTAAGATTTTTCTTATTATTTAAGTCTCTTTAGAAACATGCGACCGATTTTTCTAAAGTAATAACGGTGGATTGTGGGGTTTAGGACACATGCAAAGTAAGATGCATGATGACAATAGCACAATGGCCGGCAGGGAAGAAATGCGAAGAGGTGTGGCATCGCTTGAAGGCAGACTGTGGAAAGTTACAGAAGTCTGTTATAAAGCCTCAAGCAGTCGCTAAAATAAGAAAAGAAAGAGTGAGACCTAATAAGCCAGCAAAGGAGTGGAACTGGAAGCATATACGAACCATGTCAGCACTATGTGATCGAGCAACTGCTTCTCCAGGACTCTTCCCTCTAAGAAGACCTTATACAAGGGGCCAAAGATACCTGTACAAGAAGGATGACTGCAGCATTATTTGTAACCGTGAAATCGTAGAACCAACTTAATTTCAAAAGTATATGGAAAGGGTTAAATAAATACTAGTACGTGCAAACAACGGACGGAAGAAAGTCCATCGTGAAAAGGAATTCATAAACTAACGATGATAGCCGTACTCTTTCTAGGATTTCCAGGGATCTCTTCCGATCACACCTTATGTCCTCGTGTTGTGAACACGACACGGGGGACAGGAGGGTAGTAGTGGAGGACCCTTTTTCGACCTTTACAGGAAAGGATGTGCAGAGCAGAAAGAACCACGAAGACTTTACTTTCTAAAAGAGGCGAGAGAAAGGCGTCCCTGGGTGGGCTCGAACCACCAACCTTTCGGTTAACAGCCGAACGCGCTAACCGGTTGCGCCACAGAGACACACGTGCAACTCCTCGCTGTCACCCCTGTAGTGATCAAATACCGCATCCGCGCCAGGCGGAGTCACTCGCCGTTCGCAGGACAGCGACGCCGGCTCCAAAGCCTAGGACAACCGCAGACGTGGAGTCGATGCAGCGCGTTCTTCCCGTGGAAAAGCCGAGCGTCGGGCGATTCCGAAGGCAGAAGGGCAGCCGAGTGTCCCCGCCGCAGATGCCAGCGCCCCGGAAACGCCCCCGGACCTGAGCCGAGGGGTCCCTGAGGGAAGATGAAGGCCAGGTTTGGCTCCGTGACGACTCCCCTTTCGCTCCGCGCGCGCCGCCCGCCCTCCGTTCGGCCGCGGTCGCCGGGGCGCGAGCCGGAACCAGGGGCTGCGGAGGGTTGGTCCAAAGGGGCAAACGCGAAGACGCGGGAAAGAAGCCGGCGAGGTGGGCACGAGGACAGCTTGACTTCCCAGGAGGCCTTTGCAGAGGCACGTGCCGGATTTGGGGAGATGAGAATTGGGGTTTGGTTTGGTTTGGTTTGATCATCATGTACCAGAATTGAGAGGAAGGGAGTGGAAAACGGAGAGCGGGCATGAGAGAAGACTATGAATATCGACATTTGTCCAGGCACAGCGCAGTAATTGGAATGATTTTACGTCAACATCGTAAGAGCAAGAATTCTTGCCGCCGAGGGACCGTGGCGCGCCGTGATCGTATAGTGGTTAGTACTCTGCGTTGTGGCCGCAGCAACCTCGGTTCGAATCCGAGTCATGGCAACCTCCTCTGTCTCACGTGGCACGGCAGCTCCCGTTTTACTTTGTTCTGAAACTTGCACCGGCCTGGGGGCCAGAGAGCACTGCTTTCCCCAGGCCACCTGGCGGCAGGAGGTCAGGAGAAGGGAAGGAAACCCCACCCAGGCCACTCACCTCGTGTCTGAGCAGAAGGAAACCCAGGGCAGTGGTTTCTCTTCGGTCCTGCTCCAAAATAGGGAAGCCCGGCAAGGAGCCTCTTTTGCTGTAACTGGTGAAAAATGTTGTTTCTATGTTACTCAAAATCTGCAGGATCTTAAAGACCAGATAAAAAATTTTATCAGATAGGCGACTCCCCCTGCCTAGACCTGTTTTGCTGGTTTAATCTTGGCTCCTGGGAATCTCTGCTCCGAGGACTTTTTCAATCCTTGGCTATTGTTCCCTTTAGAGTCACCGAAGTAACCTCTCTAGTGCCTTTCTATACTCTCAAGGATTTTAAGTACCTGTCGGCAGCCACTCAAAAGACAAATGGTATCCAACAGGATTGGACAACTGGAAGACCTTAACAGTCACCGCAGAAATGATGATAACGGTGACTACAGCACCCTCCGCCCTGACGACACAGCTAGTGGACACCAGCGAATATGTGTGATTCTTCTGCCTGACTGCATCAATGCTGGTACCCGAGAGTACCGTTAGACTGAGAGCATGACCAAAAGCGGAGAGTTGGTAAAAATCAGACACAAATGGAGATCACACTTGAAACTTCCCTAGGCAGACAAACCCGTTTAGTCATATAAGGAAGAGCTCATTTAGCTTATTTTGCAAAACAAGTGAAACTCACCTTGGGCCACTTCTTGTTTATGCCTCTGAAAATCATAAACAAAGCCTAAAACTATTCGCCAAAACTGATGGGAGGTAACCATTTTAACCAATTCCCTATCACGAGGAAAACTCTAATGTTATAACCTGTCACTGCGAAGGACAAAACAGCCACCGCCCCCTCATGAGATAAGTTGCTTTCTAACAGTGTAGCACCTCTGAGCCTCCTTCCATATTCCGTTGGAGTGCTCCCAGTTCCTGAACGGTAAAGCTTTTTGTGCACAGTAAACCTTCACTAATTACTGTTTCGGTGATCACCGGTGGTTTAACGTCTGCTATATCTGAACTTTGACGGTGCCTCGACATTTTCATCCACCAGATTGGACCAACAAGGGAACTCCACATCATGCTGCTGTTGTCCCATTGCCTGGACTTAGTGACTACCCAGTCAGTCACGCAGAACCATTAAAATCATTGCCATTGTCCTCTGTTTTATTTGTTAACAGTCACTGTCCAGACTCCTTTCACTTTACCTTTGCCTCTTCTAGAATGTCATGGAAATGGGATCATAGTGCACACACTGTTGCCTGCACACCTCTTCATCTTTGCACAACGTCTCTGACTTTATCGATTGTTGAGTAAAGCAGATGTCATTCCTCGTTCATTGCTGAGTTGTATTCCATGGCAGTAACATAGCACAGTCTGTTTACCATTCACTCGATAATGAGCATTTGAGCTGTATCCAGTATTGGCTATTGTGAATAAAGCTGCTTTGAAGAGTCTTTCCACAAGAGATCTTGTGGACGTAGGTTTTCATTTCTCTCGGTGAAGAATAGCTGGTACCAGGGCGTAGTATACGCTCCACTTCATAAAAACCACCAAAGCCTTTTCCAAAGCAGTTGTACCTTTTTATGTTACCACCAACAATATGACGGTTGTGGTTATTCCACATCTTTGCCAAGATTGTTAATGTTTCCTCTCCTTATGATTTTAGCCACGCTACTAAGAGTAGTGGTATCTCAACATGGTTTTAATGTCCGCTTCTGTGACAGCTAAAATTATTGAGGACTCCTGGTATGCTTTTTTGGCCATGTGCATATCTTCCTTTCTGAAGTATCTGTGCATATTTTTTAACCCATCTGAAAAAAAGTGGGGTTTTTGATCTTTGAAAAACTTGTTACTAGGCTGGAGGAGCTCATTATACTTTATAATGACAGGCGGTGAGGGTTGTCAGCTATGTGTTGTGAATATTTTCTCCCTGTCTCTAGCTTGCGTTTCCATTTTAGTGGCCTCCTTGGATGAGAAGATACGGCTAACGTTGATGAACTCTAATTTATCATTTGTCTTTGTTTTATACATTCTTTGGGTCCTGGTTAGTAAATCTTTGCCTACCACCAAATCACGAAGTATCCTCAAAATGCCTTACACCTTTAACTTTTATGTCTTGGTCTATGATGCACTTCAGATTGACTTTTGTGTGAGTGTGAGATAGAAATACAGCTGCCCCCCCTCCCAATATGGAACCTATTTCCTTTCCCCATTGAACTGCTTTTCTTGAAAACTCATTCACTAATTGAGCTATGGGTCGGTTTCAAGTCTCTGAACCCAGTCCATTTTCCAGTTGTGTACCCTGATGCAACTTGCACCCTGCTGGTCTATGTTGGGGGGCGGCGGTCACAGTAACTCGTAACGTCAGGTAGTGCAAGTCTCCCCATTCCGTTCTTTTCCACACAGAGCGATACATTTTGCAACATGTAATAACTCAGGTTACCATCCCCCAGGTCAAGATATGCATGCCATCACATCATACTTCTCATTTCCTTGGGGGACACAGGCCCTCCCTCCCATGTACTGGCTGCCCCCTTGTGGCCCAAGAGCCTCTATTTTACTCTCTGGAGATAACAAACTCCCAGTTGCCTGCAGGGCAGCTGAACCAAGCCAGAAAGATCTACAAGACTCAAAACAGTCGGCATTTTTGGATGCAGGGCCGGGGGCGGGGGGTGGTGGTGAGGGGGCGGCGGGAAGTTAGCTCACTTTTCAGGCCTTTGGTCTTAGAGAAAGTTTCCTTTAGTCATTCCTAACCGTGGAAAGTACAAAGCTTTGTGCTGCTTAACATTTCCTCTTCTTTCTAGGCAGAGAGAGTCCCACGGAACATACCTAATTTGCGAAATTGTTCGCTGGGTGTGATGTTGAAAACTGGAGGCTGAGGGAGAGCTCTATCATGTTTTGTTTTGTGTGAATAAAAGAAAATGAGGAAGAAGCGGAGATACAAAGAGGGGAATAATAGGCTGGATCCTGAAAAGCGATCGTAGGGTCAGGCCCTGGATGTCAGATTTTCGAGAAAGAGAAGACATTGATGAGCATATCCAGGGAAGGACTTCGTGGAAAGAGCAGACACTTAAGGCTATTTTATGGCGTTTTCCATTCGTTTATATGTACTTCTCCTTTCCCATTGTTGTAGGTAAGGCACAGGTGAGCTTGATTCGTTCGTTGCTTTTTGGAATGCATGCTTAAACAAAAGTGACTTCCACACTTCAAATATTTATCTGTGAACCTCCTAGACTCCTCTTAGGCGCCACCACCTGTGCATTAAAAGTAAAATGGGTCCAACCTGGGGACTCTACCTGGGAAAGTGCAATTAATATTAAGGGGGTGGGTGAGAGAGAAATGAGACAGTCTCAACAGTGGTTGCTTCCCTTACTGCAGTGGTTTTCATGTATGCTCCACACCCGATCGATCAATCCTTTCCTCAAGTCCTTTCCTCCTTTTCTCAAGCAGTTGAGAAAAAGAATTCAGTGAGTTGCATCCTGGAAATGCATGGATTTCATGGCTAGGGAAGTTCAAGTATTCCCAAGTGGGAAGATTGGGGACTGCCTACTCACTGGTACCCGGGCCATCGTTGTCTGCTGTGTCTACTTGGTCTGGACTGGACAAGGGGACTCCACTCGCCTTCGCCAGCCAGGGGTAGGACGCGGTTCCAGAGGCGGTCAACTTCATGGTGACTCCAGATCCTGAGGCCTCATAGGATTTTTCTTCACTTTCCCTCTCATGTCTCTTCTGCCTGCCCAATAAGAGAGGATTCACTGCCTTTCTCTCTGTCAGGACCCATTTGGGTGTCCCTTGTGGACAGGACTGAAGTGGGCCTCTGGTTCCCCCTAGGTGTCCCTCCTGGCTTGGGCGTCTCCGGAGCTCAGGCTGTCCCAGTACGGAACCCCCGGCTGGTGGGACCGCGGGGAGCCCAGAAGGCTACACTAGCGGTGGTGGTGGTGTGAGCCCCAGGTGGCAGGCGCCAGTCAAACCCTATTCTTCCCCGTGCACCTCCTCCTCGGGGATGCACGGGGCAGCTGGAATAAAGCGGCCCCTAAAACTTCTCTGCCGACTGAATCCAAAGAGGCATGAAGTCCCAGAAGCAGGGAGAGGAACCTCACTGAGCAGACTCAGACTTCTTCCCGGCTGCCTCTCCTGGGCAGGCTCAAAAGAAGCTGATGTCGAGGATGGAACCAAAGAAAAGGCTTCATGGCAGAAAACCCTGCGATCTCGAGAGACATGAAAGTCTTAAATCCTAACGTCTAGATGAGCAGGGGGCCAAGTTGAAATCCACCCCTGTGCCCTGAACAGGAGAGTCATCTGCATGAGTTCAGAGGCCAGGAACAGGAGCGAATGTGCACATCTCTGGTTCTCAAACAGGGGCGATTTGGGCTCCCACCCTCACCCCTGGACCCCTCTGTGACACTGGGCCTTGTCTGGACACATTTTTTATTGTTAAGACTGGGGGAAGGGGGACGGAGAGTTTCCACTTGGCATCCAGTCAGTAGAAGCCAGGGGTGTCACTAAACATGCTTCGGTCCTCAGGCGGAGCCCTCCCCCACAAAAAATGATCCCGTCCAAAATACCAACACTGTGGAGGTTGAGAAACCCCGGTGTAGATCAATGTCCACACACTTGAGAGACGAGAAAACATGAATTCCTGACTACTGGGATGTGGGGTCTGAGGAAAACCGTGGCATCAGAGAGAACTCCAAGATCGCTGACCTGGGTATAGAGAACGATGGAGTTGGCATGGACTAAGGCGGGCAAACTGCAGGTGCACCAGGTTGTAAGGGGGAAGATCTGTTATCAAATGGCACTCGGGTCCTCTGGCCCATCGCACAGCAAAGCCAATCAAGGGACACCAGGTAGTGGTAAGGAAAGTACAGCGTTTATTGCAGGGTGCCTGAGCAAGGAGAACGGGCAGCTAAAGCTCAAAAGACCCAAAATCCTGGATGGCTTTCAGGACAGTGTATTTAAAGGCAGTGTGAGGGAGAGGGTCTCAGGGTGCGTGATCAGCTTCCACACAGTTCTCTGGCTGGTTGATGGTGAGGTAACAAGGTGAAGTTTCAGGAATCAACATCATCAATCTTCTGGCTCTAACTGGTCTGGGGTCTATGTGCTTGTGGTCAGCAGTTTCCATCTGGTGGGGCATCTGGGTTCTGTAAAAACCACTTGGGAATGTGCATCAAAGAGTGTTATCTATGTCCTTCAGGGAGGAACTACAGGTCCCGTGGCTCTGCTATATGACTGATATATTGTGAAAATTCTTACCAGTTCTCCTGCCCGACTGCTGTTCTTTGTTTCTGCATGTTTTCATTCCTTTAATCATTAATTCTTGGGTCAGACTTTTTGCAACTCAGGGAAGGCTCAGGAGACTGAAGTTTTTCTTTACGGAGAGCTGGGGACACGATGGGATGGGTTAACCGACAAAGCCCATCCGGGGATTGCTCGGCTTTAGATCCGGAATCCAATTTAGCGCCTTGGAGCCTGGCTTAAAAGGGTTTTCCATCCAAGCCGTCTCCGTTGCTGCATCTGCCTGAGTCCTTTTGGAAAATGGAGATGCCGGCTCTCGGTGCGTGGCCCCTTCTCACCCCGGGCACATTCCCTCCCGCCTCCTCCCGGCCACCGTGCCCCTCGCACGCTCCCCGGGCCTCGCTGACCTTCTCTCCACACGCGGCCACCTCACAAAGACGCGTCACAAGGCTACTTCTCAAGGCGAGGTGCGGCTGGGATGAGGCAACTCGCTCGGGACTTGCGGACCCGGCAGGCCCCGCGGGCGTTCGGGCTCCTTTTTTGGAGGAAGCACGGAGGGAACGGCCTTAGGGAACGATTTCTGCAACGACGGATGACCCCTCCGGAAGACTCAAGGCCTTCCAGAGCAAAGGGAAAAGGTCACTGTAGTCAGCAGCACGAGAAAAGCCATCCACCAGCAGCTCCCTGGTGGTCCCGTGGCTAGGATTCGGCGCTTTCACCGCCGCGACCGGCTCGGGTTCGACTCCCGGTCAGGGAAACCTTTTGGGCAGCTTTCCATCCCCTGAATTGTGTTGCGGCGTGTGCCCCACACCGAGGAAAACCAGAGTGGCCGATTCCCAGGGCACCTAGGTCGTTCTCATCTCCAGGGCAGCCCTACCCCACCCGCGCCCGCACAGCGCCACATCCCCTCATCTCCACCGCACAAGTGGCTTTCCAGGGCCTCCGAGCATCTTGCTCAGGTTTACACAGCCCTGCAGAGGTTCAACTCCCTGTGGGGTTCAAACCCACGCCCGTTGCCAGCCGGGGCGCAGGTCATGTTGAGTTCTGAATAACCGAGAGAGGCCAAGCCGAGTCTTGGTGTTAGTATCAATAGATGCCCTGGATGAAATGCTTATTAGGCGCTCGGCAGAGGTGCCTGGAGGCGATATCCACGAGGGTTGAGAGGAAGGTGAGCGCTGGGTCGGATCCTGGTGGTTGTTCCACTTGTAGATTAAGCGGCGTAGGGAGTTAACATCATTTAACTGACGTAACAAAGGCAGCAGGTGAAGTATGCGCAGAATGGAAAATTGTAACACTGCTGCCGTAAGCAGAAGGTAGGAGTAAAAATCAACACCGCTACGTCAAAACGATGCTACCCACCACAATCAAGTCCCACAGTTTCTACAATTGCTGTTGCATTTATACCCTGCACACTCTCCCAGGCACTGGGTGCGTTTTGCCTTTTCCCTTCGACGCTCACTCCGAAGACCTGTTGGGATAAATGTTGCGTCCACTGTAAGGCAACAGGAGAGAGAGCGAGAGCGTGGCAGGTGCTGCGGACGGAGCCTCAGAGGCAGCAGGTGGCGTGTGTAGATGATGAGACAGCGCAATGGCTGCGGGTCGGTGGGTTGGGCGCCACTGCTGAAAGGCGGTCAGTCTTGTAGGCCGGGAAGTGGGATCTCCTGTGTGTTGGGTAGGCGGGAGTGGGCGATCGGTGGCTTTTCGGAGGTCGGTTTTTAAGAACAGCGAGGGGAGGGGAGGGCAGGGTGTTGACCGTGCCTGCGGGGTGCATGCTCATAGTTACCGGGCACGGGAGAGACTGTGGTCACGAAGGTAGTTTTCCCAGGACGAGGCTTGTCTACTGCACTGGGGCGTGCTGATGTAGGGATTTGTGCTAATGAGAGATTGCGTTCGTGCTCTCCCCTGATACCTCTCGGTTCATGACAGACGACGTCTCTTCCGTGGTGTCTCGCTGCGCTCCGCTCCCCGGGCGCAGGGCGAGAGGCGCAGCCCCAGCCAGCGCTCCACAGCTTGGGAAATCGGGTCTGCACCCGCATCTTCCGGGCTTTCCTGTTTCGTGACCTAAGTGTATGGATGGGTCCTATTCTTGAGCCACGCCTCCTGTCTGTTCACAGGTGCTGGACGTGCCTTCTCCTCTAGCCCGCTTCCGGCCACGCGCGTGTGTGTGCGCGCGCCGGGACCCGCCCACTGGGCCCCGCTCTGGTCTGGGCAGTTCCCGCAGGCTGGCCGACAGGCATCTGCAGGAGAAAGGCCACGCGGCCGCGGTGTTGCGAAAGCGTGGGTACGTTGCCCGAAGGCCTCGCGCTCCACAGTCCCCTGGGGGCCAGATCGGAAAGAGGCAACCCTTCCAGGAACAAGGAGGCCCGAGGCCTTCCTTTGCAAGGAGGCTCCCGGAGCCGGCGCGCAGTATCCTTGCCTGGGCTAGCCAGCCCTTCTGGCCTTCCACCCGGCCTCGCCTTCCTCCTTCTCCTCTTCCGCCCCAGCCGTGTTCCTGCGGAGAGTTAGCGCTCCCTCCACCCGCCCCTCGGCGCCCCCCGCCCTCCCCACCCCACCCCACCCCACGTCATCCCACCCCAGCCCTCAGAAATGATCTAGCTGCCTCTCCGGTGCTTACGGCGGGAGTTGGATCAGTGTTTTCCTGCAACGGGAGGAGGGAGAACCTGCGGCTGCAGGAGGCAACCCGTTCCCTTGCTGGTTCTCTGGGCTCAGCCCATCGAAGGGACTAGCTCAGGGGCCTGGGTCTCGCGCGGCCCGAGGAGCCGGCCAAGTTGGCGTCTCTCCCACTGCTCCTCAACGGGAACAGCAGGAATATCCTGTGGGGTCCACTCTTACCCAGAAGAGGCACCCGGGAAATCATCCAACACAAGGCCGGACGCTGCGCGATGGACCACTTGGGAGCAACGCTTCCGTCGGTCTGTCCTTCCCTCCTAGGGCTTTGGGGAGCGGAGAAATCATCTAGGACGACGCGCTCTTCAGCGTCCTGTCTGAGACAAAAGAGGGAAGGAGGGTGTCTTCCAAGAAGGCAGCAGCGCCGAAGCCTGTGGTCGCAGAGAGGCCTGTGGATCAAGGGCGCCCTCTCTCGACCAGGGTTATCCAGCTGCTGCGGAAAACTCACCTGGCTGAGGCCCCCTCCTCCGCCTCCTCCCCATCTTCCGCCTCCTCTGCCCGCCCCTCCTTCGCCTTCCCCTCCTCCTCCCCCCCTTCCTCTTCCCCCGTCTTGTTTTCTATCCTGGGGTTCCTTGAGTGCCTTCCTTCCTTTGTGCCAGAGGACCTCTCACCTCCGCCGGAGGGCTGCAAAACATACAAACAAACAAAGAAACAAAACCAAAAACATATCCTGTTGAGGGCAATTTCTTAAAGTCTTCTTGGGAATTAACTAAATGGGCACACTTGCCATTTGCCTCCCTTTACCGCGTCCCCTCTAGTGAAAACTAAGAACGACACAAGTTGCCCTCAACAGGATTTTTTTTTTTTTTTTTTTTTTGCAGCCATCCAATACCGTGAAGAGAGCATGTTTTTGAAGCTCCAAGTGTGTCTGCTGGATCTCTGCGGTTTGGAATACTTGAAACTGAAACCATTGTTACTATTATCCTTTCTCCTATCCTATTCTTGGGCTATATCGCACTTGGAGTGGGGATGAAGAAATGAAGGTCACTGAAGGACTGTAGCTGTGACGGGAGGGGCCTCAGGGGCCCAGGGAGGGGGACGTTTCTGGGGAGGAAATCGTGCGGAGATGCAGGAAGTTGCGGAGTGGGGCCTCTGACCTTGGTACGCCTGAGTTTACCGGTCTTGGTATAATTCAGGACAAGGAACGACCTGTCTATGCCAAGGATATTGCCCATGGAAAAGGGGAGAGGCAACCGAAGAAAAGCAAGCATTGGCCTGGAATCAAACCCGTTCTACCGCATGGGAGGTGAGAATTCTACCCTTGAGCCACCAACGTTTCCACCTGTGAAGCTCGACTAGGATTCCTCTGGAAGAGGCTCGGGAAGGACTTTGAAAAGAGTTCTGAAAACAACAGGCCTCTTTGGTAGACATTCAGAACAAACTAAAAAACGAACAAACAAGAAAATACCCAGAGCAAAAGCTTGCATAGGAGGCTTACGTCAGGCAATACCATCAAGCTGTGACTTTCACATCAAAATACTGCGGGCTTCATTTCCTCACTGACGATGCAGTCATTCTCTTTGCTCCCCCCCCCCCCATCGCTTGGTGCCTCCCAAACCTGTCGAGGCAGAGGGTGGTGTGTGATGCTGACAGGGAACTCACTGGTGTGTTGAGTTTTAGCATTTGTGACTCAGAGACGCATAGGGGGCATGGATTTGTGATTTAGGAGTTGTGAGTGGAAAGTGCAGGTTTGTAGTTTAGAAAGGGGTGTGGGAATACATGTAGATCTGGTCGATGTAGTTGGTAAATGAAAGCATGATGGCCAGAGCTGGCGTGTGTCTTTGGTGTTGGGCAGAGGGCAGATAGAGCCAAAGGTCTTCAGGGTCAAGGAGATGGTTGTTTTCCTTGTTGAGTTCAAGTTTCTGACTCAGCCTCCACCTAGCTTGGCTTCTCAGCAAGAGAAGCATGACTGCACGTCTGCAGCTCCTATCTTTCAGAAAGGCATAATGGTTCCTAAGTCCCAACATGTGGGGGAGCCCCCCCGCCAGGTTCCTTTCTTCAGTGTAATTTCCCCCAGGAAAAATTGGGAAAGAAATCTCTCTGTATTTCAATTTCATCAAAGGACCAATATGTTAACCTCGACACTATTCTAAAAATTAGTCTGCTCCTTATATAACCAAAACACCAAAGCCTATGTCCCACATGCATCTCAGAGTCACGAATGCTAAAACTCAGCACAACACAGAGTCCCGTTTGGGAGATTAGATTCTCCCATATAATCAAACATTGGTTGCAAACAATAGTAATTAACCTTTTAATAATTATGATATATCACATCCTTCCAAATGCTTTGAACACCTTAAAAAGCAGACGCATACTATTGTTATAACGGTTACAAAAATGACTCACTATTCTTGTACAAAACAATGGTGTGTTTCTTCGTTACCTCTCTTTTGATTCTGGCCCTTTCCTTCTTCTCATTCCAGTCTAATTCTGCTTCTGTTTCTTATTTCTTGCCTGGATGAGAATTTCACTTGCTTAACCTAGCAAGTTGGATTATTTTCTCAGACTCTCTAAGGTAAGAGTTTGAGGTTGAGAGTTGCAGGTATAGGGTCATAAACAAGGGATCTGGATGAATTTCCGATGTTTTTTCGGCAGGGGTCTGTTGTACGGTTAGAAAGAGCCTTTTTCAGAGTTGTGGTGTGAGCTGACGAAGCCGATATTTTGATATTTTCATTTGAATGTTCCCACTTCATGCTGTTGCCTGCTTGTAGGCCTTTTTCGCAAGGCTTTGTTCCGAGTGCCTGTCCGTCTGTGAGCTCTGTCTTTCAAAGACAACGCTGTAGGCCCATTTTGGAACCTCTTTGTTTTGCCGCCGCGGGTCCCTCGGTCGCCCTGGAGATGCTTTCTGGAGAGCCGTCAGAGGCTTGCACGGAAAGGGGCATTGGTGGTTCAGTGGTAGAATTCTCGCCTCCCATGCGGGAGACCCGGGTTCGATTCCCGGCCAGTGCAGAGTGTCTCCTCTTGATCCCTTTTCCGGCCCAGACTTTTCACCCTTGGTTTTTGCCTGCTGCACACACAAGTCCAATGACGTCGTAGTTCTGGCCACAAGGAGTACGAAGATGAGAATTAACACCCGAAGGCAGTCCTGAGCGGAAGACGTTAAGGAGCGTCTGAATGGGGACTTTGCAGAGCCCTGGGGCTGTGAAGGAGTACGATACGGCAGCAACCACCTCGCTGGCCAGTCGGTACCTTTCTACCTGCAAGTGTCCTCCACCTCCTACTCATCCTCCTTCTCCTGGCCCACTTCCTCCCCTCCTTATCCCCCTCTTCCCTTCCCCTCTCCTTCTCCTTCTCCTTCCCTTTCCCCTCTCTCTCCCTCCCCCTCTTCCCCTCCCCCTCCTCTTTCTCCTTCGCCATCTGTAATGTTCCCTCATTGGGATTTCACTTCTAATATCCCTTATTCGTTATGAACTTGAACACCATTACATATTTGTTAACCATTTGGATTTTCTCTTATAGGTTCTCCCCCACCCCCATCCCCACCCTCAAGACCTTGGTGATTTTCCTACAGGTCTTTTTTTCTTGTTTTGTAAGAATTTATTAAATATCTTCAGTACCAGTTGATTATGCTGACTGCAAGGACATTCGCTCAAGTTGTGACGTGTCTTTTTTACTCTTTAGTCTGTGGTTTGATGAACAGAGATGCTTGATGTAGTCCAATTGATCAGTCTTCGTTAAGAACTGGTCTTTTTTTCCTACATTTTATGATATATTCTTATTAGTTATCCATTATACATATTAGTGTATGTATGTCAATCCCAATCGCCCAATTCATCACACCACCACCCCACCCCCTGCCGCTTTCCCCCCTTGCTGTCCATAAGTTTGTTCTCTACAGCCGTGTCTCTATTTCTGCCCTGCAAACTGGTTCATCTGTACCATTTTTCTAGGTTCCACATATATGCGTTAATATACGATATTTGTTTTTCTCTTTCTGACTTACTTCACTCTGTATGACAGTGTCTAGATCCACCCACGTCTCTACAAATGACCCAGTTTCGTTCCTTTTTATGGCTGAGTAATATTCCATTGTATATATCCATTCTTTATCCATTCATCTGTCCATGGGCATTTAGGTTGCTTCCATGACCTGGCTATTGTAGATAGAGCTGCAGTGAACACTGGGGTGCATGTGTCTTTTTGAATTATGGTTTTCTCTGGGTTTATGCCCAGTAGTGGGATTGCTGGGTCATGTGGTAATTCTATTTTTAGTTTTTTAAGGAAACTCCATACTGAAGAATTGGTCTTTTTATCTTATTTTTAAACTCCTTGCTTACCCCTGAGATCATGGAAATACCCTGCTATATAACACCAACTAAAATCATTTTAGGTTTCATTTCAC
Organism: Stenella coeruleoalba; assembly: GCF_951394435.1. NCBI lineage: Eukaryota > Metazoa > Chordata > Mammalia > Artiodactyla > Delphinidae > Stenella > Stenella coeruleoalba. The sequence continues at coordinate 107,191,431 of NC_137169.1, forward strand.
ATTGAAATGATTTTGGTTACTGTGGAGGTAGGAGTCACCTTTCATTCCCCTGTCCCCTCCCCAGTGCATGTGATTGAACTGTGTGGTATAATTGTTGAACATTTAAAATGTTTTTAATACCTTTGTTTCTTGAATCCTCAATTTAATCCAATTGAATCCTCCAATTTAATCTGATTTTAAAATATTTGTATATACCAAATAAACTCAATTCTCTTAATAATTCTAGTAATTCACCTTTCATCCATGTAAATAATTATAGTAGTCATTTTTCATTTTCACTTCTTATACCTTTTCTCTTTTCTTGCCTTTCCTCACTGGCTAAGATCTCCATCACAATGGTGAAAAGATGTGGTCAGAGTGAGGCCTATTTGTCTGATTCCTGAGGGTTCCTGATTGGTAACGGGGGTGGGGGGCTGGGAGCCAGGGGTTTATTACCCACTATAATGTTTGCTGAAGGTTTCTTGTTTGTTTTTGTTTCGGAAGCTACCCTTAGCAGATTAGTGCTGTTCTCTTCTAGCCTATTATGCTAAAGGGTTTTTTTTTCAAAGTTAAATCAATGGTGAATTTTTTCAAATACCTCTTCTGTTTTAGTGATTATGATTTCCCTCCTCTACGTTGTTAATGTGGTGAGTTAGATTAATTTATTCTCTAATGATAATCAACTGTTTTCCCAGGATAAGACCTATTTTTCACAATTAAAAAATGTATTGCTGGATTCAGTATTTTTTTTAACATTGCAGCAATAAGACAGGTCTGTAATTTATATTTTTCACATTGCCTTTGTGGGGGGGGGTTGTTGGCTTCAAAATAAACTCATTAAAAAAAGTTGGAGAAATGTGCCATCTTTTAATTCTTTTAGAATTTGTTTGCTTTGGAGTCATTTCTTCTAATGAACTTTTTTTTGGTCCTGGAGCTTTCTTTGAAGGAAGATTTAAAAATTCTGATTTAAAAAATGTAATGCTTGTAGGACTAGTCCATTTTATTTCCCTAAACTCACTATTGGAATATGTTCGTTTCCTCTAAATTTTTAATCAGTTGTCATATATGTGTTTATGATATTCATTTATCATTTCCTTATGTCTTCGAGTTCAGTAGTAATGGCTTCCTTCTTTCCTCTCTTTTTTTTAAATCTATGTATATTTCTTTTTATTTAGAATTTCCACAAACCGTGAAATTGGGGTTTGAGATAACTTTTTTAGCTCTCAAGGATTTTGGAGACCTCTGCTGACATTTAAGAGCCGTACAATGCCTAAGAAGAGGCACTGGAAGTATTTAAGAAAACACTCTCCTGTGTCAGTCCCACATTCGCCTCCCACTCTGGGCTATTATTTCTTTAAAATATTTGTAAAAATTTAAAAAATTTCAAAACTACGAAAAGTACAAAAAATAAATATGCATCCCTCACCTAATTTTAAGTGATGTTATCCTTTTGCCATGTTCTTTTAAGAATTTTCATAAGAACTAAAAATATTGCAGATGTTGCTGAACTTCTCCTCACCTCCTTAATCACTTTACCCCATTCTCCCATTTCCCTTCTAGAAATAACCATCCTCCTGATGCTGGTGTGACATTTCTTTACATGTTTTGGTACATGACAATAAATGATTAAAGACATATATAATATATCCATCTATTTTTTTGTTTTAAGAATTTATATGAACACCATCATACTATGTCATCTTTTGTCACTTGATTTTTTTCACTCAACTTTGTTTTTCAGTTTTATCCATATTGATAGATAGAACTAGTTCATTCATCTTAATAGCTGTAGAACAGTCCACGGAAAGTATAAACCAGAGTTTATGTATCCTTTCCCCTCAGAGGACCATTGGGTAGTTTACATGTTTTTATAAGTACATGCAGTGCTTCAGTGAACCTTCTTGCACATGTCTTCAGAAGCACACGTGTGGGGGGCCTTCTTGCCTCTTAACAGTTTTATCAGTTTTGGTAGACTTTTCAAAGAGGCAACCACTTAGTTTTTCGCTTCTGTAAATTTACTTCTAATTCTTAAATTCCTGGTTTTCTACATAATTTCTGCACTTATCTGCTTCTGTTGTTGTTGTTATCCTTTTTTGTAACTTTTTGAAGTGGAGATTTAGCTCACTAGCGATCAGTCCTGATTTTCATAATTTACATTTAAATCTGTGTATTGTCCTCTAAAGACCGGTTTAGCTGCACCTTGTGTGTATACACAGTATTTTCCATTTTGTTTGATTCAGAATATTTTCTAATTTTCATTTTCATGTCTGCTTTGATACAAGTGTCGACAAAAATTCTATTAACAATCAAGTTAAGAAGAAAAAAGAGGATTTTATTGGAGTCAAACTGAGGATTATAACCTGGCAGAGAGACTCTCAGAAGCTCTGAGAACTGTTCTGCCTGTTAGAAGTGGAAGGCACAGTCATGTACATTACTGAGACAAAAGGTCATACATCCAAATGACATACTGACATTTTACATAAAGTTCACCAAAGATACATAGTCCAGGTAAGCATGTACAAAGCAAGCAGGAAGTCACTTGACCACTTACGAAGTTGGGAAAGAATGCTAATCTTTTAAGAAGTTACATTGCTAGTGTCTGAAGAAATGAGGGCGGGGGCGGGGATGGGGTGAGGGGACAATCTCTGCAGTCAATGGGGCCTTTACATCTCTGAGGAGGTCTGGTTATAGTATAATGCAGATGCACTTTTCACATGTAAGTGGGGAGAGAGGAGGCCCAAGAGGACAGAGAGAGAGAGAGAGAATTTTATGCTTAAATTTTCTCAACCTGCTTTAAAATATAAATTTCATGTCATCACAAGGATTGATAGAATTGTTAAAATTCCAGATGCATGAGATTTCGTTCTTATGTGTTAAAACTGAATTCTAGATGCTAATTGCTTCTCTTGATATGTTATTTGTGGATACCTCTACAGCCCTAGGATGAATATATTTTCCTCTGAATATAGTCTCCTCTGATAGACTCCTGGGGTTCGTTAGCAGCTGGGAAACAACACACCAAGTTGATGTCTTATGGTTTCCCAGACTACCCAGGCTACGAGTACTCAAGGCTAAATCCGCTAGAGGTTGAGTCCGTGGCTACTATTTCTCATGAACTTTAAAACTTTCTTATTCTTTACACTGTTTGTGGCACCAAGGCTGCCTGGTCCAAAGAGCCCTGGGATTTGAAGGGGCAGGACTAGATCGGATGACCCTTACCCCTGAGGGCTTAAGACTTTGGGGTCCCACCTTAATGTAGGGAGGACCTCCTATAAGACTTCTCAAGTTAGCCTGGGATTAAAACTTGGCTTCTGTGTTCCTTGTGCCCAAACAGAAGATGAAATAAGCTATCTTGGCAATTCACCTCAGACTGTAAGCAGCTTTGAGGCTTCTTTTCCTTTTTTTTGCACTGGCATTGCACTGGCACCTGCAAGCGATAGTGGCACGCTTGCCATCTACCTTGAGTCTATGCTTTTTAAAGCTACTGATGAAGCTTTAAAAAACAGAGAAACGGGGCTTCCCTGGTGGCGCAGTGGTTGGGGGGGTCCGCCTGCCGATGTAGGGGACGTGGGTTCGTGCCCCGGTCCGGGAGGGTCCCGCGTGCCGCGGAGCGGCTGGCCCCGTGGGCTGTGGCCACTGGGCCTGCGCGTCCTGAGCCTGTGCTCCGCAGTGGGACAGGCCGCAGCGGTGGGAGGCCCGCATACCGCAAAAATAAACAAACAAACAAAAAATAAACAAACAACAACAAAAAGCCCTCTTCATTGAAATTGAAGTAGACTGTATTCTCTTACTTTGAAAACTATACCTTTATAATCACCAAGGATGAATTTAGAATTCCTGGACTTCTTGGAGTGACACACCAGAGAAATGAAGCATAGTGAGGCCCTCCACCACTGCTTGCCTACTGACCTGCTGGAACCAGGTTTTGTCCTGCACCTCCAACACGTCCATGCTACATCCACTAGCTCTCCCTAAAAGCAGCCTCTTGACACTGCACTGCCCACAAGCTCTAGGTCTGAGTACAAAAGGAAAAACACACACACACACACACACACACACACACACACACACACAAGTGACTTTTGCCCTCAGTTTGACAATGCCAAGAAGAAAGATCCAAAAATTTTACACATGAACTAAAAGACACTTGGGCAAGGGATTCTGGGATTCTTTGCACATTTTGGGAACGTCTCCTTGGTTCCATACAATCTTTGCCTAATGGAAGAAGGCACGGCCAGAAGAGGGCCACAGTGGGGCCCATGGCAGATCTCTTCTGCCCTGACTCCAACCACAATATTGGCTAGACCAGCATGTGAACAATGGTAGCATTAACATTCCCCAAGCAACAGTGGTGTTGCCAACCATTTTATTGGGAGGCTGTGACCTAAGAACAGAAGAAAACAAAGAGATCAGAATAGAGCACTGGGTGGAAAAATCTCTGTTTCAGCTAATCCGGGGTATTGTGCCAGTTGTCCACAGCCCTTGAACTGAGATGGTAACAAGCTATGGCAATTCGCCCCCCCGGGGGTTTGATTGCTGGCAAAGTTTTGTAAAAGGTATTTAACATCAACAGATTGGCTACAGAGTGGATAAAAGAACAGTCTGTGTCCTACAGAATTGCCAATGATATATGGTAAGAATATTCTCCATACACTGTTTTTCATAATAAAATGGCAGAACCAATTTATTATTCAACAAGTATGTAAGGTTTAAATGTATATTAATATTTTCCGACAATGAAAACGCACTTGTTAAAAAAGAGACAATTCTGATGATTCAAATGATGTTACTGATAAAAATAAGAGGTCACCATTACTGAACATTCGTGGCACTGTTACACACAATTCCTTATTTGAAGCTTAGAACTACCCAAGGAAATGTTTAACCTGTGGTGGAGATGAGAGGTCCCCTGACACAAGGAAAGGTAGGCACTCAAGGTAAGGTAGAAAACAAAGAAGGGGGAACACGAAGGGGGTGAGGAGGAGGGGAAGACGAAAGAGGAGGAGGGGGAAGGGGAGGAGGCGGAGGGGACGGGAGGAGAAAGGGGAGGAGGGGGAAGAGGAGAAAGGGGAGGAGGGGAGGAGGGGAAGAGGGGAGGGGAGGAGGAGGAGGGGAAGGAGGAAGGGGAGGTGGAGAGGAGGGGGAAGAGGAGGCCTCAGCCAGGTGAGTTTTCCGCAGCAGCTGGATAACCCTGGTCGAGAGAGGGCGCTCTTGCTCCACAAGCCTCTCTGCGACCACAGGCTTCGGCGCTGCTGCCTTCTTGGAAGACACCCTCCTTCCCTCTTTTGTCTCAGACAGGACGCTGAAGAGCGCGTCGTCCTAGATGATTTCTCCGCTCCTCAATGCCCTAGGAGGGAAGGACAGACCGACGGAAGCGTTGCTCCCAAGTGGTCCATCGCGCAGCGTCCGGCCTTGTGTTGGATGATTTCCCGGGTGCCTCTTCTGGGTAAGAGTGGACCCCACAGGATATTCCTGCTGTTCTCGTTGAGGAGCAGTGGGAGAGACGCCAACTTGGCCGGCTCCTCGGGCCGCGCGAGACCCAGGCCCCTGAGCTAGTCCCTTCGATGGGCTGAGCCCAGAGAACCAGCAAGGGAACGGGTTGCCTCCTGCCGCCGCAGGTTCTCTCTCCTCCCGTTGCAGGAAAACACTGATCCAACTCCCGCCGTAAGCACCGGAGAGGCAGCTAGATCATTTCTGAGGGCTGGTGGGGCGGTGGGGGCGGGGAGCGCCGGGGGCGGTGGAGGGAGCGCTAACTGTCCGCAGGAACACGGCTGGGGCGGAAGAGGAGAAGGCGGAAGACGAGGCCGGGTGGAAGGCCAGAAGGGCTGGCTAGCCCAGGCAAGGATACTGCGCACCGGCTCCGGGAGCCTCTTTGCGAAGGCAGGCCTCGGGCCTCCATGTTCCTGGAAGGGGTGCCTCCTTCCGATCTGGACCCCAAGGGACTGTGGAGCGCGAGGCCTTCGGGCGACGTTCCCACGCTTTCGCAACACCGCGGTCGCGCGGTCTTTCTCCTGCAGATGCCTGCCTGCCGGCCAGCCTGCGTGAACTGCCCAGACCAGAGCGGGGCCCAGTGGGCGGGTCCCGGCGCGCGCACACACACGCGCGTGGCCGGCAGCAGGCTGGAGGAGAAGGCACGTCCAGCACCTGTGAACAGACAGGAGGCGTGGCTCAAGAATAGGACCCATCCATACACTTAGGTCACGAAACAGGGAAGCCCGGAAGATGCGGGTGCAGACCCGATTTCCCAAGCTGTGGAGCGCTGGCTGGGGCTGCGCCTCTCGCCCTGCGCCCGGGGAGCGGAGCGCAGCGAGACACCACGGAAGAGACGTCGTCTGTCATGAACCGAGAGGTATCGGGAGAGCATGAACGCAATCTCTCATTAGCACAAATCCCTACATCAGCACGCCCCAGTGCAGTAGACGAGCCTCGTCCTGGGAAAACTACCTTCGTGACCACAGTCTCTCCCGTGCCCGGTAACTATGAGCATGCACCCCGCAGGCACGGTCAACACCCTGCCCTCCCCTCCCCTCGCTGTTCTTCCAAACCGATCTCCGAAAAGCCACCGATCGCCCACTCCCGCCTACCCAACACACAGGAGATCCCACTTCCCGGCCTACAAGACTGACCGCCTTTCAGCAGTGGCGCCCAACCCACTGACCCGCAGCCATTGCGCTGTCTCATCATCTACACACGCCACCTGCTGCCTCTGAGGCTCCGTCCGCAGCACCTGCCACGCTCTCGCTCTCTCTCCTGTTGCCTTACAGTGGACGCAACATTTATCCCAACAGGTCTTCGGAGTGAGCGTCGAAGGGAAAAGGCAAAACGCACCCAGTGCCTGGGAGAGTGTGCAGGGTATAAATGCAACAGCCATTGTAGAAACGGTGGGACTTGATTGTGGTGGGTAGCATCGTTTTGACGTAGCGGTGTTGATTTTTACTCCTACCTTCTGCTTACGGCAGCTGTGTTACAATTTTCCACGCTGCGCATACTTCACCTGCTGCCTTTGTTACGTCAGTTAAATGATGTTAACTCCTTACGCCGCTTAATCTACAAGTGGAACAACCACCAGGATCCGACCCAGCGCTCACCTTCCTCTCAACCCTCGTGGATATCGCCTCCAGGCACCTCTGCCGAGCGCCTAATAAGCATTTCATCCAGGGCATCTATTGATACTAACACCAAGACTCGGCTTGGCCTCTCTCGGTTATTCAGAACTCAACATGACCTGCGCCCCGGCTGGCAACGGGCGTGGGTTTGAACCCCACAGGGAGGTGAACCTCTGCAGGGCTGTGTAAACCTGAGCAAGATGCTCGGAGGCCCTGGAAAGCCACTTGTGCGGTGGAGATGAGGGGATGAGGCGCTGTGCGGGCGCGGGTGGGGTAGGGCTGCCCTGGAGATGAGAACGACCTAGGTGCCCTGGGAATCGGCCACTCTGGTTTTCCTCGGTGTGGGGCACACGCCGCAACACAATTCAGGGGATGGAAAGCTGCCCAAAAGGTTTCCCTGACCGGGAGTCGAACCCGAGCCGGTCGCGGCGGTGAAAGCACCGAATCCTAGCCACAGGACCACCAGGGAGCTGCTGGTGGATGGCTTTTCTCGTGCTGCTGACTACAGTGACCTTTTCCCTTTGCTCTGGAAGGCCTTGAGCCTTCCGGAGGGGTCATCCGTCGTTGCAGAAATCATTCCCTAAGGCCGTTCCCTCCGTGCTTCCTCCAAAAAAGGAGCCCGAACGCCCGCGGGGCCTGCCGGGTCCGCAAGTCCCGAGCGAGTTGCCTCATCCCGGCCGCACCTAGCCTTGAGAAGTAGCCTTGTGACGCGTCTTTGTGAGGTGGCCACGTGTGGAGAGAAGGTCAGCGAGGCCCGGGGAGCGTGCGAGGGGCACGGTGGCCGGGAGGAGGCGGGAGGGAATGTGCCCGGGGTGAGAAGGGGCCACGCACCGAGAGCCGGCATCTCCATTGTCCGAAAGGACTCAGGCGGATGCAGCAACGGAGACGGCTTGGATGGAAAACCCTTTTAAGCCAGGCTCCAAGGCGCTAAATTGGATTCCGGATCTAAAGCCGAGCAATCCCCGGATGGGCTTTGTCGGTTAACCCATCCCGTCGAGTACCCAGCTCTCCGTAAAGAAAAACTTCAGTCTCCTGAGCCTTCCCTGAGTTGCAAAAAGTCTGACCCAAGAATTAATGATTAGAGGAATGAAAACATGCAGAAACAAAGAACAGTCGGGCAGGAGAACTGGTAAGAATTTTCACAATATATCAGTCATATAGCAGAGCCACGGGACCTGTAGTTCCTCCCTGAAGGACATAGATAACACTCTTTGATGCACATTCCCAAGTGGTTTTTACAGAACCCAGATGCCCCACCAGATGGAAACTGCTGACCACAAGCACATAGACCCCAGACCAGTTAGAGCCAGAAGATTGATGATGTTGATTCCTGAAACTTCACCTTGTTACCTCACCATCAACCAGCCAGAGAACTGTGTGGAAGCTGATCACGCACCCTGAGACCCTCTCCCTCACACTGCCTTTAAATACACTGTCCTGAAAGCCATCCAGGATTTTGGGTCTTTTGAGCTTTAGCTGCCCGTTCTCCTTGCTCGGGCACCCTGCAATAAACGCTGTACTTTCCTTACCATTACCTGGTGTCTGTTGATTGGCTTTGCTGTGCGATGGGCCAGAGGACCCGAGTGCCATTTGATAACAGATCTTCCCCCTTACAACTTGCTGCACCTGCAGTTTACCTGCCTTAGTCCATGCCAACTCCATCGTTCTCTATACCCAGGTCAGCGATCTTGGAGTTCTCTCTGATGCCACGGTTTTCCTCAGACCCCACATCCCAGTAGTCAGGAATTCGTGTTTTCTCGTCTCTCAAGTGTGTGGACATTGATCTGCACGGGAGTTTCTCAACCTGTGCAGTGTTGATATTTTGGACGGGATTATTTTTTGTGGGGAGGGCTCCGCCTGAGGACCGAAGCATGTTTAGTGACACTCCTGGCTTCTACTGACTGGATGCCAAGTGGAAACTCTCCGTCCCCCTTCCCCCAGTCTTAACAATAAAAAATGTGTCCAGACAAGGCCCAGTGTCACAGAGGGGGCCAGGGATGAGGGTGGGAGCCCAAATCGCCCCTGTTTGAGAACCAGAGATATGCACAGTCGCTCCTGTTCCTGGCCTCTGAACTCATGCAGATGACTCTCCTGATCAGGGCACAGGGGTGGATTTCAACTTGGCCCCCTGCTCATCTAGACGTTAGGATTTAAGACTTTCATGTCTCTCGAGATCGCAGGGTTTTCTGCCATGAAGCCTTTTCTTTGGTTCCATCCTCGACATCAGCTTCTTTTGAGCCTGCCCAGGAGAGGCAGCCGGGAAGAAGTCTGAGTCTGCTCAGTGAGGTTCCTCTCCCTGCTTCTGGGACTTCATGCCTCTTTGGATTCAGTCGGCAGAGAAGTTTTAGGGGCCGCTTTATCCCAGCTGCCCCGTGCATCCCCGAGGAGGAGGTGCACGGGGAAGAATAGGGTTTGACTGTGGCACCTGCCACCTGGGGCTCGCACCTCCACCACCGCTAGTGTAGCCTTCTGGGCTCCCCACGGTCCCACCAGCCGGGGGTTCCGTACTGGGACAGCCTGAGCTCCGGAGACGCCCAAGCCAGGAGGGACACCTAGGGGGAACCAGAGGCCCACTTCAGTCCTGTCCACAAGGGATCCCCAAAAGGGTCCTGACAGAGAGAAAGGCAGTGAATCCTCTCTTATTGGGCAGGCAGAAGAGACATGAGAGGGAAAGTGAAGAAAAATCCTATGAGGCCTCAGGATCTGGAGTCACCATGAAGTTGACCGCCTCTGCAACCGCGTCCTCCCCCTGGCTGGCGAAGGCGAGTGGAGTCCCCTTGTCCAGTCCAGTCCAAGTGGACACAGCAGACAACGATGGCCCGGGTACCAGTGAGTAGGCAGTCCCCAATCTTCCCACTTGGGAATACTTGAACTTCCCTAGCCATGAAATCCATGCATTTCCAGGATGCAACTCACTGAATTCTTTTTCTCAACTGCTTGAGAAAAGGAGGAAAGGACTTGAGGAAAGGATTGATCGATCGGGTGTGGAGCATACATGAAAACCACTGCAGTAAGGGAAGCAACCACTGTTGAGACTGTCTGATTTCTCTCTCACCCACCCCCTTAATATTAATTGCACTTTCCCAGGTAGAGTCCCCAGGTTGGACCCATTTTACTTTTAATGCACAGGTGATGGCACCTAAGAGGAGTCTAGGAGGTTCACAGATGAATATTTGAAGTATGGAAGTCACTTTTGTTTAAGCATGCATTCCAAAAAGCAACGAACGAATCAAGCTCACCTGTGCCTTACCTACAACGATGGGAAAGGAGAAGTACATATAAACGAATGGAAAACGTCATAAAATAGCCTTAAGTGTCTCCTCTTTCCAACGAAGTCCTTCTCTGGAGATGCTCATCAATGTCTTCTCTTTCTCCAAAATCTGACATCCAGGGCCTGACCCTACGATCGCTTTTCAGGATCCAGCCTATTATTCCCCTCTCTGTATCTCCGCTTCTTCCTCATTTTCTTTTATTCACACAAAACAAAACATGATAGAGCTCTCCCTCAGCCTCCAGTTTTCAACATCACACCCAGCGAACAATTTCGCAAATTAGGTATGCTCCGTGGGACTCTCTCTGCCTAGAAAGAAGAGGAAATGTTAAGCAGCACAAAGCTTTGTACTTTCCACGGTTAGGAATGACTAAAGGAAACTTTCTCTAAGACCAAAGGCCTGAAAAGTGAGCTAACTTCCCGCCGCCCCCTCACCACCACCCCCCGCCCCCGGCCCTGCATCCGAAAATCCCGACTGTTTCGAGTCTTGTAGATCTTTCTGGCATGGTTCAGCTGCCCTGCAGGCAACTGGGAGTTTGGTATCTCCAGAGAGTAAAATAGAGGCTCTTTGGCCACAAGGGGGCAGCCAGTACATGGGAGGGAGGGCCTGTGTCCCCCAAGGAAATGAGAAGTATGATGTGATGGCATGCATATCTTGACCTGGGGGATGGTAACCTGAGTTATTACATGTTGCAAAATGTATCGCTCTGTGTGGAAAAGAACGGAATGGGGAGACTTGCACTACCTGACGTTACGAGTTACTGTGACCGCTCCCCCCAACATAGACCAGCAGTGTGCAAGTTGCATCAGGGTACACAACTGGAAAATGGACTGGGTTCAGAGACTTGAAACCGACCCATAGCTCAATTAGTGAATGAGTTTTCAAGAAAAGCAGTTCAATGGGGAAAGGAAATAGGTTCCATATTGGGAGGGGGGCAGCTGTATTTCTATCTCACACTCACACAAAAGTCAATCTGAAGTGCATCATAGACCAAGACATAAAAGTTAAAGGTGTAAGGCATTTTGAGGATACTTCGTGATTTGGTGGTAGGCAAAGATTTACTAACCAGGACCCAAAGAATGTATAAAACAAAGACAAATGATAAATTAGAGTTCATCAACGTTAGCCGTATCTTCTCATCCAAGGAGGCCACTAAAATGGAAAAGCAAGCTAGAGACAGGGAGAAAATATTCACAACACATAGCTGACAACCCTCACCGCCTGTCATTATAAAGTATAATGAGCTCCTCCAGCCCAGTAACAAGTTTTTCAAAGATCAAAAACCCCACTTTTTTTCAGATGGGTTAAAAAATATGCACAGATACTTCAGAAAGGAAGATATGCACATGGCCAAAAAAGCATACCAGGAGTCCTCAATATTTTTAGCTGTCACCGAAGCGGACATTAAAACCATGTTGAGATACCACTACTCTTAGTAGCGCGGCTAAAATCATAAGGAGAGGAAACACCAACAATCTTGGCAAAGATGTGGAATAACCACAACCGTCATATTGTTGGTGGTAACATAAAAAGGTACAACTGCTTTGGAAAAGGCTTTGGTGGTTTTTATGAAGTGGAGCGTATACTACGCCCTGGTACCAGCTATTCTTCACCGAGAGAAATGAAAACCTACGTCCACAAGATCTCTTGTGGAAAGACTCTTCAAAGCAGCTTTATTCACAATAGCCAATACTGGATACAGCTCAAATGCTCATTATCGAGTGAATGGTAAACAGACTGTGCTATGTTACTGCCATGGAATACAACTCAGCAATGAACGAGGAATGACATCTGCTTTACTCAACAATCGATAAAGTCAGAGACGTTGTGCAAAGATGAAGAGGTGTGCAGGCAACAGTGTGTGCACTATGATCCCATTTCCATGACATTCTAGAAGAGGCAAAGGTAAAGTGAAAGGAGTCTGGACAGTGACTGTTAACAAATAAAACAGAGGACAATGGCAATGATTTTAATGGTTCTGCGTGACTGACTGGGTAGTCACTAAGTCCAGGCAATGGGACAACAGCAGCATGATGTGGAGTTCCCTTGTTGGTCCAATCTGGTGGATGAAAATGTCGAGGCACCGTCAAAGTTCAGATATAGCAGACGTTAAACCACCGGTGATCACCAAAACAGTAATTAGTGAAGGTTTACTGTGCACAAAAAGCTTTACCGTTCAGGAACTGGGAGCACTCCAACGGAATATGGAAGGAGGCTCAGAGGTGCTACACTGTTAGAAAGCAACTTATCTCATGAGGGGGCGGTGGCTGTTTTGTCCTTCGCAGTGACAGGTTATAACATTAGAGTTTTCCTCGTGATAGGGAATTGGTTAAAATGGTTACCTCCCATCAGTTTTGGCGAATAGTTTTAGGCTTTGTTTATGATTTTCAGAGGCATAAACAAGAAGTGGCCCAAGGTGAGTTTCACTTGTTTTGCAAAATAAGCTAAATGAGCTCTTCCTTATATGACTAAACGGGTTTGTCTGCCTAGGGAAGTTTCAAGTGTGATCTCCATTTGTGTCTGATTTTTACCAACTCTCCGCTTTTGGTCATGCTCTCAGTCTAACGGTACTCTCGGGTACCAGCATTGATGCAGTCAGGCAGAAGAATCACACATATTCGCTGGTGTCCACTAGCTGTGTCGTCAGGGCGGAGGGTGCTGTAGTCACCGTTATCATCATTTCTGCGGTGACTCTTAAGGTCTTCCAGTTGTCCAATCCTGTTGGATACCATTTGTCTTTTGAGTGGCTGCCGACAGGCACTTAAAATCCTTGAGAGTATAGAAAGGCACTAGAGAGGTTACTTCGGTGACTCTAAAGGGAACAATAGCCAAGGATTGAAAAAGTCCTCGGAGCAGAGATTCCCAGGAGCCAAGATTAAACCAGCAAAACAGGTCTAGGCAGGGGGAGTCGCCTATCTGATAAAATTTTTTATCTGGTCTTTAAGATCCTGCAGATTTTGAGTAATACAGAAACAACATTTTTCACCAGTTACAGCAAAAGAGGCTCCTTGCCGGGCTTCCCTATTTTGGAGCAGGACCGAAGAGAAACCACTGCCCTGGGATTCCTTCTGCTCAGACACGAGGTGAGTGGCCTGGGTGGGGTTTCCTTCCCTTCTCCTGACCTCCTGCCGCCAGGTGGCCTGGGGAAAGCAGTGCTCTCTGGCCCCCAGGCCGGTGCAAGTTTCAAGACAAAGTAAAACGGGAGCTGCCGTGCCACGTGAGACAGAGGAGGTTGCCATGACTCGGATTCGAACCGAGGTTGCTGCGGCCACAACGCAGAGTACTAACCACTATACGATCACGGCGCGCCACGGTCCCCGCGGCGACAGGAATTCTTGCTGTTACGGTGTTGACGTAAAATCATTCCAATTACTGCGCTGTGCCTGGACAATTGTCGATATTCATAGTCTTCTCTCATGCCCGCTCTCTGTTTTCCACTCCCTTCCTCTCAATTCTGGTACATGATGATCAAACCAAACCAAACCAAAACCCAATTCTCATCTCCCCAAATCCGGCACGTGCCTCTGCACAGGCCTCCTGGGAAGTCAAGCTGTCCTCGTGCCCACCTCGCCGGCTTCTTTCCCGCGTCTTCGCGTTTGCCCCTTTGGACCAACCCCCCGCAGCCCCTGGTTCCGGCTCGCGCCCCGGCGACCGCGGCCGAACGGAGGGCGGGAGGCGCGCGGAGCGAATGGGGAGTCGTCACGGAGCCAAAACTGGCCTTCATCTTCCCTCGGGGACCCCTCGGCTCAGGTCCGGGGGCGTTTCCGGGGCGCTGGCATCTGCGGCGGGGACACTCGGCTGCCCTTCTGCCTTCGGAATCGCCCGACGCTCGGCTTTTCCACGGGAAGAACGCGCTGCATCGACTCCACGTCTGCGGTTGTCCTAGGCTTTGGAGCCGGCGTCGCTGTCCTGCGAACGGCGAGTGACTCCGCCTGGCGCGGATGCGGTGTTTGATTTCTATGGGGTGAGAGAAGGATTTTGTAGGTGTGTCCCTGTGGCGCAATCGGTTAGCGCGTTCGGCTGTTAACCGAAAGGTTGGTGGTTCGAGCCCACCCGGGGACGCCTTTCTCTCGCCTCTTTTAGAAAGTAAAGTCTTCGTGGGTCTTTCTGCTCTGCACATCCTCTCCCGTAAAGGTCGAAAAAGGCTCCTCCACTACTACCCTCCTGTCCCCCGTGTCGTGTTCACAACACGAGGACATAAGGTGCTATCGGAAGAGGTCGTCTGGAAATCCTCGAAAGAATACGGCAGTCATCGTTAGTTTATGAATTCCTTTCCACGATGGACTTTCTTCCGTCCCTATTTGCACGTACTAGTATTTATTTAACCCTTTCCATATACTTTTGAAATTAAGTTGGTTCTACGATTTCACGGTTACAAATAATGCTGCAGTCATCCTTCTTGTACAGGTAACTTTGGCCCCTTGTATAAGGTCTTCTTAGAGGGAAGAGTCCTGGAGAAGCAGTTGCTCGATCACATAGTGCTGACACGGTTCGTATATGCTTCCAGTTCCGCTCCTTTGCTGGCTTATTAGGTCTCACTCTTTCTTTTCTTATTTTAGCGACTGCTTGAGGCTTTATAACAGACTTCTGTAACTTACCACAGTCTGCCTTCAAGCGATGCCACACCTCTTCGCATTTCTTCCCTGCCGGCCATTGTGCTATTGTCATCATGCATCTTACTTTGCATGTGTCCTAAACCCCACAATCCACCGTTATTACTTTAGAAAAATCGGTTCCATGTTTCTAAAGAGACTTAAATAATAAGAAAAATCTTACATACTTTCCCAGGCAGATACCTTTTTTGTTGTCCTTCGCCCCTTTGTGTACCTCCAGATTTCCATCTGGTGTCAGTGGACTCCTTTAACATTCCTTATAGTGTGGGTCAGCGGGTGACGAATTCTTTCAGCATTTGTATGTCTGTAGATGTCATTATTCACTTTCATTTTTGAAAGACATTTCTTGGGGAGGAGGCATAGAATTCCATGTTCTTTAAAGATGTTGCTCCACTGTCTTCTCACTGCTCCTGATGAGAAATCTGACATAGTCTTTATTTTTGTTTTATGTATATACTGTGTCTTTTCCCTCTGCTTTGAAGATATTGTTCTATTTCAATGGAGTCATGCGCAGTTTAATTATGATGTGGCTAAGTGTGTTTTGCTTCGTGTTTCTTGCACTCATAGTGTTCATTTGGCTCTTTGGAAATTTTTCTGTCAGTGTTTCTTCAAAAATTGTTCCTTCTCTTCTGGTCTTTCCAGGGACTCCAACTTACTCCTATATTGGGCCTTTTAAAGATACCTTACCAGTCAGTGATGCTATGTTCATTAAAAAACTATTTTTGTATGTAGTTTCATTTTAGGATACTGTCAGTCGTTCATGGCTTTACGTTCCCTGATCCTTTTTTTTTCTTTTTTTTTTAAATTCCCCCTTCAATGTCTAATCTGCTATTAATTCTATCTGGTGAATTACATAATATCAGATGTTATCATTTCCATGTCTACAGTTTGATTCTGGCCATTTGTATGTGTTCTACATTTCTACTTAACTCTTGGGACATATGCGACACAGTCATAATAACTGTCTTAACGTCCTCTCTGCTAATTTTAACATCAGGTCAGTTGTGGCTCAGTTTTGATTGATTAGTCTCCTCCTCACACCTCAAGTTTTCCTGCCTCTTTGCATGCCTGGCATTCTTTGATTGGATGCCAGACATTGTCAGAGTTTCCCTTCTTGGGCACTGGCTATTGTGGTATTCCTCTATATCTTCTTGAGTTTTGTTCTGTGGTACAGTTAAGCGACTTGTAAACAGTTGGATCCCTTTGGATCTTGCTTTCATGATTTTGGGGGTCGGTCATTCTAGGGCTCATTATTCCCACTACTGAAACAAGAGTTTCCTGAATGTCCTTCCCAATGACCCCTGAATTATGAGTAGTCCAAGTCCAGTCTGGCTGGGGGAAGCGAGTACAATTGCCTGTCCTGTGGGAGCACCAGGCACTGTTCCATGATCATTTTTTTAAATTAATTTATTTATATTTGGCTGTGCTGGGTCTTCATTTCTGTGCGAGGGCTTTCTCCAATTGCGGCGAGCAGGGACCACTCTTCATCACGGTGCGTGGGCCTCTCACTGTCGCGGCCTCTCTTGTAGAAAAGCACAGGCTCCAGATGCGCAGGCTCAGTAGTTGTGGCTCACAGGCCTAGTTGCTCTGCGGCATGTGGGATCTTCCCAGACCAGGGCTCGAACCCGTATCCCCTGCATCGGCAGGCAGATTCTCAACCACTGCGCCACCAGGGAAGCCCCCATGATCATTTTAATAGTTTCTTTCCTTGGCCTCAGGCCGTTTCTTCAGAAGCATACCCTAATCATTACTCTGCGGAGTGCTCCAGGGAGACACTTTCATAACCCTGGATTCTCTATCTCTCTTATCACTGGATCTTTGTCCTGTGAACTCTCGCTTCCTTGCTGTCCTACCAACACTCAGCTTCATCTCCACCGTCCAAGGAGTTGGCCTCAGATGCCCCTCCTGGTGCCCACCCAGCCTGGAAACTCTCTGAAAGCAGTAAGCTGGGCCAGTGGCAGGCCTCACCTTGTTTGTGGCTCATCTCTCAGGGGTTGCTGTCCTTTGCTGCCTGGTTTACAGTGTCTGGAAAACTGGTATTTCATGTCTTTTATCTTTTTCATTTCTTGGGGATGGTGGTTTGGGCGGCGCTGAGATTTCAGGCAGGAGGTAAATCTGATTTCTATCACTCCGCCTTTGCCAGAAGCTGAAGGCATTCTTTATGTGTTCCTAGCTTGACTTCAATAGGAGGTGGGCCGATTTGTATCCCAATGTATTTTTCTAACGCAGAGTAAGAGCCTTTTCTTCATACTCTTGCCATCACAACAAAGTTTCTGCATCGCTAACTGACATGTTACAAGCAGAGTGCTGCCCTCCTGACTCACGTAAGCCAGAGGTACAGTAGAGGACGATGTGGGCACTGCCCAGAGATACCCTATTGCATACGTTCAGCACCTAAACTACCAAGATGTTTAGAAGGTCTTCCAACAACTGTAATTGTTTCCGGTGGTGACCTACTTAATGGGGTCCAGAGTAGACTGGCGAGAATGACCCCAGATATCTTCCTGCCAAGCAGCTTATGGACTGGAGTGGGGAGAAGCCGCTGGTCCCAGACATTTCTTCCTCTTCCCTTATCTTCTGAATTGTATTTTTGCTTTCGTTGGATGCACACAATCTAATGACTGGCCTCCCTGCTATATCACCAGCGTGCATGAACATGACCGTGACTGTCTCTGTATGATTCCTTGACAGTGTTGGGCTATTTGTACAAAAATTATCCTATTTGAGACAAACTGTTGGAACCACAGGATCTTGCTCCTGGTAATGCATCTTGTGCAGACCTGGGTTCTTAGTGTTTTTGCCTTCCCTTCCCTTCCCATGGTTGTTCTGTTAAATCTCATGAGCAAAAGACCG
Source organism: Stenella coeruleoalba (assembly GCF_951394435.1). Classification (NCBI taxonomy): domain Eukaryota; kingdom Metazoa; phylum Chordata; class Mammalia; order Artiodactyla; family Delphinidae; genus Stenella; species Stenella coeruleoalba. The sequence goes on from NC_137169.1 coordinate 107,209,254, forward strand.
AGCTCTTCAGCTTTTACATGCTAAATGTGATAGGACATTTTCTCCCCACCCCCCTTCCTCTCACTCACTCTGTCTTGGTGTGCCTGTGTCTCTCTGTCTCTCTCTGTCCCTCATACTCTAGGCTGTCCCCAATCTTACCCACTGTCTTCTGCTCTTCAGCGTGTCAGGACCTTGCATTAGAATGCCTTCAATCACCAAGCACTTAATTCGGTGCTTATGAGGTGCCAGGCCCCTTTCCAGGAGAGATGTTGAATTGTGAACAAACCCAGAGTCCCTGCGCCACTGCACCTGCACCTGAGGCATCCAAATGCGGCAGCCCAGTGGGAACACAGTCAGGCTCGTCCACCTGCCAGAGCCTAAGGGCAGGAGCAGTGAGTGAAACACGGGAAGCATAGGAAGGAATGGGAAAATGGATGACTTCATTTCTAGCAGGCAGGTGACCAAGAACTGGGAATTAAAAAAAAAATAATAGTAAACAAACACCTCAGGAACACAGCAGGTCTCCAGTGACAGCTCTTAATTCCTGGAGCACTTATGCCATGGGTTTTACTCTTCCTCAGGGGACATGATGGCTGCGTTCACCATCATCCCCTAAAGATGCCCACAACTCCTCCTAACCTGTGAAACTTTGACCACTCTGCAGTCTATAAAAATATGCGGCTGCATTATACCGAGTTGGACAGTGTTTTGTTTTTCCTGTCTTAATTAGATACTCTCGGGCAAAGATTATACATTAATTAACTCAATTTAATATCAGCCAGAGAACTTAAAGGGAACAATAGATCTTAAAATGGCAACTCAAACCGAATCCTAATAGAAAAATGCATGTTAGAATGATATATTGGGTGACGCCTAAAACGGTTTACCCCCAAATTGTAACTGACATAATTAAGTCGCTATGATTTTACAGAATTCTGCGACGTAATCTTTATTTAAAAGATATTCTAGGGCACATGTGTTTTACTGGAACACATAGTCCTAAATTTTACGAACTTCAATCGCTATTGAAATTAAAGTTTGCTTATTGGATCAGTAAAACCAGAAGAGGAAATTTAGGCCGTTCAGTGTCACGAGCATTTTGAAGAGAAAATAAATCCAAGACGTGTACACGCTAGAATACTGTGCCAGCAATGCTTTCCACATCATTAGAAATCCAGAAGACAACATAAAGTGGTGTTTAGACAGAAGTTCTTAAGCTCTTGTGATGCATACAAAATTGTCTACCCGTGCAGACAATTCTGGGAAGCTCTTGAGAACTTTCCCCCTCCCTTTAACGCAGTTCCCACCTGCTCCCTTCATCCTCCCACCACACGGAAGATCCTTCACCTTTCAGCCCTCTGCAGGGCCCGGGGAGCCAGGCAACAGCCAAGGGGCAGCTGCACTTCCCTGAAGGGGCTTTCCCCAGGTAGGCGGTTCCAGCGCTCAGGCTGACCCAAGACCCCACTGCCCGCCAAGGCAACCGGGAGGAGACCAGAGGGCAGCCGGTCCGGGGGGATTCCTACTAGCGAACGTGCCTGGCCTGCACTTGGGGGACAGCCGAATCAAACACCGCCTGAAGTTTCTCTACAAGCCTGGAGAGAACGGATTCCAGGTTACTCCAAAGGCGTCGCAGTTCATATATATGGAGAGAGAGTGAGAAAGCAAACGTGGGAAAATGTTAACTCTGCGCGGTTAGGTCCAGAATATATGTTTGTATTTCAAGTGTTCTGTATGTTTCAAATGTCTTAATGAGTTTTTGGAACTCAAATCGCAGGTTGTCTTTGGATGAAAACTCTGTGAAACCATCAGGTTTCTGAGATGAAGGAAGAAAAGAGAGTCGGATTCTTCTTCCACGAAAGGAGGTTTCCCTGAGCGGGAATGGAACCCGGCCGCGGTGGTGAAAGCGCCGAATCCTAGGCACTAGACCACCAGGGAGCCGCGCAGGAGACAGATTCTCAAATTTGGCCTCTCCACTTGAAAATTGTGACAGTAAAGGTTGAATTTCTGAGAAGGGCCGAGCAGAAAAGAAGGCGATTCCCAGCGCCCCTTAGGCTGAACGCGGTAGTGCGCGGCGCCCAAGTCGCTGCCCCGCTGCTCATCACCCTTCAGCTCTCCCGACCTGGGCGACTCTGGACTCTGAGGTCAGGCCACAAGGTAACTGGCTGGGTTTCATCCTAGTCTAACTTTAGCTCTACGTGCGGCCGACGCAAGGACATGCTCTCTTTCTGAACCTCAGTTTCCTTTTAAATTAGGGGCCCATTTGGGCTCTCAGCGGGTGATGAGCGGATCCGTCTACTTCGTGATCTGTGACCCGGCTCTGGGGGCTCCCCTGATAACTGCACGTTACCGGCTCCTTTGCCTCCCTGACCCGCTTAGTTCGTGGAGCGTGACATTCTTCATCTACGTGTCTTTTGGTCGAGCACCCGGGGCGGCGTCGGGTTCGTGCTCTTTTGGCCTGTCACGCAACGTGCTCCGCGCGTGTGCTGAGGTGTGGGAAAGCCAAGGGTGCTTCGCAGGAATGAACTCCTTGGTTTTCAGACATGATAGGTGTCAGCGTGTACAGGAGATTTAGGCGCCTGCTTAGGAGGTGAGGGGATTTCCGGATGTAAAAATGAGCCGAAGTCAGCCTTGTCCTTTGCGCACTTGGGTCAGCTGGCTGTGGCCTGGACTCCGCAGTGACTCAGAGCGGAGAAAGGAGGGCTGGCTCCTAGCGCTGAGCAGGCTCTCAGGCAGCAACGGAATTCCTGGCCTGTACCTTGGGGATGGAAAATGCAGCTGCGCCCGCTGCCTCAGCCCCTGCCTTTCGGCTGTTTTGCTTTTTTGAAAGGGAAGGTAAAAGTTTCAGAAAGGAAGAACATTTGTTTCCGCCCGGTTTCGAACCGGGGACCTTTCGCGTGTGAGGCGAACGTGATAACCACTACACTACGGAAACGGTGCTAAGAGCCATAAGCTGCATCCATGAAAACCTAGGTCCTGCCACCAGTATCCTGGTCACCAACGTTTTAAAGCGCACAATAAACCGGGAAGCACCAGCGACCCCTCAAGCGAGAAGACTGAACTCCTGAGAGGCCCTCGCTTAACTTCGGGATCCCTCATCCAACGCAGTGTCTCCAGTTCCACAACTAAGCACCGGAGAGCAGGAGTCGCCCCCGCTGACGCCCCAGCTCCTGGAATTTCCACTGGTTCTTTAAAATAGATTCTCTACCGTTGGTGAAAAAGACTGACCCTGTCATCTATTTTCTGAACAGTTAAAACATATCACTTTAGGTTCCTACCTGTTAACTTCAATATCTCAATCATCTGTTGAGTCAACTTCCACGTTTCCTGGCTTCTGTTCCTTTATAATCCTAGAATATTGTGACTGAAGGATGAACCTGTTGTGTGAAAAATGATAGAGTCATGATGTTATCTTTCTCTGAAGATTGTGCACCCTCTCCCCCAGCAGGCAGCAGAGGGGAAGATCACCTCAATCCAGTCCTTGACTGAGCTGATTTGCAGGGAAGTCTCAGCCCAGGGCTAGTTTTCTCACAGTGCCATGCTCTAGATGGCTAGGGCTCCCACCTGAGACCCTGAGGTGCTTCCTTGGGTCCTGCCCCTTGAGGAATTCTGAACTTCCATTTTTATCTCCTTCGTACCATGATACTGGTGGAAATTCCACTCTCTTTCAGCCACACTGTGCTTGCCCTCATAGTGTCATACATGCACATGGCTTAATTTGCAAATGTCTTAAGGGGAAATCCTGAAGCAAGCATCCAACACACTCATCAAGCCACTCCAGGATATTGGCTCCTTAAGTCTGAATACGTGGACAGCCCACATTACTTTCTTTCTTCTTCTTCTTCTCATCTCCCTTCCCTTCTTCCTGCCCCATCTTCTCCTCCTCCCTTTCCCCCTCCCCTCCCCTCCTCCACCCCTCCTTTCTTCCTCGCCCTCCTCCTCCTCCTTTTATTTGATTGCCAGATTTGTGACACTACTTAGAGTGTTGCTGTTTTCCCTGACCCTCAGCAGCTGTCCTGTCCCCAGCTTCCCAGTCGCTTGTGCCTTGCCGAGAACTGGCAAATGCGCTAAGAGGAAAAGGTAGAGAATCAGTTTCATTCCAATAAGCTTCTCTCTCTCTCTCTCTCTCTCTCTCTCTCTCTCTTTCTCCCCTCTCTCTCTCTTGCTGCTCCTGGGGGTCCTAGGTGCATAGGTATTTCTCCAACGACCTCAAACAGAATTTCTTTAAGCCAGCCTGCATTTGGTTGTTTTCAGGGTCAGTGCTGCTTTGCTACAAGCACTGCACTATAACCGAGAGAGGAAATCTTCTACAACTTCCAGATAAATTATATTTCCCTCCTTTATTTCTTACAAACAAAACAAACAAACAAAAGCAACCAAAAAGACTGGGTCACTGGTACACACTTGGACTTTTCTTATAATACTTAACTGACTGTATATTGAAATTTCTTGCTGGAAGCATGTGCAAAATATTGTCTACCGTGAGCTGAACAATCATCATGCCTGTCCAAGGTCCAAGAAACTGATGAAGTTGGATCCAGTCCCCCATTGCAGTTAGATCACCACTTAGATCAACACCAAAACCAAACACTTTTCCAGATGCAGGTCACTAATATGAGGCAGAAGAGATCAGTTAAACCATTAAACACTAATTTATCTGGGGAATGTTGAAAGTCAGCAGTGGTACAGTTAGAAGTGGAAATAATACCAGATTTCTCGGAGCTTCACTGTGTGACCAGCACTGTTCCTCGGGGCTTTACTGTGCAAGAACTTATTAATCCACATAACAACCCATCTGGGTTGCCATCAAGTGCTGCCCATCTGGGGAGGCGGAGGGGCTGCTTATTCGCTGGCCGCCTGGCCAAGGTGGTCTGCACTAGCGCCAACTGCTCAGGGGAACTCGACTCACCTTCACCAGCGCCGGCACGACCCGGTCCCTGCGGACGACGACCTCATCTTCAGGGTGCCTTTAGATGAGGAATTCGCATAGGATTTCTTCTTTTCCCTTAATCTGTTTCCACCTCTCCCTCTGTCTCTTCAAGACCGTTTTTGGATCCTGAGTGGACAGGACTTAAAGGAGAGGCTGCCCTTCTACTACCTGTGTCTTCCTGTCCGGACGTTACTGCCCGCGAGGGAGAACGAGAGGAGCCGGAAGGGCAGCGGGAGCCCGAGAACCACAAAGTCGCCGTGTGCGCCCGCGCGCACCGCGCCCCTGCGTCTCGCGGGCCCCTGGCCAATGAACCCACGACGCCCGAAGCTTCTCCTCCGCCGCCACGCGAGGTGTGGGGCTCCCGACCCGGCGAGAGGGGCCCCGCGGAGGCGGCCAGGCCCTGCCCCCGGCCCTCGAGGACAGGCCCGGAAGAGGCCGATTTGGACCGGCGGAGCCAAGAAAAGTCTCAAGCGCGGCCCGGCCCCACGCTCCCGAGGTTAAAGGTCTCAAACCCTGAACCCTGGGCTGACCGAGGGTCGCGAGTTGAATCGATCTCTACGCCTTTCTCAGGAGAGTCGAGGGCCAAAATCAGACCAAGAAAAATATGTGTGGATCAAAGTGCTCAATTAATCAAAGAAAAACTACGATTTTCTGACAAATTGGAAGTGTGGTGTGAGAGAAAGACCGGCGTAAAAGAGATGTGTGTTTGGCCTGAGCATACGGATCATCAACTAAGCCGGGAAAGCTGCAATTGCCGCAGGTTTTAGGGGAAAGACCCGGAGTTTCGTTCAGAGCCCTGGGGCCTTCCTAGAAAGCCTTTCCACCCAGGCCGTCCCCGTTCCCACATCCGTCGTCCTTTATGATACTGGAGATGCTGGGTCTCACTCTGGGAGCCTCCCTTCCCCCGCCTCCTTTTTTGGAAGACAAAATTCCAAAGGTTTGCACCACTCGAATGTTTGCTTTTCAGCTATCAGCCAAGGTCCTGAAAGCATCTGGACCACACTAATCAAAGGAGTAACTGACCAACAGCAGTCCTCTGATGTGCCTGAACTTCTGAATTCTGAATTCATTCAACTCAGTTCTCTAGCAGCAGGCATGGAGGCCCCTGAAGATCCCTCTAGGGAAACTCGCTAGAGGAACGTTATGGAACTTAGGCTTGGGGAATTCTTAGCAGTCAAGTCTCAGAGGTGTCATTGGAGCACCCTGACCTTTGTACAGGCACAGCTTTGGATTCCAGACCCCAGGTGGGAATTTGTAGCCTTGAGGAGGAACTGGATCCTAGTTGCAGTTCTGGTCCAGTTGGTTCTTTCCACACCACACTCCCAAACCACAAGGGCTCTCAGTGTAGTTGGGAGCTGTGGTGTCCCCAAGTCCAGATATGGTGGTTGCAGAACGTGAACTATTGGGAGTGTTATGAGCTTGCACCCAACCTTGAATTTAGAACATCGGTAGTTCAATGGCAGTATCTACGGTTTATGTGCAGTACCCAGTGTTGACTCCTGGCCAAGGTATGTGTTTGCCATTCACTCTGCCACAGTTTATTTTCTGCCTCTGCAGAGCATGTGTGGGAATCTTCATTGTGCATGCAAGATTAGAAGAGTCACCCTTTTTACTACCTCTGCTGGACTGTTTATTGCACAGGTAAGTCTGTTCCATGTAGAGATCTAGCAGCCAGGAGCAATGATGCTGTCAACTGAAGAAACTGTGGAGAACCCAGCCATGATTTTGGAATAAAAGATATTCAAGAGTTTGTCTAAACAGTAGCTTGGCAGCCTTGGGGGCCAGGTTGTGATCCTGGAGGGATTAGTGCTTGGCCTGAGGTGAAACAACCGCTGCTCCAGGTTGTATATTCCATGGGAAGTCGGTTCTGGGGTGTTTCTGTAGTGTAGAACATTTGGAACTAATCTCCTTGGCATATTCACCTACACCTCTGGCTGATCTAGACAAAGCATCCTCAGGTCACTGTTTAACCCTGATTTGCAAGCTGGCCCTTGGGCTGGTCACCAGTATCTTCTCAATGTGCTGTAGGGATGAAGGAAGTGAACCTCCAGGAAGGAGAGTAGCCCTGGGGTGGGACATATCCATCCAAAAGTGGCTGAGATGTTAGAGGCTATGGCCTCAGGGATGCACAGAAGGGCAAGGCTTGAATGTACTAATCTATTTATTGCTGAGAGGAAGCTTGAGGAAGGTACTGGGCTTTCCAGGTGAGTGGTGTTCAGAGTCTAGATGTATCAGGAGCCTGTGGCTTCCAAGCACACCAGGAGCCTGTGCTCAGCACCCAGCCCTCAACAGTGTCATTGGCTCCAGAGAGCCATACACACGTGAGAGAAGAGAAGAGGCTGAACAAAGCCCTGGCAGTTGTGTCCCCGAATTTCGACAGATGCAGTAACCTGAAAGAAGACAAGGGTGGTCAGAGGCAGTGGGAATCCGTCTGAATCTGTACAGCACGCATTCTAAATGCATTTTTAAAGTTGTCAGTGAATGTATGTAGGTAGCAGTAATTATGAAGCTGTAGGACTGAGGAATTTGTTTCTTTGCCTGTGGCTCCCCCAACCTACAAAGCCAGCAAAGCCTCACTGAATCCCTCACAAGCTTGGACTCTCTCCAACTCCCTAGTTCTGACCTCTTGACCCAGATTTAAAGGGTTCCTGTGATTAGATCAGTCCACCTGGATAGTCTCCCCATTTTAAGGTCAACTGTATTACCTCTGCAAAGTGCCTTTTGCCATGTAATGTAATATAATTCTGCAAATAATAGCCATAAAGAAGCTGGAGTGGCTATACTAACACCAGACAAAATAGATAGGAGACTTTACAACAATAAAATGTCACCAGAGATAAAGAGGGATATTTTATAACAATAAAAGGATTAATCCATCAGGATGATGTAATAGATTTAAACACAGTGCATCTAACAGCATCCCACAATACATGAAGAAGAAACTGACGGACTCAAAGGGAGAAACAGACAATTCAACAATAATTATTGGAGACTTCAATACCACACTTTCAGCAGTGGATAGAACAACCAGGCAGAAGAGCAGAAGGAGACAGAAGATTTAAATAATATGACCTAACAGACACCTATAGACACTCCACCCAACAAGAGCAGAATAGAATTTCTCTCAAGTGCACTGAGAACATTCTCCAGGAGACTAGACACTAAGACATAAAATAAGCTAAAATACATTTAAAGGGATGGAAATCATATACAATTTGGGACATCTCACACACCAATACTACAGTCTAGAAGCAGGGTGGTGAACGGGTTGGGTAGTCTGTCCTCCTTCCTTCACTTTGTCATGAATGTTCAGTAGAACTTATGGAGGTGGCCGTGGTCCCACATATGTAGGCCATCAGCCTGGAAAAGCTAGGCAGCTGACGAGAAGAGATAGATATTTCAGGGGAGTTGCCCTAGTCTCAGGCTCACAAAACCAGGGACGAATTGATACCTAGGAAGTAAGCAGAGGTCAGGAGATCACTTTCTGTCCTGCCTGTCTGTGCCCCTCTTTAAAACCTCAGCTTCTATGTCACTAGATCCCACTGCTCAGGAGTGCTGTGGTCACCACCAACAACCATAGACCCATGATCTTGATGTTTACTGTGCTCTGGCTGAGAATACAACCACAGGTCAATAGCTTTGGGTCAACACAAGCTATCAGTCAGAGTTCTATGAAAACTGCTCTGGGCATAAGGAACAGCAGTCATTTCCAAGTCATTCCAAATTAGGTGGCCACTGCGTGTTTCAAAGAAACATAAAAAAAGTATTTCAGTGACTTTGACAAGTTGGAAAGAAACCCTGTGGCGCTAGGACGACATTTACAAGTGACAAGCACGACATCTTATATACAGATTAAAACACAAAGCAACCTACAGGAGAAGAAGAGCGTGGGACTGGAGGCAGGGAGGTCAAACCTGATTTCAAGTTTAATGAGAAGCCTACATGCTTCCCTAGTGAGTGAAAAGAAGCCACCATAACATTGGTCTCCAGCAAGAAGATAAATAAGACACAAGCTGGCTGGTAATCCTTATAAATTAATTATGCACACACGGAGCACAGTATTATACTCAGGATTTTTTTCCCACAATATTAAAATGGTGTGGAGAAAACTAGCGATTCAAAGAACACCAACACTAACTAAAAGTTTTCAATTTTTCTTTTTCTTTTTTTGAAATTTTAAAATTTGTGTAAGGGTTGATAGGTAGTATTCATTTATAATTTAAACTTTTTTCATATTTATTTTATCCCTTTTCTCTTTTTAAAGTTTCTTTTTCTCTCCTTTTTCTTTGATTAAATTTTCCAGAAAGTTGCCAATTTTACTGTATTTCATTATTTTTTTCTCAAAAGGACCAGATTTTAAAGTGTATTTCATTTTACTGCTTTTCTCTTTACTGACTCCTTACTTCTTTTTATTAGAGCTTTGAGATATAATTTACATATACCAAAAAGTCACCATTTTACAGTATGTAGTTAAGTGATTTTTAGTATATTCACAACATTTTGCAACCATTCGATTCATCATTTAAAAATTTTTTGCTTTATTATTTTCTTTTCTCTGCTTTCTTTGAAGTTGCACATTTTTGTTCCTTTCCTTGATAGTTAGACTAATACTTCATTTTTATTCCTTTAAAAATAATAATATAATTTTGACTGTGTATTTACCCCCTTAATATAACTAAAAGTTTTCAATTTTTCTGTAAGAAAAGTGTCTTCATGACAGTCCTTAAGACAATGAAAGAATTTGGGAAAATCTCGATTCCTTGGTGTTTTCTATGCTTGCAAGAATAAACAGTACAAAATTGTATTAAACTTTAGAAGGAGACAGGCCTGTGGTTTCAGTACAAGGTACTGAGAGTAGCTGCTGAGCGGGTGTCCGCATCAGGGGTGACTTTCAGAACAGACCCGGTGTCCTTGAGTCTCAGTGTGGCCTAGGCAGCTAGAAGACAGGGGCTCCCAAGGTTCCATGACAGCGCCACCTTCCATTTCTGTTACTGTGACGCCGCACGGTTACCTGCACACTGGGTCCTCCCTCGGGCACTCTTGTCAGAGCCTGACCTCTGAGCTTTGGCATCTTGTGCCTTATTTTTGTGGTTAAGGATTCTCAGTTGTGGAATGCTGACAAAGTCTGGCCTGAACTAAGTAATGAATTACATTTGCATTCTTTGCACCTGTTTAAATACATTTTTTCACTTAATGAAATCTTATTGAGGTATAATTTACATACTATAAAACTCACCCAATATAATTGTATGCTTCAGTGATTTTAGTAATTTACCAGGCAGTGCGGCCATCACCAGAATCCATCACTTGTTTTTAATTTATTATTTGTTTGGGTTTCTTCTCCCCAGGTTTTGGCTCTACTTCTTCCACCATAAGCTTCAGCATGGCAGTATCTCTCACCACTTTCTCTGGTGAGAGAAGTGAAATGAGCATCCTGGAAACCAACCAGTACTTGCGCTCCCAGCTGGAAAAAAGCAAACAGGACTTTCAAGACCTCACAGAGAAATTCCTCATGTCCCAAGCTACTGCCTACTCCCTGGCCAAACAGCTGCAGAAATACAGTAAGTCCTATGGGTTCACAGTCACCAAAGTGATAAATGATTGTCCATCTTCCCTCTAAGCACCTAAACACCCTCCAGACTTTCTTTTCTCTTCATCATCCAATCAAATCAAATAAATCTCATCCTTACTATACTCCTAGAATGGTGGAAGTGGGTAGTTTACCCTCATTTTGCAGAGGATGGAAACAGTGAGGCACAAAGGAGTAAAGTTTGCCGTGGGAGTGTATGGAGGAATAGAGGCTGAGATCTCGGTTCAGGCGCTAAACTTTCTTTTCTCTGCCAGGAATACGTGTCAGATCCTTGTTGGCTTAAACATGTCAGGATTTAATTCAAACTTTTATGAGCACCCATTTGCAAAGCACAGTTCTAGCTGCACTCAGGGAGAAAGAAGTGATAGGAGACCCCACCTACCTTAAAGGAGTTTAAAGCTCTCTGTTCCCAAGTGAACCACAGATATCTGGAGATGAGAACATCAATAACAGAGAGTGGAGGGATGGAGCTGTAGTGACTGAGGAACAGGGGAGCGAGGGCACGAGAGGGACAGGGATATAAGGGGAGGATTCTTACTGACCCTGAAATTGAGTTTGCTTTCAAATTTCTACCATTATTTTTCAATAAACCAATGGGGGATAAAATTTGCTATCCAACTTACTGACATGGGCTGAAAAGTAGAAATTAAAGCCTACTTGTCAACGAAGTGAAAAGACAAGCTTTGGAGTGTGGGAATGTTAGGTTTTTTTTTTGTTGTTGTTGTTGCTTTTTCGGTACGCGGGCCTCTTACTGTTGTGGCCTCTCCCATTGCGGAGCACAGTCTCCGGACGCGCAGGCTCAGCGGCCATGCCTCACGGGCCTAGCCGCTCTGAGGCTTGTGGGATCTTCCCAGACTGGGCACGAACCCGTGTCCCCTGCATCGGCAGGCGGACTCTCAACCACTGCACCACCAGGGAAGCCTTGAATGTTCGGTTTTTTAGTATCAGTTATTATAATAATAACGCAGCTTTTTTTGAAACTGCAGAAGAACGATATCGTCCAACATCTTCATGTAAAGGTAACACAGTGCAGTGATTAAGAGCATGTACCCTGGTGCCAGACTTTCTGGATTTAAACCCAAGTTGTTTATCTTCTCTCTGCCTCAATTTCCACATCTGTAATGGTAATAGGACTAGTGTCTACCTCCTCAGGTAGTGGTGATGATTACAGGATGATAATTCTCTAAAATCTACTAGAACAAGGCCTCGGCAAACACTGTGTATTAGTTCTGCCTCCAGACTAACACACAGCACCGTTAGCTTTTGAGCATGTGTCTTTCAGACTTTTTCCCTTCATACACATTTTTACAGAGTTTGTCTCCAGATAAACTTTAAAATCTTTGAGGGACTTCCCTGGTGGCGCAGTGGTTAAGAACAGGTTCGAGCGCTCGTCCAGGAAGATCCCACATGCTGCAGAGCAACTAAGCCCGTGTGTCACAACTACTGAGCCCGCTGGCCTAGAGCCCATGCTCCGCAATGAGAGAAGCCACCGCGATGAGAAGCCCGCACAATGAAGCGTAGCCCCCGCTCACTACAACTAGAGAAACCCCGCACACAGTGACGAAGACCCAACACAGCCAAAAATAAATGAATAAATACAATTTTTTTTAAATCTTTGAAATATTGGGGGATTACGGAAACTCTCAGTATGGGACAACTGTCAGCCCTACAGTCCTTGGAGCCTTCCCCAAAACACGGGAAATTCCTACTCCATGCCCCAGGTTAATATTCTACTTAAGAGGCTGCAAGGCTTGGTAAAGCTTTGGAGTCAGAACTCAGGGTATGTGAATTCTGACTTTGCTTCATTCCAGTTGAATCATCTTGAGAAAGTTATTATACCTGCCTGTGAGCTTCTCTTTCCTCAGCTCTAACATGGGGAAGAATCAAATGCCAAGTAGTTGGGAGGCTGAGGAATCAGATGTGGAAATCCCTGCGTAGAGCCTGCTACCGAGGTTACATCAGTCCCAGGGATGGACCCTCCCTCCTCCCTTGAAGGCAGTGACCCAGCAGCCTGTCCAGCTTTCCCCTGAGGCAGCGTCTCTGTTTCCCCAGAGTGTGAAGAGTACAAAGACCTCATTGAATCTGTGCTGGAGGAGGAAGTGCTGTTTGAAGAGGGGGAGCTGGCAGAGAAGATGAGACCGGCTGCAAGGCTTGGGTAAGGAGGAAGCTGTGTGGGAAAGTGTGTGAAGTGGGGAAGCCCAGGCTGATAGAATAAAGAGCAAATCTGTGCAAGGAGAAGGGCAGAAATGTACACGGCAGGCCCAGAACTAGACAAAGACAGCCTGCGGGGCTGTGGGAACTGGATGGTGGACTAGTTAGGCCTCTGGATTCTCCCTCAAATACTATATGAATCAAATGGAGACACATGCCTGGGTTGGAATACTAGCAATGTGGCTTCTAGCTGTGTGACCTTGGGCAAATGTACTTAACTTTCCAGCATCTCAGTTACCTCAGCTACCTCATCTGTAAAATGGAACTATGAACAGTGTCTACCTCAAAGAGTTATGAAGATTAAATGCATGATTACCAGTGGTTAGAACCCTCTCTCACACATGTGAAGCTCTCAACAAATATTTGCTGTAATTATTATACTTGTTCTTACTTTTTATAAGTGTGGTGATTGTCATCTTTTTTTAATATTAGATTTGGTATTTTTTAAAGTAATTAATTAATTTATTTATTTTTGCGGTACGCGAGCGTCTCACTGTTGTGGCCTCTCCCGTTGTGGAGCACAGGCTGCGGACGTGCAGGCTCAGCGGCCGTGGCTCACGGGGCCAGCCGCTCCGCGGCATGTGGGATCTTCCGGGACCGGGGCACGAACCCGCGTCCCCTGTATCGGCAGGCGGGCTCCCAACCACTGCGCCACCAGGGAAGCCCTAGATTTGGTTTTTATTAGTTATGTAGTCCCGACTTAAGGAATCTATGCTGGCAAAGGAGTCCTGACCCCTGAGAGGGGCTTCTTGATGGTGGCTGCCCCAGGTTATGCAGCCTCAGGGCTGGGCCTCTGTAAGACTAGGCCCCTGGGGTGGTGGCAGCCTGGGGACTGCGAGGACCTCTGCTCTTGACAGGCCCGGGGCTTGGCCATGGCTGGCAAGGAGACACTCCTAATTTCCAGTTTTCCGAAGTACCTTTCATGATAATAATGTTTCTCCTCCCCAACTTTGATATTTTTTTTCTAAGTATCAGACAATGTGGAGTGTTAACTGGGAGGGGCATTGAGTAGATAGATAATTGAGCAGCTGTTGCCTACAAAATGAATTATTAATTTGCAAGGACCAGCATTGCCCATCCTTAGAGAGTTTCAAACATAGGGTAGATTGTGGCATTTAAGACGTCTTTTAACCTTGGTTAAAATGAAATCTGAGAAGCTCAATTGTGTAAGACCCACTAAAGCAGAGATATTTGATTGAAGGAGGCCTAGGTCTGGAGCCCTGTTTCTCCCTGGTCTCTGCCTTTACCTCCTCTGACACTTTATAGGAACTCTAAGGAATAGAGTTTGAAAGACAATCTGTAGAAGATCACTTAGTGGTGAGGAGATTCAGGCATCAGATGGGGTAGATGACAATGTCTAGTCTAGCATTAGGATTATGTGGTTCTAAGTATTAACTGATTGCCTACTTGGGTGTATACACGCTACTGTGTACTGTTAAGTTGGGTAATACGGCCCTGTCTCCAGCCTCACAGAGCTCACATTCTAGATTGGAATCTATGAGAAACATTTGTGCAATAATTAGAAAACTGTGAAATCCCACATAGAGTAATGCAATTGTTACTCAGAATTTTAATTGTTACTCTTAAGTGCCTCCTTACTAATTACGGCTTATCTTCTTGTCATTCAAAGGAATGCTCTTCATCTTGACCCTCTCACTGATTTTTCTTTTCATCCTTTCAATTAGTATCAGATGTACCTGTCCAATACTTCTGTACCTGACTTCCGCCCACACACACTTTCTGCATAATGCTTGATGTTGCATATGACATTGAAATGGATGTGGACTGAAGTGAGGAACTGAAAGGGCTTCTTTTTAAAGCAAAATTAATAAAAAAGAAAGAGACAAACCCAATGTTATTTTACTCATTCCCTCTGTCACAGGCAAGGCACACAACCTGTGTAAGAATTCAACATGGGGAATTTCTTACGAGTAATCTAAGAGATATCTCTGCTGAAATTCCCATAACTTATCATTCATGACTTTCTCTTTTACTTTTCTTTCCCACTCTAGGAGATATGATCCCCTAATTCAGGCTCAGGCCCGAGAACTGACCCACTTACGACAGAAGCTACAGGAAGGGAAAGGTGTCTGTTATTTTTTCATGCAGCATGCAAAGGACACAGTCAAGTCTTTTGAGAGTCTCCTCAGGAGCACTGACATTACCTACTACCAGAGACAGAGATTCTGTGAGCTACTGGCCCAAGGAATCCAGCTGGCAGAGAGACTTGCCAGCAAACTCACCACTGGTAAGTTGGCTTACAGGTGTCTGAGGACCCTTAGCTCCTCCCAAGGCCCTAGCCTCACATAAGACTCCGTGCCTCCACGACTCTAAGTGTGACTTTTTAGCCAGATGCCCTGCTGTTTTGTGCCAGTCTCAGCCAAAGGATAGTGACGCTGCCAGCTAGATAAAGCTGGGGGTCCTCCCCTGGGCCCGAGGCAAGCCCCCACAGACATTTCCCGTTTTGGAGCCAATGTTATGGCTGGACCAACCCTTGTGGTTCTTATTATGATTGCAAGATACACCTCAGCAACAACCGTCAGGGAACTTTGAGGAATATGAGGTGTATTACTCACACTTCCTGGAGGGTACACGGCTCCCCCAGGGCCGCCCAGTGAGGTCAGGGGTAGAGAGGGAGACAGCACAGGCCTGTGGTTCTGTGCATGCAGAGGTCCCCTGGTCCAGTCAGTTGCTTAGAAACGGTGGTTTCTCCTAAAGTATTTACTCCTCAGTGGCTGCTGCAGGGTCTGTGTGAGAGGAATAATGGGACTCACAACCATGGTGCATCAACCAAGTTTGTGGGGGAAATGAATGTTACAGCTGAAGAAGTACAGAATACAGCCGGGCAAGTGTCCTGTGTGCTGGGGAACAGGACGCATCATGGGGACGATTCACCACACCAGCAACAGTCTTCACTGTTGCTCAGGAAAGCCTGCCAGGCTACTCCTCTAAAGACACGACCTGAGCCCTCCTGGAATAATTCTTTCAGAGCGTTATGAACAAACATGTAGGTATAAAAAAATAAATAAAATTCTAAATAAATAAATAAAGTAAAACCCCCTCCCAAAAAACAAAAAAAAACAAACATGTAGTGCATTATGGCTCTGTCAGATAGGCCCTTGTATTTGTAAGGCATGAAATGGGACCTGCTCAATTTCCTACTAGCCGTCTCTATTTTTGGTTCACAGGAAATCATCATGATAGGAAGGATGAAGACGGACAGGAGCCACTGGCACTCAGGTAACTCTGAATGATGAAAGGGCTGATAATGGAATGGTGAAATCTAGAGAGGATTCCAGAAGCAAGAGACCCAGAGGCCAAAGGTCCCAGATCCAGGAGAAACCAGAAACTGCTGATTGTACCTATTTCATTCGTTCATCGTACAATGATACGTCCTATTAATCCATGTTTTCTGTTCTCTTTGCAGTTCTTGTATTAGTTACCATTTCTTAGTAATTCCTCAAGCTAAGTTAACTAGAGTCATTCTGACCTAAAGGTAAACCAGCCAGAGATCCCTGGTTTCTATTTTCTAAAAACCTGCATGGTTAAAAGCTAAAGTGAGATGCCTATCTGGTTTCTGCACAGCTTCCTGAGATATGTTGGCAGATGTTTCATAGCCAGAAATATCTTGAAAAATAAAGTCAATCATATCAAACATTTAGAGAGAGAGAGAGAGAGAGGTCTAAAAGCTGCAAGAGCCCTAGGAGGTAACATTGCCTCAGCAGCCATTATTCAATGGACTCCTTCATATACTATTACATAAAATTTGTCCACAGCATTTTAAAGCCAATATTACAGGTCTCTGTGTGTTCGATGTGTCAGAGTGTATTTTAGAGGAGTCGTTGAGTCTACTTCCTCATCCGCGTTATGAGGTCCGTACACTGAACACTTGCTGCTCTCTCTCCTACCCCAACTCCAGGCACACTATAACCCCAGTCAGAATTGGATTGTTATGCTTTCTCTCTCTGAGAGGACGGCCCCTTTGGTTTCTGGTGCCTCTTCCATGAGCTTCAGATCAGGACCAGCTGTGAGGCTGTGGTTCCAGGTTGCCTTAGTTTAATCTCCTGTCTCGCCTGCCCTCCACCCTCCCTCCTCTCCATTCCCCACCCAGGCTCAGCAGGGGGCTCCAGGAGGAAGAAGTGAATGAAGTCCTGGAGGACTCACTGGATGAAAGGTATCTGACTCATTCCAGTCTCCACGACTCCCACCAGCCTCCCAGCAGCAATGCCTTTGTGTGTGATGTGCAGGAGGCGACCTCTGCTGTGGATGTAGCCAGTGAGTACTCCCAATTAAAGAGAATAACCCCCAACAGCCAGAAGACTGAATAGTAAAGCTCCGGTAGCTTTTACATGCTCACCACCTCTGTCTACGCTGATTGAGATCATCTCTGCAGGCAGTCCCTAAAAACTAACCTTGAAAAAGTGATTAGGCTGAACACAGTTCTGGGTCCAAGTTTTAAGTACAAAAACTTGCTCACTCCTTGGTGAGTCTGGTCATTTGCATTGTGCCTGGTCCACTCCTCACCTCCGTCCCTCTGTCCCCCACTGGCAATATGCAAGCTGAGGAACCCCAGGCAAACCAGAGTGCAGAGAGTGAAGGGATCATGGCAAACTCTCTGCCACCCTTCAACACATGCACGGAATCTGTCTAATAAACTTCCTTCTTTAAGACGAAGCATCTTAGCTTTTCTGAATTGTTCTTGCTATTTATAGTTCCGGAACGGTGTCCCTTAAGCTTTTCTAGCTGTCCAAGAATATTGGCAGTCTTGCCCATATTTGGGACCCACTTATCATGGTTCCTGAGTTCAAGCACCAGTGTCCATCTCCCCTCGGGTGGCTCGTCTCCCCATAAGGTTCCATCTTAGTACTAGAATATCGGTGGTGTCCCTAAGGCCAAGGCTCTGATCTTGGCAACACTTGGGTAAATGGCCAGGGTTCCCATTCTTTGTGCAACACAAGATTTGGTGGGGTTATTTTTGTTTGTTTGTGGGTTTAGTCTCAGTGCAGTATTCTAATCTAAACCAACAGCTAGCATATCTACTAGAGAAATGGCTGAATCTAGCAGCAATGCCACTAGCATGCCGCTTTCCAAAAAAACCAACCCAAACTAGCCAGTGAAGCTCCTCCATGAGTAAGAGCCCCTGGGTTAACAGACTCATTGACGTGTGTGTGCACACTAAGACCTCAACTTTCATCTCCTTTCCCCCACTTGAATGACTTTCCTTTGGGGACAAAAGTTTGGATTGTTAGAGGACAATACGTTTTATATTCTCTTCTAGGCATGAAACTATCTTAATTTGCTCACTGTTAACTGAGTTTTTCATAGCGATATAAACCACATCAGGTTTTGTCTTTTTGCCAGAGATGGGTATAAGTACGTGTCTTTTGTTACTCAGTCCATTCCCTTACAAAGGTATCTTCACTCCTGCTTCCCATTTCACCCTGTGGTGCAGAGGGAGGTCTTTGCCATCTCTTAAAGATGTTCAGTCATAAATCAGATGGGAGAGGTATTTAGGAGAGAGGAATACCTTCCTAGTACCCACAAAGTCATACTGAAGAGGGGGCCACTCCTTTCCCAGGGCTAGACAAGCCCTACTCAGAGGCCTTCAGTGTTTTCCCACCTTGTGTCAACCTCCCTTAGACTTCCCAGATCCTTGTGTAGGAGGTGGCTGTATGGAGTGAGCTTGGCCCTGGGCCACGCTTTGTTTGAAAGCCTAAGGGCTCTTAAAGGAAGCTACCTGGCGCTCCCTGATGAGAAGGTGAATTGGCAGAAGAATGGTGAAAGGCAGGGATCTTGCTGAGAGGCCCCAGCCACCCCATTCCACCTTCTACATCATTCCATGTTCTGGGGGAATGGCTGCAGTAGATGAGATCCAGAACCTGTGCCAGCACCTGAAGGAAATTCTTTTCTTCAATGCCAGCCTTCCAGAAAAGCTGGAACATCATCTCAGCATTCCTGACCAAAGAAATGGTAGGGGAGGCCCAAGTTTGCCTCCTTCTGGCCATGTGTATCTCTCTAAGGACCAGTCTCCCGTGCAGGGCTTCACAGACTTCAAGAGCTTTGATATACCTTACTTCACTTACTTCTTATAAATGGCCCAGCTAGGCAGGTGGGGCAGGTACTATTATTCTTACTTGATAGGTGAGTAAGTAGGCTCTGATAGATTTGCCCCAAGGCTGAGCTATGCCTCCATCCTAGAGCTGTCTGACCTCCAAAGCCATTCTTGTGACTCCTGTGCTGTATACTTTCTGCTCCTCTCCTCTTGTGTGATCGTCATTCAGCAGAACTCAGGTTTCTGAGCTCTTTTTCAAGCAGAGTGAGGGTCTCCACGGCTGCCATCCTCACCCCCTCCCTTTTGTCGTGGTTACTCTTCATGGTCCCCAAGGTGGTTCTTGTTCCCACATCCTCCTCTTAGATTGCATTCACACAGAGGCCATCATTCCACAGTCTTGTGCTGGGACAGTGACCTGGCCCCTTCCCACACCAAAGCAGCAGCTATTTAATGGGAAAAGGTTTCTTTCTAATTGCAGCCGCTAGGTGTGATAATATGTATGAATGTTTTGGCATTTGTTAAGGGCCATGTGAAAGTTAAGCTTCTGCCCCATCACGCTGAAGTCCCAACCCTTGAGTGCCGGTTTTGTTCTGAGCCGAGACAGAAGCACAGGACAAGGAACTGCAGAAAGCATCCTCTTAAGCAAATGTGTGTAACTTGTCTAAACTGTGATTATTTCCTGGAACAGGATGCACTTCTCACTTCTACAGGCAGATCTTGGAGTCCACTGCCCAGCTGTACAATGAAAACAGACATCAGGAAAGAAAATCAGAGCCTTCTGGCTCACCTGAGTCGTATTCCAGAGGTAAGTGGTCAAAACACACAGGGTGAGACCACTCTCAGATCTCTCTTTTCTCTTGCCACATCTGGGTATCGAAACAAAAGATGATGATGGGGAGACCAAAACTATTTCACAGCCGAGAATTCTCATAGTTTTTTCAACCTAGAAAGGTGCTCCCTCTACAGGTCCCCAAGACTCCAGGCTCCAGGAATGAGTAGCTCTGGGAAATCCACCACTTAGTTACAAAATTCACCCTATTATTGAAGCCTGGCTTCCAGTCCCAGGTTTCTCAATTTACAGGTCATGTGGCTTCAGTTACTACTTAACCTCTTGACCTACTGTTTCCTCATGGGCAAAGGAACTGTACTTGAATGGTATATAGGTTCTGGTACCAATTCCAACGTGGTAAGGAGATTTCCCCTTCCACAGGTTAAGGGTTAAGCATTCAGGCCTTCAGGACTGCCTCACACCCCCATACCCTGTCCATTTCTGAGGGCAGTTGAAAGCCCATGTTGTTACCTGTACTTCTGACTGACTGGCTAGAAATCAGAGGATATCACCACCCCCTCCTCAGGTTCGATTAATTTCCTAGAATTGTTTCTCACAGAACTCAGAGAAACATTTTACTTACTATCAATAGATTACCGGTTTATTATGAAAGGATATAACTCAGGAACAGCAAATGGAAGAGATGCATAGGGCAAGGCAGCGGGGAAGGGTGTGGAGCTTCCACGCCCTCTCCGAGCAAGCCACTCTCCCAGCACCTCCATGTGTTCACCAACCCGGAAGCTCTCACAGCACTAAAAACCCTCCCAGGAGGTCAGGAGCTGGGACTGGAAGTTCCAACCCTCTAATCACAAGGTGGACCTTCCTGGCAACAAGCCCCCCACATTCCTTGCTTTCCAAAGGTTACCTCATTAACATAACACAATAACCTTTATCCCTCCATCACTTAGGAAATTCCAAGGGTTTTAGGAGCTCTATGCCAGAAACAGAGATGAAGACCAAATATACATTTCTTATTATAAATCACATCACACAGGTGGTGTCTGAGAGCCTCCTGGTTTCACATTCCAGGGCTGTTCCCTTGGCACCACCCTCCTATTTAAAAGGAATCGGACATGGATTTAGGAGCCAGATTTCCATTCAAAATATCCTCTCTTTCCTGTTTCTGAATGTGCATGCTTGAAGCTAGGCACATCTCTCCTGAGAGGTGTGAAAGGCCTTCATTTTTCTCCACAAGAGTAGAATGGAGAGTAAACTGATACTGAGGAGGAGGTGGTAGGGATCTAGCTAAAAGCTGCTTAAAGCTAAAAGCTGCTTAAAGGTGCAGCAGCTTTGAGCAGGGCTATCAGTATTTTGAGCTGGTGGGGGCCTAAGTTCCACACCACAGTGCAGACAGTATCTTTCAGAGGACTTTCCCTCTAACCTGCTAGCACAACTTTCTCTTTCCAGACTGTAGGCTTACCACCATAGCTTATCCACTCAGCTGCATTCAGGTGGCACGTGACTTCTTTCCTCTCTTAGCTCTCAATCAAACCTCAGTTTGGTATCAGCAGAACCTGATAGAAAATTCTGTTTTTGTTTCCGTTTTCTGTTTCAGGTAACAACTAATGCTGGAACTATGAGACGTTCTGTCTTATTTCAACAAAGCATAGTCACAAACGTTTCCCCAATTGATGAGAAAAACAACAAAACAAGCAAAAGTCCAAATCTGAAAGGAAGAGCAAGATTTCACAGCCACTCCAGACTTTTACTCCAAATGGATAGTTTGATTACAGAAATCACAGCCCTTCAGCCTGCAAATGTGATAACTGCCTAAGGGACACCAATACCTAGATTCTCAGATAATCTTGAGAAGCCCTAATCCTTTTTCCTTCCCACCCCCATCCTGTGGATAACTGGAGTCAGCAGCAGCTGGAAGAAAATGGCAAGGATTTGGGTGAAGAATAAGCCAGAATAGTGTCGCTGCAGACCATTCATCAGCTCTTCAGCACATGTCCTTTTTCCTTGAAGGTTGGGGGATAAAGATCCTAGAATAGAGTTTATTTTATATACATTCTGTTGGCTCTCATCTTTTTGTGCAAATCAAAATTATAAAGCTTTCTTTCTTCAGCTTAAAGCAGGAAACTCAAACTTTAAAGTGCCCACTGCATTTATACCCCAGCGTGATAGAAACCATGTCTGAGTGCATCATTTCATTCCAAAATTAAATATTATTGTACACCTGCTATTGCAAAGAAAATATTCATTGTGTCTCTCTCACCCTCTGGGAACCAAGATACTCAGACAAAAAGTTCTGCCCCCACAGTTGGGCATCTGTAAGCAGAGCCGCGGTCTCGTACATATCCACCTAACGGGGGACCCAAGGACACAGTGATAGAATCTCTGCCAGAGAAGGATCCTGAGAGCTTACTGTTCACTGTTGTGTTTCCGATACACTCCAGCAAAAGTCCCATCCTAAAGGTCTCTGTTTAGGGCCCACAGAGAGAGAAATAACATACCTAGATGGAACTGGTAGCTTTCAAATATCTCCACTCTCATTTGGATTTTTTTTCTAAAAATAAATTCCTTGTACCCTCTGTCTGTCTTTTGCTATCAAATATAACATCAGGACATCTCATTCAGAAGCTTTGAAACATATAAAGTAGCCTCCAACTTACCAGACTTCTGGGTTAGAAAGCTGATTCATGTAAGGAGGACAAATCCTGGGTGGCAGGAAGGGATCCTTTAGGTGGGTTTGTACAGCACACTTCTGACTTACATTTTTTTGTATGAGTGGGTGGCATTGAGCACTGTCACACCCTTCTGCAAGGGAGAGAGACATTGAGAGCCAATTTTTAGTCCAGGACTCAGCTCTTCACAGCCTCCTGTGTTTTATAATCATTTTCCCCCACAATTATTTACTTTGAAAAATTTCAAACGTACAGAAAATTTGAAAGACCCATACAATGAACACCTCTATTCTGCTCATCTAAATACAACAATTAACATTCATTTGCTCCTTTTCTCTGTCTGCACTCACCCACCCACCCATTCATGTTGCTTTAATAAATGCAGACAACATGCCCACTTCTAAATACTTCAGCATGTATTTCCTGGTGTTAAAGGCATCATTCTATGTAACCAAGATACAATTCAATTACCAAATCATAGGACATTAATACTAATTCAATACTATTATCTAATATATGCTCCAGGTATAAATTTTACAATTGTTTTAAAAATGTCATATGCATGTGCCTGTATGTAGATACAGATGCATTTAATATATGCATCTATATTATACATATATATGAGCAAGAGATTAAGAATTAAGTGTGTGTGTTGTGGTACTGGTATCGTCCCCTGTTCTAATTAAAGTTTCTAAATTACACTTTGGTCCTTATTACCTGGAACTCTCTCCTGATGTCTTTGTTTATGTTGTTTCTGATGGCATTGAATTTCTGAAGAGGACAGGCTAATTATCTTGTTCAGTGTCCTACATTCTGATCAAACTAAACATTTTTGGAAAGATCAGCACGTAGTATTTGTGCTTCCTGCTGCATCCTGTCAGGAAGCAAGTGGTCGAAGAACAAAGCAACAAAATAGTGTGAATACTTTTCGTCGAAAATCTTAAAGGAAACACACCAGCAAGGTTAAGTCTGTATTGTGCCTGTAGTCCTTCAATCCAAACCACAGTGTCTGCCATCTATCTTGACAGGAACTGAGTCTTTGGGTTTGCTTTCAACCCCAGCACTGACTGCGACCGTTATTTGCAGCCACAGAGCAGGATTTACTGAAGACTTACCAGCGCAACGCGATCCGAAGAAGGGAAGGAAAACCCACAGTGAACAAACCTACAGCCAGGCCACTGGGAACCTTGGATGGGCCCCATGTCTGAGCATGCTCAGAAGCTACTCCCAAATGTGAAACGCCTGCTCTCAAGCGGTCTGTAGCTTCCACTAAGGAATCATGCCATCATAGCCATTTTTTCTAGTTGAGATATTTTAAATATTAGTGGGGCTTCTAGGGAGAAATGAGCTTAGTGCATTTAAAATAAAATCAAACTCCTTGCCCTAGTCTACACCAGCTTATCTCCATCGCCCATACTTCTGTTTTTGTGGTTTGTTAGGGTTTTTTTTTTTTATTGCAGTATAGTTGATTTACAATGTTGTGTTAGCTTCAGGTGTACAGCATAGTGACTTAGTATATTTGCAGATTATACTCCATCATAGGTTATTACAAGATGATGGATATGATTCCCTGTGCTATACAGTATACCTTTGTTCCTTAACTATTTTATATAGTAGTTTGTATCTGTTAATCCCATACCCCTAATTTGTCCATCCCTTCTTCCCACTCTCCTTTGGTAACCACAAGTTTGTTTTCTGTATCTGTGTGTGTTTCTGTTTTGCATATGCATTTGTTTTGTTTTTTTAGATTCCACATATAAGTGATATCATGTAGTGTTCATGTTTTTCTGTCTGACTTATTTCACTAAGCATCATATTCTCTAGGTCCATCCACATTGCTGCAAATGGCAGTTTCATTCTTTTTAAAGTCTGAGTGATATTCCATTGTGTGTATATATACACACACACACACATACACATTGCATCTTCTTAATCTAACACTCTGTTGATGCGTACCTGGGTTGCTTCCACGTCTTGGCTACTGTGGGGGTGCTATGAACATGGGGGTACACATATCTTTTCAAAGTAATGTTTTCATTTTTACTGGACATATACCCAGGAGTGGAATTGTTGGATCATCTGGTAGTTCTATTTTTAGTTTTTTAAGGAACCTCTGTACTGTTTTCCATAGTGGCTGCACCAATTTACATTCCCACCAACAGGACACAAGGATTTCTTTTTCTCCATATCCTCACCAGCACTTGTTATTTCTTGTCTTTTTGATAAAAGCCATTCTAACAGGTGTGAAGTGATAGCTCATTGTGGTTTTGATTTGCATTTCTCTGATAATTAGTGATATTGAGCACGTTTTCATGTACCTCTTGGCCATCTACATATCTTCTTTGGCAAAATGTCCATTCAGATTCTCTGCCCATTATTACCTGGAATTTTTGGGGATTTTTTGCTATTGAGTTATATAAGTTCTTTGTGAATTTTGGCTGTTAATCTCTCAACAGATATATGATTTTCAAATATTTCGTAAGTTAACTTTTCATTTTATTGATGGTTTCCTTGGCTGTGCAGAAGCTTTTTAGTTTAATGTAGTTTCACTTGTTATTTTTGCTTGCGTTCCCATTGCTTTTTGTGTCAAATTCAAAAAAATCATTGCCAAGGTCAATGTCAAGGAGCTTACCATCTGTGTTTTTTTTAAGGAGTTTTATGGTTTAGGGTCTTACTTTTAAGTCTTTAATCCATTTTGAATTAATTTTTGTGTATGGTGTAAGATAGTGGTCCAGTTTCATTCTTTTGCATGTGGCTCTCTAGTTTTCCTAACACCATTTTTTTTTTTTTTTTTTGCTGTACGCGGGCCTCTCACTGTTGTGGCCTCTCCCGTTGCGGAGCACAGGCTCCGGACGCGCAGGCTCAGCGGCCATGGCTCACGGGCCCAGCCGCTCCGCGGCATGTGGGATCTTCCCGGACCGGGGCACGAACCCGTGTCCCCTGCATCGGCAGGTGGACTCTCAACCACTGTGCCACCAGGGAAGCCCTAACACCATTTTTGAAGAGACTGTCCTTTCTCTGTTGTATATTCTGGGCTCCTTTGTCATAAATTAATTGTGTGCTTATTTCTGGGCTCTCTATTCTGTTTCATTGATTTAGGTGTCTGTTTTTATGCTGATAACATACTGTTTGATTACTATAACTTTGTAATATAGTTTGAAATCAGAGGGCATGATACCTCCAGCTTTGTTCTTCTTTCTCAAGATTGATTTGACTATTTGGGAGCTTTTGTGGTTCCATACAAATTTTAGGTTTGTTTGTTCTATTTCTGTAAAACATGCCACTGAAATTTTTATAGGGTTTGCATTGAATCTGTAGATTTCTTTGGGTAGTATGGATATTTTAACAATGTAAATTCTTCCAACCCATGAGCATGGAGTATCTTTTCACTTATTTTGTGTCTTCAGTTTCTCTCATCAGTGTCTTATAGTTTTCAGTATACAGGTCTTTCATCTCTTTGGTTAAATCTATTCCTAGGTATTTTATTATATTTGATACAGTTGTAAATGGGATTGTTTTCTTAATTTCTCCTTGTGATTTTTTGCTATTAGTGTATAGAAACAGCAGATTTTTGTATTATTTGTATTGTGATTATATCCTGCAACTTTACTGAATTCATTGATTAGTTCTAACAGTTTTTTGTGGAATCTTTAGGATTTTTTATATAAAATATCAGTTCATCTGCAAATAATGACAGTATTACGTTTTCCTTTCCAATTTGGATTTCTTTTCTTTCTTTTCCTTACCTAATTGCTCTGGCTAGGACTTCCAATGTTATGTTGAGTAAAAGTAGTAGAGTGGACATCCTTGTCTTTTTCCTAATCTTAGAGAAGAAGATTTCATCTTTTCCCCATTGAGTATGATAATAGCTATGAGCATTTAAACTATTTTTTTCTTTGACTATTGAGCTTACCTTGTATCTCTGGTGTAAACCCCACTTGGTTATGGTGTGTAATTCTTTGTACATATTGCTGAATTCTATTTGTTAATATTTTGTTAAGATTTTTCATCTATATTCATGAGGGAAATTTGTAGGATATTAATATATTTATGTAAGATAGCTATAGTTTTCTTTTTGAACTTTTTTCCCCCTGGTTTTGGTGTCAGGGTAATACAGGCTTCATAGAATGAATTGAGAAGTGTTTTTTACTCTTCTATTTTCTGGAAGAGATTGTATAGAATTGATATTAATTCTTCTTTAATCTTTTGGTAGAATTCTCCAGCACAACCATCTGGGTCTGGGATTGCTTTCCTTGGAATATTTAAATTACAAATTGACTTTCCTGAACAGTTATAGAGCTATACAAATGATCAGTTTCATATTGAGTGAGTTGTAGTAATTTGTACTTATGAGGAATTTGTCCATTTCATCTACGTGGTCAAATTTATCTGTGTAGAGTTTTCCATGATATTCCCTTATTATCCTTTTGATATCTGCAAAATCTGTACTGATTGTAGTCTCTATTCATTCCTGATACTAGGTACTTGTCTTCTCTCTTTTTCCTTTGTCAAGTTTATTGATCTCTTCAAAGAATCAGCTTTCATTTTATTGATTTTATCTATTGCTTTTTTGTTTTTAATGTCATTGATTTCTGCTTTGTATTATTTTCTTCCTTCTGTTTGCTTGATTTCTTTTACTTTTTCTTGTTTCTTGATGTGGGACCTTAGGTTATTGATTTGATACCTCTTTTCTCTTCTTTTCACATAAATTTCACTTTATTTAAAACATATGAAAGGGGGTATTTCAAACCACACTAAACATAATAAATATATAACTTGCTTTTTTAAAAATCTGCAGTATACATTCAAGGAAGGGCTAAACTTCCAATGCCAACTATATATGAGACAAAATTAAACATTTACAATAATCAGTTTCCTAAAAGTGCTATTTTTAATACCTATAAGAGGAAACTCATTCTAGTGCTTTGTTTCCATCCAAACATCTATATACCTCTTTTCTAATGTAACCTTTAGGGCCTTAAATTTCCCTTTCAGCGCTGATTTAAGCTGTTTCGCACAAGTTTTGATATGTTATACGTTCATTCCATGTTTTAAATCTGCCAAATGCCCTAAGGCATAGCCTTTGCTACATAGTGGCTAAAACATAAATGCGTGATTAAAATATTGAACTTAAATTGAATTGAAAGAATTAAGCGACAGAGATAGAAACCGGAGGAATCCCTTTCGCCTGGAGGATACCGGAGAGATCACCTTGGATAACCCGAGAAGCGCGCTGAGGCAAAAGGGCTTGAGAGGAAAGAGCGGGAAGATCCGGAGCATCTGAGCAGAGGAGAGGGCGGGGAGAGACGTTCCTACGGTTCCCTGAATTCCAAGCACGGTTCATTTCCAAGAGCCGAGAGCGCTGACCGCTGGCTCCGTGAAAAGAACCACCGAAGCTCGAGTCCGCAGCCCGGGAATCAGGCGTGCACACTGCTGGGCGGCGCCTGAGGCTCAGAGGCACCTAGCCCGCGGCTCCTGCGGCTTCCGGGAGCTGAGGAGTCAGCGTAGGCGACCCCTGCACCCGGGGGCATAGCTGTGGAACTGGAGACCCTACGTTGGATGCAGCATCCCAAAGTCAAACTTGTGGGGGGGGGGGGTGCAGTGTCCCATGGTCCTCGCTTCCGGGAAGGCGAGGAACCTTAACCAGGGCCTGTCTGGAGCCGCAGTCTCCTTGCTTGAGGGACCACTGGTGCTTCCAGGTTTATTCTTCAGTTTAAAAGGTTGGTGGCCAGAACAGTGGTGGCAGGACCTACAGTTTTCACAGATGTATCGTTAAACTCACGCATCTGTCTTGTTTCCGCAGTGTGGTGATTATCACGTTCGCCTTATACGCGAAAGGTCCCCGATTCCAAACCGGGCGGAAACAGTTTGATTTTTCCGAGTTACATTCACATTTTAAAAACAAAAAGGAGGCTAGGGGTATGGGGTGAGGCAGCAGACGCAGCTGCATTTTCAATGCATTTCAATTTCAATTCCGTTACCACCTGAAAGCCTACTCAGGACTACGAACAAGGCCTCCTTTGTCTGAGTCACTTTGGAGACCAAGCCACAAACAGTTTCTCTAAGGACAGCACAGGACAAAGCCAACTTCAGGTTACCTTTATGTCCAGAAATCCCCTCATCTCATCTGGCACCTAAATCTCCTCTACACACTGACACGTCTCTGAAAACCAAGGAGTTCATCCCTGTGAAGCACACTTGGCTTTCCCACAGCTCAGCACACTTGTGGAACAATATGATTTGAGTGACAGAACAAAAGAGACCGAACCCAACTCTGCACCGGGGGCTGGAGCCAAAGATGGGTAGATAAAGAACTTCAGACTCCACGAATTGAGTTGTCGCGGCACAAAAAGGAGCCGGTATACGTGCCATGATCAGGAGAGGCCCCGGAGCCAGGTCAGAGATAAGGAAGTAGACAGAATTGCTCATCACCTGCGGAAAACCAAGTCAGCACCTGACTCATAAGGAAACTGAGGCTCAGAAAGAGAGCATGACTTTGGCGCTGCCGCACACAGCGCTAAAGCTAGACCAGGATGGAACCCAGCCAGTTACCTTGCGACCTGGCCTCAGTGCCCAAAGCGTCGCCCAGCACAGGACAGGTGAAAGGTGATGAGCAGTGGGGCAAAGGCTGGGAGACTTGCAGAGCTGCCTTCAGCCTTGGGCCCTGGGAACCCCCAATTCTACATCTCTGAAACCTAACCTCTACTTTCATAGTTATCACCTGGAGAGGCGAAATTCGGGCTCCAGTGTGGCTCCCTGATGGTCTAGTGGCTAGGATTCTGCAATTTCACAGCTCCAGCCCGGGTTCGATTCCCGGTCAGGGAAGCTCTTTTCTCAGCGTCTCCAATCAAAGGAGTCTTCCTCTTCAACCCCACAGCTGTGTTTTGCCACAAGGTCCAGATGCAGAAGTGCTTCTGCACTGAGTCCCTAAACTCCAGTGAGATCCTGCTTCAGGATTCTCGGCATCGCCCAGGCTGGAGGAGGTGAGATGTGATGAACAGCCAGGGCTGAGCTGCCCCTCGCCTTCATTCTCCCTTCATCTCAGGAATTTAATGTCTTGCTTTCAGAGTTTTTCATCCAAAGAGAACCTGGAACTTGAGTTCCCAAAACAGTAAAAAACAAAAACATAAAACATTTGAAACATACCAAAAAATTGAAATACTAACATCGTATATTCTGTACCTAACCGCGCAGAGTTAACATTTTTCCACGTTTGCTTTCTCATTCTCTCTCCATATATATGAACTGCGACACCTTTTGGAGTAACTTGCAGACATTGCAACTCAAGATCACTGGTGGGGCTGCTGTTGCTCCTTTCCTTTGGCATCTCCCTCAAAACCAGCTTCTGCGGGACCTATCCTTCAAAACCAGGGAAAGGCTTTGTCCTCGCGAGGAGGCCCCTCTTGCCCCTTCAGGAACCTGGAATCTGTTCTCTTCAGGCTGTAGAGAAGCTTTAGGTCGTGTTTTATTCGGCTCTCCCCCAAGTGCAGGCCAGGCACGTTCTGTGCTAGTAGGAATCCCCCCGGACCGGCTGACCTCCGGTCTCCTCCCGGTTGCCTTGGCGGGCAGTGGGGTCTTGGGTCAGCCTGAGCGCTGGAACCGCCTACCTGGGGAAAGGCCCTTCAGGGAAATGCAGCTGCCCCTTGGCTGTTGCCTGGATCTCTGTGCCCTGTATGGAGCAAAAAGAGTTCTGACCAGACAGAAAGTTGAAGGATGCTTCCTGTAGTAGGAGGATGAGGGGAGCAGATGGAAAATGTGTTAAAGGGAGGGGAAAGTTTGGAAGAGCTTCCCAGAATTGACTGCATCAGTGCTGGCGGGGGGGAGTGGGGTGGTAGTGGCTGCTCTGTGACAACAATGGCACTTAGTCTTGTCTTGTCCTGGCCTTGATCTGGTCCCGGGTCCAGTCTGAGTCCAAGCAAACAGAGGCATCCTGGTTTGCAGAACATATTCCATTGTGCCTCTCTCCAAAATGGGTAGTCACTGAGCTTCTATTTCTAGGATCCCAGTGGACGGTGTCCATGCGGTTTCTTGAACTTTCTTTCTTGTCTGAAAAATTCCTTATCTCTACTTCAATTCTAAATGGTAATCTTGCTAGGTAGAGTATCCTGGGTTGTAGATTTTCCCTTTCAGCACTTTTAAATGTATCACGTCATTCCCTTCTAGCCTGCAAATATTCTGCAGAAATATCAGCTGATATGGGGGTTCCCTTGTGTATGACTCATTGTTTTTCTCTTGCTCCCTTTATAATTCTGTCTTTGTCTTTAACTTTTGCCATTTTAATTATGATATGTCTTGGTGTCGGTCTGTTTAGGTTCACCTTGTTTGGGACCCTCTGTGCTTCCTGTAACTAGATATCTGCTTTCTTCTTCAGGTTCGGGAAATTTTCAGTTATAATTTCTTCAAATACATTTTTGACCCTTTTCTCTCTATTCTCCTTCACAGATCCCTGAACTTTCTTTCTTGCTGAAATGTAAATCAGGGGAAATTAAAAAGTAGATAGGGCTTCCCTGGTGGCGCACTGGTTGAGAGTCTGCCTGCCGATGCAGCGGATGCGGGTTCGTGCCCCAGTCCGGGAAGATCCCACATGCCGTGGAGCGGCTGGGCCCGTGAGCCATGGCCACTGAGCCTGCGCGTCCGGAGCCTGTGCTCCGCAACGGGAGAGGCCACAGCAGTGAGAGGCCCGCGTAGTGCAAAAAAAAAAAAAAAGTAGATAAATTACTGGTCTAGATAAATTAGTGGTCTCCATGCCGGGTATAAGAAAAAAAATTAAGTTGATAATAAAGATGAACCTCAAATACTTTTAAAGACTTTAAAGAATTCTAAAAATTGACATAATAGCATAGAAAATATTTATGTCATGTCATATTTCTAGAGATAACTCCTTTTATGCATCACACTGGTTTAATAAATTTGGTCTAAAAACTACTTTACTCTGTCTTTCAGATTTTCTAATAGTGTAGAAAATATTGCCAGCAGAGTAGTTTATACACACCTTGGATTTATGTTCTCTTCTAAATCCTCATGACACTGAATTGCCTAATTTTCCTCTACTGGTTTTACTTGTCCAATAAGAGAACTTTAATTCCAATAAATATTTAAGTTTATAAAATTTAAAATTATGTGTTCCAGTAAATTAAATATGCCATTTAATAACTTTTAAATGGAGATTAACTCTTATAATTCTAGAAATCATTGTAACAATTATTCCACTTACAATTTGGGGGTAAATGTTTTTAGGTATCATTCAATATATGATTCCAACATTCATTTCTCTATTATGATTCAGCTCAAGTTGTGTTTTTAAGATCCATCATGATCTTTAAGTGCCTAGACTGATATTAAATTAATTAAAGTATAATATTTGCCTGGAGAATTTTTAATTAAGATGGAAATAACAAAACCCTGTTTTTATATAATGCTGGTGTGTATTTTTATAGATTACAGAGTGGCCATAGGTTAACAGGTTAAGAGGACGTGGGGGTACCTTTAGAGTATGTTGGTGAGAACAGCCATCATGTCACTTGAAGAAATGTAAAACACATGAAGTATCTTCTCCAGGAAGTAAGGAGTTGTCACTGAAGACCAGCTGTTTTCATGAAGGGCTTGTTCATTTAAAAAAAAAATTTTTTTTGTTTGGTTCTTGGTTACCTACCTTCTAGATCTGGATTCATCCATTTTCCCATTGTTCTTTATGCTTCTTTTGTGTCGAACACCACTGGTGCCCCTAGGCCCAGGTGGGCAGAGGAGCCAGGAACTACAGGGCTTGAACAAATTATGCTCCCACACTTTTTGATGCCTCCAGAAGGGGACGCCACAGGCAGAGACCTTGAGTTTGCTCAGGATGCGGCATCTCTCCTGGACCAGGGCCTGACACTTAGTAACACCTAATAAGTGCTCAGTGATTGAAGGAATTCTAACACAAGGTCCTAGAAAGCTGAAGAGGAGGAAAAGAATGTGGGTGGATTGGGGCAGTCTAGAGTATGAGGGCCAGAGTGAGACAGACAGACAAAAACACCCACAAAGAGAGTAGAGAGAATGTTCAAGAACTGGATTTAGAGTATAAAAGCCTAGGAGCTCATGTGTGCTCATGAGATTCAACAGAAGAACCAAGAGAGGGTGAGCCAACAACTCTTGGTATCCAGGTCTGCACCAGAAGCATTGTCAGGTGCAGGATTCTGTTGCTTCCAACGTTCTGTCTCAAATGGAACATTTTTTTTTTTCAGAAATAGACACACACTGTCAAGGAATCATATAGAGACAGCTATTGGATTACTAACCCAACTCTGAGTAGGAAGGTGACCAGTCCACAGATTGTGAGTGTCCAAGAAGGCAAACAGCAATTCACAAAGGGAAGGGAAGATGAATAAATGTCTGGGACCAGTGGTTATTCCCCTCCAATCGATCAGCTACTTGGCAGGAAGCAACCTGGGGTCATTTTGGTCAATCTTTTCTGGACCCAATTTAGTAGGTCACCACCAAAACCCATAACAACTACTGAAAGACTTTCTAAACATCTTGTAAGTTATCAGCTGAACATATGCAATATGGTACCTCTGGGTAACGTCCACATTGTCCTTCTGCCATATTCCCTGCTTAGTTGAGTCAGGAGTCCAGCACCTGTTGTAAGAGTATCAGATAGATTTATAGAAAGCTTGTTGTACTAGAAAGACTATGAAGAAAAAGGATCTTTCACTGAGTTGTAAAAATATATTTGTCTATAAAGTGGCCCACCTCCTATTGAAGTCAAACTAGGAACACGTGAAGAGCAGCCTTCAGCTTCTGGTAAAGGTGGAGTAACAGAAATGAGATTTACTTTTCTGCCTGAAACATGACCCTACCCTTCTCCCCTGTCCCCAAAGAAAAGAAAAAGACAAAAGGCATAAAATATTAGTTTTCAAGACACTGGAAATCAGGCAATAAAGGGTAGAAATCCCTGAGAGATGAGAAACAAATATGGTGAGCCCTGCCATTGGCCCAGCTTACTGTTTTCAGAGTCTCCAGGCTGAGCACAAGGAGGGGATCTGAGGCCAACTCCTTGGATTGTGGCGATGAAGCTGAGTATCCATGGGGAACAAGGGAGCTAGAGTTCATAGGACAGATTTAGTGATGAGAGAGATGAACAGAGAGAACCCAGGCATTTGGAAAGGGTTTCCTTCAAGTAGTGAGTGGAGTTCTGAAACAAGCATCCTTGTGGAGATATGTCTGAGACCAAAAAAAGAAACTTTGAAAAATATCATGGGACAGTGCCTGGTGTCCACACAGTACAGGCAACTGTACTCTCTCCCCACAGCCAGACTGAACTACTCATAAAAGCCATGGAGAAGAACAACCAAAGAAGGTTGTGACTTACTAGTTGGATTGGTCAGCCTTAGACTGACCTACCTAAAAAATAATAAAACCAAGATTCAAAGGGATCAAACTGTTTACAAGTCACTTAACTCTACCCCAGAACAAAACTCAAGAAGATTTATAGGAATACCAAAATAACCAATACACAAGAAAGTAAATTTTGGCCATGTCTGGTATCCAATCAAAGAATGTGAGGCATGCAAAGAGGCAGGAAAACATGATGAATAAGGAGAACAATAGTCAATGAATCAAAACTGAACGAGAACTGACATGATGGTAAAATCAACAGAAAGGACTTTAAAACATTTATCATGACTGTGTTACACATTCCAAAGAGTTGTAGAAAAGTGGAACATATAAAAATGGCCAAAATAAAACTTTAAAGATGAAAAACGATAACTTCTTTTAAAAAAATGTTTAAAACAGCCTTATTGGAGTATAATTGCTTTACAATGGTGTGTTAGTTTCTGCTGTATAACAAAGTGAACCAGCTATACATAAACATATATCCCCACATCCCCTCCGTCTTGCTTCTCAGTCCCACCCTCCCTATCCCACCCCTAGGTGGACACAAAGAATCGAGCTGATCTCCCTGTGCTATGCGGCTGCTTCCCACTAGCTATCTATTTTACATTTCGTAGGGTATATGTGTCCATGCCACTCTCTCACTTCATCCCAGCTTACCCTTCCCTCTCCCCGTGTCCTCAAGTCCATTCTCTACGTCTGCGTCTTTAATTCCTGTCCTGCCTCTAGGTTCTTCAAAACCTTTTTTTTTTTTTAGATTCCATATATATGTGTTAGTATACAGTATTTGTTTTTCTTTTTCTGACTTACTTCACTGTATGACAGACTCTAGATCCAACCACCTCACTACAAATAACTCAATTAGTTTCTTTTTTTGGCTGAATAATATTCCATTGTATATATGTGCCACATCTTCTTTATCCATTCATCTGTTGATGGACACTTAGGTTGCTTCCATGTCCTGGCTATTGTAAATAGAGCTGCAA
This sequence comes from Stenella coeruleoalba, assembly GCF_951394435.1. Lineage (NCBI taxonomy): Eukaryota > Metazoa > Chordata > Mammalia > Artiodactyla > Delphinidae > Stenella > Stenella coeruleoalba. The sequence goes on from NC_137169.1 coordinate 107,243,828, forward strand.
TGAACATTGTGGTACATGACTCTTTTTGAATTATGGTTTTCTCAGGGTATATGCCCAGTAGTGGGATTGCTGGGTTGTATGGTAACTCTATTGTTAGTTTTTTAAGGAACCTCCATACTGTTCTCCATAGTGGCTGTATCAACTTACATTCCCACCAACAGTGCAAGAGGGTTCCCTTTTCTCCACACCCTCTCCAGCATTTATTGTTTGTAGATTTTTTGATGATGGCCATTCTGATTGGTGTGAGGTGATACCTCATAGTAGTTTTGATTTGCATTTCTCTAATGGTTAGTGATGTTGAGCATCCTTTCATGTGTTTTTGGCAATCTATATATCTTTTTTGGAGAAATGTCTATTTAGGTCTTTGGCCCATTTTTGGAGTGGGTTGTTTGTCTTTTTGATATTGAGTTGCATGAGCTACTTGTAAATTTTGGAGATTAATCCTTTGTCAGTTGCTTCGTTTGCAAATATTTTATCCCATTCTGAGGGTTGTCTTTTTGTCTTGTTTATGGTTTCCTTTGCTGTGCAAAAGCTTTTAAGTTTCATTAGTTCCCATTTGTTTATTTCTGTTTTTATTTCCACCTTCTCTAGGAGGTGGATCTTGCTGTGAGTGATGTCATAGAGTGTTCTACCTATGTTTTCCTCTAAGAGTTTGATAGTGTCTGGCATTACATTTAGGTCTTTAATTCATTTTGAGTTTATTTTTGTGTATGCTGTTAGGGAGTGTTCTAATTTCATACGTTTACATGTACCTGTCCAGCTTTCCCAGCACCACTTATTGAAGAGGCTGCCTTTTCTCCACTGTATATTCTTGCCTCCTTTATCAAAGATAAGGTGACCATATATGTGTGGGTTTATCTCTGGGCTTTCTATCCTGGTCCATTGATCTATATTTCTGTTTTTGTGCCAGTACCATACTGTCTTGATTACTGTAGCTTTGTAGTATAGTCTGAAGTCAGGGAGCCTGATTTCTCCAGCTCTGTTTTTCATTCTCAAGATTGTTTTGGCTATTCGGGGTCTTTTGTGTTTCCATACAAATTGTGAAGTTTTTTTGTTCTAGTTCTGTGAAAAATGCCAGTGGTAGTTTGATACGGATTACATTGAATCTTTAGATTGCTTTGGGTAGTAGAGTCATTTTCACAATGTTGATTCTTCCAATACAAGAACATGGTATATCTCTCCATCTATTTTTTTTTTTAATTTTTTTTTTTGATGATGAGAAACAATGCTGTATTTTATTTTATTATTATTTTTTTTTGCGGTGTGGGCCTCTCACTGTTGTGGCCTCTCCCGTTGTGGAGCACAGGCTCCGGACGTGCAGGCTCAGCGGCCATGGCTCACGGGCCTAGCCGCTCTGTGGCATGTGGGATCCTCCCGGACCGGGTCACGAACCTGTGTCCTCGACAGGCGGACTCTCAACCACTGCGCCACCAGGGAAGCCCTCTCTCCATCTATTTGTATCATCTTTAATTTCTTTCATCAGTGTCTTATACTTTTCTGCACACAGGTCTTTTGTCTCCTTAGGTAGGTTTATTCCTAGATATTTTTTTCTTTCTGTTGCAATGGTAAATGGGAGTGTTTCCTTAATTTCTCTTTCAGATTTTTCATCATTAGTGTATAGGAATGCAAGAGATTTCTGTGCCTTAATTTTGTATCCTGCTACTTTACCAAATGCATTAATTAGCTCTAGTAGTTTTCTGGTGGCATCTTTAGGATTCTCTATGTATAGTATCGTGTCATTTACAAACAGTGACAGTTTTTCTTCTTCCTTTCCAATTTGGATTCCTTTTATTTCCTTTTCTTCTCTGATTGTTGTGGCTAAATCTTCCAAAACTATGTTGAATAATAGTGGTGAGAGTGGGCAACCTTGTCTTGTTCCTGATCTTAGTGAAAATGGTTTCAGTTTTTCACCATTGAGAACGATGTTGGCTGTGGGCTTGTCATATATGGCCTTTATTATGTTGAGGTAAGTTCCCTCTATGCATACTTTCTGGAGGGTTTTTATCATAAATGGGTGTTGAATTTTGTTGAAAGTTTTTCTGGGCTTCCCTGGTGGCGCAGAAGTTGAGAGTCCGCCTGCCGACGCAGGGGACACGGGTTCGTGCCCCGGTCCGGGCAGATCCCACATGCTGCGGAGCGGCTGGGCCCGTGAGCCATGGCCGCTGGGCCTGCACGTCCGGAGCCTGTGCTCTGCAACGGGAGAGGCCACAACAGTGAGAAGCCTGTGTACTGCAAAAAAAAAAAAAAAAAAAAAAAGTTTTTCTGCATCTATTGAGATGATCATATGGTTTTCCTCCTTCAATTTGTTAATATGGTTAATCGCACTGACTGATTTGTGTATATTGAAGAATCCTTGCATTCCTGGGATAAACCCCACTTGATCATGGTGTATGATCCTTTTACTGTGCTGTTGGATTCTGTTTGCTAGTATTTTTTTGAGGATTTTTGCATCTATGTTCATCAGTGATATTGGCCTGTAGTTTTCTTTCTTTGTCTGGTTTTGGTATCAGGGTGATGGTGGCCTCGTAGAATGAGTCTGGGTGTGTTCCTGCCTCTGCTATATTTTGGAAGAGTTTGCGAAGGATAGGTGTTAGCTCTTCTCTAAATGTGTGATAGAATTCACCTGTGAAGCCATCTGGTCCTGGCTTTCAGTGCTTGTGATTGGTCTGTTTATATTTTATATTTCTTCCTGATTCAGTCTCGGAAGGTTGTGCTTTTCTAAGAATTTGTCCATTTCTTCCAGGTTGTCTATTTTATTGGCATATAGTTGCTTGCAGTAATCTCTCATGATCCTTTGTATTTCTGCAGAGTCAGTTGTTACGTCTGCTTTTTCATTTCTAATTTTATTGATTTGAGTCTTCTCCCTTTTTTTCTTGATGAATCTGGCTAATGGTTTATCAATTTTATTTATCTTCTCAAAGAAGCAGCTTTTAGTTTTATTGATCTTTGCTATTGTTTCCTTCATTTCTTTTTCATTTATTTCTGATCTGATCTTTATGATTTCTTTCCTTCTGCTAACTTTGGGGTTTTTTTTTTCTTCTTTCTCTTATTGCTTTAAGTGTAAGGTTAGGTTGTTTATTTGAGATATTTCTTGTTTCTTGAGGTAGGATTGTAGTGCTATAAACTTCCCTCTTAGAACTGCTTTTGCTGCATTCCATAGGTTTTGGGTCATCGTGGTTTCATTGTCATTTGTTTCTAGGTATTTTTTTGAGTTCCTCTTTTATTTCTTCAGTGATCTCTTGGTTATTTAGTAGTGTATTGTTTAGCATCCATGTGTTTGTGTTTTTTTACAGATTTTTTTTCCTGTACTTGATATCTAGTCTCATAGCATTGTGGTCAGGAACGATACTTGATATGATTTCAATTTTCTTAAATTTACCAAGGCTTGATTTGTGACCCAAGATATGATCTATCCTGGAGAATGTTCCATGAGCACTTGAGAAGAAAGTGTATTCTGTTGTTTTTGGATGGAATGTCCTATAAATATCAATTAAGTCCATCTTGTTTAATGTATCATTTAAAGCTTGTGTTTCCTTATTTATTTTCATTTTGGATGATCTGTCCATTGGTGAAAGGGGTGTTAAAGTCCCCTACTATGATTGTGTTAGCTAGGACAATTTTAAAAGGCCTATCGTGGGAATATTTGAAGTCCCTGAAATGACCTGCAGAAGTTTTTTGAAGAATAAAATTTTGAAGAAACTAGACAGAAAATACTCCAATTATAATGAAAATTGTAAAGCCACCGATCCAAGGAGGCAAATGAACTCTGAGCACAAAGAATATGAAGAAAGCCACACCTAGCACATTACTATTAAACTGCTCAAATCCATAGGAAAAGGAAAAATCACTAAAGCAGCCAAAACAATAAGACATGCTACATACAAAAAACAAAAATAAAGGCAGTGGAGCAACATCTTTGAAGAACTGAGAGGGCAAAAAAAAGTCAGCATGGAATTCTATGTGTCTTCCCTCACAAAATATCTTTCAAAAATAAAAGTGATAATGACATTTATAGACATACAGATGCTGAAAGACTTCATCACCAGGAGATCCACACCATAAGAAATGTTAAAGGAGTCCTCCAGGAAGAAGGAAATTCACACCAGATAGAATTCTGGGTGTACATAAAGGAATGAAGGACAAAAGATATGATATCTGCATGGAAAATATATAAGATCATTTCTTATCAATTAAATATCTTCAAAAACATGGGACAGTTTAAAGAAAAGTAAAAACCTTAGATTTGGAGTTTATAATATATGCAAAGTAAAATGCATAAGGGCAATAGCGTAAAGGCAGGCAGGTGAGAAATGTGAAGAGGAATGACATCACTTGAAGGCAGGCTGTGATAAGGCAGAAATGTAGTCTACCTTAAATAAGCTTAAAGTAGTCGCTGAAATAACAAAAGAGTTATAGCTAATAAGACAAAGTAAGGTGAGAGAATGGAACCATATGTAAAACCATGTAAACTCTCTTATAGAACAGTTGCCCTTCTGGCACTCCACCCATACACATGTGTACAAGAATGATGAGTGCAGAATTGTTTGTAATAATAAAAGCATAGAAACAAATTAATTTCAAAGGTATATGTAAAGGGTTCAATAAATACTAGTACAAACAATGGATAAAACTTCACTGTTAAAAGGAACCCAGAGGGTAACGATGAGCTGATGACTCTACCCTCTTTCCAGGAATCCTGGATTCCAGGTGACCTGTGTCCTTCGGGGGTCTTCTGTGAGGATCAGAAGAGCAGCAGTGATCTTGGCTTAGGTTCTCTTGCTGTGGACAAGACACGGGTGACAAGAAAAGTAAAGGAGGCCTTCCTCTGAGTTTACGTAGAAATGATGTACGAGGCAGAAATAACTGCAAACCCTTAAATTACATATTGAAAAGGCCACGAAGGCGTCCCTGGGTGGACTCGAACCACCAACCTTTCGGTTAACAGCCGAACGCGCTAACCGGTTGCGCCACAGAGACGCGGGGAAGCATCCTCTTTCATCTATGTAGAACGTAAGCAGTCCCAAGGTAGGCGGAGCCGCCCGCCTTTCGCAGGACAGCGACGACGGCTCCGAAGGCTCGGACAACGGGAGAGGAGGAGTCGACGCAGCGTGCTCCTTCCGGTGGGGGAGCCGTGCGTCGGGCTATCCCGAAGGCCCAAGGGCAGCCGAGCGTCCCCGCCGCGCCTTGCTCCACACCCGCCGCAGATATCGGCGCCCCGGAGGCGCCCCCGGACCTGAGCTGAGGGGGGCCGGAGGGAAGCTGCGTGCCCAATGGGTTCCGTGACAGCTCCCCGTTTGCTCCGCCTTCACTCGACCATCTCCCCAGCTGGGCAGCGGTTTAGTAGATGTGGTCGGCTTGGCTGCAGCGGGAAGGAAATCAGGTCCAAAGAGCAAATGTGAAAAGGAGCGAAAGAAAGCAGAGGCATGGATGAGACAGACCTCCCAGGAAGCCTGTGAGGCACAGGCCGGATCTTGAGAGATTAAAATTGGTTTTATTAAGTAACTGAATAGGGAGGGAGAACAGGAGAAGGGCGTGAAAGAGAGAAAAGCACGAGCATGTGTGTCTAAGAATTAAACAGCAAAAATAATGTGAAAATATTTATGTCAAAGAAATTACCTGTTGGCCTCTGGTGCATCGTGACTGTACAGTGATTAGTGCTGTGTTGTGGCTGCATCAACCTCGGTTCAAATCAAAGTTACAGCAAGTTCGTGTCTATGACCTGTCTTTCGGTTTGCTTTTAATGCCAGCACCAGCTGCGCCCTTTAGCAGCGTTCAGAGAGCAGTTTACTGCTGGCCGCCGAGCGCGATGCGGTGAGAAGAGCAGTAAATCCCACAGTGCACAAACCCGCGGGCGCCGGTCAAAGCGAAACCTAGGACGGTTCCTTGTCTCACTGTTGAGCAGGACATATCCCCAAAGTTGAAATACCGCCTCTCAAGGATCCTTGTCTGTATCTTCCACTAATAAAATAGTGTGGTCATAGCCGTTTTACTGTTAAAGATAATTCAAATACCAGTGAGGGTTGTTACACTAAAGGAGAACGAGTTTTTAATGAGTTTACAGTAAAATGCGAACTAGTTGTTCATTGTCTACACCAGCTTGCCTTCGTTCACCAGTCACTAGTTTTGAACTATAGTTCACGTAGAGTTAAAAGCACATATCTTTATGCAAGGCAGAAATAGAGACACAGATGTAGAAGACAAATGTATGGACACCAAGGGAGAAAAACCTAGAGGGGGGAATGGATGAACTTGAATATTGGGATTGACATATATACACTAATTTGTATAAAAAAACTAACAAGTTGTGGAATTTTAGCAAACGTAATCATCACCCAGATCAAGTTATAGAAAATTGCCATGATCCCAGAAATATACTCAGTCCCTTTCCAGGCAATTGTTACCCTATCGCATTTAGTTAATTACTATTGTGAGGTCTATTGCCGAAATTACTATTGCCTGCTATTGAAATTCAAATGAATGAATGTATTTTTTTGTATCTGGCTTTTAAAATACAACATTATGTTCATTAAACATAACCATATTATTGTGTATATCACTTCTTAATTTTGGTATTATTGGAGTAATTCTGGTGTTATTGTTTTCAATGAATATTCTTGGTGCATTGATAAATATTCTATACCAATCTTTTTGTATACTTATGCATTCATGGAAGTACTGCAACTGCTGGGTCGTGGAGTAGGTACAAGATTAACTTTATTAGAAACTGACAAACAGTGCCCTAGAATGTTTTCAAACCAGCAACTACAGTTGCAGTTTCTGTGCATTCTTGTCAGCATTTGGTGTACTAATTCTTTTAGACATAGCCATGCTGGAGGGTGTGTAATGATATGTCCTTATAGTACTAATGTGCATTTCCCTAATAAATAAAAATGTCAGGAATATTTTCTTATAACTTCTGGCCGTTAAGATATCTTCCTTTGTGATCCAGGACGACCCTGGCTTAGCCTTTCCAGGGAAAGGAAACAGGGTCAGGTGGTCGGTCGCTGTGGTGCAGGTGGATCCTTCCGAGGCAGCTCTCGGAGACAGAGACCCAGGCTCAGTGTGTTCCCAGTGGCGACACGTGCAGATCTAACGACTGGCACAGCATCAGCAGAGAGTGCCCGGCCTCCCAGGCCTTTGCCATCTCCACACACTCATCAGTTGAGCGAGGATGGAATATATTGTTTACATATTCTCTTTCATTCGAGTCATATTCATTTTCCTGAGTAATTTGACTTTTCAGTTCATCTCACTACCACAAACGGAAAACTGTTATCGGTGCCATAATCAGAAGGTAGGTGTAAAAATGAATACCAAAAGGATGGCGATCCAGGCAACTTCTCCAACTGCTCTTGATTCAAATCCCTGGGGTCTGGACTTCCCTGGTGGCGCGGTGGTTGAGAGCCCGCCTACCGATGCAAAGGATATGGGTTCGTGCCCCGGTCCGGGAGGATCCCACATGCTGCGGAGCGCCTGGGCCCGTGAGCCGTGGCCGCTGAGCCTGCGCGTCCGGAGCCTGTGCTCCGCAACGGGAGAGGCCACAGCAGTGAGAGCCCCGCGTACCGAAAAAAAAAAAAAATCCCTGTGGTCTCTACCAGACAATGAGCGTGTTTTCCTTTTTCCCTTGGACACTCACACTGAAGACCTATTGGGACAAATGTTGCTTCCACTGTAGGACAAGAGGATAGCCAGGGAGAGGGAGGGGGAGAGGATGTGGACCAAGTGTGCAGAGGCAGCGGGTAGAGTACGTAGATGAGACGGAGCTGAGGCTGTGGGTCCCTCCTTCTGGAGCCACCGCTGAAAGGTGGTTAGTCTGATGGGCCGGGCTGAGGGTGGGTTTATGAGAGGGTGTGGGGGTGGATGGGAGAGGTTTGGAGGGTCTTCGCTTGAATTCCTTTGGGGAGAGCAGTTTAGAACGGCAAAGGGCGGGTGGAGGGGAGGGTGGTGATCCTGAGCGAACACTGGAGGGGTGGGAGCCTGCACTGGTGCCTGCAGGGTGTGTTCCCCTAGTTACCTGACAAAAGAGTTGTCATGATCTTGAAGGTGCTTTCCCCAGGGTGTAAGGCTTATCCACTGCACTCCTGAAAAGCTGATGGCTGTGATTTCCCCACCTGTGGGAGGGAATTGGTGCTGGTGGGGGGGCGGGGGTTTGAGTTGCCGCTCTCTCCTGATATCCCTTGGTTCATGGCAGACGACGTCTCTTCCGTGATGCCTCACTGTGCTACGCCGACCCAGGGCAAGAGGCGCGCCACACTGTGTTCAACTGCCTCGGAATTCCGGTGAGCAGCCGCATCTTCCTGGCCCTCCTATGTCGTGACCAAAGTGTATGGATGGGTCCTGCTTCTTGCGCCAAGCCTCCTGACTGTCCTGTCTGTGTGTCCGTGTCCATGTGTGGCACTTTGCTGGGGAGGCCCGCTGGCTGGCAGGCACCAGCAAGAAAGAAGCCACACCACAGGGGTGGTGAAAAAACATGGGAGACCTTGCCCGGAAGCCTCGCGCTCCACAGTCTCTTTGGGGCAGGTCAGAAGGAGGTACCGCTTCCGGGAACATGGAGGCCAGAGGCCTGCCTTCTCAAGGAGGCTCCCGGGACCAACAGCGCTTTCCCTTCCAGGCCTAGCCAACTCCATGGCCTCTCATAAGGCTTCCCCTTCTCCCGCCTCCTTCTCTACTCCAGCTGTGTTCTTCGGGAGTGTAAGTCACCCCTCCCAATAAGCAGAAGTGTCCCAACATACCTCTAGTGATAGGGAAAGGAGTTGGATCAACGTTTTCTAACAAGAGGAAGAGAGAGCACTTGTGGTGGTAGGAGGCAACACCTTCTTGTTGGTTCTCTTGGCAGACACAAGGGCCCGGAATTGAAGCTCCTCATTGAGGGATTGGGTGGCATAGCCCAGGAACCTGGCCAGGTAGGCATCTCTCCCACTGCTCCTTAGGGAACAGCAGGAAATCCTGCGGCGTCCACTCTTACCCAGAAGAGATGCCCAGAAAATGCTCCAGTAGAGCCCAGAATCTGTGCACTGAACCACTTTGGAGTGACGCTCCCATTGTCAGTTCTTCCCTCAGTGGACCTTGGACAGTGGAGAAATGATTGCAGAGGATATGCCCTTCAATGGCAGTAAAAATTCTACTTTTCTCTGACTTGCCTCACTGTGCCCCTCCACTCCCCCAGTCTAGCATCTCTAGGATAGAAGGCACTGGTTTTGCTTTCCTGGCCGAGTTTTTGGTCCATGGCTCCTTTACCTTTAATGGATATTTATTCTCATATTCACAAGTTATAGTAGAAAGGCATTCATATGAGCCTTTCCCAATGCTGTAGTTTGAAACCACCCCAATGTTCATCATACGTGAAATAGTTTTACATTAGTGTAATGCTTATCATTAACACCAAAATTAAGATGTGAGAAACACAAATATATATATATATTAAACATAATAATGTTGCTTGATAATAGCTAGATAGAAACGTGTATATTCAGAAACATGAACTTGAAGAAAGAGCAAGCCTAATTTGAGACGGAAGACATCAGAATTGTTTAAAGTATCAGGGGATGGGTGGGCATTACCTGGAAGGTGTATCAGAGGGCCATGCTTGAATGACAAAAAATTTCTATGTCGTGATCCTGGTGATGATTACACATTTCAATATTCAAATAGCTGCCCATTAATGATATGTGTATTTTGTTCTGTGAACACACTTTAATAATTTCCTTTTAGGGTAAAAATTGGAGGTCGGATGTCAGAGAATCCAGTGAAGACGATGACTGGATTGGAGTACATTGTAAACTGTTTATTTAAATAAAGTCTGGAGCCCAGATCCCATTTGGAGTTGCAGGGAGATTCTGAAGATTCAGATCACTCCCCAAAGGAGAGCCATTCGTACCACCCTTGATCATGACAGGAGTGACCCTTCCAAATGAAACTAAGATATAATTCGAGGTTGAATTTTGTACATGAGCCAATCAGAGTTTTATGGAGCCCAAGGCTTTGTGTGCAGTGTCCAATGAAGCTAAGACTTAAGCTTTGCTTTTACCATTTGTCTTAGTGTTCTGTCTGTCCATATTTTTCTTTTTTTTTCAGTATAGTTTTTAGCGCTTGTTATCATTGGTGGATTGGATTTGGTTTTTGGTTTGGTTGCTCTCTTCTTTCTTTCTTTTTTTTATTACTTTTTATTTTTAATAATAATTTTTGTTTTTATTTTAATAACTTTATATATTTTATTTATCTTCTATTTTCCTTTCTTTTTTTTCCCCTTTTCTTCTGAGCCATGTGGCTGACAGGGTCTTGGTGCTCCGGCTGGGTGTCAGGCCCAAGCCTCTGAGGTAGGAGAGCTGAGTTCAGGACATTGGTCCACCAGAGACCTGCCCACATAATATCAAACGGTGAAAGCTCTCCCAGAGATCTCCATCTTAATGCTAAGACCCAGCTCCACTTATGACCAGCAAGCTACAGTGCTGGACACCCTATGCCATACAACTAGCAGGACAGGAACACAACACCACCCATTAGCAGAGAGGCTGCCTAAAATCATAATAAGTTCCCAGATACCCCAAAACACACCACCAGACACAATCCTGCCCACCAGAAATACAAGATCCAGCCTGATCCACCAGAACACAGGCACCAGCCCCCTCCACCAGGAAGCCTAAACAACCCACTGAACCATCCTTACCCACTGGGGGCAGACACCAAAAACAATGGGAACTACAAACCCGCAGCCTGTGAAAGGGAAACCCCAAACATGGTAATTTAAGGAAAATGAGAAGACAATGAAATACACAGCAGATGAAGGAGCAAGGTAAAAACCCACCAGACCAAACAAATGAAGAGGAAATACGCAGTCTACCTGAAAAAGAATTCAGAGTAATGACAGTAAAGATGATCCAAAATCTTGGAAATAGAATGGAGAAAATATAAGAAACGTTTAACGAGGACCTAGAAGAACTAAAGAGCAAACAAACAATGATGAACAACACAATAAATGAAATTAAAAATTCTCTAGAAGGAATCAATAGCAGAATAACTGAGGCAGAAGAACAGATAAGTGACCTGGAAGGTAAAATAGTGGAAATAACTACTGCAGAGCAGAATAAAGAAAAAAGAATGAAAAGAATTGAGGACAGTCTCAGAGACTTCTGGGACAATATTAAACACACCAACATTCGAATTATAGGGGTCCCAGAAGAAGTAGAGAAAAAGAAAGGGACTGAGAAAATATTTGAAGAGATTATAGTTGAAAACTTCCCTAATATGGGAAAGGAAATAGTCAATCAAGTCCAGGAAGCAGAGAGAGTCCCATACAGGATAAATCCAATGAGAAACACGCCAAGACACATATTTATCAAACTATCAAAAATTAAATACAGGGCTTCCCTGGTGGTGCAGTGGTTGAGAGTCTGCCTGCCGATGCAGGGGACACGGGTTCGTGCCCCAGTCCAGGAAGATCCCACATGCCGCGGAGTGGCTGGGCCCGTGAGCCATGGCCGCTGAGCCCGCGCATCCAGAGCCTGTGCTCTGCAACAGGAGAGGCCACAATGGTGAGAGGCCCACGTACTGCAAAAAAAAAAAAAAAAAATTAAATACAAAGAAAAAATATTAAAGGCAGCAAGGGGAAAACAACAAATAGCATACAAGGGAATCCCCATAAGGTTAACAGCTGATCTCTCAGCAGAAACTTGGCAAGCCAGACGGGAGTGGAAAGACATATTTAAAGTGATGAAAGGGAAAAACCTGTAACCAAGATTACTTTACCCAGCGAGGATCTCATTCATATTTGAAGGAGAAATTAAAACCTTTACAGACAAGTAAAAGCTAAGAGAATTCAGCACCACCAAACCAGCTTTACAACAAATGTTAAAGGAACTTCTCCAGGCAGGAAACACAAGAGAAGGAAACGACCTACAAAAACAAACCCAAAACAATTAAGAAAATGGTAATAGGAACATACATATCGATCACTACCTTAAATGTAAATGGATTAAATGTTCCAACCAAAAGACAACTGGCTGAATGGATACAAAGACAAGACACATATATATGCTGTCTACAAGAGACCTACTTCAGACCTAGGGACACATACAGACTGAAAGTGATGGGATGGAAAAAGATATTCCATGCAAATGGAAATCAAAAGAAAGGTGGACTAGCAATTCTCATATAAGAAAAAATACACTTTAACATAAGGACTATTACAAGAGACAAAGAAGGACACTACGTAATGATCAAGGGATCAATCCAAGAAGAAGATATAACAATTGTAAATATTTATGCACCCAACATAGGAGCACCTCAATATATAAGGCAAATGCTAACAGCCATAAAAGAGGAAATCAACAGTAACACAATAATAGCAGAGAACTTTAACACCCCACTTTCACCAATGGACAGATCATCCAAAATGAAAATAAATAAGGAAACACAAGCTTTAAATGATGCATTAAACAAGATGTATTTAATTGATATTTATAGGACATTCCATCCAAAAACAACAGAATACACTATCTTCTCAAGTGCTCATGGAACATTCCTCAGGATGGACCATATCTTGGGTCACAAATCAAGCCTTGGTAAATTTAAGAAAATTGAACTCTTATCAAGTGTATTTTCTGACTACAATTCTATGAGACTAGGTATCAATTACAGGAAATAATCTGTAAAAATTACAAACACGTGGAGGCTAAACAATACACTACTAAATAACCAAAGATAACTGAAGAAAGCAAAGAGGAAATAAAAAATACCTAGAAACAAATGACAATGAAAACACAAAGACCCAAAACCTATAGGATGCAGCAAAAGCAGTTCTAAGAGGGAAATTTATAGCAATAAAATCCTACTTCAAGAAACAAGGAACTTCTCAAATAAACAACCTAAACTTACACCTAAAGAAATTAGACAAAGAAAACAAACAACACCCCTCAAAGTTGGCAGAAGGAAAGAAATCATAAAGATCAGTTCAGAAATAAATGAAAAAGAAATGAAGGAAACAATAACAAAGATCAATAAAACTAAAAGCTGCTTCTTTGAGAAGATAAACAAAATTGATAAACCATTAGCCAGATTCATCAAGAAAGAAAGGGAAAAGACTCAAATCAACAGAATTGGAAATGAAAAAGGAGAAGTAACAACTGACTCTGCAGAAATACAAAGGATCATGAGAGATTACTACAAGCAACTCTATGCCAATAAAATAGACAACCTGGAAGAAATGGACAAATTCTTAGAAAAGCACAACCTTCAAAGAATGAACCGGGAAGAAATAGAAAATATAAACAGACCAATCACAAGCACTGAAATTGAAACTGTGATTAAAAATCTTCTAAAAAACAAAAGCCCAGGACCAGATGGCTTCACAGGCAAATTCTATCAAATATTTAGAGAAGAGCTAACATCTATCCTTCTCAAACTCTTCCAAAATATAGCAGAGGGAGGAATACTCCCAAACCCATTCTATGAGGCCACCATCACCCTGATACCAAAACCAGACAAAGATGTCACAAAGAAAGAAAACTACAGGCCAATATCACTGATGAACATAGATGCAAAAATCCTCAACAAAATACTAGCAAACAGAATCCAACAACACACCATACACAATGATCAAGTGGGGTTTATCCTAGGAATGCAAGGATTCTTCAATATATGCAAATCAATCAATGTGATAAACCATATTAACAAATTGAAGGAGAAAAACCATCTCAATAGATGTAGAAAAAGGTTTCAACAAAATTCAACACCGATTTATGATAAAAACCCTCCAGAAAGTATGCATAGAGGGAACTTACCTCAACATAATAAAGGCCATATATGACAAACCCACAGCCAACATCGTTCTCAATGGTGAAAAACTGAAACCATTTTCACTAAGATCAGGAACAAGACAAGACTGCCCACTCTCACCACTATTATTCAACATAGTTTTGGAAGTTTTAGCCACAGCAATCAGAGAAGAAAAGGAAATAAAAGGAATCCAAATCAGAAAAGAAGTAAAACTGTCACTGTTTGCAGGTGACATTATACTACACATAGGGAATCCTAAAGATGCCACCAGAAAACTACTAGAGCTAATCAATGAATTTGGTAAAGTAGCAGGATACAAAATTAATGCACAGAAATCTCTTACATTCCTATATACTAATGATGAAAAATATGAAAGAGAAATTAGGGAAACTCTCCCATTTACCATCACAACAAAAAGAATAAAATACCTAGGAATAAACCCACCTAAGGAGACAAAAGACCTGCATGCAGGAAACTATAAGACACTGATGAAAGAAATTAAAGACGATAGAAACAGATGGAGAGGTATACCATGTTCTTGTATTGGAAAAATCAATATTGTGAAAATGATTATATTACCCAAAGCAATCTACAGATTTAGTGCAATCTCTATCAAACTACCAATGGCATCTTTTACAGAACTAGAACAAAAAACTTCACAATTTGTATAGAAACACAAAAGACCCCGAATAGCCAAAGCAATGTTGAGAAAGAAAAACGGAGCGGGAGGAATCAGGCTCCCTGACTTCAGACTATACCACAAAGCTACAGTAATCAACACAGTATGATACTGGCACAAAAACAGAAATATAGAGCAGTGGAACAGGATAGAAAGCCCAGAGATAACCCATGCATATATGGTCACCTTATCTTTGATAAAGGAGGCAAGAATATACAATGGAAAAAAAGCAGCCTCTTCAATAAGTGGTGGTGGGAAAACTGGACAGCTACATGTAAAAGAATGAAATTAGAACACTCCCTAACACCATACACAAAAATAAACTCTAAATGGATTAAAGACCTAAATTTAAGGCCAGATACTCTTAAACTCTTAGAGGAAAACATAGGCAGAACTCTCCATGACATAAATCACAGCAAGATCATTTTTGACCCACCTCCTAGACAAATGGAAAGAAAAACAAAAATAAACAAATGGGAACTAATGAAACTTAAAAGCTTTTGCACAGCAAAGGAAACCATAAACAAGACGAAAAGACAACCCTCAGCATGGGAAAAAATATTTGCAAATGAAGCAACTGAAGAAGGATTAATCTCCAAAATTTACAAGCCGCTCATACAGCTCAATATCAGAAAAACAAACAACCCAATCCAAAAATGGGCAGAAGACCTAAATAGACATTTCTCCAAAGAAGATATATAGATTGCCAGCAAACACATGAAAGAATGCTCAACATCATTAATCATCAGAGAAATGCAAATCAAAACTACAATGAAGTATCACCTCATACTGGTCAAATTGCCATCATCAAAAAATCTACAAATAATAAATGCTGGAGAGGGTGTGGAGAAAAGGGAACCCTCTTGCACTGTTGGTGGGAATGTGAATTGGTACAGCCACTATAGAGAACAGTATGGAGGTTCCTTAAAAATCTAAAAATAGAACTACCATAGGACCCAGCAATCCCACTACTGAGCATATACTCTGAGAAAACCATAATTCAAAAAGAGTCATGTACCACAATGTTCATTGCAGCTCTATTTACAATAGCCAGGACATGGAAGCAACCTAAGTGTCCCTCAACAGATGAACGGATGAGGAAGATGTGGCACATATATACAATGGAATATTACTCAGCCATAAAAAGAAACAAAATTGAGTTATTTGTACTGAGGTGAATAGACCTAGAGACTGTCATACAGAGTGAGGTAAGTCAGAAAGAGAAAAACCAATACCGTATGCTAACACATATATGTGGAATCTAAAAAAAAAAAAAAAAAGGTTTTGAAGAACCTAGGGGCAGGACAGGAGTAAAGACATAGACGTAGAGAATGGACTTGAGGACACGGGGAGGGGGAAGGGGAAGTTGGGACGAAGGGAGAGAATGGCATGGACATATATACACTACCAAATGTAAAGTAGATAGCTAGAGGGAAGCATCCGCATAGCACAGGGAGATCAGCTTGGTGCTTTGTGTCCTCCTAAAGGTGTGGGATAGGGAGAGTGGGAGGGAGATGCAAGAGGGAGGAGATATGGGGTTATATGTGTATGCATAGCTGACTCACTTTGTTACACAGCAGAAACTAACACACCATTGTAAAGCAATTATACTCCAATAAAGATGTTAAAAAATAATAAAATCTGTTTCTTTTTGTGTAAAAAAGCCTCACTGCTGTTTGAAATATTTCAACAACAACAAAAAAAATCCCTATAAGACTACACCATTTCCGTCGTCGAAGCCACACACGAGTTTCATTTAGAGCTTGAACCTGATCTTTAGGTATTTTCTCTTAAATGGTGAGACGTGGTTTAAGTGCAGAGCGCTTCAGCCTAGTGCACTGTTGGGTTGACCCCTGTTCTCCTGACTTTACTCCGTTTGGTGACTAAAGAGTTGTTCTGGTAACAGATACAACGCAGAAAAAAAGGGGAACACTGCCGTGACTCGGATTCGAACCGAGGTTGCTGCGGCCACAACGCAGAGTACTAACCACTATACGATCACGGCGCGCTACTGAGCCAGCGGCGAGGCTAGTTTTTGCGCTACTACTTTTAATATAAATTGCTTCCAATTATTTAGCTGTTCTGTTGTTGAAAACTGCAAGTATTCGTGAGTTTCCCTCTCGTCTTCCCTCCGTTATTCCCTTCGCATTCTGATGCATTTCTCATCTCCCCTGCGTCCAGCCGGTGCCTCAGATCAGGTCTCCTGGGAAGTATCTTTGCTTTGTCCTTGCCTCCCTTGCTTCATTCCCTCCTCCTTACATTTCCTCTTTTGACCAACCCTCCCCACCGCCTTCTTCCGGCTCCCGGCCCACCTACCTTGGCTGAGCTGAGGGAGGGCAGCGCCAGTGGCTCAGACTGTCGGGTGAAGGCGGAGCAAAGAACCGAAAGAACCGTTATGAGCCCATGGGGCATTCAGCTTCCCTTGAGTCCCACTCGGCTCAAGCCCGGGGTGTCGCGGCCCCGGACGACTCCGGGGCGCTGGCATCTGCGGCGGGTGTGGAGCAAGGCGCGGCGGGGACGCTTGGCTGCCTTTCTGCCTTCGGAATCGCCCAACGCACGGCTTTCCCACGAGTTTCTCTGGTTTTCCGTGGCTTTGGAATCAATACAACTGTCCTGCGAAAGGCAGGTGGCTCCGCCTAAAGTGGAAGGCGTGCTTGCTCTCTGTGGGATGAGGTGGGGAAGCAGGGAGAGGGAAGGTAAGGTTCAGGTGTCTCTGTGGCGCAATCGGTGAGCGCGGTCGGTTATTAATTGTCAAAGGTTGGTGGTTCGAGCCCAGTCAGAGACACCCCTCCTAGCTTTTTAAGGATGTAATTAAAAGGTTTGCAGTTATTTCTGTCTTGCACATCCTTTCACATAAACTTGAAGCTAGGCCTCTATTACCCTCCTTTTCACCTATGTCTTCTCCATAACAAGAGAACCTAAGCCGAGATCATCACTGATCCTCACAGAAGAGCTCTGAAGGAAACAGGTAGGTCACTTTGTCATCTCATCGTTACCTCTGGGTTCCTTTTAACAGTGAAGTTTCGTCCCTTGTTTGTACTAGTATTTATTGAGCCCTTTACATATAACTTTGAAATTAATTTGCTTATATGCTTTTATTATTACGAACAATACTGCAGTCATCATTCTTGTACACATGCCTATGGTTAGAGTGCCTGATGCACAATTGTTTTATGAGATATACACGGTTTTTTGTAAACGGTTCCATTCTCTCCCCTTTGTTGGCTTATTAGCTATAACTCTTTATTTTGTTATTTCAGCAACTGCTTTAGGCTTTAGAGCAGACGTCTGTAACTTACCACAGCCTGCCTTCAAGTGATGTCTTCACTTTTCTCCCCTGCTTGCCTTTATGCTATCGTTGTCATGCATTTTACTTTGAGTATGTTATAAACCCCACAACCCAAGGTTATTACTTTTCTTTAAACTGTCCCATGTTTTTAAAGAGATTTAAATAAGAAGGGGAAAAAGGTTATATATTTTTCACGCAGATACCATTTCTGTTGTCCTTCATCCCTTTGTGCATATGGAGATTTCCCTCTGATGTGAGTTTCTTTCTTCCTGGAGGACTACTTTAACCTTTCTTGTGGTTTGGGTTGCTGGTGATGAAGTCTTTCAGCAATTGTATGTCTGTAAATATCGTTATTCACCTTTATTGTTAGACCTAGAGACTTTTTTGAGGATAGGCGCCATAGAATTCCATGTTGACTTTTTTCTCTCAGTTCTTTAAAGATGTTGCTCCACTGTCTTTTTCACTTGCTGCAGTGCTTCTGATGAGAAATCTGACATTATATTTATTTTCTGTATGTAGCATGTGTTATCCCTCTGGCTGCCTTTGAGATTTTTTTCCCAACTGATTTGAGCAATTTAATTATTATGTGACTAGGTGTGGTCTTCTTCATGTTTATAGTGCTTGAGGATCATTTGACTCCTTGGATCAGTGGTTTATAATGTTAATTGTGGCTGGAAAATTTTCTGTCATTGCTTCTAAAAAATGAGTCTGATACAAAGCAAATCTGATACATGGTAGCAGTAGGTCCTGAGGAGGATCAGCAGACCCATGTAAAGCAACTACTCAGATGTTATAGGGAGACCTTCGAGCTTCTTCAGGTAAGTGGAGGTAACCTCCTTCATGTAACCTCCTCAAACAAGGGAGGAAGGGCTGCTTCTCAGGTAACCTGAGGCTTGGGGCAATTTAGGGTTTCAAGAGCCCCACCTTCATCAGAATCTATCCATAAGACCCCATCCCAATGATACCAGTCCTTCTTAATAAATTCCCTGACTTTATCATAAGAGATTCTGTGATGTTGGAAATTCAATTTAGGTTTAGTTTGCAGAGCTCGGGCCTACAGTGATACTACTAGACAAGGTTTGAAGGTTGTTTTGTTTTGTTTTGTTTTAAATATGGTTATAGAATCTTTCAGGTCCCTAACCTAAATCTTGAGCTAGGAACTTAGAACCTTGAGCTCATCATTTTGTTTCCCCAATTCCTCCAGTTTACATGGAAGTAACCAACCCGTCACACTCATATCTTCACTAAAATGTTCTCTGGCAGCAACTATTTGACCACTCTAATCCTTACTTTCTGTGAGAATCTAAATACAGGTGTCTGCAGACAATGATTTGGGAAAATGTTTTGCTACTGCATGCCATGAACTGAAAGTGGTCTCTGACATCAGGGTCATTAATAATTTCACATCTAGTCGGGTCCAAGATCCAATTCCAGATAATATGGAACCACTCCATTTATTATCACTCAATTCTAACCAAGGGTGTCACTACAACAATGCTAAACATAGAACAATGGCACTACACAAAGATGACCAGGAACTTCAGCATCCTGGATTTCTGCTACCACGCCACTTTCTTGTGCCCACGCCCACAAACTCAAACACACATCTTACTCCCTCCTCCCAAATATTAAACCAGGCATTTGTACTACCTAGGTTTTCAACAAAACAAGGCAAGGCTTGAACCACCTTGGAGGCCTCAGTGTTCTGTCTCACTTGCCTCACCATCCTTCTACTTCCTCTCATTAGATTTTCATTTATTCCTGTCCTCCTGCAGCATGTCCTTCTTCAAGCCCCTGGCCCTCTCTCTCAGGAACAGGAGGTAAATGGAGAATTATGATATTGTTGACATTACTACAGGCTTGTTCCCTGGATAGACATCAACTCAAAGAAGAGCAATTTGTCCATCCCAGGGTATTTTGTAGAAAAAAAAGCTTAGAAAACTAACACTTGAATATTTGCTTTCCCTACAAAGAGAAATTTGAAGTGACACTGCTGGCAGCTGTGAAGTTAGCTCTGGGTGTTAAGCTAAAATGGAAGCCTTTGCATTCACCATGGGGCTGAGGAGAAATGGCAGCCAAAAGTGGTTGGAAGGAGGCTTCTGAATCCATAAGACATATCACTCCCACCAAAGAGAAGTAATGTTTCCACTTCTCAGTTTGTAGATGGAATTTACAGAAGCTTTCATTCTGAGGGAGGTAAGGAACAAGTTATGGGAGGGCAGTTGACTGTCAGTCTAGCCTTGAAATCATTTAACTAACAGGTGTTCTCATGAGCCCCAAAATGTGTTCCATGACATGACCTCCTCAGTCATGTCTCCAATGTCTGAAGCCTCCCCAGGCTCCCAAAGCTAGAGAAGTTTGAAAGAGGAGAGAATGAAAGAGACACAAGCCTAGGTTCTTGTAGGCACATTCTAGAGTATGGTACAAAGACTTCAGGGTCACCAGTCCCTTGGGCTACCAACTAAGTGGGTTTGGTGGCATAAACCTACCTGGAATCAAAGCTTCCTTTTGAATCTTTTCAGGTAGATTCCCTACATGGTTGAGTTTTGCTGTCATTTCAGCAGTTATCTCATCCTCTTTGCCCTTATCATTTAAATCTGATAACAAAAAGCCCTAATTAGTAGAGTGTTGGTGGACATAATAGAAATATTTTCATCTAAGCTCTGGAAATTAAAGGTAAAATTTGCCCTCAAAGTAGTTTTCTTATGTTGCCAGCATTTGGTTCTTTGTAACTGTGCATCCCTGGGAGGCAGGCTTGGTGTGCTCCAAACTTGTTTCCAGCTCTTGCTTAGTTCAGTGAGCTTAGATCTATCTCTAGAGTTCCTTTGGAGTCCAAGGATGCAAGATGTCTCTTATATTTCTTGTATTTCAAACATGACCTTTCTGAAAAGAGTACATTGTCTTTAAAAAAAAAAAAAGGTGATTCTACCCAGTTTTTGAGTGAACATTTTTCACGCTGAGGCAACCTCTCCACTGTAGTGTCCCCACTCCTTTCTGAATTCAGTGCTGCCTGCTGTGTCCAAATTTAGGGCATGTGATGTCCAAAATTCAACTGCATTCTACACCAGGAGCAATATCTCCATGAGAGCTCAGCACTCCATAGGCTCTTGCTTTGGGGCTGTATTGCCTTTCCCTGGAAGAAAGGGCCCAGGATTTTCACAACCTGGATTCAGAATCCCACATCTCAGTCAGGACTCCTGATTTGAGAACAGAACACCAACTGAAAGTTTTCACCTCTTGGACCTTGGAGCTCCCGGAAGCTGCAGGAGCTAGGGGACGTGCACACATCAGAGGCATGAGACAGCTCCTTGCAAGCCAGGAACTGTGGGACTCCTCCCCTCCCCCACCTTTTCCTTCCTTTTCATGACATTGCTCTACCAGGTCATTTCTTTCAAATTCCAGTGCCTCTTTCTTGCCTTTCTCTCAGAAATAGGAGCTCTCTCTGGCTCTTGTCACTTTGTTCTATTTGATCAAATTTCAAGTCTAATACTTTAACCAGGGCTTCATGTTTTAAACAGTCCCCTAGCCAAGGCTGAAGGTCTCAGGGCATTTGGCTGCTTTCAAATGGTGAAAATCTGTTCCAAGTCAGCCCTTGATTACATGTTTGAATTGGACAGAAGACCAGCCATGAAGCCAAGTGTCAATTATTCACATCACTGGGCCACGACCTAGTGCAGGGCCAAGCCAAGGACCAGGAAACACAGACTACCATGTTGACTCTGCTTTCTCTTCTTTCAACTTTGATTCTTTGTTTTGATGTAGATAATGATGTTTTCTAAGGGAGCAATTGCGTTTCTATCTTCCCAATACCTGTGTCATCTAGTTTCCTGTCTTTAATTTACTTTCATATGTGTGTATTTGTTTATTTATGCTGAGCTACAGGTCATCAAGTGAGATATTTTACTCAGGATTAAGGAAAGCATAAAAGACAGAGAAGCTTCCTTAAGACAACTAAAGTTTGTTCCCTTGGTTGGTTCTTCTTACAGGAAAGTATCTCAGATGGAAAGCAGGCAGAAACTGCTTTTGTGAAAGACTTTCATGTATCCTTTTTCTCAAGGGTGTCTATGGAAGGACAAGGGAAAAAAATCAAGCGTGTCCTTGGATTCCTCTGGGATCCTGGATATAGAAGCTTGGTTACTACCCTATGTTGGGGAGAGGCACAGTTGAATATGAACCACAAATCAGATTGCCTCAGACTGGAGCCAGGACCATTTAAGACCAAGTACCATTGTTACCTGTGTTATTAAAGCATGGATTCAGTAATTAAATGTTAAATAATCTAAATATATGAAAGTCACTTAACAGTTTCAGGGTGATTTAGAGTAGAACAATGCTGTGTACTGCCAGAAACTTGTCTTACTAATCTCCAGATTCTCAAAAATACATTTCCAAAATATTTTTTTAAAATTTAATGAGGTTATCTTATTTTTAAAAAAACAGACTAAGCACCACTATTACAAGGCAGCCACCTACCTGACAGCAGTGATACAGACAATTCTGGAAAGCTCTTGAGAATTCTCCCCTACTTTTGATAATTTTCCACCTGCTCCCCTCATCCTCCCACCTCAGAAAGATTCTTCACCTTTTTGTTGAGTCAGAACCCTTTACAATGTTGGTAGGAATGTAAAATGGTGAAGCCACTATGGAAAACGGTATGGGAATTCTGCAAAAAAGTAAGAATAAGACTCTGCCATATGATCCAGCTATTCCACTTCTAGGTATTTATCCAGAAAATACAAAACCAGTCATTGGAATAGATATATACACCCATACATACATCAAAGCATAATTTACAATAGCCAAGATATGGAAACAACCCAAGTGTCCATCAACAGGTGAATGTATAAAGAAGATGTGGCATACATACACAATGGAGTACTATTCAGCCTTAAAAAAAAAGAAATCTTGCCATTTGCTACAACATGGATGGACTTCAGGGTATTATGCTAAGTGAAATAAGTCAGGTAAATAAAGACAAATACCGTGTGATTTCACCCATATGTGGAATTAAAAAAATTTAAGTGAATGAACAAACCATACAAAAAAAACACATAGGTACAGAGAACAGAGTAATGGTTACCAGAGGGGAAGGAGGAGGAGAGAGGGGAAGTGAGTAAAGTAAATTGTTATAAACAAACAAACGAAAATCCTAGCAGGAGAGAGAGCCAGGCAAGAAGCAAGGGGGCAGCTGCACTTCCCTGAAGGGTCTCTCCCAAGGTAGGTGGTTCCACTGGGCAGTGGACTCAAGACTCCACAGCCCACCAAAGCAACAAAGCAGAGCCCACAGGGCAGCAGGTCCTGGGGGGAATACCAGCATAGACATGTTCCTCCTACAAGCTCAAGGTGTGCCTGGCCTGCACTATCAGGAAGAGTGGAATAAATTTCCACCTGAAGCTTCTTATAGCCCACAGAGAACAGGGCAAGAGGGACCTCCTCGCCAGGACAAAATCTTACCCTGGCCTTAGAGGACAGATGCCACAAAAGCTGGTTTTGAGGGACACGGCAAAGAAGGAAGCAACAGCAGCCCAGTGATCTTGAGTTGAGATGTCTGCAAGTTACTCTCAAATGGTGTAGCAAATTATGTACATGGAGAGAGACTGAGAAAGCAAATGTGGGAAAATGTGCGTTTTGCTGAAGAATATATGCTGTTACTATTCTTGCAAATTTTCGTAGGTGTCAAAGTTTTGTGGGTTTTTTTTGTTTTTTTAAAGGAGTAATTCATACTCAGGTCCCGAGTTCTCTTTAGATGGACCCTGAAAGTGAGACTGTAGTATCTGAAATGAAGGAAGGCGTGGAGGCGAGGGGCTGCCCAGGATGCTCATCACACCTCCCCTCTCCCAGCCTGGGAGAAGCCTTGGACCTGGGGCCCACCTCACTGGCTTAAGGATTCAGTGCAGAGATCTACCGCATCTGCACCTTGGGGTACATAACACTTGTGAGGAGGAAGTGAAGACTGCTGGGTGCTGAGATGCCACAAAGAAGAGGGAGAAAAACTAACACAACAAAACCTAAATCTCCCTGACCGGGAATCGAACCCGGGCCGCGGCGGTGAAAGCGCCGAATCCTAACCACTAGACCACCAGGGAGCTGCTCGCAAGACGACTTGTAAGTGATGGTAGGAAGCCTATAATGAGTGTGTACTATCTCCCGCCCTCCTGTTCTGAGTGCCGCACCTCCCTCCAAGGAGCTGTACCCGAAGAACGTTCCCTCCCTGCTTTCTCCAAAAGAGGAGCCCCACGCGAAAGGCCGAGCGCTCTGCGGGACAGTGGACGCGCCCGCGAGGCCCGCCGGGGCCGCAAGTCCCCAGTGAGTTGCCCCGTCTGGGCCGCACCTCAGAACTGCCCTGGAGCCACCCCTTTGCCAGGCGACCGCGTGTGGAGAGCAGGCCGCCGGGGCAGGGGCTGTAGAGACAGGAGGGGAGGCGCGCGGGATGAAACCCCGGGATCCCCAACACAATAAAAGACTCCCGGCGGATGCAGGATCGGGGACGGCTGGACGGAAAACGCTTTCAAACAAGGCTGCGCGCCCAGACCTGGATTCCGGGTCTTCCCCTCACTACCTGCGGCGCCTGCCGTTCTCCCGCCTTAGATGACGCCAACTCCAGGTCCTAAGGCTCCGACCAAGAGTTGTCTCTCACGCAGCGTTTATCTCAGACTCCACATGCAGTTAGTTAGGACTTCGTGTTTGCTTCTCGGTCCAGGTGGACTTTGGCTCACACAGTCCCTCCTTTCCGAGACTCTGGACTTGAGCAAACGACTCTCCTGATAAAGGCGGGGAAATCAGTGTAACTCTCGGCTCCCTCACCCTGAACCTCGGATGGGGGCGTTGGGCGACCCTTGCGCTTTTTCCTGGGCTGCGTCCATCTTCCGGGCCCGTCCTCGAGGCCAGGGCCGGGGCCGGGTGCCCTCAGCGTGCTCCTCTCGCCGGCTCTGGAGCCCCGCGCCTTCCCTTGCGGCTGCAGGGAGGCTCCAGGGGCCGCCTGATCGGGTTTGCGGGGCCCAGCGGCGCGGGTGTGTGTTTGTGGTCCCTCGGGGGCCCGCTGTCCCTCCGCCCCTGTCGGGGAAAGGACGACCGCTCCCTCGTCCTGTCCACGTGGGACGGCAGCGCGCCGGACGCGACCGAAAGACGGCGAATCCGTTCCTCTGGCTGCGCGTGGGAGGTGAAAACTGGAACCTGGAGGGGAGGGAAAAGGGGGAAAATCTCATGAAATGTCCTGATCTAAAGCTATTTTCAAGTCCGCCTCTTTGGGGACTCAGCCCTCCAGCGCTGGCGAGGATGCTGCAGTCTGGTCGCACCCTCGACGGCACTTGGAGTCGGCGCGCAACAAGGCAGAGCTCCGCGGCTTGGGGGTCAGTGCGCACGCTGCCCGCGCCTTCCTCGGGGTCGCAGCACTTGAACCTCACGTGTGAAGGAAACGCGATGACCGCCACAATAAGAAAGAAGGAAAACAAAGACTGGAGAAAATGACACGTGCTTCCCCACACTTGTAAAGCTTTACTTTTAAAGGAAACCAGACAGGGAGACACAGACACACAGACAGATAACGCTGCATTAAAGTTTTTCAGCAAAAAGAAAGTCGTCTGCCTGCTGGCCGTGTGCTGTGAGGTGAACACGAAACCCCCTCCAGACACCGGCTTTCTGGCAAAACCGCCTTTACCTCTTTGTCTTCCTAGGTTAAAATTCGCTCTCCATGACCTGTTGAACTGGAAAATTATAAAGGCAAATAAAAGACGTTTCAGACATTGTAAAAGGTAAAACAAAACTGTTGCTCAAGAAGAATGTCACGTACGACGAGGGAGGAATGAACAGTCGTGAGATGGGCGTGGACCGCGCCTGCGTCCTCCGCGGCTTTCTGCTGGGCCTGGTCTTCAAACGAAGTCAATACAGGCCGGGAAGCGCAGCTCGGCCTGCGTTGATGCTTGATGTTTTTCCAACAGCCAAATGACCTGAGACGTCAGCCTTTGCTACGGTTCCTGCTAAACGTGAAAGTGTGATTAAAGTACTGGACTTCAGCTAGACGACTAGAATAAGCCACAGCGGCAGGAACCTGAGGAAGCCCGTTTGCCGGGAGACGCCGGAGAAGGGCTGCTACGAAAGGGCTTTCGAGGAAGGAGCAGAGGGGAGGGAGGGGAGGGCGGGTCGGGCGGGTCCTATGGTTCCCGGGTGGATTCGAAGCATCGATCATTTCCGAGAGCCCAGAGCACTGACCGCCTGCGCCGTGAAAAGGGCCACCGAGGCGCGGGTCCGCAGCCTTGGAGTGGTGGTGTCCACGCTGCTGGGATGCGAGGTCGCCTGGGGCTCAGGCTCACCTAACCCCCGGCTCCTGGGGCTTCCGGGAGCTGGAGAGTCCGCGGGGGCGATCCCTGCACTCGGTGCATAGCTGTGTGTTGGATGCGGGATCGGGAAGTGAAGCTGTGAGGGCCCCAGGGACCTCGCTTCGGGGGAGGCGAAGATCCCTAAACGAGGGCCTCTCGGGAGCTTCAGTCTCCTTACCTGAGGGCTCGCCTGTGCTCCCAGGGTCTTTTGCTTTCGAAAATATTTGTGGCCAGTCGTGGCAAGAGATACAGTTCTTGAAAGTGTCCTTAAAAACCTGAGAAAGAGCTGTTTCCGTAGTGTAGTGGTTATCACGTTCGCCTAACACGCGAAAGGTCCCTGGTTCGAAACCAGGCGGAAACACATCGATTCTTTTCTGAAACTAACATTCACGTTTAAACACCAAAAAACGGGGCGAGTGGGATGGATTGAGGTAGCGCGTGCAGCTGTATCTTTATTCCCCCCGAAATACAGGAGGAGTTCCCTTATTGCCTGAAAGCCTGCTCAGCACTGGCAACCATCCCTCTTTTGTCTGCTCTGTGTCACTTTGAAGACAAGGCCACAGACAGACCAAGAAGGGCCCAGGACAAAGCCAAGTTAAGGTTATCTTTACATTCGGAAATCCCCTCACCTTCTCATGTGGCGCCTAAATCTCCTCTACAGGCTGACGCGTATTTTGTCTCTGGAAACAAGAAGTTTATCCCTGTGAAGCTCACTTGCTTACCCCACCTCAGCACGCTTGCGGAACACGTTGATTTGCGTGACAGAACAAGAGAGACCGACCCAACTCCGCACCGGGTGCTCGACCCAAAGACACGTAGACGAATTTCAGGCTCCAGAATTGCAGCTGGTAGGGGCACATAAAGGAGTCCTTACACGTGCCATTATCAGGAGAGCCCCTGTAGTGAGGTCAGAGATGAGGAAGTAGACGGAATCGCTCATCAGCCGCTGAGAGCCAAGTCAGCACCTGACACATAAGGAAACCGAGGTTCAGAAAGAGAGCATGACCTTGGCTCTGCCGCACACAGCGCTAAAGCTAGACCAGGATGGAACCCAGCCAGTTACCTTGCGGCCTGGCCTCAGAGCCCAAAGCGTCACCCAGAACAGGAGAGGTGAAAAGTGATGAGCAGCGGTGCAAGGGCTGGGAGCCTTTCACAGCTGCCTTCAGCCGCGGGCCGCTGGGAATCGCCTCCTTTTCTGCTCTGCCATTCTCAAAAATCTAACCTTATTCTTACAGTTTTCAACTGGAGAAGCCAAATTATGGAGGTCTGTTATGTCAGGTTGCCTGGTAGCTACAGTTTGGCGTTTTACTGCTGCGGCCCGAATTCGATTCCAGGTCAGCAAAGCTCTAAATTGCGTTAAATCTTCCTCTTCCCGAACAGAGGTAGTTTGCCAGAAGGGCGATGCAAGACCCTCCTCAGGGTTCCTATTGCCAGGCACCCTCCATGTGGGGGAGAGGAAATGTGATGAACCACCAGGACTTCTGCCCTCCACTCCACTCTTTTCTTCCTTTATTTCAGAAACCTAGTGTCTCATATATGGAGTTTTCATCCAAAGAGAACCTGGGACTTAACTTTGAAAAACTCGTTAAGAAAACAAAAACATAAAACCTTTTAAATATACAAAAATTTTAAAACACTAACATTGTCTATTCTGTACCTAATCTCACAGTTAACATTTTCCAAGCTTGCTTTCTCACTCTCTCTCCATATACATGATTTGCTACACCATTTGAGAATAACTTACAGACATCTCAACTCAAGATCACTGGTTAGGCTACTGTTGCTCCTTTCCTTTGGCATCTCCTTCAAAACCAGCTTCTTCGGGACCTGTCCTCCAAGGACAGGAGGAAGCTTTGTCTTCATGAGGAGGCCCCTCTTGCCACTTCAGAAACCTGGAATCTGTTCTCTTTAGGCTGTAGAGGAGCTTCAGGCGGTGTTTTATTCGGCTCTCCCCTGCGCTGATGTTCGATGTTTTTCCAACAGCCAAATGACCTGAGACGTCAGCCTTTGCTACGGTTCCTGCTAAACGTGAAAGTGTGAGTAAAGTACTGGACTTCAACTAGACGACTAGAATAAGCCACAGCGCCAGGAACCTGAGGAAGCCCTTTTGCAGGAAAGGACACCGGAGAAGTGCTGCTGCGAAAGTGCTTGTGAAGAAGGAGCGCGCGGGTCAGGCGCACCAGAGCAGAGGGGAGGGAGGCAGTGGAGTGGGAGGGGAGAGGGAGGGAGGGAGGGAGGGAGGCGAGGGCGACTCCTATGGGTCCTGGGTGAATTCGAAGCACCGCTCATTTCCAAGAGCCAAGCGCACTGACCGCCGGCTCCGTGAAAAGGGCCACCAAGGCGCGGGTCTACAGCCCTGGAGGGGCGGTGTCCACGCTGCTGTGAGGCTGGGTCGCCTGAGGCCTAGACGCACCTAACCCCCTGCTCCTGAGGCTTCAGGGAGCTGGGGAGTCTGCGGGGGGATCCCTGATCTCCGGCGCTAGGCTGAGGAACTGGAGACCCTTGGATGTGGGAGCCTGAATCTAGACTGTGGGAGCCCCAGGGACCTTGCTTCGCGGGAGGTGAGGAACCCTAAGCTAACACCTCTCGGGAGCTGCAGTGTACTTGCCTGAGAGATCGCAGGTGCTCCCAGGATCGTTTCTTTTTGGTGGGCCAGTTGTGGCAAGACATAATACATTTCTTGAATTTTTTTGTTTGTTTGTTTTGTTTTGCGGTACGCGGGCCTCTCACTATTGTGGCCTCTCCGGTTGCGGAGCACAGGCTCCGGACGCGCAGGCTCAGCGGCTATGGCTCACGGGCTCAGCCGCTCTGCGACATGTGGGATCTTCCCAGACCGGGGCACGAACCCGCTTTTTCTACATCGGCAGGCGGACTCTCAACCACTGCGCCACCAGGGAAGCCCTTGGATGTTGTTTTTAAGCACCTGTGCTCCCGTGGTTTCCGTAGTGTAGTGTTTATCACGTTCGCCTAACACGCGAAAGGTCCCCGGTGCGAAACCGGGCGGAAACAAATAAGCGTTCCCTTCCCCCCCTTTTTCTTTTCCCTGAAACTTACATTCTCGTTTAAAAACCAGAAAGGGGGCGAGTGGGATGGGTTGTGGCAGAATTTGTAGCTGCGTTTTTCTCTCCCCAAACCCAGGAGGAGTTCCGCTACCACCTGAAGCCTACTCAGCACTAGGAACCAGCCCTCCTTTCTCTCCTCTGAGTCACTTTGGAGACCAGCCCACAGACATTCCAAGGAGGGCACAGGAGAAGGCCCACTTCAGGTTATCTTTAAATCTGGAAATCCCCTCACTTTCTCATCTGGTGCCTAAATCTCCTCTGCACGCTGATACGTATTATGTCTGTGAAAACCAAGAAATGCATCCCTGTGAAGCAACCTTGGCTTTCCCTCACCCCAGCAC
The DNA here is from genome assembly GCF_951394435.1 of Stenella coeruleoalba. Lineage (NCBI taxonomy): Eukaryota > Metazoa > Chordata > Mammalia > Artiodactyla > Delphinidae > Stenella > Stenella coeruleoalba. The sequence continues at coordinate 107,273,287 of NC_137169.1, forward strand.
ACTTGCGAAACAATTTGATTTGCGTGACAGAAGAAAAGAGGACGAATTCAACTCTGCACCAGGGGCTCGAGCCAGACACGAAGATGAAGAATTTCAGGCTCCACGAATTGAGCGGGTCGGGGAGGAAAAGGAGCCGGTAACGTGCCTTTATCAGGAGAGCCCCCAGAGCCACATCAGAGATCAGGAAGTAGACAGATCCACTCATCATCACCCGCTGAGAACTAAGCCTGCCCCTGACTCCTAAGGAAAGAGAGGTTCAGAAAGAGAGCATGACTTGGCTCTGTTGCACACAGCGCTAAAGCTAGAGTAGGATGGAACCCAGCCTGTTACCTTGTGGCCTGGCCTCAGAGCCCAAAGCGTCACCCAGGCGGGGAGTGGTGAAGCGTGATGAGCTGCATTCAGACCTGGGCTCTGGGAATCACCTTTTTTCTGCTCTCTGCATCTCTAAAACCTAACTTTTACTGGGGTAGACAGCCTATCTCCACTTTACTTAGTTATTCTGGGGTTTTATCTTGTTTCTTCATTTGGAACATATTCCTCTGTCACCTCATTTTGCCTAATGTACTTTTTTTATTTCTATGTGTCTGGTAGGTTGTTTACATTTCCTGGCCTTGGAGAAGTGGCCATTTGTAGGCGACTTCCTGTGGGTACTAGCAGCACACTACCCCTCTCATCACCAGATCTATATGCTCTAGGGGTGCCCTGTATGTGGGCTGCATGGGTCCTTCTGTTGTGCCTGGCTGACCGCAGTGCATGGTCTGGTAGGATTAGTTGGTCCCCATCTCTTTGGTTGTCAGGCCCTGCCTTGTTTGGAATCTGCAGCCGCTACTTGGCACTGCCGGGTCAAGAGGCAACTGGCTGTGGACCCCCGTGGGGGGGGTGGCGGGGGCTAGTGCTGGCTCACTGGTGGGTGAAGCCAGGTGCTAGGGCTACTGCTAGTGCTGGCCCACTGGTGGGCAGAGCTGGGTCCTGGGGTTTGGCTGCAAGGCCCAGGAGTCCCAGAGCTGGTGTCAGACTGCTGGTGGGTGGGGCTGGTTCCCGACACAGCTGACTGTGGGGGTTCCGGGTGTCCCGATACTTGTGTTGGCCTGCTAGTGGGCGGGGCCAGGGTCCAGCCAGTCCCAGGGCTGGTGAAAACATGGGACATTTTAAAGAAAAGTAATAACCTTGGATTGTTATTATTTGGATGGTTATAAACCTTGGGTTTATAACATATGCAAAGTAAAATGCATGGCAACAAAAGTGTAAAGGCAGGCAGGGGAGAAATGTGAACTGGTATGACTTCACTTGAAGGCAGACTGTGGTAAGTTACAGATGTCTGCTCTAAAGCCTAAAGCAATTGCTGAAATAACAAGAGTTATAGCTAGTAAGTCAACAAAGGCAAGAAAATGGAATCATATACAAAAGTATGTAGAATCTATGATAGAGCAATTGCTCTTCTGGCTTTCTACCCTATGGACATGTGTACAAGAATGATGACAGCAGCATTACATGTAATAATAAAAGCATAGAACCAAATTAATTTCAAAGTATATGCAAAGGGGTAAATAAATACTATACAGACAATGGAAGAAACTTCACTGATTACAGGAATTCACAGGGTAGTGATGAGTCTACTCTTGAGGATTCCTCAATTCCCAGTGACCTGTTTTCCTCCTGAGCTCCTCTCGGAGGATCGATGATGATCTGGGTTTAGTTAGATCCTCCTGTTGTGCAAAAAATACAGGGTACAGGAACATAGTAGTAGAGGAGCCTGCCTCGGCCTTTGAGGGAGAAAGTGTATAGAAAAGGGAGGACCCCGAGTCATAGATGCCAGGAAGATGCCTCCCAGAATAGGCTTGAACAAGCAACCTTTGAGTTAATAGCCTAACGTGCTAACCGGTTGCACCACAGAGATACCTTTAGGTCACTTTCTCTCTCTTCTCCCTCACCTCATCCCCAGCGAGAGCAAGCACGCCTTCCACTCTATGCCGAGGCACCCGCCTTTAGCAGTGCAGTCGTACCTGCTCAAAAGAGCCCGGGAAAACCGGAGAAACCCGTGGGAAAGCCGTGCGTCGGGCGATTCCGAAGGCAGAAGGGCAGCTGAGCGTCCCCGCCGCGTCTTGCTCCACACCCGCCGCAGATGCCAGCGCCCCGGAGACGCCCGGGGCCACGAGCCCCCAGGCCTGAGCCGAGTGGGGCCCAAGGGAAGCTGAATGCCGGGTGGGCTACGTGACGGCTCCCCGTTTGCTCCGCCTTCACCCGACCATCTGCCCCGCAGGTTTAGTAGGTGTGCTTGGTATGGCTGCGTCGGAAAAAAGATCAGGTCAAAAGGAAACGTGAAAAGGAGCGAAAGCAAGCAGAGGCATGGATGAGACAGCGAGACCTCCCAGGAAGCCCGTGAGGAGGCTCGGGCCAGATCCTGAGAAATAAAAATTGCTTTTATTAAGTAGCAGAATGGAGAGGGAGAATCGGAGAAGAGCATGAAAGAGAGAAAAGCACGAACATCTGTAGGTGTCCAAGAGTAAAACAGCAAAAGCAGTGTGGATATATTTACCTTCAAAAAATTACGGGAAGTGCAGTGACTGCCAGCCTGCCTGTGGCGCATCATGACCGTATGGTGGTTAATACTATGTGGTGGCCGCAGTAATCTCGGCTCAAATCTGAGCTATAGTAGGATGGTGTCTGTGACTGGTCTCTCGGTTTGCTTTTTTTTTTTTTTAACATCTTTATTGGATTATAATTGATTTACAATGGTGTGTTAGTTTCTGCTCGGTTTGCTTTTAATGCCAGCACCAGCAACGCCCCTTAAGAAGCGGTCAGAGAGCAGAGTATGCCGCCAGCCACACAGCGCGATGCGGTCAGAAGAGGAGTAAATCCCACGGTGCACAAACCTGCGGGTGGCGTTGTCTCACCTCTGAACAGAAAATGTCTCTAAGGGTGAAATACAGCCTCTCAAGGAGGCTTGTCTGTACGTTCCGCTAATTAAACAGTGCCGTCATGACCGTTTTTCTGGTAAAGATCATTCAAGTATCAGTGTTGGGTTTTTTTCTAAACGAAAACGAGGTTTTAATGAGTTTACAATAAAATGCAAGCTAGTTGTCATCATCTACACCAGCTTGTCTCCATCCATCATCCACTAATTTTTATGGGAACAGTAAATCTACAGTTCACATAGAGTTAAAAGCACAAATCTTTAAAGCACAGTTTTTTGAATTTTAGCAAATGTAACTATTACCCAGATCAAGTTATAGAATATTGCCATCATCCCAGAAATGTCCGCTGAGCCTCTTTCCAGGCAATTCCTACCTTCTCTCTCTTAGTTGATTACTATTTTGAGGTCTCTTGCCGAAATTACTATTGCCTGCTATTGAAATTCAAATGAATGAATGTATTTTTTTTTTGTATCTGGCTTTTTAAATACAACATTATGTTCATTAAACATAACTATATTATCGTGTATATCACTTCTTAATTTTGGTATTGTCGGAGTAATTTTGGTGTTATTTGTTGTTATTTGGTGAATATTCTTGGTGTTTTGATGAATATTCTATACCAATCTTTTTGTATACTTGTGCATTCATAGAAGTACTGCGACTGCTGGGTCATGGAGTAGGAACAAGATTAACTTTATTAGAAACTGACAAATACTCTAGAATGGTTTCAAACCAGTAACTATGGTTGGAATTTCTCTGCATTCTTGTCAGCATTTGGTGTAGTAATTCTTTTAAATATAGCCATGCTGGAGGGTGTGTAATGATATCTCCGTATAGTATTAATGAGCATTTCCCTAATGAATAAAAATGTCAAGAATATTTTCTTATAACTTCTGGCCGTTAAGATATCTTCCTTTGTGATCCAGGACGACCTTGGCTTAGCCTTCCCAGGAAAAGGAAACAGCGTCGGGTGGTCAGTCGCTGTGCAGGTGGATCCTCCCGAGGCGTCTCTCCGAGACAGAGACCCAGACCTGGGGTGTTTGGAGCGGCGACATGTGCAGATCAATGACTGGCACGGCATCAGCGCCCCCTTCCGGTATCCCAGGCCTTTGCCGTCTCCACGCACTCCTCAGTTAAGCAAGGGCAGAGAACTGTTGAGACAGCGCAATGGCTGCGGGTTGGTCTGTTTGGAGCCGCTGCTGAAAGGTGGTCGGTGTTGTGAGCTGTGCAGTGAGTTCTCCTGTGTGTGTGTGTGGGGGGGGGGGAGATTGGGGAGGAGATGTGGGAGGGGAGGTCTTCGCTTGAATTCCTTTGAGGAAAACGGTTTAGAAAAACAGCGTGGGGCGGGTGGAAGGGAGGGTGGCGACCCTGAGTGAACCTTGGAGGGGTGGGAGGCTGCACTGTGCCTGCGGGGTATGTGCCCCTAGTTACCTGGCAGGAAAGATGCCATGATCACGATGGTGGCTTTCCCAGTGCGACGCTTGTCCATTGCACTCAGGTAGTGCTGACTTTAGAGATTTCCCCAAATGTGGGAAACTTGACCTCGGAATTTGCGCTAGTAGGGGTATGTATTTGCGCTCTCCGCTATCTCTCTGTGTACGGCAGGGGAGTTCTCTTCCGTGGTGCCTCACTGCACTCCACTGGCTCAGGCCCAGGGCGAGAGGCTCCCCACACCCAGGGCTCCAACACACATCTTCCTGGCTTTCCTATTCCGGGACCAAAGTGTATGGATGGGCCCTGCTACCTGCTTCAGGCCTCCAGTCTGCAGGCTTGCCGGCAGGCATCTGCAAGAGAAAGGCCACATGGTGGGGGTGGTGGGGAAGTGTGGGAGAAGTCACCCAAAGGCCTCGAGCTCCACAGTCCCTTTGGGGCCAGATCGGCACCCCTTCCAGGAACATGGAGGCCAGAGGCCTGCCTTCGCAAGGAGGCTCCGGGGGCCAGAGCGCTGTATCCCTGCCCCGGGTTAGCCAACTCTTTTGGTCTCTCACCCGGCTTTCCCTTCTCCTTCCTCCCGTTCCACCCCAGCTGCGTTCTTGGGGACAGTAAGCTGTACCCTATCACCCCCTAACCCACACGTAATGACCCCGTCCCTTCTCCAGTGCTTATGAAGAGAGCTGAATCGACGTTTTCTAACAACGGGAGGAGAGAGAACCTGCGGCGACAGGAGGCAACCCGTTCCCTTGCTGTTTCTTTTGGCACAGCCCATTGAGGGGCCCGGCTCAGGAGCCTGGAATCGTCCCTCCTACTTGAGGGACCTGGGTCGCACGCGGCCCACGGAACCGGCCAAGTTGGCGTCTCTCCCACTTCCTCTCAGGGAACAGCAGGAAATCCTGCAGGGTCCACTCTTACCCAGAAGAGACACCCGGGAAATGATCCAGCAGAAGCCCGGACCCTGCTCGATGGACCACTTCGGAGCGACACTTCTGTCGGCCGGTTCTTGAGAGGAGAAATCATTTAGGACGAGGCGTTCTTCAGTGTCTTGTCTCAGACAAGAGTGAAGGAGGGTGATTCTTCCAAGAAGCTGGCAGTCCTGATACCTGTGGTCGCAGAGAGGCTTGTGGAGCAAGAGCGCCCTCTCTCGACCAGGGTTATCCAGCTGTTTCCGCCTCCGCCTCTTCCTCCTCTTCTCCTCCTTCCCCTGTCGTTTTCTATCCTGGTGTTCCTTGAGTACTTATCTTCCTTTTGTGCCTCGGAACCTCTCACCCTCTACCATGGATTATACATTTTCCTGGGTTGTTCTGAGCTTCAAATAAGGAAATGTATGTAAGAGTGCCACAAATGCTCAAAAATTTTGATCTCATTATTTTATCAGTAACATCATCTGAATCATCAGGATTGTCTAACTCCCTTTTTAACAATTGCATTTTAATTGTCTGAATATATTAATGCACATTTAAACACCATATAATTTTTGAATAATAAATTGCTTCTGATATTTTAGTATCAAAAATAATGCTGTAGGGCTTCCCTGTGTCGCAGTGGTTAAGAATCCTCTTGCCAATTCAGGGGACACGGGTTCAAGCCCTGGTCCATGAAGATCCCACATGCCGCGGAGCAACTAAGCCCGTATGCCACAACTACTTAGCCTGCACTCTAACGCCTGTGAGCCACAACTGCTGAAGCCTGCGCACCTAGAGCCCGCACTCAGCAACGAAGACCCAACGCAGCCAAAAATAAATAAATAAAATAAATAAATTCATATAAAAAATAATGCTGTAGAAAGTTCTTACTTGTAAATCCTTGGCAATTCTGTAGGATAGACACTGTCCTTTTTTCCACCCTGTAGCCAATCTGTCAGTGTTAAATACCTTTAACAAAAATTTTCCAACAATCAAATGCTTGGGGCCAATTGCCTTCACTTGTTACTGTCTCAGTTCAAGGACTCTAGGTAATTGGCACAATACCCTGGATTAGCTAAAATGGAGAATTTTTTCTCACTCTCTTCTGTTTTGTGTCCTTTCTTCAGTTCTTAGGTAACAACATCCTAATAAAATGGTTGGCAACAACAACACAAGTATATCACTGTATCTTGGGGAAAGTTAGTGCTTTCCTTGTTCATATGCTTGTCTACCCAATTTGTGTTTGGAGCCAAGGAAGAAGAGATCTGCCATGGGCCTCACTCTTGCACTCTTCTAGCTGTGCCTTCTTCCATTAGGCAAGGATCATGTGGACCCAAGAGGACATTCCCACATGGTGCCCATGTCCTCCCTCCCCCATAGGGCTGTCAAATGTGTAACGAATCCCAGAGTCCCTTGCCCAAGTGTCTTTTAGCTCATGTATAGAGACTGTGGATCTTTCTTCCTTGCATTGTCAAACTGAGGGCAAAAGGTACTTTTGTTTGTTTGTACTCAAACCTAGGGATTGTGGGCAATGTGACATCAAGAGATCACTTTTTAGGGAGAGCTAGTGGATGTAGCATGGATGTGTTGGAGGTGCAGAACACAATCTGGTTCCAGCAGGCCAGTAGGCAAGTGGTGATGGATGTTCTCACCATGCTTCCTTTTTCTGGTGTGTTACTCCAAAAAGTATAGGAATTCTAAAATACTGTACATTCAGTGATTATAAACATAGTTTTCAAAGTAAGAGAATACAACCTATTTCAGTTTCAACTGAGAGATTTTTTTTAAAAAGCTTGATCAGTAGCTTTAAAAAAGATAGATCCATGGTAGATGCCAAGCTTGTCACTAACATTTGCAGGTGCCAGTGCAAAAAATAAAAGCAGAGGCATCAAAGCTGCTTACACTCTGAGGTTGGAGTGCCAAGATAGCTTCTTTCATATTCTGTTCCAGGGGGCCTTGAGTACAGGAAACATGGAAGTCAAGTTTTAGTCCCAGACTAACTTGAGAAGTCATATAGGAGGTCCTCACTACATTAAGTTGGGACCCCAAAGCCTTAAGCCCTCAGGGGTAAGGGTCATCCGATCTAGTCCTGTCCCTTCAAATCCCAGAGCTCTTTGGAAAAGGCAGCCTTGGTGCCACAAACAGTATAAAGAAAAAGAAAGTTTTAAAAGTTCATGAGAAATCGTGGCCACAGACTTGACCTCTAGCAGATTTAGCCTTGAGTACCCACAGCCCGGGTAGTCTGAGAAACCATAAGAGAACAATTTGATGTGTTGTTTCCCAGCTGGTAACAAACCACAAGAGCCTATTAGAGGAGAACATATTCAGAGGAAAATATATTCATTCTAGGGCTGTAGAGATGTCTACAAATAACATTTCAAGAGAATCAACTAGTATCTAGAATTCAGTTATAAAATATAAGAACAAAATCTCATGTATTTGGAATTTTAGAAACACTTCTACCAATCCTTGTATCAAAGCAGATGTGAAAATTAGAAAATATTCTATATCAAACAAAACTGAAAATACTACGTATATGCAGAAGGTGCAGCTAAGCCAGTCTTTAGAGGACAATACACAGCTTTAAATGTAAATTATGAAATTTAAGGCTGATTTCTGAAGAGCTAAATCTCCATCTCATAAAGTTACAAAAAGAATAATGACAACAACAAAAGCAGATAGGAGCAGAAATTATATATAAAACCAGGAATTTTCAAATTAGAAATAAATATACAGAAGAAAAAGTATAAATGGTTGGCTCTGAAAAGACGATTAAAACTGATAAAACTGTTAAGAGAGAAGAAGGAAGTCATTGCTGCTGAACCTGTAGACATATGGGAACAATAAATGAATCTCATAAACACATATATGCCAACAAATTAAAAATTTGAGAGGAACTGAACATATTCCAATAATGATTCTGGGGGAAAATGAGCTAGTCCTACAAGCATTAAATTTTTTAAAATCAGAATTTAAAAATCTTCCTGCAAAGAGAGCTCCAGAACCAAAAAAGTTCAGTAGAAGAAATGATTCCCGAGCAAATAAATTCCAAAAGTATTAAAAGATGGCATATTTTCTCCAACTTATTTTATGAGTTTATATTGGAACCAAAAAACGGCAATGTAAAAAACAGAAATTATAGGTCTGTCTTATTGCTGAATATAGCTGTAATTAAAAAAATAATCAAGCAATGTATTAAAAATATATATTGTGACAAAATTGATCTTATCCTGGAAAACAGTTGATTCTTGTTAGAAAATAAATTAATCTAATTTACCACATTAAAATGTAAGGGAGAAAAATAATAATCACTAAAATACAGAACAGGTGTTTGAAAAATTTCACCATCGATTTTCCATTTTTTAAAACTTAAACATAATAGTATAGAAGAGAACAGACCTAATCTGCTAACGGGTAGTTTCAAAAACAAAAACAAAAGAAACACACAAAAAACCTTCAGCGAACATTATAGCTGATGATAAAATACTGGCTTTCCCCCCTCCCCCAACCCTTACCAATCAGGAACCATCAGGAATCAGACAGATAGGCCTCACTCTGACCACATCTTTTCACCACTGCGATGGAGATCTTAGCCAATGAGGAAAGGCAAGAAAAAAAAAGAAACAGTATAAGATGTGAAGATGACCAAAAATCAAATAACCCAATCAAAATATGGGCGGAAGACCTAAATAGACATTACTCCAAAGAAGACATACAGATGGCCAAGAGGCACATGAAAAGATGCTCAACATCGCTAATTATTAGAGAAATGCAAATCAAAACTACAATGAGATATCACCTCACACCAGGCAGAATGATCATTATCAAAAAATCTACAAACAATAAATGCTGGAGAGGGTGTGGAGAAAAGGGAACTCTCTTGCACTGTTGGTGGGAATGTAAATTGATACAGCCACTATGGAGATCACTATGGAGGTTCCTTAAAAATCTAAAATTAGAGCTACCATATCATCTAGCAATCCCATCCTGGGCATATATCTGGAGAAAAACATGGTTCAAAAGGATACATGCACCCCAGTGTTCGTTGCAGCATTATTTACAATTGCCAAAATATGGAAGCAACCTGTGTCCATCAACAGATGAATGGATAAAGATGTGGTACATATGTACAATTGAATATTACTCAGCTATTAAAAAGAATGAAATAATGCCATTTGCAGCAACATGGATGGACCTGGAGATCATCATACTAAATGAAGTAAGTCAGACAGGAAGACAAATATCATATGATATCGCTTATATGCAGAATCTTTAAAAAAAAGATACAAATGAACTTATTTACAAAACAGAAACAGACTCATAGACTTAGAGAATGAAATTACGGTTACCAGGGGGGAAGGGTGTGTGGGGGGGAGGGATAGACTGGGAGTTTGGGATCGACATGTATACACTTGAAAAAAAAGTAAAGATGAAAAATGAATACTATAATTATTTACATATATGAAAGATAAATTACTAGAATTATTAAGAGAACTGAGTTTATCTGGTATATATAAAATTTAAAAATCAGAGGAACTGAGCTAAATTAAAGGTTTAAGAAGAAAAGGTATTAAAAACGTTATAAATATTCAACAATTGTAGCATGCAGTTCAATCACATGCACTGGGGAGGGGACGGGGCGGGGGGGGGGGCGGGGAGGAATGAAATATGACACCTACCTCTACTGTAACCAAAATCATTTCAGTGTGGATTAAGTACCTAAAATGAAATGAAACTTAAAATGATCTTAATTGGTATTATGTAGCAAGGTACTTCTACGATCTCAAAGGTAAGCAAGGATTTTAAAAATAAGACAAAAAGACTAATTCTTAATGAAGAGACTGATCAATTTGAATACATCAAGCATCTCTGTTCATCAAAACACAGAATAAAGAGTAAAAAGATAGGTCACAACTTGGGCGAATATATCTGCAGTCAGCATAATCAACTGGTACTGAAGATATTTAATGAATTCTTACAAAACAAGAAGAAACAGACAGATAGACCTATAGGGAAATCAAAAAGATCTTTGCGGGGGGAACCCCTTATATGAGAAAATCCAAGTAGCTAACAAACATGTATTGGTGCTCAAATTCATTACCAATAAGGGACATTAAAAGGGAAACCCACATGAGATAACATTCAGATTGGTGAAGAAGAAGAAGGAGAAGAAGAAAATAGGAGTGGGGATGAGGTAGAAGGTTATTACCTGTTAAAGTGTGGGAGGAATTGAGGAATTGCCATCGTTTTATACTAAAAATGTGGAAAGACAATCTCAGAATATGGAAACTCTTGAAAATGAATAAATCATGTTTTTCTTTAAAACAGAAAGGGTGGGTAACTCCCAAAATGTCACTGATCTTTGATTCCCCTACTGTTAGGTAGGGGAATCCTCCACAGATTTGGGGGAAAATTAATCACTCTTAGTCTCTCAAGGCAGCCACACCCCTAGTACCCTCAAGTTGGAATCCTTTAGAAGGAACCTCCAAGAGCTATAAAATAAAACCGGATAAACATATCCCAGATTCTGCTGCTCATTTTCCCTTAAAAAAAATATATATATATATATAAATTTTCAGGCCAACATCTGTTGACACACATTGCCAGGTACACGGGATCCTTCCTGCAACACCGACGGGCCCCTGGGACACGCAGAGACCGAGGCGGCTGACGACGTTAAATTTAGCACAGTGTCCGGTGCACAGACTCGAGAGGCCGCTCCTCACCTCTGTGCAAGGCTTCCTTTTCGAATCCCCCCTCCTGTCCACGCGGATTCCTCCCTACATGCCTTCCTGTTCCTTGGGCTGCTAGCGCCTCCCTGGACACTGAGGTGTCTGCTGGGCCCCGCAGATGCTCTTCTTTTGGGACCTTCCTCTCTTGATTCTCGCTCTCCGGTGAGACGTGGCCCAGCCGTCAGCCCAAGGTCCAGAGAGCGAATCAGTGACCTGATGGCTCTTTGGGTTCCTAGGATCTTCCAGGAGAAAAACTGAAAGTAAGGTGGCTGCTGCGCTGCGAGCCAAAGGCTACTCTGTATGCCCAAACACCTGAGGGCCACAGGGCTCTGCAAAGCCCCAGTTTAGCTCGACTCCTTAGAGTCTACTGCTCAGAACTGCCTTGAGGATTTTAGTTCTCATTTTCCTACTCCTGGTGGCCAGAACCACGGGATTTTCGGACGTGACTGTGCACCACGCAAACAAGGAGGAAGCATGAAAAGTCGGGGAGGGAAAAAAAGAGAAAAGCACTGTGCATTGGCTGGGAATCGAGGCTGGCTCTCCCGCGTGGGAAGCGAATGTTCTACCACTGAACCACCAATGCTTCTCCCTGTCCACGTCTCTGACAGCTCTCCAGAAAGCATCTCCAGAGCGACCGAAGAACCGGGGGCGGCGAGACAAAAAAGTTCCAAAATAGGCTTACCCCTTCCTTCGTCTTTGGAAGACAGAGCTCACAGACTGACAGGCACCCGAAGCAAAGGCTTGCGAAAGAGACTCGCAATCAGGCAACAGCATGGAGTGGGGACAGTTAAAGGAAAATATCAAAATATCAGTTTTGTCAGCTCACATCACAGCTCTGATAATTTCACCCATTGATACTTTTCTAAAAATAAGTCCGCTCCTTATGTAAGCAAAGCACCAAAGCCTATGCGTCATACGCACCTCAGAGTCACAAATGCTAAAACTAAGCACAACACCGAGTCCAATTTAGGAGATTAGATTCTCCCATATAATCAAGCATTGATTGCAAACCTAATATTAATTACTCTTTTAATGATTATGGTATGTCACATATCCATCCAAATACTTTGAACACCTTAAAACGTAGACACATATTATTGTTATAGTGGTTACAAGACTGACTCATTATTCTTGTACAAAAAAACAGTTACAAAGAACTAACTCCGTTAACCAATGTGTTTCTTCATTATCTCTATTTTAATTCTGGCTTTTTTCTAATTCCAGTCTAATTCTGCTTCTGTTTCTTATTTCTTCCCTGGATTAGAATTTTAGACCGAACAATTCTACTCCTGGGTATATATCTGAAAGAAACAAAAACACTAATCTGAAAAGATACATGCAACCCCATGTTCATAGTAGCATTATTTACAATTGCCAAGGTATGGAAGCAGCCTAATTGTTCATAAACAGATGATAAAGTAGATATATATAATACTACTCAACAAACTAGTGAATATAACAAAAAGAAGCAGAAGAAATATTAATATATTGGCCTTCTGATGAAATTGAAATACAGAGAGATTTCTTTCCCAGTTTTTCCTGGGGGAAATTACACTGAAGAAAGGAACCTGGCGGGGGGGGCCCCCCCCACATGATGGGACTTAGGAACCATTATGACTTTCTGAAAGATAGGAGCTGCAGACGTGCAGTCATGCTTCTCTTGCTGAGAAGCCAAGCTAGGTGGAGGCTGAGTCAGAAACTTGAACTCAACAAGGAAAACGACCATCCCCTTGACCTTGAAGAGATTTGGCTCTATCTGCCCTCTGCCCAACACCAAAGACACATGCCAGCTCTGGCCATCATGCTTTCATTTACCAACTACATCAACCAGATCTACATGTATTCCCACACCTCTTTCTAAACTATAAACCTGCACTTTAAACCCACAACTCCTAAATCACAAATCCATGCCCCCTATGCGTCTCAGAGTCACAAATGCTAAAACTCAACACACCAGTGAGTTCCCTGTCAGCATCACACACCACCCTCTACCTCAACACTCTATGATCAGACCCAGGCACAGTGTCTCCCAAAGAGTAGTGTGCACTGTCTCTCAAGTGTTTCAATCAATCACCAAGACAATACCCAAATCTGTTCCTACCCTCACCTAGTGTGTTTATCCTCACCACCAACCACCCTGTTGTCCAAACCAGACCTTGCTACCCTCTTTGCATATACTCTCTTATCCTCCTGGCACAGAAGTTTATGTCCAGTATAATCAAGAGATCGTGCTTAACTTTATTGGGTGCACCACTGGCTTACTGCCACTCTATGCCTACACTCTTCCACCCATTAATACATTAATACATTCCATCCGTTAATACAACCAGATAAAAAGCCGGCCTCCCTACAGCCAGTCTAGTCTACACTAATCCATATGCCACACTCTATCCTGAGCGACACTTCCGCAGCCTAAATCTGGACATGCCTGTTGCCTAAAGCCACCTAGCATCCCCATATTCCTTCACTAAAATGTCTTATTACCTCTATGACATGTACTCTGCTTCCCCCCCTCCTCCTCATCAGAATATCTCTTGCCAATTCTCAAATCCAACAACAGTGAAGTACTTGACCTGTCAGGAACCCTCTCACTCTCAGGGACTTGCTTCTCTCTACAGGGGATGGCCTTTCACAACTCCCTCTTTGTTCTTCAAATTCATTCGCATCCTTCAGGTCTCAGTTCAGAAGCCTTTTTCCTCTGGAAAGACTTTCCTGACTGTCAGAATTGAATATGTGATGTGTCAACTTTTATTTTGGCATTAATTGTTCTAACAAAATCACATTTTACTTGACTCTGTCTTCTGAAGACATATTTTCATATGAAAAAGATTCATATTTCCCAGAAAACTAAGGTTGTATACGTAAATAAAATATTCTCAAGAGGTAGAACAGTGCCTAGCATAGTTTATAGTCTAGGGTTGTTAAATAATGAAAAAGAGAGAGAGGAGCAAATAAGGAAAGTTTCTCTCTCTCTCTCTCTCTCTCTCTCTCTCTCACACACACACACACACACACACACACACACACACACACACACTCACAGATAGACAAAAGAGAAAAGAAATTTAGCTAGATAGGCAGAATGATTAGTCTGCAAAGTAGCAAAACTCCAGGAGAGCAATTGAAAAGAGTAGAGAATACAATGATCAAGAATAAAGTTTTGCTTGAATGTAAGGTAATAAAAAGACCTTGAGTGGATCTTCAGAGTTGAAAATAAGTCAAGAGCTGGAAAGGAGAGGGGAAGGATATGGTGTGATGTGGTGAAAGGAATAAACCTTGGAGTGAAAATTTCACTTATACTCTTGTGTAGGTCTTGTAAGACATAAGAGTTTGAAAGCTGCCCATTTTGATCCTTAGGCTTTTCTAGGGACTTAAAAGAGATGCCAAGAGAGGAGAGAGGCTCTGGGGCCCTGGAGTGATTGTGCGTGGGTTAGTGCTTGGCCTGTGCCAAGCTAATTGTAAACAAAAGAATAAAAAAGGAATAATTTGGATATCAGAATATCAGACAAGGCAAAGGGCAAAAGAGCTTTACATTAGATAGAAGAGTAACATTCTAGCATCTACCCAGAATCGAATGTAATCATTTTTCTCTGGCATGCCCTCTTCAAGTGGCCAAAGAGGGTGGGGCTAAAGGGAAGAAATCTTGGAGGGAAATTTTCACTTATTCACCCTTTTGTAGGTCTCTCTCAAACACAAGAGCTTAAATTCAGGACCATTTGATCCTTGGCCTCTTTCAGAGACTCAGAAGAGCATCTTATCTGGTTAATTTTATTTATTCTGAAGAGAATAGATTAAATTCACTTAACTGTCCACTCTATTAAATTTTGTTATAATTTATGTTACTGTAGTTGAATCAGGGCAGGAGGAAATCAAATTGCTTTAAAAAAAAAAAAAGCCTTAGGAGGAGAGAGGTTTAATAGTCACTCAGATCTGGAGTAACTCAGGCACATCCCCAAACCTCCAGCCTCCCAGACCTTCCCTGACTCCTGAACGCCTGTTTAGGGGAAGAACTTGTGCTTGTCTCAAGATTGGGGGGAAAGGGTTTGGGAGGCACCAAGCAATGGGAGGGCAAAGAGAATGCATCCTCAGTGAAGAAATGAAGTCCAGTATTTTGATTTGAATGCTGCAACTTCGTGGTGTTTCCTGACCTAAGCCTCCTACACAAGGCTTTGCTCTGGGTATGTTTTTTGTGGGGGGGGGGGCGGGGGGAGCGGGTTGTTCTGCTTAATAAAGACGACTGTATAAACTTATTTTTAGAACTGGCTTTTCAAAGTCCTTCCCGAGACCCTGCCTGGTGACGCCTAGTCTAGCAGTACAGACCAAGGCATTGGTGATTCAGTGGTAGAATTCTCGCCTCCCACTTGGGAGACCTCGATTCCCAACCAAAGCATAGCTTTAGCTGCAGGGCTCTTCCCAGTATAAGGAGCTGAGCTCCACAGGAGTACTTTTGCAGCCCTCTGAAGCCACGAAGTGATCGCGCATGCGCTAGTGCTACAGGGCAGAAGCCACCTGGCGAGAGCCTGTCTTTGAAGCCCCAAGTGTGTCTGTCTTCTGGATCTCTGCCGTTTGGAACAGTTGAAACTGAAACCCTTGTTACTACTTATCCTTTCTCCTATCCTATCCTTGGACTACATCGCACTATGGAGTGGGGATCAAGAAATGAAGGTCACCGAAGGACTGTAGCTGTGACGGGAGAGTCGTCAGGGGCCCAGGGAGGCGGACGCTTGTGGGGAGGAATTCGCGTGGAGATGAAGGAAGTTGGAGAGCGGGACTTCTGACCTTCCTGGGGAGGTAGGCCCTAGTTTGCTGGTCTTGGTAAAATTAAGAACAAGGATGAGCCCGCAGTGGAGCGGCGCACCCACGAGAAAATCATTTTTATCTTGCCTTTTGGTTTTACACTTCAGCACTCCAATCTTCTGGTCAGTAGATCTTTGTTTTTGCATTATTAATATTCGTTAGAACTGTTTGAGGATTACAAAAACATTGAGCACATAGCAGAGTTGTCATATTCACTCCTTCTTTGCACACAGTTTCCTCTATTATTTACATCTTGCCTTTATGTGATACACTTCTTACAATTAATAAACCAATATTGATACATTATTATTAACTAAAGTTCATGGTTTGCGTTAAGGTTAACTCTCTTTTACTATCTCTATAGTTTTGCCTTCAATGTCATATAATTAGAATCATACAGTATGCAGTCTTTTCAGACTGGCTTTTCACTTAGTAATATGTGTTTAAGGTTCTTTTGATTATAGTCCATTTCTTTTTATTGCTTAGTATTATTCCATATTCAATACATTCACCTACTGAAGGGCATCTTGCCTCCAGTTTGGGGCAATTATTAATGAAGCTGCTTTAAACTTTCGTGTGCAAATTTATGTGTGGACATATGTTTTCAACAGATCTCTGTAAATACCTAGGAGAAGCACGATTATTAGATCATATTGTAAGGCTATGTGTAGCTTTTGTAAGAAACTACCAAACTCTCTCCCTAAATGGCTGTATCATTTTTCATTCCCACAAGCAATGAGTGATGATTTCTGTTGTTCCACAATCTGCTGTAGCATTTGGTATTGTTCGTTTTTGGATTTAACCATTCTAATGGGTGTGTAGTGGTATCCCATTGTTGTTTTCATTTGCAATTCCCTAATGACATAGGATGTTAAGCATTTTTTCATATGCTTCGTTGCCATCTGTATACCTTCTTTGGTGGGATGTCTGTTTAGATCTTTTGCAACTTTTTAAACTGGACTAAAACTTTTTTCTTATCATTGAGGTTTAAGAGCTCTCTGTGTATTTTAGATACAAGTCCTTTATCAGATACTTGTTTTGCAAATATTTTCTCTCAGTCTGTGGCTTGTCTTTTTGTTCCCTTAACTGTGTCTTTTGCAGAGCAAAGATTTTCATTTTAATGAAGTCCAATTTATCAATTTTTTCTTTCATCAATGGCACTTTTGGTTTCATACCCAAGAAACTTAGTGTCAAGCCCAAGGTCACATAGATTTTCTCCTATGCTATCGTCTGGAAGTTCTATAGTTTAACACGTTCCTTTTAGGTCTATGAACTATTTTGAGTTATATTTTGCAAAAAATGTAAAGTCTGTCTAGATTTGTCTGAGATTCTCTTGCAGCTTGGCTTCTGCATAGAAATTATGTATGCCATTAGATGCACTCAAGAGAAATTGTAGAAGTGAGAAGAAGCAATTTTCTGCAGCTCTTGCTGGTGGCATGTAAGGTTATGGAACCATGAGTGTTTAGACACACCTGTGACTGGCAGCCATATTCTAGTTTCTAGTCACCTTTTTAGTGCTCTTCAGTGGCAGTAAATATTCCACTTCTCTATGACCTGCCTCACTGCTCCCCTTCACTCCCCCATACTAAAACCTCTAGGATAGAAGGCCATTGGTCTTGCTCTCCTTGCCAATTTCCTGTCCATTGCTCTCTTTCCTTCAGTGGACATTTATTCTCATATCCACAAATAACTAGTAGAATGGCATTCATATGAGCCTTTCCCCAAAGCTGTAGTTTGAAATTACCCAAATGTCCATCATTTGTGACATGGTTTTACATTAGTGTAATGCTTATCATTAACACCAAAATTAAGGTGTGAGAAACTCAATAACATACGTATATATCAAAAACATAATGTTGCTTGTTAATAGCTAGATAGAAAAATTATATATTCATTCACATGAACTTGAAGAAAGGACAAGCCTAATCTGAAGGGGTAGACATCAGAGTAATTTAAAGTAGCAGGAGATGTACAGGCATTACCTGGAGGGTATCAAAGGGCCATGCTTGAATGATAAAAATCTTCTGTCGATCCTGGTGATGATCACACATTTCAATAGTTAAATAGCTGCCCATTAATGATTTGTGCATTTTGTTCTGTAAACACGTTAATAATTTCCTTTTAGGATTGGTGGGCGGACGTCAGAAAATCCAGTGTAGGCCACGATCGGTTTGCAGTATACTGTAAACTCTTTAAAATCTGTTTTATTTTGTGTAAAAAAACATGACTGATGTTTGAAACATTTGCACCAAAAACCAAAACCAAACAAAATCCCCGTGTGACTAGACCATTTCCTTTGTGGAAGTTACACATAAGACTCATTTAGAGCTTGAACCTGATCTTTAGATATTTTCTCTTAAATGGTGAGACCCGGAGCACATCCAGAGCTCTATAGCGTAGTGCACTGATGGGCTGACCTCTGTTCTCCTTACCTTACTCCGTTTGGACAAGCCAGCGACAAGCTAAGAGTTGCTTTGGTAGATAAAACGCAAAAGATGGGGAAAACACTGCTATTACTCGGACTCGAGCCGAGGTTGCTGCGGCCGCAACGCAGAGTACTAAACACTATACGACCACAGCGCGCCACCGTGCTGGCAGTCAACTGCACTCTTGCTCTTCTCATTTTGACATAAATCCGTTCCAGTTACTGCTCTGCTTTGTTGTTGGATAACTGCAGGCGCTCCTGATTTTCCTTCACATCTTCCCTCCGTTATCCCCTCCCAATTCTGACGCATTTCTCATCTCCCCTGTGTCCAGCCCTTGTCTCTGCACAGCCCTCCAGGAAGTTATCTTTGCTTTGCCCTTGCCTCCCCTGCTTCATTCCCGCCTCTTTATATTTCCCTTTTGAGCAACCCTCCCCAAACCCTCTTTCCCGCTCCCGCGGCCAAGCCCAGATGGTCGGGTGAAGACGGAGCAAACGGGGAGCCATCACGAAGCCCACGGGGCGTTCAGCTTCCCTTGGGCCCCACTCGGCTCAGGCCGGTAGGGTCGCGACCCCTGGCGTCTTCGGGGTGCTGGCAACTGCGGCGGGTGTGGAGCAAGGCGCGGCGGAGACGCTCTGCTCCCTTCTGCCTTCGGAATCGCCCGACGCACGGCTTTCCCACGGAACGAACGCGCTGCGTCGACTCCACGTCTCCGGTTGTCCGAAGCTTGGAGCCAGCTCCTCAGTCCTGCGAAAGGCGGACTTGCTCTCTATGGAGATGAGGTGGGGGAGGGGAGAGGAAGGGCGACTTGCAGGTGTCTCTGTGGCGCAATCGGTAAGCGCGTTCGGCTGTTAACCGAAAGGTTGGTGGTTCGAGCCCACCCAGAGACGGGCCTTATCGTTTTAGAGTGTAAAGGGTTTGCGGTTGTTTCTACCCTGTACATTGCTCTAAAAGTGCAGAAGCCCTCCATTACCCTTTTGTCCCCCAAGTCTTATGCACAACAGGAGGACGTAAGCCGAGATCATCACTGATCCTCACAGAAGAGCTCTGGAGGAAAACAGGTCACTTGGAATCCAGGATTCCTCATCTCATCGTTATCTTCTGGGTTCCTTTTAGCAATGAAGTTTCTTCCATTGTTTGTTTGTACTAGTATTTATTGAACCCTTTCCATATAACTTTGAAATTAATTTGGTCCTATGCTTTTTTTTTTAACAAATAAAAAATCATTCGTGTGCACATGTCTATAGGGTAGAGTTCTGGAAGAGCAACTGCTCTATCATAGTATTTACATGGTTTTGTATATGGTTCCATTCTCTCACCTTCGTTGGCTTATTAGCTATAACTCTTTCTTTTGCTGTTTTAGCGACTGCTTTAGGCTTTACAGCGTACATCGGTAACTTACCACAGCCTGCCTGCCAGCGATGCCACACCTCTTCACATTTCTCCCCTGCCGGCCTTTATGCTATTGTCATACATTTTACTTTGCATATGTTATAAACCCCACAATCCATCGTTGTTACTTTTCGTTAAACTGTCCCATGTTTTTAATAAGATTTAAATAGTAATAATAATACCAATAATAAAAATAAATGTTGTATATTTTCCCTGCAGATGCCATTTTGGTTGTCCATCAATTTGTGTACATCCAGATTTCCATCTGGTGTGAGTTTCCTTTTTCCTGGAGGACTTCTTTAACATTTCTTGTAGTGTGGGTCTGCTGGTGATGAAGTCTTTCAACGTTTGTATGTCTGTAAATTTTTCACCCTTATTTTTCAAAGACTCTTTGGGGGGAAGAAGCATAGAATTCTACGTAAACTTTTTTTTCCCCTCAGTCCTTTAAAGATGTTGCTTCACTATCTTCTTATATCCACTGCTTCTGATGAGAAATATGCTATAATCTTTATTTTTTTCTGTATGCAGCATGTCTTATTCTCCAGCCTTCTTTTGAGATTCCTTCTTTTTCAATGGATTTGAGCAGTTTAATTATAACGTGTTAGGTGTGGTTTTCTTCACGTTCCTTGTGTTAGGGTTCATTAGGTTCCTTGGATCAGTGGGTTTATAATTTTAATAATGATTGGAATGTTTTCTGTCATTGTTTCTTCAAAAATCTTTTCTTCCGGGCTTGCCTGGTGGCGCAGAGGTTGAGAGTCCGCCTGCCGATTCAGGGGACACGGGTTCGTGCCTCGGTTCGGGAGAATCCCACGTGCCGCGGAACAGCTGGGCCTGTGAGCCATAGCCACTGGGCCTGCGCGTCTGGAGTCTGTGCTCCGCAACGGGAGAGGCCACATTAGTAAGAGGCCCGCGTACCGGAAAAAAGAAAAAAAAATTTTTTTTTCTTCTATAAAATTCCACCCCCCCCCCCCCCGCCAGTGTTTTCAGGGACTCCAATTATATTAGGTCTTTTAAAGTTGCCCTAAAAAATAAATAAATAAATAAGTTGCCCTAGCCTTCACTTATGCATGCTCATTAAAAAAATTTTTTTGACTGTGAATTTCATTTTGGTATTTTAAAATTGTGGCTTTGTGTTCCACAGTCTTTTTTTTTTTTTCTGCAATGTCTCATCTGCTGTTAATTCTAACTGGTGAATATATTATCCCAGACATTATATTTTTCATCTCTGAAGTTTGATTCTCAACTTTTGTATATGTTCTACATCTCTACTTAACTGTTTGGACATATGTAACACAGTTATAATAACTATTTTAATATCCTCTCTACTAATTTTAAATTATATCAATTCTGGTTCATTTTTGATTGACTGATTATTTCCTCCCTATGGGATATGTTTTCCTGCCTCTTTGCATGGCTGGTATTCTTTGATTGGATGCCAGACCTTGTCAGAGTTTCCCTTTTGGGAAACTGGCTATTTTGGCATTCCTGTGAAACTTGAGATTCATTCTGGGGAGCAGTTAAGTGACTTGTAATCAGTTTAATGTCTTTAGATCTTACGTTTATGATTTCTAGGTAGATCAGTCTAGGACTGAGTGTTCCCACTAGTGAGGCAAACTTCCTGAGGGCTCTTGCCAATGGCCAATGAATGATGGACTACCATAGTCCAGTATGGCTGGTGGGACTAAGATTTTCTGCCCTGTGTGAGTACCAGGCACAGTTCCATGATCTTTTCAGAATTTTCTTTCCTTGGCTTCATGCAGTTCCTCTGCAAGTAGACCCTGATCAGAGCTCTGCTGACTACCTGAGGAAGATCTTTTTCATATGTCTGGATTGTCTCTTCCATCTCTCTCATCACTGGATCTTTGTCCTATGGACTCCAGCTACCTTGCTCTCCACAGACCCTCAGCTTTATCTCCTCTATCGAGGACCTAGCCTCAGATCCTCCTCTTCATGCCCAGCTTTGAATCTCTCTGGAAGCAGTAAGCTGGGCCAATGGTAGGGCTCACCTTGTTTGTTTGTCTCCTTTGTTGCCGGATTTCCAGTGTCTGGAAAACTAGCCTTTCATGTATTTTTCTCTTTTGCTTTTCTTGGGGGCAGGGGAGAAGGGGAGGGTGAGATTTCAAGCAAGAGGGTAAATATACAATAATTTCTGTCACTCCACATTTGCCAGAAGCTGAAGGCATCTTTTTATATGTTCCTAGTTTGGCTTCAATAGGAGTTGTGCTTATTTATATTCCAATGTATTATTCCAGCTTGATGAAAGACCCTTTTTCCTGCCAGTACAACAAGCTTTGTACATCTATCTGATATTCTAAGAAGGGAAGTGGTGCCCTCTGGGCTCAACTAAGCAAGAAATACAACAGAAAGACAATGCGGACATTACCCAGAGACACCTACTGCATATGTTCAGCAACTAAACCTCCAAGATGTTTAGAAAGTCTTCCAACAATTGTAATTGTTTTCAGTGGTGACCTACATAATCGGGTCCAGAGAAGACTGATTAGAATGACCTGAGATTGCTTCCTGCCAAGTAGCTTATTGGTTGGAGGTGGGGAAACCATTGGTCTCAGACATTTGTTCCTCTTCCCTTTCCTATGTGAATTGCACTTTTGCCTTTGTTGAAGGCACACAATCTAATGACTGAGTGCATCCTATACCAGGGTGAACTAGCATACTGATAACTGTCACTATGTAATTCCTTGACAGTGTTTGGCTATTTATGAAAAAACAAATTACCCCATTTGAGACAAATCATTAGAACCAACAGAATCCTACTGCTGATAATGCATCAGGTGCAGACCTGGACACAAAGTTATTGGCTCACCTTCCCTTGGTTCTTCTGTTGACTCTCATGAGCATAATTGAGCTCTTTGGCTTTTACACACTAAATATGGTTCTTGGACAATCACTCTCTCTCTCAATCTCTCTCTCTCTCTCTCTCTCTGTTTGTCTTTGTCTGTCTGTCTCTCTCTGTCCCTTATACTCTAGACTGCCCCCAATCTTACCCACTTTTCTCTCCTCCTCTTCTGCTTTCCAGGATCTCTCATTAGAATGCCTTCAATCACTGAGCACATGTTAGGGGCTTGCTAAATGCCAGGCCCTACTCTGGGAGAGATACTGCATAGTGAGCAAACCCAAGGTCCCTGCCCTGCTGAGCCCACATCTGGAGGCATCCAAAAAAAAAAAAAAGTGTGGCAGGAGCACAACAGCTTGGCACTGTGTCCTTTCCAGGTGTGTCCTCCCACCCCTCTCCCGGGGCACTAGCAGTGAAAAAGAAGACAAGGAAAGCCTAACAAAGAAGGGGAAAAGGGTGACTCATGATCTAGAAGGCAGGTAACAAAGATCAACCCCCTACACAAATTTTTAAAAAATAAAAACACTTCAGGAAAACAGCAAGTGTCCAGTGACAGCTCCTTAATTCCTGGAGCAGACATTGCATGTGTTTTACACTTCTTAAAAATGACAGTGTTGGCCATGCTCACAAACATCCCTTAAAGTACTGACATTTCCTCTTAACCTGTTACCATATGGCCACTTTATAATCTATAAAAATATGAGGCAAATGACTGAAAAATGGTAGGTGGAATAATTAACACAGTTACTTCTAGAATTATAAGACTTAATCTCCATTTAAAAGATATCATATGGTATATTTAATTTACTGCAACACGTATTTTTAAATCTTATAAACGTAAATATTTATGGAATTTAAGTTTGCTTATTGGACCAGTAAAAATAATACAGCAAAATTAGGCAGTTCAGTGTCATTAGGATTTTGAAGAGAAAATAAATCTGAGACTTCTACAAAAATAGAACTGGAGTTCTTTGCTACCAATATTTTCTTCATTATTAGAAGAAAATAGCTCTTAGAAATTATTAAATTGGTGAGATGCATAAAAGGAGTCATCTTTATAAGTATGACATGACAAAAACATTGTCTATGCCGTTATATGTCAATTATTAGAATTCTTTAAAGTCTTTAAAAGTGTTTTGTTTTCTTTTTTGTTTTTGCTTTTGTTTTTTTACCTAGCACTGAAGACCACAAATTTATCCAGAGCTAAACTTCCCCCAACCCCCTGCCCCGAGTTACATGTCACCAAGAAAGAAAGTTCAAGAACAAAACCCAACCCATGGATGCCATCCCCTGGGATCCTGGAACTAGAAGCTCAGTGACTACCCCACTTTGGAGAGAGGCACAATGGAATATGTTCTGCAAACCAGGATGCCTCTGTCTGCTTGGACTCAGACTGGACCCTGGCCCAGGTCAAGGCCAAGACAAGACTAAGTACCATTATCACAAGGCAGCCACCCCCCTTACAGCACCCATGCAGACAATTCAGGGAAGCTCTTGAGAACTTTCCCTCTCCCTTTAATGTATTTACCACCTGCTCCACTCATCCTCCCACCACAGGAAAGATCCTTCACCTTTCTGTCCAGTCAGAACCCTTTATGCTCCCTGCAGGGCACAGAGAGCCAGGTAAGCGCCAAGGGGGCAGTTGCACCTCCCTGACGGTTACTCCCAAGGTAGGTGGTTCTAGCACTCAGATTGACCAAAGACCTCACTGGCCACCAAGGGAACCAGGAGGAGTCTGGAGGGCAGACGGTCTGGGGGGACTCCTAAAAGCACAGGGCATGCCTGGCCTGCACTTGGGGGAGAGCCGAATAAAACACCACCTGAAGCTCCTCTACAGCCTAAAGAGAACAGATTCCAGGTTTCTGAAGTGGCGAGAAGGGCCTCCTCATGAAGACAAAGCTTCCTCCTGTCCTTGGAGGACAGGTCCCGCAGAAACTGGTTTTGAAGGAGATGCCAAAGGAAAGGAGCAACAGTAGCCTAACCAGTGATCTTGAGTTGAGATGTCTGTAAGTTACTCTCAAATGGTGTAGCAAATCATGTATATGGAGAGAGAGTGAGAAAGCAAGCTTGGAAAATGTTAACTGTGAGATTAGGTACAGAATAGACAATGCTAGTATTTCAAATTTTTGTATATTTAAAAGGTTTTATGTTTTTGTTTTCTTAATGAGTTTTTCGAAGTTAAGTCCCAGGTTCTCTTTGGATGAAAACTCCATATGTGAGACACTAGGTTTCTGAAATAAAGGAAGAAAAGAGTGGAGTGGAGGGCAGAAGTCCTGGTGGTTCATCACATTTCCCCTCCCCCACATGGAGGGTGCCTGGCAATAGGAACCCTGAGGAGGGTCTTGCATCGCCCTTCTGGCAAACTACCTCTGTTCGGGAAGAGGAAGATTTAGCGCAATTTAGAGCTTTCCTGACCTAGAATCGAATCCGGGCCGCAGCAGTAAAACGCCAAATTGTAGCTACCAGGCAACCAGACATAACAGACCTCCATAATTTGGCTTCTCCAGTTGAAAACTGTAAGAATAAGGTTAGATTTTTGAGAATGGCAGAGCAGAAAAGGAGGCGATTCCCAGCGGCCCGCGGCTGAAGGCAGCTGTGCAGGGCTCCCAGCCCTTGCGCCGCTGCTCATCACTTTTCAACTCTCCTGGGTGACGCTTTGGGCTCTGAGGCCAGGCCGCAAGGTAAGTGGCTGGGTTCCATCCTGGTCTAGCTTTAGCGCTGTGTGCGGCAGAGCCAAGGTCATGCTCTCTTTCTGAACCTCGGTTTCCTTATGTGTCAGGTGCTGACTTGGCTCTCAGCAGCTGATGAGCGATTCCGTCTACTTCCTCATCTCTGACCTCACTACAGGGGCTCTCCTGATAATGGCACGTGTAAGGACTCCTTTACGTGCCCCTACCAGCTGCAATTCTGGAGCCTGAAATTCGTCTACGTGTCTTTGGGTCGAGCACCCGGTACGGAGTTGGGTCGGTCTCTCTTGTTCTGTCACGCAAATCAACGTGTTCCGCAAGCGTGCTGAGGTGGGGTAAGCAAGTGAGCTTCACAGGGATAAACTTCTTGTTTCCAGAGACAAAATACGTGTCAGCGTGTAGAGGAGATTTAGGCGCCACATGAGAAGGTGAGGGGATTTCCGAATGTAAAGATAACCTTAACTTGGCTTTGTCCTGGGCCCTTCTTGGTCTGTCTGTGGCCTTGTCTTCAAAGTGACACAGAGCAGACAAAGGAGGGATGGTTGCCAGTGCTGAGCAGGCTTTCAGGCAATAAGGGAACTCCTCCTGTATTTTGGGGGGATAAAAATACAGCTGCACGCGCTACCTCAATCCATCCCACTTGCCCCGTTTTTTGGTGTTTAAACGTGAATGTTAGTTTCAGAAAAGAATCGACGTGTTTCCGCCTGGTTTCGAACCAGGGACCTTTCGCGTGTTAGGCGAACGTGATAACCACTACACTACGGAAACAGCTCTTTCTCAGGCCCCTAACGATACATCCAAGAACTGTATCTCTTGCCACGACTGGCCACAAATATTTTCGAAAGCAAAAGACCTTGGGAGCACAGGCGAGCCCTCAGGTAAGGAGACTGCAGCTCCCCAGAGGCCCTAGTTTAGGGTTCCTCGCCTCCCCCGAAGCGAGGTCCCTGGGGCCCCCACAGCTTCACTTCCCGATCCCGCATCCAACACACAGCTATGCACCGAGTGCAGGGATCGCCCCCGCGGACTCTCCAGCTCCCGGAAGCCCCAGGAGCCGGGGGTTAGGTGAGCCTGAACCCCAGGCGACCTCGCATCCCAGCAGCGTGGACACGACCCCTCCGAGGCTGCGGACCCGCGCCTCGGTGGCCCTTTTCACGGCGCAGGCGGTCAGTGCTCTGGGCTCTCGGAAATGATCGATGCTTCGAATCCACCCGGGAACCGTAGGACTCGCCCTCCCCTCCCTCCCCTCTGCTCCTTCCTCGAAAGCCCTTTCGTAGCAGCTCTTCTCCGGCGTCTCCCGGCAAAGGGGCTTCCTCAGGTTCCTGCCGCTGTGGCTTATTCTAGTCGTGTAGTCGAAGTCCAGTACTTTAATCACACTTTCACGTTTAGCAGGAACCGTAGCAAAGGCTGACGTCTCAGGTTATTTGGCTGTTGGAAAAACATCGAACATCAACGCAGGCTTGTTTTGACTTCGTTTGAAGACCAGGGCCAGCCGCGGAGGACGCAGGCGGGGTCCACGCCGATCTCAAGGCTGTTCATTCCTCCCTCATCGTACTTGACATTCTTCTTGAGGAACAGTTTTGTTTTTCCTTTTACAATGTCTGAAACGTCTTTTATTTGCCTTTTACAATTTTCCGGTTCAACAGGTCATGGAGAGCGAATTTTAACCTAGGAAGACAAAGAGGTAAAGGCGGTTTTCCCAGAAAGCCGGTGTCTGGAGGGGGTTTCGTGTTCACCTCACAGCACACGACCAGCAGGCCGACAACTTTCTTTTTGCTGAAAGACTTTAATGCAACGTGGTCTGTCTGTGTGTCTGTGTCTCCCTGTCTGGTTTCCTTTCAAAGTAAAGCTTTACAAGTTTGGGGAAGCTTGTGCCATTTTCTCCAGTCGTTTTTCTTTCTTATTGTGGCGGTCACCACGTTTCCTTCACACGTGAGGTTCAAGTGCTGCGACCCCGAGGAAGGCACGGGCAGCGTGCGCACTGACCCCCAAGCCGCGGGGCTCTGCCTTGTTGCGCGTCGACTCCAAGTGCCGTCGAGGGTGCGACCAGACTGCAGCATCCTCGCCAGCGCTGGAGGGCTGAGTCCCCAAAGAGGCGGACTTGAAAATAGCTTTAGATCAGGACATTTCATGAGGTTTTCCCCCTTTTCTCTCCCCTCCAGGTTCCAGTTTTCACCTCCCACGCGCAGCCAGAGGAACGGATTCGCCGTCTTTCGGTCGCGTCCGGCGCGCTGCCGTCCCACGTGGACAGGACGAGGGGGCGGTCGTCCTTTCCCCGACAGGGGCGGAGGGACAGCGGGCCCCCGAGGGACCACAAACACACACCCGCGCCGCTGGGGCCCGCAAACCCGATCAGGCGGCCCCTGGAGCCTCCCTGCAGCCGCAAGGGAAGGCGCGGGGCTCCAGAGCCGGCGAGAGAAGCGCGCTGAGGGCACCCGGCCCCGGCCCTGGCCTCAAGGACGGGCCCGGAAGAGGGACGCAGCCCAGGTAAAAGCGCAAGGGTCGCCCAACGCCCCCATCCGAGGTTCAGGGTGAGGGAGCCGAGCGTTACACTGATTTCCCCGCCTTTATCAGGAGAGTCGTTTGCCCGAGTCCAGAGTCTCGGAAAGGAGGGACTGTGTGAGCCAAAGTCCACCTGGACCGAGAAGCAAACACGAAGTCCTAACTAACTGCATGTGGAGTCTGAGATAAACGCTGCGTGAGAGACAACTCTTGGTCGGAGCCTTAGGACCTGGAGTTGGCGTCATCTAAGGCGGGAGAACGGCAGGCGCCGCAGGTAGTGAGGGGAAGACCCGGAATCCAGGTCTGGGCGCGCAGCCTTGTTTGAAAGCGTTTTCCGTCCAGCCGTCCCCGATCCTGCATCCGCCGGGAGTCTTTTATTGTGTTGGGGATCCCGGGGTCTCATCCCGCGCGCCTCCCCTACAGCCCCTGCCCCGGCGTCCTGCTCTCAACACGCGGTCGCCTGGCAAAGGCGCGGCTCCAGGGCAGTTCTGAGGTGCGGCCCAGACGGGGCAACTCGTTCGGGACTTGCGGCCCCGGCGGGCCTCGCGGGCGCGTCCACTGTCCCGCAGAGCGCTCGGCCTTTCGCGTGGGGCTCCTCTTTTGGAGAAAGCAGGGAGGGAACGTTCTTCGGGTACAGCTCCTTGGAGGGAGGTGCGGCACTCAGAACAGGAGGGCGGGAGACAGCAGACACTCATTATAGGCTTCCTACCATCACTTAACAAAGGGCTTGCGTATAACTGCTTGGTGGTCTCTTTGCTAGAATTCGGCGCTTTCACTGCTGCTATCCTGGTTCGATCCCAGTGAGAGAAGTTTTGTGTGTGTGTGTGTGGCATCTCAGCACTCAGTAATCTTCACTTCCTCCTCACAAGTGTTATGTGCCCCAAGGTGCAGATGCAGTAGATCTCTGCATTGAATCCTTAAGTCAGTGAGGTCTGGACCCAGGGTCCAAGGTATCTCCCAGGCTGGGAGAAGGGAGATGTGATGAACAGCCTTGGCAGTCCCTCGCAGGATTCCTATCATCGCTTACAAACGCAGAGTGCACAGCTCCCTGGTGGTCTAGTGTCTAGGATTCAGCGCTTTCATCGCCGCGGCCCGGGTTTGATTCCCGGGTCAGAGAAGCTCGTTTTTTGAAGTGTCACACGCAGCCGCCTTTACTTCTGCAGAAGTGTGCTGTGCCCCAACGTCCAGATGCATTAAAGTCTCTGCACAGAATTCTGAGGTCATTGAGGTCGGTCCCCAGGGTCCAAGGCAGCTCCCACGCAGGGAGAGGGGTGATGTGATGAGCAGCCTGGGCACTCCCTCGCCTCCACTCCTCCCATCATCTCAGATACCTACAGCCTCACTTTCAGTGTCCATCTAAAGAGAACTTGGGACCTGAGTACCAATTACTCCTTAAAAAAACAAACAAAAAACCTACTTTGAAACCTCCGAAAATTTGCAAGAATAGTAACAGCATATGTTCTTCACCTAAATGCACCATTTAACATTTCCTCACATTTGCTTTCTGACTCTCTCTCCATGTACATGACTTGCTACACCATTTGAGAGTAACTTGCAGACATCTCAACTCAAGATCACTGTTGGAGCTGCTGTCGCTCCCTTCCTTCGTCTCCCTCAAAACCAGCTTCTGTGGTACCTGTCCTCCAAGGCCAAGGGGAGATTTTGTCCTGGCAAGGAGGCCCCTCTTGACCTGTTCTCTGCAGGCCATAAGAAGCTTCAGGTGGAAATTTATTTGGCTCTCCCTGACAGTGCAGGCCAGAATGGCGTTGAGCTTTTAGGAACACAACTAGGCTGTAATCCGCCCCCAGAACCCGCTGCCCTGCAGACTCTGCTTGGTTGCCTTGGCGGGCAGTGGGGTCTTGGGTCAGCCTGAGCGCTAGAACTGCCTACCTTGGGAGGGACCCTTCAGGGAAGTGCAGCTGCCCCTTGGCTCTTGCCCGGCTCTCTGTGCCCTGCCAGGGTATCATTTTACTCATCTTTTTGTTTATAATATTTTTTATGCATACAGTATTATATTTCAACTTCTGTATACACTACAGTGTGCTCACCATCAAAGATTGACTTTCCATCTCTTGCCATACAGTTGACTCCCTTTACTCACTTCTCCCTCCCCCCTCCACTCTTCCCCTCTGGTAAGCATTGCCCTGTTTTTGTACCTATGTGTTTGATTTGGTATGGTTCCGCTTGTTCATTTATTTTAAAATTAAAATAAAATTCCACATGTGGTGAAATCATATGGTATTTGTCTTTCTTCGAATGACTTATTTCACTTAGCATAATACCTCAAGTCTATACATGTTGTAGCAAATGGCAAGATTTCATCTTTTTTTTTTTAAGGCTGAGAAATTGCATGGCTGCCAAACCTCTAAGCATTCCCATGATTTGTCAGTATGAAGTACCTTCATTTCTTTCTGATTTAATGGTTTATTCTGCTCTTTGAATGTCCTGTGCTCATGGGTACGTGCCAGGTGACTATAAGCTAATAAAGGTGATCAACACAGCACCTTCTATGTTTATGGGCTTAAATAAACTACTAATTATAACAGTGCACAGACTCCCCTGTGGCTGTGAGGCAGGGTGAGGAAAGGGGAGCAATATCAAGACAGTCATGTCTGGAACAGAGTTCAAAGTGCCCACAGCACATAGCCATAGAAGGGGCTGGCAGCATGACAACTATGTTATTCCAGATTCTCCAAAAAGCAAATGCTGAGCAGGATTAAATATACAAGGACTATATTAGGGAAAATACCTATGTGAAAGGAAATAGGAAGGTACTTAGGAAGGATGGGAGACACCTTAGAACATGAAGCAAATCTGACTCTGAATAAGGAAGACAGGGAGAGAAAGTGCCCAAGACTGCCTGCCATGAAGTCTAAATTCATAAAAGTTATTGTGGAGTCACTGAGCCAAAGTCAGCCAATGTCTCCCAGGAATGAGTCTGCCTTTGCATCCTCACTGCACTCAGCTACTGGCAGGGAGCAGCCCATGGGAGATGTGGCCTCAGAGAGAGGTTTTAAAGCATAGCTGGGTCCTTCAGGCAATTAAGATCTATGTATTACGAAGGTCTATAAGGCAAATTATCATGGCCATCATAGCAGCCAAACCCAGAATAGATGTAAGACTACACAAAAGTACTAGTGATTGGCAAGTATGGGGAACAGAAATAAGTACAGTGGTCACCTCTCCTCCAGTTCTGTGAAAGCTACTGTCACTCACCTTTTGTTCTACCTTCAGTTTGAGCTATAAGTGGCAATAAGGAATAAGTGGACCCAAGAGCCACAGATGTGATTACTTCTGTGCCCTGGGCTGATCTCATGAGACAAGTCATCTTGTTGACAGCATCTTGATTAAAACTATTCTTTTTCTAGTAAGTACGGCATTGTTTCTTGCTCAGGCCTGCATGGAATGTAAGCATGTACAACAGTGACTGAGACAGCGGGCTGGCTCACATTGTGGAAGGCAAGGAGAGCAGGAAGAATGGATACAGGGAAGACATAACTAAACACTACTATATATATATATATAATATATATATATTTTTTTTTTTGGCTGTGTTGGGTCTTCGTTGCTGTGCGCGGGCTTTCTCTAGTTGAGGTGAGCAGGGGCTACTCTTCGTTGCGGTGTGCAGGCTTCTCGTTGTGGCTTCTCTTGCTGCGGAGCACGGGCTCTAGGTGTGCAGGCTTCAGTAGCTGTGGCACGCGGGCTCAGTAGTTGTGGCTCGCGGGCTCTAGAGTTCAGGCTCAGTAGTTGTGGCGCACGGGCTTAGTTGCTCCGCAACAAGTGGGATCTTCCCTGGCCAGGGCCACTGCGCCACCAGGGAAGCCCACTATATTTTTTTAAAAAAGAAACTTGGGAATTCCCTGGTGGTCCAGTGGTTAGGACTCTGTGCTTTCACTGCTGAAGGCCTGGGTTCAACCCCTGGTTGGGGAACAAAGATCCCACAAGCTGCGTGGCGCAGGTCCCCCCCCATCCCCACCCCTACCTCCCCCAAAAACTAAATACGTAAGGAGATTGGGTTGCTGAGGGCAGTATCCACATTTCTTTTGAAGACAGGGGAGATTAGATTGAGAAAGAATACTGAAAGAATAAGAGAAGGACTAAGAGTGCCCTCCTGAGAAAGCAAAGAAGATTGAGCCCAGAGGGATGTGATAATGCAAAACAATGGACGCACACCACATGGAATAATCATGCACGTGAAAGCACTTTGTACATTTCAATGTACCCCAAAACAGAAGAGATAGATCTTAAATATAATGAATATGCATTGCCATTAATTCAGTGATTCTTATGTTGCTTGGCATTATCTCACTATCTCACTCACTTAATGCTTCCAGCAACCACATGAGGTAGATTTTTTATTATGGTGTTAGAAATGAGGAATTTGGGACTGGCTTAAACACCTGAGAGCCTACATTGTTTGTCTAAAGCAAAAACCAAAAAAGTAGTGGCAAACCAGAACCTCCTGCAAATAGTGAGGACAAGCAGCTGTAATTAATACAGTAAAGGCTCATGACACTTTATTTGAATCTTTTGGGCCAGATGTTTCTAAGATGTCAGAATTTGTTATTCTTTTAGGAAAATAATATAAAGCACAGCCTTTATATTACACAACACCTCCAGTGAGTACTGGGATTGTATCCCACAATCAAATACATATACTGGATGCTAAAAATACAGGCATCACTTGTCTTGCCCTAGTCACTTCCAGCTCATGAAATGAGGGCCACTTCATTTGGTGTCTTTATCTGGAAGGACATTCATCCTGGAAAAACAAGTTCTCCTGTTGCTTCTCCTTCCAGTTCTATGAAAGCTACTATCACTCCACCTTCTTTTGCTCTACCTTCCATTTGAGCCCTTGAAGCTGGGACTGAGAGGATAGCAGAGCCTCCTCAGGAATTCCATCTCCTTGGAGTGTTCTGGTGAGCCCAGGTTGGAAAGGGGTAAAGGAGGGGGAATTTGGGTTCTCATCACTGCAAAGCAGTCAGCTGGAAGGTGAGCCCAATCACACCCACACTGATATTGAGATCTAAAGCAAAGGTGGAAGGAAGCATCACTATTGGTATCTGAGGTGAGCTAGGGCCATATAATGGCCCCTGGGGTGACCTGCACTTATCTGGGTTCAGAGAAATAAGAGTGGCACCTAAATTCAGGGAAACTGAGCTTAGTACCGAGGCATCAGGAGATGTGCTGGGTTTATTTGTGGGAGGTTGACGGGGGTTGAAGAGAGCTATTGAGATGGTGTGAGTGCCTTTGCGATAACCTACTGAGAAAGGTAGCATCCAGTAAAGACAAGCACATAAAAACTATGCAATAGAACTATTTAAAAGACCAAGCCGTGAATATCGATTAAAGAATCATAGAACCTTACAGTTGGATTGTGCCTTAGGCATCTATCTCAGCAAGTTCTCCTTTCAAGGATTCACTCTCAGACATTCTCCATGAGGAAACATGTACTCTGGTCTTGAATACTTCCAAGGACAGAGAGCTCTCTCCACCATGAGGCACGCTACTTCTGTCATTGGACAGTTCTAGTTGGTAGAAATGGCTCTCATCATCAAGTCCACCTTGGCCTTCACGTCACTTTCACCCACTGGTGTTCACTCTGCCCTCTAACTCCATAGTCTAATTTCATTTCCACATGGCAGCTGTTCCAATATTTGATGAGCCTGTATTCAGAATCTTTTCTTCTCATGTACCTTTTTTCATGAAATACTCTGTCATCCTCTGAAAACTAGCAAAACTATGTCTCTTACTTGGCAACTAGAAGTTCTCTTAAAACCGAGTTATGCCATGACCAATATAGAGCACATGGGCCTAACTTTTATCCTTGACTCAGCTCTCTGGGCATTCTTCTGACCTGCTAAGTTATCAATATGGCTTAACTTGCTCTTGGTGAACCCATTCTGCTTATCAGTGCCCATCTTTTCTATGTGCTTACATGTCATCTAATTAATACCAATCCATTCTTAGTTTGAAAAAGATCAAAATAAAATTTACTCTTCTATATATATTGAAATATATTATTTCTACCTTTCTGAAAATTGGACAACTGCTATTTTCCAGGCTTGAGGCAACTCTGATCTTCATGACTTTGAGAAGCAGCTTCTGTCATTCTGTTGAAGGGAGTGCACCCGGGTCTGGTAAATGGTCTTCATTATAAACGTTCAGATTTTATGCTACTATATTTTCACGTGATAGTTTTTCTGTTCTTTCCAAGCATGTGATGGGGGTCAAGGAGTCCCACGGCCCCACTCTTAATAGCTCCAACATTTTCCCAGCATCGGCCTTTCTGGTCTAGTTCTCTGAAATAGAGATAGCTAATAGAGAAAATGTATTTTTTCCTTTAACCTTTGCTATGAATTTCAGGCCATTCTGGGTTTTATTCTTTCCTGCCCAAATTTTACTTTTTATAGACACTCAATAAATACGTGTAAACAAGTTTTAAATAATAATTTATTAAATTGATCCATTCATTTAAAGGTAACATCTGATGCCTCCAAGTTTACATCCACGAATGCTGTTGGATAGGGCTGGAAAATCTGGAGAACATATCTCTAGACCCTCCTGCTGTCATGTCACAAGATGTCCTTACCAGAGGCAGAATAGTGACTCTCAGTGTATGAATGAGGGGTTGCAAGGGAGATATCTGGAGCTGGCTGTGCAGTTCCTAGGGAGGGAGAGACAGAGCTGCAATGAAGTCTGGAGGGACTTAGGGTACTCTCTTCACTGACTGCTCCAGACAGAAACTGACATTCTTTCCCCTCCTTATTTACACTCAGCTGGAAATGGGAAAGGGAGAGAAAGAGACACCAAGCTGGTATTCAGTTCACAGCCAGTGACCCTCTGGTTTTCTGCAAAGATGGGAGAAGGGATTTATATATGAAATGTGAATTTCTCAGTGCTATTCACAATTAGAGCTTGTGAGTCTAGGGACTTGTAGGTGGGATCTCATAAGAAGCAGCCTTATCTAGATTGGGCTGTGTGGGTCTGGGCAATTTTTGTACTCTCTACCCTCTTCTCTTTGATTCTGCAGCAGAGTATTGCTGTGGAAAGGAGGAATATGGAAGTGACCTGAAAACTCCAGCTGGCTTCCCTGAAGGCCCTTTTCTTGTTGTAGAGCTGAGGCATGGACTCTGCGTTCTAACCATGGAAGCCAAAGGTGGATGCTTTCTCGGGAATAACAAAAACCCAGTCAAGTCACACATTTGGGTAACAGATTCTTTCAAAGATATAGTTCCTTGCATTCACCAAAGTTTCAGCCCTAGTCAAACAGAAAACCTGGGAGCCTCATGCACTGGGACAATAGTATGATGTGGCTGAGTCCATGACGGGCCACACACTCATGTCAATGGCTGCAGTTGTAGAACAGGGTCTTTCCCCCTAATTGGCTGCTGCTGTGATGTTGTAGGGGCTCTGGTCACCTTTTTTCTGATCCTGACAAGGGAGAAGGAATGTGGAAGTACTGGTCTTCCAGCGAGAACATCTGGGTGGAAAGTGTGGAAATACGGGCCACTTGCATGGGGCGGGGGAGTGGCAGGTGCTATCCAAGGCATGTGGTAGTAACATGAAGGTGGGATGTGGTCCTCCCTCTGCTGAAGTGGGCACCATGGAAGCCTTGGCTCTACCATTTGACAGTCAGGCCACAAGCCCAGGGGCAGCACCAGGTAGTATAGGGAGTCACAAGAATGGGCATCACATCAGACAGCCCTGAGGATGAAAACTAGCCCTGCCTGGGGCAGGCCACTTGGGGTCAGTATTTGTAAAGTAGGGACAATAGTGCCTGTCCTGCTTCCCTCTCTGGGCTGACTGTGAGGAAGAGTGGAGTACTGCACACCAATGTGTTTTATAACTGCAAACCTATATGTCCTCTTGAGACTCTTAGATGTGGACAGAACCAGGAGGTTTTGGTGACTTTTCTTACTTTTTCCTTGGTGAGCTTTGCTGAGCACATATTCCAGCCTCTCCCGCAGGCGGTCATTGATGAATATGGATTCCTCCAGGCGCTGGCGCAGGTTCTGGATCTCAACAAGATTCTTTTCCAGCAGGTCGGCCCCTGTTGCGTACCACCAAGACATGGGAGAGGTAGGAAATGGGGAAGGCTGTCACTCATGGGCAGGTGGGGGGTTCTGCCCAGGGTCCCCCTGCAAGATCCCTGCCCATATCTATACTTCCGTCAACTTCCTCCTCACACCTGGGCACCCAGGAAACACCAGGCAACTTCGTTTAAAGAGCTCCTGGGCTCTCAATCACATCCACTCACTGACAGAAAGACTAAGGTAAGTGGAGATGAAATTAGATCAGGCTGTGAATAATGAGTGACACTGAGTGTTTTCCTTTGGTGAGAAGTGACAAGGAAGAGCCTGGGGAGGTATCAGGACCTGAAGGAGGAGTGAGAGAAAGGAACACCTTCAAGGAGAGAAAAAGATGCACAAAGGAAAGGGTAGAAAGACCAAAATTAGCTTCATCCACCAGGACATCTTGCTTAGGGCCAGCTTTTTCTCTGAGAATTTCAAATGTTGTATTGTTACACTGTCTGCATCCCAGAAACTGAGCTGCTTCAAGGCATTCCTCTACACAGCTGAACCCCTAGCCACTGGGTGCCAGATGCCTGGCTCCAAACCCAATGGCAAAGTTTGAGAGGCAGGACTGGCTTATAGTTGTATACAAAGTGTGTGTGTGTGTGTGTGTGTGTGTGTGTGTAGAAATAGTCTCCCATCCTGCAATAGCTCTTGACCTAAGGAAGACCTACCTTCCCCATGGAAGGGAACACACAAATGTGAGGCAACTCAACCTCCCTACAGAGTGCCTCAGAGTGCCTTCCTTTATTGTCCTGCCCAGAGTAAGTCCCTAGGTAGGGGAAATGGGAGAGGCACATAGAAAGGACCAACACTGAGCTGGGACTTCATTCTCTGGCTGACCCACGGGATGTTGCCTTTCATCTTCTCACCCATTTTCTGTGAGCCAGGGTCTAACAGAGGAACAAAAAACCATCTGGCCAGGAAAGGAATGTATCATTCCTGTCAATGGGCTCTATTTCACCAACTGCTCCTTTGTATTTTACCAGAGGGCTTGGAGTTGGGCTGGTATAAAGAGGAGAAGGAGGATAGGTTCCCAGATGCATTCATCTTCTGAGGCCTCATCTCATCCCATGGGCCACTGCTGCCGTGAAGCCCAGGGTCTGGTGTCCCACTCAGTTGTGTGGTGCCACTCAAAGGATAGAAGGGCTGAGCAGACATGGCTTCTGAATGGTTGCTGGGCAATGAACCTGAATCAGCAGGAGTGGCTGGGCTCTCATCTGTCCAGAAAGGAATATGAGTGAGAAACATACAGAGAAGTCAGAAATGAAGTGTTTTAAAAATAATTATACTGGGTTGAATAGTATCCTCCAAAAATTCATGTCTACCTGGAACCTCAGACTGTGACCTTTATGGATATAATTACTTAAGATGAGATGATACTGGATTAGGGTGGACCCTGAATCCAACATGACTGATACACAGGGGAGAAGACCACATGACAGTGGAGGCAGAAATGGGACTGACGCATCTTCAAGGCAAAGGTTGCTTCCCGCAACCACCAGAAGTCAGGGAGAGGCAAGGAAAAGGGAGCATGGCCTGTTGATGCCTTGATTTCAGACTCCTAGCTTCCAGAACTGTGAGAGAACAAATTGCTGTTGTTTTTATTTTTGTTTTGTTTTGTTTGTTTGTTTTTGCGGTACGCGGGCCTCTCCCGTTGCGGAGCACAGGCTCCGGACGCGCAGGCTCAGCAGCCACGGCTCACGGGCCCAGCCGCTCTGTGGCACGTGGGATCCTCCCGGACCAGGGCACGAACCCGTGTCCCCTGCATCCGCAGGCGGACTCTCAACCACTGCGCCACCAGGGAAGCCCCTGCTGTTGTTTTTAACATCCAGTTTGTGATATTTTGTTACAGCAGCCTTAGAAAACGAATGCAGTAATTCGTGGAATGAAGACTAAGGTGGATATCAGTGACCCCCAGCCTAGTACTGAGTATCAGCTGAAAACTCATTTCTCAAGGACCATAAATTTCACCCCAAGGTTACTGGCATTCCTGGCCTATGATATCAAGAAGTAGTTGTTAGATGTAGTGTCTGAGGGTCACAGTGCACATGCAGGAAAAGTACAGGGGCCCCTCTCCTAGCTCCCTCTATGATCCCTAAAATGCTGGAATGTTCCCAGGGAGGTACTTCAGAAATGTGTCCTCCAACAGCAGGACTCATTGCCAATCGTGTAAGTCATGAGACTAAGGAGATGAAGCAATTTGCTGGTCTGTGAACAGGTGATCCACTCACCCAACAGTCTATGCTCTTGCCAGCAACAGAGCAGCTAGTCCTTCCTGGGGTTGTTCTGTACTGGGGCTGTTGGAAGAGGATGAGGAAGGGAAAATTGTCTCTACTTCCGGCGGATGCGCAGAAAACCTAGACGGGTGGCTTCCACTCCTCCTGCCTCAGCTTACTCTGGACGCCTTCTGAGGCTGAAGGAGTGTCTGAGGAAAGCAAGTGGTGAGTTGCATCCCACCCAGAATGGCTCATGAGACTGTAAAAATAATTCTTAAATATAGCTGATTGTCTGGCTCCCGTCCAAAGAATGACCTGGGTATTTCTGCATGGGGGATTGTAGAACCAAACAATATACGGTATCTTACAGCTCAATGATCCTACGAGAACATCATCATGTCCTTTGCTGGCTCCCTTTAGAAAAAAACCTGGCTAGGTGGCAGGGCCATAATTCAGAGAAAAGTTCAAGAGTCGCCCCTTTCAAGGATTATTATCAAGGTCCACAGAGTAGTCGGGTTTCTCCTCTAAGCAGGGAGGAGTGAAGTTCTATTTCCCTCAACCAAGCCAAGTTCCTCTAGGGAACTGCCTACTTAAGTCAGTATCCTTCCCCAGTTTACATAATACCAGATGTAATTAACATCACAGTGAAATAAAGAGGAAAGCCTTCAGTTCAGAGCCTCACTTAAAGAAGGAACTCAATCAAAATGTGATTCCCAACCCCTTTCAAAGCCCCTTTATCACCTCCCCAGAAAATCAACTTACTCTCAGCTAAGAGCGTAGGAGGGTTCAAGTCTGTCAGTTAACAGTGATCAGCGTTTCTTGTCCCATTCTCCCCTGGCCACACAACACAGGGAGTGTGCCCTACACGGCATGTGGAAAGCAGCAGAGAAGAGCCTCCTGTGAGAGGAATTCAGCCTCACGGTGAAGCTGCCACACACCATTTGTTAACTACCCTAGACATTTTGACCCCAAAAGCAAAGAAGGAGCAGTGATAAGCCATTGCCCCTCTGAGAAAATAATGACTTCAGATGGGAAAAAGAAGGGCTTCAGTCTCCCTCTGAAAAGATAGGAATAACAGAAAATAAGGCCAATACTTTGAGAGTGCCACTCCAGCAGCCACATTTTAAATGTGGCGATTCTTACAAGTAGTGGCAGGAATTTCAGGTAAGGAGAAGGTGTATTTGCCTTTCTCCTGCTGTCCCTCAGGGCAGCGCTGAGGTGGAACCAAGTGCCTATGGGCAACTGAGTCCAAGGATGCACTCAAAACTCCCATAGGCCCTTGGATGATGTCACACACATATCAAGGGCACCCCATTCATTTATAAATTCATGGGTGCAAGTGCAATGTGTCTAGGGTCTTGTCTCCTTTGCAGAGGCTAGGCCTTTGTGTGGGGCATAGGGGCAGAAAGAGTGGAATGCGGAAAACCCTCGCCCCAGAAGCCCAGAGAAAGAGGTGTGCGACGGAGTGACTCCCTCCCTGCTTGGTCCCTGAATGCTGAGGCTGCCGTTCAGTGGACAGTCTAAGCTTTAGGGTCAGGCAGGCTCACAGTGAACGTTACCCCAAGCTGGGCTGTCTTCAGTAGGTTCCCTTACTTCACCAAGCCTCAGTGTCCTTAGCTGTGCTGTAAAATCAGAACACCAGCACCAACTGAAGAGGACTGCTGTCCTGATTAAATGAAGCAATATATGTGCAGTGGTCAATAATACAAGCATAACAGGTGCTCAATAAAGGTGTACTTCCTGTCTTCCCTTGGCTGCTATACTCGTGAGGAAACATTACGCTGCCTTGCTTCTCAGGGTAAAATGAGAAACAGGAATAGTACCAGGTCAAAACCCATTATGGCTTATTCATGCCTAAAACAGTCAGTTCAGGTAAAAACAAGAAAACAACAAAAAAAGCAAAAAAAAAAAACCCCAGATATAGCCAGGGACTAAGGATGGTTTCCTGGTCCCTGGTTGTTCACACCAAAATCTGACTCATACAGTTGCCTAAATATTCAAATGCTTTTCTCAGCAGGGAAAATAAAGAGAAGGCTTAGCAGGAGAAAACGAAGGTTTGATTTTAAACTTACTCTCCTCCTCCTATCCCTAGCAAGGCTGCCTAAGAGCCCTCCTTGGGGAATTCTGGAGAGGGGCATGCTGGTGATGGATTCAGCCAGTCCCAGTTACTGATGGTTTAGAGGACATTACAGCTGAATTATTAGAATGATGAGTGGGATCTGTAAATCCACAAATGATAAAGAATATTTAGTGGTGAATAGAAAATAGGAACTGTGGCTGTTTACCCAAAAGAGTCCAAGATCAGAGGCCCAATGTTAATGATATTTGCATCCATAGTCTGAAACATGACGTGACTGTGTTGCAGTGATGAGGAGCATCTGTCCCCTCCCGTTCCCAATTCACGACCCCTCCCTTCAAGTCCAATACCATGTATGTGCCTGATGGGGTCTGGTGGCTGACGACGTCGGGGACTGGG
The DNA here is from genome assembly GCF_951394435.1 of Stenella coeruleoalba. Taxonomy (NCBI): domain Eukaryota; kingdom Metazoa; phylum Chordata; class Mammalia; order Artiodactyla; family Delphinidae; genus Stenella; species Stenella coeruleoalba. The sequence continues at coordinate 107,313,695 of NC_137169.1, forward strand.
AATGGAGAAAAGCTATCTGACACCCTTGGGGCCTGTGCTCGGCACTGAGTCCCAGGCCTGTGCTCAACCAGGTGCATCACAGTGGATCTGCAGGGTCTGGCTGCCAAGATGCCTCCCCCTGGCCTAGACAAATAAGCGAGCACCCAGAAACTGGAGGCTCTCTGCATACTTACTGGCCACATCCACTGCAGGGCGCACTTCCTGTTCATCAAACAGCGGAGAGGTGCTGCTAGGGGAGCGATGGGCAGCGGACTGGGCATGGCTGTTGGAGTGGGTCTGGGGCCTAGTCTGGGGCCGGGCATCCTGCTTGGTCTCTAGGACTTCTGTCATTTTACCCTTCTTCTGCAACTCCCTTAAGATACTAGGGGGTAAGAAAGACAGAAGGAAAAGTGAAAGTCACCCAAACACCACAGCTGTATTGACCTGGGGGCTCACAGGGGAGGCCCCAGGAGTCAAGGAGACTGTTCCTTTAGGGAAGAAGCCAAACAATCCATTTCCATTTAGGGGTAGAGAGTTGGGAGGCAGGAGAGAACAACAGTGTCCAGTGCCTTGGCCACAAACATCCTGAGAAAGGGAGAAGACCCGTCAGGCTCTTCAACACTTAACGGTTCCTTCACAAGACACCCACAGGCCCGTAAGATTTCAACATACTCTGTGACATAATCCACTGAATAGTATTTAAAACTGCTTCCTGAGGCAATGTTGCCTTCTGGGTGTCTTGTAGTTTCTAGACCTCCTTCCCTAAGTATAGTTATACACAGTATAAATCTATCTATGTCATATTTATAGTATAAATCTTTTTTCTTTCAAAGAAAATTTGTAGCCATTTAACACCTGCCAGCACTTGCTGGGTCACACTTGAAGATATCAGGTATAATCTCACTCCAGTTTTTAAAGATCTAGGGGAAATCAGAGGTGATCCCTGGGAGTACAGGAGACTCCTAAGACTGGAGAGTTAGGCTAGAGCAGCTCTATATTACTAAATTAGTGAATTAATACGAGACTGGGAACCAAAAGAAAAATAAATTAAAAAAATAGGAAATGAGACCACGTTGTCGCTCAGGATACATAATGGTATAATGGTATAATCAGCTGTTTGGTTTTTACGGAGGGTGAGCACCCCTTGCTCCTTTGATCTTCTGGCCTTCGCTCTGGATCCTCTACCAGATTATATCTTTCATAGCCCCTGAAAATTTGGACTTACCTGAGGTCCCGCAGCACCTGTTCTCTTTGATTCTTCTTACTTATACAGTCATCTGAAAAGCAAATTTAAAAAAGGATCAGTCATAATTTAAACAGCTCTCATTTACCAAATACAAACACACACTGGGTTCTCTCTCTGGGATCAGAGACACATAGCTGCTTGACTCTCAAGTCCAGGATACTCTGAATTTTCTCAGGAGACACTGGGTGGAGTCTTTAGAGAACTTGTCTGGCAGACTTTCCTGAACCCACCGTGAAGATCATCATCTCTACTCGCTCTGCCCTGAATCAGAGTAAAAAGCTGAAAATGTCTCTTTTCCCACAGGTCATGGGATACTTGTCCAGCTGGCCTCTGGACCACTCCGGCCAGAGTCTCCAAGCCCTGCCACAAGGCTGGTTCCCAGTCCCGTGTCTGTGTGTCCCATCACAGCTTTCATGCAGAACCTACTCCTGCCTCTGTAGAGGTGACAGAAATCCCTGTCCCACCTCTGCATCTGCCACCAGGAGCCTGCACAGTGGCCTCAAGCCTGCTCTTACTATGTGCCCTCAGGTCTCCAGGCAATATTCTATGTAAAAGGCTCCTGAAATAAATATTCCACTAAAGGTACGAATACACAGAGCGCCTAAATCATTCCCAAATCAGCGTGATTCTTTTATCATTCTTTTTTTTTTTTTTTTTTGCAGTACGCGGGCCTCTCACTGTGGTGGCCTCTCCCGTTGCGGAGCACAGGCTCCGGATGCGCAGGCTCAGTGGCCATGGCTCACGGGCCCAGCCGCTCCGCAGCGTGTGGGATCCTCCCGGACCGGGGCACGAACCCGTGTCCCCTGCATCGGCAGGCGGACTCTCAACCACTGCGCCACCAGGGAAGCCCTTTTATCATTCTTTTGAAGTACTCTGATTAATATTGTTTATTTGTCCTAAGAACAATCATGCAAACTTTAGGGGCTGGTATTATTTGACCTAATTTTTTAGGTGAGGAAACAGATATCAAAAGGAATATGAGTATGTCCAGAACTAGTAATGATCACATACAGGCTAGAGCAAGAGTCTTTAGATTCCTAGTTTAGGGCTCTTTTCATGACAACCAGCTGTCCCTACTACACCTCTCTTTCAATTAGTTTCAGATAAATGCTGTCCCCCCACTGATCCCTCCTGCCATAGCAGCCACATTCCATGAGAGATGGAGGAGCAAGTAATCATCATGGCATCCTCAACCCCATGTGCCGCTCTGTTGCTCCTAACCAGCCAGTCCTGACTCTGGCCCCAAGATGGTGATTACAAAGCAGGACCCCAGATTGAAAAGTCACTCGTGGATGAGTGTGGGCCTGTGTGAGCGTAGGTCCTTGGGAGGGACTAAAGGCCCTCCTGAGGCCTGGGGCCAGATTACCTGTGTTGAACTTGCTGGCAAGGCTCTCTGCCAGCTGGCTGCCCTTGGCCAGCTGCTCACGGAAATGCTGCTCCATGTAGCAGTCAATCTTATTACTGCTGAGGAGCTCTTCAAAGGTCTTCACTGTGTTCTTGACATGCTGGATGAGAAGGGAAGAGACAGCCCTCCCAATCCTCATCTTTTCTCGCAGGTGGGTCAACTCTCGAGCCTGATCCTGGATCAAGGAATATTTCCTAAGGCGGGAAAGAAACAGTTAAGGGTGGAAGGGGGTGACTGATAGATTATGGCGCTTCAGCAGAAGGTGCTTTGAGGATTTCACCGAAAGAGCCTCCACGCTGAACTCTAGCACGTGTTTAGTGACCGGAATGTGGTAAAGAGAATGATGTGTTTCTCTGTGTGAAAGACCCCTGCTAAGATCATCTTTCCCCTTGCCCTATACTTCTGAAAATGGCTTTCTTCTCTAATTCTACTGTAAAATCTGCCCCCAGTCCCTCTCTTCAGCTTATAATCCATTTCAATACAGTAAACAAAGCTAGGTGTTAATTGAAAAGTTGAAAGGAAAATCATTATGTGAGAGAAGAGACCGCTTGTCTAGGCAGCGGGATTCTTCTTTCACCAGAATGGACCTATCTGTGCCTTTTCCATAGACAGCCAAGGCTTGATTGGCAAGACATCCTCAAGCCCTTAATTTAATCACTATATACTATTGCTTCTGTATTCTCCAGTGTAACGGCTACAGTTCTGCCCATAGGGTTCAAAAGAATGATCTGAAAAATATGATCTCCAAAAAATGTTCTGAATTAATTTAGAATCCTATGATATCTTGGCCAATATAACTACTATTTGTTATATAGAAGAGTAGAAGAGAAGGTTTTAGTTTATCTTGTTCCTGAGGGAGGCAAAGAGGTTAGATGTATGAGCAGGAATCAGCAAGCCCAATGCACCCTGTCCTCCCACCGCAAACTTGAGAAGTCACTTTACTACTTTGTGCCTCAGTTTCTTTATCTGCAAAGTGAGAGTCATTTAGCTTCTTTGCCTTTTTAGAAATACGGTCAGGATTGAAATTTATTTTAAATGTTGGGATGAGTAGAGCAAAGCCTATAAAGCATTTAATTTATCAAAATGAAGACAGATTATCATTCATTACTTTGGTAATGGCGAACTTATAAGACCAACTTGACATCCTCTGTGTTTCTACAGATGTGCCAGAGCAGAACCAACAGCTTCTGATTTCACCATTTTCTCTTGGAGACCTAGGCAGTGTTGTCTGTATTGTGCCAGCAGGAAGCACAGGTGTGTTTGTTTTCTGAGAAGCAAAAATCTGCCTGAGGCCCAGGGTCGCTGGTCTGGAACAGGCAATCCAGGTGTTGGAAGGAGCCTGAATGGGGATCAGGGCAGGTCAAGTAGCATAAAACCCCCTTTGAACCTTTTAACCCACCCTACACCTTATTCACATTTCTGTCCAACAATTCTCATGTCATTAAGCAGCTATACTGGTTACTAGGCTAAGAATTCTTTCAGTGCTGGGAGTTTTTTATTCATCTTACGCACACAGGCAAACACAGAGGGGGCTCTCAGTAAACAGTTCTTCAATAATGGAAAAGAGAAGTGCTTGCAAACCTCCACTCATCTCTCCCTGTGTTCCTGTTCTAAGTGTCCTCTCAGGGAGCCTATGGATTCTCCATTGACGCAGAAAACCCTTTCCTTAAGAAGGACCCTGCACTCACTTGTGCAGAGGTCTGTGAAATGGGATTGTCTTCAGAAATTCATCTCAATGGGTGACAGCTTCTTAGGAAGAGATGGCCTTGTCCTACACTCTTTTCATCTGGGCTTCCAAAACACCCAGAGGTTAGAACAGTTAGAGTGTTCTGTTGAAGCTATCTATTCGTATACTTTCCTTCCCCACCGGTTTGAGTTTCTCCATGGAAGAGACCAGATCTTATTTATTTATTTATTTTTGGGCGGTACGCGGGCCTCTCGCTGCTGTGGTCTCTTCCGTTCCGGAGCACAGGCTCTGGACGCGCAGGCTCTAGATGCACAGGCTCACCGGCCACGGCTCATGGGCCCAGCCTCTCCGCAGCATGTGGGATCCTCCCGGACCAGGGCACGAACCCTCGTCCCCTGCATCGGCAGGAGACTCTCAACCACTGCGCCACCAGGGAAGCCCGAGACCAGATCTTATTGATTCCAGGTGCCTAACATGGTATCTAGCAAATTATACATTCAGTAAACATTTATGAGCTATTACGTATAAAAGCCTTTCTCAAATGTAATATAAGTACAGAAAAATACTATTATTGCTGCTGCTTCAGATGCATTAAGGATTTAAGCACACTGCAAAATCTCAGAAATTCTACTTCAATATGCAGATGACTTACTTCTGTGCTCCTCATCTAGAGAGAACTCAGGAGTTAATTCAAAATATTTGTTACGACTGGCTTATAAAGGCCATAAGGCCTCGTGAGATACACTTCAGTTTTCACAAGGAAAGGTACATTACCTAGGTCATGATTTATCTCTAAAAGGACACTTTCTGTCTCCAGAAAGATAAGTACCACCCCAAGTAACCCAACCTATGACTAAGAACTTAGAGGTTTCCTCAGACCTGCAGGATACTGACAAGCCAGGGTCCCTAACTTTTCCTTGTTACCTACTCCACTCTATGTAGGAATTGACTACAAATAACACTCAAGAACCTCTTCCTTGGGAAACAAAATATGAGAAAGGCTTTACTGAAACTAACGGGCTTTACAAAATCCTCCTGCATTGGGACCCGCCCCCCGGCCCCCAACCTGCCAACTACCCTAAACCTTTCATGCTATTTGTTTAGGAATGTCATAATCAGGCTTTGGAAGTTCTTATGCAAAAATCTGGAGGAAAAAAATAGACCCATAGCCTACAATTAGGTCCAGTGGCCCGGGCATACCCAAATTGTTTAAAGGAAGTAGCTGCAGCCTTTAAATTCCTTTGTGGGATCCTCCTGGAAACTTGTTCAGGGAAGTGAATTAAATTTACAGGTTCCTCATGTTGTAGGCAGTTTGCTAAACATTGAGCGTGCACACCATTTCTTAGCTAGTAGATTAACATGAGACTCTACTTCTGCCTCCTAATCTGAGCATTCTTTGCTGCCGCTCTTTAAACCCTGTTACCTTCCTACGCTTATCTGACAGAGAGAGACTCAACGGTGCTGAATTTGGCTCCCCAAATCTAACTCCTAGATGAGTTTTACAGAAAACCCTATTAGCCAACCCAGATTTAGTACTCTGTGTTGGTGGCTCCTATGCCACAAATTCTGAAGGGGAACGTCAAGCTGCATATACTGTAACTACTCAACACGAGCTGTTAGAAAGAGGAGTCCCTTCCTCAGTTTAATTCAGCTCAACCTACAGAACTGTCTACCCTCACTTGAGTCTGTGAATTGGCAAAAGAAAAAACTGCAAATATCTACACTGATAGCAGGTATGTCTTCAGAGTGGTCCATGGCTTTGGTATGCTCTGGGAACAGAGAAGATTTTTAAGTCCAGTGATACACCTATAAAAATGGACCTCAGGTTGCTGACCTCCTCTCTGCACTGTTATTGCCCTCACAAGTTGCTGTCATAAAAACTGAGGCTCATACCCACTGATCAGACCCTGAATACCAGGGAAATGTGATGGCTGACTTTCATGCTAAGGCTACTGCTCAAGAAATTACTAAGCTACCAAAACGTTGTAATTTAAATGAACTCCATAAAATGGCACATAGCCATTTTTCCTGAATTTCCACAACCTACCGTCCACGGTAGAGCCAAATCAGATTACTTAAGACAATTTGGGTAATAGGCAAAAAATTGTATCTGATGCTGAAAGATACAAAAGTGTCATGAAGAAGGACGAATATTTAACATAAAAGAGAGGATTTGCAGAGGGCCCAAATGGCTGTCTGGTGCTTCCTGAATCTCTCAAACTACCACTCTTGCAAGCACTTTACGAGACTACCCACAATGGAATTGACAAAATGACTCAAATTATGAAAAAATATTAGTGATATGGTTGTTCTAAATTAGCAAGACACGTTTATAATCAATGTTTAAACTGTCAATCATATAACATGGGTAAAACCATTAATGTAACTCCAAGGGCTGCTCCCCCACTGTCTGGACTATTTGAATATTTACAATTAAACTTTTTCAATTGTCTTCTTTAGGGGCTATCAATATGTACTTGTAATGGTGTGTCTAGAGGAATAGAAGCTTTCCCATGTTGGAAAGCTGATGCCAACATTGTAGTCAAGAAATTATTAGAAAATGATTTTCCATTGTGGGGAATCCCAAATGAAATTTCAAATATTAGAGGGACTCACTTCACTAGACAGGTTTTAAAACAACTAACCAAGGTTATTCAAACATTACGGCATTATCATTGTCCTTATCAGCCTCAGTCTTTATGGAAGTTGAATGTACCAATGGCATTCTAAAATTTAAATTGGCAACACTGACTGAAAACACAGGAATACTTGGCCTAAAGTGCTACCCTCAGCCCTCATGACAATGAGGTCAACACCTTTTGGGAAACATAAATTAACACCCTTGTGAAATCACCACTGGACAACCCATGCCTTTGATAAGAGAACCCCATGCACATCCTACCCTTGTAAATTCCAATATGACCCAATACTGTAGGGCACTAATACAATATTCAAAAGCTTACAGTCAACAGGTCAAGGAGACTTTCAGAGATCCTTGGTCTCATGAGGACTTTGTATCCCTTACACTGGAACCTGGAGACTAGATATTCCGGAAGAGATATCAATGAAAAACTCCACTTGAACCTTGATGGAAAGGGGCCTACCAGGTTTTTTTAAATTTCTCACACAGCAGTTAAATTACAGGATATTGAAACTTGGATCCATGTCTCTCAACTGAAGAGACGCCTCCCCGCACCACCACCAGACTCTTGAACTTGTCAACCTTCAGCTGACTTAAAATGAAAGATTTCCAGGAAAAAAAAAATCTTCCCTCAAAGCAGATGACAACATCAGGTAGACAGCTTACCCCCAAGGTCACAGAACATGATTCTGCTGGATTCCCCATTCTCTTCCAGGACTTATTTTTATAACAATTATTGTGATATTGCTATTTTACAAACACAAAACATTCAAACTCATTTTCCTTTTTCTGTTAGGGATTTTCTCTACCCACTAAGGTCCGCCATTCAATGCATACCCTCCTTTACTAATCAGAATGATTGTTATGTTATTATTATTTAAGTGTAGCCACTAAAATGCTCAGGGAGACTCTCAGTTAATATTAGAACCAGGTTTTACACATACTTGGATGACAGGAAAAATGGCCTTACAGAAAGATTTAGTATCCATCCTTTGGCCATTCAGCTAATACTGATGGCCAATTAATCTGCCATTGAGAGGAAGCTTCAGAAGCCAAAGGATGGCCTGTAATCACTGTAAACTTCATTGCTGGCAATCTGTCCCTATGCATAGGAAACCTTAATGGTACTGGACTTGATTTAGGACATGCTCTGGACTCACTCTTTAATCACACCCTTTGGTTTGACTCAGATGATGGAGACTGAACTCCTATATATAATGACACAGATTTTAAAATAGATAATGACAATGAAATCTTTGATTATAGTATTAAGAAAATTACTGAAGCTAAACTCAACCTAATCTGCAAAACAAGAAAAAATTACATTGGGCTGCATCTCGTAAGTGCCTTTGAAAATCATAAACAAAACTTAAGCTGTTCCCCCAAACGGGCATGAGGTGGCCAGTTTTAACCAAACCTCTATCATTAGGAAAACTCTAATGCTATCACAAATCATTGTAAATAATAAACAGCCTCTGCATTCTTACTATATAAGCTATCTTATAACAATATACTTCTGAGCCTCATTCTAACTGTCCGTTTAAGAGTTCCCAGTTCATGAACTGTTTTTATGTGCACAATAAACTCTTTTTTTTTTTTTTTTTTTTTTTCTGTACGCAGGCCTCTCACTGTTGTGGCCTCTCCCGTTGCAGAGCACAGGCTCCGGACGCGCAGGCTCAGCGGCCATGGCTCACGGGCCCAGCCGCTCCGCGGCATGTGGGATCTTTCCGGACTGGGGCACGAACCTGTGTCCCCTGCATCGGCAGGCAGACTCTCAACCACTACACCACCAGGGAAGCCCATAAACTCTTACTAATTACTATTTTAAGTGATCCAATAGTTTCAATGTTGTCATTTCTGGATTTTTTACACTCAGTTCCCTCTAACTTTCTCATTCACACCAACTTTGGCTACCCGTTCCCATCCCAGCGCCATCATCTCCATCCTTCTTGTTATTCTCTTTTTCCAACTAAGAAGATGCTTCTTCTCCTATCTGCTCTTTCAGCTCTATCTCAGGATATAATATTAGCATAGTGTTCCTTGTAAGAAACACACACACAACACACAGATATACATCAGGGGCCAAGGCCCAGTCTTGGCTGCATTTACTAAGATAACAGACCCTTTAACATCAAGAGGTATAAAATACTAGTTCAGGAAGGGACTTCATCTTATTTTACAGATGAAGACATTGAGGCTCACAAAGAATAAGAGAGATGTTTGACATATGTCAAAAATATCTCAATAAAGCTGAGGGGGGATATATCTGAACCCCCATAATTGGTTGGTGGAAGAGCCATCATTAAAAATTTTGGCTTCAAACTCCCAACCTAGTGTCTTTATCAGTACCATGCATACTCTTCTGACTTTCAGGGATCACTGAGATATAAATAAAGCTAATTCTACTTTTAAAACAAGGCTCTTTTCTGAAACACATTTATTATGCTGGATTCTATAGGTCTATTATTTACTCTCAGCCAGTTTCCAAATAATAAACAGCACTTATCACAATAACAATTAAAATGTATCTAGGTAATTTTTTTGCATAAAAGCTGTTTTTTTGAAAACATCAATAAAATCAATAAGCGTCTGGCCAGGCTAACTAAAAGAGAAGACACAAATTACTAGTAACAGAAATGAAAGAGAGGACATCATTATAGATCCCATGGACATTAAAAGGATAATAAAGGAATACTATGAATAACTCTAATCCCACAAATTTGATAACCTAGATGAAATGGGCCAATTTCTTGAAAAACACAATCTGCCAAAACTCATACGAGAAGAAATAGACAATCTGAATAGAACTATATCTATTGAAGACATTGATTCAATAATTAATAACCTTCCAAAACAGAAAGCACCAGGCCCAGATGGGTTCACTAGTGAATTCTACCAAATATTTAGGGAAAAAATTATACCAATTCTCCATAGTCTCTTCCAGAAGATAGAAGCAGAGGAGATACTTTCTAACTCATTCTATGAAGGTAACATTACCCTAATATCAAAACCAGACAAAGGCATTATAAGAAAAAAACTACAAACCAATATCTTTCATGAACATATGTGCAAAAATTCTCAGCAAAATATTAGCAAATTGAAGTCAACAATGTATGAAAAGAATTATACAACACACCAAGTGAGATTTATTCCAGGCATGCAAAGCTGGCTCCAACATTTGAAAATCACCTGATGTAATTCATCACATCAATAGGTTAATGAAGAAAAATAACATGATCTTATCAATAGATGCAAAAAAAAAGCATCTGACAAAACCCAACACCTATTCATCATTAAAAAAAAAAAAACTCCCAGCAAAATAGGAATAAAAAGAAACTTTCTCAACTTGATAAAGACTATCTACAAAAAACATATAACTAACCTTACACTTAGTAGTAAGAAACCAGAAGCTTTTCCACTCAGATCAGAAACAAGGTAAGGTTATCCCCTCTCACCACTCCTTTGCAACATCATATTGGAATTCCTAGCTAATGCAATAAGATAGGGAAAAGAAATAAAAGGTTTACAGAATGGAAATGAAGAAATACAACTGTCTTTGTTTGCAATGACATTATTGTCTATGTAGAAAATCTGAAAGGATCAACCAAAAAACTCTTGGAACTAATAAGTGATTACAGTAAGGTTGCAGAATACAAGGTTAATATACAAAAGTCAGCTTCTTTCCTATATACCAGCAACGTACAAGTGGAATTTGAAATTGAAACAATACCATTTGCATTAGCACCCCCCAAAATGACATATTTAGGTATAAGTCTAACAAAATGTGTACAAGACCCATGTGAGGAAAACTACAAAACTCTGAGGAAGGAAATCAAAGAAGAACTAAATAACTGAAGAGATATTTCATATTCATGGATAGGAAAATGCAATATTGTCAAGATGTCAGTTCTTCCCAACTTCATTTAAAGACCCAAGGCAATCACAGTCAAAATCTCAAGCAAGTTATTTTGTAGATATTGGCAAACTGATTCTAAGGTTTACATGGAGAGGCGAAAGAACCGGAAGAGTCAACATAATATTGAAGGAGAAGAACAAAGTCAGAGGACAGACACTACCAATGTTAAGACTTACTATATACCTATCGTAATCAAGAAAGTGTGGTAGTGGTGAAAGAATAGACAAATCAACAGAACAAAATGGAGAGCCCAGAAACAGACCCACAAAAATATAGTTGACTGATCTATGACAAAGGAGTAAAGGCAATATAATTGAGAAAAGGTAGTCTTTTCAACAAATGGTGCCGAACAATCGGACATCCACATGGAAAGAAAATGAACCTAGATACAGACCTTATACCCTTCACAAAAATTAACTCAAAATAGATCATAGACCTAAATGTAAAACACAAAACTACGAAACTCCTAGAAGATAATGCAACAGAAAATCTAGATGATCTTGAGTTTGGTAATGACTGCTTTTTTTTTTTTTTTTACTTTTGATTTATTTATTTTAACATCTTTATTGGGGTATAATGGCTTTACAATGGTGTGTTGGTTTCTGTTGCTGGTATTGACTCTTTAGATATAATACCAAGTTTTAACATTTAAAATTTCTGCTTTGCAAAAGACATGGTCAAGAGAGTAAGAAGACAAATCACAGACATGGAGAAAATATTTGAAAAAGACATATATGATAAAGGACTGTTACCCAAAATACACAAAGAACTCTCAAAACTCAACAATAAGAAAACATACAATTCAATTAAATAATGGGCAGAAGACCTGAACAAACACCAAAGAAGATATACAGAGGTCACATAAGCATATAAAAATGCTCAATATCAATGTCACCATGGAACTGCCAATTAAAACAACAATAAGATACTACTATACATCGTTAGAATGGCGGCCATCTAGAACACTCACAACACTAAATGCTGGTGAGGATGTGGAGCAATAGATACTCTCATTCATTGCTGGTGGGAATGCAAAATGCTATAGCTACTTTTGAAGACAGTTTCTTACAAAATTAAACATATTCCTACCATATGATCCAGCAACCACACTCCTCACTATTTACCCAAATGAGTTGAAAACTTATGTCCACATAAAAATCTGCACACAGTGTTTATAGCAGCTTTATTCATAATTGCCAAAACTTGGAAGCAACCAAGATGTTCTTCAGTAGACGAACAGATAAACTGTGGTACATCCAGAAAATGAAATATTTTTCAGTTCTTAAAAGAAATGAACAATCAAGTTATTAAAAGATATGGAGGAATCTTAAATGTATATTACTAAGTAAAAGAAGACAGTTTGAGAAAGCTAGATAGTGTATGACTGCAATTATATGACATTCTAGAAAAGGCAAAACTATGGTGACAGTAAAAAGGTCAGTGGTTGCCAGGGATTAAAAGGGAGGGAAGGATGAATAGGTGGAACAGAGTATTTTTAGGTAAGTGAATAGTCATTCTATATGATACTGTAATGGTAGATGCATGTCATCATACTTTTGTCAAAACCTATAGAATGTACAATACCAAGAATGAACCCTAATGTAAACTACTGACTTTGGGTGATAATGATGTTCATCAATTGCAACAAATATCAACAAATATACGACACTGGTGCAGGATGTTGACATTGGGGGAAGAGGCTATGCATGTGCGGGGCAAGGGATAGGTCTATGGGAACTCTTTGTACTTTCCATGAATTTTGCTCTGAACTTAAAACTGCTCTAAAAATAAAGTCTATTTTTTAAAAAGAATGATCACAAGAATATAAATTTTTTCAATGCGTTTGACAAACTGAGTGTAGGCTTTGTGAATTGAGGGCCCAGGATTCTGATATTATTTCTGCTGAAGGCTACTGTGCAACTGTGATCAAGCAACCCTATCTTTGGGCCTGAGTGTTCTCAGTTCTAAAATAACCCTCAGGTTATTTTAGCTCTAACATTATTCTCTGGGTCAGTGAAATTTAAGTGGTACATATTGACAGTGACCCAATGGAGTATGAAGCAAAATCTAACCACCTCCAAAGCTGCACTTCAACCACTAAGCAAGTTAGTGATGATTTAGTATTTCAGTAACTGGTGCTCACAGGTAATTGTATAATAGATTATCCCCATATTAATTGAATGCTTTCCAAAAGTTTTAGGCAAACAGCCATTAAAGACAGACTGACAAATCTAGCCAACAGGCCATTATTTGGCAATTTTGTAAGCTTATTTGTAAAATTGAGCTGATCACACTGTAGTGTATACAGAAGTAGAAATATAAGATTGTACACATGAAATTTATATAATGTTATAAACCGATGTTACCTCAATAAAAAATAAATTTAAAATGTTGAGTTTATCCAAATTGCCATTCTAGAAACCAGGGTCATGAGCTTCCAAGAGAATGGGGTGGAGATGGAGGAGCCTCTGTATAAGTCTACCTCCTCAGGCACTGATGTGGGTCAGCTTTCACCATCAAAACATCTCAGGTAACAGGAGATTCGTATGTGCTCCCATCAATGAAGAAAAGAGACACTACTCAAGTGACTGGAAGAGTTCCATGAAATCTCAAGTACCCATGATATCATATATTTGGTGAATACATGCATTGTTAGTTAGAATAAAACCAAATTACTCTGAATAATATAAAATAATTAATAATAAGAACACAGGGACTTCCCTGGTGGTCCAGTGGTTAAGACTTTGCTTTGTAATGCAGGGGGTACAGGTCTGATCCCTGGTCAGGGAGCTAAGATCCCACATGCCCCATGGCCAAAAAATCAAAACAAAAAACAGAAGCAATATTGTAACAAATTCAATAAAGACTTTTTAAAAAGATGGTCCACATCAAAAAATCTTAAAAAAAATCAAACACAACTTGGTTCCACGTTGTGGACCTTTTTTAAAAAATAAAATAAAATAAAAATACTATAGACTTTTCTTTAAAGAATTTCCAGGAAGGTCTTAAGAGAAAGCACTACAGTTAAGGTACAAAGCCTGAATACAGACCCTGAAAGGTGCTACGACAGCAATGACTTAATTCTGACAGAAGAAGTCTCTGAACAAAGAGTCTCTTACCCACTGTGGGACACAGAGGAGAATCCTGCTTTCTCAGGCTGAGTCTTCTGCTCATTCACTCCCCTCTCAGCAGGTCCCTTCTTCTCTAAGGGTTGATGCATCACAGGCTTCAGTTGGAGCATTTTCTCACAAAGAACACTCTTACTGCCTCCTTTAAAAGGAAAGATAGAAAAGAAATGCATCTGGGTCTCCACAATGGCTAGACATTCCTCCAAAGCTACCTAGAGGAATCAAAACAAAATAATGGTTTAAAGAGGCTGGATTACTAGGAAGGGTCCCCTAGGAGCATAAAAATCACAAGAGCAGAACCTACAAGAAAGTAAACAATGAAGCTTACAATGTGCCCCCTTGAACAGTTCTTTATCAGCCATGAAGACCCTGGTGATCCACTGGGTTGAAGGAAAGATGCAGCAAGTAGGGGGAGACGCTGCTTGCTATGAAGAGGAAGACGACGGTCCAGAGAAGTTTTAGAACTAAAAACAAGCAAACAATGAAGTAAACAAATGAAAATAAATGGGCTTTAAACTGGGCTAAAGGATGAGTATTTTTGATTCTTACAGTTGAGATAAAGTTCCCTGGGAGTGTCCCTTCAGAAATCAGAAAGCCTTTTTATCATCCCTAAGTTTTGACAGTCATGTAGGCAGAAACAAAATTTGAGATGTCAGAATTCAAATCTCAGTAACTGGGACTCAACAATAGCACCATGGGAAGGACTCGGAGTGTCTGGTCTCAAGTTGTAATCCTAGAATTGGAATGTGGAGGTAGCTACAGAACCTGAGGAAGCCCTGCTTTCTGATGGCCCGCCATACTCAACACAAGGCTACCTGTTTCTCCCTGGATGTCCCTATCAATAAAGACCACCTCTCTTACCAGCCAGTTTTAGTATCTGTGTATTCTTTTGCTCATACTACCAACCAATCAATTCTAAAGAAAAATCTAAGCATATTTTCCTTGTTCAATCTTGCTGTTGCATAGAAAACATCAAACAAATAATATTTTCTCAACACCTTTTATTTTCTTGAAGATAGTTTCAATAAAAACAGTTGTGGCTTTTCCTAAATGAATTTTTTTTTTTTTTTTTTTTTGGTATGCGGGCCTCTCACTATCGTGGCTTCTCCCATTGCGGAGCACAGGCTCCAGACGCGCAGGCTCAGCGGCCATGGCTCACGGGCCCAGGCGCTCCGCGGAATGTGGCATCGTCCCAGACGGCGGCACGAACCCGTGACCCCTGCATCGGCAGGGAGACTCTCAACCACTGCGCCACCAGGGAAGCCCCCTAAATGAATTTTTTAAGGCTTCTAGTGATTCTCACCATTTCTCTTTGGGAACTCTCCAGATTTTGCTCCTTATATCCTTATATTCTTTTTTTTTTTTTTGCGGTACGCGGGCCTCTCACTGTTGTGGCCTCCCCCGTTGCGGAGCACAGGCTCCAGACGCACAGGCTCAGCGACCATTGCCCACTGGCCCAGCCGCTCCGCGGCATGTGGGATCTTCCCGGACCGGGGCACGAACCCGTGTCCCCTGCATTGGCAGGCGGACTCCCAACCACTGCTCCACCAGGGAAGCCCCTTATATTCTTTTAAGAGCAGAGTGATCAAAAACTGGAGTATATGTTCGAAGTATGACTAATAAATTTAGCATAATGATTTTTCATTAATCATAATCTTTTCATTCCATAATAATTAATATATCCCAATGCAATGTTGGATTTCTTTCCCTTGAAGTAGGGAAACATGTAGGGGTTTCATTTAACAAGAAGTCAATTTTAACTTTCTGAACTCCCACCCTCACCCAACTTTGCTACTTAACAGATGATTGTTTTTGCATCTACAATTTACTTTCCACTTTGTCAAAGCCCTTAAAATATTTTATCTCCTTTAATATGATTAATGGATACTTAATGTTGGTGCCGATTTAAAAAATCTAACAGATTTATTTATTCTTTCACTTGGGTCTTGATAGAGTTGCCTGGGCTGCCAAAAAGCCATTGGAAATGGCCCTTGACAGAGCCCAGTAAGACCTAGGCCATGGAATGGAGGGAATGGATGGCAAATGCAAGCAATAGTTTTTAGTGACAGCAGCTGAGACTATAAAGAGAGTCACAGGCACAACAGGAGTGAGAGGGATTACCTTGCTTATTAATGCAATTGAGTTGAGTGCTCCACGCACTCAACTCAATTGCATTCAGTCTCAGTGGGTGGTGGGTCAGTGAGTGGGCATGGGGAAAGGGTCAGGGCCAAAAGGGAAACTTCAGGAGGAGGAAAAGAAGAAGGGGAGGCATGGTCAAGGACAACAAGACCTCCCAGGAGGCTTGTGCAGAGACCCAGGCCAGATTCTGAGAGAAGAGAACTGTTTTTATTCTGTATCAGAATGGGGAGGGAGAAATGGAGAGAGAGGACCTGAAAGAGAGAAATGTGCGAGAACCTGTAGTTGTTTAAGAACAAAGTTGGAAAACATTGTGGATGTTTTCACAACAAAAATATTAAAGGACAAGGAGTGGTCAAGATGCTCAAGGAACTCGGGAGAAGAACTGATGAACACAGTGAGAAGTTTAACAAAGAGTTAGAAAATATAAAGAAGAACCAAATAGAGCTGAAGGATAACTGAAATAAAAATACACTAGAAGGAATCAACAGCAGATTAGATGATACAGGGGAATAGAATAGCAAACTGAAAGACAGAGCAGTGGAAAACACTCAAGCTGAAGAGAAAAAGGAAAAACAAATTTTAAAAAATGAGGACAGTTTGAGAGACTTCTGAGACAATATCAAGCATACTAACATTCGCATTATACGGGTCCCAGAAGGAGAAGACAGAGAGAAAGGGACAGAGAACATACTTGAAGACATAATAGCTGAAGACTTCCCTAACCTGGGAGAGGAAACAGACATTCAGGTCCAGGAAGAACAGAGTCCCAAACAGGATCAACCCAAAGAGGATCACACTAAGACACGTTATTAAAATGGCAAAAATTAAAGATAAAGAGAGAATATTAAAAACAGCAAGGGAAAAACAACAAGTTACATATAAGGGAACTCCCATAAGGCTATCGGCTGACTTTTCAGCAGAAACTCTGCATGCCAGAAGGGAGTGGCATGATATATTTAAAGTGATGAATGGGAAAAACGTAAATACCCTACCCCACAAGGCTCTCATTCAGATTTGAAGGAGAGAGCAAAAGTTTTACAGACAAGCAAAAGTTAAAAGAGTTCAGCACTATGAAACCAGTTTTACCAGAAATGTTAACGGAACTTCTTTAAGCAGAAAAGAAAAGGCCACAACAAGAAATATAAAAATTATGAAAGGAAAAATCTCATTGGTAAAGGCAAATATACAATAAAGGTAGTAGATCAACTACTTATAAAGCCTAGTAGGAAGGTTAAAAGACAAATGTAGTAAAATCATCTATAGCCACAATAAGTAGTTAATGGAAACACAGAAAGATGTAAAATATGATGTCAGAAACAGTACTCATAGGAGGAGGGGAGTAAAAATGCAGGGTTGTTAAAATGCGTCTGAACTTAAGAGATCAGCAACTTAAAATAATCATACATAGATACAGATATAAAGATTACTATATATAAACCTCTGGTAATCACAAACCAAAAATCTATAATAGATACACACACACAGTTATTATTATTATTATTATTTTTTGCGGTACACGGGCCTCTCACTGTTGTGGCCTCTCCCGTTGCGGAGCACAGGCTCCGGACGCGCAGGCTCAGCGGCCATGGCTCACGGGCCCAGCCGCGCCGTGGCACGTGGGATCTTCCTGGATCAGAGTACGAACCCGCGTCCCCTGCCTCGACCACTGCACCACCAGGGAAGCCCCACACTGTTATTTTTAAATGGGTATTTGATACATGTAAAAGAAATAAATTCAGTTAGAATCTATTTTAGCACTGTAAACTGAATTGGTTTAAAAGCAACATCACCGAAAGCTCAATGAGTATCCACAGTGTCCAGGTTTTGGTCTTTAATACCATTACCCACAAAATGAAGCAGACTTCTTAAAGAAATGACTACTTCCAGGAATGGTGCAGGGGAATTACAAGGTGAGCATGGGAAAGCTTGGACCAGAAAGCAATGTTCATTAACAAACTATTAGGATCTTTTCAAAAACACATAGCCAGCTTTAAGGAATTCCCAGTGGCATAAGTTGTGATAATTTGAGCATGAAAAGGAATTGTGATTTTTGTGCAGGGGTCAGTAAACTATGGCCTACTGGCCAAATCTGGCTCACAGCCTGTTTTTGTAAATTTTTTTTTGGAACAGAGCCAGGCCTATTCACATATGTATTATGTATGGCTGCTTTTGTGTTACAATGGCAGAGTTGAGCAGTTGTAACAGAGACCATATGGCCTGCAAAGCCTAAAATATTTACTATCTGGTACTTTTCAGAAAAGAGTTTGCTGACCGCAGTCTAGTGGATTAAAAAACAGAATATTGGAGTCCATAAATGATAATCAAAGAGATGAAGTCATTTGCATGTTGAAGTACTTAGGTTGAATGATCATGATGTCTGTAAATTCCTCAAAATGTTTCAACAAGAACATATAATTAAGTAGATGTAAACTATCTGATTTCTATCTTCATAGATTAGTGTTGACTGTTTTGAAATTCACATAAATAAATATACTTTTTGTGTGTGTCTGGCTTTTTTTTTTTCATGCAACATAATGTTTTTGATGCATCTGTGTTTTTGAGTGTATTATTTTGGTGTTATTCATGAAGGTTATTCCTGTGTGTGTCCATATCACTGTTGATGGATAATAGAGCTATTTCTAGTTTTGGCTATTGTGAACAAAGCTGCTATGAACATGCTTGTATAATTCCTTTCTGTAGACATGTGCATTCATTTTTCTTCAATATATACTTTGTAGTAGAATTGCTCAGTCACAGGGTAGGTGTACGTTATTAGAAACTGCCAAAACAGTTTTCCAGAATGACTGTGCGATACCTTCTCAACAGCAGCAAGATATAAGTTATTCCACATTCTTGTCAGCATTTGCCATTCTCTGTCTTTGAAGTTTTACTTATTCTTATGGATGCATAAAGGTATCTCATTGTAGTTTTAATTTGTGTTTCCCTAATAAGTAATGATATTGCACATCTCTTAGGTCTTTTGCCCATTTAGAAATTCTCTTTTGTGAAGAAAGTCTATTCCAGTATTTTGCTCATTTTTATATGGCTTAGCTTTTGTTATTATTTCTATGAGTTCTCTATACATTCAATACTAGAGTCATTTTCAGTTAAGAATATTGCAAATATCTTCTCCTAGTCTGTGGCTTGCGTTTTTACTTTATGGTGATTTTGGATGAGCAAAAGTTTTTAATTTTGATGAAATCTAGTTTCTTTATTTTTTCTTTTATTGCTAAGGCATCTTACTCTAAGACATCTCTCCTATCCCCAGATTGTGAATATATTTTCCTACATTTTCTTCTAGAAGCGTTAATGTTTTAACTTTCAGCTTTTACATATATGATTCATCTCCCGACCTCAGCACAATACTTAATCACTATAGAATCCATAGCTTGCTTGCAGACCACCAACCCAGACTCCCCCAAATTTTTACAACCTTTGATGTAAACACATTCACAATAGTTTCCTGCTCTGCTCTTTGATAACTACAGATCCTTGTACTTCCATCTCTCACTCTTTCTTTGGCCCTCTCTTTCCTTCTCTCTCCCCTTCTTATCCCTACAGCTGAGAAAACCAGAAAAACCTAAAACTGACAAGAAAGACCTGGTCAATCTGTGCTCAGGAGCACAGGTTCTGGTTTGTAAAACTGATTCAGCCCTTGTGTGGCCTTGGACAAGTAACTTAAACTTTATGTGCTTCAATTCTTTCTTCTGTAAAATGGGCCTAATAGGAGTAGTCTACTTCATTCTGCCATTGTTAGCTGTGCGTAAATTTAGTAGCTACTCGATCAATAATGTTATACTTAGTAGAATCATCGTTTTCATTGTCATTATCCTCTGCATTATTTTTATTTATTTATTTATTATTATTATTATTATTTTGTGGTATGCGGGCCTCTCACTGTTGTGGCCTCTCCCGTTGCGGAGCACAGGTTCCGGATGCGCAGGCTCAGCGGCCATGGCTCACGGGCCCAGCCGCTCCACGGCATGTGGGATCTCCCCGGACCGGGGCATGAACCTGTGTCCCCTAGCATCGGCAGGCGGACTCTCAACCACTGCGCCACCAGGGAAGCCCTCTCTGCATTATTTTTGAAAAACACTATGCTGATATTTTGCACCTTAGTTTTACGTCTTCGAGAAGTTATTGTAAATGGAATAATGGAATATGAACCTGTTGTGTTCTGCATAATGGTTCTGAGTTTTATTCATATTGTTGAGTATATCAAAAGTTTATTACTTTTTATTGCGGAGTAGTATTCCATTGCATGGATATACCACAATTTGTTTACCAGTGTCCTGATAATGGACATTTGGGTTGCTTCAAGTTTTGGCTATTGTGAATAAAAATGCTATGAACATTCTCACTACAATTTTTTTTGTATGGACATGTGTTTTTATTTCTCTTAGAAGAATATCTAGGTGAAGTGTTTCTGGGAACAAAAGGATATTTATGTAAATTTATGTTTAAATGTATAAGAAATTGTCAAATCAAAGTGGTTATAACATTTTACAGTCCCACTAAAAATGTATGAGAATTCCGGTTTTTCCACATCTTCACCAAGATTTGATGTTTTCAGACATTATAATTTTAGCCATGCTGCTGAGTGGAGTGGTATCTCAAGGTAGTTTTAATATCTATTTCCCTGACAGCTAATGATATTGAACACTTTTTATGTGCTTACTGGCCATTAATATATCTTCCTCTTTGAAGTGTGTTTAAGCTTTTGCCTGTTTTAAAAAATGGGTATTTCCATTTTTAATCTGAACTGTAGTAGTTCATTATATATTCTGGAGACATAGTCTTTGTCAGATATCTTTTGTAACTATTTTCTTCCAATCTGTGACTTGACTTTTCACTTACCTAATGGTATATTTTCATGAGAAGACTTTTTAATGTTGTTAAAGTCTAATGTATCATTGTATTTTTTACTTCTTTTTGTGTCATATTTAGAAAATCTTTGCTTACTACTAGGTCACAAGGATATTCTCATGTATTTTCTTATAAAATGCTATAGCTTTAGTTTGTATGGTTTGATCTATGATCCAACTCAGATTAGCTTTCGTGTATATTGTGAGGTAGGGATTGTAGGTTTTTTCACTACATAGATATCCAGTTGTTCCAGCACTATTTATTGAAATGATATTCCTTTCCCCATTGAATAGCTCTAGTGTCTTTTTAAAAAAATAATTTGACCATATAAGGTGGGTCTGTTTCAGGTGTCTCAATTCAGTTCCATTTATCTATACATGTATCCTTTTGCCACTCCCATACTATCTTGTTTGTAGTAATAAACAGCTTGATAGTAAATCTTAAAGTCTTCCAGGGTTGACTTTTTCACACAGCTCAATAAATTTTGAAATGTGTATATACTAAAGTAGCCACCATGCACAGCAAGATATGCTGTCACTTAATCCCTCTCATTTAATTGCAGGATACGTGCCTTCACATATTATGGCTGACCTGTTAGCCAAAGATCCTCTATTGCAGCCTCCAGAGAAAAATCTCCAGTTACCTTCAGAGCTGATTGAGAGACAAAATATCTGCAACATTCAACAATGAATCTAGATTTTTTTGAAAAAAAAAACTTCATTTTCCTTACACCCATGAATACAATTGTTTGATTTGCAATTTTCTATTCTTCGTAGGGACAGTCCCCTGGAAGGCCTACCCTAATTTACTAGGCTGATGGTTGAGTGTGGGGTTGCAAATTAAAGGCTGAAGTAGAATTTACTTTTATTGTATAGAAAAGATGATGGGGAGATGCTGAGGAAAGGCTTAGGGAAGAGTAAGTTGGAACTAGAAAGTTGATATTAGGATCTTGCAGTGATTGTCAGATTTCGTAGAAAAAGGAGTTAGATGCTACCTATCCAAAGGCGGAAAAAATGTTGGTGGAAAAAAACAATATTTAAAGGCATTTTATTAGGCCTTGTCATTTATATATCATCTTTCCTTTTCGTTTTTGTAAAATTGGCATAAAGCTGGCCTCATGTGTTTGTTATATGACTTCTGGAATGTGGATTTCCATTGAAAACTATTAAAATTAAAATATTCATTGTGAACGTCCTAGATTACTGGTCCCAACCTAAGGGACAAACCTACCTGGCTGAAGTGCCGTTCCTGGGTCTGTGTCATTAACAGTAGTTGCTTTCCCTAGTGTATTAGCTTTCGTATTTCCTCCACACCTGAAAGTCGTAGTTCATACCAGCCATAAACCGTTTCCTTTGCTAAAAGATTTTAAAGTACTCTTACCCCAAGTAAGTGCATTTAAAAAATTGACCTATCTGTTGCATCCTTGGAATCCATCAAAAGCCAAGGGAGAGACGTTCAAGTGCTACAAGTTCCAGTGCTGCCCATCTGGGGAGGCAAAGGGGCTGCTTACTCGCTGGCCGCCTGGCCACGGTTGTCTGCTTTGGCTCCAACTGCTCACGGGAACTCGACTCACCTTCACCACGCCGGGAGGACCGGGTCGCTGCGGACGCCGACTTCATCTTCAGGGTGCGTTCAGATGAGGAATTCGCATGGGATTTCTTCTTTTCCCTTAATCTGTTTTCACCTCGCCCTCTGTCTCTTCAAGACCGTTTTTGGATCCTGACTGGACAGGACTTAAAGGAGAGGCTTCCCGTCTCCTACAGGTCTCTTCCTGCCCGGACGTTACTGCCCGCGAGGGAGAACGAGAGGAGCTGGGAGGGCAGCGGGTGCCCGAGAACCACAAAGTCGCCGTGTGCGCCCGCGCGCACCGCGCCCCTGCGTCTCGCGGGCCGCTGGCAAATTGAATCAACACCGCCGGAAGCTTCTCCGCCGGCGCCACGCGAGGTGTGGGGCTCCCGACCCGGCGAGAGGGGCCCAGCTGAGGCGGCCCCGCCCTGCCCCCGGCCCCCGAGGACAGGCCCGGAAGAGGCCGATTTGGACCGGCGGAGCCAAGAAAAGTCTCAACCGCGACCCGGCCCCACGCCCCCGAGGTTTAAGGTCTCAAACCCTGAAGTCTTAGCGGACCGAGCGTCGCGAGTTGAATCGATTTCCACGCCTTTATCAGGAGAGTCGAGGGCCAAAATCAGACCAAGAAGAAGACTGTGTGGATCAAAGTGCGCAATTAATCAGAAAGGAAAAACTATTTCTTAACTGATTAGGTTGTGGATTGTGAAAGACCGGCATCAAGTTTTTTGGCGTGAGCACACGAAGGATGGAGTTGCCCTCAAGTAAGGTAAGAAAACTGCAGGTGCAGCAGGTTGTATGGGAAGGATTCAGAATCCAGTTCAGGGCCTTGGAGCCTGATTTGAAAGCGTTTTCCATCCTAGCCGTCTCCGTTGCTACATCCGCCTGAGTACATTTGGACGATGGAGATGCCGGGTCACGGTGCGCGGCCCCTTCTCTCCCCGCGCACATTCCCTCCCGCCTCCAGTGGGCCCCTAGCACGCTCCCCGGTCACCGGTGACCTTCTCTCCACACGCTGCCACCTCACAAAGACGCGTCACCAGGCCAGTTCTGAGGTGCTGCCAGGATGAGGCAACTCGCTCGGGACTTGCAGACACGGCTGGCCTCGCGCGCGCTCGGAGCGTCACCTGCGGGCTCCTTTTTTGGACGAAGCAGGGAGGGAACGACCTTAGGAAAGGATTTCTGGAACGACGGGTGACCCTTCCGGAAGGCTCAAGGCCTTCCAGAGCAAAGGGAAAAGGTCACTGTAGTCAGAAGCAAGGAGAAGAGGTGTGGATTTGCGGTTCTCCGGTGGTCTAGTGGTGAGGATGCAGGGCTTTTACCGCTGCGGCCTGGGTTCGATTCCCGGTGAGGGAAGGAGGCTTTGCTTCTTACTAGGTTTGACATTTTCTAACCGCTATCATTCGTTTTTTCCACGACTGGAGGAGACATGGGGTTGACTGTTTACCGAGAATACATTCCAGAAAGTGGAACAGGTAGGTGAAATGTAGTATGAATTTAAAACTCTCATATGCGGCCACCACCAAATTATAAATCCAATTACATGCCCCAAATTGTACGAGGCAATTTTCTCCCCACATTTAAAACCAACACTAGAAATTATCAATCTTTTAGATATGATTTTGAACTTTATTTACCATCAATCTCTTCACAATTTCCCCATAGTCTTTTAAGTCCGCAGGAGACAAACTAAAAGAACTGCCTAGTATTTCTGCAAACTTGAATTTAAGACTCTTTCTCTGTTCTCTTCTATTTTGGTGTTCACCCTTCCAGGTAAGATAAGTCGCAATAAAAAATGTAAGTCTGGGCGTCCCTGGTGGCGCAGTGGTTGCGAGTCCGCCTGCCGGTGCAGGGGACACGGGTTCGTGCCCCGGCCCGGGAAGGGAAGATCCCACACGCCGCAGAGCGGCTGGGCTTGTGAGCCATGGCCGCTGAGCGTGCGCGGCCGGAGCCTGTGCTCTGCAACGGGAGAAGCCACAACAGTGAGAGGCTCGCGTACCGCAAAAAAAAAAAATGTAAGCCTGGATTTTTTGCTTGCAGCGGTCTCACTGGTTCTAAATTTTGTGGATATGGAGTTGTAGCTTGGATAGGTTCACGGGTATACTTTACCTTTAGGAACTTCACAAACGTGGTACATCGGAGGATCCCTAGATCCATTTTTGGAAGTGTTGGCAGAAATAAACACCAGAAATAAAAGTAACAGCTCCTGAAGACCAAAGACTGGTTGGAACCACAGCAGACTTTTGTTGTTGTTGTTGAAGTGTAGTTGATTTACAATGTGGTGTTAGTTTCTGTACAGCAAAGTGATTCAGTTATACATATATATACATATTCTTTTTCATGTTCTTTTCCATTATGGTTTAGTATAGGATATTGAATATAGTTCCCTGTGCTATACAGTAGGACCTTATTGTTTATCTGTTTTATATATAGTAGTTTATATCCACAGGAGACTTTTTAAAACCAGAGAGGAGTTGCTTTCATAATTTAATTTTCATTTTGATGGCCACTTTATCTATTTTGATGAGGACATTAGTGGAGGGAAATTTCTTTATTGGATCATTCATTTTTCTATATTGTTATTTATCTAAAGGAAACTTAATAAAAAATTGTACTATAATGGTGATAATAACAATAAAATTTAATAATAAGATTTCACATCTTACATTATTCACATTGATGTAGCTGGCTTATGCTGTCATGTATTGCCCACTGTATAACATTACCTGATGAGTATATTCAAATATGTAGTAATACGTACTATTTTGTATATATTTTACATATGGATAGATAGATAGACAGATAATGCAATTATTTATAATTCAAGAAGGGAAATATAATGGGAAGGTGTTGGTAACCTCTTAGGTAGTGTAGCCCTGAAATTAACTGATTTTATGCCATGTTCTCACATACTTTAGAAGGCTATGCTATAATATTAAAATGACATTCCTTAGCCAGTTTTGTTGCCCATTTCCTGACCCAGCATTAAACACAGGAAGAGTGACAATGGGAAGAAAGTGGCCTTTTGATGGACTTACCTAATATCTCTCTCCTATTATTACTTAGAATAACATCAGAAAGTCAAGAGAAACATTTATGTAGAAAAGGGACATTCTCTGCTCTTCCTCTTCCCCAACCCTTAATACCCAATGGGGGAGTAAACACTTCTCATTCTTCACAATCCAGGACAGATATTGAGCTTCCCTTTCTAATTGTTGAGGTCAAGAGTATATTAAAACATCATACCAAAGGGTGTGGTTATTACTGCCGCTTTCTACCTGAGCAGCAAAAATTCTAACCCAACTGGTGTCAGGGGGAGGTTCCAACCATGCATCCCCATTCCATCTGCCTTCTTTCTGGCCCTCTCCTCTCATAGGACTTGCACCGTCAGATTAATTTGGGGAAGTTTGGTAAAGGTTGTTTTGTGCTTAGACAGAAGGAAAAACCTCTCAGACCTCGAACTGAGCCTTATGTTCTGGTCTAGTTTACTGGAGTTCCTTCTACTATGGCACAAGCCCTACCAATGGAAGTTTGTTATTGGTAATAACCAATAACAACTTTGCTACTTTTCTTTGTGTACATATCTCCCTCAGGGACCCCCACACCAACCAGCAAATCTAAGTTATTGGCAGGTTGAGATTTGGGAATTCTTTGGTCCTCTGGCCAAACACCACCAATTAAGTGCTCTAATTCCACCATTTGTTAAAATTACACCCACCATATTTTAAACACTTTATTTTAGAAAGTCCAGTTTGTAGGCAATGGAGATTATTACTTTAATGTTATTTCTGTATTTTTAAAATTTTAATTGTAATGGAGATTTCTCATCAAAAAGTATGGAGGCCAGAAGACCGTGGAACAACAGTTTTTACTATAAAACAAACAGGTCAAACTTTGGCAGGAGTTATAAGTCTAGCATGCAGTGGTGGCTTCCATATCAGAAATACAGAGTTCTTTACTTTGTGAGAGAAAGCAGTTTTGTTTTTTTTTGTTTTGTTTTGTTTTTCTCTTTTGGCTGCCAGAGGGATTGAGAATGGCCAGGAGAATTGATCCACCTAGTTCCAAGTAACTTTACTTGACAAGCAAGCTACTTGCTTGTTATTGGGGTTTATCCGTCACTCCTGCTAGTAGCAGTCTGATAACACTGCAGTCAGAGCTGTTGATATTAAAATTTTTGACTTGTCAACCAAGAGGATATTATTTACACGGTGAAACTTTGGACATTAGAGGGTACAGGCACTCATGCTAAACTTTGACCCATTGACTGGTGGCAAACCCCAGGGGAGTTTATCCCATTAGCACTTTTTTTTTACACATGACAGTACCCTGAACAGAAGAATCTCCTCTAACACTTTAAGAGCATTCAAAGTATAAGCATGTAACTCATTAATTTCAATTACAAATTTTCACAGCTATGTGTTGAATTGACTCAGAGGCCTCACTCATAACTTTAACTTGGTTTTTCTCTTTGATGCAAGTTGTACCCAAACTCTGTCAGTTGAATTCACGCTCTCTTTTGCTGGAACACAGACCAAGGAGTTTAACACTTGCACTTGATGGGTTACAGCAGCAGCCAAGAGACCATTTTACCCCCTTGACAGAAAGTTCAGGAAATGCAAGGAGGTGTGACCAGTCTGTGAGGTCAGTTGGAACAGTGGGTGGCTTCTTATTATCTGAGGTCAGGAGGAGGAGAAGAGAGGGTTTGGAGAGCATGAGGGTGGCAGCCCCACAGCAGTAAGCACAGCTCTGCATTTCGGTTTTAAGAGGCTGTCTACTCAGTCTCAACAAATTTTTAGAACAACTAAAATATTGTTTAGGTGACTGTTTTCGATCCTTCCTTGTCATTGCCCAGCCTCTAAATGTTCACTAACTCGTGGGATAGTTGGAGGATCCTTATTCCCTCCCCGCTCCTGCTCATAACCACCACTTGGGGGAGAACTTCCCAGGGAGCCTTCTCATATCTCCTAACTTGGCTTACACAGACCCTTCTGTCTTTTCTTCAAGAAGGTACTGTGACCTCACTGGCCCTACACTGGGCACCAAATTAGTCAGGCAGTCTAGCAGTCCCTAGACAATGGTATACTGGCAGCTGCTAGTCACACTTCTGTAGAATTGGTCAGTAAGGAGACAACAAGCTCAAATGAACTGAAGTAGTTCATTATTTACACACACAGCATAAGTAAATGTAGCATGTTGTCAGCTCCCCACATCCATAATTCCACAAAATCACACCACACTAGAGGGATCAGATGACAAGAAGACACAAGTGATGGCTTGCTCTGTTACGAAGGAGCCAGTTTCCATGTTACAGCTGAGCAGTTTTATAGCTTATAGTTGAGCCCTAGGAGGGTGGGGGCAAGGTTGGAAATTTCTATGTCTCACAAAAGCAAGGAGGCAGGTGAGAAACTATCTGCTGGTAGCCTGTCCCAAGGTAGGGAAGCTCCTATAAGAGATCAGTGAGAAAGAGCCTTATGATAGCTCCTCACAAGACTGCCTATCTTTCCATGTTCCGAGGCATTCAGCCAAGACTTGGGTCAGACAACAATTGAGCCTTGCCTATGTGGCCTATGTGGAGAAGTATAAGGTCACCGGAGTACCACACCAGAGCTATTCCCCTGTACCATGAACCTTGAAAACGAGGTTGACTGGACATGATATCTTTGATTTGCACTTTCTTTACATAAGTTCCTTGAAAATGCTGCTCCACTCTTGCCTTGCTTTGTATGTTGGTGCTCATCTAATTCTGTTGCTTTTGTAACTTATTTCACAGTTTTGCCTGGCAAGCCTAAGGATGTTTTCTTTATTTTTGTTTGTTTGTTTTCTTTATCTTTAAAGTCTAAGAGTTTTACTATGATATTGTCTTGGAGTTGATCATCCTGGTTCAATTTTCCCCGATACCTGATGAATCCTTTCATTTTGCCTCAACATATAAGTAATCTAATCATTTCTTTTTTATAAATCAAGTCCCCTAGTTTGTTCTCTCTAAAGCCTAATTCTTGTATGTAACACATTACAATTTTTATTCAACAAATACAGAGATTCTCAAACAAGTTCCCAAACAAATAGTAAAATAACCCTGATGATTTCAACACAGTATGCCAGTTTAAGGCTTAAAAAAAAAAATCACCATCAGTTTATAAACAAAATGTAGAAAGACATAATGTCAGAATAAGGAAACCTTTGAATATGAATAAATTTATTATTAAAAAGAGAAATGTAGCTGGCTTGAAAATAGGTTAAAAAAACTTAAATTCTAAGCTATTCTTAGGTGAAAAAATTTTGGAACAAGATTAATGACCAAGTTGTCTTTCTAACACATTAACACCCATTACTTTTATTTATTTTATTTTTTTAACATCTTTATTGGAGTATAATTGCTTTACAATGGTGTGTTAGTTTCTGCTTTACAACAAAATGAATCAGTTATATATATACATATGTTCCCATATCTCTTCCGTTTTCTGTCTCCCTCCCTCCCACCCTCCCTATCCCACCCCTCCAGGCGGCCACAAAGCACCGAGCTGATCTCCCTGTTCTAAGCGGCTGCTTCCCACAACACCCATTACTTTTAAATGGCAGTCTTTCGCAGGAGCTTCCTAATGTGTCAAGAGCTATAAAACAAAACCCTATAAACAGTTGCCAGATTCTCAGTTCATTTTCCCTTTAAAAAATATAATTTTCAGGCTAACACCTGTTGACACACATAATCAGGTACACAGGATCCTTCCCTGTGTTGGGGACAAAAATTCTACCACTGAACCGCCAATGCTTCCCTTTGTTACACCACAGGCAGAGTAATTAGTGTCCAGAAAGACCCAGCAGTAGTTCCAAAAGAAGCTTTTTATGGTGCTAATAGCTAACAAGGACACCAGAACAAAAGGTTTTTAATAGGAGACTTATCGTAGACAAAACTATAAATAACAAAATATCTGATTTATCTGATCAGACTCTTAACTCTGAAAAAGATTCTGTGTAACTGCACAACAGATTCTGATAGAAGAACATCAGAAATTCATCCAGGTTCTTTGTTTCTGTTCCTAAATCTTCACTTGTCAACCTCTAACTGTTGCCTGAGAAGGTAAGCTAACTTGTAGGTTAGGTAAGGCACAATTCTAATCCAGGAAAGAAACAGGAATCAGAATCAGAATTACAATTAGAAGAAAGAGGGGGAAAGGGGACAGAATCAAGATAGAGATAGTGAAGAGATCAATTTTGGTTCTTGGAGTTGGTCCTTTGAGGCTTTTTTTTTCGTGAAAGAGTAATGATCAGTCTTATGGTAATTATAATAATACTATGTGTCTGCTTTTTAAGGTGCATAAAACATTTGAACGGGTATATAGTATGAAAAGATTAATATTGTTTGCAATCAGTATTTAATTTTTTGGGAGGATTCAATTTCCTAAATTAATAGGCTTTGATTTATTAGCTGTATGAGGCATAGACTATTTTAAAGAAATATTGATTGTTAAAATATTAGCATGGTGATCTTTTGGTGAAGTTCAAATAGTATAGAGGTCTCTTTCCTCAGTCTTCCCTGGGGAAATTAAACTGATGAAAGGAGCCTGGGGAGCTCCCCCACATTTTGGAACTTAGGACTTTTTGAAAGACAGGAGCTATAACCTGCAATCATGCTTCTCCTGCTGAGAAGCCAGGCTAGTTCCAGGCTGAGTCATAAACTTGTTTTCAACAAGGAAAACAACCATCACCTTGACCTTGAAGCGCTTTGGCTCTGTCTGCCCTCTGCTCAGCACACCAGACACACACAAGCTCTGGCCAGCATGCTTTCAGTTACCACCTACGTCAACCAGATCTACATGTATTCCCACATCCCTTTCTAAACTACAAACCTATACTTCCAACTCACAACTCCTAATTCACAGGTCAATGCCTCATATGCATCTTAGAGTCACAAATGCTAAAACTCAACATACCAGTGAGTTCCCTGTCAGCATCACACATCACCCTCTGCCTCAACACTCTGTGATCAGACCCAGGTACTGCATCCCCAGAGGAGTAGTATACTGTCCCGTGTTTCAACCCGTCAGTAAAACCATACCCAGACCTCTTCCCATCCCTACCTAGTACATTTATCCTCACCACCATCAAGCCTGTTGCCCATACCAGATCTTACTATCCTTTTTGGATAGACTCTCTCATCCTCCCAGCACAGAAGTTTATTTCCAGTATAATTAATAAATAGTGCTTAAGTTTATAGGATTCTCTACAGATTCACCTCCACTTCATTACTATACCCTTCCTCTATCACCTCTTACCTCCATTAATCTAAGCAGATCAAAAACTGGCCTCCCTACAGCGAGTCTAGTCTACTCCAGGCCCTTTGCCACACTGCATTCTGATTGACTATTCCGTGGTATAAATCTGGACATACCTGTACCTAAATCCACGTCAACCAAGACAGTAGCCAAGCAACAGTAGTCCTCCCTCCCTTGGTCATTAGAGCCCTGGAGACTGTGGGAGGTGCTGGGAAAATAATTGCAATAGATCAACGTCTGGAGTTAGTGGTTTCTGGACTTATGTTGGCTTTAAAACATTTACATATTGGAGAAGCACAAGTCTCTGACAGGGCTTGGAAATTAGGAAGCAAGGATAAAAATGAGTCACTGTGCTGGTACACCTGTCCTTTTGACTTTTCAGTTTCACCAAGTCAGTTTCCTAGCAGCTGGGGTAAAGGCCACCAAAAGGCCCCTGTAGGAAGTTCTCTGGAAGAAACATTCTGAAACTTGGTCTTATGGGAATTCTTAGTAGTAATGATCAGAGGTTTCCTAGAAGCACAGAGGTCTTCACACAGGGACAATTTTGGGTTCCTCAGGGGAGAATTTTCATCCTTTAGAGGGAGCTGGGTCCTACCTGCAGTTCTCTTCCATCCCAGACCAAGCTCCAGAAACAGTGGGCTGCTTAATGTGCTGGAATCTGTGCAGTCATTGAGTCCAGGGTGTGGACAGGTGGCTCCATTTCTTTGAAGAATCCTGGTAGATGAAGTCGTATGACCTGCTGGTGGTTGTGGGAGAATCAATCTCATGAATTACTGGATGTGTTATGATCTGTGAAGAACACCTTAAACTAAGAATACTGGTGCTTCAATAGCAAGCATTTTATCTCCCACCTGAGTGACCCAAGTTTGAGTGCAGGCCAAAACGTACAACTGTTTTTCTTCTTTCTGCACCATAGTGGCTTCATTACTACCTCTATTAAGTCTTTATT
Source organism: Stenella coeruleoalba (assembly GCF_951394435.1). Lineage (NCBI taxonomy): Eukaryota > Metazoa > Chordata > Mammalia > Artiodactyla > Delphinidae > Stenella > Stenella coeruleoalba. Next base: position 107,345,487 of record NC_137169.1, read on the forward strand.
GCAAAGGCAAGTCTCATCAAACATCCAACAGGCAGGGGCAACACAGTCAGCTGAGGTAAGGGAGGGAAATGGACAGTGTTTTGGGAACAAAAATTATTAAAGACCGTTTCTAAACAGTAACGTGACAGCCTTGGAACTGGGATAGGGCTATGATCGTGGAAAGATTAGTGCCTGGCATGAGTTACACAACTGTTCCTCTGGGGTGCATCTTCCAAGGCAGGAAGTAAGTTTCGGTGTGTTGCTGGGACATGTAACATTTGGAGCTAAAATCCTTGCTACACTCATGTGTATAACCTCTGACACCATGACATCACCTACTAACAAATGAGTGTCCTAGAATATGAGGAATAACTTTACTGTGTTTCTGTCTTTGGAAGTTAGCTTTGGAAAAAGATCAGAAGATTTCCCTCCCTTGTCATGCCTATATTATTCTGATTTTCTCTTGTCATGATGCATGTAAATGTACCCCAAGAGATTTGAGGAACATAGAGGAAGTCTCACCCTCTCCTTTAGGTTGCCATTCCATAAACTTTTCTTGAACCTTCTGTATGTTACACTGGACCAGAAAGATGAGGAATTTGGCCAATAAAGACACTTCTCTCAACAGGTTACTGTACAGGTCACCACAATATCACAAATGGTCAAAATCATACATTAAGTTAACTTTTGGAACCTAGTATCTGAGAAGTCAATTGTTCATTTTGAATTCTAATTATTTACCTCTTCTAACAGCCTATCAGACAATTACAGTCAACAGAGGAATATTCAGAACTTCTGACTTAGGTGGGCATGGCAGATACAGAACAAAAGCTGTTTAGAATGAGAGAGAAACTGAAGGGTAGCTCTAGAAAGTGCTAAAGGCAGTCAAAAGCCAATCAGCTTTAACTGCCAACCATTCAGTTAACAGCGTAACTCCCTAACTGACTGACCACATGGCCACTCCTCACAGATGAGACTACATCAAGTGGTAATGTGGACAGTTCACCTGCTGAAACCGAGAACATGTCCACCTTATCTCTACTCTGTCCAAATCTGCCAGCTCCAGAAGGCTGAGAGTGCAAGAGAGTGTAAGACCTCTGCTTCTTTGGTACATGCATAGGAAACACAGGAATTTAGGGGTTAGCCAAACAATAAGGATGGAGAAATTGTCCTCACCAGTTTTGGTGTTCTGAAGAGACAAAATTAAGAGGGAGGAAGGGATAATGTTTGAAGTTCGGTGGGGTGGTGGAAGACTATTCTGGTCCAAATACCTCCTGCTATTGGCCCAGTGATAAGTGAAGCAGTTGGCCTCAGAGAAGCCACATAAATGAGCATTTGATTTACTATGGGAGGCAGAGACGAAAGAGCAGCAGGAAGCTGGACAAGAGCAGGCAAGGAGTTTGGCACTGGCACTGCCATCCATCCATCTGCATGCCAGAGACAGTGTCATCCTGGGTTTTTCCCTACAGTCTCCCCTGACCCTGGATAGTTAATAACCTAAGATTTGCCTAGGGAAGAAATTCTGAGGGCCTGCTGTGGCATGGGAATCATCCTAAATTATAAGATGACTGTAATTACATACACAAATTTTAAAGATAAGGTATCTTTAAAGATTTATTAGTTTATTATGCCTTTGTAGTTGGAGGGTGAAGAAGAAAATATCAAAGTTCTTTGTCTAACAAAATGACTCATGGAGATTAATTTATATATCATTACCCATAATAACCAGTTAGCATAAAAGGCAATTAGAAATGGATGGTTGTATTCCACAAGAGACATATTCTGAAGTCATGTTTTTTGCCTTAAAGTCTATTAATGTAGCTACTTTTTGGTTAATATTTTCAATAAAGCTTGTTTTTTCTCCTTTTGTTTTCAACCTTTCTGTCACTTTATAGTTTCGGTGTATCTCTCGAATACAACATATAGTTAATTTTTAAATCCAGCCTAGCAATATTTATTTTTTACTGTATAACTTGATCTCCTTATATTTATGTAATTGTTAATATAATTAATTTAAAATCTATCAGCTTTATCTTTTTCTATTTGTCCTTTTTGTTCTGTGTTTCTGTTTCTCTCTTGGGTTTCTTTTTAATTGGTTATCTTTTAAACTATTACAATATTATGTTTTTTATTGTTTTATATATACTTTGCTTCAATTTTTTCCTTCTAAATTTTTAATTGTATTTCACTTCGTTTCTATCCTTTTTGTGATTAGTTTAAAAATTACAATCTTAATCCTTAGTTTATCAAGCATAGTAATAATTATGACCCTTACTGTCATACTGAACAGTATAAAGACCTTGGGATACTTTTATTCCATTTAGTCTCACTCTATGTATATGCTGTTATCATTTGTTATAGTTCTAAACATTTTTAAACCCCATAAGACTTTTTATGTATTTTTATATGGCCAATGTTAATTTAGATTTATCTATGTATTTACTGTTATCTTTCTCTTTTTTTGTGTCTGTCTTTCCATGTGGAATCATTTTCCTTCTGCTTGAGAAGCATCGTTTAGAGATTTCTTCTGTATGGGTCCCTGGTGAAGAACTGTTTCAGCTTTTTTTCTCTGAAACAGTCTTTATTTTTCTTTAATTACTGAAGACTATTTTTATTAAGTATAGGAGTCTAGAAGCAGTTACTATCAGAACATTGAAGATATTTGCATTTGATTTTTGCTTTTCAAAAGTCAGTCAGTAGTCTAATTGCTGCTGATTTTAATGTAACCTCTCTTTTTTCTCTGGGTGTTTGTATAATTTTTGTCTTTGTTTTTGATTTTCTGCAATTTTAGTGTGATCGCTCTAGTATTGATGTCCCTTTATTTACCTTGTATGGAATTGGTTGGCCTTCTAGAATCTGTTGGTTTGTGTGTTTCATGTTGTCTCAAACATTACTTCTTCTAATATTTACCCTGTTTTCTCTCTCTTCTACTTCTGAGACTAACTAAAAAATAAGGTAGACCTTCTCACTCTATTTGCTATTTTTTCACTTATGTTTAATATTACTTTTTTCCTTCTTGTTCTACATTTTTAATTTTTTCTTCTTCCCGATCTACCACTTTACTAATTCTCTTTTCAGCTATGATTGCTCTCCTGTTAAATTCTTCCACTAAGTTTTAAATTTTAGTTATTTTGTTTCAGAATTTCTTTTTTTTCTACCAAGTGAAGAAAACGTTTCCAGGAAGAGGGAAGGATCAACTGTTGTTGATAGATTAGATAAATGTTGATAGATACATAAATGAAGGTAAGAATTGACCACTGGATTTAGCAAAATTAGTCATTGGTGACCTTGACAAGAGCAGTTGCAGGGGAGTGATGGGGATAAAAGCATGATTTTAGTAAGTTCTAGATCAGAGACTGAATATGCAAATGGACAATAGCCAGATAACAAATAAAAGTAGAACTCTGACCCACAATTTGTAGTAACCAGCCTAGAAGACCGACCCATTATCTACACTAACCAGCCCAGGAAGTCAACCTACTATCTATAAGTCAGAGTTGTAGAAAGTCAACCATTTTCTCAGCAAACAATCCAGGAAGCCAAACAAAGACCCTTGTAATAATCAGTCCCAAATGGCCAGGACTTGATTAATAACTTTAATTTTTGTCCCTGCTTCTAACTTAGGACCAACCAGAGAAGGCCAAAAATGCACCTTTAACCAGTCATATAGGACATCCTGCTTCTACAGCTGGATGCTGGAAGCTGTTAGCCTGCCTACAGCTTCCCCATGCCAGCAGCCTCCAATCACAGCATACCTGAAGCCTTCCCTTTATTCCTTAAAGCTTTCCCAGTCTTCTGCTTGCCTTTGAGTTTCTACTAAACCTAAAGGATGGTGGCTGGCACCTTTGCTATAGCAAGTTCTGAATAAATAGCTTTAGCTTATTCTCATTTGGATGGGTTTATCATTTTAGAATTTCTGTTTGACTCTTCTCTAAGTCCGTTTTGTCACTTTTTATAATTTCCATTTTGTGGTTAAAATGTTAAACTAATAAAAAACCAAAATATTTCCCCTTCTGCATGACAATTTGACCTTTAATTAACCTTCTAGGTCTGTTTTCCTGGAATCTTGGGGTGAAATATCAACTATATTACTAAACTACATTGCATGATAAAAAAAAGACTCCTGATTGACACCTGGACTTGGAAAAATAAGCATCTGGCGAGAAGGTATACTTTGAGCTTCCTTGAATGCAGTGACTCTTGTAACTTGCATAAACCTTGCATGGACACTGGAGACTACGTTATTGTTACCTGAAAACTGGGTTCATCTCTTGGTGAGTGCTGAGTCAAAAGACAACTGAGCTAAAGACTGAGGGAAGGAACGGTTTGTTGCTTGCAGCAAGTAAGGAGAATACCAGGGATCCTTCCCAAAGCAGTGTCTCCCCTCCCAAGACAGCAAAATTGGGGAAGTTTTAAGCTAAGGGTACATGCATATTCATAAAGGGGGTCGGGAATCCAACAGGATCCAAGCTTTAGTTTATTGAAGTCAGGAGGGTCAGAAAAGGCCAACCTCATCATCCCTTAGGTTCCTGTTGAACTGGTGGTTGAGCTTGGGGGGTGGGGGGGTGGTAGGGGGTGTTAAATTCTGCAAATCTGCTCAAGAAGATGCTTCAGGCTAGTCTTTACCATAGAAACAGAACTGGGAGTCTCTACAAATGATTTATTATCTTTGCTATTGTTACTTCTCTTGCTTGATAACAGTTTGTTCTTTTGTTCCCTTAAGATCATTATTACTGAGACCTGTTCAAGGGCAAGCAGTGTGGCCAGGCTTAGATCACAAAATGGCTTAGGCCAAAAATGGCTTCTATTATGTCAAGAAAGCCATGCCTGGTTTTCTTTCTCCAGGGACCCCCCCACCCCCACCCTATCTGCTTACACTGTGAAGTTTTTGCAAGAGATATTGGTTCCTGGGACCTGGAGTTTCAAAGCCAGGGTGGCTCCACTATATCTTTTTCCCTTACACCTCACTCTTCATCTGTCCTGGAATGGAACGTGAGGGGCAGAGAACCAAGATAGTATCTCCTGGGTGGCAGTGCAGACTGCTGCAAGGACTACTTCCACAGAAGAATAATGCCTGAGATTGTCCTGCCAGGAAGCTGTAGTTCTTATCTTTTATCTTTCTGAGTAGACTGGTGCCATGTGTGGCCTATGAAAGTCTTGTGATTCTGAATGTTTAGTTGAAGCTAAGAAAACTCCCCAATAGGCAAAATTCTTCCAAACTTTCAATTAAAACAAAATTTTCTATTGAGGTATAAGAGATATACAACATTATATTAGTTTCAGGTGTACAACATAATGACTCAATATTTTTATATGTTGCAAAATGATCACCACAATGTCTAATTAACATTGATCACAGAATCTTTTTTCTTATGATGAGAAGTTTTAAGATTTACTCTCTTAGCAACTTTCAAATATGCAATACAGTACAATTAACTATAGTTGCCATGCTACATGTTACATCCCCATGACTTATTTTACAATTGGAAGTCTGTGCCTTTTGACTCCTTTCACCCATTTTGCCCACCCTCCACTCTCCACCTCTGGCAACCACCAATCTGTTCTCTGTAACTATAAGCTCCGGGTTTTTTTCTATTAAGATTCTACATAGAAGTGAGATCACATGGTATGTGTCTTCCTCTGTCTGACTTATTTCACTTAGCATAATGTCCTCAAGGTCTATCCATGTTGTTGCAAATGGCAAGATTTCATTCTTTTTTATGGCTGAGTAATATTCCTGTGTGTGTGTGTGTGTGTGTGTGTGTGTGTGTGTGTGCGCGTGCACTGAATTTTCTTTATCCATTAATTTGTTGATGGGCACTTATGTTGTTTCCATATCTTGGCTATTGTAAATAATGCTGCAGTGAACATGGGGGTGCAGGTATCTTTCTGAGTTATAGTATTTTCAGATTTTTCACTTGTTTCATGAACAATGTAGACATCATTGTTTACAGTCTTTATGATAACTCCAATATCTCTATTATTTCAAGGGTCAGTTTCTGTTGCCTGATGTGTCTGCTGGTTCTCATGCATAGATCTAGTTTCTTTGTTTTCATTATCTTTGAATATGTGCTACATGTTGTATCTGAAAAAACAGTTTTGTAATAATTTGAGACTTACAATGAAGGCCTTCCTGCCAGGCACCTGGGAACACTCCCAGCCTAGAACAAGCTTAAACCAAGTAGAATGTGTGAAAGATGCTCTAAGCTAATTGTATTACAGCGGGGATGTTTCATTTCTAGTTCACCTTCATCCTAAGATTATAGCCATTTGGGGTCCTAGCTTTTGATAGGAATGCATTTCTGGTAGACACCCCAACTTATGCAGAGCCTGATCTTTTATTTCTGCTCTATTAGCCACAGGAGGCTGTCACACCAAATTTGCAGGATCAGGAAGTGCCCTTAGCAAAAAGTGTGGCTTCTATTCTTGTATGTCTCTGGCTTCCAGTTTTTCCTTACTTTAGACCTGGTAATTCTTTATCATCTAATCATCACCTTAATGCGTTTAAGAATACGTTTTCTGTATTTTATCCAACACTTACTTGTTTTCAGAAGGAAGGTTAATTTAAGTATTCTAGCCACTATTACCAGAAATGTATCATCAACTTTTAAAATATACTAAATGCCTCAAAAAATAAGGTCATGCTTTACTGCTATGGCTCTGACTTAAATCTAAGTTGCTAACACCACAAGACGGAGTACAAATCACAGTTCAACCATTGTAAAAACTGTCAGACCACTACAAATACAGATTTTATTACAGAAAATTACTACAGAATTTTCTTTCTCCTCTTTTTCTTAACTCATTCCAGCTACCAGTCTATTCTGGGCCATGCAATCGAAGGCTTCAGTCTCAAAATCTAACTTTTTTTCCCTTTGGATCCCCCAGATGGCAATCTATACATGTTCAGCCTTTACTTTGGATAAGAAAATCAAGTCACATCATTTAAAATTAAACTGTTTATTTTTATTATGTAATTAAAAGAGTATAGTAGACAGATGCACATGTATATGTTGGCTAGAAATTGAGATAAGTTTTCACAAGTGAGAATCAAGAATGCCACCATAGAACCATCGGCCTCAACTTCACTTGTCTGAATAAGATGGCATAGCCTAGTTTCACCACAACTGAGAGCACACTATTTGGCATTTTCCAGTGTCCTTGAAGTTTTTAGCTACCTACCAGAGGACAGGTCGTGTAGAAATAACAAATGGTGCCAGGTTCCAAGTGCCTTCAAGTGACAGAAATAAAGATTTAAATAAACAGAAGCTGAGTCGGCCAAGGAAAGTAGCTCTGCTGTCAAAGGACTCTAGAGTACAAAAGTAGAGGGTTTACTTAGGATTTCAAGGAAACGATAGAGAAATCTTCACCAGTTTTTATCCTTGAGATCCTTTTGGTGGTTGTGACCCTACAGTGGGATAATCCTAGGATCGTTTCCAACCCTAAGGATATCTTAGGACCCAAGAAACCTAATTTCTGGCAATTCTGACTATCATAAAGCCTATTCAATAAGTCATTATCTAATGTTGTATCTGGAAATTGTTATTACTAGTGTTTCCTATTTGAATGGTCATCTCATTTCCTGCTTCAAAATGATATCTAGAAATAATGGCTTAGGACCACATTCTCAATTTTTAGGTGAAAAGTAGTCTCTGGAGACATCAGACACAATAAAATACTCCCGTAAATGACAGTGAAGTATATGGACTGGGAATCAGGAAAGCAAGAGTGTTCTCTTAGGAGATAGAGAAATTGATAGAGCAATTGAAATTATGCCATCCACCCCTTATGTGCTATGTAGGAGGGAAATTCTTGCCTTACCTAACCAGTAGATGGAGCTACCAAGATGAAAAATAAATTTTGATCTGGTTTAGTTCTTTTCTGACCCATATGCTCTTGAAAATTTGAAAACATTTCATTCTTTCTTCTTTTTGTGTTTCAACGTAGATAGTTTCTTTTGATTTATCTTTAAGTTTATTTTTTTTTTAGAAGATGTTGGGGTAGGAGTTTATTAATTAATTTATTTATTTTTGCTGTGTTGGGTCTTCGTTTCTGTGCGAGGGCTTTCTCTAGTTGCGGTAAGCGGGGGCCACTCTTCATCGCGGTGCGTGGGCCTCTCACTATCGCAGCCTCTCTTTTTGCGGAGCACAGGCTCCAGACGCGCAGGCTCAGTAGCTGTGGCTCACGGGCCTAGTTGCTCTGCGGCATGTGGGATCCTCCCAGACCAGGGCTCGAACCCATGTCCCCTGCATTAGCAGGCAGATTCTCAACGACTGCGCCACCAGGGAAGCCCTTTAAGTTCATTTTTAAGTCAAAATCTTTCAAATATTGGCAATTTCATACGGCTCAATATAATAGATTAACCTAATGGGCAAAATTCAGATTTGCTTATACACAGCTTAATAATATTTTTTTTTAAAAAAAGACTTTGCCAATTTACTTACATTGACAGTGTGTAAAAGTATCCATTTTCTTTCATTCTTTCCAACCTGATATTATCAATAATTTTTACAAACCTGAAGAGGAGGTTGTGGGAACTCGGGGGGCAGTCTTGTGGGACTGAGCCCTTACCAGGTGGGGTCTGTGCTTTGAGTAATTAGTATCAGAATTGCTTAATGTGGGGGGAAAACTCATACATTTGGTGTCAGGAGTGTTGTGAGCGGAGGAAATAATTTTTTTCTTTTAATATGTGTGAAGGAAAAACCACCCTTAAACTCACTTATCTTGGGGAAGGGGGGGGTGCCACAGATCTGACACTGGAAATGGCCTTTCCCCATGTGAGTCTTCTGAACTGAACCAACTGCCATCTATCTGAGCTAGGATAACAATATTCCTAACCAAAACAGGGAGAATAGTGATATGATCCCAGGAAGTCCTTGTACTCCTAGACGTCTAATCTTATCAATTTCATTTGGTCTTATAGTTCATAGTTCTTGAAACTGTAGAGACAGAACTGAAGACTGGGCCATGTTTGGGGCAGTGATGTCTCTAAGATCAAAAGAACCAAGACTTGGATCTAGAAGTGAGTAGTGGAAAGGGAAAGTATATGGTTGTAACTTAAGAACCATCTCAATCCTCCCTGAGTTAGTAGTTGTCATCCTCTTACTTATGCTGCTCCTAAGAGATTCCATTCAAGCCTTTGTGGCTCAGCAGTGGGCACAAACATAGCTCTTCTCCTTCCAGAATAGTGTTCAACAGAAAACCTTGACATAAACCGTGCATTGTATCTATATTATGCCATCTTCATGGAGTCAGGTGAGAAGGCCAGAGGATCCAATCTGAAATGCTGTGACTTAAACAGGGTCTTTATTGAGTTCTAATATAATATCTTAAATTATAGTTGTAAAAAGAAAAGTCTCCCTATGTCCCTTTTGACTACAATAAGGCTGTGCTTACCCTCTGAAAAGTCAGAAGAAGATTAATACAACATTTACTGTTATCAAACCAAATGAGTCCGCTCACCCGCACGCAGTAAAGCCAATCTACTGACACTGGGTTGTGGTGAAGGAAGGTGCACCATTTATTGTAAGGCACCAGACAAAGAGTCTGGGACAGCTAATGCTCAAAAAACCTGAACTCCCCTGTGGGTTTCAGGGAGACAGTTTTAAAGGCAACGGGAGGGAGGGGAGTCTCAGGGTATGTGATCAGCTCTTGCACAATTCTCTGATTGGTTGATGGTGAGGTAACAGGGTGGTGTCACAGGGGTTAACATTATCAATCCTCAGGCTCCGTAGCTCTGGGGGCTACAGTGCTCATGGTCATCAAGTAGTTAACTTCTTCCATTTGGTGGGGGTTTTAGCATCTGTAAAACAACTCAGGAAATGTGCATCAGATACTGTTATCTATATACTTCAGATAAGAACTAAAGATGCTGTGACTGCCATGTGGCTGATTTACTGTTTAAATTCTTATCAGTTCTCCTGGCCCAACTGCTATTTTTGCCACTACATGTTCACATCCTCTCAGTCATTAACTCTTGAGTCAGGCTTTTGTGACTCAGGGGCGGCCTGGGAGACTACAGCTTTTCTACAAAAAGGAGGCAGGCAGAGGACAAGGTGGTGAAGGGTCTGTCCCAGGAAAGTTCTATAGGGTCCTGCTCTGTTACGTGCTAAAGAATTTGGAGTTCATTTCTGAAGGTGACAAGGAGCCACTGAAGAATGTTAAAGGGGGAGTGAGTGACTCTCCCACTTACCAGCTGCGTGGCTCTGGGAAAGCCATCTCACCACTGTGAACCTGAGTCTCCTAATGGGTAAAATAGGGATAGATGCCTATCGTCTGGGGTGATGGCAAAGAATGAACTGGCTCATGACCATGAGGCATCCAGCTCAGCCCTGGTATGCAGCAGCTTCTGGGCAGCAGATCAGACTCTGTGTGATCCCTCCCTGTGGAGAAGAAGCTTTAAGGAGGCCAAGCAGGGCTGTTCTGTGGCCCAAGGTCCCTGGTGTGGGATTTGTGGGTGAACACCTTTGAGCAGACTTCCTGCTAGGGCACTGGGAGGACTCCATCGAGGCTGTGCTTGCTGTGCTAACTTACCTCTTGGAGCAGCAGAAGCTGAAACCTTTTTTTTTTTTTAAACACAAGAGAACTCAGCTTGGGGTTGGAAACCATCTGCTTTCTTCTATCGGTGAGCTGCAAATTCTAATGATTATAATCTATCAAATATTTACAGAGCATCTATTAATACCTGGAATCTTCTGGCTACTGGAGATATGTCAGGGACCAAGACAGACAAATTTCTGCCCTCATAGGCCTTTCATTCTAGCGGGAAAGGCAAATAAAATACAAGTAAAATGAAACTAACATAAAATTTTCGGTAAGTTGTAATGAGTGCCTTGATGGGAAAAACAAGGATCTGAGTGAGAGAAGAATCAAAGTAGAAAGTCAGGGAAGACTACACTGAAGAGGGGACATTGGAACTCAGACCTAGAGGAAGAAGAGGAACTAGGGTTGCAAATAAGGGAGGGACCAGGAGGAAGCTTTCTGGGTGGAGGGAAAAGCACATGCAGAGGCTGGGAGGTGGGGAGGGGCTTGGTCTGGGATGGGAATTGAAAACCACCAGTGTGCCTGTGTCAAGGGGAGCAGGGTGGAGGGGGACTGGACATTCGGAGAGACAGTTTGGCTACATATCACAGGGGTTAAGAACGCAGGCTTGGGGAGTGAGTCATATTTTCTCTGCCGCTCATTAGCTATGTGATCTTGGACATGTCACCAACCTTTCCAAACCTCAGTTCTCTCATCTGGAAAATGGACTCAAAAGGAATACCTGCCTCCTAGGAATATTGTGGCTATAAATGAGTAAATACTTAGCAGAGTGCCTGGCACATAGTAAGTGCCCCACTCCTGTTAACTATAATTATTATTAATAAGTGGAGGGCGGGTTGGAGGCAGACAGACTTGTGTTGAAACCTGGCTCTGCTGCATGATTGCTTTGTGCCATAGAAAGTAAGCCTCCATGCCTTCTGTCTCCTCATCCATAAAATGGACTTCATATTCCTATCCTGGGGGGTAAGTTATTATGGGGATTATATGAAGTGATTTATGTGCAGCCATCCTGAAGGTCTTACATGTTTTTAACACAATGCTCTTTTCAGAATAGCTGAGAACAGTTATTGAACATTTAACATCCCATTATGTATTTTTAAGAATGTTTTTGTTTTTCTTTTTGAATCTATGGTCAAATCCAAAATGTAAAAAAAACATATACAGTTAAAAATCTCCTTGCATCTTGGACTCCTAGCCCTCTGTCTTAGTCTGTTTGGGCTGCTATAAAATAATACCATAGGCTGGGTCACTTGGACACAACAGAAATTTTATTTCTCACAGATCTGGAGGCTGGAAAGTCCAAGATCAAGGTGCCTACAGATTTGGTGTCTGGTAAGAGCTCAATTCCTGATCTATAGATGACTATCTTCTTTTTGTGTCCTCACATGCAGAGGGTGAGGGTGCTGTCTGGGGTCTCTTCTATAAGGGCACTAATACCACTCATGAGAGCTCCACCTTCATGACTCAACACTCACCAACGGCCCCACCTCCTAATACCATCACTTTGGGAACTAGATTCCAACATATGAATTTGGGAGGAAACACAAATATTCAGTCTATAGCACCTTCTAATGTCCTTTCCAAAAGATAATTACTATTGGTTGTTTTCTGTCATCTCAGAGACTTTTATGCTTTTATAGGCAAATAAAGGAAGACATCCTTCCCTCTCTCTCCCTTTGTACACAAATGTTAGCATAATATACACACCATTGCACCTTGCCTTTTTCAAATAACTTATCAGGAGTAGTATTTGCTCCAGAGCTCCTCAGCAGGTCGATCAAGGCTGTCAGGCCTTCATTGCAGTCTGATTTCTTCCTCTGCCCAATCCTATGTCCTCATTCTTCCTTTCACAAGGGTTCATCCCTAATAATCACCTTGTACCCTAAACTCTATCTCAGCCTCTGCTTCCAGAAAGTCCATCCTGAGCATTTTGTATGCCACTGCAACAATTTATAAAGTCTTTGGAGTCTTATAAGACTGTTCAAATAACACTTCTAGGGACACATTTATTTTAACAGAGAACAAAACAAGTTGTTAACATTAGAAAATATGCACCATGGCTCCACTGTGCACAGGAGAATAAGCTTGATATTCCTGTGAATGTTTTTGGTTTAAAACCTTATCAAATCAGATTTTTTTGAGCTGGTTTATGATGCAAAATGTTCTCTCTCCCTCTGTCTGTAAGGGAGAGGGAACATCTTCATTTGTTTCTAATTGTACTTTTATGAATTATGAAGGCTTGCATTTTAAGGTCAGGGTTTGCAATTTCACTAGTTAACACTAGAAGCAAAATGCAAGCCTGCTAATTTTATTTGTAGAATCAAGAAATGGGTCAATAAGATTTTATTCAACACTGGTGAAACAAGCACCATACAGCATTTCATTCTACAGTCACCACCACTCCCTATTGTCACACATATGGATTGCTTTACTCACCAGCATAGGTGTCCCCCAAGAGTGTATGAACCCACAGGGATATATAAAGATGTTCTAACAGGTACATTGGCAATGATTGTTTAAGGGAATCAACCCCCAAACATCAACTTCCATAAGCACTCTTTCATTACATTGTGCAGCCTAAGAACATGCCTGTTGTAAATGCTTGAAGCTGGTTCACCTTTTCCACCTCCTCTTTCCCACTCACCCTTCTCCCAGTTTACAAAAGAAAGGCATATCTCTCACCCATCCCAAATCATGATACACTACCCTGGGGATAAAAAAAAAATCTCTGAGTGTACCAAAGAGACAAAGGAACTATAAACCAGAGGTAAGTTTTTGTGTCTTTCTCTATTTTATACTTATGGGTGTTAGGGGCAAAGTCAGGTATTAGAAATGGATATGTTAGCCCATGTTGAGATGTTCTGAGTATGTCCTAGTATACTGTAGAGAGGTAGGGAAAATTTCATGACAATTTTTATTTAAAGACCTTGCCTCTTGCTCTGTTATTTAAAAAAAAAAAAAAAAGATGCTTGGCTCTGAGGTGAAAGTCTTCTGAGAGCAAGGCAAAGAAATTGTAAGTAAGAAATACTGATAACAACTACACCTTATCTAGGATAACAAACATGCACAGCTCTATACCTGGTCTATTCATCTATGAATTAGGCTGTATAAGAATAGGCTAGGGTATGTTAAGGCTCAAACAACTCCAAAATCTCAGCACCTTACACCAACAAAGTTTTGTTGTTTATATTACACTAGGGTCAACTGAGAGGGAGGAAGAAGGCCAGTTGTTGTGCCAGAGTGAAAAAGAGTTCTGGAGCATCTCAAACCAGAAATTAAATGCTCCAGCCCAGAAGAGACACGCAACACTCCCACTTCCAACTCACTGGTCAGAAGTGGTTACATAGCTCCACCCAAACACAAAGAGGATGTAAAATCCTAAAGTAAGCTAAGGCAAGAAGCTGGAAATATTGTGAGAACAGCATAAATGCCATCACAAAGAGTGATATGCAAAAAGCATGCTGGGAAATATCAACTAACTTCAAAGAGCAGTCTTCCTGCATTATCACCATCCTCAGTAAAGAGGTTGATCTCATTCATCCATGACTCAGTCTGTTTCTCAGCTGCAGTCTGCATGATTTCAAAAAAACCTGAAAAGCCCTTTTACTTCTAACAGATCAACACTATATCTTCAAGTAAAAGGAATGTATTGAAGGTAAGTTGGTGTTTTCCATTTTCTGTAACAATTTAGAAGGGATTGTTTCATTAACTTTTGCCAAAAAAAAAGGGGGTACTAGATAGCGTAAATCCATATTTATATTTTTACTTGGTTGCAAATCTGCTTGTTACCACTCATCAGTCATTTCTCTTCCTAACTGGGACGTGTTAGTAGATTCTATTGTAAATCAGCTACTTACCAACGGTCATTAATACACTTTTTTAGCTCCACACTTACTGGCTAGAACCGGGCTCCCGGATGGACAGACACGGCGGTAGCTCTCGGATCCGTCGCGGCGGCGGCGTTGTGCTTATCCCACGGAAGGCCACTGGCGCCACCCTGTGGTCTCCTGTGCACATTGCGACCTTAGCTCTCCACAGAATCTGCAACCGCCAGTGCGCGCGGGCCCAGGGGCGCGGAGACTGGCCGGGTGCACGCTTTTTGCAACCTCCCCCCAAAGCCCCGTGAGAAATACTCGCTTCCTCAGAGCCGGCAGGGGCAAGAAATTAGCTCTGGTCAGGTCGGCGGCAGAGGCGGCGGGCGGGTAGAGGAGAGAAAGGGGTTGTGAGTGTCAGATTTGCCCCGGTACCCAAAAAAGCACCCAACTCGGGGGCTGCTCCTTCATATCCGACGTAACTGTTTGCTTGGGCCGGCAGGTGTGAGAACCCGACTCCCGAATGAGCTGGGTGAGCACCTGCAGCGGAACCGCGCGGCTGAAAAACCCATTCGTAGGTCAGGGGGGATGGAGGGAGGGCTCGATCCAGCTCACGGACCTGGCGGCGGCGCCACCCCACGGACGCCTGTTGCGGTTGCAGCCTCGGCTGCAGCCTAGCGCAGGTGCTGCCGGGAGGCGCGGGGCGGGCGGGAGTTTGCGGCTGGCGGTGGCCTCCGCGGAGGCCTGGTTAAGGGGGCCACCGGAAGGGGAGGGTCGCTGGCTGTCTGGGCGAGACCTCAAGAATAAAGGCGGCTGGAGGCGGTGGTAGCAGCAGGGAGGGAGCAGGTGGAGAGTACGAGACGGCTGTCCAGTCAAGCCCTGATGAATTCCTTGCTGGTTCCACCACCATCAAGAGCCAGGAAGGGACCCCGGGCCGGCAGAACCTGCAGGCCTGTGGGCAGGGAGCCCCCAGGCTCTTCACGGGCTGCTCTGAAATGCATTTGGGAACCATGGAGCTTCTCCCTCAAGGGTCCAAGCCCTGTCCTATCCCGGAAGACAAGTTTCCAGGACTGAGAACAAGGACCCAGAGGGGATTGATGCAGCTGGCTGGGAGAGAGGAGGAAGGTGGGGTTTTCCTTCCTTCGCCCTCAGACTCAGCAGGGACAACACCCAGGGCCTGTTGGACCTGTCGAGACTTCATCTTAGAAGTTTAGAGCTTCATCTGAGAAGCTCCTGGGCCCATCCTGTAATCCCCAGGTCTGTTCCAGACCTAAGCACAACTCTCCAGAGTAGACAGTTACGGAGCTGAACAGGCAACTGGGTGTGAGGAGAGTGGTCGTTTCTCACCTTCCAGGCTCTGTAGGATGAGCCCTAAACTCATTTGGGGACCACAGGAGCTTCTACAAGAGTCCAGGCCCATTTCAGAACACTCAGAAGTTTCCTAGCCTGAGAAGGAATCACCAAAGTGGATCGACTGGTTTTGGGAAAACAGGAAGAGTTGGTTCCATTTTGGGTCTTTCCTGGCTCCCAAACTCAGCCGGGAGCAAAACCAGTGCCTACTGGATTTAGAAATTTTCCCCCAAGAAGCCAAAGATAACCAGACCTATCCTGTAATTCCAAGTCTAAGAATTAGACACTGGAGGCATAGCTGGCTGGAAGGTGTCTGGCAGTCCTCACTGCCACCAGAGTTAGTTGGAGACAGACCCTCAGGGGTAGTAAGGGGACAACAGTGGAAGCAAGAAAAAGTTAGGAATTCAGGGGAGAGATAACCGTAGCTTGGACTAACGTGGTAGCAGTAGAGGTGTTAAGTGGTGGTATTTGGAATGTACTTTGTAGGAAGTGTAAAAAAAAAAAAAGCTTGCTGATTGATTACATGTAGGGCATATGGGGAAGAGAGGAATCAGGTACAAATCCTAGATTTGGGGCCTGAGCAATAAACTGACTCCATAGATTGAGCTGGGAAACAGCAGGAGCAAATTGGTGGAGCAGGGGAGACAGGAGTAGCAACAAGCAAAAGTTTTGTATTGAACATCTTAAGATTCCTATTTGACATTTAAGTGTAACTGTTGGGAAAGCAATGGATACATGTGTGGAGCTCAAGGAAGGATCCTGAACTAGAGATAAACTTTTGAGAATCATCATATATATGTGGTATTCAGAGCCATGGGACTAGAGAGAGAATCTAAGTGGAAAGTACAAATAAAAAACAGAAAAAGGTCTCACAGCGATAATAGTATAAAAAATGAAAGACCCTACCTAAGAGAGCTGTATATTAAGGTTAGCAATGGAAAGCAGGATGTCAAAAAGAAAATGCTAGTAAGTTGAAAATCTGGAGCCCCATAAGGTCTTTTAGGTATAGACTTCTTTGTTAATGCACACTGGCAGTAAAATTGGAGCCAATAAAATTGTTTGCTGCCCTTTATTCCTCATATCTTTGTTTGTTTCTAAATATGGGGTCAAAACCCCAAAAGGGTAAGAAGTTCATCTTCCTGCCTTCCCCTTTCAGCTTCTTGTCACACTAAGCACGTATTATTCCTTAACCCTTTGGCTTAGGATATGAAAGAATAAATTGTGGAGAAGGAGCATGTGTGGAAGGGAAAGATGCCAAAACACGGTATGTGAGTTAAATGGAGATAGAAAATCTCTAAGAAAGGCTAGAAATAATTGGTTTACACATCCTGGAGAAATAAATTCCCCCAATATGGTGTATTCTGAAAAGATAATTTAATTTTGAGGAAGCAATGGCATGATCTCCAGTGAAACAGCAATCATCTGGAGTCTGGCTGTAACTTTGAGGACAACTTCTGCACGGGCAGGAAAAAAGCCTTGAAGAAAAGAAATAGGTATGTACAATGGGATTGTAAGTATCATATTTATTTTAGAAAATAATATTTTCTAACTTTAAAGAAATAATTTCTTGAAATTTCACAGGCTTTGGGCACAATAAACTAGAATTCAAATCTTAACCTTACACTTAATAACTCCTTGTGTTGCAGTTTCTTATCCCAATTACCTCTCTTTCTACTTTGAAATCTATATTCTGGCTCATAATATCTAACTTTTATGGATTATTTTTATGTACCAAATACTCTTTCATTTGCCTTGCAGGGGTTATTTCACTTAATCTTAATAATATTTGTTGCTGTCATTGCCCCATAATATTAGTAGGTGGCTTTTAATATTTTTCCATTATCATGATCAATTTATATAATAAGTATTGTCTCTTCCCCCAGTGTCTGGTAAAACTGTCTGGGCCTGGTGCTGTTTTTAAGGGTAGATCTTTGCCTATCTTTTCAGTTCCTCCTATAGCTAATTTTTTATTCAGGTATTCTCCTCTTCTTAAGGCAACTTTGATCATTTGTATTGAAAAATGAGTTGTCTACATTTGTAAATATCTGTATCAAAATATACATACCATTTTAATACTTCAATATCTAATTTTGCTGATGTTATTTGTGTAATTTTTCTTTCAATATTAAATTTACCAAAGGATTAACTTTTAAATTTTCTTTCAGAGAACCAGATTTTGGTTTTATTGATTAATTCTGTTTTGGGGAGAGTGGGGAAGTATGATCTATTCCAATGATTTCTATCCTAATTTATTCCTTCTACTTTCCTCAGGTTTTATTGTTCCTTTATTAGCTTTTAAATATAAAGCTTAATTCATTATTTTTAAAAGTTCTTATTTTCTCATAAATGCATTTAAAGCTATGAAGAGGTCCTCTGACTTCTTCATATAGGTTTTAATATATAGTGCTCACTTTGTTTATTTCTAAATACTACATAATTTTTATTTCGATATCTTCTTTAACCATGTGCTTTTCCCTAACAGTATAGATCAAGGAGAGTATTTTTAGTTATTTCATTGCATTATGATTAGTAAATATATCTTGTATGGTTTCAGCTTATTCAACACTTGTTGAGTTTTCATTTGTCATCTCACACATGGTCAGTTTTGAATCAGTATTGCATGTGAATTTCAGTATAATGTACTTTTTCCATTTTGGATACAAGATGGTATAGGTATAATCTTATGATTACTTTTGTTAACTATGTTCTTCAAATCCTCTATATCTTCAAACAAGTTTTCGTCGACTTGGTCTTTTAATCCTTGAGCAAGATGTGTCTGTGTTAACATAATCACCACTATGATTGTTGACTTATTAGAAATCTTTGTTGTATGCACACGCGTATGATTATGCATGTGTGTGTACCTGTGTTAGGTGCAAACAATTTTTTTTACATTGTATAATTTAAAAGCTTTATTTCCCCTCCCACAATTAGCAAATGGGTTTCATATTAGTTCAAGTGGAATTTTTCTTCCTACAATCGCCTTTCAAGTGCAAACAATTCTTGATCACTGCTTAATGGATTTCTGCTTTTCTAAATATGAAATATCCCTCTTCTAGTGCTTTATAGTCAGCTTTTATACATATACATTTTGTATATACATATATATTTAAACTTACACTTTTCTAACAACTTCTAGAATAATATCTATATCCTCCTCCTAAATATAACATAAATATTAGTTAGCTTATTTTATTTCTCGCCATGTCAATATCATCTGGAATTTGAAGTTCAGATTTTCTTTTCAATTTTTTAGGATCTACACCAAAGGACATATATTTGAAGTCACTAACAGTTTTGAGCTCTTGTTTCTTCAAAATAGTAGACAAAATGCGGAGCAGAAACCATACATGTAAAAACCTCTGTAATCACAGTTACGTAAACAAAAATCTTAAAATCCAAACTTGAATCAGTAATCAAAACAGAGGGAGATTTCAATACATGATGGATACAATAAATTAATGCTTCTTGTATGACCCAGGATATCACGAACAATGTCACCTGTATCTCTAACCTCACAGTACTTTGTATCTATCATTTATAGCACATTTCTTTTTAAATTTGTATTACAGGTAACTTGGTATATGTATTATATTTCTTTGTTATTTGAACCTTTTCTGCTTCATTTATTTCATCTCTCTCCCATCACCTGATTTCTAATTTCTCAATAAATTTATTTAATTATGAAATTAGGTAGATGAATAAATACCAAGTATTCTAAGCCTTAAAGAAATTTTTCTAGAATCTAAACTTATTTAGACTTAGCAATATATTTTACTGGGCACATGGCCCCCTTCTGGTATCGCACATCTTCCCCTTAGAATCTTTTCTGATTCTTGCAGGAATACAACTCCAGAAATTCTTTCAGGGAGGGTCTGAAAAGTCACCCACACTTAGATGATAGTTTGGCTGGATATAGAAATTTAGTTTCAAAATTATTTTCCCTAGATTTAAAAAAATACCGATTGTCTTCTTATATCCAGTGTTGTCCAAATGAAAAGTCTGACATAATTTGATTTCTATTTCTTTGTAAGAATTTTCTCTGGGTGTTTCTAGAATCGTCTCCTTAACTCTTGTGTTTTGAAATTTTATTGCCATGTCTCTAGGTAAAGATACTTTTAGTTCATATCTATATGCTCTGCATTTAATGGGACCTTGCAGTCTAAAGATATATATTCTGTGAAAGTCTCCTTTTCTTTACTTCCTCAGGACCACCATGTATGACACTTGGGTTGTGCACTGCACAACTGCAGGGGATACCATTCACAAAGATTATAATTTAAATGGTGCTCCTGAAGCTGTGCAGTGTACAATCAGCAAACCTTATTTGGTAGACCTGTATTTTATTTTTTACATTATTTCTATTCTCTCCTTCTAAACTCCTACTGGGTGAATTTTGGAACATCTGAATCTATCATCCATGTCATTTAACTTTTTTTCATATTTTCTACCTTTATATCTTTTTATGCAGCATTGTGGGGGGATTTCTAGGCTTCATCTTTCAGCTCCCCTATTTTCTCCCAGTTGTATTGATTCTATTCTGGACTCAGTCCTACTGTTGAATTTTTGTGTCAATAACCAAATTTTAAATTTCCAAGATGTTTACTGTTTTTGCACTCTTCACTCTTAACCCATTTGCCGTCTTTTTTGTCAGTTTTCTATCATTTAAGGAATTTGGGGTGCAAAATGGGAAGAATGCAACATATGTTTGGGACACTATCTTGAATTAGTAGATATTTCACTGTACATTAGTGATGAAAAACTTACATAGCACTCAACAGGAGTTCCCTACTATCAATGGCAACTAACAGTTATTGAAATGTTGTGTCGAACATCAGTCTAAGAATTTTTATATGTATTTACTCATTCACCTTTCAAAAAAACATTATAAAGTAAGCATTATATTATTCTCAATTTAAAGATGAGGAAACTAGGGAATTCCCTGGCGGTCCAGTGGTTAGGACTCAGTGCTTTCACTGCCAGGGCACAGGTTCAATCCCTGGCAGGGGAACTAAGATCCCACAAGCCATGCTGCACAGCATCCCCCCACCAAAAAAAAAAAAAAAGATGAGGAGAAAGCATAGAAGGTCCAAAAACTTGCCCTAGTCACACTACTGATAAAGAGCAGGGCTGGGTTACAAACCAGGTGATCTGTTTTATGAGCTTGTGCTCTTTACTAATACAGTGGCATACTCAGAAGATTTTAAGAACACACCATCCTTCTACACTGCCAGATTATGTATTTACTTTGACACCTCTGTGCTGTTGTGGGGCCCTGCTACATGGTTATCCACCGACTCAATCTAGAAGACTCAGTCATGCTTGTAATTCATGTACATATATATTACTGTTTTCTCCTGTCAGGAAGAATAGTCAGAGTTGTTTTGTTTTACTCTTATAATCGTTGGGACTTTGCTATTTCCCATTATAAATGATTTGCATATGCTAATCCAGAAAGATTTATCTATTATGCCCCTTCCTGCCTAAACACATCCCACAATCATAAATGCAATGAAATTCCCTTAGACAAATGAAAAGATTCCTTCCTTTTTTTTCCCCTAGGCTAAGAATTGAAATTCCATTTCTACCTTGGTTAACTTTCCTGCTAATCCTAAAATTGTGTTCTCTATGCATACTTGCTGTTTCTGAAAAAAAATTCACTTAAGAATAATTTCTGGGGACTTCCCTGGTGGTCCAGTGGGTAAAACTCCACGCTCCCAATGCAGGCGGCCCGGGTTGGATCCCTGGCTGGGGAACTAGATCCCGCATGCATGCCACAACTAAGAAGTCCGCATACTGCAACTAAGAAGCCTGCATGTGGCAACTGAAATAAAACAAGATCCCCTATGCCGCAACTAAGACCTGGCACAGCCAAAATAAATAAATAAAATTTAAAAATAATAATAAATTCTGTTGCCCAGTTCCTTGATATTAATGTGAAAAAATTGTGAAAATCCAAATTCAAATACTTAAAAAGACATCACAGGAAAAGCTCCCTACAAAGAAGCTCATATAAGCAAAATCATTCTTATTCGATTTTCATATTGCAGCAGGGAGGAGAAGGAAGAAGCCTACGAAAACAAGGATATGCTCCCTCGCTAGAAGTAATCTTATGGTTGATGCATATACAAGTTAATCAGTATGCCTTTCTCCTGCTTATTCTACATGTTATAATAGGGGTCTTGAGTAAGTAGACATGCCAAACTGTAGGAAATATACAACTCCAGAGAGAAATTCAAGTAGTTTAAGGCCCATCCCTAGGATTGGGAATTTTATTAAGAATACTGAACAGCCTTTGTCCAGGGTTATATCTGTGGTGTGTCTGAACTCTGTTTCACATTCCCTCTTGGCCTAAGGAGTTTTCCTTCAATGCATTTCAAAATGATAATCCCACTAACTGGAAACTAAGACCTACACAAAGCTCAAACATCATTGCCAACAACAACAAAAAATAAAGCTGATATCTTTAGGTATTTTCTGTTCCCCTGAATGTTAAAAACACTGATATCAAAAGAGTGATATGGATTTTCCCCTACCTTCTGATAATTTAAAATTATTGCCTTTGATCATGTAAAACAACAGAGATAAATTGTTCCTTATTTCATTTCACAAATCTGCATCCTCCATTTTTGCCACAAGGATTCCTTCTTCTGGGTGCCTTGTGCTGCCTCAGTCCCAAGATCAACTGAGATCTTGATCTGTCAATCTCTCTCTCTCTCAAAATACTCAGCCAGTCCCAAGCCATTACCTCTTTACCATCCTTGGGACAATACGTCAGCATCCAGGTTCGGATCCTTCAAGGCAAAATGCTAAAGAACTGCTCAAGCTCTATGAGTTCTCTTACTTTGCTCTCTGTTTCTGGTTTTGGCCATCTAAAGCAAAGTTCCTTGGATTGGTTGAGAGTGATACTCTCTAGATTCTTATGCTTCTTTTTAGCAGAACCATCTGAAATATCTCATCTATTGTGTAATGAGTTCTTGGTCAAAGAAAAGAAATATTGAGGTCTTGGGACTGCCATCCTACTTGTTTACCACTCCTTGGACTGTAGTTTGAATAAGAAAGTCTTATATTCTTGGGGAAACTTTCATCCCTGAATAGTGACAGGAACAGGAGCTTCATCTTGAAAATACTGAGAGGAAAAACATGAAGTACATTAACAAGCAGTAATGAAGAACTCAGAAGTCATCAACCTGACTCCACAAGCCCATTTTTGAATTTCTAATTAAACATTTCCCAAATATCTCCACATTCTCCTTTTGGTTATAAGGTGTGTCCTTCTCTGTGCTACCTGATAGTATGCCTACATCATTTCTATTCATTTGGCTTGCTCTTGTGTTAAATCCTCAAAATTCAGAGCTTTCAACTCAGAAATCAGAAAGAAGTATTGAGATGAAAGTATTTCAATTTTTTCTGAAAGCATTGATGGGAGGTATTGCAAACATCATCTGAAACATATTTTTAAAGGTATTTGCCAAAGATTATATTCGTCTTTACAGAGCACTAGTAACAGACACTAGAAATAAGGTCTTTTATTATTTAATTCATTTTTTTCCCTTTTGGGACACATAGCAGATACTTAAAGATTCTACAGTGTCAGAGGCCCAACAAGTAAATTGTGGCATTGCCTTCTTGGATGTTTTTAAGATAAAGAAGGTCTTACTGCTCTACTGCAAGATGCTTAGGGAGTTGACTCTCAAATCACTAGAGATCTCTTAAAGCACAACTTGTTGGGAAGGAAATGTGCTCTGGAGGTACAAGGGTGCTCATGCAAGTGCCTTCCCAGCCACAATAATGGGAGAAACACTGATCGAATATTTGCCATGTTCCAGCTGCTGTACTAAGTGCATTAAGTACATTATCTCATTTAATCTTCACAAGTCTTGAGGGTAGGTTTCATTATTTTTCTCATTTTACAGATGAGGAAATTGAGGTTCAGAAGAGTAAAGAAACTTTCCCAAGGTCATATAGCTCTTAGGTGGGTTAGCTGGGACTCAAAGCTAATGCCCATCACCACTACAGTACACTGCCTTTCAGCCAGTATCTTTTGACTTTTATAATTGGTTTGCTATAAGGGGTCCATGGCTAGAGACCAGGGGCTGGACTGTGACATGATAAATGTATGTTTGATCTCTTCCCCCAGTTTCTAACACAGAGCTCCTAAAACTCTTGTAATTCCCTGAGTGATAGGGGTGCTAAGGACATCATTTGTTCTAATATTTGGTCTTTGACCCCAATTCCTGACATAGAGCTCCTAAATCCCTTGGAATTTCCAGGGTAATAGGAGCATATTTTGTTCTAATGAGACGACTCTTGGTGGACTCCTGGGGAGTTCAGGACAGGGGCTGGTCACCAGAAAGGCCAGGCTATGATTAGAAGATTGAAGCTGTTAACCCACACCCCCCATCCTCCAGGGAAGAGACAGGGACTGGAAGTTGAGTTAATAATCCATCATGCCTACTTGATGAAGCCTCCATAAAAACCCCTAAACTATGAGATTCAGAAAGCTTCTGGGTCAGTGAACATATCCACATGCCAGGAAGCCACATGGACACCCCAATTACACGGGGACAGAAGCTCCTGCACTCAGGACACTTGCCCTATGTACATCTTCATCTGGCTGGTCATCTGTATCCTTTACTATATCCTTTATAATAGACTGGTAAATGTAAGTGTTTCCCTGAGTTCTGTAAGCTGTTATAGCAAATTATTGAGTCTGAGGAGGGGGTTGTGGGAACTCCTGATTTGTAGCCAAGACTGACAGAGGTGTGTGTAACCTAGGGACCCACTACTTCTGATTGGCATCTGAAGTTGGTATAGGGGGTGGAGGGGCAATCTTTTTGGACTGAGCCCTTAACCTGTGGGGTCTGCACTAACTTCACGTAGTTAATGTCAGGATTGCTTGGTGTGGAAAACCCACATACTTGGTGGCCAGAAGTACTGAGAATAGTAGAGGAAACAAAAGTTTTCCTTTACTCTCTTACTGCTTCTGAGTTAGTGTAGGTAAGTATCCTTAAATACCCAACAACTTACACTATGAAGCTTCTAAACTGATTTGTGGACCATGGTGTCTGCAACTTCACCTAGACCTTCACTCCATATTGTGCTGTTCCCCATTCAGAGGGCAAAAGATTTTTAAAATCATTTTTTGTTAAACCCAACTCTTAGAGTTCTGCATCTCATAAATCGAATCCCACTGCCCTCCCTCTCAACCACTCCTTCCCTCATCAATCTATTCATCCCATCAGTATTTACTGAGTGCCCACTCTATTCCAGATACAGCTCGAGATGATGGGCAAAGTGCAGTGAACAAAACAAAGTACCTACCTTCATAGGACTTACTCTAAGAAGGTAGGAGGAGAGTCAGACAATGTATTGGTTGGAGAACAGTCTAAATTATTGTGCCAAATATTAAAAAAAAGAAGTGGCTTAAACAAAATACAAGTTTATTCATCTCTCATGTCCAGGGTTAGTAGAACAGTTCTGCTATTCTCATCACATGGCTTCTGTTTCTGGGCCCAGAGTGGCTGCCATAGTTCCTGCCATTGTATCTGTAACCCAGCCAGAGGAGAGGGTAAAAAGGCAAGGGCAGTACATATCTATTCCTTTTTAGGACACAAATTAGAAATAATATGTATCACTTCCATTCATATCTCATTGGCTCAGAACTTTGTCTTATGAACAAACCCAGATGCAAGAAAAGCTGGTAAATTAGCCTTTAACTGAGAAGGCATGCACCCATAAAGCAGAGGGTTAAAGTAAGGAAAGAAGAACAGCTTTTATGAGTAGCAGTCTCTGATTCAGTAATAAACAAATAAGTAAATAAATACATTAGTATTCGGATGATACACGGAAGAAAATTTAGCAAGGTATGGGGACAAGGAGTACCAAGAAATGGGGGGAGAGAGGGAGGTGGGCTTGCTATCTTACATAAGTCAAGGAAGAACTGAAGAGTAATGGAAGTTTTGAGCAGAAGCCTAAGAAATGAGGAAGCCAGTTGTATAAATATCTGGGGGAAAAGCTTTTCCAGAAGAAATGGCAAGCACAAAGACCCTGAGATAGGAGGGCCTTGGTGTATTCGAGGTAGAGCAGGGAGACAAGTGTGATGAAACAGAACAAACAAAAGGGAGAGTGGTAAGAGAGGAGGTGGATGTGGGCCATTGTATCAGTGTGGACCTTCTCTCTGAAGCCATATGGGGATTTTCAGTTGGGCAGGATGGTGTGGGAGTGACATGATCTGACTTAGAGGTTTCAGAAAGTTTACTCTAGCTGGTTTGTGGAAGATAGAGTGAGGGTAGAGGCGGAAGCAAAGAGACCAGTCAGAAAGTCATTGCAAATACCTGGGAGGTGTGATGGTGGCTTGGAGTGGGAAGACAGCAGTGAAGTGTCAAGTATGGTTGGATATGGGACATGTTAAGCCAACAATATTTTCTGATAAATTTTACTTGGGATGACTGAGAAAAGGCTTATTCCCATGCTTTACTATAGTCATACCCCCTGCAAAAGAAAATGAATCTCACAGGGAACAAGAAAATAAAATTTCTCAAGCTAGGATCATGGTGAACAAAGAAAGCTTCAGCAGGTTTGAGATGCTGGGAGCCAAGTACAATGTGACTTAAATTGCTTTGCGGGCAAGAGGGTGGGACAGCCAGAGCTTTCCAATATAATGAAAAACCCTAAAAAATAGTCTATGTGAAAATTTTAAGTTTAAAGAGACATATTAAAGTGAAAAGAAAATGTTACAACCTGGATGAGGAGTACAGAAATAATGACACCTAGTCACAGAATTTAAAGGGAACGATGAAGAATTCCATTTTACAAAAATCAGATGATTAAAAAGTTGAAAGATGTTACAGTGAAAATTGGGTAAAACTAAACCTTAAAAAAAACTTCCCAGAGGATACTTGATACATTGGTCGCAAATAAAATTCCAGGTGCACTTCATGGACTTGGGAAGGAGAGCACCTGTATATCCCCATCACCTAGCACAGGGTCTGGCACATGTAAATTCTCACTTATAGAGTGATTTTTCCTACCATAGAATGTGTTGTATAATGATTTCTTTTCTTTCAACTAGAAATTTTAGATTCTCAGTTGAGTCATCTTTCCCTGGTCGCTTGTCTGATAGTCTCTAGGGAAAGATGACTCACTGAGAATCTTAATTTCCCAGTGAAAGAAATCACGTACAGCCCACTTTACGCAACTTTTAATTAGATGTAAATTCGAACTCCTACATTACAAATGAATAAAATTCATTTTAAGCATTTAAAAAATTCATTTTAAATTCCCCCAAGTTTAACCAGGAATGGCTTAATTTCAAAACTCGACTGTCAAGTGAATTGGAAGCTAAGCCTTTTCCTTTTGCCTCAAGGGTATATTTTATTTGGTAGAATATCCAGCCTTTTTCGGGATTGGTCTTGAGTTATGCAAGTTTTGAACTGAGAGGGCCTTAGAAATTCATCCCACATGTTAACTGCCCTTTTGTACACCATGCCCCCAAAATCTATTCTAAAAATATACACCTGAGAACACTAAAAACCACCTCACCAGTCCCACCTCCAACGCGACCTTATCAGGGAACTTCAGGAGAGGCACCTGGAAGTATGTTTAGCAAGCTTGGAGATGGGCCTTATAACCAGGAGTTACAGAACCAAGACAAGGTCCTTGCCCTGGAGAAGATAATTTTCCTGTGGAGGAGTGTAAACAAGCAGTGTAAGTTAAGTGCTGCTCAGTTTTCACCAAAAGCAGGGTAGGAGTGGGGAAAGGTTTGACCTAAATGAGGATTAAACCCAGAAGGGAAAATATCCTGAAGGAAGGGAAGTCTTTGGGCACTGGGTCTCTCAACCTTGGCGCAAGGGTCAACATCATTCACCAAATAATTCTTGGTAGTGGGGGCTCTCCTAGGCATTACAGGATGTTTAGCAGCATCCCTGGCATCTACCCACTAGATGCCAGTAGCGCCCCTCTCCCCAAGTGATGACAATCAAAAATGTCTCCAGATACTGCCAATATCCCATGGGGAGTGTGATGGAGGGGGTGGGAAATCTATCTGGTTGAGGGTCACGGGGCTAAGTAGGCCAACGTACTAAAGCACCTGGTGATGTTGAAAGTTTGTGACAGACACCTAGAGATTTATGTTAAAAACAGATTAAAACATTAAGAAACAGCGGCAGCTGGGGAAACTATAGGGCTATCCGTACGCTAGAATAAAATAAAACCCAACTCACTTACTAGTTTAATAGTTTAATAAGAGACAGCCCTTCCCCGCTCCTCCGTACCTAAGCTCCCATTGAAGACTCAGACTAGGTAGGAACCACCTTAAGGACCAATCACTTGTTACCAGCGACATGACACATACCACTAGGTGGCGCCACTGGACCATGGGAGGTCCTAGATTTTAACAGGGCAACCATTCAATCACTGTCCCAATCTAGCCCCAAGTCCAAAAGCACTCGTGATCATGGGCCCACCCTACCCAACCAACAACTAAACCCACCTTTTATCAAGTGTTTACAGCCACTTTCCCCGATAATTTAAGTGGCTCTGAAAAGAGCCTTTGGGGTAAAATAGATGTTCTAGTTCGTCTCTTGCACGCTTACTTCGAACTGGTGTACTTGGTGACCGCCTTGGTGCCTTCCGACACGGCGTGCTTGGCTAGCTCGCCGGGCAGCAGCAGGCGCACAGCCGTCTGGATCTCCCGGGACGTGATAGTCGAGCGCTTGTTGTAATGCGCCAGGCGCGACGCTTCGCCCGCGATGCGCTCGAAGATGTCGTTCACGAAGGAGTTCATAATGCCCATGGCCTTCGAAGAAATGCCGGTGTCTGGATGAACCTGCTTCAGCACTTTATATACATAAACAGAATAGCTCTCTTTCCGGCTACGCTTGCGCTTCTTACCGTCTTTCTTCTGCACTTTCGTGACAGCCTTTTTGGAACCTTTCTTAGGAGCAGGAGCAGATTTTGCTGGATCCGGCATCTTCACACAGGAGAACCCCCACACGCCAGTAGAAGTGATCCCGACTACACCGAAGCAGGCTGGTTACGCGCTACTTATAGAGCCTGTATGCAAATGAAGACTAGCACAGTATTACGTTTTTATTGGTTAATATCCAACAGTGTCGTCATAGAGGGGCGGAGTCCATGTAAATAAGGTTCTGCTTGCGCTCCCTCAGTGGCCCTTAGAACAAATGTCTTGTTAACCAATCAAAATGTTCCATTTCACACTAACCACTAAATTATGTAAAAAGTAGTTTCACCTGTTTGTGGTCTTTTGATGTTAATTGGTTTTCACTTTTACTTGGAGATCTGAAGTGCCAGCTAAAGACAAGTTAACTTTCTCATTTTTGCATCATTTTACGCCTCTGTACTACTTTGTGGAAGTTTGTTGGATTACGGTTTTTGCAACAATACCTCAGCCCACATTTTCTTTTTTTTTTTTTTGCGCGGTTTGCGCCTCCTGTCTTATGCAACGAGGAAGATGGGTTCTTACACATCTCGGGACTCTTGCCCCCATTCTTAGTTGAAATCCCGAGTAACTACTTGGGGACCGAGGATTTTATCTAACATCCGGCCTAGTTCTATAGTAACTGTACAGTCGGGCTGAAAACCCAGATTGCCATCCCAACAGTTATCACATAATGACGGCCTTCTAGAGTGTCACTTAATTTCAGTATTCAGATTTGTGCTAACGTTTTGTACTAGCACTTTGGAACGCGTTACAAACGACTGGTAGAACATATTCTATCCTCTTGCAAAGTTTGGCAAGGTTGGCGCTCTGGACTAAGAAATCAAGCCAGCAAATAAAAGCAGTACTTGACCGACACGACCCAGACCTTGCCTCTGGTGGTCCCTCTAGCGTGTCTGCCTTAATTCCATAACCTCACCACCAACACGTGCGAGACTCCCCGACCCACTTTACCCTTAACACTTGTGCATTAGGAACTCACCAAGCTTAAAGCTGGTGAGTTCCTGTTGCTCTTTATAAAAACATGGGCGCCCTTTATGAAGACAGCTGCTCTTTATGAAAACATGGGTGGCTCTGAAAAGAGCCTTTAAATCGTCTAGTTTAAAGCGTGTGCCTTAAGCCCGCTCCCCGCGGATGCGGCGGGCCAGCTGGATGTCTTTGGGCATGATGGTCACGCGCTTGGCGTGGATGGCGCACAAGTTCGTGTCTTCAAACAGCCCCACCAGATAGGCCTCACTCGCCTCCTGCAGCGCCATCACGGCCGAGCTCTGGAAGCGCAGATCAGTCTTGAAGTCCTGCGCGATCTCGCGCACAAGCCGCTGGAAAGGCAGCTTGCGGATCAGCAGCTCGGTCGACTTCTGGTAGCGCCGGATCTCCCGCAGGGCCACGGTGCCCGGCCGGTAGCGGTGCGGCTTCTTGACGCCGCCAGTGGCCGGCGCGCTCTTGCGGGCCGCCTTGGTGGCCAACTGCTTCCGCGGGGCCTTGCCACCAGTCGACTTCCGGGCAGTCTGCTTTGTACGCGCCATGATAGCTCACTGGTTTTACTCACCAGCCCGTAGGCAGTCTTATTTATAGACATAGCCTCGTCTTGATTGGGCCAGAAAAACTAGGAATTTCCGAAAATGTAATCTCATTGGCTAGAAATCAATCCTATTTATTGCGCAGAAGATTGTTATGCTAATCTTTTATAACCTCCCCCTTCCAGTACTTTTCTATAATCTTATCGATCACAGATTTTTCTTTTCAGACCTTTTCTTTAAACTGCTGTAACGTTTGTAAGAGCAATTTATAAAGTGTTTTTACACGCTTGGGGTTTATATATTAGCAGGTTCTTTCGAAATGCAAGCATGCCCTAGGTTTCAGCCTGCATTTCCACTTACTAGTTACTGTAACTCCTCTCCCATAGCTAACATTTATTTAGCTTCTGACACCGAGCTAAGCAAGTCAGAGTTACATTATGACTGAGGTTCAACAAAATATGTGGTTGAAGGAACCAAAAACTAAACTTAACGTTTACCTGATTCGGATCTCCGCCAAAGCTGTGTGCTGACTGGTACCAATTTACAGAGTAGAGCCTTCAGCCTTTTCCCCTTGGAATGCGGTTTCCTCCTCCTCAATCCATCAATGGCTAATTTGGTCCTATAGATGGAACGCTTTAAGTAACGGACGATAAGACCAGAAATATTAATTTCTCCTTTACAATGGTGAAGAGTTTTAAATAAAGTTGCTTATCAGTCAGATTTAAATTTAAAGTGTCAAAGCAAATAAATTTTTCGTTGATTACTGAGTTGCTAGCATATTTTCTTCAATAAAGTGTTTTCTAACGCTTAAAGTTTCATATCTTTTCTATTCTCGGTAAGGAAATAGAAGATCCTTTGCCTTTTATTTCATATGCTTTGAAGAATTTCTCGGAAAATTACATGTAATAAAACAGCAGTTATGTAAGGTTACCAATGCTTTAAATTGTAATAACTGACATAAAAACTTTTACTCGTATGCTTATTTGATTAAAAAAAATTATTGCATCCAAATCTTATAAAAACTCAAGCCTGAGAACAAAAGCAGCCCCAAGAGGCTCAAAACTTACCTCTATGGTGTCAGTATGAATGACCATCTTCCTGAAGTCAAAATAAAATAAAAGTGATTTTTTTTTTTTTTTTTTTGCGGTACGCGGGCGTCTCACTGTTGTGGTCTCTCCCGTTGCGGAGCACAGGCTCCGGACGCGCAGGCTCAGCGGCCATGGCTCACGGGCCCAGCCGCTCCGCGGCATGTGGGATCTTCCCGGACCGGGGCACG
This sequence comes from Stenella coeruleoalba, assembly GCF_951394435.1. Classification (NCBI taxonomy): domain Eukaryota; kingdom Metazoa; phylum Chordata; class Mammalia; order Artiodactyla; family Delphinidae; genus Stenella; species Stenella coeruleoalba. Next base: position 107,376,927 of record NC_137169.1, read on the forward strand.
AACCCGCGTCCCCTGCATCGGCAGGCAGACTCTCAACCACTGCGCCACCAGGGAAGCCCAAAAGTGATTTTGAAAGGATTTCCTGAACGTTAAACACAAGGTAGAAACTTATCTTTATAACAATCTGTGATGTATGGCTGCCTTAGAAGTCACCTTTAATAAGAGAATTCTGATTCATATTAGAAGTCTCCTTAGGCAGCAGCAATCTCCTGCTCTAGGGAGAAGAGCTAAACTGTCAGCGCAAAAGTGTAGCTGATGTGAACAACTGTTACCCCCTCCTGTGGTGGTTTTGTAATAATGTCTTACATATACAGAGCACTACTCAGTATTGTAAAACTCTCTACATACACTATCTCATTTAATCCCAACTCTGTGAAATAGATGTTATTTTCCTCATGTTACAGATAAATAAACTGAGTCTCAGAGAAGTTATGGCTCATCCTGGATAAGCAACAAGGCCTGCGTAATATTCTAAAGCAAAAGAATGAAATTATAATGGATTTCCAGTTTCATCAGGCTTGGGGTATATTTTAAAGCACTGAAGACTCTTCACAACATACGATCGAATTACTCAACTGAACTATTCCCATCAGAAGAGGAAACTACCCCAGGGCAGGTGTCGATGACAGCCCAAAGCTGCCCAACCAAATGACACATTTCTTTGAAATGTTCTTTTTTTTTTTTTCCTTTAATGTATGCACTCTTGGCCAAGCTGTATGGATGTGTTCATTTAAACAAGAAAAAGATTCTCAAGCTATTTATATAGAATCTAACAGTAATGGGACTTATATTACCTTTATAATGTAGAGAATAAGAAAATTCCAAGAGTCTTCCTCTGGCTTAATAAAGAAATTGAATAAGAATTTCTACTCAAGAACAGTGATGCCAATTTAAATATTAACTCCAGGGCAACAAATCAAATAAGATAATCAGAATAGTATATCATTATGGGTCATAGGTAACATTTCTCTGAATATAACAATCTCATATATGGTTGCCTTAGAAGTCATCTTTAATAACAGAATTCTGATTCATATTAGTTCAACTTCACCTATTCTCCACATTGGACAATAGAGTGATACTCCTGTGAGCATTCTCAATACACCACTTTATCAGAAGCAAGTTTATAATAAAGAAGAACCTCTGCTTTGCTGCAGCTGTGAGGAAGAGGGACTATTTTTCTCCTTTAATATTTCTGAAGTTTCTTTCATCAGAAATAATAAGAATCTGCAGTTTTGAGACAGCACTGAAATTTCACTATTTAGTACTGACGAGGGGAAGAAAACAGGGATGAGAAGCTTAAATTTTACCATAGGGAATAAACAGGCAAGAGAAAATGTTAGTAAGTGAATTATTAGGCATATAATGTTTTGTGTGCGCATGTGTTTCTTTTTAATACAAAAGTAATGAACTAAATTAAAATATATGTTTCAGGAAGGCAGTTTGTGTTTAGTTTTTGACTTCAAGCACTGCCAGGGCTTCAATTATCCCATTTTGAGACTGAATCTTTGGTTTGTGGGTTAGTCAGGCCATGTGCCTGCTTCCCTTTCATTTTGAGTAGCTTGCAGCCCTAGACCAAATTGAGAAGCCATGATTTTGAGATTTTTTTCTTACCCCATTCTGAACTAAACTCATTCCCCCAACATCCTACTCATTGATAAACACTTCCTCTTTTCTACCAGTCCTTAACACTACTGCCTGTACTGTACAGTGAGGGGTTGTGTAGGGGAGGAAAATTTTTCCTTGACCCCCTTAGGGTCCCTGGCTGGGTCTGAAAATTAACAAAGACAGATTAACAGGAAAGAGGGGTCAGGTAGGCCTCTTAGGGAGAGTAAATGATTTTTAGGAAAGATGAACGGACCCGTAGAATAGATGGGAGGTATGATAGTTTGTGACAAAGTTTGAGTTTGGTGTTGACTTCTAGTCTCCTCTCCTGTAACAAGAGTTAATCTTCCCTGGTTGATGAAACCACCTGGGGCCGGGATTTCTGTCAATTGGGTTCCTTTCCAAGGATCTGTCTTTAGGCAGATAAGGGGAGTTCAAAGAAAGTCTGTCCTTGCATTTGCTGTTTTTCAAAGTATTACGGCTCAAAATAACCAATACACCAAAGCAGCATATTTTGAGGTAGCATGTCCTGGATTCCTACAGTCATGTTTTGGGGTGGCATATGCTACTATCCTTCAACATCTATTGTGAATTCCAGGGTGTTGATTTAGGCATGTGATGCAAGGTGGCACCATCCAAAGAGCGGAGAGAGAACCCCATTCTTATGGGGTGGGGGGAGGAGAATATATTCCCTCAGCCCCCACGAGAGTCATACCTTGGAGATTTTAAGTTTAAACATTTTGATTTGGGGAGATCTTGAGTTTAAAATGACTAAAGAACCCCCAGGAGAATCTACATGTCTGGAGCCTAGAAGTTTGGATAAAGATATAGATTTAAGATTCATTAGCATATAGCAGGTTGAGCTAAAGGAGAGCTGAAAGAAGGAACATACGTTGTTTTTTGTTGTCGTTATTTTTTTTAAATATCAAAAAAATAATAATGTCTCAGAAAAAAACATAATTATTTCTGACGCAGAAACCATATCTCCTCCTGTATTCTACAGAAGGCCCTGGTAATGAATGTGTTATCAGTAGAATCCCGATTTCATAAGGAAGTTTCTGGTAATGACTCTCAATATGGAGCAGATGTCCTCTTGTGAAACCCAATCCAGCGAACTTTGCTAGCTCCATGTAGGGCCTCAATTTGGGCACTGAATTCTGGCTGAAAACAAGGGTCGGATTTAGAGGATCTGTAGAAACGGAGGTACAGAGGCTCTTCAGTCTTCTTTCTATATATATTGCTTCTTTCAGCAGAGCTTTGCATGACAGTGAGTTGGATTCACTGACCTCCATGTTAGAAGTCTTGCAGTATACAGACCAATTTTCCTAGGATCTGATTTCTCCTAGATGAGGTGAAATTCCATGCCTCATATCAACAAAACAGAGACGAAACTCGGGAATTACGGCGCTCTCCCTGCTTCCGCCTCCACGCACATCCAAGGTGCCGCTGCTCTTGAGATCGCCTACTGGGTCTGTCAGTCTAATTGTGGCAACCGCCTTTGCTGCAGTTTTATGTAACCGTGGTTCCGAAGCCTGGGATCCTTCTGTCGGTGTTGTACACAGCGCTGGTGCTCTGTTCTCCTTTCCGTTTCTGGATTCCATTTGCTCTTCCTCTGGTCATCTCCACTATTCCTTTCTTCCTAGCCTAAATTTAATGCCTTCTGGGGGCACACAGGGAGAGAGAGGCGAAAACAGCGACGGGATCCGGAAGCTGGGATCCGAATTCTCCCGGGGACTCTGGCAAATAGATCTTTTAAAAGATTGGAGTCCGAGAGGGGAGGGGCAATATAAGAGTTAGGGGATTAAGAGATACAAACTACTATATATAAAATAAATAAGCTAGAAGAATATATCGTACCGCACAGAGAATGTAACTGGTATTTTATAATACCTAAACGGAGTCTAATTTATAAAAATATTGAATCGCTGTCGATACACTTGAAACTGATATAAAATTGTAAATCAAGTATACTTCAAAAATAAATAAGTTAAATAAATAAATAAAAATAAACGGTGAGAGTCCGTTGAAGGGAACTGTGGAAGGTGAAAGAGGGATAGGGAAACAGCAGAAAAGAAATGACGAAATGTCGAGGGGGGTTGGGCCCATTTAGACAGCTTCCCGCCCGCGCGCTTTCGGTTTTCAATCTGGTCCGCTACTCTTGTATATCAGGGGAAAAAGCCGACCTTGCTAGTCTCAAAGGTGTTTTCAGATCTTGTTCGCTATGTCTGGAAGAGGGAAGGGCGGCAAAGGCCTGGGCAAGGGTGGCGCTAAGCGCCACCGCAAGGTTTTGAGAGATAACATCCAAGGCATCACCAAGCCCGCCATCCGGCGTCTTGCTCGGCGCGGGGGAGTCAAGCGCATATCCGGCCTCATTTACGAAGAGACCCGAGGTGTGTTGAAGGTGTTCCTGGAGAATGTCATTCGGGACGCGGTCACCTACACGGAGCACGCCAAGCGCAAGACGGTCACTGCCATGGACGTGGTGTACGCGCTCAAACGGCAGGGACGCACCCTGTATGGCTTCGGAGGCTAAGCTGCAGCTTCTGTGCTACGTGACAATCTCAAAGGCCCTTTTTAGGGCCAACCACCCAGTCATCAGAAGAGCTAGACACCTGCCTGAAGTATAGGTAACTTTGAATTTGGGGGCTGGTTAGTAGTGGGATCAGGAGTCTAGGAGGTACCGATGCCCAAAAGTGCTAACAGCCCTGAAAACCCGAGTCACTTACCAAAAGCTGCCTTTCACTTGCCTGCGTCAATTTTTCCTAGCCTGAGAGGCTATACGTGCTCCAGATTTAAAGGATTTTTCAGTTTGCTTTTGGGCGTGTATCATTTGTAATCGTTGGACCAGACTGGAAAGTGGTGTGTGTGGGTTTCACTTACCAGGTCTACAGTGAGGAGGTGGGCTGGGTGGCTTAATGCTGTGTGCACATTGGGTTATTGTGTCATTACAGTCTGCTCAATTGGAAAGGTGCAAAAGCACTAGCAAAACCAAATCCAGCCACCAACCATTCAAAACTGAAGCAAATATAGGTTGTTAGACCAGAGAGGAGCTCATTAATACAATACTTAAGTACATCTGGAAATTATCTGGCTAGTGTATGGAAAGTATTTTTGGTTTCCTGTGTTTTTGGTGTTAAAGGCCCCTCACAATTATCTGCCGAGAGTAGTGCCTGTGCGTGCACGCGTACGCTACATTTAAGGGAGAATTTAGTTTATGAGGTTTGTCTTTCAGTGATAACATTACAAAGAGACAAATGCAGAAGCAACTAAGTATGAACCTTATATAAAATCTGAGCAAACTATATAACCTTAATGTGAAAGCAAGTCTTCAAGAAACAGTTCGGGTATGTGACTTTTCCATTAGGGCCTGTTGTAGCCTAGAGTAAGAGGCCGGCAGAAACATACCCACCATCAATACAGAAAGCACAATTTAATTTTTGACAAGGCAAAAGTAAATTCTCCTTTATATATATATGTGAAGCCATTCTCTATACTATCACTTCTAAATCGCCTTGATTTGAATTGAAATGTAGGTCCACGCCTCTGGTCCTTAAACCTAATTATAGTTTTGCAGCTATTACATTTGCAAGTAAAAGATTTTTTTTAGTGTTCTATCTAGGCTTATGATTTTACAGCTAAATTTGTCTTGTATGTAGCCAAGAAAAAATTCTACAGAAGAAATTCTGTCAGCTCCCAAAAGATAAGCCAGCTATTGCATTATTGGTCTCCACACTCGGCAGCTCTCATTAGCATCAAACACTTGGTGAGCTAGGTTTAAAACATGGTGCTTAGCAATGGAGATGCCAGAAAGTCAAAGCATGTGAGACTTGCCTGTAATAGCTTATTATCAGAATAGGGGATAAAAATAATACATAAATACATACATATACATGCATACATACTAACATACACAGCCCAAAAGTACATGGTGGCACATATTCGGTATGATGAGAAATGTAGCCGATGATTACTCTAGGAGTCTTAACACTACAGAAGTCACTGGCTGATGGGAAATGAGCAAGCTTGGCTGTGGAGGTGGGGCTTGTGTCAGACTGTTAAGAAGGAACTGACAGACTTCCCTGGTGGTCCAATGGTTAAGACTCGACTCTCCAGTGCAGGGGGTCTGGGTTCAATCCCTGGTCAGGGAACTAGATCCCACATGCAACTAAGACCCGGCACAGCCAAATAAATAAATAGATATTAAAAAAAAAAAAAAAGAAGGAACTAAATGCCTGGTATCCTATTAAGAGATACAGTAAAGGGGAGGGGGAGGATCAGGGGGTGAGAGGCAAGAATAACATTTGTGAAGATGTCCAAGTGAGAAATAAATAAGAGGATTCAATGGTCAAGATGTTTTGTCGTCCCTTTAGATTAAAATCTCAACTGCAACTGATGGCATTTGTATTTCAAATATCACTGTGATTTTTTTTTTTTTAACTTTAAAGGCAATGCAGATTGAATATATCTGATCCTCACTGAGATACTCTGGAGAAGGAGATATCAAAAGTTTGAAAAGAAACCAAAGAATAAAGGAAGGGGGTGGGGGAACATGTCCATTATCTAAACTAGTGGTTCTCAAAGTGTGTTCTCTAGTCTAGGAACATCAGATCACCTGGGACTTGTTAGAAATGCAAAATCTTGGACTCACTCCAGACCTATTGCATGAGAAACTCTGGGAGGTGAGACCTAGCAATTTGTATTTTAAGAAACCTTTCAGTTGATTCTGAAACACATTAAACTTTGAGAATGACTGATCTAGGTAACAGTTTTTCTTTAAATCAAACAAAAATATTTAGAATCTGAGTATATATTACCCTAATTTTTTACCATAATGTTAAATTTTGCTTTCTTTGATGGAAAAGAAAAACATTAGGTGAATGATCCTAGTAAAATTTTGTAGGACAAAATATTACAGGAGGAAAAAGTTAAAATAGCTTATTTCCTAAAAGCATTTGGGGCAAAAAAGAAGTATGAATAAAATATGTAGTTAGCTTGTTTTACTAAATATTATTGGTTTGTGGGGTTTTTTTTGAATATTATTTTATTTATTCTTTTATACAGCAGGTTCTTATTAGTTATCCATTTTATACATATTAGTGTATGCATGTCAATCCCAATCTCCCAGTTCATCACACCACCACCCCACCCCCGCTGCTTTCCCCCCTTGCTGTCCATAGGTTTGCTCTCTACTGGTTTGTGTTTTTGACAGTATTGAATTTTGTAATCAGTGGATATGTTTCTTTTATTTATTCCTAAATTTCTCCAAGATCTTGTCCTTTAACCATTAATTATACATCTTCTTTACAGTGATTTTAATAGTGATCCCTGTTCCCACCTCGTCTACTCCACTAAATACTATTATAATAGGACATGACCGAATCCTCTGTTAGCCATATCCAGCCTGTGAATATTGCCAAATTACAGTATATGCATTATGCATATTTTTGTGTTAATAAATGGCTTTTTTGTTGTTGTTCTTAACTATCTGTAACAGTGAGGAATTAATGCTCTGATTTGCTTTTTTGTTTTGCTTGTTTTTTTTTTAATTTTATCTTATTTGGCCATGCTGCGGGGCATGTGGGATCTCAATTCCCCTACCAGGGATTGAACCCGTGTCCCCTGCATTGGGAACACAGAGTCTTAACCACTGGACCGCCAGGGAAGTCCCAATGCTCTGATTTGCTAATAAAATAATTTCCTTCCCATTTCTACTCCTGAGTGTCTCAAATACTCTCTGTAAGCCAGCCCTGGCTGCCAAGTCTTTCCTTTCCTGGGTGAATTCAAGACTTCCACTAGGATATATGTATACAAATGATTCTTGCCCTGTCTGCATGTCTACTTCCATTACCATGGTCATAGAGGCACTTAAGTGTCCCACTGGCTAATCAGACTTCACAATGGACCAGTGTGAAGTCTTACCTTTCCTTTCCAGGCTCCCTGTTTCTCTGAATAGCAGCATTATGCTCTAGAAGACTGGATGCTCCTGTCATCTTTCACAACATTCTTATTTGCTTCCTTTGAAACCTTTTACTCTGAGCTTTATATTCTATCTATTGATGAACATGTTATTTCTCTACTTGAGCCAAAAGGATAGAATTATCCTTAATGCAGAATATTACTAGTATATATAAATATGTATGGATGTATAGAGAATTATCAGGAAGAATGTTCACAAAAATTTGAGTGATTTATGGATGTTGGTTTTTGTTATATTCGTTGAACATTTTGAATTGTTTGGTTGTCTTAAAATAAGAATATACAATTCCCCCCACCCCAGACAATCAGAAGATATAGATAGATAGATAGATAGATAGATAGATAGATAGATAGATAGATGATACATAGATAGATAGGAAGATAGTCTGGGCTATATGAACCATGGCAAATCTTAATTTTGCCAAAGTTCAATTTTCTCATACGAGTGGCCACCAGCCCTTCATTTCCTTTCTACCACCTCACAATGCAATAAGACTGAATGCAATAACTTCCCAACCATTAAACACAAAATCCAAGTAGCAAAGGAAGAGAAGAGGGGGGGAAAATCAATCAAAGAAACACAAATCCAAAATCAAAACCTGACTGAGGAAAATTCAATCGTGAGTTCACAAAGTTTAGCCCTGAGCAGGGATTCTGATTGGTCGGAGAGGGCCCACGGCCTTAAGAAAGAAACTTTGCAAGATCAGGAAACACTTAACATTTTGCTCATCCTGTCTAAGAGGGACCGTGAGATTCAGAACTAAATAACAAACTGACCAAATTTAATTGCTAATGTCCAGAGTCAGTTGTACCAAAACTTTTAGATTGGAAGCTTACAGTTTAGCAATACCTATCAAAAAAACCCCTTCAGATATACTGAAAATGTACCCCAATTATATGCACAAGGATAATAAGTTGTAACAGTGTTTTTAGTGGTAAAAATCTGGAAAATACTTAAATATTAATTAATATGAGTCTGAGTAAATAAATTAAGAAATATCCATTATGTGAAAGCTGTGCATCCTTTAAAAAGAATAAAGCAGATTGATTCAGAGGCACTTTTATATCTGTAAGGGTTGAGATAGAAGGACTTCATATATATATATCTCAAGGTCATGCCCCTTGCTTTTTTCACTTTTATATTAAAAATATATATATATATATACTTTTTTCACTGATATATTTCACTTATAGATAAAATATATTTTTAAGGAAAAAGAAAACAAAGGGCAGGATAGTGTGTCTTCTGTGTAAATTGTCTTAAAAGAATATTGGTAAATAAATAGAACTATATTGGTAAATAAATAGAACATTTTTCTGGAAGTACATATTAGAAATCTGTAACAGTTATTACCATTATGAAGAGGAAATAAAGTAGGAGACTGGGAAGAGGAGGATTTTACTTTTCATGTTATTCCTTTCTATACTGTTGGATTCTCTCTCAAGTAAAGTATCACTTTTAGGGTGTGTGTGTGTGTGTGTGTGTGTGTGTGTGTATCAACAGAAGTAATCTAGAGAGTAGGATTATGAGCCACTTTGTTTTTCCTTTGTAAGTCTTTATTATAAAAAATACTCAATGTTTTCAAAATATAGGAAGGGGGATAAACCATCTCAAAATGGCTAGCATAGTGCCTGGCACATGGCAGACAATAAATATTAGTTAAATCTTAAAAAATAGAGTTTTATGAATTGAAAAGGAAAAGAATTTGCTAAAAAGAATTCAATTTTATAAATTGAAAAGGAAAAGAATTCACTACACATATTTCTATTTTTCAGCAGGCAATCCTCTGGGTGATTTTCCATACCAGTCTTTTTTTTGTTCTAGTTAATGAGGCCTGATGATAGGTCTGCTTCTCAGCTGGGCTCACCACACCCTAAAGAGATGAATCTTGGAGAACCTTGAAATCAGGCAGAGGAGATTAGACACAGTAGAATAGAGCCTGGAGATCTCTGTTGATTCTTGAGCAAGTTGAGAGTGATATTTTGGGAAGGTTCGTCTGGCTGAGGTGTGCAAGGTGGACTGAAGGGGACAGAGAATTAGAAATTGAAATGAGTTAGGAGGCTGTTGCAAACCTTATAGGGCCCTGGACAAGAATAGTGGCAGCAAGGTTGAAGGAGAAAAATAGAGGGAGATGGAAGGAGTAACCACTGGTTTCTCTAACCATGAAGTGGCCATTGGCGTTGAATTTAGGTACCACTCTTTGATTTGAATTAATTTTTATTTTTTTAAATTTAGTTACTTTTAATTAATTAATTTATGTCTGCGTTGGGTCTTCCTTGCTGCGTGCGGGCTTCCTCTGGTTGCGGCAAGCGGGGGCTACTCTTCGTTGCAGTGGGCATGCTTCTCAGTGCGGTGGCTTCTCTCTTTGTGGAGCATGGGCTCTGGGCATGGTCTTCAGTAGTTGTGGCGCGAGTGTTCAGTGGATGTGGCTCACGGGCTCTAGAGCGCAGGCTCAGTAGCTGTGGTGCACGGGCTTAGTTGTTCTGCTGCATGTGGGATCTTCCCGGACCAGGGCTCGAACCCATGTCCCCTGCATTGGCAGGTGGATTCTTAAACCACTGTGTCACCAGGGAAGTCCCTGAATTAACTTTTAAACAAGAGAATAATGAGTAATAGTTCCCATTTATTGAATACCTACTATGTACCATTTATATTGTTTGCATAGTTTACAAATCTTCAGAACAACCCCAAGAGGTAGTTATCCCCATTTTCAAAGCAAGAAACTGACGTTCATGCAGTTTAAATAACTTGGCATTCTCTGATACATTACGATGCTCCTGAATCTTACTAAAATATTTGCCTAAAATTTGAAAACCCCAAATAATCTGAGGATCTTTAATACATTTGCTACATTTATTTAATAGAACCATATAATGTTGATTCTGGAAAAGACCCAAGAAATCATCTGATCCAATGTCCTCATGATATTTTTCCTCTGCTTTTAGGACAAAACTCTACTCTATCTTCCCTTCCCCACCAGACCCCTAAGTGGTGTAGATTCCTGAGAGGCCCCTTCTTTGATCTCCCTATAAGCTCTTCCCAGGCACTCGCACTGGTTCCTCTAGCTCCTCTGGGCAGATAGGAAAATCCAGCCGGTCTCTAGCTCCACCTCCCGATCCACAATCCCAGCTGCCGGAAGGACATGGCCACTTGCCTCTGCCTGGTGCCAGCTCTGACCCAGTGTGGCCTGAACGCTTCAGCAGCTACCCATCCCAGCCTGCCTATTCCTGTGATGGTGGCCTCATCCTCCCAGTCGCTCAGGCAGGAAGGTCTCAAGACACCTTTGATTACTTTTTGCCGTAACCACCTCCTTCTATCCCCATCCAGGTTCAGACGATCTTCTACCTGCAACAACATCAAAACTTCCCTCCAGTCCTTTGCTGTGGCTGCTTGCCTTGTTCTCCTCACGCTCAGCACCTCTCATCTGCTACACCCCTGAGGCCTGGGATTTGGCCACTGCTCACTTCTGACTCCTTTTGCACCCCCACTACGGATTAACCCTCTGTGTACACAGCCCTGATTATGTTACCCACCTGCTTAAGGCATTGCCCCGTTTGGGCGTTCCCCACTTTTCTTACTCTCTTGTCCCCATTTCCCTATCTTTTCCCCATCACCCCCCACAGAAAACCATTCTACTATGTTTAAAGTATCTTTTAATTTCTATGTGTGATTGCAAAATCTGTTAATTTTTAAATTTTTCATAAATAATATTCTATTAGATCTCATTTCCTTATTTCTCTCAGAACTATGTTTTTAAGATCTGTCCTTATTGTTGTGCCCATATAATCCACTGTCTCTTACTGCTGCAGAGCGCTCCATGGAGTGTGTCTACCACATTTTCTCTATCAACGCTTCCAGTGATGAATGCCCACATTGTTTCTGATGTTCCATCATTCTTGTCATGGTCTCTGATAGACCTGTGTGAGAATTTCTTTTGGATGAATACGTACAAACAGAGCTGCTGGTTCCCATGATGTGTAACCTTAATTGGCCTAAGAAGTACCAGGCTGCTCTCCAGAATGGCTGCCCCAGGTCACACCCCACCAGCTGAGCACCAACCACCTAAGCCCTCCATCCTGGCCAACCCTTAGCATTATTCAACTTTCCATGACTGGCCAGAGTATCCAGTATAAAGTGATTATCTCATTATTGCTTTAATTTGCCTTTCTCTGATTACTAGTATTTATGAGCATCTCTACATATGTATGTTAATTTTGTTGTTTCCTCTTCTATCATCCCTCCCCCTACACTGTTTACAGAGTAAAATTTACCCCCTCCCCAGTTTGGCATTCAAGACCCCCAATAAGCCGGCCTCAAAATCCCACCCCTGAAAAGTCATTTCCCCTTTCTGGTCTTGGACCCTGTGGACCAGCCACCACTCACAATTCTCCTTGTCTTTCTCTTGAACCCCACCTCAAGTTGTCCTACAAGAAGAGCTCCGTGGATCCCTCGGTTAAAACTGACCTTTCCCTCTGACCTTCCAGATAATTCATCTGCACCTTTCTCCACTGCCTACCACGGCTTGCCTTCATTATAGTGCATGTCTTCTCACAGAGCCTAAGGACCTGGTTCCCATTTCTGCAAACTCATATACATGCCTCCAGCTATGAACAGTTGCCAGGCTTCTTGTTTATTTATTTATTTATTTATTTATTTATTTATTTAGGCTGCACCGAGTCTTAGTTGTGGCATTCAGGACCTTTTTAGTTGCAGCATGGGGACTCTTAGTTGCAGCATGCATGTGGGATCTATTTCCCCAACCAGGAATCTAACCCAGACCCCTTGCATTGGGAGCGTGGAGTTTTACCCACTGGGCCACCAGGGAAGTCCCAGCCAGGCTTCTTGTTGAACAAAACAGTAAGAATTTTTTGATTTGAGTGATGATTTTACTTTATTCTTTGTAATTTTTTCTATTGCAGTGGTTTTCAGTTGCAGGTTGTAACCCATGAGCAGGTGATAAAATCAATTTAGAGAATGGGAACCAGTACCTTTTATTAATGAAACAGAATAGGGTTGAAAATATCAAGGTGCAACCCAAACCAAAAAAATATCCTTTTGTATAACTTGTTTCAATTTTTTAGATATGTGTGAATGTGCAGCAGGTAGTAATATAAAATTATATCTTTCTATAGTTTGGAGTCAGCAGAAATCAGAGCTACTATACATATATAGTGATAGTGTATCTCTACATGTAATTATTGTGTGTTTTTCTTCTGACACAATGAATCTAATACAAAAAGAAAACACAAGACCCAGGCTCAAGTTCCACATCTGCTGTCTTCCAGCTGTATGACCCACGTTCCCAGGTGTCTCTCCCTCAGCAGCTTTAGTTTCTTCAGCTATTCAACAGAAATTTTAAACGCCCTTCTTCCCACCCTGGGATACTGTGAAATTGAATGAGAGTGAAAGATGAGCCATAAGCCATCTAGGGATCTGGGTATTCTTACTTCCTGGGGCGCACAGTCTAGAAGCTGGCTGTGTGTTGAAAATTATTCACCAATTTGTATGTGTGTGTGCCTGTCATTCTTTTTTCTATGACATGATTATAACTGTGACTTGCATCAATTCACATTAATGTCACTAATATTTACATCACTGATATTAATGATGCTACTAATATTGATTTATGACCATATGTAAGGTTCTGTTCCAAGCACTTTGTATGGGCTGTATTATCTCTTTTCATCCTCACAGCAATCCTGAAGTGGGTGCAATTGGATCCTGCTTTACATATGAGGAAATGGAGATCACAGTCTTTTCTCTTTGCAGCCTTTTCCTGGTTAAGGGTCAGGAGCCCTGGCCCTACGCTGTAAGGGGTCTCAGGTATCAGCCCCAGTTCATTGCAGTGAGGACCCTAGACTTCTGTTTCCCAACCCCTTTCTCTCCTCTACTATCCTTCCTCCCCTTCTTTCTGCTCTTTATACATACTTCACTCTCTGCTCCTGACCACATCCCAATCCCATACCATATCCCCAAAAATCCTGTCAGTAGGGCTGAATCTGATGTCTTTGTGGGTATAGAAACAGACACTCCTCCCCAGATGCTCTGCATTCAGGAACAGACTGGGGGCACTGGCGGGAATGTAGCTCAGTGAACTCTTCTCTCAGTTCCTGTCACCAGGAGCAGGCTGTCTGGGACTGTGGCCATTCATGGGCAAGGGATACCTGGGCTTTCCAGGCACCCTGCCCACAGACAGTTTCCTGCTCCCATGTTCTGGGACCCCCCCAAGGACTTTGGAAGTTCTTCCCAGATATCCAGTCCAGGCCAGCTCTTGATCTGTAACTTCAAGTACTCCAAGAACTGGGAGCATCTTCTGCTCAGCTCCCTCATATAAGACGAAGAGTTGAAGACCAGGAGAATTGGTCCCTCATCAAGCATTTCTTGACCACCTATGGTGTTCCAGGCACTGCTTGGGTGCTGGTGCCACAGAGATGAACAAGGACCAGTCCTCACCCTGAGGAATGATGCCAGCCTAATGCCAAGAGTAGGGAATAGGAAGGGGTGTTAGGATAGGATGAGGGAGAAGCAAGGAGGAGGGCCTAAAGAGATAAAAGCAAAGAGGAGAAAGGGAAGAAAGGATGAGCAGGGATTCTCAGGGTTACCTAAAAAGGGGAGGACATTCTGGAGAGAAGAAATGGAGTGTGTGAAGACATTGTATACTTGGGGATTGCAGTTGTTCTGAGGGGCTAGAACCTTCTGTTCAGTTGGCAGTGCACCTGAAACCTGGGGAGGCTCTGGGAAATACCAGGAACTAGATGTGTATTAAAATAATTTTTATTGGGATTTTTAAATTTAATAACTATTAATAGAGTAACTAAAAGTAATTGAATACTTATTCTAGACCAGACACTGTGCTAGCTACTTTATAGGAACTGTCACTTTTAATATTTCCAACAACATTATTAGCAAGATACTGTTGTCCCCATTTTACAAATGGGAAAATGAGGCCTACAGAGATTTACTTGCTGAAGTCAGATACCTGTTATATGGGCGAGACCAGGATTCAAACTCAGGTTTGTCTAACTCCAGAGTCCCTACCAGTTATTAACCTGTACTGCTCTGACTGCCATGCAAAGGAAGGTGAACTTTATTCTGAAGGGAATAGAGAGGGAGGCAGAAAATTTTTAAGAATGAAAGTGACAGGCTCAAAAAAAATGCATTTTAAAAAAGACAGCTCTCACACAGAGTGGATGCTTCGTAGCAAAGCAGAGTCAAGTCTGAATATTTAATCCTCTAGAACAGAGCTGGTGAGGGTGTCAGTTAAGACAGGGACCATAGATGGATGGAGAGAGGGTAATAGACTTGAAAGTCAGGTAGAGGATTTGATAATACTTGCTGACCCATGAAATTTGGACGAATGAGAAAAAAAAAGAACTGCTGACCTGAACAGATGGGGGAGAGGGAGTGAAGGTGCCTTTCAGTTAAGATGGGGAATATAGGAGGGAAAAAATAGCTTTGGGAAGCAAGA
Organism: Stenella coeruleoalba; assembly: GCF_951394435.1. NCBI lineage: Eukaryota > Metazoa > Chordata > Mammalia > Artiodactyla > Delphinidae > Stenella > Stenella coeruleoalba. The sequence continues at coordinate 107,391,977 of NC_137169.1, forward strand.
TGATGCAGTTTTGGAAAGAAGCTGAGTTTGAAGTGCCTATTATCCATCCAGAAGGACCTGGCCATCAGGCAGTTAGAAATATTGGTGTAGAGCTCAGGACAGGGGTCTCAGAAGATACCAATTTGGGAGCACTTGACAGAGAGCAGAGATATGGAAAGTAGGGAAGCCGTGATCTCACTTTAGTTTCAAGGAGAGAAGAAAAAAAAAAAACAGCCAAGGTCAGCATGGGTGAAACAACCAGAAATACTGATGCGGCCTGGAAGAGAAAGAGAACATGAGAAGGCTGAGATGAGGACCTGGAGAAGGAGAAGGATGATCAGGAGAGGGTGTGAACCCGAAGGCCAAGTCCTCTTCCAAGGAAGCAAAGGTAGAATCAACAGGGCATGTAGTTTCTCTCTGCACACACCCATGCACCTGTCCCCCACTACCCTCACTAAGGCAGAATTAAACCTGAACAAATACTGTTTTTCTATTCCTAAAAATCCCAGGTTTGGGGCAGACTTTCCTTGAAACAAATCTAACCACATAGAACCTAATCACTAAAGGAAAAGCATTTATTTACCTTGCCCTTAATTTTCCTTTAACTCTCAATCTGAGAGTAGAGAATGATTTAAGTACAGAAATGATTAAATGATAAAACTTACATTTTAAATTGTTCTCTTGCATTGATGAACTTCTTTTATGCTGGTCTCCCAAACAAACAGATTTGAAAGATTGCTGTGAGGGTAGGCCTCTACAGTGACAGGAACACAAAATTTTATGCTATTCCTGACTGGATATAAAAAATGCCAGGGCTGATGGCGCAGTGGTTGAGAGTCCGCCTGCCGATGCAGGGGACACGGCTTCGTGCCCCGGTCTGGGAAGATCCCACATGCCACGGAGCGGCTGGACCCGTGAGCCATGGCCACTGAGCCTGCGCGTCCGGAGCCTGTGCTCTGCAACGGGAGAGGCCACAACAGTGAGAGGCCCGCGTACCGCAAAAAAAAAGAAATGCCACTAAACTTCCCTTGAGATTCATACAGAAAGACTTCCTGGATGTTAAGGGTGCCCAGACTGGTAAAATAAAGCAATGTGATCTCAGAGGCAGGCAGAGGATGTGGAGCACTGACACTTGACACGAAATTGCAGTTTTCCGGGGTCTGCTCAGCTGCTCCTGAACCTGAGATGCTAGACAATTCACTCACCAGAGAACCTCAAGCTGTACCTCAGAGAGCCCTATGTCTGTATGTCCCTGAAAGTCTTACCATGAGGATGCATGAGATGACGGGTGCAAAGTTGGTGCCCCCCACACCCCTTGAATTCACTACTTCTTAACTCAGAGTACAGACCCAGGCCCTGGATCCACCCTGCATTGGGGGCCTAAGCAGGTAATAAGGGTCTAGGCAGAGACCCAGAGGCATGCTCTGGAAATTGCTGTGACCCTGGAGCAGAAACACACTGCAACCTGTAGCAGGAGGGGCCGCAGTCCCTACACTGCTCCCCCCTTTTCTGACACATCTCAAAAGACATAACTAAAGTTTAAAAAACAAACAAACAAAAAGTAAATATCCTTCCTTTTCCCTCTCCCTTCTGTGAATTCTCACTGATCTCTATAATGAATGCTTTTAACCCGGCACTGTGCTGAGACAAAGCAGAAAACATAAGTCTTGGCCTTTTCCAAGTTCAGATAAGTGACTGAGAAGGTTAAGAGGTGTCACCTAAGACCTGTACAGCCTTTGTATCTGAGCTCTGTGGAGATGGGCTCTACAAGACCTTGCCCCACGCCACTGCCCACTAGAGGCCTTGCACTTCCACCTCCCAAATGGTACAAGAATCATCTCTAAGGCCTCCATTCTCACTATTTCCTAATGAGAGTAACTTCCTCTCCCCAAAGGAGGACCATGTTCTGCCTGTTTGATCTCTTCCCCAAACTTGAACTCAGAGCCCCACTTCTGTTCTTTCGCTGAGTAATCCAAAACCTGGGGACCGACTTCCCACATGTCTGAATAAAACATGTAGAGACACTACCAAGTCTGGGAAGAGAATCCAAACACAGCGTGAAGCTTTTAGAGATTACTTCGAGAAGTAGAGTCAGTCTCACTGTGAACTCGGCAGAAAAGGAGCAATATGTTTAACGCCCAGCTCACGAAAGTGGGCTTAGGACCTGTACAAACACCCTTCCACCCAACCCCCGGGTTTTGATTAGAAGCAGAGGGTGGGAGTGAGGCCCCAAATTACCGACACTTGAACCCCAGAAATACCACACTTTCCCCGGCAGAAACGGGGCGGGACCGACCGAGATGGCGATTTCCCGCCGGAGGCGGAGAGCCACGCGGGGCGGGGCCCTTTCCGGCGGGGGTGAGGAGGTCAGACCTGCGCGCGGCTCTCAGCTGCCTGAAGGCCAGCCCCCGCGCGCTCAAGCCCGCGAATCCTGAGCGTCCCCTAGTGACTCCGCCTGGCCTAACAGCCCGCACCTCCCACCCCCCCACCCCCCCACCCCCCCACTCCCCCACTCCCCCACCCGGGACAGATTACAGTTCTGGGCCAAGGTCGAGTACGAAGACGCCCTAGAAGAGCCCGACCCTACGGGAGGACCCGTGGCTGCCTCCAAGAAGCGAAACTGGGCGCCCTGGCCGCGCCCAAGAACGCAGCGGCAAGCTCGCCAGGCCAGAGAATCTGACTGACCAAACTCAAAGATCTTGACACCCCGGAAGGCGGCCAGCAAGCAGGGGACTAGGCCAGATACCTGGCCTTTCTTTAGCCTATCTGTTGGAGCCCAACGCTCTGCCCGCTCTAACAGCCTCTCCTCCCGAGGTATGCGAGGGTCCGCCGGGAGAGCACGGCCAAGTGGCACAGCTTCTTCCAAGTGCAGTTGTGGGTGGCTCTGAAAAGAGCCTTTGGATATGATGGAACCTCGAGCCGAGCGCACACTTCTTAAGCCCGCTCCCCACGGATGCGGCGGGCCAGCTGGATGTCTTTGGGCATGATAGTCACGCGCTTGGCGTGGATAGCGCACAGGTTCGTGTCTTCAAACAGTCCCACCAAGTAGGCCTCGCTCGCCTCCTGCAGCGCCATCACGGCCGAGCTCTGGAAGCGCAGGTCGGTCTTGAAGTCCTGCGCGATCTCGCGCACCAGCCGCTGGAAGGGCAGCTTGCGGATCAGCAGCTCGGTCGACTTCTGGTAGCGCCGGATCTCCCGCAGGGCCACGGTGCCCGGCCGGTAGCGGTGCGGCTTCTTGACGCCGCCGGTGGCCGGCGCGCTCTTGCGGGCCGCCTTGGTGGCCAGCTGCTTCCGCGGGGCCTTGCCACCGGTCGACTTGCGGGCAGTCTGCTTTGTACGGGCCATAGCGAACCGAGACACGAGCTCACCGGCGCAGCGACGCGCAAGGAGAGGAACCGGGATCCAGCCCGCCGCAGCGGTCTTTATAGGCACAGTCTTTTCCCGATTGGGCGGATCATTAATTGAAAGTCCCGCGCTGGCTGTCCATTGGCTGTGACGTCATCGGCCCTAGCGCCACTGATTGGCTTGGGCAGAATCCCCCCTACCCCCGCCCACCCGCCTCCCTTTCTACTTTCCAGTTTGCCAACAGTTTTCCCTGGCTTGTTTTTCCTTTCTTTCAGGTTGAGAGTTAGTTTTGAGCGCAACTGTGTCAGAATGTTCCTCCTCAGCCCTTCGCTCCCTTGGAACGCGCTACCCGCGAAACCCTCTTTCTACGCTTTCTAGCTCCCGAATTGAACCTCAACCTTCTGTTTGGCCCCGCCGCCCCCGGAACGCCTTGTTGCCTTCTCAGAGCCCCCTAGCTTAGTTGGCATGACGGATCGTTGGGGGGGTTTTTTGTTTTGTTTTGTTTCCGCCTTTCGGTGCTTTTCGGATCGGAAAGTTATGTGCGGCCCCCTCCGGGCGCAAGATTCCGCCTCCGAAACCCTAAGTAGGGACCTGTATCTCCGCCGCGAAGGCGCCTTTTTTTCCCCCCTTTGACACAGTCGACTCACTTAAGCCAAACCCCAGGTCCGCCACACTCCCGAAAACTGTCCGCTCCCCTAACCGACTGGGGTGAACGGGGCGTGTACGTGTGTGTGAGAGAGGTAACGTCCCCTTGGTACTAGACCTCAAGTGTTCAGCAGAGGCCTGGGGAACAACTATACTATAGAGTTGCTCGCTAGGCATCCGACTCCGAGTTAAGGCACCGCGGGTCGCCTGACGGAGCACTTAGAACTGAGTCGACCCTGGCGCCCAAGAGGCTTGCTACCTTCACCCGAGTTAACTAACCTCCCGGATTTACAACCCGTCGCCACCCACCGACCCACCGACCGAAGCATAACACCGGTAGGGTACTCAAAGATTCCTGAGGATGGGCGAATGGCACTCCCTCCCCCTCTGTACCCCGGGGCCGCACGTCTACTACTGAGAAAGCTGAAATTGAGCAAACTAGGTGTTGGAACAACTCTTATTTGAAAACGTGGGTGGCTCTGAAAAGAGCCTTTGATTTCACAGGTGCCCCTGCAGGTAAGGGGCTTGGGAGGGCTTCCGGAGACCAGCCTCACTTGCCCTTCGCCTTGTGGTGGCTCTCCGTCTTCTTGGGGAGCAACACGGCCTGAATGTTCGGCAAAACGCCGCCCTGGGCGATGGTGACTTTGCCCAACAGCTTGTTCAGCTCCTCGTCATTACGAATGGCCAACTGCAGGTGACGAGGAATGATGCGCGTCTTCTTGTTGTCTCGGGCCGCGTTGCCCGCCAGCTCCAGGATTTCAGCGGTCAGGTACTCGAGGACTGCCGCCATGTACACCGGCGCGCCGGCTCCCACCCGCTCGGCATAGTTGCCTTTGCGCAGCAGGCGGTGCACTCGCCCCACCGGGAACTGCAGACCTGCGCGGGACGACCGCGACTTGGCCTTGGCGCGAGTCTTGCCTCCTTGTTTGCCACGACCAGACATGACAGCTACTGGCACTGCAAAATACCCCCGCTTGACGGCTAACAAATTCACTCTCACCAGCGCCGCTTCACCCTTTTATAGGCAGAACGGCGCTTGTCTACGGAGCAATTTGATTGGCTAAAACACATCTTTGTCCTGCTGACCAATAGGATAGCTCAACCAGAATCCGCTCATTTACATAACCTCGTCCCCCTCGCAAGAGAGCCGCTGAAAACTCGCGAATCGCAACGCGGCGTAATCCGAACCTTAATTTGCGTACAGCCTCTATAAGTACCGAGTCGCTTCCGGTAACCTCGGTGCCGCTGCTGTGTTTGTGTTCGTGGTGGTCCCTGCAGCTCGTGCTTGCCGTTATGCCTGAGCCGGCAAAATCCGCCCCGGCGTCCAAGAAGGGCTCGAAGAAAGCTGTCACCAAAGCCCAGAAGAAGGACGGCAGGAAGCGCAAGCGCAGCCGCAAGGAGAGCTATTCCATCTATGTGTACAAGGTACTGAAGCAAGTGCACCCGGACACCGGCATCTCGTCCAAGGCCATGGGCATCATGAACTCGTTCGTCAACGACATCTTCGAGCGCATCGCGGGCGAAGCGTCGCGCCTGGCGCATTACAACAAGCGCTCGACCATCACCTCCCGGGAGATCCAGACGGCCGTGCGCCTGCTGCTGCCCGGCGAGCTGGCCAAGCACGCCGTGTCTGAGGGCACCAAGGCGGTCACCAAGTACACCAGCTCCAAGTGAGTTCCTGCTGGGATGCGGCGCGCGCACGAGTCGCCGGGCCGCTTGACTTTCCAAAGGCTCTTTTCAGAGCCACCCACCTTCTCAGTGGAAGAAGCTGTTATCCAATTTATTTTCTTTTTCTGTTATGGTTCTTTTCTGTGCCACTTACTCTTTTCGTAGTGTAAATTTGCCATTTTCCTTAGGATGAAGGGAAAAACCCAAGATAGGACCAGATTTTGTCTATCGATCAAGAACTAGCTAGAGTAATTGTTCATTCTCATGCAAGTAACTTGCCTTTTCCAGTAAAACGGTTAGCGATGGGTGATGATCAGTGTAAATCTACTCAGGAGGATGGGGTAAAAAGTTAAACAGTGGTTGCTCTGCAGCAATTAGATTGTAAATTCATTTTTCTTGAGCTCTGAAAACCAAATGTAACACCGTTTAAAAAAAAAAACGCAATACTTTGAGACCACGCCCCAGCACGTATAGAAAATCTATACGTCGACTAAAAAAAAACAATCTGCGTTAAGAATCAAATTTTATTCGGTGACTTGCTGAGGACTAAGCCCGAGACAGCCTTTCAGATAGCTCTGAGGGACTATTCCAAGGCGGTATGGGAGGAACCAGAATATATACCAGTTTTGCAAAAACAAACCAGGTAGTTGAACGTCAAAAGAATTCTAATTAATGAAAATTTAAAAAAACGATCTCAAGTTAATGAATTTATCACTTCTCTATGGGAAGGTGAAAGAGTGGGCTGATTGAAATCATTCATTCGATATGCACCTTAACTGTCTAGGTGCAGTATCCTGTTTTTCTCCATCCCGAATCCCCTCAGGGTGCACAGTTGGGGTAGCTGCAGCGGCTGATGGCTTGATGGCCACAACATCCTTTGATTACTGATATGGCAGATGACATTTTTCATCCACATTTCATCTAGACAATTTTTAGTCTAGACACACGTCGTGTCTCACTTTGCTATTCCTTTCGGTTAATATTTGAACAGAGGCCTGAAGAAGAAAGTGAGCCATAGGATATCTTGGAGAAGAGTATTCTAAGAACAAAAACAGCAAGTGCAAAGGCCCTGAGGCAGGCACAAGTTTGAGGAGTTCAAGGAATAAGCAAGACCACTGTGGTTAAAGCACAGTGAGCAAAGGAAAGATCTGCAGGGAGATGTGATCAGAAAGGTAGTTGAGAGTCATTATGTATGCCATTGAAGGGCCTCTAGGCCATTGCAAAGATTTTGTCTTTAATTCTAAGTAGGTTAGAGTGCCTTTGGAGAGTTTGATAAGAGTACTGACATTATTCGACTTACGCTAAAGCTCACCCAGGATGCTATGTTGAAAAATAGACTATAGATGAGCAAGAGTAGAGGCAGGGAGAATATCAAAAGGGCTACAGTAATAGCTCAGGAGAGAGATGGGTGGTAGCCGTGGAGATGATGAAAAGTAGTCAAGATATATTTTAAATGAAACTGATGAATTGTAAATAGGTTATGACAGAAAGAGAGGAATCAAGGATTAACTGCAGGTTCTTGGACTGAGCACTTGGAAAGAGCTGCAATTTACTGATACAAGAGGCAAGTAGGTTTGGAGGAGGAAAGCCTAGAGTAATGTCTTGGACAAAATTTTGAGACTACTGGTAGCTATCCAGGTGGAAATATCAAATAGGAAATACCAAATTCCCAAGTTGGGAATATGAAATATGAGAACTGGAGTTCAAGGAAGAGAAAGGACAAAGGGGTAGATTCTAAAACCCCGATTCTTACTCGTTTATAGGTGATCTATCGTTTTTTCTCTGGACGCTTTTAGAATCGCTATAACATGTCTAGATATGGTTTTTTCCATATCTAGCTTTGGTCTCAGTGTTTCACTAAAATCCCCTATCCAACTTCAGTTTCAACCTCCAACCTTAGAAGGCAGAATAATGAAATGTCTAAATCAATGTTAATTGGGCATCCCTTGGCTATTGCAACCACATAAATCACTGTTATCTCTAATAAGTGTAGCAAAATATGAACAAAGGATATCATCAAGAGTTCTAGTTAATATATAGATGATCACTCTCAAACATACATAAGACTTTTAAATATAATGTAGTAAAAAAATCTTATATGTTCATATGTTGAAATTCTATCAGTTAACATTATACTGTAAAAATAAAATGGAATAATTAACGTCTATGAAAGTTTTCTGTACTAGTTTTTTAAATCTGATTACAAGTTTTTAAAATTTTCTCAATTTTTTGTTTTGTAAAATTTAAACTTTTAGAAAAGTTGAAAGAAACTGCAATGACCAGCATTATCTTCATCTAGTTTTACCAATTGTTACTATTTGCTGCATTTGCATTTTCTGAACCATTTGAAAATCAGTTGTAAACATAGTGACATTTTTCCTTACTTAACATTTTTTTTAATTTTTATATATATATATATATTTTTTTTTTTTTTTTTTTTTTGCGGTACGCGGGCCTCTCACTGTTGTGGCCTCTCCCGTTGCGGAGCACAGGCTCCGGCCGCGCAGGCTCAGCGGCCATGGCTCACGGGCCTAGCCGCTCCGCGGCATGTGGGATCTTCCCGGACCGGGGCACGAACCCGTGTCCCCTGCATCGGCAGGCGGACTCTCAACCACTATGCCACCAGGGAAGCCCTATATAATTTTTGAAGGTTACTTTCCATTTACAGTTATTACAAAATGTTGGCTATATTCGCCGTGTTGTACAATACATCCTTGAGCCTATCTTACACCCAGTAGTTTGTACTTCCCACTCCCCCACCCCTAAATTGCTCCTCTCCACTGGTAACCACTAGTTTGTTCTCTGTATCTGTGAGTCTGCTTCTTTTATGTTATATTTACTAGTTTGTTGTTATTTTTAGATTCCACATATAAATATTATACAGTATCTTTCTCTGATCTATTTCACTTAGCATAATGCCCTCCAAGTCCATCCATGTTCCTGCAAATGGCAAAATTTCATTCTTTTCCCTAAATACTTTATTTACATGTCTCTCTTAAAAATAAGGACATTCTCCTATATAACTACAGTACCATTATTACACGCCAAAAATTTAATATTGATTCAGTAATATTAACCAATATGCAATCTATATTCAAATTTCTCCAATTGTCAAAAAAATATCCTTTAAAGCAGCGGTCCCCAACCTTTTTGGCACCAGGGACCGGTTTTGTGGAAGACAATTTTACACAGACGTGCGTGGGGGGCGGTTTCAGGCAGTAACGCGAGCAATGGGGAGCAGCAGTTGAAGCTTCCCTCGCTTGCCCGCCGCTCACCTCGTGCTGTGCGGCCCGGTTCCCAACAAGTCATGGACCCCCACTGGTCCGCTGCCCGGGAGTTGGGGACCCCTGCTATAAAGGTGTGGCATTAATTTCCTACGGCTGTTGTAACAAATAACTATAAACTGGTGGCTTAAAACAAATTTATTCTCTTAAAGTTCTGGAGATCAGAAGCACAAAAATCAGTTTCACCAGGCAGGTCTCAAAACTGCTCTCTCCAAAGGTTCTAGGGGAGAATCCTTTTCCATGCATTTTCCAGGTTCTAGAGGAGCATTTCTTGGCTCATGGTTCCTGCCTCCATTCTCAAAGCCAGCATCCTACCATCTTCAAATTCTCTGCTTCCATCACCTTTTTCCTCCCTTGGCTTTTTTTTGCCTCTCATGAGGACACTGGTGATTACATTTGGGTCCACCCAAATAATCCAGCATAATCTCCCTATCTGAAAATCACACCAGGAAAGTCCCCTTTGACCTTTAAGGTAATGTTCACAGATTCTAGGGTTTAGATGTGGACATATTTAGGAGCCCTATTCAGCCTACCCCAGCTGTTGACTACTGTTATAAGTTGAATTGTGTCCCCTCAAAAGATATGTTGAAGTCTAACTCCCCAGTGCCTTAGAATGTGGCCTTATTTGAAAATAGGGTCTTTGTAGATGTAATCAAGTTAAAATAAGGTCATTAGGGTGGGCTCTAATCCAGTATGACAGGTGTCCTTATAATAAAATGTAGAAATGCACAGGAAGAAAACTGAGACAAATGTCAGGGTTTGTCGTAAACCAAATAATACCTGGGGCTACCAGAAGCTGAAAGACAAGGAAGGATCCTGGCCAAGAGCCTTCAGAGGGACAGGGGCCTGCCAACACATTGACTTTAGACTTCTAGCCTCCAGAAATGATGACAGAATAAATTTCCGTTGTTTTAAGCCACTCAGTTTGTGGGAATTTGTTATGGCAGCCCTAAGAAACTAATGCAAACTAAAATTTTTAATAATAGAATTATTTAATTTTTAAATAAAATTTCAGATTTTTAAAAATCCTAGACTGTCCTTCATTTTAATGGCAATATTAATCTTTGGCCCTGGTCAAATATTGATTTTAAAATGTGGACATTTAGTCCAAATGTGTAGTTGGAGCACCTCTATTTTTCCTTATCTGCCCTATTTGGCCTCTTTGAGATCTTCCAAGATAAAAGGTCTATCGTCTTTCCTTTTATTCTGGGAAATTATTATTTCTCAAATATTTCAAGATCCAAGTAGGGCTCTGAGGCTGGCTGAACTCCATGAGTGGCTCAGCTTTCCAATTCTTCCTCTCAGCAGTTGCCCTCCTGTGGCCTACAATCATTCTTGCCTTCACACCCACATAACACTACATTCTGCTGCAGCCTCTTGAAAGCAAAGAAGATTCTTTACCAAAAGATAAGAGCAACCTACATTCCCAGTAGTTCAATTTCTGAAATGTTTGTGCTGATTAGATTGGTCTAGATTCCTGAGCTAATCAGTGTGGGAAGTGGTTAGGACTACATTTAAACCAATCATGCCAACGCTAAGAACTGTAGATAAGATCTGTTTTCTGGGAAACACATGTGGCAATGGTTCTCAAACTTGACTGCTCATTAGAGTCACCTGGGGAACTTTTTTTAAAATTCCAAGTGATGACTGTGTCCCAAATCACTTAAATCAGAATTTCTGGGGATGGCACCCAGACATCAGTATTTCTAAAAGTTCTCCAGGTACCTATGGGCAGTCAAGTTTGAGCTCCACCTACATAAGGGATTAGGTGAGCTCCTTAATGAAAATCAGCATAAAATTAGAAAAACAGAATAAGAAAAATGTTACATAGTCAATAACATACATTATAGGGCTATCAACTACTAAGTTACACTACATAAACACATACGAAATCAAATCTCAAAGAATACGTTAAGGAAACATATAAGGTGAAATAAAGTCTAGAAGAATAAGGTGATAGCCTTCATCCCCAGTGCTGTGTTTACAGTGTGGACAAAGAATGTCTCCTGCCATTTCAGTAAGCAAAAGATGTTGTGGCCAAAAAGCCCTCAGCCACTGCAGCCGCCCCTGACGGTGCACCCTGAGGAGATTCAGGATGGAGAAAAACAAGATAATGGCCCTACATAGTTAAGGTGCATATCAAAGAAATGGTTTCAATAAGCCCAAACTCTTGTATCTTCCCATACCTAGGAAAGCACTAAAATCATTAACTTGAGATGTCTGTTTTTGTGATTACCAGTAATCTTTTGATGTTCGACTACATGTTTGGTTATTTTTTTCATCAAAAACTCCTATATATCCTGGCTCCTCCCTTACCTCTTTGGAACAGTCCCTTGGATCTGAGAGGCTGTATCCCAGGCTTAAGTCCTCAGCTAAGTCCACCGAATAAAACATACTTCTCAATTTTTAGGTTGTGCACTTTTTTAAAAAGCAGGTTCATGTTATCTTCGCTGAGCTCTAGATGCATCTCTCACACTGCCAACTCCATTTATCGAGTTGAATGTTGAATGTCAACTCCATATATTGAAGGTTCTCAATCTTAAATCAGAATTCTGGATCTCCCTTCAATGCCCCAACCTATCCCTCCTCCCAGTATTCAATCCTAATCAACAGCACCACTGTTTACGCAGTTGCTCAGGCTAAAAACCTAGGGGTTTTGCTCCGATCCACAGTACTACCTCCAAAATATAATCCTAATCGCAACATTTCTCACCATCTCTATTATTATTACCGTTCTCCAATCCGGCATGTCTAGACTACCCAGTGGTTCTCACACTTTAGCATGCATCAGAATCACCCAGAGGGCTCGTTAACACAAATTATTAGGGTCTGAAGATTCCACCTTTAATAAATTCTCAGGTAATTCTAATACTGCTGGTCTGGAAAAGAGACTTTAATTGAGTCACTGCTCTAGCCTGCAACACTGTAATAGCCCTCCTAATTGGTTCCCTTGCTTCTACTATGGACAGTCTAGGATCTTTGATTCACCGTAGCAACCAGAGGGATCTACTTTAAGGTTAATGAGGTCCTGTTATTCATGTCCCTACAGAAAGCAATCCAAGGGTTCCCAAAGCACTGACACTAACCTCTGAAGCCAGTCTCCTCTGCATTCCCAGCTATATTGGGGCTTTTTGCTCCTCGAACATTTCAAATATTTTCCTGCTTTGGAAATTATGCATATCTTATTTCCATTGTATGGACATGTCTTTTAAATTGAGCAAGCTTTTCTAAGAGGTAATTCTCTGGGGAGAACACTATCACCGAGTATTAGGCAAGTTTTATGTGATTTGATCTAAGATGAGGCAGACAGAACCTACCAGAAGAATGGTTAATTCCTAGGTATCAAGACCAAGCTCCAATTTCCCTATTGGGGAATCTACACATAAACTGGGTACTCAGGTGCTTGTGAATGCAAGATACACAAATGCAAGGAAGTTGTTACTACCAATTGAAAGTTGAGTTATTCCTTTTTTATAAACACCGAGCACACAGTACAAAAAATTAATTACAACCACTGTTTTACCACTTGGGATGGGAACACCAGATGGTCGCACGTTTGATATTCCAACTTCACCTTGCATACCTAAGTTCATAAAAAACATCATTGAAACAGCCAGTTTCAAAAGTTCTGACAAAACGCAGCACATCTATACCCCATCAGCTTCTCCCAAACTAGGTAAGAATACTCCGTTACTTATCTGGAAGAAATGGCTGTGTTCGTACTTAACGACTGTGAATGCTATTAACGTTCACTAGGTGAGGAAACCAAAAAGCAAAGTAGGACTACAAAAAACCCGTGTAAAACAACATGACAGCTTCTTCCACTGAGAAGGTGGGTGGCTCTGAAAAGAGCCTTTGGAAAGTCAAGCGGCCCGGCGACTCGTGCGCGCGCCGCATCCCAGCAGGAACTCACTTGGAGCTGGTGTACTTGGTGACCGCCTTGGTGCCCTCGGACACGGCGTGCTTGGCCAGCTCGCCGGGCAGCAGCAGGCGCACGGCCGTCTGGATCTCCCGGGAGGTGATGGTCGAGCGCTTGTTGTAATGCGCCAGGCGCGACGCTTCGCCCGCGATGCGCTCGAAGATGTCGTTGACGAACGAGTTCATGATGCCCATGGCCTTGGACGAGATGCCGGTGTCCGGGTGCACTTGCTTCAGTACCTTGTACACATAGATGGAATAGCTCTCCTTGCGGCTGCGCTTGCGCTTCCTGCCGTCCTTCTTCTGGGCTTTGGTGACAGCTTTCTTCGAGCCCTTCTTGGACGCCGGGGCGGATTTTGCCGGCTCAGGCATAACGGCAAGCACGAGCTGCAGGGACCACCACGAACACAAACACAGCAGCGGCACCGAGGTTACCGGAAGCGACTCGGTACTTATAGAGGCTGTACGCAAATTAAGGTTCGGATTACGCCGCGTTGCGATTCGCGAGTTTTCAGCGGCTCTCTTGCGAGGGGGACGAGGTTATGTAAATGAGCGGATTCTGGTTGAGCTATCCTATTGGTCAGCAGGACAAAGATGTGTTTTAGCCAATCAAATTGCTCCGTAGACAAGCGCCGTTCTGCCTATAAAAGGGTGAAGCGGCGCTGGTGAGAGTGAATTTGTTAGCCGTCAAGCGGGGGTATTTTGCAGTGCCAGTAGCTGTCATGTCTGGTCGTGGCAAACAAGGAGGCAAGACTCGTGCCAAGGCCAAGTCGCGGTCGTCCCGCGCAGGTCTGCAGTTCCCGGTGGGGCGAGTGCACCGCCTGCTGCGCAAAGGCAACTATGCCGAGCGGGTGGGAGCCGGCGCGCCGGTGTACATGGCGGCAGTCCTCGAGTACCTGACCGCTGAAATCCTGGAGCTGGCGGGCAACGCGGCCCGAGACAACAAGAAGACGCGCATCATTCCTCGTCACCTGCAGTTGGCCATTCGTAATGACGAGGAGCTGAACAAGCTGTTGGGCAAAGTCACCATCGCCCAGGGCGGCGTTTTGCCGAACATTCAGGCCGTGTTGCTCCCCAAGAAGACGGAGAGCCACCACAAGGCGAAGGGCAAGTGAGGCCGGTCTCCGGAAGCCCTCCCAAGCCCCTTACCTGCAGGGGCACCTGTGAAATCAAAGGCTCTTTTCAGAGCCACCCACGTTTTCAAATAAGAGTTGTTCCAACACCTAGTTTGCTCAATTTCAGCTTTCTCAGTAGTAGACGTGCGGCCCCGGGGTACAGAGGGGGAGGGAGTGCCATTCGCCCATCCTCTGGAATCTTTGAGTACCCTACCGGTGTTATGCTTCGGTCGGTGGGTCGGTGGGTGGCGACGGGTTGTAAATCCGGGAGGTTAGTTAACTCGGGTGAAGGTAGCAAGCCTCTTGGGCGCCAGGGTCGACTCAGTTCTAAGTGCTCCGTCAGGCGACCCGCGGTGCCTTAACTCGGAGTCGGATGCCTAGCGAGCAACTCTATAGTATAGTTGTTCCCCAGGCCTCTGCTGAACACTTGAGGTCTAGTACCAAGGGGACGTTACCTCTCTCACACACACGTACACGCCCCGTTCACCCCAGTCGGTTAGGGGAGCGGACAGTTTTCGGGAGTGTGGCGGACCTGGGGTTTGGCTTAAGTGAGTCGACTGTGTCAAAGGGGGGAAAAAAAGGCGCCTTCGCGGCGGAGATACAGGTCCCTACTTAGGGTTTCGGAGGCGGAATCTTGCGCCCGGAGGGGGCCGCACATAACTTTCCGATCCGAAAAGCACCGAAAGGCGGAAACAAAACAAAACAAAAAACCCCCCCAACGATCCGTCATGCCAACTAAGCTAGGGGGCTCTGAGAAGGCAACAAGGCGTTCCGGGGGCGGCGGGGCCAAACAGAACGTTGAGGTTCAATTCGGGAGCTAGAAAGCGTAGAAAGAGGGTTTCGCGGGTAGCGCGTTCCAAGGGAGCGAAGGGCTGAGGAGGAACATTCTGACACAGTTGCGCTCAAAACTAACTCTCACCCTGAAAGAAAGGAAAAACAAGCCAGGGAAAACTGTTGGCAAACTGGAAAGTAGAAAGGGAGGCGGGTGGGCGGGGGTAGGGGGGATTCTGCCCAAGCCAATCAGTGGCGCTAGGGCCTATGACGTCACAGCCAATGGACAGCCAGCGCGGGACTTTCAATTACTGATCCGCCCAATCGGGAAAAGACTGTGCCTATAAAGACCGCTGCGGCGGGCTGGATCCCGGTTCCTCTCCTTGCGCGTCGCTGCGCCGGTGAGCTCGTGTCTCGGTTCGCTATGGCCCGTACAAAGCAGACTGCCCGCAAGTCGACCGGTGGCAAGGCCCCGCGGAAGCAGCTGGCCACCAAGGCGGCCCGCAAGAGCGCGCCGGCCACTGGCGGCGTCAAGAAGCCGCACCGCTACCGGCCGGGCACCGTGGCCCTGCGGGAGATCCGGCGCTACCAGAAGTCGACCGAGCTGCTGATCCGCAAGCTGCCCTTCCAGCGGCTGGTGCGCGAGATCGCGCAGGACTTCAAGACCGACCTGCGCTTCCAGAGCTCGGCCGTGATGGCGCTGCAGGAGGCGAGCGAGGCCTACTTGGTGGGACTGTTTGAAGACACGAACCTGTGCGCTATCCACGCCAAGCGCGTGACTATCATGCCCAAAGACATCCAGCTGGCCCGCCGCATCCGTGGGGAGCGGGCTTAAGAAGTGTGCGCTCGGCTCGAGGTTCCATCATATCCAAAGGCTCTTTTCAGAGCCACCCACAACTGCACTTGGAAGAAGCTGTGCCACTTGGCCGTGCTCTCCCGGCGGACCCTCGCATACCCCGGGAGGAGAGGCTGTTAGAGCGGGCAGAGCGTTGGGCTCCAACAGATAGGCTAAAGAAAGGCCAGGTATCTGGCCTAGTCCCCTGCTTGCTGGCCGCCTTCCGGGGTGTCAAGATCTTTGAGTTTGGTCAGTCGGATTCTCTGGCCTGGCGAGCTTGCCGCTGCGTTCTTGGGCGCGGCCAGGGCGCCCAGTTTCGCTTCTTGGAGGCAGCCACGGGTCCTCCCGTAGGGTCGGGCTCTTCTAGGGCGTCTTCGTACTCGACCTTGGCCCAGAACTGTAATCTGTCCCGAGTGGGGGGGTGGGGGGGTGGGAGGTGCGGGCTGTTAGGCCAGGCGGAGTCACTAGGGGACGCTCAGGATTCGCGGGCTTGAGCGCGCGGGGGCTGGCCTTCAGGCAGCTGAGAGCCGCGCGCAGGTCTGACCTCCTCACCCCCGCCGGAAAGGGCCCCGCCCCGCGTGGCTCTCCGCCTCCGGCGGGAAATCGCCATCTCGGTCGGTCCCGCCCCGTTTCTGCCGGGGAAAGTGAGGGATTGTTGCAACCTGCCTGTGTGTTGGTTGTCGGTAATGCCCGGGCATCACTCCTCAGCGAAGAATTTAGCGGAGGCCATTCATCCCCTTACTCCACCCTCTCTCAAAACTCCTGCGCGGGCTTCAAAGATTTCTCCTGTTATTTTAAGCCCTTGACATTCTCACTTTCCTCAGCCTTGCTCCTTTTCTTTCAAATGCCAACCCCACTCAGACAAGTACCGGTAGCTGTGTGCAGGAATAGACCAGAGGACGAAATAGGATCTGGTGTCTGCGGCTTGGCATTCAGTTCAGGCAGTCGGGTGGGTTTGACCGGCCTGAGCCCAAAGGAGTAGCTGTGGGGAAAGGGACAGACGGCCGGGAGCTCAAGGGCCGCCATAACCTAGGCCACTCCCCGGGGACTCGGTCTTGTCGGTATTGTTCTCGGCTCCACAGCAGGAGACTGATTCTTCCTGGAAGACATCCCGAGAGGCATAGGCGTGAGTTCTGTGTAGTTATATGAGAAGTTATCCAGGTCAAGGCGCTCAGAGTTCAAGCTGTGGGAGGCAGTGAACCAATAGAAGGCAGAACAGACCCTGCTCCTCTCCCTTGCACCCATTTGCTGGTCCCAGGATCTGTAAGGGCAGAGATTTTACGTGGTCTCAGAGGGGCAATTCCTGCACCAGATGAGAGCAGAAGTCCAAGGTCTCTTACTGTCTTTTAGGAATGAACCTGTTCAACTGAGGGAGTGGGACAGTATCTTGTAGAGCCCACACTACACAAGACTCAGATAGGAGCTACTTATGTGGGTCTCAGATGTTATCTCTTTTTAACCTTGATCATCGCTTGTTTGCATCTGGAAGAGGCCAGAGTTTGTGTTTTTGTTGTCTCAGCACAGTTGATAGATAAAAGCATTACCAGAGATGGGAGAGAATTCACTGAGGGGAATAGAAACTGAAGTAGACATACTTTTGTAAACTTTTTTGCCCTTGCAAGGAGTGTGGGGAAAAAAAGAGCAATGTGGACTGCAGCTTCTCCTGACAGTGGGTCCCCAGTTTGCAGCCCCAGGCTCACAGAGATTTTCAGAATAGGCCCTGTTATGGGCTGAATTGTGCCCCCCAACAATTCATATGTTGAAGCCCTAATTCCTTGTACCTCAGAATGTAACTGTATTTGGGCATAGGACCTCTAAATAGGCAATTAAGTTTAAAATGGGGTCATTAAGATGGACCCTAAATGAATCGTGTCCTTATAAGAAGAAGCAATCAGGACACAGACAACACAGAAGGATATCCATGTGAGGACACAATGAGAAGGCAGCCATCTGCAAGCCAAAGAGACAGGTCTCAGAAGAAATCCAACCTGCCGACATCTTGATCTTGGACTTCTAACCTCTTGAACTGTGAGAAAATAAAATTAGTTGTTTAAGCCTCCCAGTCTGTGGTGTTTTGTTATGGCTGCCCTAGAAAACTAATACAGACCCAGGGTTTCATTCCCTGCTCAGACCAACACTGCAAGATGGGATCCTCAGGATCTGTACTCTGTGAGATATAAGCAGAAGCAGCAGTGACTCAGGGCTGTGCAGGGATGGCACATTTACACCCAGCATCTCATCCACTGAAGTTTGTTTTCAAAGAGGCAGCCTGAAGTTCTCAGACGGTGATTGACTTTCCAGCATGTCTGAGCCATTAGTGGCTCAGCAGACCCCTGAGCACATAGATTTCCATGTTAGGGCTCTTCCTCCCCAGGTTCATACTCCCTGAAGGGATACTGCATCAGATTTAAAAGCAGATATCTAAGATCTCCCTGTGGCTCTGAAATTTGGGGTCAGCCTGGGCATCTGTCATGGCTAAGGCAGGTCAGGGGTTCCTAGCTTAGCAGGAATGTCTATATCCTGCCTTCACCCCCTCATTTTTCTACCCACGTCTGTCCTCCTACCACAGCAGTAGATTGCTCACTCACCAAACTCAACGCTTGCAGGGTGTGGAAGGATAATGACGAAAGAAAGCAGAGAGGGAGGAGCACTGGTCTCTTGCTGCTGGAACAGGGGAGGCCCTCCTTGGTTGGTCTTTCCTGGTTTCCTGTCAAAGGTGAGCCCCTTAAGGGCAGGGCCTTGTCTGCATCATTGATCCCTCTTCCAGGGCTGCTACGCAGCCGGGCTCTGGGCCTCAACGATGGAAGTGTTCTCTACTCAGCTGACAGCCCCCTGCCCTCACATGGGGCCAAGAAACAACAGGCAGTGGAAACAGGTGTATACACACTCACTTTCTGAGGAAGTGGGCCTGTCTGACCCAATCCCTGTCACCCAGTGGAGAGTCAGGCCTTGGCAAAACACTGCTGCCTCACCAATCAGCAGCTGTTTGGGGGATTTGCCCCACAAGGCCAAGACAACAGAATCTGGTTCTCACTGTAAGCCTGTTCTGGGAGGTGTGAAGAGTTCTCCAGTGCCTTCAAGGCTTCCCAAACTGCCACAGGCATTTTAGCTTTGATACCTTTTGGGTAATAGGACAAAGATGATATTCCTGCCGCTGTTCTGTGAAGGTCAAACTTCCTAGGCCTAATAGGAAACTTCTGGAATGTCTTCATTGGTTTGAAAACCTAGGGTGAAGTAGTACCCAATTTTTTTAATGTCAATATCAAAATTTAATTATTTTAGGTACTTAAGTAATTTTCCTCTTTCAGATTACAAAAAACAAAATCAAGCAAAAAGAAATTCATGTTCTTTTTAAAAGTTTCATCATGTCCAGCCTGTTTCCAGAAAAAGTTGGTCATGGAACTGGATTGTTTATTGGACTTTGTGTCCTTTAATCAGAGCTGTTGGTGGCATCAGTTAAGGCAGTGGCTAGGAGTGGACAGAGATACAGTGATGGACTTGAGGGAATTGTAGAAAGTAAATTTGATAAGATTTAGGTATTTGGAGAATGCAAGAGAGGAAGGAACCTCTCCTTGGCTTGAGAAGCTAGGAGATAATGGTAGTTTTCACTAAGGTGGAGAATTTAGGGAGAAGAAATTGCTTTTGGAACCAAGAAGCTGCATAAAGTCCCTTCCGACATTGAAGTTGAGATTCCTGTTATCCATCTAGGATACATTCACTAAGAGTTAGGAATATTAATTTAAACAGCAAAGGCGCTCAGCTGGAGCTACTTTGGGGGAAGCCCTTAGCAGATAGATACGGGTAACAGAAGGCAAGGAATGGGATGAGATCTACCCAGGGGTCAAGGAGAAGAGAAGAGGACTGAGGCAGGCATCCTGGTCTGCAGCAGTGGCAAACTCTTCTTACTCTTCAGGACATCTCACACCCAAACTGCTGCAAGCATGCTGTGTTCTTTTCCTTAGGGCTGCTATAGCAAATTACCACAAACTTGCTAGCTTAAAACAACAGAAATTTATTCTCTCACAGTTCTGGAGATCAGTAGTCTGAAATCAAAGTATCAGCAGGGCCATGCTCTCTCCAGAGCTTCTAGGGGAAAATTCTTCCTTGCCTCTTTCGGCTTCCACTGTCTCCTGGCGTTCCTTGGCTTCTGGCAGCATCACTCCAATTTCTGCCTTTGTCTTCACAGGACCTTCTTCCCTGAATCTCTGTGTCCAACTCTCCCTCTCCTTTCACTTATCCCACCCTCAATCCAGGATGATTTCATCTCAAGACCCTTAGTTACATCTGCAAAGACCATATTTCCAAACAAAATCACATTCTGAGCTTCCGGGTAGACATGAATCTGGGGGGAGGACACTATTCAAACCACTACGGATGCTGAGCCCTGAGCCCCTAGGGCCCTCTGGAAGCAGGCCCAGACTTCCCCTGGTTTCCCTCTGCCTAGGTGCCCATGAACTCTCCACCTCCAAAAGGCCATCTGTCAGTCACTTGCACCTGAGTATTAAAACTAAGAGCAATAGCTTTGCATTTTTACTAATGCTGTCTGTGCCCATGAGTGTGGAGCCTAGAGGAGAGGCTGTATCTCCACGTGGGGAAGTCCAGGCTTCAGGGGCAGTGCAGGGAAATGTCTTTGGCCCTTGGTTAGATGCCTCTGGTAATCATGAGACAGCCTGAACTGTCTGGGCAATAGTAGAATGTTCCCGGATTCATTTGTCTGGGAAAAGCTGGAAGAGAAAAGATATGGAGCTAGAATAGGAGTTCAATGTCTCAGTTTCAATATCTGTAAAATAGTGACAATAAATGTAGACACCTCATAGGATTACCATAGGGATAAAATGAGATAAATACAAGTAATGCAAAAGACTTAGAGCAGAGTTTCAACATGGCAATAAATTAATAATTATTAGTCAATTTAATTAACATTATGATAAACACTAATTGATATTAGTCCTAAATCTTTCCTTTGGGAACATTACAATCATGTTGTGGAAAGAAGGACTAATACATAGGAAACAATGGGTACATTATTTAATCTCTAGATGATTAGCATCTTGAGATTCTGCTAGACTGTGGCCCAGACATTAAGAATACTTGGGTTCCTGAGTGCCTTATGAATCACAAAAGCTATTCACTTATGTCCTCTCATTTGGTTCCACAAGAACTCAGGAAAGGAAGAAGAGGTTTGTTTCCCTGCCTTACAGTTAAGAAAATTTCTGGTGAAGATGAGACACCTGGGTATGTGGGTCACCCAGCTAAAAAGTGGCCAGGATGGAATTTGAGCCTAAGTTTTGTGTTTTAAAATCTTAAAATTTGTATGGAGACACAATAGATCCCGAATAGCCAAAGCAGTCTTGAGGGAAAAAAACAGAGCTGGAGGAATCAGACTCCCTGACTTCATATTATACTACAAAGCTACAGTAATCAAGACAATAGAGTACTGAGACAAAAAAAGAAATATAGATCAATGGAACAGGATAGAAAGCCCAGAGATAAACCCACGCACCTATGGTCAACTAATCTATGACAAAGGAGGCAAGGATATACAATGGAGAAAAGATAGTCTCTTCAATAAGTGGTACTGGGAAAACTGGACAGCTACATGTAAAAGAATGAAATTAGAACACTCTCTAACACCATGCACAAAAATAAACTCAAAATGGATTAGAGACCTAAATGTAAGACTGGACACTATAAAACTCTTAGAGGAAAACATAGGAAGAACACTCTATGACATAAATCACAGCAAGATCTTTTTTGATCCACCTCCTAGAGTAATGAAAATAAAAACAAAAATAAACAAATGGGACCTAATGAAACTTAAGAGCTTTTGCAAAGCAAAGGAAACTACAAACAAGTCGAAAAGACAACCCTCAGAATGGGAGAAAATATTTGCAAATGAATCAACGGACAAAGGATTAATCTCCAAAATATATAAACAGCTCATGCAGCTCAATATTAAAAGAACAAACAACCCAATCCAAAAATGGGCAGAAGACCTAAATAGACATTTCTCCAAAGAAGACATACAGATGGCCAAGAAGCACATGAAAAGCTGCTCAACACTGCTAATTATTAGAGAAATGCAAATCAAAACCACAATGTGGTATCACCTCACACCAGTTAGAATGGGTATCATCAGAAAATCTACAAACAACAAATGCTGGAGAGGGTGTGGAGAAAAGGGAACCCTCTTGCACTGTTGGTGGAGATGTAAATTGATACAGCCACTATGGAGAACAGTATGGAGGTTCCTTAAAAAACGAAAAATAGAATTACCATATGACCCAGCAATCCCACTACTGGGCATATACCCTGAGAAAACCATAATTCAAAAAGACACATGGGGCTTCCCTGGTGGCGCAGTGGTTGAGAGTCCGCCTGCCGATGCAGGGGACACGGGTTCGTGCTCCGGTCCGGGAAAGATCCCACATGCCGTGGAGCGGCTGGGCCCGTGAGCCATGGCCGCTGAGCCTGCGCGTCCGGAGCCTGTGCTCCGCAACAGGAGAGGCCACAACAGCGAGAGGCCCGCGTACCGCAAAAAAAAAAAATAAAAAAGACACATGCACCCAATGTTCATTGCAGCTCTATTTACAATAGCCAGGACATGGAAGCAACCTAAGTGTCCATCAACAGATGAATGGATAAAGAAGATGTGGCACATATATACAATGGAATATTAGCCATAAAAAGGAACGAAATTGAGTTATTTGTAGTGAGGTGGATGGACCTGGAGACTGTCATACAGAGTGAAGTAAGTCAGAAAGAGAAAAACAAATATCGTATATTAACACATATATGTGGAACCTACAAAAATGGTACAGATGAACCGGTTTGCAGGGCAGAAATAGGGACACAGATGTAGAGAACAAACTTATGGACACCAAAGGGGAGGAAGTGGTGGTGTGATGAATTGGGAGAATTCAAAAAAAAAAAAAAAAAAGAACTAAGCAAATAAGTAGGTTTTGAAAATATTATTCATGAGTTTGCTTCCATTAAAGCCAGGGAGGAAAAAAAGTTTTGTGTTTTACTTTTTTTTTTTTTTTTTTGTATTAGAGTCAGTGTTTCAAGGAAAAGTGATATACACAATAGATACAAATAACATCAATACATGTACTGTAGGGGAGGAAAACTAATTTTCCCTCTGACCTTTTGAATTTTTAGGTGAGGCCCCCATAATAAAAAGAGAAATTAACAAGAAAAAAGCAAACAAGATTACTAACAATGTATACCTCATGTATACATGGTAGATACTCAAGATAAAAATGAGTAACACACTGAGGTGGCTTAGAATTCAGACTTAAATATCTTTCTTAATAGGGAAAGGGGACAGGGGATCCAAGCCTCTTAGGGGAGAATAAATGACTTTGAGGAGAAATGAATAGGCCCTAGAAGAATAGATGGGAGGTATGATAGTTTGTGACAAAGTTTATCTGAGTGTGGTCCCGACTTCTGGTCTCCCATCCTGTGAAGTGTCAATGTTCCCTGGTCAGTGAAACTCTCCGGGGAGGGCATTTATGACAATTGAGTTCCTTTGGAGAATCTGTCCTTAAGCAGATAAGGGGAGTTCAAAGAAAGTCTGTCCCTGCATTTCCTGTTTTTCGAGTGCCTACAGCTCAAAATGATCAATATGCCAAAGTGGCATATTCTGGGATGGCATGTTCTATGACCCTTTCAGTACAGTAGAACAGACCTCTCCTGACCTCAACCCCCAGTAAGAAACACATTTTACATGGCCTCCTAGTCACATTCACAAAAGAATATAAATTGCAACAAGTTTCACAAAATGATACTTACTATTTGTGATATACTCTGATACTTTCTCTTCTCTTCTTCTTAAAAAAAGGGAGAAAAACGTGCTCTCTATCAAGTAAACCGATTTCATAACCCACTAATGAGTTACAACCTATAGTTAGAAAAACACTGGCTAGAGGAAACTACAAAGAATAAAGTAAAAATCATCGTACTTATTCTTTAAAGTCAATATTTCTCAGAACATGCCTTCTGAATCTTTCTGTTCTTGCACACATAACCTGATGCCTGTCTTTATGGGGAGGTGATACCCACATGAATAGCAAAAGTGGAAGGCCTATTGTAGTGGATGATAAAGAGAGTGCAGGTTGAGCTCTGTGGGAGCTGAGAGGGAAAGGTCAATTCCAGCTGAACAAACAAGGGAACCCTTCCTGTAGGAGGTGATATTTGAGGTGAGTTCTCAGGAATATCTAGAATCTGAGATACATTTAGATTGGGAGCTAAGGAAGGTGGTGTAACCCAGGCAGAAAGGAGAGTGAAAACAAAGAAGAATTGTTGTTGGACCACAGGTAGCCTGGACAAAGGGCAGTAATGAGAAATGAGCTTTTCATACTGGGGACATCAGGGACCAGTTTTAGGGGCCTCAAATGCCAAACTATGGAGTGGCTAGGTTTTACTCCCTGAACAATGTTGGGAAAAGTCTATAAGTAAGCAATATACAGAAAAGCAAACACAGAAGCTATCAAACTCATGTACAGATGCTTGAGCTCATTAATAATCAAAGAAATGAAAATGAAAGCAAAGATGAGATATCACTCTACACCAGATAATCTGGCCAAACTTAGAAAGTTGGATGACCCAAGCATTAACCTGGAAGTGGTCTCATGGGAGTCCTGATGCCTTGGTGTTGGAAGTCTGAGCCTACCATTCTGGAGGGGAGCCTGGTACTACTTCATTCAATAAAGAATAAACGGACCCTAGTATTGAGGGTTCTTATCCAAAAGATATTCTTACATAGGTCCATGAGGGAAATGCACAATGATGTTTATTTATAACAGCGTGTTTGTGATGATGGGGAATTGGAGCAAATGTGGATGTCTGTCAGCAGGAGAGTGGGGGGTAAAATGTGGTGTTTGCACATCCTGGAGTTCAATGCAGCACTTTCAGTCAACAGAGTGCATGTTCACATCACAACATGGAGAGCAAAAGAGAGATGCAGGTTTTTGTGGGAGTTGAGAGGGAAAGGCCAATTTTTAACATATACGTTAGAAAGGGGGAAAGTAAAAAATAGAATAAAATATAAAACACAATACCACTTACATGCATTCTGAGAAAGTAGACATTTGCTAGGACCGAGAAAGTAAAAAATCTGTTCTGCCATTCATCAGGCTGAGATGAACGTCAAAGAATTAGTCAAAAATTAGCAGGAAACACAAGTCCCAAGGACATGCTGTAGCTATAAAGAGTCAGAATCCCCTTCTTTGAGGGACCACTGCTTTCTTATTCACTGAGAAACTTTGTTCTCTTAAAAATCGTAGATTATCAGAACTTTGGCTGTGTGAAATCGTAGCAGTAAGAATGAAATATCCCCCTCCTGCCCAGAGGACCTAAATCACTCTGAGAAGCAACCTTGATTCTTGCTGATATGACTGTGTGACTGTGGGCACATTACTTAACCTCTCTGTGGTTCCATGTCTACATCTGTAGAATGGAAATAATAATACTACCTACCTATAGGGTTATTGTGAGGATAAAATGATTTAATACATGTAAAGTGTTTAGAACATTGTCTGGTACCAAAGAAGAGTATATAAGCAATAGGAACAGAAAAAGCATATGCCATTCTAGTTTAACTTTGCATCTATTTAGTTAGTAGTAAAGTATGTTTTGCAACTTTTTAAAATTTTTGTTTTGAAATAATAATAGATCCACAGGAAGTTGCAAAAACAGTAGAATCCATGTACCCTTCACTCAGCTTCCCCCAATGGTGACATGATTTAGAGTTGTAGTACAATATCAAAACCAGGATAATGACATTGGTACATTACCGTTAACTAGTCTATAGACCTGAATTACTTTTCATAGTTTCATTTAAACTTCATTCATATGTGTGTGCATGTAATCCTGTGCAATTTTATTCCATGTATAAATTCTTCTAACCACCACCACAATCAAGATACAGACCTGTTCAATCACCTCAAAAGAACTCCACAATTTACTCCCAACCACCTCCTACCTCACACCCACCCTCTGGAAACCACTAATCTGTTCATCTCAGTAGCTTTGCTATTTCGAGAATGGGTTGAATATATAGTATGCGAGGATAATTATTTTTAATGCATAGAAAGCAATACACTTTTTGCAGGAACACAAAGAAGCGAAATTAGAATGATTGTCTGAAAGGGAGCAAATAATGAACATAAAAAGGAATAAAAAGAACAGGGGAAATGGTTCTATTAAATGCATACAGCAAATATAGTAAGACATCCTCAGATTGTTTGTGATTTGCAAATTTTAGAAAAAAATTTGAGTAAAATTCAGGAGCATCAATTTATCCTGCAAGTCTCAGTCAGAATAAAGATTTAAAGGTCAGAATAATCCTCCCAAAATACTGCTCCTGACTTACTCAGGAACCCACACCAACTCTCCCAGGCACGTTCTACGCATTGTCTTCTCCACCTGATTTTGTTTCGCTCCGTGACCCAGTCTCCTAGCCTGGCTGAGGACCAAATCTGTAGCCGAAGCCTTATCAGTGAAGTTGACCAGTCAGGAAAATCACTTCAGAGAATACCTTCTTTAAAGTGGATGTTCACAATTTAAAGTGATTGTTTTTTTCACAGGATTTTGGGACTAGTGGAGTCCCAGCCCCAGAACTGTAGGTCAGCTCATAAATCCCAAGGACTTTTGGAGTTTGTTGTTGTTGTTTAGGTTATATTATTGAAGATTTTAAAAACTGTTTTTCACAATTAACTAAAACAAGTTAAGGATCTGCTGTGTGCCAGGCATTAGGATAGGTATCTGAAATACATTATTTTCACCAAAAATATTATCATATCACTCGGGCTTTTTTTATGGCCAATAATCCCACACTGCCCAAATAACTTACTTCTGCTGACAGTGTTTTTAAGTGCACATTGATCAAAAATTCAAATGATATTGAAAGATGTAAGGAAAAAGTAAAAGCCTCCTTCTGGACTAACCAAATTCGTCTCCTGATGAATAGCCACTATTATTAGCTTTAATATATGAAATTCCAGAAAAATGTTTTACTTACTTACCAGTGCAGACACACCAATGCATACACACATATTCTTTTTTACTTATACCAAAAGGGATCCTACCACTTTCTTTTCACCTGCTAATAGATATCTAAGTAGTCTCTATGTGTTTATTATTAAAAATAATACTGCTTTCTCTTAATTCCAGCTAATAAAGGAGAAGTGCTAGAATATTATTTTGCAGCCCCTAGTGATTTAAAGGATCTAAGTATTAAGCATCAATAGGTGTTGTTATCACAAAAAAGAGAAGCAATTAGCCATTATGTCCCCTGATATGAAAATATATATATATGTGTGTGTGTATATATATATATGGCACTAGCTATGAAGTAGTCTGGCCAGGGAGTGGAAAAGTGAACCTAAATCTAATCAAGCCTCTGATCCAACTACTAATTTACAGGAAATACAGAGACAGAAGATCATGATAAACTACACCAAGAAGTAATTGGCAAAATCTGAATTGGGAAAACTCTATAGGGAAAACAACCCAGTTTCTTCAACAAAGAAATTACAAGAAATAAAGAGATGGATGGGAAACATACATTAGAGTTAAAAGGCATCAACCAACCACTATGTGTAGATTTATTTGGCTTCAGATTCAGATAAAGTACTTTTAAAACATATAGATTAGATTAGATAGGGAGATTAAGATTAAAAATTTGAGCACTAACTGGATATTTGATAAATTAAGGAACTATTGTTATTTTAGACATGATTTGGTACTACGGTCCTTATCTTTTAGAGACACATAAGGAAATTTTTATGGATTAAATAATATGGTGCCTGGGATCTGCTTCAAAATGACACAGGATAGATGGCCTTGAGTTGATAACTGGTTTGAGTTGATAATTGTTGAAGTTGGATAAGGGGTACATTGGCATCTGTTTGTGTATATGTTTTAATTTCTCAATTATCAAGAATTAAAAATATGTTTTTTTTAAAAGCTGCTATTTACAATCCCTGCACAAATATCTTAGAGTGATTTTCTAGGGGGTTTTGTTTTGTATTCATATATGAAAAGAGAATTTTGATAGTTATTGTGAAATTACCCACTAAAAAGTTTGCACCAAATTCTTCTCTCACTACTAGTGTATGAGAATACCTCATTTCTCTAGCCCAACCAGCTCTGGGTATTGGCAAACCTTTGCATTTGGTCAATTATGAATCTCACAGTCCCCCTCAGAACCTCATGGTCCCCTCAGAGCATGATGGTGGCTGGCATCAGCCTGGATGGCCTGATGAAGCCATTTCCACATTAAGGGAAGCCACTGAAATGAATGGACACTCTTTCGAGGGTCAAGGTGTCATCCGCAGTAGAGGTTGCTTGAACGGGTACAGATGTTTCCACAGTCACGCTGGCCCAGAAGCTAATCGGGTTCTTTAAAGTCCGTTTCCATATGTCTGGGCCAATCCCTCAAGGTCTGGCTCTACCTGCCTACCTCCTCACCCTCTAAATACTACCCATACTAAATTTCTTGCAGTTCCTCCTACCTCCCTGAGCTTGCTGTCTTTCACTCTCTTTCAAGTCCTTCTTCAGAGACGCCTTCCTTAGCCCCATCAGTGTTAAGTTAGGCCTCCCTCCATTACACTGTCTGTATCTGTACTTCTCCCAACTTAACACATGTCACATTTTATTATAGTCACTTGTATAATATCTATCTTCCCTTCTAGCCACTAAAAGTCCAGGAAGGCAGAAGCCATTCTGTTCCGTTTAACCTTAAACCAGATTGCCTGCTATCTAACAGATACTCAATAAATCACTGAATGAAAGAATGACTTAATTATATCATACCTAACAATGCTCAGGAGTCAGAGTGGTCCTAGAGAGCCTTTCTTACAGAACTTAATAATATTAATAGATACTTAATAATTATTTATTAAATTAGCAGATACAGATTTTCAATCACCCATATTAAATGAATGATTAAACCTAGTCTCCCGAGCCACAGGGACGGTCTTCCAGTTAAGGGTCAGTGTCTGAAACCTGAACAGAGCTGCCCCTCAGGCTTCCTCCCTGTGCCACAACCACTGATTAGCCATATTGTGAGCTATGTTAGCCTCCCTTTTAAAGGAGCGGAGTTCCCCAGACCATGCTGTGAGACCAAATATGGTATAAGAACTGCTGATAGTTTTACATTTTTTACTCTCATGTTTTTCTTTTGAAGGCCAAACTGAGTCAGAGAGGTAGGCCACCGTCTGTGCTTTAGACGACTACTCTGGCCATAGGACATAAAATGGATTAGAGACGTTCTGAGCCTCGGAGAACAAAAGTGAAACCCTAATACTTTCTCCCACTTGAATAAGTATCTGTGTATATGGCTCATCCACCATCTGAGTTCCTTCCCCATTGAAGGCAGAAAGTTTATTGTGCTCATCTGTGGAACCAACATGACACAAAGTTGGAGTGCATTAAAAAGTGGAGGAAGGGGACTTCCCTGGCGGTCCAGTGGTTAAGACTCCACGCTTCCACTGCAGGGGGTGTGGGTTCAATCCCTGGTCGGGGAACTAAAATCTCTCATGCCATGTGGGCGCAGCCAAAAAAAAAGAAAAAAAAAACTGGAGGAAGGACTGGGAACAACACAACTATCGATCAACAAGTAACTGAATTACCAGTTGCGGCTATACAATGGTATACTACTCAGCAATAAAAAGGAATGAACTACTGATACATGCACCGAAATATATACGAATCTCAAAACAATTTTGCTGAGTGAAAGAAGCCAGATACAAATGATACATTGTATGATACAAACTATCTATAATGACATAAAAGCAAACCAGTGGTTGCTTGAGGGCAAGGATGGGGCCAAAGGAGGACATTGGTGAAGGGAGCAGGGGGGAAGAATTATAAAGGGGCACTAGGGAACCCTTTTTTGGGGGGGTGGATGGATATGTCCATTATTTTTATTGTACTCATGTTCTCATAGGTATATATGTATGTCAAACTTAAAGTATACTTTAAACATGTACAGTTTATTGTATGCCAATTATACTTCAGTAAAGTTTTTTTTTGTTTTTGTTTGTTTGTTCAAAGAAGAGATGAGGGTGGTAGAGAAATTAGTTGAGAGGTGTCATTTGAGGTGGAAGATTATGGCCTTGGCTTGAAAGAAAGCTCTGGTCAGGCCAGAAAGAAGGGGCAGTCCAGTCTAGCCCTGAGAAAGAGCAAACGGGTTTAGGGGAAGGTGACTAGACCATGTTAACTAGAGCAGAAATCCTGTATAGCAGTAGGAGATAGAGCTGTGGAAGAAGGAAGAGGCAGATTATGGAGGGCCTTGAATATCAAGCTTTTTAAAAGTGTGCATTGGGTTGTAGTTCCACCATTTACTTCCTAAACAATCCTGGACAAGTTATTTAACTTTTCTGAAATTCAATCTCCTTTACCTATAAAATAAGGATGAAACCCATCTTAAGTGGTGGCTGTGAAGATTAAATGAGGCAATGCTTGTCAACCACTTAGCAGAGGACAAGGTAAATATTTATGTGCTCAAGAAGTAGAAGCAATTATTATTATAACAAGTATTGTTATTAACTCCAACTTAAGCAAATGTATACAGATGTTTGAGAAGGAGAAAGATCAAAGAGGTTCTTTAGGAGGATAAACCTCACCATCATTAATCACCTCCCCTCCAGAGTTAAAATACCAAACTCTAACACCTCCTTCCCCTTTCTCACTCTGTAACTTCCCAGTAAACAGTGGAGGAGCCCACGGTCAGTAACCAAAGCTCTCTCACGTTAGTAAAAGTATTTCAGCTGGTGAGCCCTACAACTATGGGGACAAATAAAACTGAGCTGAACTATGGTTTCTGGAATGGGGAATGAGAGCACCCCACCCAAGACTTTCAGCCACCACCATAGACTTATATCCAAGGTGCATGCTAAAAAAAAAAGCAGGCAGTATTTCTTTATATTTTAATTTTAAAGCATAAATATTTCCCCCCAAATCCAGGTTTTCGGAGAGGGATCTTACTTTCTCAGGTCCGTTAAACATTGAACCAAGAGTTTATTCTCTGGAGAGTTTCCGAGAAGCCGCCTTTCAGTGCCTCAGTTTCCTCATCTGTAAAATGGGACATAATAATGGTAACTATTTCATAAGGTTCTTGTGAGGATTAAATGAGTCATTATGTGTAAAGGACCTAGAACGTCATCTGGCATACAGTGAGTACTCTGCAGGTGTTATAAACTTTCTTAAGGACTTTATTTCTTCTATCTTGTTTATAGTGCTTCTTGTTTGTGGTGATTTTTGTTTGGTTTTGTGGTCATGTATTTTCCAATTACTGAGCATTAACAGTGTCCTCATAACAGGCTATTTCAGCCCCCGTGCACTTCTGGAGTAGAAGTAAGTTTGGCTGATGGTTTATAAATATTCATCTTCCAAGTCAGAGGCACTCAGCTTTTCCACAGACCCAGTAGTGGTTGTATCTGTTCATTTCATTTAGTTAAAAACTATATTGCAGATACAATAATCCAGCCAAGCTTTTAAATTAACTGGTAACTTTATTAATAACAATAGCATCTACACACATCTGAAAACACACATGTAAGAAACATAAGATTTATTCAGTCTCTGATAATGTCTGGAGCCCATTTGGATTCATGAAACCCCTGCAGTTAACTCCAGGATCCCTTATCCAAAAGCAGAGTTGAATAACTCATCAGACCATCAGTGTCTTTATCAGAAAAATCAAGGCTTGGACAGAAAGATTCAACATTCTGTAATTACATGAAGTAAAACTAAAATACAATTGTCCTCGCATCTGAGGATACAAAGGTGGACAAGATTAGCTGCATGACCAGTGGACCAATCACTTCGCTTCTCTCAATCTCGTTTTTAAAGGGATATTAATCTTGTCTATTGTATAGGGTCTCCTGAAAAGCAAATGAGATGGTGAACATAAATTAAAAGCTCATCTCCGTGAGGAACAAAGGATCGGGATGGAAGGATGTCATAAATAGAGAAAGGAAAAGGATTTCCAGTGACCAATGTTTTGAATTTAATGAAAATCCAAGAGATTAGGCCAAACTGAGAAGTATAAAGGAGGGACAAAACTGCCACCTCCCCCTTAAAGCAAAAAAAAAAAAGAAAAAAATCTTAACAAAGTCCTCCTCCCAGCTGTTGCCCTGAGGTGACCACGGACAGACTTGGGGGAGGAGCTCCAAAAACATTTCCATTTTCATCACGTCTTCACATACATCTAATGAAAAAGAACCGCACCCATCCATCCACGGAAGCGATTAAAAAAGGAGTGGGACAGAAAAATTAATTAAACAAATATTAACTCAATAAGTACTGAAGTGTCCACTGTGTGCCCAGTACTGGTTGGCACTGACGATATAGAGGAAAACCAGACCAGCAAAGTTTCTGTTAAGGGCTTGAGGAGAAAGACCGTAAACAAGAATATAAACGAACAAGACAATTTCAGACCGCTGCTAGGAGGAAGATAAAATAGAGTGAGGGCCCAGGACAGGCAGGAAGAGGCGCAAACTCCTGAGTGGATGACTTGGGAAGGTTTCTGAGAGGTGACGTTTGAGCCCAGACTAAAATGACTTGTGCCTTACAGTTACTTGAGGCCGAAACATTCCAAGATAAGAGAATTAAATGCAAAAATGATCCACCAACCAAAAAATAACAGGGATTTCAAAGCACCAAAGTGAGCGGTGGAAACCAGAATCTATGAATTCTGGAGCGGCGCGAGATTTTGAATATTCATGTCGTCCAATCAGGGAAAGGCTGAGACCAGGCAGCGCGGGTTCCGTCCTAAATACCCCGAACTACTGGTATCCACAGGAGGTCACGTCGTAGGGCGTAACTGGTGACTGGGCACCCAAGCAGCTGCCAAACTCTCGGGAGAATTCTTCAGGGCTGTGATGCAGTGTTCGCAGGACTCGGGCTAACTTACATCCTGGGGTCCTTTCTTAAATGAGGATGGCCGAAATCACTCACTTCGTTTTAGAACACCGATGAAACGTACCTAACAGAGCCACCAGGACACAACAGTCTACAAGCAGAGAGTGGGAAGGAGCAGTCTCAGAATCCTAATTTAGAACTGACTCATAAGAAAACGAAGCAGCACAGTGAGGGGTTAAGACTCGGCCTAGATTCAAAAGCAATGCCAGTCACGCGCCAAGAACCTCAAGTCATAAGGGCCTAAAAAGCTACGTGTGCCATTTTCCATTACTTTCATCCAACTACTGCAACTTACTTTGTGAGAAGAGACTGAGGGAAAACAAGTGAACAAAGCTCTTCTCTGGTGATAAGGTGGGTGGCTCTGAAAAGAGCCTTTGGAAAGTCAAGCGGCCCGGCGACTTTTGCGAGCGCCGCGTCCCGGCAGGGACTCACTTGGAGCTGGTGTACTTGGTGACCGCCTTGGTGCCCTCGGACACGGCGTGCTTGGCCAGCTCGCCGGGCAGCAGCAGGCGCACGGCCGTCTGGATCTCCCGGGAGGTGATGGTCGAGCGCTTGTTGTAATGCGCCAGGCGCGACGCTTCGCCCGCGATGCGCTCGAAGATGTCGTTGACGAACGAGTTCATGATGCCCATGGCCTTGGACGAGATGCCGGTATCCGGGTGCACCTGTTTCAGCACTTTGTACACGTAGATGGAATAGCTCTCCTTGCGACTGCGCTTGCGCTTTTTGCCGTCCTTTTTCTGAGCTTTGGTGACAGCTTTCTTCGAGCCCTTCTTGGGCGCGGGAGCGGATTTTGCCGGCTCAGGCATTGTAGAATACAACACCCGTTAGCAAGGAAAAGTAGCATGAGAATGGGCGGGCCTGATCCTTTTATAACCACCGTATGCAAATCAAGGCTCCAAAAGTCTTACGTTTCCATTGGGCCATGTAGAGACCTTGCGTTATCAGTAATAGCTACGTAACAACACCGACTCTTGACCTTATTGGCCACTTCTGGAGCCAATTTAGGACCAATGAAAAATTCGTTCCTGACCCCACCCCTAGGAAAGCTTATAAAAGCTTTCCAGTTGCTGATCTTTGAATCCTGTTTGTTGCGAGAATCTGAGCTCTAGGCCTTGTAGCATTATTTTCAGTTATGTCTGGCCGCGGAAAGCAAGGAGGCAAGGCCCGCGCCAAGGCCAAGTCGCGCTCGTCCCGCGCAGGTCTGCAGTTCCCGGTGGGGCGAGTGCACCGTCTGCTACGCAAAGGCAACTACGCCGAGCGGGTGGGGGCCGGCGCGCCGGTGTACATGGCGGCAGTCCTCGAGTACCTGACCGCGGAAATCCTGGAGCTGGCGGGCAACGCGGCCCGAGACAACAAGAAGACGCGCATCATCCCTCGTCACCTGCAGCTGGCCATCCGCAACGACGAGGAACTGAACAAGCTGTTGGGCAAAGTCACCATCGCCCAGGGTGGCGTTTTGCCCAACATCCAGGCCGTTCTATTACCAAAGAAAACTGAAAGCCACAAAGCCAAAAGCAAATAAATCCAGACAAAGTGAACCAAAGACCAAAGGCTCTTTTTAGAGCCACCCAAGTTTTCAAAAAAAGAGCTAATGCGCTGTTTCGTGATCAGCCCTTCATTTGACACGTTAGTGGCTCTTAAAAGAGCCTTTGGGGTGAGTGGGGTTGGTGTCAAGCCTCCTAATTACTTATTCTTGCCAGGCTTGTGACTCTCCGTTTTCTTGGGCAACAAGACTGCCTGGATATTGGGCAAGACGCCGCCCTGGGCAATTGTGACACCCCCGAGTAACTTGTTGAGCTCTTCATCATTTCTCACGGCTAGTTGCAAATGGCGAGGGATGATGCGCGTCTTCTTATTGTCTCGGGCCGCGTTGCCGGCCAGCTCCAGGATTTCCGCTGTCAGGTACTCCAGCACAGCCGCCAGGTACACCGGCGCGCCAGCCCCCACTCGCTCGGCGTAGTTGCCTTTGCGCAGCAGGCGGTGCACTCGCCCCACGGGGAACTGAAGGCCAGCGCGGGACGAGCGCGACTTGGCCTTGGCCCGAGCTTTGCCTCCCTGCTTTCCGCGTCCTGACATTACGGCTAAAAATGCAGTTACAGCTTCTTTTTCAAAGAGAAGAATGTGGCAAGGATAACCAATTTGATGTAATTTATAAGAGCTACCGGGAGGGGTGAAGCGAAGTGGTTTGATTGGCTAAAAGCTGAGTCCGATCGAACAGCCAATAGGAAAGCGGAAAGCAGACTCTTCGTTTGCATCTTGTACTACGAGGAAATGACGGCCTTGGTAAGTACCTACCAATCGCTGTGAACCACATTAAAGCCCCTTATTTGCATGCCAGGATTTTTAAAGCGAAGGTGTTCAAACAACACGCTGTTTTGTTTTTTATTGAGTGGCAGTTTTTTTCCAGCTTAAGAGTGGTAGTTTTTTTTTCACCAAGGGAAATCCCAAGAAGGACCCAAAAGGACTGCAGAGAGACTCTGGCAGATGTAGAGTTACTCCCACTCAAGGGTACCGAATTCTGAAGCTGATTACCCCCTTGAGCCCTAAATTACCCTCCAAGTCCCTCCCTTTGTGGCTCGTCAAAGCTAAACTTCTTAAAGAATATAGTACTACGAAGCCCTCCCCCTTCCAATTTACTCGTTGCCTGCAGTGTGGCTTAGCCCCATGCCACCCGCCACTGCTCCTCGGACTCCAGTTTGACCGAGGCTAGCATAGAATTAGTCATCCTCCTCTTTACCTCCCGGCGGCGTCCAAAACCGCCTTGAACCTGAAGGCGGCTTTCCCTTGGCTTTCAAAATGTCGCCCTTCGTCTTTCCTCATCCTGCTTCTGTTCCTTTGCCCTTTTTTTTTAACCTATTTATTTATTTAATTTTATTTCTACCCACCCCCACCCCTCAACTCTGGCAACACCAAATTCCTCTGCCCGTCTTTAAATCCCGGTGTCCAGCTGGGCTCTGCCTCCCTATTCGCCCCTCCCCCACATTCCTCCATTCTTCAATCTCCCCGAAGAGTCTTACCCAACTCCATGCTTTCAACTAACACCTAAATTTGTTTCAGAAGCTCAGACCCATATACGTGACTGCTGACTGGATACTTCAACCTGTTTGTCCCAGTAACTCGACCTATCCAAAAGCAAACTCATCCAAACACCGCGCCCCCCCGCCCTTTGCTCTCTTTACCTGAATGGCACCAACAATCTTCCAGGTACCTAAGCCAGAATCCACTGTTCCTTGCATCTCAACAGCATATCCAGTGTTACTTATTTAACTTCAGCCTTTTCCTCCATGATCCTCTTGTTTGCCTCTCTTAGACTTCAGCAACAGCCCCTAGAGACTCGTTTGTGTAATCCTCCACCTACCTTGCATAGAAAATTTTCCTGAAAGTTCCATTTCTTTCTCCTCAGCTTCCCATCCCTGGGAGTTCTACATCCCCACCCCATTTTCACCCTTTCCTGAATATCCCATAAAGGTGAAACCGCTGAAATGCGTCTGGGGGCTCCGAGGAGCTTCAGTTCTTTATGTCTCAGCGCAGAAAGAATTCAGCGAGAGGCAAAGTGACAGATAAATGACTTATTAGAATAGGACACTTGTGAGACTTGAGACTTCCCAAGTGGCTGGGTGAGAGGGTGCCGTGCTCCGAGAACTTAGTGGGCTACAGTTTTATAATCAAAGGAAAAGTGGGGAGGGGGAAAAGACCACTTTCTTCCTCATTCTTGAGTAGACGTCAAACTTCCAGCATCAGCTCCTCCTCCACGTGGCGGGGGCGGGGGGAGGGAGGCTCTTGTCCCTACTTGGTCAAGTCGGGACTGTCATGGTGCAATGGAAATGAGCCAAAAGGCGCTCATTTTCTAAAAATGGTAAATGATCTCAGGTTTCAGTATAATGTCACCCTTTCCTTATATTTTTTTGTTTTTAGTGTGTGGAGAGAAGCATGCCCTTGGAATCAGCTTACTGAGCTCACTGGGCAGGATGTGGGTCTCATGCCACCATTGTTTTATTGTTTTGGGGCATGTCTCATGCTTCTGTTGCATAGTTTTGTTGCTACGCAGGCCTGCTTGATTGAGTGATCATTAACTTAGAGTGGTCTCCCATACCTTTTTCTTTACTTACAATCCCCAGTGGGATTAACTATTTAATTACCTACTTTGTCCCTTCACTATGTCCCTATCAAAGACAGGAGGTAGAATGCTATAGAGAAAAGAATAGACTTACATTTTTCTCCCTGAGCTCTTTTCTAGTGTTCCTCTTTTATCCTCACCTTTGTTCAACTGACATTTATTGAGTACATGCTACCTATCAGGCAATGGGTATACAGATAATTGAGACTAGTACAAAGAGGTCTGTAATGAGATGCCTCTAGAAAATGGAGGAAATCTGGTGAACTCTGTAAGTTAAAATTAGCTAACATCAGCTATCTGTAGAGCTTACCCCTGGTAAGATGGCTGGTATAGATTTGTGAAACACCCAAGTACAGTCAAAAGTAAAACACCCAAGTACAGTCAAATGTTTCCTCAATAGTAGGATGCAACTGAAGATAATTCTAGCCAAACTGATTATAGTATTTCAGAAGATGCACGTGTTAATAGAAAGATATGGTCCACATACCATCTAAATGGGGCAATTACAGTAGGAATGTGTTGTGCTTCTCTAACACTTAAGAGTATGTGTCTGCTAGACACAAAGGTTTAGGCTGTTATAGAAGGTTCCCTGGTGAAAGCATCAGCTTGTTCTCATAGTCTGGGTGAAATGTTTCTGAAGACTATCCAACCCTCTTAGCTCAGGTTCTGCTCTCAATTAACAACTTTCCAATTATTCTACTTTAGGATAAAAATATGAGACTGAAAAGGGGAGAACCAGTATGGGAAGATATATCTATCACTAGAAGTTAATTAATTTGAATTCTGACCTATTCATCAATTGCTTGTGTATTTTGTTAGTGTAACTCTCTCCCCAAGAAGCCAATCAGCTCTGGAAGTTCTAATAGTGTCAACTTTTCAGCCCTACAGAGCACAGAACAAAATACAGTAGTAGGGACCCCATGACAACTCTGGTACCCTTCGAGGCCCTGCTTGAGGGACCAGCTGACCTCCTGATTTCTTTTTTACTTCTATCACAGTGACCCTATGCTGTTAGGAAGGGTAAAGGGAAAAGAGATTATATTAAACCCTTATTAAGAGATAAGCCCTATGTTAGGGGCTACCTATGAAGTAGATATACAGTTGTACCTCGGTACCAGGACCCCCAGTGGATACTAAAATCCAAGGATGTTCAATAAAATGGTGTAGTATTTGTGTATAACCTAAGCACATCCTCCCAGATGAAGTATCTCTAGATTACTTTTAATACCTAATACAATGTAAATGTTATGTAAATAGTTGTAAATACAATGTAAAACTATGTAAATAGTTGCTAGGGCAGGGCAAATTCAAGTTTTGCTTTTTGGGGACTTTCCAGATTTTTTTTAGAATATTTTCCATCTACGGTTGATTGAATCCTCAGATTCAGAACCCATGGATACTGAAGGATGACTGTAATTGTTTCACAGATAAGGAAACCAAGGCTCAGAAACGTTTAAGCACTTGCTGAAGGTCACACAGCCACTTACAAAGACATGATTAGAACCAAGGTCTGCCTGATTCAAAGACTCTGCTCGTCATCCTTCCAAGCACACTACTTCACTAACTAGATTGTGGGTTTCATGAAGTCACTTAACTTACCCAACCTCGCTTCCTGCCTCTGTTACAGAGAGAGGGAGAGCTGGAGAGCAGGAGAGTTAGAGAGTGAGAGTGAGAGAGCATGAGAGAAGAATGGAATTAGACTTAATACTTTAAATTCCATCTAGCTATAAAACCTTATTAGATAAGTCCAGATAGGCCAATATCCTACAAATTTTATCAAGCTCAGTTACTATCTATTGCTCCCCAGACCTCCCTTCCCAGCATTCTTACCAGAGCTATTAAAATATATAACAGAGCAGGCCATTTGTAAAAGTCATACACCATCACAAACAGGCTGGATCTTATCTCCTTTAACACCTCTGGGATTTTTAACCAAAAGCAGCTGAGTTCCTAACCAGGCAATCTAGTTAATCAAACATTTAGGGCATTCTGGGTCCATTCTATCATTCCAACCACACTTCTCTCCCTTCCCCTTTTCTTCCACCTTTCCTCAACTCCACCCCCAGCCCCCTCCGTACTGAGCTTCACATCATTCATAAGAGGAGCAAGGCCTTTCCACAGCTCCCTGCCATTGCACATAACGTTGCCCTTGGCTAGAATGCTTTCAGCCTCCTCTGGACCTGCAAAATCCTCCTCATCCTTCCAGTTTCCACCCAGATATCACCTCCTCTTTCATGAAGCTTCCCTACTGTCACACACACAGCCTCAGTGTACCCACATCTCTTTTTTCATATCCTGCTGATAGCATTTAAGCACTCTGCCCTGTGTTTTGACCTTGGTCTCACTTCCTTTCTGTGACCAAGGGACAGACCATGTCTTCTTCACCTTTAAATCAGGAGTCCTTTATTCCTTCTACCTGGCTCTTAGTAGGGTAATTAAATGTTTTTTGCATAAACAAATAAAACTATACTCTTAGAGAATTAGCATCTTCTTCTCTAAAATATTTCTCTTTAGTCAACAAACCACTCTCCAAATGCTAGCTAGCTATCAACAGTAGACTGTGGTAGCCAGAGTGACAGAAAATACAACAGAAGCTCATCAATTAAATAAAAATCATATACCCTACCATAATAGAGTTGTTAGAATAAATGAGAATTAAATATAAAGAACCTAGTACAGAGATGGAACCTGAGAACCTGGATTAGGAGGCAGAATAGCTTAATGGTTAAGAGCTCAAATTCTGCAGCCTGACTCTCTGGGTTTGTTTACCAGATCTGTGACCATAGGTACATTACTTACCTAACCTCTAAGGGTCTCTGCTTCCTCAATGGTAAAGCAAGAGTAGTAACAGTAGCTACTTCATGGACTTGTTGCAAGAATTAAGAGTTTATAAATGTAAAACATTTAGCATAGTATAGTACCTGTCACCAACAAAGCAGGGGATCTCAAAAATTTGAACAAATTTGCCATTTCAGAAATAAACATTGAGTTTATCCTATGACCACTCCTGGATATACACCAAACAGAAAAGAATGTTTACATCCAACGAAAAGCACGTACAAGGATGTAGTATATTCATATACTGCAATACCACACAATGAAAATGAACAAATCACTGCCACACACAAGGATGAATCTCACAGACATTGTTGAGCAAAAGACAAACACAAATGTATTCATACTATGTGATTCTATTTATAAGAAGTTCAAAAACAGGCAAAACTAATCTATGGTGCTAGAGGTTAGAATAATGATTAACTGTGGCAGGGTGGTATTGACTTCCCTGGGAGCCTTCCGAGGTGCTAGAAATTTTCTGTATCTTGATATGGTGTATTCCCATGTAAAATTAAGCTGTACGCTTAAAAAGTGTGCATTTCTTATGTGTAAATTATACATCAGTAGGGACAAATTAATTTTTCTTTTTTTTTTTTTTTTTTGCGGTACGCGGGCCTCTCACTGTTGTGGCCTCTCCCGTTGCGGAGCACAGGCTCCGGACGCACAGGCTCAGCGGCCATGGCTCATGGGCCTAGCCGCACCGCAGCATGTGGGATCCTCCCCGACCGGGGCACGAACCCGTGTCCCCTGCATCGGCAGGCGGACTCTCAACCACTGCACCACTAAGGAAGCCCCCAAATTAATTTTTTAATGAACAAATACTGAAGTAATCATCATAGGAAAAAGATGAATACTTTGTTGGGCATCTTACTCCTCACATTACATATTAGTGTTTATTAGTTTTCGTTTTGTTTTCTTTAATTACACGAGGCGGCCACCATAATGTCTCAGTGCTTAAAGCCTCTAAGACTCTTAATCTGTCCATGACAAACCTTCACTAAATAGTACATATTGTCATGACTATGTTTTTATTAGAAACAAAGACACTAAACTTGCCCTAGGGAGCTTGCAACTTACAAAGCTTTCATTTATTTTTGCAACAGGAATAATAATGTCGGCCCTCTCTATTCACATACTAGCTCACTATCCATTCGGTACATTTTACCGAACACCCAAGTATGCCAACAGTGAGCCTGGCATAACACATGCAGTGAATACATTGCCTCTGGCCAGATCTCTCTTTCCACATGATTGGTTTCCTCTAGTCATTCAAATCTCTGTTTAAATGTCCCCTCCACAGCAAGGCCTTCTCTGACCACAGCCTCCCACCATTCCCCACCACTGTCACTGGATTAGCAAATTACAAGGCCCTCACCTAAAACAAGTCCTTCTTAGAGATTCCATCTCTTCAACAGCACTCTAGTTGATTTACTTCTCTCTAGCCTGTCTCCTGCCTTCACTCAGATTATCTTGCACCAGACTACTGCCAAAGGCTTTTCTCCTCTTCTCCCTGCTTCCACTCTTCCCATTCCCTTAATATATTCCTCATACACTAGCCAGAGTGATCTTCTAATAGAAAATCTGATTCTTTTCTCACTATATTCTTTTTCCCAGGTCATTTCACTCCCCTCACCCACTTCCCCGCCTTCCCCCCCCCCCCCCCCCCCCCCCCCCGCCACGATCTCATTTCGTCTTCAGCGAGACTCTTGCCTCACATGCGCTTCTCAGATGCTAAAACTAGTAGACAAAAGCTTAATGAAAAACAGAATAGTACATAGACTCAAAGTATCTCCTACAACTACAAAGGGAAAAAGGAAAATTTTACAATTGAGAAACCTGAGAGATACCACCTTAATCAATTAATCAGAATTATCATTAACAATGAGACAAATTGAATTATATGCCCCCTATATGCTTCAGTGAAAGGATTCAATATCACTTCTGCAGTTTTCCTGCCAAAAAATGTATATCCTAAATCTGAATCAGAGTGAAGCATTCGACAAACCCAAGTTGAGGGATATTTAACAAAATAAATGGTCTGTACTCCTCAAAAATGTCAAAGTCGTGAAAGACAAAAAGACAAATGAACTATTCCAGATTAATGGAGACCAAAGAGACATAACAACTGAATACAGCATGTGATCCTAGATTGGATACTGGCCCAGAATTTTTTTTTTTCATTTTATATAAAGGACATTATGGGACAACTGGCAAATTTTGCATAAGGTCTGTACATTATAGTACTGTATCAATGTTAATTTCCAGAATTTGACAATTACATTGTGGTTATGTGAGAAAACGTCTTTTTTTTTTTTTTTTTTACTAAATACATATTAGCAAATATATATTAGTCAGAGCTCTTCAGAGAAATAGAACAATAGGATATATATGGAGAGGGCAAGAGCAAACAAGTGAGAGAGAGAGAGAGAGAGAAAAAGAGAGAGAGGTTTATTATAAGGAATTGGCTCACATGACAATGGATGCTGACAAGTCCGGAGATCTGCAGGGTGAGTCAGCAAGCTGGAAACACAGGAGAGCTGATGGTGTAATTCCAGTCCAAGTCTGAAGGCTTGAGATCCAAGAGAAGCAATGCTGTAGTTCCAGTCAAAGACTAACAGGCTGGAGACCCAGAAAGAGCCAGTGTTTCAGTTCAAGTCTGAAGGCAGGAAAGAAGCCAATGTCCCAGTTCAAAGGCAGTCAGGCGGGAAAGAACTCTCTTTTTCCAGGAGGGTTAGCCTTTTTGTTCAGGCCTTCAACTGATTGGATGAGACCCAGCCACAATAGGGAGGGCAATCTGCTTTACTCGGTCTACCAATTTTAATGTTAATCTCATCAAAAACACCCTTACAGAAACACCCAGAATAATGTTTGACCAAATATATGGGCACCCTGTGGCCCAGTCAAGTTGACACATAAAATTAACCATCACAGGTAGTTAGAAGTAAATGGACTTATGTCTGAAACTTCCTCTCAAATGATTCAGAAAAATAATTATATATGTGTAGTTAGATACATAAAAAGAAACAAAGCAAACATGATAACATGTCAATATTTGGATAATCTGGGTATCAGGGTGAAGGGTATACAAGAATTATTTGTACTATTTTTGTATTTCTATAACTCTGAAAGCACTTAAGAAAAAGTTAAAAATAAAATACACACACATAGAACCATACATCCAACATGACATCTGTTCTTCGATATCATAAAGACACTTCAGGATCAAGTCCAAAACAGAATTGGGCACCTAGTCTTTCCCTTCCCCACCCTTCCAAACCTGTGCTTCTTCCAATATTCTGTATCTTAGGGAACAAATGCCATCCATCCAGATGCACAAACCTGATAGTTATCCTTCATACTTTCCCTCCCGTAACTAGCCCATTACCACATCCTGTGGGTTTTACCCTCCCAATGTATATCTTACAGCCACAATTTATTTCCATCTTCACCTGCATGACCACCAGCGTGGTCCAAGTCATCATCATCCCTCACCTAGACTGCTACACTAACCTCCCAACTGGTCTCCCTGCTTGCACTCTTACCTCCTCTACAGTTCTCCACACTGCAGCCAGGGATCTTTGCAAAATAAAAATTTAAAGATGGCTAAATTCAATGCATGATCCTTGATTGGCTTTCGAAAAATAAAAAATTATAAAGGCAGTAATGAGACACCTGGGGAAATTTGAATGTCAACTATATATTAATAACAGTATTGAACAAATATTAAACGTCTTAGGCGTGGTAATAGTATTGTGCTTATGTAGGAAAATATCCTTGTCTTAGGAGATATACGTTTAAGTATATAGCAATGAAATGTAAAGATTTTCGCAACTCTCAAATGGTTCAGCAAAAATGATAGCAATATTTTTATTATATACACACATTCAAAGAGAGATTAGGGCTTCCCTGGTGGCGCAGTGGTTGAGAATCCACCTGCCGGGGACTCACATGACATGGGTTCATGCCCCGGTCCGGGAAGATCCCACGTGCCGCGGAGCGGCTGGGCCCATGAGCCATGGCCGCTGAGCCTGTGCGTCTGGGGCCTGTGCTCTGCAACGGGAGAGGCCACAACAGTGAGAGGCCCGCGTACCGGAAAAGAAAAAAAAAAGGGAGATAAAAAGCAAATCTGGTAAAATGTTGTCAGTAAATATAGGTGAAGAATAAATGGGGTGCTCATTGTACTAACCTTGCAATTGACATTATGTTAAATTTTTTGAGTGTGATAGGGTATTGTAGTTATTTAAGAGAATATTCTTCTTCTTAGGAGATACATACTGGAGTACCTAAGGGTGAAATGTCATGCTGTCTGCAACTTATTTTCAAAAAAAGTATAGAAATACATTTTTAAAGTATATAAATATACATAAAGTACTTAAACATAAAAGTATATATGTATAAGTATATAATATATATAAATGTAAAAAACAGTGAAAGGTAGAGGATGCTGTTTTGCACTGTTCAACTTTTCTGCAGATTTGAAATTTTTCAAAATTAAAAGTTGGGGAAATACATATATGGAGAAATCGATAAAATATTAGGATACAAAATAAAATACTGGTTGAATTGATGAGTTACATATCATCTTGGAAAAATCTCATCCTGTTATATCCCCACTGAAAACCTTCCCTAGCTTCCTACTGCTCCTAGGATAAAAACAAAACTGCCTAACGAGGCCTTCTCCCCACAGGCCTATACATTCGCTCAGCTTCCCATCACCATCATCTCTGCCCCGTGGGCTCCAACCATATCTAACTACACCCAAAGGAACCACTCCCCCAAAGTTCTCTCTCCACCTGGCCTTTGTGCGTGCAGCTACCACACTAGGAGGGGCTGAGAAAGGGATTTTTGTGCCTCTTGTAAACTGTTTCCTTAAGTTTTCTCTTCTCCCCCAAGTCTGGACGACATGCCTCCTTAGCATCCTGCTCTTAGTCCCATCACAGCCCTTAGCACACAGTATTGCAACTGTCCACTCACTGGTCCATCTTCTCCAGTGTTCTGTAAACTGCCTGAGGACAGGGCCTGTCTTACCTCCCCAGCCTCCAGGACTGGTCTGGCACACAATAATCATGTATTCAATAAATGAAATGGACTTCCATTTTCTTGTATGTAAAATAAAGGTGTTGGGCTAGATAATCTACAAGATGTATTGTCAATAAAATGAATCGAATAATCTCAATATCAATTGCACAGAAGTTCCCGTTTTCTTTACAATTCCGCAG
Source organism: Stenella coeruleoalba (assembly GCF_951394435.1). NCBI lineage: Eukaryota > Metazoa > Chordata > Mammalia > Artiodactyla > Delphinidae > Stenella > Stenella coeruleoalba. Next base: position 107,436,643 of record NC_137169.1, read on the forward strand.
GTTCAGAGCCTCCCACGACCTCACGAGTCGGGGGAAGTAGAGACTACAGTTCCCGAGAACCCTCAGGGCACCACGTGGTGCCGGCCCGGTCTATCGCGTAGCGAGGACTCCATTTCCCAGCGTGCCTCAGGACGCGAAGTGTACGTTTCGCCCGGAACGTCAGGAGTCTGGCCCTGAATGGGAGCTGCGGTAGCGAAGACTGAGTGCAAGGTAGAAGGGGCCCAGCCTGGGGTTCAGAGGGGACACAGGGACATTGGCTCAACCAAAAGCCCGGAGTTGCACATACCCTACTCTTGCAACCTCCAGCTCATTCTTTGCGAATCCCCTTAGTAAGGAACGTGCCTCGCGCGCGGGCTCTCTCTAATCCACCGCCTCCCTTCAGCGGCTCGCGGCTGGAGGCCAGATTCCCCCATGTCACACAGAGGAAAGAGGCGGTGCCTCGCGTCTCACTGTCGCGTCTAGGCGGGCTCCCAGTGTGGACGTTGGCCGGGGGGCGGGGGCTGGGGTGGTTGAGAGACGGGTCTCTCACCAAGAGCGAGGCCCTGACCCTCACTGCTCCCGTCCTTGTCTCTGCCGTAGCTGATGCTGAGTGGGCAGCTGGTCGGAAGCCTGTTCTCCATGGCTGGCCGCGTCTGTGTGTCCCGGGGCAGCGCCAGATCAGGGGCCATCGGTCCCGTCGAGGCCGCCATTCGCACAAAGTTGGAGCAGGCGCTGAACCCCGAGGTCCTGGAGCTGCGTAATGAGAGCGGCGGCCACGCGGTCCCACCAGGCAGTGAAACCCATTTCCGCGTGGCCGTGGTGAGCTCTCGTTTCGAGGGACTGAGCCCCCTGCAACGGCATCGGCTGGTCCACGCGGCGCTGTCAGAAGAACTGGCTGGGCCGGTCCACGCCCTGGCCATACAAGCGCGGACCCCCGCCCAGTGGAGGGAGAACCCTCAACTGGACACGAGCCCCCCCTGCCTGGGCGGGAGCAAGAAAACTCGAGGAACTCCCTGAACCCTGAGAGAGAGGGAGGACCGGGATCGAAACGGGTTGGGTGAGAATAAACTACTGGGGCCTTCTTCCCTTCAACACAGTCTGGTATTTGTAAGAGTTGAGTTGACCTGGGCCCCATTCAACCGGCATATACAGGTTCTCTGGAGACAGCAATTCATTTCACATCAAGGTCAACCTAAGGAAAGCATACAATCACTCACTACTGCTCTTGCCCTGGACTATTAAGGAAAAGCTGCCCAGTTGTTTCGTGTTAAATTGTGACTTAAGGAACCACCAGACCTTATGAGTTGCAAGTAATCCTGTACATTAAAAGAGAAATTATCATATGAGGTGAATTGCTGTGTTGTTAAAGGCCTGTTGAACCAGTGCTACAGATGTTCTTGGGAGAAGAAAGATACTTGAAGCCTAGCATAGTCAGGAAGGGCTTCATTAAACCAGAAAGGAAAGGAAAGTTGTTGCAGGCGGGGGAAGAACCCAAGCAAAGGCATAGAAGCTGGACTGGGCAGAGAGTTATTGGACAAGACAGCAGTTACAGACACATTTGAACTTCAGACTTGGGGAATGTTTGGCTTTCTATCAACCTGTCCATTTCCAAAAGGATTTACATTTGTTTGTGAGAAAAAAAACTTTTTAAAAAAAAACCACTAAAGCAGTGAAAAGATTATAATCTAGGAAGTAAGTATAGAAGGGGGAGAAAACTTTACATAGCCCTTTTTCTTATGAGCCTTCCAAATGTCATAATTCTGAGGAAAGCTCAGGTGATGTCTAGATAAGCAGCTTTCTGATGATCTCAGTATGGAGATGGAACTTAGTAAAGAGAAAGCTTGGTTAACATGTATCAACTGTTTCTGGCTAAAGAGTGTAGACTGCATCTGGTTGGGCAGTAGGGAGTCATTGAAGGGTGTTGAGGAAAGGATGCCAAAGAGCATTTTGGGGCAGATTGATCTGGCAGTGATGTGTAAGTGGGTTGGCATAGGAAATAGGAGGCACAGAGATTAACCAATGGTGCAGGCAGAACCCTGACCTAGAGGTCAGCTGTTGAAATGGAAAGGAAGGAGTTGATTTGAGAGCGACCATTTTTAAAAAGTCAGAAAACGGCTTGATTAGAACAGAAATGGACTAGAGTGAGAGGAGCATCAATGGTAAACCTCAGGCAGTACTTTTCAGATTTCCTCACAGATAAAAATTCCCACGGGAGCTTGTTTAAAATGTGGATTCTAGGTCAACTCTCTTCCAAAAAAAGATTCTGATTCCACAAGTCAGGAATGGAATCTGGAATCTACATTTTTAAAAAACACACAAAGATTTGGAGGAAAGTTGGTTCTATTCTCAAGAAATATTGCTCCAAGTTTTTGTTTATTTGTATTCATTTTTGGAGTTCTTAGATTTTTTAAATGTTTTTGTAAATATTATTTTATTATGGCAAAAACTCTTGAGATCTGTCCTCTTAACAATTTTTTTAAGTGTACAATCAATACATTATCACTGACTATAGGTACAATGTCATACAGCAGATCTCTAGAGCTTAATCATCTTGCTTAACTGAAGTTTTATGCCTGTTGATTGGCAACTCCCCATTCCCTTCTCCCCCAGCCCCTAGTAACCAACATTCCACTCTGATTCTATTTGACTATTTTAGATAAAGTGGAATCATGCATATTTGTCTTTCTGTGACTGGCTTATTTCACTTAGCATAATGTCCTCATGGTTTATCATAGCAGAATTTCCTTCTTTTTTAAGGCTGGCAAGTATTCCATTGTTATGTACATACTGTATTTTCTTTATCCATTCATTTGTCAATGGACATTTAGGTTGTTTCCACACCTTAGCCATTGTGATATTCTGCAATGAACATGAGAGTGCTAATACCTCTCCAAGATCCTGATTTCAGTTCTTTTGGATAAATACCCAGAAGTGGGATCGCTGGATCATATGGTAGTTCTATTTTTAATTTTTTGAGGAACTTCCTTATTTTCCAGAGTGGCTGTATCATTTTGAATTCTCACCAACAATGTACAGGGGTTCCAGTTTCTCCACATCTTTGCCAACACTTTATATAATAGCTATCCTGAGAGGTATGAGGTGGTATCTCATGGTTTTGATTTGCACTTCCCTGATGATTAGTGACATTGAGCATTTTTTTATATATACCTATTGGTCATTTTATGTCTAATTTCGGAAAATGGCTATTCAAGTCCTTAGCCCATTTTTTAATTAGGTTATTAGTTTTTTTGCTATTGAGTTGTAGGACATTACCCCAAGTTTTCAAAACTAGGAGACTGAGGGGGTGCTCCATCTGTAGAAGTGGAAAGGTCAGGATAGAGAGGCCAACTCAGGAAGTAAATGTGATGCATCATGTTACTCTGGCCTTCAGTTTAGAGAGAGAGGAGTTGTTTTTCCATCTCACGTCTTCCCCTCCCAGGACTGTCTCAGAGTTGGACGTAGGTGAAGGCAAAGAAGCAGACATAGATTTTAAGGATTTGTTTCCTTTTTATTTTTCATCAATATTTTCATTTTTTACATCAACAGAGTTGGGTTTAGGGTTCCCCAGGAAAGTAAGGGAGATGGATGGGTCCCTCCAGGGGGTTGCAGGGGAGAGGGCTGCGTCCAGCAAGTGAAGGGTGAGGGAAGAGGGCACACACTCGTACACTGGGCACTGGAGAAGGCAGTCCTTTGAGCACAGACATCAAAGAGTTAAACAGTCACCACCTGGTTCATTGTTACAAAATGGGTGGGGGGCACCAGACGCGGCATGAGGAGGGTGAATTTGGATTTTCTTTTTTTATTGTTGTTTTCACTTTTTTCCTTTTAACTTTTTTTTAACATTTACAAACAGCTAAAAACTACGACACATCACAGCTACGGTGGGGGAAAGGGGGCACCAAAGAAAGCAGCCACACAGAGTAGGGTGGGGCAGGGGCAGCTTAGCCTACAGGGGCTGTCCTGTGGAAAGGGTGAGATGAGGAGACTGAGGCTTCTGGTCCCTGCATTAGGAGTCCCTGGCTTACTGCCTAACCTCTTCCCACTTTACAGGAGTTGCTGGGAAGGCCCCAGTTCCTGCCCCGCCCCAGCTCCTTGTGCTTTTGATCTGCTGGTTGGACCATATGACTGGTTTCTTTCCCTCCACTGCTCCCCTGCCTGTGAGGGGACAGGTTGGAGGTGGGAGGGCTTCTGTGCTGTGCCTGTCTGTGCTATAGTGGGTAGAGCCTCTCATTCCAGATGAGGCCTGTGCTTCTTGAGAGGAGGGGAGGAGATGGACCTTGTCAGGTGCCCTCAGCTCTCCCTAGACTGTGGGATTCTTATCCCAGCCTGGCCTAGGGCTCCTCCCACCCAGGCCCGGCACAGAAACAAGATTAGGGGAGGTACTGGGGGAGGCAGGGTTGTGTGTGTGTCCACTGAAGTTACCCTTGGCTTGTATCTGAGGACAGCATAACGACACCCCCACCTCACAGCACGCACACACACACACATAAATGTACACAAGCACTCACACACACAGTCCTGCTGAGCTGCCTCAGAACTTAATATATAAATAAATAAGAATCAGAAAGCTAATTTCATAAAATTCAGGCTTCTTACTTGTAGCCCAAATTGAGAAGGAAATGGAGGCTAGGGGGCTGAGGTTTATTGCTACTCCCCCAGCATCCAACAGGAGGCGTGAGAGGGCACTTTACGCGCTTACGACTCTAAGTTCTTTTGGTCCGTGGTCTACACTAGGCCCCTGCCGCCAGCATAGCCACACGCCTGTGCTTTCACCAGGGCCCAGGCAGAGGGAATGAGGGGGAAGGCAGGAAGCCTGTTCTAGAGTCCCAGGCGCCGGGAAGAGCAAGGGCCTCTCTCCAACACTGGGGAGAAGTGTGGGGCCAAGCCTTCTCTTGGGCAAAGTCACGGGTGGGAGGAGGTGGGGGACAGGGCTGCACCCCAAACCTGGGATGGAGGAGCCTTCCCTGTAGTCCCTGCCCACGGGGTCACGCACGTGCACACACATACACACGAACACACGGCTAAGACACCAAACGGGAGCGGGGAATGAGGGCTCTTTGTGGCCAGGATGGCAGGGCAGGGAAGGGGAAGAAGGAATTGTTGGTCTCACAGTGTGCCTGCCACCCCCGAAGCCCCAGAGACTCTCACTGCAGCACCTGCCCCCGCGTCTCGGGCAGCTTCAGGGCCAGAGAACTACCAAGGGCAAGAGCAGCTGAGGCAAAGAGGATGGGGGCGGCCTTGGTGATTCCCACAAAGGATGTGAAGATGCTGATCCCCAGCACAGCTGCCAGCTTACACAGAGCATTCAGGAAGCCGAAGGCTGTGGTCCTGCTCAGGAGTCCCCCAGCGCAGCACGCAGGATGCAGGGGCCCGGCCCCGGAGGGAGACAAAGGGAAGAGGCATGGGAGGGTTTGTGGGGGAAGGGTGGGTAGGTGGGAAAGTGAAGGAGAGACGGCAGGCAGTGTCCAAGAGGAAGAGGAAAGATGGAGAGATTAGAGAGGTGAGGGATGCACATCAGGGAATACAGATAAATTGGGAGGCAAGGGGGAAAGGACACCAAAAAATTAAGTTAAGACTTCAAGGAGTGAATATAAAAGCTACCAACTTGTAGAGGAGAAACTCAAGGGGAATATGTACCCTTTTACCCCTAAAGATGCCTTTCCCAATCAGCCCCCTTCCTCACCCCTTTTCTGTCCTGTCCTGTGAGCACTAAACCTGCTGCCCTGCCCCTACCACACTCCAACTACCTCTTGTCCGAGGGGTAGAGTTCAACAGTCAACACGTCCAGCGCGTTCCAGGATGCAATGCTGACCCCCCCAAAAAGGCAGAGCAGAGCAATCATGGCTGACTCGCTGTTCCCAAAAGACAGGAAGAAGCAGGAGACACAGGACATCACGCTGGAGCCAGCTAGAGCCGGGGAAGGAGAAAGCAGCATGAGCCTGGCCACAGCCCACACTGTCCTGTCGACCAGCGTTGAGCGCAGCCCAGGATGAGACTCTCTTTTTGCCAAGGTACCCAAAAGAAAAGCTTTCCACTCATCCCCAACCTCCCTTAAAATTGTCTTATTAACAATTCAGTACCAACCATTTCTTCAGTGCAGGCTATGGGCCAAGCAACTTGATGGTTTACATGCATTGCTAATAAGGCAACCTCATGAGACAGGTACTATCATCACCGCCATGTTGCAGATGAGACAGCTGGGCTCATAGAGGTAAAGTGACTTGCCCAAGGTGGAGCTGAGATTCAAAACAGATGACCTCAAAGCCTGTGCCCTGAACTTGCTATTCTGCCTACCTCCTACCCCCAGAAGAGCTTCCCCACCAGACCCCTCCCTGTCCTGCAGCCACCCCCAAGCAGAAGACATGAGAGACAGAACCTTCTATCTTAGCTTCTGGCTAAGCTTTCCACAGACTAAGCTGAGAAGCCCAGTGACAGCCTTCCCCTTCCCCCAGCCCCCTAAACAGTTCCGACACACCACCAGCCAGCCTCCCCGCCTTACCAAGCATCCGGAGCCTGCCAATCTTGTCCATGAGCAGGGCAGACACAATGTTCCCAGGAAGCACAGCCAGCGTCCCCAAGAAGCTGACGAAATACACCATGTAGGCGCCTTCACCTGTCCCTGTCACGTCCAGTGGGCAGCCCTCCTTGTTGTGCAGGAATGTGCTGTTCACCAGACGGCTGTTCACAAACTTGTACTCAAACAAGTCTGGGGGCAAAGGCCAAGACAGGCGGACAGGGCAGATGTGAGAGGGAGGCTGCTACTGCTTATGCCCAGGGCTCTGCCTTTGAGGGGTTTAGCTGGGATGGCTCTCAGAATCATTCAGGACACTCATGGCAAAGCATCAGATAACATCACCATATGAACTAGAACTCTTTACAGCACAAAATGACCATAGTCTACCAAATGAAACAGTGTGGCTGGCTGTTTCCCAGTTTTCTCATTAACAGTGTCTGCTTCTTTCCCATTCATTCTTTTTGTCTGCTCTAGCTGACTACAAGCAGTAGCAGTGCCATGAATTTAGGATAAATTAATGAGCAAAATATTAAAAATCATTAAAAATCCTATCTATTATTTTTTCCTGCAAGGTGGAAAAACTCACCCAGTACTCCATTTAGAGGTGGGAAACCTCAGTCTAGCTCACAAAACCAGCCTTTCATGTGCATACAGTTTGAGAATCACTATTAAAGAAATGGATTAAGGCACTGACTCCCTTTTCTCCACCAAATATCCCTTTTATTGTTTTTCTGTTTCCCAAGGACACTGTTTTGAATGATTTTTGCCCTCTTCAAAAATGCATTAATATCACCACACTGAGCTGTTTCAATTCTAGCCAAAGGCAAAGAAACCTGCTGTTTTTGTCAGATGTTCTATTTATCACAGAAAAATGTTCAATTTCCATTAGATTTTTGTAATTATTGGTAGTAGCTAATAGGCCCCCGTACCACCTCCAAGGCTCCAGAGAGCTCAGCTTGAGAACAGTGAGTTAGGAAATGAAGAAGGCTCCTTTCCCTGGCTCAAGATCCACCCAACCCTTTAGCCTGTCAGCCACTAGCCACCCCACCTTACCAGTGTTATAGAACACGGTGTTGATGAACGTGCAGTTGCGGAAGAAAGTGTTGCTGGATGTGACATCCTCGAAATAACACTCCTCAAATAGGGAGTCCTCAAAGGACACTGACTTCAGACGCAGCCCAATAAACCTGTAAGGCCAGGATGATGAGAGCCACTTTCCCCTCATCCTTAAACCCTCCTCCAAGACTCAGTTCCTTAGTGAAGTAACAGGAAGCTGCAGCGCTGAGGAGAACCACGGCTCCTTGCCCCCAAACACCTTGTCTCCAAATCCCCAGACTCACAAAGGAGGCAAAGGGTAGAAGGGGTGGAAGGAGTGAAGTGCAGAGGTCCCCACATACTTGTCATTGAAGTACTGTCCCCCTCGGTGGATCTGATTCTCCAGGGTGAAGTTAAAAGTCACATGCTCTACACGTTCCCCAGGGAACACTTTGGTGCGAGCTGCATAGTCCACTGCTTGGAGATGGCGGATCATGTCGGGAAACCAGACAGTCAGGCCATAGTAGCTGAAGAGTCAAGGGCAATGGAATCAGACAGGGCTCCAGCATCAGGGCCACGCAGTCCAGAAGGAGGGCGAAATAGAGGAGTCAGCTCATGTTAGGACCTTGCTCACCTCCCCAGCCTCATCTCCTGCCTCATCTCATCTTTCACCAATTGCTGTGGTTCTGGGGGACTTCAGGTTCTTCTAACCCTCCCACCATATTATTTCTTACCTCCCAGGCATTTGCTCTTCCTTCTGTTTAAAACAGTCTCCCCATCCCACCCTCAGCCTATCTAACTCCTATTCATCCTTTAGGACTTAGATCCCCTCCCCAGCCCACCCCAGATCTGGGCTGGAAAGCCTGCTCATGTGTTCCAGAAGCACTTCCCCCACCGTGGCACCCATCACACTGCTTTACAGCTAGTTTTCTCTAGCTCCTGGACCAAAATGTAAACTCCATGAGGACTGGGACCACATCTATTCCATCGCATCAGAGTACCTGGCACAGAACAGAAATTAATACTGTTCAGCCTGTAATATAAGTTTGTTGGATTAATGAGTGAAGTATAGGGTGGAGGATAAGAGGGGCTCTGAAAAGCACCTTCCTCATTATTCATCCCCTTCACTTCCATTTTCTCCACCTCCCTCCCAACCCACAAACCATCACATCCCCCACATACCACCCGTCCCACCCACCTCCTCACCTGAACGACATGGTGAACCACACACCCATCATCATCAGAGTGATGCGGCGATATTCTGGACCAAAACAGGAGAGGAAATTCCCCCAAACCTAGGTGGAACAGGACAAAGCCAGACAGTGGCTGCCAGCCAGTAGTTTTAGCACCTAAAGATCCCCATTCTTCTGCCCTACCACCTCCCTTCAGTTCACGCATCACCCCCACACCCAGGCTCAAGCTCTGCCTTCCTCTCCATCTCTCCCACTCCCTTCTTTCTCTCCACCATCCCATACCCCATTACCTGCCCTCCCAGGCTCAAGGCCCGGACCCCCCAGCGCTGGTACCAGGTCCCTGTGTCTGACTGAATCTCAATCAACTCATCCTCCTGATGAATTGTCTTAATGTGGGTTACCTAGGGTCAAGAGAAGGAGCGAGCAGTCACACAGTCTGTACTTTCCACCCCTTCCAGGTACCTCAGTTTCTCCCGCAGTAGCAAAATGGGAGGCAGGAGGTGGACATGATACCCTGAGGGATCTCGCTGAGGGAGAGTGTGGCCAGAGCTCCCTAGGAAGGTGGGTGGGGACTGCGGGAGGTATCCAAAGAGGGGCCAGGTGGGGGCTTGGAGGACTGAGGGGGAGGACTGTGGCTTACTGAGAAGACTCGCTCAGGATGCCCCTTGGCTCGCATGTTGGTGTCATGGACCTGCTTCAGTACCATCCAGGCCTCATCATGTTTCCCGTTCTAGAGCCACAGACACAATCCCCACATCCAGGTTAGCCCCTCCCTGACCCAGGGTTATAGACCCCCTCCCTCAACCTGGCTTATGGAATCACAGGACACAAAAAGGCTCCTACCCCCAACCCCTATGTGCCCCTATGTGACCTATGGGCACATCCATCATCCACTCTGAAAGAGCCCAAGCGGGAGTACAGCAAGATATCATCAGACTTGGGTAAGAGTGGGGGGATCCAGGGTCCTAACCCAGGTCTTAGGGAATCCCCTGGTCCAATGGAAAGAGAAAACTGAAAACAAGGGAAATGATGATGGTGGGCAAGCATGTAGTCAGAGAAGGGGCAGCATCCTAACCCTGCTGGATCAAGATAAAGTTGGAGGGGGAAGGAGTAGGCAGTAGATCCTCTTTTGAACTGTAAAGTCAGGGCCAGGGCCAGGACCTCTGCCTGCAAAACCTTAAGCCACCCATGGTTGAGCAGGTCCCATGGTTTCTCCACCCACAGAACTCCTCTGGAAACACATTCTAAGACAAAGGAAGCAAGATAAAGTCCCCCAGACCTTGGACCCTGTGAGGAAGGAAAGCAGCCACATAGGACCAAACCAAACCCACAGTGGGTGTTTGAATACAGGAGCCCCTGCTGCCCTTCCCCCAGGCCAGCCCCCGCCGCATTCACCTCCAGGAAGAAACGGGGGCTCTCTGGCTGTGTGGTCAGAGCCCCAATGGCAAACACAGAAGGAAAGGCGCAGACGAGGACAAAGACCCTCCAGCTGTGGAACTGGTAAGCGGACCCCATCTGAAAGCTCCACCCTGGCAGGGACAGAGTCACAGCATCAGCAGAGAGGCCAGAGGCTGGAAGGTCCTACCACAGGGAGCACAGGAGAGGAGGGAGTCTGGGGTGCATCTTCTGGGGGCTGCTCACCGTAGTGGGGGATGATGGCCCAAGCCATAGCAGCTGCGTACACTCCACCAATCATCCAAAACATGCAGAGCCAGCTCAAATGCTCCCCACGTTTCTCCTGGGCCAGAAACTCCGAAAAATAGGAGAAGACGATGGGGATGGACCCTCCAATCCTGGAGGGCATTGCAAGAATCCAGCATTGGAAAATGGCCATATTCTTGATCCCCTCCCTGCCCCACTGCTCTGGATCCCCAAGTCCCTTTCATCTTCCGGACCTTTTAAAGAGACTCTTTCTCACACGTGCCCTATAAGCTCCCTCACCACCAGCCATCAAGCACTCATCCTTGGGAATCTGGAAAACAGGCAGGCAGGTCTCGGGGAATGGGAAGGAACAAACATTGAATGTTGAAGATGACTACAGAGTTGGAAGGGAGGGAATATAATTACAGAAAAGAAGGGAAATCCCCAAAGGAAAAAGAGCAAAGAGGCAACTGAGGGCACATATATGGGAGCAGGCCAGAAAAGAGCTTGGAGACAATGCAGAGAGTACATGCAGGTGGCTGAGGAAGTGTAGGAGTTGGGTGGGTCAGGACTTCAGAGTTCTGGCAGGTGGGGGTATTGACAAGGTCTGTTACTGAATGTAGGAAATATTTAGACTCTGGGAAGGGGATAACTCAAGGGTCCACAGGTACCCAGGGGTGAAGCTGAGACCCACTAGGCCTCTTCATGGAGCCAGGCTCAGAATGGAACTAAAGCATAGGGTGGAAGACTCAGGAGTGAACCACACATGGAATGGCATTCTGGACAGGCAGTAGACAGGTCCTGGACAGGGAGAAGCTGGCCTGAAGATGGTGGGAAGAGGAAGGAATTCATTCATTCAACTCACACATATTTGAGGTGCATCTGGTGTGCCTGGCACTGTGCTGGGCCCTAGAGATACAACAGTGACCAAGACCCAGCCCTGCTCTCCAGGGGCTTAGGAAGTGGACACTCACCCGACGCCAGAAAGGAGGCGGCAGAAAAGGAAAGTGCCATAACCCTGGACGAAAGATGAGAAAAAGGCGAAGACGCTGTTGACTGAGAGCGATATGAGCAGACATTGTCTTCGACCCAGCCGATCAGCCAGCCCTCCCCAGAGGAAGGCTCCCACCATCATGCCCAGGTAGACAATGAGGCCTGGAAGGAGGAAAACAGGGGCAGAAGGGGTATGAGCAGACACATTTCAATTCTTCCACTTGCCAAATATTTAAATGAGCTGAAACTGCAGGAGCATGGATGGAGGATCTGAAGGACCTCTAGAAGCTAAGTCTACCCAGAGATGAGAGCAAGTGAGAGAAGATGAATTATGTGAGCAAAAATGGAAGGCCATCTCTGCAGGCCAGGGGTTCAAAGGCAGGGATGCAGGTATGGGAGATCCCTAGAATTCTCCTCTTTCTTTCCCTCATTCCTTCTTGCTCGCTCTTACTTCTCACTCTCTTGCTGTCACGCACACACATGTACACGCACACACATACATGACACCCCCATCTCTGGCTTGCCTGGAATGAGGAATGGATCTGCCTAGATTCTCAGGCCCTCCCAGGGTCCCCTCTATTCTCTCTGCCGTGATGCCCTCAAAGCAGCAAGACGTGTCTCTTATGTTTCCTGGGAAAGAAGCTCCATTGCTTCAATCTTCCCAGGAAATCCCATGCACAAAATCCATCCTTTACTCTTTCCAGCTCCAATACTTCTGGTCCTAAAACTCTCCTGTTTCTTACTTCCTTCATAAAATCAGAGTTGGAATTGATCTTAAAAGTCATCTACTCCAAACTCCACATTTTACCCAGGCCCAAGCCAAGCCCCAGGGAGAAGGGAACTGCCCAAGATCTCACGGCAACTTGGCGACAGAGCAAGACCTGATCCCTTCTGAGTGAATCTAGGGGACTTCCTCCCTCTGGGTCCCCATCAGGAAGGGCCATTAAAGACCAATCGCTGGCCCCTGAACACTCCCAAGGCTAACCAAGAGCAAGTGTGACCAGCTTCTCTGGCTGAAGGCCGAGGATTCTTCCCCTCCCCCGACCACCCCAAACTGACTCTCCTCATGTAAACCAAGGAATTTGGATACTGACTTCTTGTTCCCCCCCAAAGGGGAATGGATCAGGATAACAAGAGGGAAGGCTCTGAAGAAACATTAAATGGGGGCCCATCCCACCATGGCCACCTCCTGCAGAACTAAGCAGACCACCACCCAACCACTGGCCCAAGCCCCAGCCCAGCTGCCCTCCCTCAGGCCTCTCTTGCATAAGCAACCTCACCATGACCCAACCCCCAGAGGAGGGGGTGGGGGTGGAGAGTTTGCAGAGGAACCCTGAACCCTCTGGGGACATCTTGGGAGCAGGGTCCTTGGGAGCCCAGTGGTGAGGACAGGAGCAGTTCTCAGGAACAGGAGTGTTTCCAGAGTTTGGGGCAGGACGGGGCTAGAGTGTTCGTTGAGAATCTTACCCAGCATGCCTTTGTTGGAGTCAGACAGGCACATGTCTTTCTCAGCACTGGGCAGCACGAAGCCCACCACAAAGACCTCGACACCATCAGCCATCAGCGCCAGACCAAGCACGAAATACAGTGTCCACTGGAAGCGGCCATGGCCACACTCCCGTAGGATGGCTTCATACTGCTGGGCCAGTTCTTCCCGTTCTTTCCGCCGCTGTGCCTCTCCCCGGCCCCCAGGGGGGCCCTCTCCATCACCCAAGCCCCCCCTCACTCCAGCCAGGGGTGCCCCATCTGCCATCCGCTCGCCTTTGCCCCCAGACTCTGCACGGGGGATGCCCTGATATTCCCCCTCATAGATCTCATCATCCTCGTCATGGCCCTCAGTGGCATCACTAGATGCGCCACCTTCCTCCTCATCCTGGGCCCCTTCCCCGCGGTAATAGCCGTCAGCAGTGGCAGGGAAGTCATCATCATCGTCCTCCTCCTCAAAGCGGGAGTAGGATCTCCGGGAATATTCATCCTGGACTCTGTCCAAGCCCTTCACCACCTTCTTGGCTGCGTGCTTCTTGACTTCCTTGGCAATGTCTTTGGCCCCACGGATGAAAGCTGCCCGGTCTCTGAAACCCTCTTCCATGATGGGGCTTTGGGAATACTTCACCAGATTTCCTACACTCCTTATTCAGATTTTGCTCAAGGACTTGTGGAGTCAGAAAGACCCCGTCCCCCTGTTACTTAGATGAAGTGTGTTCGAGTATCTTTGGGCACAGAATAGGAGAATATAGGGCTTGGCCAGTGTGTGTTTAGGAGGGGAGAGGAGGGAGAGGAGCTTTGGCCCACACCCACTTCAGTTGGGTGCATTGGGAAGGGAGAAGGGGAGAGGGGGAACAGGAAGGGGAGGGGGAGCCAGGTTGCGGAGGCTAAGCTGGGGAGCCAGGATAACTCAGAAAAGGCTGCTACTTCTCTTCCAGGAGCTTCTGGAGATCTAGAAAAAAATAAGAGGGAGAAAAAGGAGGTTGTGAGGTGTAAGACACTGAAGAAGGCCAACAAAGAGCTCCTGCTGACACAGAGCCCCACCTGGGCCATGTGTTACAGAGATGGTCTCCTTGCCTCAAGTCCCACTCGGTAAAAAGGGATGACTACCTGGGCCTACTACGGGCCATTCAGTATAAGCCCCCTTACTTTGACCTTGGAGACTAGACCCATGGGATTTGCTCCAAAGTTACAGTCATCGACCCAGAGCCCTTCTCACGACCCCCTGCCCCCCATCAAGATCAGACCTTTTGCTTTACCACCAACCTGCCAAGAACACCAGAGGAAATAGAGAAACCAGAACTCCCTACTCCAGTCTGGTCTGGGTTTCTTACTGGGGGTGGAGCTTGGGGAGAAGGTAGAGAAGGAGCACTGAGTCCTCCAACCTGTTGCCTTCAGCCCACGGATGGCATCTGAAGGTGGGGCTTCCACAGTCCTTCCCTCGGGTTTCATGTTTACAGGCCTCACAGGGAGGGGTCTTCTCCCAACATAGCTCAGTGGGTGAAAGCTCAGCTTCCAGAGTCAGACACACTTGGGTTTGACTTCCTGCTTCAGCACTTACTAGCTAAGTGACCATGGGCATGTCTCTGAACCTCCAAACCTTAGTTACCTCTTATTTAAGCAGGGAAAAGTAAGGATTAAATGATATAATGTGTGTAAGCTCTTTACCATAATACCTGGCACGTAAAAATTGATGAATAAATATTAGTTATTACGCTTCACAGTGATAATAATGTACGGAGATGCCCTCTACTCCTTCATAAGATGCCAGAACAAAAGCCCTGTGGGTGCTCCTAAGGGTGAGCAACAGAAAGGGATACTGGCAAGGAGAAAGCTGGTTCAGTGCAAAGCACATGACAGTTACACGACGTAAGTTGAAATCCCAGCTCTGCCATTTACTAACTGATCTTGAGAAGGTCACTTAACATCTCTAAGCCTCAGAGTCCTTATATTTAAATTGGGGATAACAATCTCTATTTCTCCAAGTTGATGTGAGAATTTAATCTCACAACAGACATTCTATTAGTTTCCTTCCTTCCTATTAGATTGAAAAATGTGAAAGAAGCGGCAAGCAGCAAGGGCAAAGCAGGGGAGTCATAGTTGGATGCTACTGTATCCTCCCAAAACAGAGTCCCAAGACCCCTCTGTCTGTGTGCAAACGAATTCCAGCAGCTGGACCCACACTGTCTCCCTCCAGACAAACAATGGAAGACTCACAAAAAGGGAGATCCGGAACCTAAGGTCATGGAAAAAAAGGCAGATCAAAATCTAAGAAAGAGGTGATGACTGGCTATTGCCACCTTCCTTCAGGATGTCATAAATAGGCCCCCATTTCACTAGTGGGGGTGGGAGTGGAAATGACTGATCAAACACATACATTTCCAGCATGGGGGTCTAAGGTCTATAGTTGCACCTCATTCCCCCATGGCCTCCCTTCCTAATCCCCCTTAATCCTTTCTGCTCCTCCTCCAGGAGTCAAGGAAAAGGGAGTCCATAAATACCGCATTGCGTAGGAGGCTGATGTAGAAGGAAGGGGGCCTTGGACCTCCCCACCATAAAAGTCACCCTCCAGAGGCAGGCATAGGAGAACCCCCTCTTCCTTCATAGAAGCAGAGGAAGCAGGACTAGATTCTGATCAGAGATCATTCCCCTAAAAACATCCTGCCTCCTTCTGCTCCCACCCATCCAGGGCCCTCATTAAATATCACACACACACACACACACACACAGACACAGACACACACACAGACACACAGACACACACACACACACACACACACACACACACACACACACACACACACACACACACACACACACACACACGGTGGCCCTGGCAAAGAGGGTAAGTAATGCTATGTAGTTCAGAAAGAAGCACTGGCAAGCAGAGTCCTACCCCTCAGGTCAGATGTGGGCACTGGACCACGATGACCAGAACCAGTGACCCCTACATCACCTTCTTTTCTTTGCAGTTCAACCCAAACCATCCCCCATGAAAGAAAGGGAACAGTGGAATCCCCTTCGTGCATGCAATTTGCTTGCCTCTCCTTTCTTTCCCAACTAGAATCTCCCTCCAAACCCTGAAGGAGGCAGATGGACCCACCAGGAGCCATGCCCCTTGTTTGTTAACACTATGCAACCCTGAGAGGTACGGGAAGGGTAGAGAAGGCCCCCAGAGCCTCAGCAGGATATGATGGCTCAACAGCCAGCTCCCCCAGGGCCAACAAGCCCAGGAGGTCAGGATGGACAGAAGGAAGACAAATTCTTTGAGCTGGTGAGGAAGTGGTGTTATTTTTAGCCCCCAAAGCAGCACAGGGTGGCTAAGCCTGTGGGAGAGGAGACAGGACTCGGAGAGGTGGGGGTTAAAGGAGACAAGATTCAGGGTTACAGGGCCCTTTAAGGTTGGCTGACTTCACCTGACCGGAAAATGTGCCCAGGAGATTTTCTGCAGAGGATGGAGGGGCGGGGAGACTCTGAGCAAAAGCTTCCTTTCAGGATAACTGAATCAGCCCTGGATAAGTGGAGGAGGGTCCAGAAGCCCCCTCCCCCCATCAAAACCCCTGACTTTGGAAGCCACCTGGATTTCCCAACCCACCCTAGCCCAGGTGACAAGGTCATCAAGAAGCAGTCACTTATCAAAACATCCATGGAGGGGGAGGCTCTGGAGCACCCCTCCCCATTACAGCTGGGTGACTGAGCCTCGGTCCCCACCCCAGGACAGCCAAGGCTGCACCTCCCCTCCCTACATGCTACCCTAGGGTTAGGAAGATGGAGTATCTGAGGGAAGAAGATCAAGGTGTCAGCTGAGAATGCCCAAGACGGAATACGGAAAGTCAGGGGCGCAGGGGGAGAACTCCACGCGCACACGCGCAGACTGCACCTGCCATCATCTGCGGTGACCGTCCCCATCCCACTCCGCTCTGGTGTAAGAGACGAGCCCCTAGAACTGACTGAACCGATTCTCTGAGCGCCTCCCCTCACCCTTGATTCTGCTGCTGGACGAGTGCCTACTCAACACCCCTTCCCCCTCACCCCGGAGCAACTGCCTCCATCCCCCGCCATCCGTGCCCCTCAGCCTATTCATCTACCACCTCTACCTACCCAGCGCTTCCGTTCATCATTCCCTTCCCTCCCTCCTTCTCCTGCCCTTCCTCCAACCCCCCCCCCCCCCCCCCGCCCGCGCAACCCGAGTCCAGGCGCACAGACTGAGGTAGCATCCATTCTCTGGCCCCAGCCAAGGTCATTTATCACTCATGGGGGGAGGCAAGGAGGCGAGGGAAGATGAGTTGGGAATTGGAGTTTGAAGGAACCCTGTTCCACCTTACAACCCCCATCCCGTTAATATCTGAGGAGGGTAGTAGAGACTTGGTTAAGGTAGAGAAAAACACCCCTCCTCCCTATATATACGTAAATATATGAGATATATATATATATATATATATATACACACACACACACACACACACACACACACATACAGACAATGTTTTTTTTCTCTCCTTCTCTGATCAGCACAGCAACCACAATAAACGTCCATTCAAACCACCACCAATTCCCTCAGCCTTAAAGAGGGACGGTCACCCTTCCCACAAGCAAAGCATCGGAGGATAAAATGGCTGCAAGGCAAGGCGAGGATGCTTCTGCCCGGGGCGGGGTGGAGCCGAGAGACTGAGAGAGGGGTCTTACCTGGGCTGGGTCCCCCGGATAAGGGAGTCCGGGTGAGAGCGGGGGTCCCGGCCTTGGGGCTGGCGGCAGCGGCGACTGCTCCGGGTACCAGGGGAAGCGGCAGCGCAGACCTGCCCCCCAGCAGGCTCCGGCCCCGCCTCCGCCCTCCCCCTCCACCCCCCAGTGCCACTGAGCATCGGGAGAGACCATTGTTGGGGGGGGGGCGGTGGAAGAAGAAAAGAGGATGGGGAGGGACTCGGGGCTCCGTGGAGAAGTGTTGACGGGGCTAGCGGGGCTGTCACAGGGACAGCTGGAGATGACACACAGCCCCTTCTAGTTAAAGACTAAAGGATCTAAGGAAAGTAAAACTGGTATCAGGGAGGCAAGTGGGAAGACAAAAAAGGAGATGGTGAACGAGGAAGCCCCTTCTTCAGCGGCCCAATCCCAGAATGGCAGGACCGACGAATTTCAGGGGCTCTCTCTTCCTTCAGATCGCCTCCCTTCCCCTTCCTCACGGTTCCTAGCCAAACTCCTTTGCACAACCCTCTCCTAAATCCGGAGTGCTCACACTTAAAGTTTACCTGGCTGTTTTAGAGGAAGCAGGAATAACAAGGTGTGGTTTCTATCCCAAACTGCCAGAGGCAGAAACTCCTGGATCCCTGCCATCTCCTTCCAGAAAGTCCAGATTATTTATTTCCAATGCAGACCTCCCTGTCCTCCATTCTGCTGGCGACAGCAGAGTTTGGAGAAGCTGAAGCGGTTTAACAGGCCTGACCAAGTGGGCATCTCCCTTTCCATTTATTTGCTCCAATGACTTAAAAAAGAACTCCCTCAGTACTCTTCCCCACTTTCTTACTACACACACACACTTTACACTTCTGCTTCCAGGGCAAGAAGGAGTGAATTGGTTTCAATTCTTTCCTTTATCTTTCCTTTGCCCCTGTACCAGTAACCTGGGCTTAGAGATCCAAGTCATACCACTTGGTGAAATCTTTGCTCCAGAGTGCGGGAGCAGGGTGCTTTGGGGATGTTCATACTGAATGTGTCTACCTATTCTAGGTAAGGTCTTGGGTTATCTACACAGAACACTGACCAGGGGCTCTGACTTGGGTTCTCACTTCCAATAAGCTATGGGCTCTTGGTCCAGTTCTCTGCCTCTCTGAACCTCAGTTTTCTCATCTGGAAAATGAGGGTCTTGGACTAGATGCTGTATCGGATCCCTTTTATATTTAATAGTATGTGATTCTGTTCTCCTAAACATGGAGGTTTCAAAATGCTGGGATATGTTACATGGAGAGGGCTGGCAGGCTGTGTCCCAAGCAACCTGACAGATGGCATTTGTGGTGTTGAATTTACCACTGACAAGGATGTGGGCCTTTGGAGTTTCGCATACTCCAAAGCTACATCTTGGAAATACTGTTTTTTGCCAACAAACTTTATAATTTACTAAAATATAAAACCATAATACATAAGCATAATTTACAGTGAGAAATTTAACTGTCACTCAGACTGAAGGAAAACTCATGTCTGCCTGTCCAGCACATTTTCTCCCTTAAATCAAATCAGAATAATAATGTCAACATATAAATGCACAATGACATAACTGAACAGTAGTTGTATCTTTAATGGCATCTGGCCATCCCCAGCAAGGAGTCGTGCCAATGGGTTCAGAAAACTCTTCTTTGGCTACGGTTCTCCACCCCTATCTCTTAAGCTATGGGCAGCCTTGCCAATGCTCCTGGACTACTCTAACTCTGCTAGTTAAGGCACTCTTTCCAGGATGGCTCTTGGAAAGGCTGTGCCCACGTGGGCCTCATGGACTCTCCCTTTACTGGCTAGCATTCACTGCTGACCTCTCTTCAGGTTGACATATTCCTTATTGAAATACGTTAATATTTTCAATTAGGTCATAGCCAAGTCCTGCTGGCAGGGAGCCATCTCTTCTCTTTAAGGTTACTTTGCATACTCTCTACTTACCCATTACTAAAATAGAAATCTTGTACTCTTAGAGAGAAAGGTTGTATATACGTTTCAAGTTCTGAGGAAAGACCATCATTTTTCCCTAGAACCAAGGACCCATGCACCTCACCAGCTACTCCTTCACAGGCCCCTTTTCTGGGTCCATTAACATTAGAGTTCCTTAGGGGCTCAGTCCCGGGCCTGTCTCTGCATCCACCTACTCTCTCTTCTCCTTGATCACTTCAGGTAGACCCAGGACCTTAATGCTGCCTATATGCTATTAATTCCCACATTTCTATCTCCAGTCCAGACCTTTCCACCAAACTCAGAATCACCATCTGTCAATTCAACATCATCACATGGGTATCTAAAAACCATCTCAAACCTAACAGACCATAAACAAACTTCTGAACGAGTTCCTCATCTTTTTACCAAGGTGTTCAGGCCAAAAACCTTACAGTCATCCTTGTTTCCTTTCTTTCTCTTATCCCTACATCAGCAAGTCTGGTTGGCCCTACCTTCAAAATCTATTCTGTATCTACCACTTCTCCACCACTGCCTTAGTCTAAGCCACCATCATCTCCTTCCTTAGCTACTGCAACAGCCTCCTAACTGGTTTCCCTACTTCCAATCTTGCTTACTTAAAACCCATTATTCTCAGCAGTCAGGGTGATCCTTTAAAAATAAATCAAATCTGATCCAACAAATATGCTCCCAAGAGAAATGAGTGCGTATGTCCCATAAAAAGACAAGTATTTTTATAGCAGCTTTATCCATAATAGTCAAAAACTTCAAATGTCTATCAGCCAAAGAATGGTTAAACCTGGATAAACAAATTGTGGCAGCCAAAGAATGGTTAAACCTGGATAAACAAACTGTGGTATATTCATATAGGAAATACTATGTAACAAACTTAAAAGACAGAACTATTATATACAACTGCATAAAAAGATCTCACAAAATATTGAACAAAAGAAGCCAGGGCTTCCCTGGTGGCGCAGTGGTTGAGAGTCTGCCTGCCGATGCAGGGGACGCGGGTTCATGCCCCAGTCCGGGAGGATCCCTCGTGCCGCAGAGCAGCTGGGCCTGTGAGCCATGGCCGCTGAGCCTGCGCATCCGGAGCCTGTGCTCTACAGCGGGAGAGGCCACAACAGTGAGAGGCCCGTGTACCGCAAAAAAAAAAAAAAAAAAAAAAACAAACCAGACCAAGAGTACATACTTTATTATTTCATTTATGTAAAGTTCAAGAAAAAGCAAATTAATCTACTGTGAGAGAAAATAGTGGTTACATGGTGGGAATGTGCTACATTTAAACCTAAATGGTGGCTAAAACGGTGCATACAGATGTAAAAATACACTTAAGATCTGTGTGTCTTTCTGAATGTATTTTATACTGCAAATTTTTAAAAAAAGCTTTAATGAGATTTTTCATTCTCCTTTCCTCAGATCCTCCAATGCTTCCCATTATACTAAAAATTAAATCCAAACTCCTAACCAAGATCTAAAAAGCTGTGCATGTTCTGGCCCCTACCTGCTCCCTCCAACCCTCTTTCCTAGGTCTCTCCCAGGCTTCAACTCTGCTTTACCTTCACTGGTCTCCCTGCTGTGCCTCCAACATGCCCACATCTGAGGACCTGGGCACTGGGAGTCCTGCTGCCACTGCTGGGAACTAGTCTAGACTTGCTCTTACCTCCCCCCACCAGACAGCTCTCCTCCACAAATGGCTTAAATTGGGTGTGGGAAATAAAATTATGGAGCAGAAGGTGATCAATAAGTGTACAGTAATCATGGTTAACATTGTTAGAGCATTTACCTGACTTGGGCACTTTTCTGACCAGTTACATTGATTAACTCACCCCACCTCCTCATTAACCTATGAGATGATCACCATTTACAGATGAAATTGAGGCACTGATTAGTTAAGTAGTAACTTGATATAATCACACAACTCAAAAGTGGCAAAACTAGGATTTGAACCAAGGCAATATAGATGCAGAGCTCTTATTCATTTTAAATGCATCCATTTTAAGTGTATAGTTCCATGTGTTTTAACAAATGTATACACCCATGTAAGCAACCTTTTGATCAAGATAAAGAACATTGCCCCTAAAAGTTCCCTTGTGCCCTTCTGTGGTCAATCTCCCCATCCTTGGCAACCACTAATCTCCTTTCTGTCACCGTAGATTAGATTTGTCTATTCTAGAGTTTTATATAAGTAGATTCATACAGTATATAGGTCTCTGGCTTCATAGCTCTGGGTTTCAGAGCTTTCCAGGGTTTTTAACCACTGCCTTATACTACTTCGTGGTGTAGCTTCTTTCACCACTTACCTATCAAACTGGCTACTCCTCAGGACTTCCCTGGCAGTCCAGTGGTTAAGACTCTGTGCTTCCACTGCAGGGAGCACGGGTTCGATCCCTGGTCAGGGAACTAAAGATCCCACATGCTGTGTGGCATGCCAAAAAAAGTTTTTTTAAATGGCTACTCCTCAACATCAGCCACCCATCTATATCCTATCGCTGCTTTTACGCACGCCACTCCAAGCACACGAGATTGTCAGAATGGGGAGTGTAAAGAGGGACAAAACAAGGTCAGTGACAGCCCCTCTAAGATACCATAAAGTTCCAGTGAGAGAGGCTAACAAGTGAAGCACCAAAATTCCTATCCTTGAAGAGCTTATAATCCAGTTAAAGAGAGGGGATAGCTTATATATAAAGCCAATAAGTCGCAAAGCAAAAAATTCATTCATTCAACAAGGACTTATTCAGTAAATATAAAATAGTATAATGTGACTAAGCAATTGGCTCTGGAGTTCAGACAGATCTTACTTCATCTACCACTTCTTAGTATGTGACCTTGGTCAAGTAAATTAGTATCAGTTTCCTGATCTTAAAATTGGCATAACAGCAAAATCTACCTAAGGGGTTGTTTTGAGGATTAATTGAGATAATGCATACAAAACACTTAGTACAGTACCTGGCACATAGTAAAAGTTCAATAAATATTAGCCATTATTTTTACAATTATTGTATATGTTAGGCACCTTTCAACACTCTCGGGAGATACAGATTAACAGAATGAGATTCATTAAAGGTTCTTAAGGGATTCAGTTTAGTGCAGGGATACTTAGACCGGGATCCATGAAACTTCTGGAATTTTTGCTTCAGGATATTGGATATATATGCATGTATGTATTTTTTCTTGGGTAGGGTCCACAGCTTTTGTCATATTCTCAAAGGACTGTCCCATGACCTACAAAACACTGAGAACCCATCGTCTGGAGCATGCATTCTCAATGGGGGTGGTGTCGCGCCCCCCCCCCCCCACACACAAGAAGTCAAAAATTGGTTCAGGGATGGGAATCTTAGATATTACAATGCTTATGTCCTTCCAAAGGGCCATAGTACATATGCAGAGACACAGAATATTGGTGATATTAAAATTTCATGCATAGGGGGAGGGCAATTAGGAAAAAATGTCAGAGGATGGGCAAACACTAAAAAACAAACAGATGTGCAAACTGAAGTACCTAAGTGTACAAGCAATACTAGCTCTGTTCAGAGAATTGCTGAGTACTAAAGTCTGAAAGAACCAGAGGGTGGAGAGATAAAGGAGAGTTTAGGGGAGTCAAACTCAGTGAGTAGTGGAGGCACTCAAGAATCACTGAACGAAGAAAAGCTCAGAGATTCTGAGAATGAATGCCTGAGAAAAAAAGTGGCTCCAAAGAGAGAAGTAGGGAATTCAGCAAAGGCACTAATTTATTCTATGGTGTGAATTCATCAACACGATATCAGATAACAGCAGAAAATACCGCATAGGGGGAGTTCCCTGGTGGCCTAGTGGTTAGGATTCTGGGCTTCCACTGCCGTGGCCCAGGTTCAATCCCTGGTCGGGGAAGTGAGATCTCAGAAGAGTCCATTCATTTGATAGGTAACCTGAAGACAGAAAGGACACAGAGACTGAAAAAACCCTCCCACCACCTGGGGCTGCTTCAGTGCTGTGCCGGGTTCCAAGTGCTCCTGGGACCTCAGCTTATGACCACATACAGCAGAACTCTGAAATTACGAGGTCAGTTTGTCCCATTATGACTCAGAAGACCGGCATCCAGTCATGATGTGAAATATCACATCTAATCTTCCAAGTTTTTTTTTGGCTGCACCATGCCGCATGCGGGATCTTAGTTCCCCAACCAGGTATCGTACCCATGCCCCCTACAGTGGAAGCGGAAAGTCTTAACCACTGGACCACCAGAGAAGTCCTTCCCCCAAGCTTTTGACATATGGAATCAGACATCCACTAGACGACCCAACCTGCATATCTCACAACACCCCTCAAAGTTGGCATATCCAAAACTGAACCTATCGTTTTTATCCTGCCCCCCTAAATTCTTCCTGCTGCATACTCTCATCCTTGATGCCACCCTCCCCTTCATTCACTGTATCCTATCTAATACCAAGTCCTAATTTGCCTTTTAAATATCTCCCCACTGCATCTCTCCCTTTTCTTCCCTACTTGTCACAGCCCTCATTTAGCCCTCATCTCTCACCTGAATTGTTGCCAGATGCATAACTTGTTACCTTGCCCCCAGTCTTCATCTCCCCCATATCTACTTTCTACAGTGCAACCATGGTTCTAAAACACCAATTTGTCATCCCCTTGCTTAAATCCCTACTGTGGCTTCCCATCATGGATAGCAACTTCCCAACCAGTGTGCCTTGACAGTGATGCTCAGTTATTAATTCCCTCAGCACTTTGGACTGCTAGGCAGGGCCTGGGATCGCTAGAATTCTTAAGCCAATAGCCTCAAGCCTAAAGAACCCTCCTCTCTTTACCTCAATGTGTTGCTTGAAATGGTTCTGTGCCCTGATGTGAAAAAGGGCTGAGAAGCACTGATCTTTGGGAGCTCCCTAACTGGCTCTGACCTCATCCCACCTCCAGCACAGAACAGTGTTATTAGCTTTAGCGAATTATATACCATGTTACTCGTCAATCTCTGCTTCTGCTCAGAAACATCCCATCCACCTGGAATGAGCTTCCCTTCATCTTTGTCTGAGAAGCTTCTAACCTTCCTTTAAGATTATATTCAAGTATCACTTTTTTTCCAGGAAGTTTTCATGCCAGGACTTCCATGCCAGGTTAGATACCCTTCCTTACGCTCCCCAAAATATTTTGTTTCCTATGTGCCAGTCTACCCCCTCGGTAATGATCAGACAGCAGAACCACCTTGCTCATCTTTGCATCTTCAGCGGCCACCAGCATGGAGCCCTTGTATGTACGTTACATGAATGAGAACGATGCAAGAGAACGAGAGAGCTAGGCTCACCTTTTCTTTCCTAGAGTTTAGTTCGTGGTTACGTAAGAGCTTCAGAGAAGGGGGTGATATAACAGGATTAAATGTGGCAAAGAACAGAATAGGCCATTGGATTCGGTCTAGTTACTGCTCTAGTTACTGAAAGTCTGAGCACAGATTTAAATATGATGGAAATCAGGTCTGGAAGGACTGAGAATGAGGAAAAAATAGGAATAAGATACAAATCCCTTACCCAAGATACCTGGTGGTATGAAGAATGAAAGAAAATGACGGCTTACTGAGTTCCTACTGTCCCATTTCAATTGTTTTGCAATCATTTAAGACATTTATATGGTTCCAAAGAAAACCACATTAACATAGTACACTCGGAGAAATCCAGTTTCCTCCATATCCCTTCCCTTCCCCCAGTGGTAACAACTTCCATTAGTTTTTGGTTTATCCTTCCATTTTTAAAATATAGACAAATGTATATATTACGTGTCACCCCTTAGATAAGGAAACACACTATACATTGTGTTCTGCGTGTTAGTTTCCTCACTTAACATATCCTGGAGCTCTCTCCAAACAGTATGTAGAGTCTCCCTCATTCCTTTTTTACTGCTGCTCAGTACTCTACTGTATAGATTTACCAGTTTATTCCACCATTCCCTTACTGATGGATACATGAGTTGTTTCCAATCTACTGGTATTACAAATAGTGCTGCAATGAATAGCTTTGTGTATGTTACTTTATATTTTTGCCATCATATCTCCAGGAACTTTACTTCTGTTCTCACTTAATACTCACAATAACCGATGCCATGGATACTGGGTCTCCATCTTATGTATAAGCTTGATGTAAGGAAACAGCTGCTGTAGTACACAGCAGTCCAGCAACTGCAACAGCACATTACAGAGTAAGCCCTTAAAACATGGAATAAACACCCTCACTCCTACCTTACCATTCTTCTCCCAATATACGTCTCTTCTTAGAGAAAAAGAAGTTATTTTGCCAAGTTAAACACCACAAAGAATAAACAAGGAGTTTAGTTTTATTTTCTCTGTGCATTTGCAAAACACTTAGGACTGACACAGAAAAAAATAAAACCTCCTGTGAAAAAAATTACACTTACAAAAGGAGGCCTGAGAGGGATTAGCGCCTTAGTCCCTGGGAGCTACAGCAACTCTGATTGGTCCAAGGAAGTGAACAGATATTGGGAGGCTATAACAAGAGGAAAGGCAACGAGAAATCACTGAGGGAGAGGGCCTCGAAGTGGGCCTCGAGGGGGAACTGGAGGCCGGGGAGTGGGTCTGGGTGGAGGGAGGGGCCCCCGCTGGTAGCCATAGGGTGGAGGTCGTGGAGGGCCAGTGTATCCATGAGGGGGCATCAGTGGAGGAGGTCCACGCATGCCATGCGGAGGCATAGGACCTGGGTGACCTGCAGGAAGAAAAGGAAAACTTAGTAAAAACAAGAAACAGGAGACAGTTCACACTGGGACAATGCAGAGAGAGGACAGACAGGGAGACAGTGAAAAGAAATCTAAGAAAGAAAAGTAAGGAAGTGCAGTGGATAAGAGGTGTGACAAAAGAAGCTGCAAGAATGCCACGTGAGGATGAGGGAGGTGGCTACAGCCTACTCACCCATGGGAGAGCCGAACGGAGGCCCTCGGGGGGGCATGCCCATTGGAGGAGGTCCAGGATGAGGCATTCCAGGTGGTGGTCGGGGTGGTGGCTGCCCCCCAGAGCCAGGGGGCCCAGCATGGGGGTGTCCTAAGCCATGAGGGCCATGGTGGGCCAGCTGCATCTGAGACATCCCTATGAGAACAAAACAGACACAAAGAGAAAGGAGACAAAAGGAAGTTAGACAAGAGGGCAAAGAAAACGAGACAGGAAGAGAAGAAAATGGAGAAGCAAGTGACATCAGGAAGAAGAGCATGGAAAATAAGGCTGGTAAAAAGTGCCCTTATCCTTGACTCCATTCCAAGAGAACAAACCAACCAACTACCCAATCAACTCCCTGCCCCCTGCAGCTCACTTGCTCCTTCCATGATTTAGGCACTGTAATAGTGCTGCAACAGTACATAACAAATGGCGTGATTATTCTACGGAGTAGGATTTGGGAAGGTAACAGAGATGCTGTCTGAGCGAAGATCTAATTCTAAAGGATGAAAAGGAATTTTTCAGGTGGACAGCAGAATGGGAACAGAATATTCCAGGCAGAAAAGATTAGCATGTGCAAAGCACGTGTATGATCAACAGCATAGTATGTGAAAGGAAATCCAGTAACTCAGTCATCAGGAGCAGCGTGCAGTCATAGGAGTAAGGGGAAGGAGCCAGATGGTGAAAAGCCTAGAATGCTACGGCAGTGAGTTTGGGTTTCACTCTGTAGATAAAAGGGAGCAACACAAGAATTTTGAGCAAGGGTGTGTGAACATCTGTATTTTAGAAAAATTACTCTGTGGAAGTCGATGAAAGGTAGACATAATTAGAGTCAAAGTGTCAGGATATTACTACAATAAATTAGGTGTGAAATAATGAGGATATGACAGCCTGAACTAAGGCACTGGCCTAGTGGAGGTCGATGCCAGATATAAATAAGACTTGGTATTAAGAGTGGGGTGACAGGGAATAGTCAAACGTAACTCCTAGATTTCTGAATCAAGCACCTGAAAACAAAGAAAACTAGAGAAAGAATAGGTTTGAAGGGGAATGGCAGAAGAATGGAGCTGTCCATTAAACACCAAGATTAAGGGTATGGAATGTTAATAACCATGGAACAGAGATACAGATCTAGGAGGCATCAGTGTACAAATAATGGAACTATGCAGAAAAGAGAGCCAAACACAAAAACCTAGGTACAAGCAGAGAAAAAGGAGCCCATTAAGGTGGATGAGATTAAGGATTCAGAGAGATAGATGGAGAATCCAGAAAAATCAAAAGAGACAAGATTTTCAAACAGGAGGACATGGCCAGTTTCAAGTATAGCAAAGGTCAAACCAGATAAGGAGCAGAAGTGTCCCCTAGACCTGGCAATTAGGTCACTGCTTTTGGGTGGAATTCAGAGGAGAGAATGGAAGTAAAAGTTAAGGAGACAAAAAATAGCAAGTATAGTTATACTCTTTGGTAAAACTGAAATAAGAAATGAAGACAGGGTGGTAGTTGTTAAAGTAAACAGAGTAAAGTATCTTGTATTTACTTTTACAAAAGAATGTCTGAAAGAAAGGAGAACTCTGGGACTATTTATTATTGCTGAAGGACAAAGAGCAGCAGCATAAGTGGTGATAGAGCTCCTCTACCAACATTCCTCTCCTTCCCAGCAAAGAACACCCACCTGGATGGGGCATCCCACCCGGTGGGAATGGGTGAGGATGTGAGTGTCCATGTCCAGGATGTCCAGCCCCTGGGGTTCCTGCTGATGGGGGGCCATGTCCTCCAGCTCCAGGAGGCATAGGTGGTGGGGGCATGGCTGGGGGTATCCCAGGTGGAAGGGCTCCAGGAGGCGGTACTGGTGGTGGGAAGGAGCCAGGAGGAGGCATGCCTATAGAGAAAATGTAAAAAGAGTTAATGACAGTGAGAAGAGAGTGCCTTTAGAGAGCCTGTTCCAATCTGGCCTCTCCAGGAAGGATGAGCTCTTTCCTCCTCCTCCCAGCTCTCTAAAGTCAGAAGCAATGCTAGATGACTCAAACAACACCTTCTGGAGAAACTCAACAACTTGCTTCCCTCCACAATCATCCCTCCACAATCACCCCTCAATCCCTTTCTTATCACTTACTGACTCAATGTTCTTCCCTTTCCAGGTTCTTTTTCCTTCTCCTTACCTGCCAGCCCCCCAACCCAAGACAAACATGTTTTTTTTGTTTGTTTGTTTTTGTTTTTTGTGGTACACAGGCCTCTCACTGTTGTGGCCTCTCCCGTTGCAGAGCACAGGCCACAGACCCCGGACACACAGGCTCAGCGGCCATGGCTCACGGGCCTAGCCGCTCCGCGGCATGTGGGATCTTCCCGGACCAGGGCACCAACCCGTGTCCCCTGCATCGGCAGGCGGACTCTCAACCACTGCACCACCAGGGAAGCCCCCAAACATATTTTTTATCAAAAGCTTTACCTGGTGGAGGAAGCCCAGACCCCAGTGATGATACCACAGGATTCGGAGCAGAGGGTGGAGGGGGTGCATCTGCAAACAGCTGATGAGGGCGGTCAGCCTGGGAGAGTGGGTTCTGTGCTGCCAGAAGTCGTTCAGCGGCTGAGCCATGGCGTTCACCTTTGGAGTCCTTCTTGAAAGCATAGGACACGGTGATTGGGCGGTTACAGAGGTACTGCCCATTCATGGCCTCAATCGCTGCATCCGAAGCATCAAATGAAGCAAAATTAATAAAGGCATAACCTTTGGAGTTGCCTGTGTCAGGGTCCCGCATAATCTTGGGGGTTTGTAAGATGACCCCAAAGGCGCTAAAAGTATCATAAAGCAACTTCTCATCGATCTCTGGGTCCAGGTTCCCAATGAAAATGTTGGCCCCCACATCCAGGTTTTTGTTGTGAGCTGATGCCTTGTTCACCCGTATTGGTTTCCCATAGAGTTTGATCATGTTCATGATCTTAATGGCATAGTCAGCATCTTCCTCACTCAAGAATTCCACAAAGCCATAGCCTGGGGGAGTGGAAAGAAGAGGTTAACAAGTGATTCCAAATGAGGTATAACTCATTTGCCTTCTGAAGCACAAAAAACAAGAAATAATAATCTCACTTCAACTGAGAATGGTTCCAGAAACAAACTGTGAGTTAGGCTTAAGAGAAAAAAATCCTTAGTTTGCTCATTCCAAGACAGCTATGAATACTGCTGGGGGCCTCCTGGAGCAGCCTGTCCCCTCAAAACATAACTGCAATTCTTGCCATGTACTCACCTTGGTGCTGACCAGTGACTCTATCCTTTGGCATGTGGGTGTTGACCACTGGCCCTGCCTGGAGAAATAGCTCCCACAGCAGTGGTTCGCTAACCTTCTCATCGAGGCCCCCCACATACACAGTGGCATCTGGAGGACAGGATTAGGAGGTTAGGGCAGAGATGAGAGGAGATAGGGAGGTAACGGGAACATGAAGATGGAACCCAGGCGGGGGATTTGGGGGTTGAGACAGGGTATAAGAGCAAAGAGGGAAAGAGAGAGAGAAAAAAAAAAAGACGTTAGCTTAAGCCCTTACACCTCCTCCTTTCCAGAAAACAGATAAACTTCTTAAGTCTAACTTAGAGTTCTAGAGCAAATTCACTTCGTAACTTTTCTTTTTCTTTTTTTTTTTTTTTTTGAGTGGGAAGGCAGCAGGGGATTGGACATAGCATCACACCTACAGGCCTCAGCCTGCACCCGTCCATCCCGTCCCCAGCAGGCATCGGGGTAGGTCTGGCACCCTTCGGAACGGCCCAATCTCCCGCCCCGGAGGAAACACTGCTAGCCCTAATCGGGGCCCCCCAAACTCCCTGAGTTCATTCCGGGCTTGTCCCCTCCAGTCACCCTGGTTCCGCTCGGAGATCGGCCCGGCCGCCATGGCGAAACAACTCCCGCCGTCTCCAGACAACGATCCCGCCCCCTGACCTCAGTCACAACTTCCACTTCCGGGGCGAAAGCTGACGTAAGGCGGTGGGCGGGCCCTAGGCAGGGGAGGAGCCGGAAGCGGCCGCGGCCATCTTAGGAGCCGCTGATACTTGAAGCGGCGGAGGTGACGGCGTTTGAAGTGCGTCTGGGAGTTGTCAGGGCGGGGCAGACGAACGGAAACGCCCAGACCCTCCTAAGGCAGTGCTAGACGTTAAAGGGTCACACTGCTCGCGAAAATGTCAATTCAAAAGCTGAAAGAACAAAACTTCACTTTTCATGTATTTTGTAGCCTTCTTTCGTTTCCCAGAGAAGGGTGTGCTGAGGAACCCCCCAACGCAAGGCGTGGAGGCAGCTGTCCGCCCCGACCCGCAGCCTTTGGACAGATACGGCCTCACAGCCCCGGCCTGGGCTTGAGGTATTTCGTTTTTCCTCAGCCAGGGGATTGCGGAAGGTCTGAGCTCGCCTAGGCGTTATTGCATAGAGAGTGAGGGGAACATGAGGCTCAGAGGTGGAGTGATAGCAAAGCTGAAGGGTGGTTGACACAGAAGCCCAGAGTCCTCTGTCTCAACGTCCAGAGCGCACCCTGACGCCCAGCAACGTCTGGGTGTCTTTTGACCCATCTGCACGAAAGAGAGAACCCAAATTGCCTGTGAATTCTTCAGAGCCTCCCCTGACCCATCCCCTTATTTCCTTAGCAATAATATGGTCGGTACCTTCCTCTCTTGGGTCACACCCCCTTCGCCCCCCCCCCCACCACTCTCTTACCTAGATTCCTTTATTCAGACACAAGAAACAATGCCAGCAGCGTGTATAAATATTGTGCTTTAATGAACTCCTTAAATAGAAATGTCACGACAAAAATATACAATTGGAAGAGACAGGGTGTCTCCCATACCCATGGAAAACTGTAAAGGAAGAAGTAGAAATCGGAATTACAGGAACAGCAAGAGGAGGTGAGAAGGAGGTCTGTACGCCATCTTGTTGACACTGATAAATGGTATCTCTGATCTCACAATTTACCAGCTCAGTATCCAAAATTTCCATCCAAAAGGGATGGCATTGCCCTGAAAAAAGGATGCGATCATATTCTGGATTGTTTTTGTTTGTTTTCGTTTCTTAATTCTTCAAATCACAAGAAACTATTTAAACCAAACAGGGCAGAGTAAGAGTTGGATAAGGTCAGCACCACCCATCTGCAATGGAAACTCAAGTCAGTGAGCTTGTTTAAGGGCTGGCGTATGAAAGCTGAGGCAGCAAGACCAGGTAAGAAAATTGAAGGATTAGACAAAACTCTCCCTCACCCCAGACCACCCTCTGCCCTGCCCATGAGAAAGCCAGCAATTTCAACGGGACTGGGACATAATGGTATTTGGATTTCTTTTCTTGGAGTGATCCTCAGGAGATATTCTTGGTGTCCATTTCCTTAATAACTCCTGAAGATGGGCTAGCTCAGCCTGAAGGCCAGAGATCGTGGGAGCTGAGAGTCCCATCTGGGGAGGGGGTGAAGAGAGGCAGAGAGGAATATTATTTTAGCTGCAGCTCTCTGCTCCTGGCATCCTTAATTCTCTTTCCCCCTCCAACTATGCCCTAGTTTCCACTTGATATTAGTCGCAAGCAGTTTCCCCACACTCCCAGACCTATCCACTTTGATACCAACAAGAATGGTACCTCATTTCCCAGACCCCCAGACCTTTCCCTTTCCAGCTCCTGGAAATATCTGGTTTCTCCTAGAA
Organism: Stenella coeruleoalba; assembly: GCF_951394435.1. Lineage (NCBI taxonomy): Eukaryota > Metazoa > Chordata > Mammalia > Artiodactyla > Delphinidae > Stenella > Stenella coeruleoalba. The sequence continues at coordinate 107,468,715 of NC_137169.1, forward strand.
CTTCTGGTTCAGCAGTCAGGCCCCTTCTCCCACTCCCAGTCCCTGTTTTTCCTTCTCACCTGGACCTCAGGCCTTCCCCTCAGGTAGCAGCGTCTCCAGAGCCTGATTTGGGGTCCCAGATATCCAGGCAGCAGCAGCCCTGGGGGTAAAGGGCAAGCTCCCCAATGTGAGGGGAGCCCCCACTCCTGATCAGCCAGGCTTTCAGAGGAGATAGCAGGTCGAGGGAGCCAACGAGAAGAGACTGCCAGCAGGGAGGGACTGTCCCGCCAAGGACAGAGCTGATTCAGGGGGGTCAGGGCCCCTCTAGAGAAGAGCCACACGGAACTGGGGGGCCCAGGAACCATGAAGCTTGGCTAAGGAGGAAAGGGAAATCAACTGACAACCTAGAAAACTGATGACCCCAGTTTCCCCAAACTGGGTCAGGAAGGAATGTCCAGCTGCCACTCACTCAACACTGCACGTGTGATCAAACTACCAGCCTCCGCCCTAGAACTCTTTATCTGCTCTCCTTATTAGCCTTCAGACTAGGCCTCAGGACTGATTCAAGTTGATTTTAGGGAAACATAAAAATGTTTGCATGAGACAGGAAGACTAATAAGGATGAGGAGGACAAAAAAGATGCTTTATGTTAACTTTAGGATTTCTGTCTTCCTGGGGACAGTCAGGTACTATAAATGCCTGCTAACAGAAGAGGAGTGAGGACCTCAGACACTGTCTTTTCACTTCTCACCTAGTGGGATGAGCCTGTGAGAGAGTCAGAAGAATTTAGGAACTTTAGACACCTCACCTGCTGTCTAGGGAGCCATGAATCTGGGCAGTGTTCTGGGTCATAGCCAAGATTATGGAACTGTAGTATCTGTTCCTTGCTGTAGCGTAAGTCCCAGTCCCAGACAGATAGCTGTGGGTTAACAGAGTTCCCAGCTGGGGGCTGGGAGTACCCTGCAGTATAGACTTGTGTATAGGTGTTGAACTGGATAGAGGAAACAAGAAAAGGATGGTTAAACAAACAAAAATATATAATCCTTCTCCCAAGTCTAGAGAGAAATCATGAAATTCTCATCTCTTAAGAATCAGATATAGGGTGAAAGTCCCTTCCTGAAAGTGAGCATCAACCTCCCCCTTTCCCATCCACAGACCTCACTTTTCATAATCAAGACTAAACTTCAGAGAGTAGTGGGGTTTTTTTGGGGGGGCGCACTGCACAGCTTGCGGGATCTCAGTTCCCCAGCCAGGGATTGAACCTGGGCCACGGGAGTGAAAGCCCAAAATCCTAACCAGTAGCCCACCAGGGAACTCCCAGAGAGTTCTTCTTAATGGGGGGAAAAAAAGACAAGTCAAAAATGGAACTCACTGACCTGTCCACTCTGCTTTCCACGCTCCCAGGGAGTGTCTCTCAAGAATGTAAGGGTGTCAGGAACCCTGACGCTGTCATGAAGAGCAAGAAGGAAGAACTCAGAGAATTCAAACTCAGCTGGAGACTGCTGGAGGAGCTGCCAGACGCAATCAAGGAAGAGGAGAAACACTGGGGCCTGAGAAGAGGGAAATTAAGAGGTTGAAAGGGGTTATGGGGACCTAAATGGGGAGGATGACAAAATAACAGGGGATGAGGGGCACAGGAACAGAGGACACTAAGGAGGTCAGGGAGTGGAAATCTCAGTTGAGGTAGGGGGTTGTGGTCCCTCACTCATCTGGGTCTCCCTTCAAGCTTAGCCCAACCTCAGAACCCTTTGGACCTAATTCACCTCCGATGGATTTTACTATTTAATTTTCTCATCCCCGTACTTCTTAATAATACTCTCCCAGTACCCTCCCCAAACATTCTCACCTCTTCACTGGCCCCAGTTCCCCCAAGTCGGGTCAGGAAAGGATGTCCAGCTGCTACCCACTCTCGCTGCACTAGTGATTGGAAGCCAAGCAGTGTCCGGGCTTCAGGGGCTGAAAGCAGCTGGACGAGTGAAGAGAGGAGGCCATTGAAATCACGATCACCGCGCTCTGGGTGATAAAGAGGGATAAGGGACAAAGAAGGAAGGCCAAGAAACTAGGGAAGAAGAGAGTGAGAAAAAGAAATATGGCAAGAGGAAGTGAGCAGCACAGAGGGGGAAAGTTTGGGGTAAGTAGGATTGAGAGGGCACATAAAAGTGAAGAGAAAACAAAGACTTTGAGTGATTCACTTCATACACTCCACCGAGATAGAAATACCCAGCTTCACATGTAGGAAGCAGAATCATAAATGTCCAACCAGCTTCCACATTTTCCTTCCCACCCCAACCCCAATCCCCATCCTCTGATGGAAGGACAGGAACAGAGGGCTGAGAACCCCTCTGTTAGGGACCACAAGCTTAGTGGGGAGGCAGAAGTAGCACTGAAGGATGAGTTAGAGCTGATGGGTAGTTCCTAGTAAAACGAGAGGATGCTAGCACTGGGAGGGGACAAGGAAGCTTTATAGGTCTCCCTCCCTGAGCAGAATCCAGTCAGGTGAGTAAAGAGAAAAGGCAAGGAATGGAGTGGGTTGGCCCAAGAAACTCACCTTGAAGTACTACAGAGCGAACCCTGGATGTCACTAAGACTGAGATGTCACTAGCCTTTCGAAGACAAGACCTGGAGGAGTGGGTGAGGAAGAGAAGGGGAGAATAACAAGCCTGGAGGAAGGGAATGATGGGTCAGGGGATACAACAGAGACAGACCCCAATTCCTTCCCCCTCTCCTTCTAAGGAGAAACAAATAACAGTCTTCTTGGGGAACCAAGGAGAAGAGTTAATGGAAGACCATTTAGGAGTCAGAGGGAGTACCTGACGTAGTCCAACCATCGTGTTCCATCCAGAGCTGAGAGCCATTTATCCTCAGCCACAGATGAATCTGAGAGAGAGTAGAGGAGTCAGAAGGGCAAAGAGATCAGGAGAACTGGGAGTTCAGGATCCAGAATTAAGAAGGGTCAATAATAAGTTGGGTAGTGGTTGGGTCTGGGGTTAGGAATGAGAAGTAACTATAAATGGCTATGAGGTTTCTACAATTAAGTTGTGGCGATGGTTGTACAACATTGTATATACAATGAAATGCATTGAATTGTACACTTAAGATGGGTGAAGGGTGAATTTTATGGTACATAAATTATATCTCAATGAAGCTGTTTAAAAAAAAAGAATATCTCGGGGTCAAAAAGACAGGAAATCAGTGAGTCTGTGGGAGATGGGAGTTGAGTAGAAAACTAAGGATCAGTGGGTTGAAGGGGTACTCATCCACAGCAGGCAAAAGGGTAAACCAGGTTAGGGTCAGCAGACCTAGAGATGGGGTAAGGGGTCATAGTTTATCTCACCAGGCAGGCAGAGGGCCCTCAGCCTCAGGTGGGCAAGTTGGACGTCTGCAAGACTGGGGAGCTCATCCATAGTGTCTACCAGGACAACGTCTGAATGCCCAGCCTGGAGCATCGACTCCACTACTCTGGAGGGGAGAGAGTCAGAAAGTAAGGGAAGCTGTCTGCCCTGAATATCTAACGCTTGATTCTTCTCATCAAACCTCCCCTCACCTGATATCATCCTTGTTGGGGTCACTGGCTGTATAGAAGCCACCACAGCGGAGAAGATCACTACCCCCAGGGTGATGCCAGGACAGGCGCTTCATGTGGATGAGAGAAGGATCATTGAGGGAGAAACTCCTAGCCCCACCCTACCCTTGCCCCCACACTGACCTCACAGGGATCCCCTCCCTCCACAATGACCCGTAACCTCCCATGACCCTCTAATTCCCAACCGTTACCCTCACCCTCACACACTGACCGGTCCACGGCTCTGATGGAAGTGGCCAAATGCTCTCCTGACCTCACTGTCCAGAGTTCGGTTAGGGACCCAGAAGTAACGGGGGAGGCTGTGAAATTGAGAGTTATGTCACAGCTTGGCTCAGTGACCTCATTATAATGCGAACCTGTTATTACAAGGAAGCTGCTTAGGAGGGGATCATTCCAAGGGATCTCAAGTTTAGAGATCTAGGAATTAAAGGGGATAGCTTTGCGGATGTCCTAGGAGGCTGGAGTTTGTGGGAAGTCCTAGTTTTAGAGGATCAGAGAAGTGTGGGAAGATTGAGGGGGCAGCAGGGGTTGGGTGGACTGGGGGATCACCTGGTGGCTACGTCGAACCTCTCGTTGACAGTGCTGACCCTCCAGCCCCTGGCCCCCTGCTTTTTTCGCTCAATCTCCCAGTCTTCTGATGTCTCCAAGAGGGGAATAGGTGGTTTTCTGGAACCAGAACTCTGGCCTAGGGCAGGAGGGAGGCACAGAGGAGGAGGAAGAGGAACCAGAGCCAGCTCAGCTCTTTTGCCTTCAGCCAGCTTCTACTTTTTCAGACTCTCTACCCTTTCCTTATCCTAAAGCCCCCACACTCACCAGCCTTGCTCAGGGTTATCCCTGCATACTGTTGGGCTTGACTGTTCTGAGCTCTGGCTTGGACAATGGCCATGGTCACCTGTAGAAGAAAGGACATCCCATCCTTTGTCTCAGACTGAAGTGAAAAGAAGGAAATAGGGCTCATGTGTTGCTCCACTGTCTTTGCTGCCAATAGAGAAGAAAAGCGAAGACAATCCCTAACGAAGGGAGCTTCCACAGGTCATGGGGACTGGAGTCAGGCGAACACATTTAGGACCAGAGAATGACAGAATGGTAATTCTGGGAGGAATCTTGGGGATAATCTTATGCAACCCTCCCTGTTTTTCAAAGGAAGAAACTTGTCCACAGTTACACTCCTGATAATTGGCAGAGCTGGGCTAGAATTCAGGCCTTTACTCTCATTATACTATCATTTTAGTCACTCCTTGAGAAGAGAAGCAGAGAGAATGATGAGAGGGATCTTGGGAGACAGGGGACTATTGGGAATTTCCAGGGAAAGGATGCCAAGGTTCTAAGGGGAAGAGGGGTCCTTGGGCTGGAGGCCTCTTACCTGAAAGGCCTGTGGCTCTAGTCCTCCAGCCTCAAAACCAACTCTGAGTAGCCGGAAGTCTTGGCCATGAATCAGAATCTCCTCAGGGATAAATTTAAGCAGGGACCCTGGACGGAGGAGCTGGACTCGGGACAGGCCATTCACTGAAGTCAAGAGAGAGTGGAGTGAAGTAAGTCAGAAAGAGAAAAAAATACCGTATGCTAACACATATATATATATGGAATCTAAGAGGAAAAAAAAAAAGGAACCTAGGGGTAAGATGGGAATAAAGACACAGACCTACTAGAGAATGGACTTGAGGATATGGGGAGGGGGAAGGGTAAGCTGTGACAAAGTGAGAGTGGCATGGACATATATACACTACCAAACATAAAATAGATAGCTAGTGGGAAGCAGCCGCATAGCACAGGGAGATCAGCTCGGTGGTTTGTGACCACCTAGAGGGTGGGATAGGAAGTGTGGGAGGGAGGGAGAGGCAAGAGGGAAGAGATATGGGAACATATGTATATGTATAACTGATTCACTTTGTTATAAAGCAGAAACTAACACACCATTGTAAAGCAATTATACTCCAATAAAGATGTTAAAAAAAAAAAAAAGAGCTAGAGAGCGGTACAGCCATGGATCAGGGTCCCTCTAGGAGGAACTCTTCCAGCCCATCCCACTCCATCCACTCAGGCTGTCCTCTGAAAATAAAGGAAGGATGAGGGGTTCCGATACTCCCAGTGAGCCCCTTCACCAAGCTCCCACACTTACCAGCCTCTAATCGCCCAATGTTGGCCAGGGAAAAATCATACTCACTGCTCAGGGGAGTCTCCTAGAGGAAGCACATGAACTGATGCTAAAGACATCTGAAGTCTCATTCTTTGTCCTACCTTGGCAGCCCTAACCTCCCTAGAGATGGTCCCCATGGACAATCCCTGATACTCTCAGAAGACAGCCCTTAAGCATAACTCTCACTTTCTCACTTCCTGTAATGTTTGTCTACATCTTCTAGACTCCCCTACCCACTTCCCACTAGTTGTCCTTTGCGCTGCCCTAACCTTCTCACCTCACTCCGCTGCCATCCACAGGGCTGGAAGGTGACCCTCAGGTTGCTGCAGATCAGGGTTCCAGGCAGTTCAGGTTCCAACCCTTTCCTCACCCCTGGGGCCCATGCTAGGATCTGCTCCCCTGCAGGGCAAGAAGGGAAGCCAGGTTATGACTGTTCCCAGTACTGCCCACACTTGTATACACCCACTCCTCTCAGACAGGAGGATCTAAAGAGGGAAGATTAAGATCCTCCCCTAACCCCACTAGAATGAAAGCTTAGGAGGAGAGAATTTATATTCTTTTACTCTAGAGCCTAGAAAGTGCCTGGGACATAATAGGCACCCAAATATTTATTGAATAAGTAAATGAGAAGAGGAGTAACAGGGTCAAGAAAACAGAGGGACCATCAAGGTCCAAGCTCCCAGCCAGCCCTGGACAGAGAAGAGAGCAAACCTCAGGCAGAAGCACTTTGAGCCAGGAGAGGAGTACAGAGGTACCTTTGGTGAGGTTTGAAACAAGGTCTGAGGAGCATGAAATTTGGAGGAGTCTTTGGAGATCAGAAGTATTGGAAGGGCATTATTACCTGGGAGGCATCCAGAGGCCAGGCAGCTGCCAAGCTGATGACTCCTGGGCTCTGGCATCCCACTCCCCTGGACAGACTTTGGTCCAGAGAGCTGCGAAGGGTGTAGGGTTAATCCCTAGGCCTCTCCAATCCTGGGGTCTGGGGTTACTTCAGCAACCACCTCTGGAGGCCTACACTCAGACACTCAGGATAAACTGAGATCAGTGGCTGTGGGGAGCTCAGCACGGTGCGGGGGGGGGGGGGGTTGGCAGATAGTTAAGGGAGGAGCTGGTTAATGGATAATGAGACAATGAACTTGAAACTGCAAAAAAGACCAAGCTCCATCAACTGAGGTTGATATGAGACACACCCTCCTCCTCCTCTAGATCCTTTTCTTCCCTCTTTCTCCACACCATCCCCATTCACACCCTCTTGCCAATGCCCCCCTCGCGCAAGCCCGTTTCCTCTCCTTACCCCCATCTCTGGCTCCTCCTTCTGGGGGGTGACGTTGAAACTCTGGCCCCGGCCCCCCCACCACATTTCTCTGGCTCCATCCGGGGATGGAGCGGTCAAGGGTGGGAAACCTCGAGGATGCTCAAGCCCCTTGGGGAGAGGCTGAATCTTGTAGATGGGAGGAGGGAAGTCAGGGAGAGGGGCAGGAGGAAGATTCAAGGGAAAGGAGCATTTAAGGTGCAAGGAGCACGCTTTGGGGTCTTTTGAAAGGTGTGTCCAGCCCAGCTAGAGAAGGCTCCTCGGAAACTTCAGTCGACTCTGGAGAGGGCGGGAGAGATGCCCAGCCCCTTAAAGGAGAATACACACAATTTTGGAAAAGTGGAGAGGAAGTGGAGGAGCCTAAGAAAGGTGAGGAAAAAATGGGGGAGTGAGAAAATACCCAGATTCCCCGCTTTACCCCAAACCCAGATCCTATTGTCTTCCTGTTCATGAGCATTGGAGACTGTTTGAGGGGAGCAGTAGTGCCAAATATTAAACTGGAATCATTGGGCCACTTCCCTGGACTCTCACTGATGGCTTCCCTGGGAAGCTGTTTTTGTTTTTTTGTCTTCTTAAAGGGGGTGGAGGTGGGGGGAATGTTAAAGTAGTGCAGACTTCCTTGCTGCCTCCCCTTACAGACCTAACAGAAGTGGTTGAGAAGAAATTTATTAATGGAAATTGGCCCTCAGGGTATTTTTGCCTGGGGAGGGAATTAGGGAGGGGGGTGAGTTAAAGTGTTTTTGTGTATCCTTCTCCAGAGAGCATGAAACATATCTCATGTGAAGGGTCCAGTGGAAAAGTAGGGAGAGAAATTGAAACATCTGCAGGATACAGACACAGGTACAGGTATGTTTACATGCAAGTTCTGGTGGTGGGGGTGGGAGGCTCAAGGAAAAGATCCACTTAATCCAACACACACACACACACACACACACACACACACACACACACACACACACACACAACCAGCTGGAAACTAGGGCCCATTCCAGGTACAGGAGCCCTCCCTCCAGCCCAGACATCAGATCTCCAAGTTAATGATTCATGTTAAGGACTTTGAAGGCTGAGGGTTGGAAACCTCTGTTAAGTGCAACAGTCCCATCCCCCCACCCTCCCCCTTGCAACCCAAGAAGCAAAGATGGGTGGGGAGGGCACTAGGAGGGAAGTAAAGGAACTGTAGGCAACGGTGACTGGGGGTAGGAACGCAAAACTCTAACTTTAGGTATGAAAAAGACAGAAAATAAAATACAAAGTAATGAATTCACGAGCTGCTGTTTTATTGATTTTGAGTTTGTACAGAGGCAGCAATTCTTAGGTGGGGGCCCCAGTTTTCTAGTGACAACTCTCTCTTCCCCCCACCAGCACACACACCCTTCCGGCCTCAGCTTTAAAAGTTCCCTGTCTTGGCTGCAACTGTGGAAATAGTGAAGATATTCTGAGGCAGGGAGTCAGTCTGGAACAGAGAGGCATACACCTGCTAGGAAGGTAGCCCAGAAGCCTGATTCTAGAAGTCTTAAAAGCTACCAAGCCCCGCCACCCCCACCTGCATTCCATCAGCCTCAATCTCTTGGGGGGAAGAAAATATTTCCCGAGGTCTGTGGCAATAGGAAGAGCTGTGTACCACAGTTTAAAAATCCATTATCCACTTTCCTTCTCCCCATCACCCTTCATTCAAGAGCCTCATTCTATTCTTTAATACTTGAGGTGTAGGAGCAGCAGAGGAATACAGAGAAAAAACATCAGGGGAATGGTGGAAGGTCACAGGCAGAAAAAAGATGGGTGACTTGGATCAGCACCTCACCAGGAATGCAAAGGGGGCAGCAGCTGAGGGTTAAGTAACAGGAGGATCCCCTCTGTCCATTCTACACACACCCAGTAGAGGTTTAGTGGATGAAAGGAAGGGTGAAGAGGCAAGGGGCTGTATCAGATTTTTCCATTTTCAGAATCCTGGTCTGGTTGCAGGTTTGTGCCAGGAGTGAAGGCTGCTGGGAGGGGCAGCTAGAGGAAGGAGGTGGAGCTGTGTGACTCACAAGATGAGTCACAGATCCAGTTATAAGCACAGAAAAGAGGCCAAGGTCCTCCCCACCCCCACTCCTCTCTGCACCACTGTCAGCCAGCTTCCCTTTCTCTTTTCTACTGCCCCTTACCCAAGTGGCCAGTGAAGGGAGGTGGCATGGAGAAAGTCTCCATGGGGGATGTCATATTTTGCTAGTCAACTTAAGTTCAGGAGGCAAAACAGCCTGTAATTTGCAGACCAGGTATCTACAAAGTGAAAGAGACAGACTGCCTACATGAGTCACTGAATCTGTTGTTGAAGGGCCTGGAGGGAAAAGGAAATTAGAAAAATCTGGGGTGCAGGTGATTCCAGGCCGAGAAGGGGCTTCTGATTCTGTCTTCTCACCTGTGGTTGTGTGTCTGGGGCACTGACTCCTTAGAGAAAGAAAAGAACACAGAGTCCAGAGGTGTCCGAGTAACTGGGGACAATTATCTTTGAACCTCCTTTATTGGGAAAGATAAAATGTGACTGGAACCTTGGACATGTGGCTGTTTAGAAAGTAGTAAGAATAGCAAAAGCTAGGTTCTCAGAATTCATTCAGCTCCATTCTTTCCAGCTCAGTATCATTCTCAAATATACAACAGAAAGTCATTGCTAATTTCTGTTGTGTTGGTCTGTGAGCTTTAGTTTCACTTGAGAAGAAACAGCCAACAGGAGAGGGAAGGAACTTCCCTCCAGGCCCTGTACAGCACTGAGTTAAACACCATCCGCACTCCATAAAGAGACTGAATCTTAAAAAAAAAAAAAACAACAAACTTTTAATATAATCTTTTACTTTTGTTTTAGAATCCAGTGTGAGGGGAAAACGTTTGGTTAAATCTTATAACTCTCAATAAAACCAGCATAGATTAAGGGAGGAATTTGGAGGCCTCTCCTATAGTATACTTGCTCCATCAGGGCTGAGATGGAGAACGTAGGGTGGAGGGGTAGCACTGTCTTAAATCAAAAGGGGAAAAATAAGAGGCCTGAAAAATCTTCCCTCTCCAATAAAAACCTCAGTAGGTACCCCAGTGCCTGGATTAAAGGAACTAGGTGCACTTATTTAAGCCTGAGAGATATCATCCCTCATCCAGTGTTGAGGGGTCTGCCTCCCCCCTTCACCCACACCCTCCTTAACTAAGGAGTTTGGCTCATTTTGAGTGCACATCATGTACTCTTCTCCTCCCTTTTCCCCAACACAGTAATTGCATGAGCTTGCCTCTTCCACCCCCTCATCCTCCCCAAATACCATAAACCAACTAGAGTCTGTCTTCATTTTGCAGGCATTATTTTTTCACCACCCTCCCATTCCACAGCCCTCTCAAAGGATGAAGCAAAACAAACTTTACTCACCCCTATGGAAAAACATCCATTGACTCAGGGTCCCTCATCTTTAGAATAAAGAGGGTGTTTTTTTTTTTAATGTGTCAATAAATAGTTACCTTCCCAAATTAAAAAAAGAAATGTATTTCTTAATGAAAAAGCTAGAGGGTCTAAATAAAGCTCTATTTTACCATATTCACCCCTAGGCCACCCACCAGAATTTCCACCTTTTTTATTTGAAAAGAAGTCAAAAGCAATTGGGATTGATTCATTTATAAATCAGAACAAAAGCAAACATGACACAAGGTTTCCGTTTTTGTTCATTTGTCCTCAGTTTTTAAAAACAAAAGTATTAACTAGAATCTAATAACAGGTCAAATCCAAACACAGCAGTCCAGTGGAGAATCAACTTTCCTGGTTTTATTCTCTGGGAAGGTCCCTGGTCTGTTTCCATTTCTATTGGTCCAGGCCAAAATCCTATGATATAGATGGATGCCTATGGGAAAGCTAGGTGAGCTATGCAAATTCTTGGTGTGGGTTTGAGCCACCTGTTGTTTGGGTGCATGTTAGGGGATGAAGTTCATAAGGTGGTGGTCTCACCAGTGCTGTTCTAACCCCGGAAACAGGGTAAGGTGAGCAAGGCACTCACTTTGGGCACAAAATTTAAGGGGTGCCCCAAAACCCAGTAACCAAGATACTATTTTAACACAGTATATTTTGAAAATCAAAACTAATGTAAAAAAATCCACAATGACTAAAGTATCAAAATTTTAAATAAAGACAGGATTCAACCCGTACTTGCTCAATTCAGTGTTCCTACCCTCACTCTAACCCCAGTCCTGTTGGATTCTGTCTTTTTTAAGATTCTGATATTTTGCTTGTCATGGATTTTTTGCATTAATTTTTAAAAATACTGCATTAAAACAGTATTTATCTTGATTACTAAGTTTTTGGTATCTCCTTAAGTTTTGAACCTGAGGGGCGTGCTTGTCTCACACTAGTCCCAGTCCTGCCCAGAAATATATACATACCCTCCACCCTCCTTTGGAACCTATCTCCTTTGACCTCATCTCATTGCTTCCTTAACACCAGGTTTGTTTTCAAATAAAAGCCTAAGAATTAACAGCCATGGAAATTATTAAATCAACAATCAGATTTAGAAAATAAGTGACTTTTCAAGTTTGTTGAGGAGAAAGGAAACTTTCTAAATTGTGAGCAGTTCCAATGTATAGGACAGTCTTGGCTGGCTTTGTTACCAAGGGGGAGATGGGATGACAACTTTCCTGATTGGGCAGAAGCAACACAGGGCAAACACGAGTCCCCCTAACACACACACCCAGCCCATGTCTGCCTTGGATCAAATGTGGGGATTACATTCCACAGGATGGTTTATGAGTACATACCTCAAAAGAGAAATCCAAATACAGAAAAATAGCCCCAATTAACACTCTGGACACTTAAGTACACTTATTCCCCTTCCTCATATGCACCCAGGAGTGTATACAATTGCATAGTTGAGTTTTTTTCCCCCCAGAAAAAAAAAATTTAAAGAAAAGGGAAAATTGGCCCAGGATAGGTCCTCCAGTTTAAAGCTCTTAGAAATGGTGCTGGCCAGAGCATAGGCTGGCCAGACTTGTGCTTTGTGCAAAATGCAAAGGAGCTCCCCGCTACTGTGTCCACAGACCCACTCCCATCCTCTGGGGAAAAGGATGGGGGGGGGGGGCGGCAGGGGGAAAGGGGGAAACCCAAAAACAGATCAGCTCATTGGGAGTAATCTGTGATCTGTGGTTATAGTTCACTAAAATATATTTCTCTACCTTTTTATAAATTGCCCCTAGCCCCTACCCCAAGTTTCAACATCAGTCCTATTATCAAAAATATCTCTTCTTACAAAGTATTTTTATTATTTTAATAAACTAACCACAGATTAAGGTCAGCTATGGCTTAACAAAAGAAGCCGGGACGTTAAGTTCATTCTCCAAAAGTAGAGAGGAAGGAGAAAGAATCACTTAAATAGGAGGAAAAAAAAATATTTTTTTAAATGTTTTTGCTTGCTGGGGTCTTTTTGTTTGTTTTCTTTAAAAAAAAAAAAAATTCCAAAAAATAAGTTGCTTTCTACAGAAACACAGCAGCAGAGGATGGTAGTGCTCTATTTAGGTTTTTGGTTTTGTTTGAAACAGTCTGGCCAAAAGTCTGTCCTCCTCCCACCCCCCTCCCAAGGCGCACTCAAACCCCAATATGTGGTTATTGCTAGTAGTTAAAAAAAGATCACCTCTGTACCAATTCACCTGGAGAAAATTCAACACACACAGCTGTTCTTCTCATCATTCTCTTGCCTTCCCCAGAGGGAACTTTTGTTGTTGTTGTTTTTTAATAAAATTAAAGTCTTAAAAAAAAAATCACAACCTTCTTAGCTCAGCCCTCAAAAAGGATGAGAAAAAGATAGGGGGCAATTGGCAATCTCCTCCCGAACTAGAAGGGATGACAGATAGCTGTTTAGAAGGAAATCAAACTCAAGAGGAAGAAGATTCCCCTTTTAAGTTTCTCCCTTTCCCAGCTCACTAAACTGATTTAAGCCAGCCCCCTCCTAATAAGCATCCATAAGCACATGTTACTGCCTTGTCTTTCCAGATCCTTCAAGAGGAAAAATTTATCCAACACTAAATTTCTACCTTAATTCAACTCAATAGAAAATTTGACTAATTTCCCAGTTTCCCTCCACACTCCCAACTCCACCACCATGTGCTTTTTTCCAACCTAAAAGAACTTTGGTCTGTTTTTTTCTTTTATTGACTGAGAACCTCCTTTGCCAGTTCCTCCCCCAGACTTCTGCCCACCTCCCCACCCCCTCACATCAAATCTTCCCTTACACTTTCCCTTAGGTCCTGGGATGGACCCAAGGGATTATGACACAGAATTACCATCTTTCCCCGCTTGTACCTCCTCAGTACCATTAAGTCAAGATGGGCAAAGGACCAGTAGAGCCCTTGAGGCACCATCCAGCCCTGACCTGCTCTTGCCAGCCTGGCAGCTCTCCAGAGCATACACACTTAAAAGTTTCTGGCCAGGTTCACACAAACATTACTGCATTTGCCCCATCAACATGGAGGCTGGGTCTCATGAGCCAATTAATTGAGCTTAACTTTCTTTGTTTAGCCCCCTTGCCCTCCAGGGTTTCCCCATTCAGAACCTGTGCACCAGCAGCTCCCCACCCGGTTCACGTTCCCTTCTCCTCAGTTCTTCCCTGTAACAGCAGGAGCAGAAGTTGTTTGTCTCAGGGTGTCCATAGAAGCTGCAGTTCGGTTGTTTGCATTTGGTCTGGGTTGGGGGAAGCCCCCGGGGACCTCCAGCCCATCCATCTGGCTCAGGGGGCTCTCTGTAGCCGTTGCTATAGGAATCAGCCACGCGGAAGTGGGGTGGTAACAATGCACCCCTGTGAACTCCATCCTTGGAGTGACTGCCTGGCTCCAGAGAAGGGATGCTGTCCTGATGGGGGTAGGGTCGCCCAGGAGGGCACTGTCTGGGGAAGGTGGCATATGGTGGCAGGCCCCCCCCACATGGCCCCCCTGCCATCTGCCTCCGGGGCTCCTGGCAGTGGACTCCACCCCCAGAAGGTCGAGGGATAGTAAAGCCACCAGGGTAGCCAGTAGACAATGCCACCGCCTTGGACTCTGCTGGAGGGGCAGTCAGCAGCTCCTCCCCGCCATCTGGCTCTGGCTTTTTGGCTGGAGGAGGCCCACTCCCTACCCCTCCATTCATGATCTTCCTCTCTGCCTCCTTCTGCTTCTGCTCTGCCAGGAATCTCTCCTCAGCATCAGAAAGGTAGCGTTGGATCATCTCCTCCTGATATTGGTGACGGTGACCCATCTTCAGGGTTCCAACAAAAATAAACTTCCCCTCCCCTTGCATTGCAATCCTCAAAATGCTCAGGCTTTGCATCACCTCCTGGCTATACTTGCTCCCTCCATTACCAACAGACTCAGATGTGGGCTTCTCAGTTACAGGCCCATCCCCAGCTGCCTCCTCTTTGCCACCCTTCCAACTCTTCAGTGAGTTTTTCTTCTTCTTCTCCAGTGTCTCAGTGCCACTGCTTACCCCCGACCCTGTTCCCATCCCTCCAGGCTTAGAACCCTTGCTGTGCATCAGGCCTCCCATGTTCTTCTTGAGCTTGCTGCCCAAGGTTTTGCCAAAGCTGCCCAGTTTGTTAGCCACAGAATCTGCTCTTTTCTTGTCCTTTTCCCGGTCTCGTTTTGACTTCTCTTTCCGCTTGCTGCCCTCATTGCTGGCAGAACTGCTGCCAACTGACTCCTTGTCTGATTCCCCAGACTCAGGAGTGGATCGGGGCTCATCTCCAGCTGAGGCTGTCGGGGACTCAGGCTGGGCCAGGGGAGCCTGGAAGAGACAAGAAAGTGGTTGACAGATATAGGATGGATAAACAACAAGGTCCTACTGTATAGCACAGAGAACTATATTCAATATCCTGTGATAAACCATAATGGAAAAGAGTATTAAAAAAGAATTTGTATATGTGGATAACTGAGTCACTCTGCTGTACAGCAGAGATTGGCACCACATTGTAAATCAACCATACTTCAATAAAAAAAATTTTTTTTAATTAAAAAAAAAAAAGAATGTGACTGACAGTTATCCCATTGGTTTGGGTTGAGGGAAGCCCCCAGGAACCTCCAGCCCATCCATCTGGCTCACGGGGCTCCCTGCAGCTGTTGCTATAGGAATTAGCCATGTGGAAGAGGGGTGGTAACACCCCTATGAACTCCTTCCTTGGAGTGACTGCCTAGTTCCAGAGAAGGGTTGCTGTCATGACAGGGGAAGGGTCACCCAGGAGGGCACTGTCCTTCCCCAGCTTATCAGCTCTCCCATGAACCAGGGAAAGAGGTATCTAATATCTAACTTTTATCTCACCCCCTGCAATTTGATGCCCTTCTGTAATAAGGGGATACCAAAATGAAGCCTGGATTTTGCTCTTCTAGAACAATGAGCAACTATACAAATATATGGCCTCTGGGTGAGGAGGGAGAATATTCTATAGACACTAGAATGGCCTTTATTATAAATTTCTCTATGCCAAATTCTGCTCAAAATTAATCTCAAGGAAGTCTTGAATAACCACCCCAAGCCTTAACCATTCTGCATCCCCTCAAGTTCTAGACATTCAGCACTGGAGTCCATCAGTTGGCCCTTGCTCCTGTGTTCCTGTTCTATGGATAATAATGACATCCTCAGAACCTACTGTATCAGGAGCCCTTTAAGCTATTCTGTCTCCTCTGGTGCCCAACACAGAGGTCTATGTACAGAGGGCTTGGAACAAAGTAATAACAATCTCAAGTTCACCAAAAAGTTCAGAAAACTTTTCTTGAAGAATGTGTTTTAGTATCAGAAAGAAGAGCCTGGCCGGTGAGAAGATATAGAAAACAAAGGGCACTAACACGTAGAAAGGCAAGAAAAAGTGTCGTTTGGAATTTATCTGATATTTTCTAGGTATTCCTAACCTTGAATCATAAGCCACTACTCAGAAGAGACTCAGAAGGAACCACCACCAGATTTCCTTGTTCTCCCTGACATGAAAATGAGGACATGCAAGGGTGGGGTGGGAGAAGTCCTCACCTGTGCATCCGAGGACACTGGGATCCACTTCACATTCATGTAGCCATGCAGCAGATGCAATTTGACCTCTAGGGACAGGATTACACTGTGAAAAGGAGAAAAAAAGAATTTCAAAATACTGTGACCTTTAAAAAGCAGAGAAGTGTGATCCATTTGGGAGGTAGGGTGGGAGAGGGCTACATGGCTGGGATCTCAGACAGGGTTGAGTTTGAATTAGGGCTCCACCAGTTACTAAGCTTTATGACCTTGAGCAAGTCACTTCAACCTCCCTGAAACTCAGGGAGGGGTTGATAATGGGTATAGATAATAATATCTATCCTGCAAGGTTGCTGTGAAGATTAAAATAGTATTTGAAAAGGGCCCAGCACAGTGTCTGGAAACTAGGAAATACTTCTAAACGGCAGCCACTATTATTGTTGTTGCTGTAAGTATTACTCAGAAGGAGCTTTTCATAATTAGGTAAGAACTATTTAAAAAGCCATAAACGCTGGGTTTTTAAATCAAACCGTCTCAGTTGGGTTCAGTTTTAGGAGCCCGAAGAAGGCGGCACTGGCTAAGAGGTAAGGGAGGAGCTTTTACATTCATAAGCTCTTATGGGAAGTTTGGAGGCAGGAGGAAGCCAACTTCTGGGAGGTGGCAGGGGGGCGGAGAACATATTTTTCTTGCTGTTTAAGTTCCAGAAAGGCAAAAGCCCAGACCAAACTGTTTTGGTCAGCTATTTAAAACCCTTCTCATTTGGGCTGGGAGAAGAAGTGTGATTTGATTATCTTGATTTTCTGATCACTGTTTTGGGGATTCTGCAAGAACACTCCTCATACTGTAAGGAGATCCCAGGATTCCCTTGTCTTTCACAGGGAGAAAAGGCAGCTGCAAGAGTCCTGGTGCCCAATCTGTCTCCCTCCTCTCCATCTTCCCAAAGACACTGGAACTAGGATGCGACTGTCTTTGCCTCTGAGCTGAGGAAAAGTCCCCGGGAGACGGACATCGGACATCATATGTGGAAGAGATCGCAGCTACAAAGCAGATAGAAAGGCTAGGCTTGCCTCACCTGGCCAATCGGACATTGTCATTGTCATCTTTGCCCCACTCCCAGCCCTTTCCAGGGTCCACAGCAAAGTGCAAGGGCAGCAGCTTATGCTCTGAATCTGTAAGTGGGATCACAGCTGGGAAGGAAAGAAACATGATCAAGGAGTCTCTTTGAGGAGAGAGGAAGGCAACTGAACACAGACTGACTTCAGTGAAAAGGAGGCTGAACCATACCAAAGGTCTCTAACTGCAGTCACTTCTCAGTTCATAACATATGAATTACCTTAGCATTTAAAAACTTAACAGGCAGGTTTTCCCTTGTAACCCAGCACACAATTTAGGCCACTAATCTCCATGACTTCCCACCAGTCATCTAGCACCTATGATGTTCTTGCCAGTTAACGGAGATTCAGGGAATTCAAAGTCATTATCAAGACAAATATAGCAAAGCATCATTTGGAAGGTACTATGACCTTACTGTATTAGCTCTTTACTCCAGAGCAGGGAATACAGGCTGTGTTTTTCTCCAAACCTTTTTTCTTTTTTTAATTTTAAAACCTCTGTATATCTTATAGCTTAGTAAAACAGTATCAACATGCACTGTCTGAGCTTGCATGTCGCTTAATTCTTTCCTCCTACATTCTCTCTCATTTCAGTTTTTCGAAGTGAAAATAAAGCGGACCAAAAGACACCAGAGACACAGACATTGCATTCCGCACCTTGTTCCTTGGCATTCTCCTTCTGTTCCATGGACACAAGTGCAGAAAAGTGGGCCTGATCATAGGCGAGCACCAGAGGGGAGCGGTGACACTGGCTGGCTGGAACCTCCAAGGGCAGATAGATTCCCCCAAAGGGAATAGGGGCAAATGCTGCAGGAAACCACGGAGATTATTATTAAGGCTATATTCTTGCCTAGTGGGAAATCCCTCCACCCCACTCTGCCAATTGAGCCCCCCTCTCATTCCAACCCATGTTTAATAATTCTTTCCTAAGAAGCCACATCAATTAACCTCAGCTGCTTTACTCTGAATCTCCTGAGAATTTTGCCTTGTTCTAATTTATACCTTGTTTTTTTCCCAAGGGTCTATATAACCCCTTTCCTGCCCTCCTTCCAGTGCTTAGCCCAAGGCTCTGCAAATAGGGCTGCTCAGGGTAGAGTGAGGACTGACTGACTCACCTTCCCCACCAGAGTCCCTCAGCATGGTGTCTGCCACAACAACTATGGGCCTCCTAAGCACGTGGGCAAGGACGAAAACATGGAATTCTTCTAGGCTCTCATACACAGGCTCTTCTGAACTCTCCACCCTAGAGTTGCAGGAGGCGAGAGAGTGGAAGGGGTGCAGTGGGAGGGAGAGGGAAGAAAACAAAACAAGAGACCCATGAAGACCAGCTCTGCAAAGAGGAAAAAACAATGTCCCTTCCTTGTTTTCCAGTCTTAAGGCTGTCACACACACAGCTGATTATTTTTTATGCTACCATGGCTGTTTCTACTTCCGTTTCACAGATGGGGAAATACAAGAAAAGAAATATGAAGGTTCAAGAGTTAAAGTAGTGTTAGGAATCGGCACGTAATCCCTCTCTTAATACCCATCTTGTTCAACAACCTTCCCCAATTCTTTGTCCAGTAGCTCAGTGTACAGCTGTGTAGCTTCATCCTGCTTATCACTTTACGCACCACAACGCACACATCACACTCACCATGTCCTATCAAAAAAGGACAAAACAAAACACAACAGGAAAGAAACAAAAATCCCTCCTTCTATGTTCACTTACTTGAAGAACAGCCTCACCCATCTGCTTAGTAGCCTAATCAGAAATCTGTGAAATATTTACTGTTCTTTATATTTCATCTTCAATTAATCACCCGGCTTGACCAATTCCATCTTTTAAGTGTCTCTTGTAACTGTCTCCTCTGGCCTATCTGCAACCCACCACTCTTGCTCATACCCATTACTACTACTCCCCTCCGCTTCATCATCCACTCTGCTGTCAGTGTGTTCAAATACATGAATTTGCTCCCGTCACTCACAAACTCACAATTTAGTGGCTTCCTGCCCCCTAAAGCAATGTTATTCAACATTGGGTGCTTGCTACAAATGCAGATTTCTGGGCCTCACCTCAGTCCAACTCAACTGGACTTCCTTAGGGTGGAAGTCCAAAAATCTGCATTTTAAACAATCCTCCCAGATTATTCTTACGCCCAATAAAGTTTGGATAGGTTATAGTTTTTTAACTTTCTAACTATAGAAAAATTTAAAATTTTAAACATATTCAAAACTAGAAAGAATATTATACTAAACTCTCATGTATCCATCACCCAGCCTCAACGATTATGAACAGATGGTCAATCTCGTTTCACCTAGACCTTGATATATTTTCCTAGGGATGGCCCCCACACCCACCCCACCCCACCAGATTATTCTGGAGCAAATCCTAGACATCACATAATTTCATCCATGAATATTTCAGTTTCAATCTCTAAAAAATAAAGGACTCCTTTAAAAACGGCCACAATAGCATCAATACCACACTTTAAAAACTTAACAATAATGTAAACATTATTCACATTTCCCCAACTGTCTTATATATGTCCATACATTCCAGCTGGTTGATGTGTCTCTAAAGTGTCTTTAAACTTAGGTTCTTTCTCCCTTTTTGTTTTCTTTGTCTTTATTTATTGAGGAAACCAGGTCATTTATCCTGCAGTTTTCCAAAGTCTGGATAGAATACAATTTTAATTCCTTAGCATGGCACACAAAAATCTGGACGGCCTAGCCTCATCTACCATTCTGCGCCACATACTCTATATTCTGGCAATACTGAACTACCTGTATTTCCTAGAACGTACCATGCTGTTACACCCTTCTGTGCCCTTGCCATGGCTTCTCTTCCTCTCCTTCTAACATCCTCTTAGCACAGAGCTCTTTGGACACTGAGGACTCAGCAAAGATTATTTCCTGCTCCTCCAGTTAGACATACTTACCCACCACAGTTGGCTCCATTGGTACCTAGATGCATGCGGGGTTCACTTGAGGCAAGCTTGATCAGCTCATTCCATTCCTTCTGCCACTCATCCTCTGTGTATACCAGCCCCGACTGTGTGAAAGACAGGCAAGGAATATCAAGCAATTAGAGGCTAGGTTCAAGAGGCAATAGCCATTCCAACTCACTCGTGTTACTCCACTCCCTATTCTCTTACCACTTGGCTAACAATTTTTACTACAAAGTCCAATCTCTTCTCCCTTTTATAGTCAGGATCCATGAAAGAATGTCTATGATCACTGACACTTCTTCCATTCTTTTCTGACCCACTGCAGTCTAGCTTCTGTATCTGCCCTCCAGCCTATGCCCCCTCCCTCACCCCCACAAACTACTTCACCTAACTGACTCTAGCAAAGACAATTACCTTCTAATTGCCAAATTCAGCAAACTCTTCAGTTCTCATCTTTCTTAGCCTTCATGTGGCATTTGATCTCCTCAAACTTTCTTTTCGTTTAGCTCACACAACACTACTTTCTCTTACCTCTCTGAACTCTGTCTACCTCAAAAATATTGATGTTGTGTCAATGATTTTAGCCTTGGTTCTTTCTAGGTTATCTTTTCTACTACTATAATCTCATCTACTGCTATCTACATGCTCAGGATTCAAAAATCTTCTTCTCCAGCCCAGATTTCCTCTTAATTTCTATGTTCACATCCAGCTGCCTACTGAAGACTGCCACCTGCCCATGACTACCTCAAACTCTGTGCAGTCAAAACTGAACTTCTGCCTCTTCAAAAACCCTCTCTTCCTGTTTTCCTACCTTTGTAAACAACACTATCACCCAAACACCCAACTAGAAACCAGGGGGTTATCTACGACTCCTCTCCTTTCACCCATCCCATACCTGGGATGGGTGAAAGGATTTACTAACCCTTTAGTCAACAGTTATTAAGCATGAACTACGGCAATGGACCCTTAATTGGTTTTACTACTTCCAGTCATACATTCTTACGATCCGTTTTCTACAATGCTACCAGAAAGATTTTTCTAAAATTAAAATATGATGATGTTTGCTTCCTGCTACAAATTAAGACCTGTCATTACCTCTTAGATACAGTTCAAACTCCTTAAGCATAGCAGAGACTCCACTTCCTGGCTCCCAACCCACTTCTCTAATACCATTTAATTAGTCATAGTTCCTTGAATGCACTGTGTTGTTTTATACTTCTGAGCTTTTGTCTAGGTTGTGCCTTCTGCCTGGAGCAGCCCACTCCATATCCACCTGGTGAATAATTTCTCAACTGTCAGGAAAGAACTCAAGTATCACTCCTCTATGAAGCCCTTCCTAAATCTCCCTGGTACATCAACCACTCACTCCTTCCTTTGTGCTCTCCCTCCTCAAGTGCTATGTAGACTTCTATCATAGAAGTCATAACCTGTTACTTTGTTGCAATTATGTATTTACATGTCCATCTCCTACTACTACTCCTAAGAACCAGGACCATGTTTTATGCAATATGCCTAGTACCTACTATGTGATCAGTAATCAGTAAATACATGCTCAGTAAAACTATTAACTTTTTATTAAAGGAGTAGAAGGAGTAGTACAAACAATCTTAAAATACCATATTGGCTTTAGGATGTATATGATGATTTGGAAGAAAGTCTATATTATTAATTATATTTGACCTATATAAGTGTTAAAATGAGTTTATACTTTAAACACACATTGACATAGTAGAAAGAATCACACTGGAAACATGAGAAGTATCAGAACAAATTTAACAGGAATTAAAGAGCTATTGTGACCACATTTTACTTTAACAATAAAAAAAAAAGACAAAGCTATTTTCAATGTGTAAAATTCTATCACAGATTTTTTCAACTAAAAATACAAAAGAACAATGCACAGGTTATATATGGGGTGCTCTGGTCACTCTGATAAATGGTCCCTGATACACATTCATGAGGATCTGTCTCCGTCTTGCTCTCACCTATTTTTGTTTGCTGTTTTTATACACACAGCCACTAGGTGGTGTACCCTTCTAGGCTGAAAATGTTCTTACTGTGTTTTACCACCATTTTTAACAACAAAACAAGGAGGCCTGGGAAATCAAAACCAATTTAGTTTGTTTGGTGTTTGGTACTGGCTAAAAGTAGCTCCGCAGTCCGTCACCCCCTTCCCCACCCCACTATAATGCTATGAATGGTCTGAGCTAAAACAATTATCTTGTTTCCATGTGGAACTTTCAATGTGCTGAGCAAAAGGAGTAAAAAGATCAGTCCTTCAATATCTACTATCCTCCAGGCATGTATTTCCATTTGAGGACTTTGAGAGGGAATAGATAGCTGACCAGGAATAGAACTTGGGTATTTCTGGGTCTCCTGGCTAAATACCATCATAATCTAACTTAACCTTTAAAATAGTAACTATAACAGCTTAATATAGCTGGAATTGGGCCTACCTATCCTCTGACTGTGGCTATCACGTCTACTTTACTAGCTGGCATGACCTGGTTTGGTCTTTTCCTGTCTCTGAAGTGGTCAAATCTAAGGTTCAGGTATAGCCTGAATTCAACAATGAGGAAGGCAAACTCTAGGCTGGCTCTAGCTCAGACAAAAAAAGCTCTCCACATAGTCCAGCTCAGCTCACCAGACTGCCAGGGGGTTTGGTGTCAATAAAGAATGCTGTTTACTTGGCCTTGCCCCTGTGCATTTCTTTCCCTCAAGAATCTTCCGGGGCAGACTGGCTGATCAAAGACTGGATTCTGATCTTAATATCATCCTAATTTTAAGGTTGAGTTCTTTATTTTTGAGAAAGAAACATAACACATTCTACTTCCATATTTTAAATCTTGAGAACATAAAATTCTAATAACTGAAACAAACAAAAGTCTGTTAGTTCTATATTATGGCCAGTTATGATAGAGCAATAAAAAGAGAAGGAAAAGAAGCTGGAAATTAAGTTTCTGAAGATATTCCCATATTAATGCCAGAAACACCCAGCTTTATATACATGGCAAAAATAAAAAAGATATACATGAAGAGCAGGAGATAAACATAGAAGACAGAGAACCAGGGCAAAAGGAAATAGGAAGACTCATTATCTTTATTTAACTGTATAACGTCATTATTAAAGGGAAGGGAATCGGCAAACTTTTTTCTGTAAAGGGCCAGACAGGAAATATTTTAGGCTTTGCGGTGGGGCAACGTGCAGCTTCTATATTCTGCTGCTGTAGCACAAACACATGTAAATGAATTGAGTTGGGGAGGCTGTGTTCCAATAAAAAATTTTTTTTAACAAAAACATTTGGTGGGATTTGACCCACAGGCCATATTTTTTTTTTTTTTTTTTTGCGGTACACAGGCGTCTCACCGTTGTGGCCTCTCCCATTGCGGAGCACAGGCTCCGGACGCGCAGGCTCAGCGGCCATGGCTCACAGGCCCAGCCGCTCCATGGCATGTGGGATCTTCCCGGACTGGGGCACGAACCCATGTCCCCTGCATCGGCAGGCGGACTTCCAACCACTGCGCCACCAGGGAAGCCCTACAGGCTATATTTTGCCCAGCCCGTTTATAGGAATGGAAAGTACAAACAGTCCAGTGTTACTTTTTTCTTTTTTTTTTTTTTTTTTTTGGCTGCGTCGTGGTGGTGGGGACTGAACCCGGGCCATGGCAGTGAAACCGCCGGAGTCCTAACCACTGGACCCCCAGGGAACTTCCCAGTATTGCTTTCTTATACGAAAGCAGCCTTAACATTTACTAAATCCCTGAGAAGTACCAATTAAACTCAACATCTGCTGAACTTCTAATAGAAGTACCATTCAAACTCATGCTTTTACAATTTTTTAACAGATAAACTGAACATACAAAACACGGTATATATGGCCAAAACTATTTTTATGCATTTACATTTCTATAATGGTTGAAAACATAAGTCCTTAAAAATTGGTCTAGCCTCGCAAGAGGGAAGAGATATGGGAACATATGTATATGTATAACTGATTCACTTTGTTATAAAGCAGAAACTAACACACCATTGTAAAGTAATTATACCCCAATAAAGATGTTAAAAAAAAAAAAAAAAAAAAAAATTGGTCTAGCCTTATTATATGCAAAAACACAAAACAACACAAAAATCCTATGAGCTTGTCGTATTTCATTTTGCAAAAGACTGCCACTAAAGGCTTATTGAGTGCCTATCGGGTAGAAATGCACAACGTTAGATACCTCCTCTACAAGTCTCCACTTCCCCACACCAGTTCTCATAACTCTATCAGAAGGCATGTACCCTATGGTGGTATCTGAATTTTCAACCATTTCCAGGATTACAAGAGGAGTGACACTGACCTAAGCACCTAAGTAGGAGACATTTCCTACTGGTAGGCACTGAGCATTTCCCCTCGGTAACTTTGGGAAACAAGGTGCTCCTGCCCAAGCTCCCTCACCTCTTTATTCTGCTGAGTTTGCTGCCACCTCCAGCGCCGTTTTAATGCTTCCTTCTCCGCTCCCTTCTCCATTAGTGCATACAAAGCTTTCCGTAGCATCAAGTCTCGATCATGGAAACCCCACATCCCTATGGCAAGAAAACATTATGGTTAAGACACCCTACCTCGACTCAACTCCACTCATTAATTATGATACACAGACCCTGGCATGAAGGAAATCAGGCTGAAGCCCAGGTTCAAAGAAACCCCTGCTGTGACTTGGGGGAAAGGTAATCAAGAAAGAAAAGATGTTCCTATTCTGGAGGTTCAGAAACTTTGAGAACCTGAAAGTGGGGGATATACCACATCCTACAGACTCCTGACAAGAAGCCTTTACTCGTGATACCAAGTCTAACAAATTAAAATACAGAGTGGGAATTCCCTGGCCATCTAGTGGTTAGGACTCCTCACTTTCACTGCCAAGGGCCTGGGTTCGATCCCTGGTCAGGGAACTAAAATCCCATAAGCCTCGTGGTGCGGCCAATTAAAAACAAATTGTTTTTAATAAATAAAGTAAAATACAGAGTAGCAGCAGATAAGATGGGTCTGGCACATGGTAATCAGCATCAAAGCTTGAGGGGTGGTTGGAAAATGGGGACTTTTTTTAAAAGCTAAGGCAAATAATATATTGAATTATAAATAGGCATAACAATTTAAAGAAAACAAGTCAATAATTATGTAATATATTTGTATGGTGACAGATGGTAACTACACTTAACGTGGTGATCATTTTGAAATATATAGAAATATTGAATCGCCATGTTGTGTGCCAGGGTATAACAGTGTTGTAGGTCAATTATACTTCAAAAACAAACCCACAGAAAAAGAGATCAGATTTGTGGTTACCAAAGGCAGGGGGAATTGGATGAAGGTAGTTAAAAGGTACAAAGTTCCATTTACAAGACTATTGAGTACTAGGGGTACAATGTACAGCATGATAAATATAATTACACTGCTGTACATTATATATGAAAGTTGTTAAGAGAGTAAATCCTAAAAGTTCTCATCACAAGGAAAAAAGAATTTTTTCTATCTCTTTAATTTTGTATCCATGAGATGATGAATGTCCACTAAACTTATTGTAATCATCTCATAATGCATGTAAGTCAAATCGCTATGCTGTATAAAACTTATACAGTGCTGTATGTCAATTATATCAATAAAACTGGAAGAGAAAAAAGAAAGAAAAAGAAAAATACATTATTCTAGATTAGACATACATTAAAAAATAATAATAAACAAGTTTCACAGGGGACTGATGAAAACGTATCTTTTTTATATACCAAAAGAATAAATACTTAGTGGAATTATATGCATACACATACAGTATACTGCTTGCTTACTGCTGCGCATTACTTCTGGGGGCCAGTTCTCCGAGTGGGACTTGTGCTAAATCCTATGTACTCCATACGATTTCTCAACAAGACTGAAAAACTAGGGCAGGGCTCTCTTCCATCTCCTCCTGCACCAGTGAGCATGCACGCACACACACACACACACACACACACACACACACATAGCCTTGCTCTGAGCCATCACTTCTGTCTGAGATCAAGAATAGTCGGATCAAGCCCTTCACATGAGATTTAACTACTGCTTCCTTTCTATGAGGGAATGAAGGACCATTTTCAAGACTCACCAAGAGAGGCTGCGTGCAGGAGGCAGTTTCCATCTCCAGTAGTTGCTAAAGGAAGGAGCCTCTGACAGGTGGGGTCCACACTCACCCACCAGTTCAAACGCCCTACAGAAACAGGACGAAAAGGAGAGCAGCAGATGATGCATGAAGTTCTCCCTACTTCCCTATTTCTAAAACAGACTCCTAATTTGCCTCCTCTAGGAAGCCTATCCAAAATCAAACCATCACTCTATTACTCTGTGTATCTTCTTCACTTATATCTGCTTCATCAGAATCTGGTGAGCACAACTGGTTAGATCAGTTCTTAAGTAGGGACAATTTCGTCTCCAAAGGGACATTTGGCAACATCTGGAAATATGTTTGGTTGTCACAAGTGGTGGGGAGATGCTACTGCCATCTAGTGGGTAGAGGCCAGGAAGGCTGCTAAACACAATATAATGCACAAGGCAGCTCACACAACAAAGAATCATCTGGTCTTAGGTGTCAGTAGTGCTAAGATTGAACAACCCTGGGTTAGATGATGAGGCCTAGGTCATAGGTCGAAATCTGTGTTGGCTACTTGGTCTGGCTCTGATTTCTTCACTCTGGTCAAGAGACCAGCAGACACTGTAGCAATAAAGGTCAGCACAAATCCATCATCAGTAAAAGAAAAACAACCCAACATGTATATTCAAAGTGTCATGCAATATCATCTGCATATATGACAGTAAGCATGTCACCATGTATGTGGTACGACTTTAAAGACATGAGCAATAAGACAAAGTACTTAAAATACCCAAGAAAATGATTCTCAATTCTGTAGTCATCCTATAATTGCTGATCCATTACTTATATAAGGAAAATAATTTATGAATAATGCTTAAAAGTTTTTTTGAATTACTGGACAGTCTACTGAAAGAAAAACTGGCCTATAATCACAGCAGTCAGATAAACTGCTTACTACTTAAAAACTGTAAATAGATGCACATGATTAGTATAGAAGGGCACAAAATGAAAAACAAGACCTTCCTTTCTGTGCCCCCACCTCCCACCCGCCCCGTCCTTCTTCCATGGGAGGTTTTTAATAACTGACTAGCTTTCCCAGAAATCCCAGCTGCCTCACCCCAACATACCAACAAATTTTAAATATAATTTAAGACAAACATAATTGTAAAGGTAAATAAATCTTTTGGGAAAGGTTCGTATAAATAAATGTGACTTAGTTTAATCACCACTTGCATCATGTACAGCACTGGTTCTTGGAACCAACCATCTACAGCATTGGAACACACAAGGTGTTCCAGAGCCAATTATAATTCATTTGTATTTTTTTCATGTATTGATTTTTAGGTATTGATTTGTAGGCCTTTCACATGTGTATCTGGTTTCCCTTCAATCAAACAGGAAATTTCCAGAGGAAAGTGTCTTATTTGTGTCCTTTCTTTAACTTGAAGAAGCACCTAGCTCAGTACATGTCTCTCTGACTGACTCCCGAGTTTGACTGCAGTCAATCAGATCGCAGGCTTAGACTGGAAGCCGCTTGTCAAGCCCAGCCCCTCCACATGGCTGCCTAGACATGGAGAGCAGAGGGAAGAGCATGGGAAAGAAAGTGCTCACTGACCTGCCTGCTCCAAGGCAACCAGCATGGACTGCTCAATGAGGTCTCTCTCTATGAAGCTGCGAAAGTCTTCATTGTACACAGTGAGATCTGGAAGCTGGAAGGCACAGATGGGCATTTCCAGGGGGTGCTCACTGCTCCCCCCACCCCCACCATTGGAGGAGACATGGGACCGGGCCAGGGAAACAATGCTGGAGCTGGCGTGGGAGATGCCCCTAGACAGGCGTTTTTCTGCAATGAGAAATGGAGTCACCTTAGAACAAACACAACCCACTCAGAGAACTTTCCACTCATGAGGTGATGGTTACCTCTTGACAAGGTTTCCAGTCAGGGAAAAACTGTAAGTCTAACTGGCTACCAAATTTCATGACCCTCTTTCTCATGCCAAACACAGTTGGAGAAACATAGAAAGTGGCCTTTTCACAGGCACTCGCATTAGCACCAAATATACGTTCCTCTTTCTACCCTTTTGCCTGAACTTCTCTCCACGACACTGTCTTCTTCCACTTCCATTTCCCAACATAATAGGGACCCTTCATTTGGCAACTTAGTCATTGTCTGGTGGGAGGAAGAGGGAATAAGGGAAATGGAGTTTCATTTGGCTACACTGAGTCAAATAATCTCTCTGATAATTTTCAGGGCCTTTGAGAATGTAGAAAAGGATTTCCGTTATAGAAAATTAATGACAAATCTTACACATTCAGGAACTTTCTTATCTACCATCAATAACATTTATTTACGTTATTTACTACAACTATTCTTGATGCTCATATTTATCAGAAATTTATAGGTACAGTCAATGCTTACTTAACATACTACAGAGGAAGGCGGTAATATAGATAGTGCCCCAAATTATTTCATTTGTTTTGAATACATGGCACTTATAATTCTCCAGCAGATATTCCAGTGTGATAATAATTTGCTCAGTATAGTATTGAAATTCATTTGCATGGCTTGAGTTATATAATGACTATCAGAAAGAGCTAAAAATTATATTGGGTATCAGGTCTTAATCCAATATCTGCCAGGGATGATGCATAAAGTAAGTAGTTAGTCTAAAGTTATTTTATAGTGTTATTTTTTAAACTCTTTTTAAAGGTATTTTAAAAGTACCACATGCCCATGGTAAAAAATCAAAATACTACCAAAAGGTTTGAAGTGTTACAAAGAAATGTCCCTCTCATTCAAAATTCCTGATCCCTTCCCCAGAGGCGATGTTTTGTATCCTTCTAGAATTTTTTTGCCATGCCGTGCGGCGTGGTATGTGGGATCTTAATTCCCCAACCAGCGATTGAACCCGTGCCTCCCTGCAGTGGAAGCACGCAGTCCTAACCACTGGACCACCAGGGAATTCCTAGAATTTTTTATGCACATAGAAGCACAAACAACTTTTATAACAATTTTTAAAAACATAAACAGGAACATGCTATATATATTGTTCTGCATCTTACCTTTCTCAATAGATTTTAGAGATTTTTCCAAAATAGCACATCAAGTTCTACTTAATTCTTTCTAATGGCTGCCAAGTATTCCATAATATGGATGATTACAATTTATTTAACCACTCTTCTATTAATGGATAATTAAAAGTTGTTTTCAAGCTTTAACTTTTAAGCTTTACACTACATGTCTTTGTGTCTATTTATGAATTAGGTAAGTATGTATTTATTTAAAAGGATACACACCACACACAGACACACACACACACAACACATATATGATAAATTCCTAGAAACAAAATTGCTGAGATAGAGTATACGTGCATTTAAAAATTGACAGATACTAATAAATATTAAGAAAATATCCTCCAAAGGGGCAGATGATAGTGATCCTTTGAATTCTATCTTTATGTGTACCTTATCTCAACAATTAGATCGTTATTCTTCTTCCTCTATCTCTTTGAAGATGGCATTTATACAGGATGGCACTCAAGATGCAGAAAGTGAGGGGTTCCAGCATCTGGACAGACTGTCACCTCTGATCATTTGGTTGGGGAGGTGGGGGAGGAATGGAATCATCTCTAAAGGATCACTAAATTCTCTGACTGGTCAGCAGCTGCCTCCCTTTCTTTCCACTCCGCATATGGAAACAGCCCTCAGCACCCCAATACCTTGAACGATGTCATCTTGCCGCTGTAGGGTGGGTCGGGGAGGGCGAGTAGACTCTCTATCAGAAAACCCTTTCTCAGGGGTCCTGGAGCCACCACTCCCCTCACTAAAGGGTGGGGGCAGGTTCCCAGCATGGACCTGACGTAGCTGTTCAAAATCACTGAGGGCGGCGCTCACATCCCAATTCTTTCCTGTCAGGACACAAAGCAAAAAGTGAATTGGGAGCTGAGAGTATAGAAAAATTGAGGAAAGATACAGAACCATCATTCTAAGCATCTTATCAAAACCAGCGAGCATATACTCATGCGTACCTCAGTCATTCTCCTTTTCCTTCCCCTACTTTAATTTCCTTCATAACACTTCGATCTGGAATACCACAACTTCTTTATTTACTTATTGTCTATTTCCTAAGAAAGCCCTGTGTGCATACAGAATTTGTTTCTCTGAACTGAAAGGGCCCTTGGAGACCTAGTAACCTCATTTTACAGATAAAGGAAATGAAGCCTAAAGAAGTAGAGTTACTTGCCCAAAGTCACGGGTAGTTCACACCAGGGCCTCAGCTGGACTCAAGCCCAGGTCTCCTAATTCTGAGATCCAGAGAGTTCTGAGCCTAGATGTGCTCTGGGGTGTCCTAAACCACCTGAAACTGTATACAAAGTTATAGGTATGTGTGTTCTAAAGAAAGAGCTGATAGCTGCCATCAGGTTATCAAAGGGAATTGTTAATTCCCCTCAAATTTAAGAATCACTACTCTGCTGAAGAAAACACCCGAAGGATAGATTTGTCACAGCAGATTTTTCAGTTGCTTTCTCCAGTTAAATTAGTCAATAAATAACATATTGCATAATTGTTCACACTTCTTTCTGTTCTATTCCATTTGTCACCACCTTAATTCAATTCCTATATCACCTAGTGTCCCACCTCCAATCTACTCTAAAGGATCCCATGAGATTAATCTTTCTACAGCACAATTCTGATCATTTCAGTTCCATAATCAAATTTTTAGTGGCTTACCACTACCTACAGGATAAAGTTTAGCCTCCTTTGTCTGACGTTCAAGGCTTTCTATGACCTAGCTTACTTTTCTAACCTTTCCTCTGTGCTTCAACTTCCCTGGCTATGAAAGTGGAAGTGATACCACATAGGATTGTTAAGAAGATTAAATTAACTGAAAGCACTTAAAACAGTGCTTGGCACACAGAAAGTGTTATATATGTATTTACTGCCATTGCTGTTATGCTTCTTGTTATAATTATAATTCTCCAGTTAAGCTGTATTAATCATCCATGCCAGATGAATTTATTTCTGAACCATTATATTCACCACTTGCTCCAACTCCCTTTGCTCACTCTACACTCTGCGTCAGTCATACTGGCCTCTTTGCTGTTCCCAGAAATGTGCTAAGCCTGCTCCCACCTACAGCCTTTCCACCAACTATTCCCACTGCCTAGAAGGCTCCTTCTCCAATATATCTACACAATTCCTCATCTCCTTCAGATATTTGCTCAAATGTCACACTCTTAAAAAGGCCTACCCTGACTACCCAACTAAAAATCACAACCTACCTCATTATTCCCCTTACCATTTTCCACAGCACCTAACACCTTATACTATGTACTTTACAACTTACTTGGTTATCATGTTTATTGTTTATTGACTATCTCTCAGGCTAGAATGTAAGGGCAGAGATTTTTGCTTGTTTTGTTTTGTTCAAGCATCTAGAACCTAGTACATAATAGGTACTCAATAAATATTTGTTAAAGAATGGAGGACTTTTGTTCTGAACCAATGAATGAATAAATGATTTGTCTTGAGCACTGGATAGTTATCTCCAACTGTCTGCTAAAGTCCTTAAAATCAGGTCCTCCTAACAGTCAACATGTCTAAAACTGAACGTCCATCATCTTCCCTCCTAAAGCCTGCTTCTTCTCCTTCTTCTATAGTCCCTAAATCAGTAATGGCATCACAACCCCTCCAGGCCAGAAACTACAGTCATTTCAGCTCTTCACCATTCCTCAGACCCCACTCCTTCTCTTCCCTCACTATCTACTCAGTTCTCAAGGTGGTTTGTACCCTTGAGACATTTCTCAAATCTATTCTTTCTTGTCCATTTTTATTGTCACTACCCCAATTCAGGTCCTCATATTTTCACCTGGTCTTTTGGGAGGGGGCTCCCTAGTCTCTCTACTCTTAGTCCCCTCCCCTCTATAATTTGTTCTTTACACTACAACCAGGGTTAACTTTCAAAGGAAAAAGCAAGAGACAGAAAGATAGAGACAGAAAATGAGGATCAGATCCTTTGGTTCCCTTTCTAAATTATACCTTAAATCTACCCACTTCTCACTCTGCTGTTACCACTGTAGTCCAAGTCACCATCACCTCTCACCTGAACTATGGCAACATTCTTAACTGATTTTACCACTTCATCTCTGGCCACCTTCCAATCGGTTCCATATCTTTTATCAGTACACTGTTCAGAAACTCAAACCCAATCATTTCTCTCCCCTGATTAAAATCCTTCACCAGCTTCCCACCGAACATACACTGAAATGCACAACCCTTACCACGGCCTACAAAGGCCCCCCCATATTCTGCTTCCTGCTTATCTAACCAGCTTCCTACCACTCTTTCTTGTACTACTCTTCCTACCTCGCTCACTAGCAGTGCCAAACTCTCTCCCACCTCAGGGTCCTTGTATAAGCTACTTTTTTTTACATAAACACTCTGTGCTACATCCCTTTGTCTTGCTACTCCTGTGCATCTGTGTTCAGTTCACATGTCACTTCTTCAGAAAAAGCCTTTCTGAACTCTATATCCAAATTAGGTTTCTCTCTTAAACTTCCACAGCACCCTCAACTTTTCTTTCATAGTATGAGTGTGTGTGCACATGGGTGTGTGTGAGAGAAAGAGAGACGACATGCAAGCATTAACTTGTAACACACTTGTTAAAAGCCAGACTCTGAAACCAGATGGCCTAGGTTCAAATCCTACTTAACTTATTGGACCTCAGTTTTTAAGCTGTAATACTGGGATAATAAAACCTATTTTGCAGAATGGTTGTGAGAATAAAGTAATATATTTCAAGTGCCTCACACATATTGAACACATAGAAGTGTTCAACACATGTTACAAGAGGAAGAGAAGGCATTTGAGCTGAATCCGGAAGGATGAGGAAAATTTCAAGAGAATAATGGAGGAAAGGACACTGCAGACTTAGGAGACAACTTAATATGATCAGGGAAAGGAAACAGGTCAGGCCTGGCTGGAGCACAGGAACTGTGGGAGAAGGTAGTAGGAGATGAAACTGAAAATACAAGTTAAGGGCAAAGCCATACTGAATTATCAAACTAGAATTTAAACCCTGATCTTCCGTTTCCAAACCAACCTTATTCTCACAGGTGCCTAAGTAAATGTCATATTGCCACACCTTACTAAGGGCTGACAACCTAGAAAATTACCTATGTGTGCTAAGAACTTGCTCCTTCCCCCACAGGCTCACCTATTTGCGTCATTATATATTTTCACCAAAAAGCATCTGTTAACTATGACTCCAAACAAAGAATCCTACTGACATGAGGCCAAGCCTTAAAGGACCTTAAAATCTAGAACATTCACACTTACGTATACATACAGATATAAGTAAACAAAAGCAGCTAAATGAAAACATTAAATTAATCCACTCTATATAGAATGACCCATACAAGTTAGGGAAGGAAAGACAAAAAACATGAATGATCCCAAATATGAAAATCTAATCATTTATACATAAAAAAGAAGTCTTACAGATCTAAAATTATGGTTTTAGTGGATTAATTATTAGTGGACTAATATCAAATTTCACTTGCATTACCTGAGCTTAAATTGACAGTGGAGAAAGCTACCCAAAAATTCAAGGTGAAAAGGGAATTTTGCATTTTAAAATTATGGTGGGTAATACACAAAGTAGATTATTAGAAGTAACTTAAATGTAAGGCCTACCATACACAAAGTGTCTTTCTGTTCACCTTAAATGTTCCAAATCATCCTAACAATAAATATCACATCTTATTTTCTCTCTTCTCATTCTCCCCCAAAGACTCCTTACCTTCCAGGAGATCTCGGGCCAACCCTGGCTCTGCTCCTGTGGAACGGACAAAATCTGACAGGACAGCATCCATGTCCAGGGTCATGTGATCATTAAGTACTTTCAGGCAGCTGATGTAGGGAGGACATAGATCAAAATTCAGGCCTCCACCTGAGGAGGAAATAAACACATAAGGCCCAAATTACACTGGAACGGGATGATCATAGCCCAATTTCAGCAGCTTCCTAACCAAATGGGGAAACTAACTATCCTAGCTCATTCATTTCAGTAGCATTTATTATAAAGAGTAACATTTAGTTTCCTAATTTCTCATTAACATTAGTTTTTTTTTCCTTTTATTATATAAGTTTCAGGTGTCTAGCATTACAGTTCAACATCTATAAACACTACAGTGATCACCATCACAAGTCTAGTTACCATCCATTACATACAGTTCACCCACTTCACCTATATTAATTTCTTAACTACTACATTAACCACAAAACCATAATACCACTCCAAATAATGCTCTTCCTCTACCTTTCTCGAGTATTACATTTCTAGCCATCAGTTTGCTTATCCAAACTAATGGAAGGAAGCAGCAGACTACCACCCTGAAGAATTCCCCCCCTGCATTATTCTCTTACATAGCGCCTGTTTATTTCCTTCTTGGCACTTGATATACCCTGAAATTATTTTAGTTGGTTGCTGTCTAGCCTCCTCCTCCAACGTAAAAGTTTCTTGAAAGTACAGAGCTTGTGTGTTTTGTCCACTAATGTATCCCCAGCATGTATCCCTTGGCACAGTGCTTGGCACACGGCTCTCAGCAAACATTTTACTGAATGAATGAATACTATACACTGAGTAACTTTAGAGTTGACTAGTACTCTGATGCTAGCTGAGGAAATGGGAGGAGCAAACTGATATCTAAACTTAATCAAAATAGGGACTTCCCTGGCGGTCCAATGGTTAGGACGCTGTGCTTCCACTGCAGGGGGCATGGGTTCGATGCCTGGTTGGGGAACTAAGATCCCACAAGCCGAGCAGCGCGGCCAAAAAAATTTTTAAAAATAAGAATACTCAAAATAAAACAATCTGCGATTATGCAAAGCAGAGTGGAGATCCCAAAGGTTCATAACAAACGTCAATCTTTGTCCACTAACTTCATGAACCCAGGAAACATGCCTTTCTCCACTCAGGACAAATGACCACCAAGTAAGTTCACCTGAAAAAGATCGCTTCTTTCAGACTTGACTTTGGCAGAAACTATGTCCCTGACCTGTCGGCCTGGCACCAATCCACATTCCTCTGAAGTTAGCAGTCCCAGCGGAGGGAGCAATAACCGAGTGAAAAACAACTTCTCACCAAAATCTGCCACTTCAGACAGGTTTACAGTTCTCTGTAAAAGAGGACTTGTTGGTAAAGTCACCAGGCACATACCTGCCCCACCAAACCCACCAGTCCCCTGCTTTGGCGGAATGCCAAAAGTAGAGTTCTCAAAGGCAACAGAGTGGCTCAGATGACTGTCTCTTCAGAAGCATCTCCTTCTAAACAACCTAAACTCTAAGGGTGATTCTCAGGTACTTTTTCATCACACCTCCCCTGACCCCAAGACACAGATTCTTTAGTAGTGTGATCAGATCCTAATTATCTAAATTCCTTAGAAATAGTAAGGCAAATAAAAAGCAGTGATTTGTGGGTTATAAAACCAGTAGGCCATTAACTTAATAACTTCATGTAAAAATTTTTTTTTTTTGGAGAGAGATGGCAAAATATAAAGTATTCCTTCTTGTACTGTTCCACGAGTACAAGAGGTCCAGGAGCAGAGGGACATGTTTAATTCCTATTCGTGCCACAACATCTAGCACAGCATCTACATTACTGTCGACAGTCAATAAACGCCTGATGAATAAATGATTAAATGACTAACTGAACCTCCACATCAGCCACCACCAAACCAATTAATTTGAGGCTTAATTCAGAAGATCAGAAATGTGAGAGTGGGACTTCCCTGGTGGCACTGTGGTTACGAATGCGCCTGCCAATGCAGGGGACACGGGTTCAATCCCTGGTCCGGGAAGTTCCCACATGCCGCCAAGCAACTAAGCCTGTGCACCACAACTACTGAGCCTTCACTCTAGAGCCCGCGAGCCACAACTACTGAGCCTGCAAGCTGCAACTACTGAAGCATGCGCGCCTAAAGCCCATGCTCCACAATAAGAGAAGCCACCGCCGTGAGAAGCCCGCGCACCACAACGAGGAGTAGCCCCCGCTCACCACAACTAGACAGAGCCCGCACCCAGCAATGAAGACCCAACACAGCCCAAAATAAATAAATAAAAACAAAAATAAATTTTAAAAAAAACATAAAAAGAAGAGAAATTCAAGGGTACTTCATCTTTCACATCACCCCACTATTTCTAATGGTCTGTCCCAGTCCCAATCCATCTCTCAAAGTTTTACAAACTCTCCTTTCTAAAGAGACATCAACATACTGACACTTCCACCACCCTCGTATCAGAAGAGTTCTACCTACACTTATATATATTAGCTGGGTGACTTTGGTCAAATTACTTACAGGGTGTCAGTTGCTTCTTGTATATCCTAGACTTGGATTCGATGACTTCTAAGATTCTTCCCAGGTTTAAAAAATGAACTTCTTTAGTTCACTACAGCCTCAGAAACCATGATCCTTACATTCTCTTTTGGTCTGCATATTATCAATGTCTAATTTACTTCCATTTTAATATCACAACTGTCAGAAAAGACTACCATTACGTAAAGAACTTTTGGCCTGAGATGCCTCAAATTCAAAATGTTGTTGTTTTTAAACAACTTAGTTCCTCAGATAAAATACTTAACAATTAAATTCCTTCAAAATTCACAGATGAATGAGTGGTTTCCCTTTCCTCTAATACAGACAAGAATTCCTTCTTCAAGCCCATTTTAGTCACTGTCTTAGGTCACAGGGCATGGTAGCAGCCCAAATAACTTAAACACATGAATAATCTAAAACCAAGAGCACAGCTGCAAAATGAATTTCAACCTTCTCTCTTAAAAAAACATGCAAAGGAACTTGGTAAAGCCACTCTAATAACTTACTGAAAGGATGTGGGAAATATACAGTAAGTACACAAATAACAATCAACAAAAAGGTACTCAGCAGAAGAGAGGAGTTGATTAAGCCATAGGCTTATAGGCAATTTCCCAGCCAGCCAGAGGCTTTTGAGTGAGAGAAGCCAATGAATACCATCGATGTCATGGCATCGTAGACCTCATATGCCAAAGTAGTAGGATATTCTTTTAAAAAAATATTTTTAGGGCTTCCCTGGTGGCGCAGTGGCTGAGAGTCCGCCTGCTGATGCAGGGGACGTGGGTTCGTGCCCCGGTCCGGGAGGATCCCACATGCCACGGAGCGGCTGGGCCCGTGAGCCATGGCCACTGAGCCTGAGCGTCCGGAGCCTGTGCTCCACAGCGGGAGAGGCCACAGCAGTGAGAGGCCCGCATACAGAAAAAAAAAAAAAAAAAGTTTTAAAATAATATTTTTAAAAAATAATTTCCAAAAAAAAAAAAAGAATTAATTCTGAGTAAGTCATCTGAAAAATAAATAAATAAATAATTTCAAGGTCCAACATTATCTAGAATGACTTGCTCAAAAATTCGAAGCACTAAACCAAACTTCTTGGCAGCCCATTCTTATATTTGATGTCTCCAGGTGCATGCCATGGACTCCACCCTAAGCCCACCCAACAGGTGAGGACTGCAGCTTTTGTTACATCACCCCCAACACCTGGCTTGAGCTTCTTAAATTCCAAATGGGAATATCCAAGGCAATGACTAAGACTCATAGTCCTTGACTCAGCACACAGGAAGGAAAAAAAAGAAAACAAAACACTGGCTTTCAAAATGAAACAGAAGAGGTACTCAAATATTTGTTGATTGAATGGTGTTTAGACAAATCTAAAATGGAGTCAAAATCCTCCAACCTTCCAATTGGTGGGACTTTAGCAATTATTTAAACCAATGTCTGCCCCAATGCAAGAATCCTTCTATTGCATCTCTGACAGATAAATCATCCAGTCTCCACATGAATACAAGCTCTGATGGAGACTCATTTCTTTGCCACAATGTCCATTTTATTGTTGGACAGCTCTAATTGTTAGAAAATGCTTTTTTAAACTAAATCACCAGCCCCCTCTCTCTCTCACATAATGGTCCTTGATCTCTTCTCTAGAACAATAAAATCTACTCCCAGGAATGATGGAATTTTCATGGAAAAGGAACAGATAAAAGCATTTCTTTCCATAAAAATGTGTTGTAGGTCAACACTGCAATGTTATCATAAGCCAGCCGGTGCCTTTTTTTTTCTTTTACAAAATTCTTCCTTATATCAATACTTGCTTTTACCTGTATTCATTCATAAATGTTTATGCTGACCCTACAGTACAAACTCAACAAGTGGAATAAATGAAGTCATGTACCTTGTTCAAAATTCACTTCTGCTGCTATCTTTGCCTCTCATCCCTACTTCCACACTTTCATGCCCTCTTGAAGTGATGACAGCAATCAAGAATAAAAACTAACAAGTTAATATTAAGTAAGCACTTTCAAAAACACTATCTTATTCATTAACAACAAAACCCCTAGAGCAGGCTTATTATTCCCAGTTTACAAGTAGAGAAAGGTATAAGGTTTGAAAAGTCAGGTGGGTTACCCAAAGTCTGAACCCAGATATTTTGAACACATGCTCTCTCTACTGTACCATGCTGCTTCCCTAGGGACTAAGTCATTACTGATTCCCAGAACTGCACTGATTCTTATCCATTCAATTCTTTCACCATAGGAAAGGGCTGTGCCTATCTCTCAGTGTTTATTAATGACTTAGACACCTGCCTTATATTTTCCTCAGTTCAAAGCCTACCACCTTCCTGAGCAATTTCAACACCCACCTGCATAATCCATCCAACATTTCTGCCTTAGAGTTTCATAACCTCATCAAATGCAAAGACCTCCATCTCCACTTCAACAACTCAGTCCTGGACCCTGCCATGCCCTGAAACCATTCCACCTCTAAATCTTCAACTCCTAACATCTTACTCTGTCTACAACCTCATCTCCCTCCAGCTTTCCCTTACTACTAAACCTGCTACCTCACCTCAAGACATCCTCACCTCAGACTAAGACATCCAATTCCTTAACCACCTTATTCATTAATTCAACAAAAATTCATGGAGTGCCTACTCTGTGTCAGGCACTACGGTCAGGACTAGGAACACAACCATGAACTAGACATAATCTCTATCCTCACAAAGCTTCCAGTATGGAGGAAAAAACCCACAAAATTTCACAATTATAATAGGGAAAAATATTGGGGGGAGGGGTGTTATAGCCTATAGGGAGTCAGGAAAAGCTTTCCCAAGAAAGTGACATTACACCTAAGGACTGACGAACGAGTAGGCATTGGAGACAAACTAAGAAAGAAAGAATGCTCTTAGCAGAGGAAACACATATCAATGTTCTGTGGCAAGGAGGAACACAGAAGTGAAAATGGTGCAAAATGTGGATGAAGAAAGGGCCTAGGGCTTCCCTGGTGGCGCAGTGGTTGAGAGTCCGCCTGCCGATGCACGGGACGCAGGTTCGTGCCCCGGTCCGGGAAGATCCCACATGCCGCGGAGCGGCTGGGTCCGTGAGCCATGGCCGCTGAGCCTGCACGTCCGGAGCCTGTGCTCCACAGTGGGAGAGGCCACAACAGTGAGAGGCCCGCGTACCGGAAAAAAAAAAAAAAAAAAAAAAGGGCCTAGTGGACCCTAATGAAGATTGAGATTTTATCCTAAAAGTAATGAGAAGGCTTTGAAGGGTTGTAGGCAGGGATAGGACATGATCAGATTTAAATCATTAAAAGATCATCCTGGTGGCAGTGGGAATAGTTTGTAGGGAACACAAGTGGATTTAGGGAGACTTGTTTAGAAAACTGCTGGAAAAGAGATGATGGTGAGCTAGACTAGGATGAGAGCGGAGAAGACTGAGAAAAACAGATAGATTCCACTTTGTTCCTTCTTACCTACCTGAACATAAACACAATGAGTGATGACTTTATTTTCCTGTAAAAACCTATCCTTATCCTTCCATTTCATTGGCCCAACCTGGATGGACCCTACATTCAACTTCTCTGCTACTAAATAGGGCTACTGCACAAGACAAGATCACATAATACTACAGAGTAAAGTGACTACAGATATATGGCGTTCCATCTCATTCCTTTCAGTGAAACACTGCAGTCTTTTGCTTGACTTTGGTACCTAACCAGTCTTCTCAGCTACTACCCCACACCTTTGCCATTCTCCCTGAGCCTCCCACCAAAACCTTATTACCTCCCTTACTCCTGGTAGATGACCTTCCCTCTGACTTCACAGAAAAAATAATGAAACGAAGCAAAAGGAGTTCCTTCAGGCTTCCTCCTCTGCCCTACCTGCTGGCTGCTATTCTCTTCTTCCCTGCGAAACTCCTTAAATTAGACTACAGTCACTGATGCTACTTTCTCATCTTATGGTCAGTCCTCGACCTATTAAAATGGGCTTCTATAGAAAGACAACGGCACCACTGTCTTATAGATAAGATCATCACCATCCTCCTTACTGCTTATCCAAAGTATCTCTTTGTAGGGACTTCCCTGGTGGTGCAGTGGTGCTCAAGCCCTGGTCCAGGAAGATCCCACATGCCGTGGAGCAACTAAGCCCATGTGCCACAACTACTGAGCCTGCACTCTAAAGCCCATGAGCCACAAATACTGAGCCCACACTCTAGAGCCCACAAGCCACAACTACTGAGTCCGCGTGCTGCAACTACTGAAGCCCGTGCGCCTAGAGCCCATGCTCCACAACAAGAGAAGCCACCACAATGAGAAGCCCACACACCGCAACGAAGAGTAGCCCCCACTCAACGCAACTAGAGAAAGGCCGTGCGCAGCAAGGAAGACTCAACGCAGCCAAAAATTCATTCATTCATTCATTCATTTAAAAAAATGCATTCACAGTCCCCAACT
This sequence comes from Stenella coeruleoalba, assembly GCF_951394435.1. Classification (NCBI taxonomy): domain Eukaryota; kingdom Metazoa; phylum Chordata; class Mammalia; order Artiodactyla; family Delphinidae; genus Stenella; species Stenella coeruleoalba. The sequence goes on from NC_137169.1 coordinate 107,509,651, forward strand.
CTTTCAACTCACCCAGGAATCCCACAGGCACTTCAAGCTCAGCACATTAAAAAAATGAGCCCATTCTCTATCTCTGTCCCCCACCCTTTCAAGCTATTCTTCTTCTGGTATTGCCTATTCTAGCAAGTGGTACCACCATCCCTCCTATCACTCAGGTCACAGGCCTGGGAACCACCCTGGATTTCTCTTGTGCCTTATCCTCGCTCACAAATAGTCCTTTACTATGGTTTACTAATTTTAACCTTAAAAAATTCTCAAATCCATCCAACACCTTCAGATGTTCATAACCTGGACCCCAGTAAGTAGCTTCCTAATTTCTCCCTCTTCCTCTCTCCAGCCACTTTTCACAATGGTTGCTTGTAGAGGCTGATCAATCTAAAATACAAATATGATAGTATTATATCCCACTGCTCTGAATTCTTTATTGGATCCTCAGTGACTAAAGCTTAATATCCAAATTCCTATACATGACAAACGAGGCCCTTCATGATCTAGCTCTACCTAACCCTCCAGCCTTATCTACCTCCCATCATTCCCCTCCTTGTACTGGTAGTTCCCCAAGCATATACTACGTGATTCACATTTCAGTTCCTTTGTGAATGTTGTTCCCTCTGCCTGGAACAACTCCTGGCCTAGCAGGTGAATTCTTATCTCTTCTTTAAGGCTAACTTAAGTACTACCTCATCTGCAACACCTTCCCTGGCTTCTCAAGTTAAAGTGCCTGCTTCCTCCTTGGTGTTACATCTTGTACTCTACCTCTATCATATTCTTTATCACACTGCACAGTATTTGTGTTTATTTACATGTCTCTCTCCCCACTAAACCATGAGCAATTTGAGGGCAGGAATCTTGTCTTGTTCATCCTGTATTCCTAGCATCCAAGCACCTGGGAGGTACTCAGTTTTTGTTCAGATGAACTGAATTCTACTTGTACAGTATCCCACTACACACACACACACAAAACAGTATTGTCGATAATCAGATAATCGGTGTTGTAAACAGGCAAGTCATCTCAAAGTGTTTACAGTGTTGTAAACGCTGCTCATCTCAAATACATTTGCTTAAGATTGTAATATGATCTTATTTGCAACAGATTTCTCTCCCTAAACATTTAGCTCAGACTAATATTAAAACCAGTCTGCATGATCTGAGTGCCCAACTACTTAGTAACAGAGAAAAGTGACTTAAAATTAAATACCGACTGTAGATAATACAGCTATGTTAAAACGCGTGAGAAACTACTGACCCTACATTCTCCCATCTACAACATTCCCCAAAGTGTCCACATTCTCACACTATACCCACTCTCCTGGTCCCAGTGATGCATTACAGCTGTGTCTGAGTACTCTCCAACTCCTCCCCAAACTCACTGGAAAACCACAACATTCAAGACTGTCAAGAATTTTCAAAGGTCAGCAACTCCTCCACGTCTATGATGTCAGTCCCAAGGAATCCAGACAGGGAGAAAGAGGAGGGACAGAAACCCTTAGACTTTCACACAATTCTTGACTAGGTGGGCGGGAGAGATGAAAGACTGTCTTGGCAGATTGTTTTTAGTTAATATACATCCTTCCAAGTGAAAGAAACAGAATATAACCTTCTTAGAAAAAAAAGAATTGACCGAGTTCCATACTAAAGAGACCTATACATCACTAAATGTTATAACCCAGAGATAATAAGATGGGTCTAAATGGAAGAAAAGAAGGAAAAGAAGTAATATGTGTTACAGTTTTAGACACTGTTTTCATTTAAACTTCCAAACAACTCTTAGAGGTTTGTCTGTATTGTTAACTCCATATTATAGATGGAGATGTTAAAGCTCACAAAGGTTAGACAATCTACCCAAGGTTATACAGTTTTAAAAAGTGGTAGAACAAGAATCTTTATGAGTCCAGCCAATCTGACTCCCAAGACCGGACACTTGCACTAAATCACACTTAGTCCAGGGAGGAGGACTGAGGAAACACAGGCAGTCCACCATGTGAAAGTCCACCCTCACTGCTTCAACTCCTTTCAACTCCACCTGGAGAGAGAGAATAGGCTCTGGATTCAGACAGATCTAGGTTCAAATCCCTGATCTACTACTAACGGTGGTGCAATCATGGGTAAGTAATATGACTGTTTTGTGCCTCTGTTCCTTCTTCAGACCTCTTGTTAGGATTAAATAACTTAAGATATGAAAAGCCTTTAGGGCAGTGCCTAGCACACAGTAAGTCCTCAAAAAATGTCATTTGCTTTCTTGCCTAATTCCCTCCCACGCGCTCTGCCTCACTCCACTGTGTGCCCAACACAGCCTCTGTATCTCTCCTTCAGAAGCTCCCCCTACTTCTCCAAACAAACCCTCCAGTCCTACAACTGTTTCCAAGGCACAGTCTTAACACATACACATTGTACATGCTCTATCACTCCCATTCCAGTGTCTTTCAACTCCTCAAGTCCTCAAGAAAACGTCGTAAAGGGAACTCCCTTAGTTGCATCTTCTACCGGATGGTCCCTCAAAAAAAAGAGCAAAAGAAAAATGTCTGTCCTCTCCTAGAGGTACAGACATAGCTAAATAGCTCCTTCATCCCCAAATCTCCAGGAACAGCAATTTCACACATACTGACCGAAATTCTAATGCCTTAATCTACCAGCCCTATCTCCCCACCTTACTACTCTCCTCATTCCAGATTCAAAGACTCTATAATATTCACCTAATCTCATGCACAATGTCTATTTTTGGATTATTGGAAGGAATAATCCTATTCACCCTGCACAATTCTGAGATGTTTTCTACCTCCACTACAGTGTATACTTGGGGAATGTCTATTTTCTCCCCCAAAAACAAACTCAAGAGAAAAAAACTTAACCCGATCATATAATTTACCACTCCCAAAACAATGTTATTGTGTATACACACCAGTAAGGACTCAAGAATTGGCCCCTGGACTTTATCACTACAACTGGTATGTGTATGAGTCAGAACAAGATTTAACTATTTCTTTTCAAAAGTTTCTAGTTTTTATCGGGCTACAAACAGCAAAATAAATTTCTAAGAGACAAATCCCATAAATAGCCAAATGTTAATATACAAATGAGACAGAAGTTCACAGAGAACTCCTTATGAACTGGTATTTGTCTTTTCAGTGCTACTGATAAAAGGCTCCCTGGATTACAGTTATTTGGGAAATTTAATAATTTGGAAGGCTTGTACAATGGAAGTGACCTTTGGAAAAATAAGGGCAGAGACAGTCACAGAGAAAGTCTATTATTATAATATTGGCACAAGAGTAACTTGAATAGAAACAGAAACCATGTTAATGTTTATTTTTTTTTAGATCCAGACCAGTATGTCTATTTGCCACACACAATGAATTTTTTCTTTTTCCTTTCAGCTAAGGTCAAGGATAGCCCAAGGTTTGATTCTCAGTAAGTTCAACTTTTAAAAGAATAGCCTGTAGGGCTTCCCTGGTGGCGCAGTGGTTGAGAGTCCGCCTGCTGATGCAGGGGACACGGGTTCCTGCCCCGGTCCAGGAAGATCCCACATGCCGCGGAGCAGCTGGGCCCCATGAGCCATGGCCGCTGAACCTGCGCGTCCGGACCCTGTGCTCCACAACCAGAGAGGCCACAGCAGTGAGAGGCCCGCGTACCACAAAAAAAAAAAAAAAAAAAATAGCCTGTAAAAACAGAAGTTCTACTGAGCCCTTAAAAATAGGACTTACCTGGTGGCACAGTGGTTAAGAATCCTCCTGCCAGTGCAGGGGACATGGGTTCAAGCCTGGTCCAGGAAGATCCCACATGCTGCAGAGCAACTAAGCCGGTGTGCCATAACTACTGAGCCTGTGCTCTAGAGCCCACAAGCCACAACTACTGAGCCCACATGCCACAACTACTGAAGCCTGTGCACCTAGAGCCCATGCTCCTCAACAAGAGAAGCCACCACAAAGTAAAGCCCGTGCACCACAACAAAGAGTAGCCCCTGCTTGCCACAACTAGAGAAAGCCCGCACAGCAATGAAGACCCAATGCAGCCAAAAATAAAAAATATATAAATACATAAATTTATTTAAAAAAATATTCTCATTACTGAACTTTTTTTTTTTTTTTGCAGTATGCGGGCCTCTCACTGTTGTGGCCTCTCCCCTTACGGAGCACAGGCTCCGGACACGCAGGCTCAGTGCCATGCTCATGGGCCTAGCCGCTCCGCGGCATGTGGGAACTTCCCGGACCGGGGCACGAACCCGTGTCCCCTGCATCGGCAGGCGGACTCTCAACCACTGCGCCACCAGGGAAGCCCTGAACTTTCGACATGAGAGAAAAATAAATACTACAAATCAACAGAGGCTAGTCTAATAGCAAAACACACTATTTCTCTAGAATCAACCCTCAAATATTCAGTAGCTGACAACCTTCTCTCCCCTTCTTGATTCCTAACTACTGGTCATTTCACTGTCAATTACAGAACTTCCATTCAAGGGAAGAAATAGCAGAAGGGAAAAAAATTCCAATTACTATCCTATCTGAGATTAGTTATCCACAGGAAATTAATTCACTTTGTAAATTCCTTCTGATAAATTAACTTCCTTCAGCATACAACTACTAATTTTTATAAAAGCCTCAATTAGAAAATGAAATCTGCGTTTTATAAAATGATATAATTCAGTTCAAAGAAAGACACTTTTTATTACTTTTTTTTTTTTTTTTAATTCTCCACCTGCAAGTTCCACTGTTCCATCTTTCCTGGCTATATCTAATCCTCATTTGAACTCCTACAGGTACAATATGTGAAAAATTCAGTGGCACTTGCTGTTATCATATATTGCCTTATCATATTAGTTGGCCTTCCGGAAATTTACCTCGCCAATTTGACTAACAGTCATTCATTCAAAATTTACCAAGCCGGGTCCACCACAGCCTGGGGATACAAATGAAGAAGAGAAGCCAGAGTCCTACCTTCAAGGCACTCCAGTCTGGTGTGAGAAATCTAAACATGCTTTTAGTGCCCAGTGGGGTAGGAAGAGGTATTAGGAGCAACTAGTTTACCTTGATGGGTTAGGGAAGTTTCTCAAACTTAGTCTTTAGGATGTGTAAGGCTGGAGGACAAGATACATTCTAGGTAGAATTAAGATCCTTGAGCTTGGCACCTCTCTTTTATACTTTTAAAAATTCTAAACAGGCCTAACAAACTGCTTGGCACATAGTAGATGCCCAACAAATATTTGTGGTTCTAAATTATTCATGGTAGTCCATGTGTGTGGTAAACTAAGAGCTCATCTATACCTAAAATAGGCTGGTGAATATTTACAGGTTTCAAATGTCACCATTCACCCCATAGACATGTAAAATAAAGGTCTATATGAACAAATACATTTGTACAGCTGTCTGTTCACTAAGAATAGCTTCTCTTTCGCTGTAATTTTTTGTTTTTAAAGCACTTTCACAAATATGGCCTCATTTAATAACAATTTTAAAAATTATATACCCTTTGAGATTTTTAATCCCCTCTTTTCTGATGGAAAACACATACACAGAGAGAAGCTTACAAAGCTTGAGTGATACCCAGATAGCAAGGAGCTTGGACCTACATATTCTGAATTTGAATACAGGGTTCATATCAGTTCTCCAGGGATTTATAGCAAAATGAAATCAGTCTAGCCATGCAAAGTCCACAAGCTGAAGAACTCTTTAATACTTTGCTTTTATAACTACTATCCACATTCACCCACACTGTCTTCTAGCCACCACCACCCTCCCCATCCCCCAGCAATCCTGCCAACACACACCTATTTCTATTTCCAGGTTAGAGTTAAGAAGCAGAAACTCCAACCCAGGGTATCCTGAGCATTATTTGGGTCTCATTCATTTGTATAGGTTGTACCTTTTGTGATAATAATTTCTCTTTTAAAAGCAAGCAAGCCTCTGGTGGCACAGTGGTTAAGAATCCATCTGCCAATGAAGGGGACACGGGTTCGATCCCTGATCCAGGAAGAACCTACATGCCACAGGGCAACTAAGCCCATGCGCCACAACTACTGAAGCCCACGTGACTAGAGCCCATGCTCCACAACAAGAGAAGCCACAGCAGCGACAAGTCCGCGCAAGGCAACGAAGAGTAGCCCCCGCTCGGCACAACTAGAGAAAGCCTGCGCACAGCAACAAAGACCCAATGCAGCCAAAAATAAATAAATAAACAAACAAACAAATTTATTTTTTAAAAAAAGCAAGCAAGCCTCATATTTATGCACATAAAATTAGTTACAAGCATATAATACAATCTGACAAGTCTAGTCTACCTAGTTATACACTTCTAATATATTTACATAATTAACATTTCACATTCAGGTCTTATTTGGAACAAGGCTGGTGGTAAGGTACAGAAAGTCAGTCTATTTTCCTTGTTTGGCACTCTAGAATTATGGACTTTAGAACTAGGATATCAGAGATCATTTCATTCCATACCCTCAAGTTACAGATAAGAACACTGAGAACCAGGTGAGTGAGATTAAGTGACTTGCCCAAAGCCGCACAGCTAACTAGCGAGAAAACTGTGTATAGAACATAAATCTGTTAACTCCCATTCCAGAAATCTTCACTTGACTTCATATATATTGATAACTTTCAATTCTCCATGTAATCTGCACTGTGGATTGATATATGAAAATGTCTTTTCCTCCTGCCACCCAGATAAATCTCTTACTTCTACAGATGTATATCAAAGAAAAAAATGTGTACCTGGGAAATTTAATCACTTAAGCAAACCATATTGGAGAAGGGAAATCATCTATAAAGAAAATCATGAAAACATGCTCAAATCATCATTTTTGTTCTGATCGTCACCACTAAAAATATAAATTGGATTTGAAAATACTGTATTCTTTTAGCCTTATATCCCTAAGGTCTGAAGTTCTGTAAAATTTAAGTTTTATAAAATTATGTATGACATAGGGAGAGATTTTTTCTTTTCTACTGATAGTTTGAAGCTATAATACACTTCTCATACGTTAAGAAATCACAGCAATAACTAAATTTTGAACAGAATAAAACATAAAAACCAAGAGATAAAGCACCAACCTTTAACACATTACTTCTCCTTGTCCAAAAATGTAAAATGCCTGGAAGCATCAAAGCAATCACTTTCCTCGCATTCACATTTATTCATGTTTATTTGCAGAAAAGCTACATTTCTTCTTCCTCTTAGGAAGGGCCACCATCGGCACAGCAGCACCGAGGTCACACAACTCTCCCCTTATGAAAACTTTAACCTCCTGACTCAATCATTCAATAAGCACTTATTAAGGACCCCCTCAGTGCCAGGCAGTCTGCTAAGCGGAGGGGACACATCATGCATCAACTAATAAGGCATTATCCCTGCTTTCTAGAAGTTCATCTACTGGGCTGGTTCCAGAGAAAACCGTAAGATCAGTATCAGCTAACTTCCTTTATTCAACAAAGATTTACTGAGTGCCAGGCCTAGAGACAGAAAAGGATGGCAAGGAAATTTTTTAAAGTAAGAGGTTTTTTCAAAATTTGCTGAACAAGTTGCTCTTTTGGATTATAAAAATCACATGTTCTTCTCTAAGAACACCAATCATCAGAAGTTGACTGTAAAGGCTTTTAATGATAACACCTAACCAAATATTTTGGTCAAAGGCACTGTTTCCTCAATCTTCCTACACTGGGAGGCCAGGCAGATACTATCCTGGACCAACATAATTTTGTTATTTATTATAAGATCCATAATATAGGAATGTGGTTGATCTTACCAATAAACTGGGATGAGTTGTTTCCTATGTAGACAGATGCTTCCAGTAAAATGTACTATAAGCCTCTAAGGTCAAACAGATGATAAATCCTGTTAAATTTTCTTGCCACCACAGAGCACCAGGTATAGTGTAGGTAACCCTTCATGAAGACATAGCACCAGGCCAAGTTTTCAGGGTGTCAGGTATCTGCTTTTCCTTCTCCCTTCCAGAAAAACTACAAAAGGTATCAATTAGTACACAAGTCATCTGGCAAATATCCCATTGTCCTCTGAGTTCTTCTCCTTGAAATTAATCCAGGAAACCAACCCCTGTAAAAATGAATCCCATTCCATTAATATTTTTAATGTTATTATTAGTAATGATGGTGGTGGTGATAGCAACCACTAGCTCTGTGGTTCACAAAACACTTTCAAATATATTATCTTATTTACTAAAAAAAATGGAGAGGGGATAAAAGGAAATATCATAGGCAACTGTCTCAAATATCAAAAATCAAACCCAGTTTAACTGAATTGAAAAGCAAGCATTTTTAATTCTACCAACGGGTCAAGAAGTTATTTCTATCAAAAAAGCAAAGGGTTGACTCTAGCAAAGCAAAATCACAAATACCCCCTTATATGCCAGGCCTAACTGATTCAATTTATAAATGTTAAGTCTCAGCAAGAATCTGATATTATAAATCTTTGTTACCCCAACCCCTTTCCCAAGTGCTTTACCCACAGGTAAAGGCTCAACAAATACTCTTCTAAAGAAGGAACAGTTAATGATGAGGAAGCTGCCCTAGGAAGACAAAGTGATAATACTCAGCATTCAAGTATCTTTTTAAGATTTAACTAACGTTTACTGTGCACCAAATCAAGTATCAAGCACTAGGCTAGACACACCCACATAAATCATCTCATTAACCTCATGAGCCATGCCCAGATATTCCTGGAATCCAAATACTAAATTGACTGGATCCCCAATACTAAATAGTTTTGACACTTACAACCTTGATCCCACCTTATTAATCCCTAGAATTCAACTACTGGAATTTAGCTCATCACTCTCACAGACTTAAGCATCTTTTAATGCTTTCTGCTAGGTAATGCTCATGAAAAAACTCCCTGTGCCTGTTTTTAAGCTCCTAACTCCAGAATACCACTCATTCCAGATATGGCACATGGTGATAATGGCCATAATCTAACAAGTATTCTCTTGGATCACACTTGCTAAAGAATAAACCTAAAATGCTAACAAAACTGGATTTCAGCTGGGCAGAAGACATTGAATATTAACAGTCTTCTCAACCTCGAGACTATTTTCTAGTCCTCTGAATACAGAAAGTCTTCTCTATTTGAATGAACTGTGGAAAGCAAGTGTGACCCAAGAGTCACATACTCATCAGAAAGAACCAAGGGAAAAAGAAAAAAATATTCCAACTGGCATGACCACATCACGAGGTTAACAACACATTACTCATCATTGTGCTACAAGAAAGAACTTGCAAGCGGGCAAGGAAGTCAAGGAAACAAATAAAACTCTCCCAGTGCTCAAAGCACAAACACATCCAAATGCCAAAGCAGGTCTCACTGTCCAGTTCATGCCCAGGTATGAGTGGGTTCAGAGAGAGTGGGTAGAGGGGAGGGGAAGAGAGGAAAAGCATTACTGTGCAGGTGTGCTTGCCAGCACCAAGGCAGATTTATTTCTCAGATTCATCAAGAGCCTTTTTAAAAAGAAATACTGGGGGAACCCACCTATTTTTATAGCTTGATTTGTGCAATTACAGAGAACATGTAGTACATGTAAACAGTAGCATATTGTATTGATAATAATTGTTGCAGACATTCCCTTTGGAATCCATCAGTTCTATACCTAAATCCTACCTCTGCCACTTTCTTGCTATGCGACTTTGGGCAAGTTATTTAACTTCTCTGTGCCTTAGCAGGAACCTCATCTGATATTCACTGTGATATCCCTCAGCACCTTAAACAGCGCCTAAATATTCTGGTGAATTAATATTTTATTAACATAGTAATAAATACTTTGGATGAATTACCTGCAAGCAGGTATAAGAATATCTACCTAACTTACGGAATTGTTATCAGTATTAAATGAGATGATTATATAAAACACTTGGTATAGCTGAGGGTAGGGTCTTCACTATTAAATAGCAAAGTTTTCTTCCCTTTATTCCCCAGGCAGGTCACAAGTTATAAAAGAAGAGTCATGGCAAGGATTAAAATGGGATAAGAATTGTAGAAGCCAAACATTGGAATATGTTGACTACAAGGGAGCTAACATAAAATCCAGGAATATTTAATCTTGGCTGATGAAATTACATAACAGTGCCAGACCCTTATAGTAGATACATAGTGTTAGCTGATCCAGAAAATGCTATTTTGCATCTGCAGGTATCTGTTACCAGATAGATAAAAGCCTGGTAGAAAGGAAAAGAAAAGGAAAGGAAAGGAAAGGGAAAAAAAGGGAGTAAGAAGGAGCCACGGGCTTCCCTGGTGGCGCAGTGATTGAGAGTCCGCCTGCCGATGCAGGAGACACAGGTTCATGCCCCAGTCCGGGAAGATCCCACATGCTGCGGAGCGGCTAGGCCCGTGAGCCATGGCCACTGAGCCTGTCCGTCCGGAGCCTGTGCTCCGCAACAGGACAGGCCACAACAGTGAGAGGCCTGCGTACCGCAAAAAAAAAAAAAAAAAAAAAAAAAGGAGTCACATCTTAAATATACCTGACTACATATTTAAAAACAAAACATAAAGGATTCTTCAGAAAGCCATTCAATTCTCTAAAAACACACCATTAGCAAAAATACCCTATTGATTCACAGTATTTACTGCCCTTTTTAGGTAATAAGATCTGTGTAAGGAAACTGTTCATAACTGCTGACAGGGTAAATAAGCTTGAAAGATTTGGGTCCAAAACTCTCCTCCTCCAAAAAGACTAATGTGGCCTTTGAGGCTACTTCACCTATAGTTTGTAACCAAAGCAACCTAACTACATGCAGGGAGAAGGACTATTTTATCTTGAAAATTGGGGGTCAGAGAATATATGCAATTAAATCCAAAATCTGAAAGAATCTTTTTCCTTGACTGTGAAGAAGTGAAACTCAGAAGAAGATGGCTCTAAGAAACCTAGATCACTGTTACATTACGAGCCTGACAGAAGTATACACATTTAGCATCTAAATATAAGGAAAATCTATGCAGAACTGAAACAGCTTGTGGTTAAACCTCATCATAATGTGGTCTTCAACTTCCCATTTCACTTCCAGGCATTTGCTCTGTGTTTTTAACCACCTGACCCACCTCCTCGTAAGCCGTATGATATAATAGAAAGAGCACTGAACAACAGTCAAAAGAATGGGCTCTACACCAAGTTCCACTACTTACGAGGCATGCACACCAGCCACTTAAACTCTTTGTATTCAGTATTATCTGAGTGTTGGGCTAGACTCAGTGCTTGCTTCCACCAGGGTATCCCTTTGGAGAGTAGATCAGAAACCAACCAAATCCAGCTCCCCTACTGCTATAACCCAGAATAAAAACATGAGCATTGTTCTTATCTATCCTTTTTCATAAAAGCAGTTACCAAATTCTATTTAGTTTTCTTCAAATCACATGAGTCTCTCCCCTTTCTCCATTCCCATCACCCCTGTAGAGACTCTTTTGTAACAGTCCTCTAACTGCTCTCTCTTCCTCCATTTCACACCACACGGCTGAATCAATTTTCCTAAAATACTAATTTATATATACAATTCCCTGCTCAGGAATTTTTCACTGTAAGGATAAACCAAACTCCTCGGCCTCAGATTTAAGGCCCTCTCCAATTTACCTAACTCTCCAACTTTATTAATCTCATTGCTCTCCTAGGTGAAACACTATGTCTACTTGTTCTGCCTCCCAAGCAAGATGGGCTCAGCTCAAAGTTCTCATACTTTGAATGTTTCCCCTCTATAATTACCCAGTCTTCTCTCTTCTCTAAGGCCTAGATTATCCTAAGGGTAAAAATTTTCCCTACCCACTCCCTCTAAACTTCTGTATAACTCTATATAACTGTATCCCTCACTTGACACGTAATGCCCATGACTTTGTATTACTATTTATCTTTTTATGCAAACATTCAGTCTTCATAACTTACTAAGTTCTTGATAACTTTAACTCTTTCTATACCTGAGGCCTAACTTTTCAGAGGGCAGATATCTAACAAAATGTTTGTTGTTGAGGGTAACTACCTTGAACAAGTCATTGAAATATTCTGGGCCTCATGTTCCTCACCCAGACAATGATGACAACATGTAAATTTCCTTTCCATTCTAAAATGCTACGTGAGATTATACATAATACTACATAGCCTGTATTTCTTTTTTTCTAAATATGTGTGTGTAAATATATAACACTATGTCCTATTTTAACCCAGAATATATATTCCCAAGGGGCCAAGTCTCCTACTACTTGTTTAGTTTATTTATTGGGTAACACTTCCTTGGCATCTCCTCAGAGCATCTTGTCCAAATTCCAGTACACAGCAGGTGTTCAGTAGAAAGGAATTTATAGTCTCAGCCAGACAGCAAACATCAAGGGAAATCTGCGTAGATGATTTTTTTCAATCTTACTTTCCATAATGAACTAGTATATTACCAAAAATTACAAAGATGATGTGAGAGAGAAGGAACTTAATATTAAAATGAGAGGTCACCTTGTGTCAAATAGCTAGGAATTTATTTTAGGCATCCAAAGAAACTAGGATGCAGCCAATCTTAAGTCTAACTCTCAAATTCTATTTGCAGAATTCTGAGGAGTGTGTTAAGTCTCTATCCCTAGACAGTAAACAGGGACCAAGTATTCTTCATATCAGATAATCTTGTCCTTAGTACTGATGGAAAATTTCAGAAAATGAAGAGTCCAAACACTCAGCCAGGTGAGCTCCTAGTTCAAAGAAGATGAAAGCAAACACTCACAAAGGAACTCATTAGAGCCTTAAAGTTTTTAAATGAGAGCATGCTATCCAAAATATTTTTGTTAGTAGCATTATATTTTCCCATTGTCTTGCCTTCATTCCTCACTTGGGACTATCTTCATGTAAATATCAAGACTTACTCATTCTAAAGCCTCAGAGGAATTCTTTTCTTTTCCTTTGAAGTCAGTTATTAATGATTCAAAAGGCACTAGCAGACCAACTCATTTAAAATGACCTAACTTTTCAAAGAATCATTTTAGAACACAAAGCTGATACTTTCAAAGCTGACGTCTATATATGATGTTTTCCAAGTAGGTATGTGGCCTGGATACAACTTTGATATAGTTTAGGTACAAGGTTTATAAAGAATTCTAAGCGGTTTTGAACGATGAGAGGAAACAGAACCTCTTTAAATTTTTATACATATCCCTTTTTCCCATTTCTGCTCCTCTGCTAACTCTCGCTCTCTACTCTGTTTCTTTGCTCTTTCTCCTGATTTCCGCATTCCTCCTCGCTCTTACCCTAAGAACTGTTTGGGGAACCATGGGTAAGAATCTGGTGCCAGGAGCCAGGGTTCTTACCCTCTTCCCTGTTAAGTCTCCAAATATCAATAAAATCAAGGGTCACAAGCAATTTTCTCTTCCCACCACCAGATCTCTCTTATCAAGACTAGAGAAGAGACATGGGGGTGGCAGGAAAGGATAGTGGGGTGGTCATCTACTCAAAGGAACTGCAAGCTCATTAAAGCCAATTCAATCAATTATATGTAGCTACTGACAGCGTAAGTTTTCATCTCAGCCTTATCTTCCAGGTACTCTGGCCTATAACCTTCACACATTCCCCTACAACCTTCCCAAATATACTAAATGTGTGCTGAGAAATAAGAACATTTTATCAAAAATTTGAGCTAAAGATAACTACAAAAGATAATCGGTTGTAAATTAAAGTTCAGAAGTGCATTTTAGAATTATAAATAGATTTGGAATTAGCCCTCAGAAAGGTCCATAATAATGTTCTTCAGAACCCCCATAGGAAATCAAGACGTGACATGTTAAGTTTAACTACAGTTTAAGTTTAAGCAATAACCATTAAATATAAGCTTAAGCAATAACCATTTAACATAATAA